>NW_028258413.1:7719283-9115799 GCF_053883595.1 Heterocephalus glaber
TACATAGTTTCTCTTTGCTGATAATCTCATTTTTGTGTATGCATCATTCCCTGATTTTATTTAGTTGGCCTTCTTGTTTTTATGAGACTTACAGTGTATTTATTTGTTTTACTGTTTGTTTGTTTGTTTGTTTTTACAGTGCTAGGGCTTGAAGGCAGGGCATGAGGAATGTTAGGCAACTGCTCTACCACTGAGCTACCTCCCTTAGCCTTATTTTGAATTCTTTATCAATTAGTTCACAGCTGTCCGTTTGCTTAGGGTCGGTGTCTGGAGATGGAGTCTGCTCCTCTGAGTTGGCCATGTGTCCTGTTTCTGTGTGTGTGCTGTGACTCTTTATTCTGGGACTTGGTGTTTGAGGAGGACTTTTCTGGCCGTGCCGATGACCAACCACGCGGCCGGCCCCTGGGTACTACTGTCCCGCCCCCTCCAGGCTTGTACAAGGAATACTCCACTCAGACAGGTCTCTTAGTGCCTTTCTCTGGAGCTTTTGCTCCCTGTTGTCTGTGCACTGCAGGTTCCCCAATTTTGGAGCTGTCTCTGACCTCTTCTTTGTTCTCAGCCGTTCTCGGTTATCCACAGTGCACAGGTTTTGAGGTGGAATGGGGAGGCCAGTGCCTTGGACAACCCCCAAAAGCTGCTCTTTTCTCCTCATCTCCTCCCGATGGAGCAGTGGTGGGTCTGGGGCTTTCCCCCAGTTGTGCCAACCTGGGCCAGCTTGGGGAAGGACTCTGACGGGCATCATGAGCAGCTGTTCGCGCCGTCCATGCCACTCTTCCTGTTCTGCACATGCCAGGGTGTTGCACTTCTTCACCACCATGGTGTTGCATTGAGGCTTCTGGACCACACGCTGATGCTTGCCCCAGTCTGGGTGTGGTCAGGGTTCGGGCTTCTCATTCCAGCACCTTGCTGACACCACTCTGTTTCTATTATTTTTAATGAAAAAAAATCCTAAAATAGACATTTGAACCTTTTAGAGAATGAGTGTCCAAATTGCAACCCCAAACCCACTTATTTATTCCAAAGTGCCAACGTTGCAATTAAGCCTGAATGCCCAGCTGCTGGGGCGATGCTGGGGTGACTCGGGGAATGTGCCCATAGGGCTCTGTGTGCCCACTGCACCACGAGAGTCATAGATTCACCACTGCTTTAGCAAGTCGAATACCCAGAGAAGAACTGAACTTTTTTTGTAACTGAGGACCAGAGTTGTTTTGTTTATCATTTGTTGCTTATTACTATGAACTACAAATGTGATACATAATATCTATGGATAAAATATGTATTGAGCACTCATTTGCCCCTTGACTATTTCTAGGCTTGACCCTGGAATAAAATTATTTTACTCTGTTGTTATTGTTAAGTTGTTGTTTATTTTGCACAATATCACATCTGGGAAGGATTGTTAATAGAATCCCGCTGGCCACATGCCAAGAGCCACCAGTCTTCCCTGTCACTTTCTCTCCACTCTTGCACCTCACCTGGTCTCATAGGTGAGTGTGTGATTATACACTGTGGCTTATCACTTATTTTCTGGCCCATTCAATGGGAATTTCTGAGTTGTGTGTATATTTTAAATTATTTGAGAGTAGGCATTTAATTTCAGTTAGATCCAAACATGTTTTCACATGTCTCACTATTAAAGGTCCAGTTTATTTGTTCTACAAAATGTTACTTTTCATAAACTAAATAGATTTGATTTTCTGATGTGAAAATATTTCTCTGTGAAAAGTATCTTTCATTGTGTGCCCTTACAGGTAGCATACTTAATAATGTCCTATCAACTTTATGGGATGTATTTGTTGGTGTGCTGGTAGGAACTGTTTTCGGACTTTTTGTTCAATATTTTCCAAGTGAAGATCAGGTAAATTTAAAAATTCATGTATTCTATAGAACTGCAGTATGTTAGTTTTCCATCACCACAGTGAACCACCTGAGACAGTTAACTTATAAGCGTGAAGGTTTGCACGGGCTCACAGTTTGAAGGTTCTATCCATGATCAACTGGCCCATCACTGTGGGCCTATGTCATGGCAGGAGTACACAGCAGAAAAAATCCATTAACATTAGGAGCCAGGCAGCAAAAGAAAGAGAAGGAACATGTGCCCGAGGACCTCCCCCAGGGTTTCCCCAGGGGCTCGACCTGGGAACCACGCCTCCAACAACATACAGACCACAGCTTGTCATATTAGACATTTCTTCCCAAGAGCTGAACTTTGGAAAAGTCTGTGAAATATTAAATTCCATACTTACCCTCTCCCCCAAGGAGCCCTCCACGCCTACTGTCTGCTTAAAACTGAGCACAGTCATAATTGGTGCAAGTTGACAATGGCCTTGACTAATGTCTCTGCTTCCTAATTTGTCAAATAAGGAATATCAGAAAAATGTACTTAAATCTGAGTTTCTCCTCTTCTCCACTAGATTGCCTATTAAGTTTGACAATTTTTCCTCGAGCTTTCCCTTAAACGTTTTTGGGAAAAGATAGCTTCCCATTTATCTCTGCATATTTTCTGACATAAATTTGTTCCTGCTCTTCTTTTCAGAGTCCACCTTATTAAACTTAACACTTTCCTGCTGTAAAGGATATACCATTACTCTTGTATTTTGATAACTTCCACCTTAACTTACCTGTAATAATTATTTTGACAAAAAAGATACTAAAAATTTATTTTTAAATTTTTGGTGGATAGCTTATATAAAACTAAAGATTATATGGATCTCTCCTTCGCTTTCAGTTAAAATATTATAGCCATATTATTGATACCAGTATTGGATATATATCAGAAAATGAAAGTTTAATATTTATAAATTTTATTACTAGAGATCAAGTTTGCTGAAATACTTAGGAAGAAAATCAACATTTTAGACACTAACATATTGAGGGACATGGCAGCAAAAGGTCAAAAATAAATTATAGATGATCCTAAATCTTATGTATTTAATGTAAACCAATTTCTAAATATCTGTTTCTAGGAAAAGGTTCCAATGAAGAGAGCATTCCTTATTTTGAGTAGGTCTGTTTCTGCTGTATTAGGCAGCCAGCATATTGGTTTACACGGAGCTGGAGGATTATTCACGCTAGTGTTATCTTTCACAGCAGGGTTAAAATGGGCCAAAGAGAAGGTGAATATTTTTTTTTAAATAAAATAACTTAGTTTGTGTATATATATATATATATATATATATACACACACACACACACACATGTATGTGTGTATGTGTCACAGTGAGGGAAGTGTATGAATCAGTCAAGGAACTAAAATATTTAGGAAAGTACCTTGAAATGTACCAAAATGCATTCAGAAGTAGAGTCATTATATCAAGCTTCTCTTTTTTCACAAGTTTTATGTAATATGATTATATAACTTGGTAATGTAATTACTTCACTCATTAAAATTTTAGTTATACATAGGGCCGGGGATTTAGCTCAGTGGTTCTGGCACCTGCCTCCCAAGCACAAGGTCCCGAGTTCGATCCCTGGTACCAAAAAAAAAAAAAAAAAATTTAGTTATACAGTTCATCTATGGAAACATTTTCATAAGATATTAAAACTTACTGAATAAAATACAGATTCCTTCATCCTCCACATTCCTAAATATCTAATTCCCTCCCAAAATTATTTCTTCTAACCAACTCTCTGTGACATTTAGATTTTTTCCATTTCTAACAAAAAAGGTGCTGCTATGAATAATCCTATTCATGTGTCTCTATACACATACTTCTTAAAAATGGGTGCCTAGAGTAGAACTTCTGAGTTAAGAAATAGTCTGTTTTTATTTTGATGAGTACTGCCAAATTATCACCTCAAAAGATTTTCATTATTCCCCAGTACCAAAAAAAAAAAAAGATTTTCATTATTTACTTCTGCCAAGAGTATAGGAGAATGTCTAATATCTCAAGTAGTTCTATTTTTTTTTTCCAGTCAGCTGGGTAAGACACTCTATGACACTGTTTTTCTTTTTTATATTTTTCTGATTAGTAGTGGACCAAGCTTCTCCTCACATATTCTTTTTAAATTGATATTCTTTGTCCGTTCCTGTTGGTGTATATGCCTTTTTGTTTCTAATTTATAGTTTCTTTTTATGTTAGGGCTACTGATATACATATACATGTATGTGTGTATTATATATATCTATATATGTGTATATTATAACATGTATATTGCAAATAATTTTTGCTTATTTTCAACTTTGTGTATGAGGTTACTTGTATGAAGTTTTGTACGAAGTAAAATTTTCTACAGCCAAACCTATCAGATTTTCCTTTTTGATTCTGGACTCTGCATCTTTTTTTTTTTTCTTTGGTACTGGTGATCAAACTCAGGACCTTGAGCCCACATGGCAGGCACAGTGCCACTGAGCTAAATTCCTGGCCCACTCTGCATCTTTTTTTTTTGGTACCGGGAATCGAACTCGGGTCCTTGGGCTTGCACAGCAGGCGGTGAAACCACTAAGCTAAATCCCCGGCCCTCTGCATCTTTTTTGAGGAAGTCTTCCTCATCCAAGATTTTAACATTATGAACATTATGAAGACACCATCTAAAACGTTAATAGTTTTTTATTAGTATATGTTTGTGATATAGAAAAATAACATTTATTGTGGGGAATATATACATGACTATAGATGATCGATTGATAGATAAATATTTGTTGTGTCTTAAACATTTCTGATCCTCTATCCCAGTGGTGGCAAACTTTCAGAGCATTCGATGGTACAAATAGCTTGCTGCGGCACACAGACCACAGGTTTGCCACCACTGCCCTACTCTGCTTTCCCCTTCCCCAGATCCCTTTACCCATTTTCAAAAAAAAAAACTACTTCTCTGTTTCCTACCACCTCTCTTTTATTTTGCTCTTTAAATTATTTATATTTTGGGTTTCTCATAGGAGATAAATCATGTGATATTTAAACTCCTGTGTCTGATTAATTTCACTTAATATTATGGGGTCAAGATCCATCCATTTTCCTACAAATTATTCAGATTTATCTTTATGGCTGAGTAATACTTCATTGTGCATTTATACCACATTTTCTCTTATCCATTAATCTGTTGATAATATATAGGCTGTTTCCAAAATTTAGCTATTGTGAGTAATGCTGTTATAAACTTGGATATGCACATATCACTGAAATATATGTCTTTAACTCTTTCAGGAAGATACCCAGGAGAGATATAGCTGGGTCAAATGGAATTTCTAATTTTAGTTTTTTGAGGAATCCCCACACTGATTTCCATAGTGGTTGTACTAATTTACTTTCTCACGAACAATATAGAAGGGTTTCTTTCCCCCCATATCCTCACTAGCATTTATTGCATTTGAATCCTTAATGATAGACATTCTAACAGGAGTAAGACAGAATCCAGTGTTGTTTTGATTTGCATTTCCTTAATAGCCATAGATGATGAACATTTTTTAATGTACCTACTGGCCATTTGTAATTCTTCTTTTGAGAAGTGTCTATTCATTTCAGTTCCTCATTTTTTAATTTCAGGGATTGATTTTTTTGTTGTTCTCTATATATCTAGATACTAGTTCTCTATCAGAGGAGTAGCTGGCAAAAAATTTTTCCCACTCTGAAGGTTGTCTCTATGTTGATTGTTCCCTTTGCTGTGCTGGTCTTTAATTTAATATGATTCCATATGTTGATCCATGCTATTATTTCTTGAACAATTGGAGTTCTGTTCAGGAAATCCTTGCCTATGGCTGTTTCTTCAAGTGGTTTGTGGGGTTTTTTGGCGGTATTTACACGTTTGATTTATTTCACCTGAGTATGGCTTCAATATGCATCCATTTACCTGTGTCTCTAGTTTATCTTTATGGCTGAGTAGTACGCTATTTATTAAAAAAAAAGCACGTCTTTTTTAACCATTCGTCACTTGAGGGGCATTTGGGTTGTTTCCAAGCTTTAGCTATTACAAACTGTGCCCCTATAAACATGGGTGCACATATATCACTGTGATGTATGATGCTTTTAATTCTTTCAGGAAGATATCCAGCAGGGGAATAGCTGGGTCAAATGGGACCTCTAATTCTAGTTTTTTGTTTTTTTGTTTTTGGGGGTTTTTTTGGTACCGGGGACCAAACTTGGGACCTTGTACTTGCAAGGCAAGCGCTGGAACCACTGAGCTAAATCCCCGGCTAATTCTAGTTTTGTTTTGTTTTGGGGGGGAGGGGGTACCGGGGATCGACTCGGGTCCTTGCGCTTGCGCAGCAGGCGGCGAAACCACTGAGCTAAATCCCCGGCCCCTAATTCTAGTTTTTTGAGGAATCTCCACACTGATTTACACAGTGGTTGCACCAGTCTGCACTCCCACCAGCAGTGAAGAAGGGTTTCCTTTTCCTCACAGCGCACCAGCATTTGTTGTTGATTTCTTGATAGCAGCTGTTCTTTCTGGAGTGAAATGGAATATCAGTGTTGTTTTCATTTGCATCTCTCGAATGATCAGTGATGTTGAACATTTTTCAAATGTTTATTTGCTATTTCTACTTTGAGAAATGTCTGTTCATTTCAGATGTCCATTTTTGGATTGAGTCTTTAAATTTGGGAGGTCTGATTTTTTTTCCGTTCTTTATAGATTCTAGATAGTAGACCTTTGTCTGAGGAACCACTGGCTAAAATTTTTTCCCACGTTGTGGCTCATCTCTTCACCCTGTTGGTGATTTCTTTTTAATAAGATGCGGTCCCAGTTGTTGATTCTTTCTCTCTGGTGTGAGAAACATCCCTCCGCTTGATCTCCACGTAAATCCCAACCTGGATCTTGCCGAAGTTGGCTGCTGCCATCACCTCATCTGGCAGCCCAGCCGAGGGAGAGGGACAGGAGGGCGGAAAAGGCGGGAAGGGGGCGGGGTAGTTACGGGAGGCGGTGTGAACGTGAACACAAGCGAGGCGCAGGGGCAGCGGCCTGTTTTTCTTATTTTTATCTTTCAGGAAATTAAGTGTTTCTGCTTTTATGTCTAGGTCCTTGTTCCATTTTCATCTTATTTTAGTACAGAGTGACAGAGATCTCTCTAGTTTCATTCTTCTGCATGTGGATAACCTGTTTTTCAGCAGAATTTGTTGGAAAGGCTGTTTTTCAGCCGTTTTAACTAGATGGTTAGAGATGTATAAGGCTGTTTCTGTGTCTTCTATTCCATTCCATTGGTCAACATGTCTATTTTCATGTCAGTATCATGCTGTTTCTATTACTGTAGCTGTATAGTATAACTTGAACTCTAGAACTATAATGCCTCCTGCTTTGCTCTTTTTGCTAAGAATTGCTTTGATGTTCTTGGTGTCTCCTGGTTCCATGTAAATTTTAAGATTTTTCTAGTTCTCTGAGGAATGCTGTTGGTATTTTGATTGGCTTGTGTTAAATCTATGTGTCATTCTTTGTAGTATGGCCATTTTGGCAAAACTGATTCTGCCTACCCAGGAGCAGGACAATGCCTGCATTTCTAATGCCTTCTTCAGTCTCTTTGTTCAGAGTACAATAGTTTTCATTATAGAGGTCTTTTACCTCTCGCTTAAGTTGATTCCTGGGTATTTAATTTTTCAATCTACCATGAATGAGATTGCTTTCCTGTCTTTTTTCTTGGTAGGTTTATTACTGGTGTAAAGGAATGCTCTTCATTTTCATGTGTTGATTTTGTATCCTGCTGCTTTGCTGAATTAGTTTATTAGCTCTAAGATTCTTCAGGTGGAGTTTTGGTGTCCTCTGCGTAAAGGTTCGTATCATCTGCAAATAAAGACAGTTTAACTTCTTCCTTTTCTAGTCATGTCCCTTTTCTTTCTCTTGCCTGATTGTTCTGGTTAAAATTTCAAGTACAACTGAACAGAAGTGAGATTGTACGCCCTCGTCTGGTTCCTCATTTTCGAGGGAATGTTTTCAGTTTTTCCTCATTTAGTGTGATGATGGCTATGGATTTGTCATAAATGGCTTTTATCAGTTAGCCTTAAGGTTGTTTTTACCTACTTTTATCAGTGTTTTTATCCTGAATGGATGTTGGTTTTGTCAAAGGGTCTTTCGGCATCTATTGAGACTACATCATTTTATCCTTACTTCTATTTATGTGCCACATTACATTTATTAATTTACATATGTTGTACCATCCTTGCAGCCCTAGGATAAAGCTAACCTTGGTCATGATATATGATCTTTTTAATGATTTGTTGAATTCTCTTTGTAAGTATCTTGTTGAAAAGCTTTCCATCTATCTATGGTCATCAAGGATATTGGCCTGTAGTAGTGCTGTTGTTGTTGTTGTTGAGTCCTTGACTGGTTTTGGCATCAGGATAATGCTGGCTTCGTAGAATAAGTGTGGCAGTGTTTGGCTCTTCCAATTTCATTAAGAGTTTAAGGAATATTGGCTTTAATTCTGTGCTGTAATTCTGGTAAAATTCGGCAGTGAATCCATTGGGTGCTGGGCTTTTCTTAGTTGATAGGTTTTTTAATTACTGCCTCAGCACCATGGCCTGTTATTATTTTATTCAGGATTTTTATATCTTCTAGGTTAAAATTTGGTAAAAAATCTTACGTGTCCAGGAATTTCTCCATTTCTTCTAGATTCTCCAGTTTGTTGGAATAACAGTTTTCAAAATAGTTTCTCTGGATTTCAGTGGTGTCTGCTGATTTCACCTTTTTCATCTCCAATTGTGTTGATATGTGTCTTTTGTTTCCTTCTTTTGGTAAGGCTGGCTAAAGGTATATTGCTCTCATTTACCCTTTCAAAGAATCAACTTAAAAAAACAAAACAAAATCAAAAACAAAGAACTAACTCTTCGATCCATTGATCCTGTGTGGTAGTGGTTGATGTTGTCTCAGTTTCATTGATTTCAGCTCTAATCTTTTTTTTTTTTTTTTTGGTACCGCTAATTGAACTTGGGTCCTTGCGCTTGCGCAGCAGGTGGTGAAAATACTGAGCTAAATCCCTGGCCCTCAGCTCTAATCTTTATGATTTCTTTCCTTCTACAAATTTTGGGTTTGAATTGCCCTTGGTTTTCTAGGACCTTGAGATGTATCATTCGGTTCTTTACTTGGCAATCACTCTTTGTTTTCTAATGTAGGCATCCATGGCCATTCCTGGCTTTAGAACGGCTTTCATTGTGTCCCACAGGTTTTGGTATGTTGTATTGCCATTGCCATTTGATACTAAGAATGTTTTAATTTCTTGCCTGATTTCTTCTTTGATCATTGATTTATCCAGTGTATATAATTTATCCTCCATGTCTTTCCACAGATTCTGTGGATTCTTTTGCTGTTGATTTCTAGTTTGCTTCCCTGGTGAGCTGACAGAATGCAAGAGATTATTTCAAATCATTTTTGTTTTTATTCAAATGTGCTTTATGGCATAAGGTATAGTGTATTATGGAGACAGTTCCATAACTTCTATCAAGAACGTGTATTCTGAGGTTGTTGGATGAAACAGTGTAGATAATTCCCATTTGTTCAGTCCTATGGTTCTACTCTGATATTTCTTTGTTGAATTTTTGTTTGGCTGACCTATTTGTGAGAGTGGGGTATTAAAGTCTCCCCATATGACTGTATTGGTGTCTAGCTTTAATTTTATGTCAAGTGATTTTTGTGTTTTATGAAATCTGGTGCACTGATATTCAGTGCATATTTTTTTTTCCAGGACCTTGTGCTTGCCAGGCAGCCACAGTGCCCCTGAGCTACATCCCCAGCTCACAGTGCATATATATTTATAATTGTCATCACTTCCTGTTGAATTGTTCCCTTTACCATTATGTAGTAACTTTGTTTCTTCTGATCAATTGTGGCATGAAGTTCACTTTGAATTAAGATAGCTACTCCTGCTTGCTTCTGGGCTAGTTGCCTGGGGTACTGTTTTCCATCCTTTCACTTTTGCTGCATGTGTTTCTTTGTGGATGAGGCGGCATCTCTTGTAGGTGCCGTGTACTGTAGTTGGGTTTGGGTTTTTGACCTAATCTGCTCATCTGTGTCTTTTGATTGGGAAGTTGTGTCCATGTATTTGAATACTATTATCGCAAGGTATTTGCTGGTTCCTATCATATTATTTTTCCAGTGTTGATTGCTTTCTAATTTACTTTCATTTGCCCTGCAGTTAGATATATCCTTTCCTTAGGGCTTTTTGTTGCTGTTAGCCTCACTCTCTCTGTTTAGAATTCCCTCAAGTATTTTCTCCAATGTTGGCTTAGTCATGAGTTTCTTTAGATTCTTTTTGTCATGGAATGTTTTTATTTCTCTGTCAGTTTTGAAGGGTAATTCCAGGATATAGTAATTTTAGTATTTTTTGTTTATATTGTTTTGGGATTTAATTCTAAAAAACTAAATTCATTTGGAATTTCTCTCTATGAATGTTGTGAAGTAAGGATATATGCACACGTGTATGTGTATTCATACACATGTACATACTTATAATAATGTACATTCATATATATGTCCATATAAATTGAATAATTTTCAGTAGATTATTATATAATTATGTATTTATTATATATTATAGTTATTTTGGATACTCCTTTTAACATAAGCTAAATTCTTACACATAGATTCCTATATATCCCACTTATCCTATTAATTTTACTTATCTATTCCATTTCTGTGCCAATACTACTCTGCTTTAAATCAGTGCAGTTTTGTATCTCAAAATCCAATAGAAGCTGCCCCCTCATTTTACTTCTTGATCCATATTCTTTCTTAGATTAATTTTATAATCTGCTTGAGAAATTCCCTTCCCAAATTCCCTACCCATTTTGTTTAGTATTCCAGTATAATCATGATTATGAAACGAATTGAATGGTTAATAAGTCACTAAATTCAATTAAAAATAAAATAAAAACTAGTATAAGAGAAATAAAAATAAATGAATTTTAAAGATTCAAACTAACAAATAGGACAATATGCTATAAAGAAGCAATAATATTGTTTTCCTTTTTTGCCCCTTTTAAAACTTTTCAAAATGGCTATCAGTAAATCCAGTCATAAAGGGAATAATTATGAAAGCAGTTTATGCCCCAAGCAATGGACATGAAAGTTTTTAATGTATGTACAATGAATGACAAGCCCAGACGGAGACTAAAAGCTCTTCGTGCAAATTCCTGGAGAAAAGCCAGAGTACTGTTAGGCCATAGGGGTTTTCCTGTCATTTCCCTTTGAACTGTGAAGTGACACTCAGGGAGACGCATTCCCAGGAAGGGGAGCTAGGCGGGCAACCACAGAAGAATCTAATATACAGTTTTTAGTTCAGAGTCAAGGAAAAATAATTTAAAGTAATCAACATGAGTCCTTTGGAAGCAGGCCCAACAGACCACCAGAATGTTGTTGTCGTTCTCATAGTAACCTATGACATTTCAGAGTTCACTTTCCTGGCACTGGGTTCCCGGATAATTTAGTGTGGAGTTCTTCCCAGCTGCCTTCAGGAGCCAGTGTGTCTCTGACCTGGTGTGTTCTCAGCAGGCAGGACGTGATTCTGTCTCTGTTCAGTTACCTCACAAACACAGCTGGAACTCTTTCTGGACACTGCTTGAACGCCAAAGACCTCTGGATTCTGTGACATAATGACATAATACTAGTAATTGTTTAATAGCTTTGTGAGTTTCTTTTAATGAAATTCTACATAAATGTTTGAATAAAAGGTTAACCTCAATTTTTATTAACTAGGTTTATTAATTATTAATTTTTCTCATGGAAATAAATCTTTTTTTTTTTGGTATCGGGGATCGAACTTGGGTCCTTGCGCTTGCGCAGCAGGCGGCAAAACTGCTGAGCTAAATCCCCAGCCCCACAAGGAAATAAATCTTAAATCTATAAAATGTTAAACACACCGGTGATTTAGCTCAGTGGTTCTGCCGCCTGCCTTGCAAGCGCAAGGACCCAAGTTCGATCCCCGGTACCAAAAAAAAAATGTTAAACGTGACTTTAAATTTTTGAAATGCACCTCTCTTTGTATAGCCACAATAACTATTAATATGTTTCTCTTTTCCGCAGACTAGAGTCCAAAAACTTATTTTAAATGCATGGAATATTTTTGAACCTCTTCTTTTTGGCTTAGTTGGATCAGAAATATCTATTTCATCTCTTGAAAGAAATTCTATTGGTAAGAATAATTAGGGCACAGAAGGTATAAGATTCAAAAATACTTAGGAAAACTATGAATACCTATTATTTTTATTTATAGTATTTAAGTATCTGTAAGAATCTTCAAAAATCCCATGTTAAGGGGCTGGGGATTTAGTTCAGTGCTTCTGTTGCCTGCCTCAAAAGCAGAAGGTCCCGAGTTTGATCTCCAGTATAAAAAAAGAAACACTCTGCTCTTCCTGTGTTTGTTTACTTGTTTGTTTGACCAGAGATAGCCCTGAATATCTTCCCTGAGTGATCTGAGGAAAGAGATTAAGATTCTTTTCTGAGGGGAAATACCAGACAGGGTCAGATGCTATCACTTTCCTTTAAGTGTTTCTCCAAAAGTCTCTTAGTTCAGAATTGAGTAAATTCAATTCCGAAGTCATCAGTTCAGAACTGTGCGTCTGTCATCTGTCATTCTTCACAGCCGTCCCACCGAGTCATCTTCGGCACCTCATGTGCCAGCCTTAGTCATATTTGTATTCTTTATCATTGTTGTTTACTTTAAAAACACAGAGGTGGCGGGGGATTTAGCTCAGTGGTTTTGCTGCCTGCTTCGCAAGCGCAAGGATCCAAGTTCGATCCCGGTACCAAAAAAAAATAAAAATAAAAACACAGAGGCAACAGCTTTTAAATGCTTTTGCATGTTTTAAAAATCATATCTCTAGCTGGGGATTTAGCTCAGTGGTTTTGCCACCTGCTGCACAAGCGCAAGGACCCGAGTTCGATCCCCCGTTTCCTGGCCCCCCCCCAAAAAAAATCATCTCTCTTAAGGACCCGAGTTCGATCCCCAGTACCAAAAAAAAAAAAATCATATCTCTAAGCATAAAGAACTACTTCTTCCTAAATATTTGTTGCTTATATTTATTTTAATCTGTTGTAGGCACTTGTGTCATTACCCTGTGTTTGGCAGTATTTGTCCGAATTTTAAGCACATTTGTACTGATGTGTTTTGCTGGTTTTAATTTTAAGGAGAAAATATTTATTGCTTTATCATGGATGCCCAAAGCTACAGTTCAGGTAAGAATACATTAAATCACTGTAATAATTTCAGTTTTGGCATTTTTTAAAATTCTTAGTGAAAAATATTACTCCAGTCACAAAATGTTTGTTTAATTAACCTTACATTTAAAATCTTGGATTGATTGTAACTATTTATTGAAAGTATTATAATTTTTAAGAATCTCAACTTTAAAAGTAATTATTCTAAAAATCAAAACTGTACTTCTTTAGTGCAAATAGTGTCTATTTTCCTAAAATATAAAATGATAATGTATCTGGAAAATGGAATTTTTTATTTTGGTAAACATTACAGAGCTAGATGTTAGGATTTTAAAGTAAAGACACTTTTTTTTTTGGTACTGGGGATCAAACTCAGGAACTTGTGCTTTCGAGGCAGGTGCTGTGCAGTACCACTGAGCTAAATCCCTGGCCCGACAAGTTTATTTATTTTTATTTTTTTATTTTTTTTGGTACCAGGGATCCAACTCAGGACCTCACACTTGCACAGCAGGTGCCAGAACCACTGAGCTAAATCCCCAGCCCCCGACACGTTTATTTTTAAGCTATACATTTCCTAACTCTGCCACTCACTTCACCACATGAATATGTAAATGTCTTTAATTATACTTTTTTTTTTTTTTGAGCCACAGTCTCAGTATGCAGTTCAGGCTGCCCTCAAGCTCACTGTGTAGCCCAGGCTGGCCTCAAACTCACAGTGATCTCCTACCTCAGCTTCCTGAGTGCTGGGATTACAGGTGTGCGCCACCATACCTGGCTCTATACATTTATTTTTATGACTGTTTGATTAGTGACTACATCCCCCAAGATACTACATAGGAAAAAAGGGACACAGTGTTTTTTGTTATTTTGTTTTTGTTTCATTACTTTTCCCTAGCATTTAACACAATGCCTGGCAGGCAGGAGGTAAATATGCATTGAAAGCCTACAAAAGTTGATGGATGGGTGGATGAATTGGGTGGATGGATGGGTGGGTGGATGGATGGATGAAAAGGGAGATGTAGTTTTTTCCTCCTTCTCAGTGAGACTTCTCCCACTGAAAGATATTGCTACTGACTGTTAAACTAACCCCTGGCAGCATCACAACTTCATTTCCTGGAATTCCTACTTCATCACATTGCAAAACAGAAGCTTCTAAGTTCCTGTGCAACCAAATTCTCCATTATCAGGTTAAGAAAGCAAACTGATGGGGGCTCACTGTTTTGAGAACCATGTCACTTGCCTCCCACCTTAGGCAAATTACTTCTTCATCTCTTAGAGCCTCGTTTTTCTCATTTTACAGCGAGATCTGTAACTGTATCTACTGCAGCACAGTGTGGTGGGGATTAAATGAAATAATCTATGTGAAGAGCTTAGAAGAACCGCTGCCTCGTGGGGGAGCTCAGTTCACAGGGTTGTTATTTCATCTTACCTTTGAGAGGATATAAATCATGACTTTGTTTTTAACCTCTGCTGCAGGGAATAATAAATCTACAAAGGGAATACCTGCTATTCTCCCTCCTTCCAACATACACTTGCAGTTTTATTATTCAGATCTCCTTAAGCAGGAAAAAAGAAACAACAGGAAAGAGACCACATACTCACGAGTCCTGCAGTATTATCCCCTTCTGCCTGCTTCTTTCTGCTGGGTCCAGGCTCTGCTGCTGTCAGCGAAAAGAATACCAAGCTGGTTCTGGGGACTGGCAAAGGCTTTCTTTTTTTTTTCCTTTCCTTTCAATGCTGGGGAGTGAAGTCAGGGCCCTGTGTATGCTAGGTAAACTACCACTGAGCTGTAACTACAGCCCCGAATTAATTATTTATATGGTAAAGTCAAACAACACAAGAGATAATGATAGTATCCCACCTATGAATTGAATCAACAAATATTTTAAATTCAAAATTTACAGTTTTTCTCATCTTTATCCTCTTCCTCCATTTTCTGCTCCTGAAATAGAATGGGCCAGACTCCTCTCCTTTCTCTTAAGTCCTCCATTTAGAAATACCAATGAAAATTAGAGTAGACAAATGGAAGATAGCAAGAGGGTAAAGAATTCAGCTCATAAATGTTAAGATGAGTTTTCTGGTTGCATCCTGCTAAAGAAATAACACTAAATCTCAGCCATTACATGGGGCTCTGATCGTAGTTCCCAGAGTGGGTTACGAATGTAAAGCTTGGAGAACGGTACCTGCCGGTGACAAGTGTCATGTATTTGCTTAAATATTATTAGTGTCACTGTTATCACCATTGTCACCCTGAAGAGCAGTTTTTGCCACTTTCATGTTTAAAACCTTTTCTAAATGGTTAGATTCTTCAGAGTTTGTGTTCTGTTTGGTTTATCTTTTTCCCTAGCATCCAGGACTCTGGCTGGCTGCCGTGTCTGCAGTCACTGATTTGGGATGTGGAAGTGGTCCTAACAGGAAGGGCTCTCTTGCCTTAGTGTCCCATATCAAAGGTGATATTTCTATCACCAGGCTGTTACCTCCGGATCTGAAAGGTCCCTCAAAGGCTCATGAAAGGCTCAAAAGCGAGGCTCCTGGGAGGTAACCGGGTTGTGGGGCCGAACCCCATCAATGTATTAACCCACTGTGGGATTGATGACACGATGGCATCACTGGGAAATAGTGGACCCGTAGGAGGTGAGGCCTGACTGGAGGAGTGGGTGACAAGGCTGTGGCTTGGGGACTGTATCTTGTCCCCAGCCCCTTCCCCTCCAGGTCTCTCATTCATGTTATTTCTCAGGTATTTTGTCACATGTTGCTGCTGCTGTAGTTTGCAACTCTAATTTGTATTTAATCCCTAAAAATTTTAAGGCAATTTTTTGCCTACATTAGTTAATATGTGTGTGTTTTTGTGGGGTTTTTTGTACTGGGGATCAAACTCGGGACCTTGTGCTTGCGAGGCAGGCGACAGAACCACTGAGCTAAATCCCCGGCCCTAGATTGGTTAATATGAAGAAATAGAATTAGCAAGAAATTTGTTTTGTGTCATTAAAAATAAATATAATAGAAGATACCTTAGGAATAAATGTGACAACTGAGGGTGGTCACTCTAAAACAAAGAATTCAAGGGCATTCGTCCTTCGGCAGGGGGTGAGGAATGAGTGAGGAGAAAGAGAAACACAAACCTCTCTGAATACCTACTGTGTGCCAGGTATCCTTTGCATGCTCACATTTAATCCTCACACAGAGCCGCTGAGGTAACTATCACGTTGGTTCCACAGTAATTAGGTTAGAGAGTGCCAGTCACCTTGAAGAGCTCATTCACCCGGCTGTGGCAGAAACAGAATTCAAACTCAGCCCTCTGGCTTCCGATCCTCTTGTGCTTGGTGCTGTATCACACACACACACACACACACACACACACACACACACACACCCAAGAACAGTGAGCTGAGCAACAAAGCCTCATGTCCCCAAGAACCCGAGGGCTGTGCAGGGCCTTGGGCAGCGGCCTGTGGTGTCCCGCAGAGCAGCCGGGCACTGCCTGTTCACCTCCAGCTCAGAGGCCAGAGTACCGTGTACAAACCAGCCCTGGTCCCGCGCCGTTGTGCCATGACCAGTCCCCTCCTCAGGTCTGTCTTCCGAGAAGAAACGGAATTGATGAGCAATCTGCACAAACTGCTCAGCACCTTTCGTTTCTGTCTGACAGTTTAGTCCTAGACTCTGTTTCTAGTAACAGGAGTGTTTACTTTGATTACACCTTACCTCTAATTAGCATTTCCCTTTGCTTCCTTTCCCCCTAAACACAGGCTGTCCTGGGTCCCCTGGCTCTGGAGACAGCACGGCTCACGGCACCCCACTTGGAGCCGGACTCGAAGGACGTGATGACTGTGGCGTTTTTAGCCATCCTGATCACAGCCCCAAACGGGGCACTGCTCATCAGCATCCTGGGGCCCAGGATGCTCTCGCGCCGCTCAAACCCGAGCGCAGTGAGACTGCACCTGCCAGGACTCCGGGCCACTAATGTCATCGCTGCCTCGCAACTGATGTCTCAGTGAATTCGCTCGGCGCAGGACATGGTTAAAGTACAGGTAGGTGCAGCTTGTACACAGGACCCAGAGTCCACTGCATACCTGACCTCTCTGCAGGGCTTCCTCAGATTTATTGCTTCCAACTACACTTGATAATACAGCGTTACATGGAATGCTCAGTGTCTGTATTTCAAGGCCAAAGCTGATCTGTAAATACACTAGGAAACTTGGCCCAGTAAGGCTGAACTGGATGTCATAATACAAACCAAGCAGAATAAAAATCAAATGAGCCGAAATACACAGACGCACCTGCATGTTGAACCTGGGGAGAAGCCTGCGTTTCCAGACAGGAGGAGGAGGACTCTCATCCCGTTAGTTCACTTCAAAACTGATCCGGAAAAGAGAAACAGTGACAGGAATAAAACACATCAGCTTTAAGTGGGTCGGCTAAGTAGAATTTTAATTCTGGTTTTAGCGACTACCTGATTAAATGATGTTAAGGAAAAGAACCAACGTTATCCTTACACTATTAAATGTGGTACACTTAAAAGGAAATCTGGTTGAACAGTTTTTAGATGAAAAATTATCTGTAGTTTTTATTTACAGAAATAAAGTCACAAATGGAAAATACTGTATATTTTTTATTGGTATTTTTTAAATGTAGGCATTAAAGGCAGCCTGCAGACGTGAAAGATTAATAGATGACTATGAGAGTTTCTTTTTCTTGGCAATACAGGATTTTTCCTCAATTCTGGCCAAGG
This sequence comes from Heterocephalus glaber, assembly GCF_053883595.1. Lineage (NCBI taxonomy): Eukaryota > Metazoa > Chordata > Mammalia > Rodentia > Bathyergidae > Heterocephalus > Heterocephalus glaber. Next base: position 7,737,090 of record NW_028258413.1, read on the forward strand.
AAATCTGCGTGCCAGCATAAAGCTATCAAGTGTGTCTTTACCCTTTTTTCACTACTTAAGGAATTTTTATTAAAGCAAAAATATTATAGTCTGTAATCCCAGCACTTGGGAGGCTGAGGCAGGCGGGTCGCTGCGGGTTTGAAGCCAATGTGGGCTACATAGTTCAAGGCCAGTCTGGGCTACACAGCAAGACCTTGTCTCAAAAAAAATTATAATCTAAATTATACTTTCTTTTTTATTAGTATATGTTTATGGTGCATAATAGTTGCATTCATCTTGGGGACTAACTTACACCTCTTGCTCAGTGATTCCTTCTAGACATTGTTATAGCACTCTAAAGTGCTACAGTCAAGTTTCAAGAATGCTGTACGTTTTTGTATTCTGCTGAAAATTCTTTCTCCCAGAATCTATAAAACATTGGTGTATTTTTATATTTTGCTACTCGGGTAGATTCTTTGTTTTTAAATAAATAAATAACCCGGAAACATTCTATTTGCTAGATGACATTTGCTTAATACATAAAGTTCAACATTTCCTTTCTATTTTAAAGTTTATTTTACACTTGACAGAGTTCCCCGTACTGTTTAGGTATTTGGTTCCTTCCCACTTTGAACAGCCACTCGCGGCACCGCTCACTGACGGCCGGCGCGGGGCTCCTAGGTCTGGAGCTGGCGTCCGGGTGGCGGGAGCAGCGCCGCCGCGGCTGAGGTCGGGCGCCCAGGCAGCCGGGCAGGCTCGGGGTGAGCCCGCCGCCTGGCGGGAGGACGCTGGGTCCCCCGCCCCTCCCGGGCCCTGGGCGCGCACGTCCCGCCCCGGCGGCGGGCGGTCGGGGGCCGGAGCCTTTCCCGAAGCGGGCGGGCCCGGCCCGGCTCTGGCGCACGCTCGCTCTGCAGTCAGACGCCCCGCTTCAGTGGCGGGATCTGCCATCTGCTCGGAGACAGGACAGAGCCTCGCCAGCCAGGGCTGCTGCACGGCTGCTTCGGTGAGGCCCAGGGTTCGGGGTGCACGACCCGGACCTGTGCCCGCTGCAGATGCCCGGCCCCTGGGGCGGCCCGGCCGGGTCCCAGGTCCTCCGGGAGGTCCGCCCGGCGGGCCTGTCTCTGCCTTCTTTCCTCTCGCCCTCCTTCTCCTCTCTCCTCCTCTCTCCTCCGCCTTCTTTCTCTTCCCTCCCTTTCCCCTCCTCCTCTCCCGCGCCCCAACCGGAGCTCCGGTCTCCATCCACGTTCGTGATGGGGCCGATCCTGAGCTGCACAACCCTCTCCCCTCGTAAGTCAGTTGCCGCGGATGTGTTGTTACAGTGCACGAGGTGTCTGTCTGTCCACATCCTTTGTCTCTTATTTGCCTGTTCATTTTCTTGTTTAGATTTGTGACTGCTCTGTACATGTTTTGGACACCAGGCTTCTCCGGTGTGTGCTTCGCAGGGTCCTTCCAGCCGCACTGTCTTTTCTCTGACAGCTTCACAGAACAGAAGGGTTCCTACCCCCAGGGGCCTCGCCTGTTGCGGGGTATCTGAAAGGCCACCACCAAACCTAAAGTCGCCCAGATTTTCTTTGCTGAGCGTTGTAGCTTTGCATTGTACATTTACGTCTACGACTGCCACTGCTCTTTGGTCAAAACTCCGTTTAATGCATTTGTGTCACTATTTCTGGGCTTTCTATTCTGTTCAATTAATTGATTTTTCTTTTTGTTTGTTTGTTTTGTTTTTGAGGCAGGGTCTCACTATGTAGTTCAGGCCAGTTTTAATGTATAGGCCAGTCACTATGTACCCCAGGCTGGCCTCAAACTTGCAGTCACCCTCCTGCCTCAGCCTCCCAGGTGCTGGGACTACAGGCATGCCCCACCACGCCCAGCTCTATATAATTTTTTAAGGTTCAAAGAGCTCAAAAAAGTAATTATGAAATTAAAAACAAGATTTCAATATACTCTAAAATGCAGAAATTACAAAGGCTTTTGACTACAACGTCATGAAATAAATTAGTCACATATAACACTATTTACAATATTACTGGGTCAAAGAAAATGAAATTGGAAACACCGATTTAGAAAAGTGTGACAATAAAATTGCCTATTTCAGACATAAGGCACGCGGCCAAAGCTGTGCTCGCAGAAATACTGACAGCCTTAGCGCTTTTACTAATAAACTGAAAAGGACAGTGCTGTCACGAACTTCACAGCTTCCTGATGACTGTGGCTTCTTAGTCAGTCTGGGAGCTGGGTGGGGTCAGTCCTTCAACTCTGCCCTTTTTCTCCGTGAATTTGTTGGCTCTTCTGGATCTTTTACCTTTCCATAGAAACTTTAGAATTAGTTCGTCTATATTAACCAAATAACTTGCAGGGATTCCAGTTATGACTTCAGTAAATCTACAGATCAAGTTGGAAAGAAATTATATTTTAATGCTTAGTCTTCCAGTTCATGAACATATAGTATCTTTTTTATTTAGATATTATCTGGCTTTTTGATTCATTTACAGTTTTTTTAATATAGATCATGTACATATTCTAGGAGTTATACCAGTGCTAATATAGTGTTTTTATTGTATATAGACAATTGACTTATACATTAATTTCATATCGTACAGCCTGCAATAATCACTTATGCATTCTATTATTCTTTGCTGATAATTTGAGATTTTGTACATAGAAATGTATGTCTTTTGCAAACAGTTTTATTTCTTCCTTCCCGGATCTGTGTATCTCTTCATTTCTGTTTCCTTTTGTGTTCCCTAGGACTTCCAATTGTGTTCAACATACCAAGTTTCACCATAAAAATTTCACTTCAAATCAGTTATTTCATTAAGAGTTGAAGAACAGGCCCGAGGATTTAGCTCAGTGTTTCCACTGCCTGCCTCACAAGCACTAGGTCAAGGGTTCGATCCCCTGTACCAAATAAATAAATAAATAAAATAAGTGGCCCCAAGAGTTGAAGAATGAGAATTCTTTTGTTCTTTCAACAGTTATTACCTATCAGTCTTCTGTCAAGAATAGCTTTCCTTGGGGCCTGGGATTTAGCTCAGTGGTTTCGCCACCTGCTGCGTAAGCGCAAGGACCCGAGTGCGATCCCAGGTACCAAAAAGAAAAAAAAAAAACAGAATAGCTTTCCTTTGGTTTTTACAAACTACATTTCCTATATAAGACAGGATTTTTTTTTTGGTACCGGGGATTAAACTCGGGACCTTGTACTTGCAACGCAGTCCCTGGAACCACTGAGCCAAATCCCCACCCCTAAGACAGGATATTTTTAAAAAGACAGGAGAAATGCAAAGTTCTTTCTCTTTTTTTTTTTTTTTTTTTTTTTGGAGGCAGGGTCTCTCTTTGTAGTTCAGGCTGGCCCTGAATGAACTATGTGCCCAGGCTGGCCTCAAACTCAAAGCAATCCTCCTGTCTCAGCCTCCCAAGTGCTGGGATTACAGGTGTGCGCCACCATGCCCAGCGGATATTCTTGCTCTTTAAAAACCAGTTTTCAGGGCTGATGCGCTAGAGCTACCTCGGTGCCCAAAGAGATTTTTTTTCTTGTTTATACAAATAAATATTTTCTTGGACTGCTTTTCAGAATATAAATATAGACTTCAATCATTTAAAAATATTTGTTTTCCAACAGAGAGTAGTAAATTGGGGGGCCATATTCAGGCAGGCCACTGTGTTTTTAGTTTTACTGAGATATGTATGTTCCATGGTATACAATTTGCCCACTTAAAGCATACAATTAAGTGATACTTCTGTATTTACTGTTACGGTTTGAGGAGGAAGCATCCCCCAAAGACTCGTCTATTGAAGGCTTGATGCCAAATGCAGCCATGTTTAGAAGCAGGGCCTAGAGAAGTGAGAGGATCATGACGGTGCTAATGAAAAAAATCAAGTAATAGCTAAATAAATATATCTCGTATTCCTGGACCGGAAGCCTATTAGCTGAGTGGGCAGTTAGGAGGCAGGGCCTAGCTGCAGGAAGTCAGTCCCTGGGAAGAGGCCTTTGTAGGGTGTATCCTGTCCTCACCTCCGACTTTCCCTTTCTCCCAGCCATGGGGTGAACAGCTTTCCTCTGCCCCTTAGATGCTTCAATCTCATCAGAGGCCTAGAGCAATGGTGCTAGCCAACCATGGACTGAACCCTCTGAAAACATGAGCCTAAACCTTTCCTCCCTTGACCTGTTCTTGTCAGGTATTTGGTCACAGTGATGCAAAGCTGACTGACACTTTTACAGGGTTAACAACCATCACCAATAAAATTTTCATCACCCCACAAAGAATCCTAAATTTACTAGGAGTAACTCACCACTTCCAGCCAAGCCCCTCAACTCCTAGCACCCACTAATCTTTTTGTCTCTGTAGCTTTGCCTTTCTGGACATTTGGTATGAATGGAACCATATGTGATTTTTTTGTGATGGATGTTTTTCACTTAATGTTCTGTTTTTGAGACCCACCCATGTTCCACTGCATGTGTCAGGCCAGCATTTCATTTTGTGTGTCTTCTAATATTCCAAATTGGACACTGAAGGCCTTTTTTTTTTTTTTTTTTTTTTTTCTGCAGTACCAGGGATCAAACTCAGGACCTCAGGTGCCACTGAGGTAAATCCCTGGCCCTTTTCTTGTTTTTTTCAGTACTGGGAATTGAACTCAGGACTAGCACTTGCCAGCCACTGAGCCACATCCCCGGCCCACTGAAGGCCTCTTTATGCTGGCTTCTGTACCTTTTGGACATGATTTCATTAATCTTTAAATACTTCTTTGCTTTCTGACACTCAGATGTCTCAAACTCACTTCTCTTTACCACACCTACAATCAGTCACATTCAAAGATGCCAGGATCCTTTCAGTGAGGAAGAATATTTAGGAACAATTATTTTAGTGCCAGACATGTTCCTTGCCACTGCTTCTCTTACTTCTAGGCCCCTTCATTACATATTGCTAAGAAATGTTTGAAGAATCATGAATTTAGACTTACAAATGCCAGGCAGTGTGGAATAAAAACAGAGCCACTTCAATATCAGCAAATAGCTGGGGATTTAGCTCAGTGGTTTTGCCGCCTGCTGCGCAAGCACAAGGACCCAAGTTCAATCCCCAGTACCAAAAAAATATATATATATCACCAAACGGTTGAATATACTTCCCAGTACTCTCCGTTTACAGACATTCCCTGTTTAACAACGGGGTTCCGGTCCTGCTAACAGGTCACTAAATGAATTGGTCGCTAAATGAGTAGTAGTATTTAGTATGCACATTCCAATGTTCAGAACAAAGAAATAGTCAAAGAAAACTCCAGTGTGATGACTTTGCTTTTATCTGCATAACTCTTATATGCAGTAATTTATAACATAAAACTACAGTACTGTACAATACAATCAGCAAATATTACAGTACTATATATACAAGGTGTTCTGTACAAAACAAGAAATTGAAGCTCTATAAACAAAATGTACAGAACTATACAAAAAACCCAAAATGACGGGTCATAAGTCCGAGTGGTGGGCTGTAAGCCCGAACAGTCATTAAGCAGGTAGGTCATTAAATGAGGAGCATCTGTATACGATTGCATCATCTGCAAACAGATACAACATCACTCCTTCCTTCCTGATTCGGACGCCTTCCATTTCTTTCTTTTGCCTAACTGCTCTGCTAGAACATTCAGTACCCTGCTGAATGAATGGTGAGAGTGGGCATCCTTGTTTTGTTCCTGAGAAGAAACTTTCGGCTTCTCCCCATGGAGTCTTGGTGTTGCCTATGGCTTTACTGTATAAGGCATGCTCCTTTCCAACTTTACCATGAAAGGATACTGACTTTGGTCAGATATTTTTATACATGTATGGAAATGTTTACATAATTTCTGTCCTTCATTCTGTTAATGGATTAGGTCACACTGATTGACTGAACATGCTGAACCATCCCTGGGGGGATTTGATCTATTGCTATCCTTCCAGAGCTGAAGTAGGCAGCTGCCTTTTTAGTTTGTGTCCTCATCCTGAGCAGGCCTTCCGATGACCCTAGTTTAGCATTGATGGGAGCTTAGCATTGGTGGGAACTTCCACATGATTGCAAGCTGAGGGAGAGACTCTAGTGCCACCATTCTTGCTGGCATGGGGACTTGGGCCACCTGCCCAAACTACTTGCTTTTGCCCTCTAGCCCCATTCATGCCTTCCACGTGCTCCTTCCCTTTCATTATGGACTGCTGCTGGGCCGTCATAGCTCTAACAAAATCAAGCCCATGAGGGACCGTCTAGCCACATGGTCACTGAATGCCCCATGTAGGTAGGTACTCCTTCTCCACTTGAGTCCAGTAGTATGCCAGGAGCTATTAAGGTGCACAGGGGTGCCATAGAAGTATAAGGTGTAGACTTAGCTGTGGAGAACTCCACAGAACTCTCATGATTCTCCTGCTGTGTTTGCCACATCTCCCCACGGTGTCATTCCCACTGCATGCAACTCTTAATACCGCAGAGTTTACTAGGTCATATGGCCCAAATGTTAGGCCTGGTTCCACTCTAGCCTGGACCTGCTGCAGAGCCCTTTCCTATCAAAGCTGGCAGCTTTCTGTGTCACTCAGCACATGTGTCAGAGCAGTGTTCCTAAGTATGCCGTATTATGCTGCTTCCAAAAATTCAAAGAGGCCTATAAAGATCCTCCCATGGTGGTGAGAATGTGGACTGCAATAATAATTTGTCCTCCAATTTAGACACACCCAGGCCAGTGGACTTGCTAAAATCACTGTGGATGTGGAAGGCCCCTTCATCTACAGGGTTTTCTCCCACTCTCAGGGATGCACGTGTCTCACTGGGATACCCAACATGCTTGCCACTTCCTATTTTAATTGATATAGTGAACAAATATGGTTTTCTTTTTTTTTTTTTTTTTTTGGTACTGGGGATCGAACTCAGGTCCTTGCACTTGCGCAGCAGGCAGTGAAACCCAAATATGGTTTTCTTTAGAGTATCTAGATAGTCCCCAGTCTCTGGATATACTGTGACAAAGGGTAAAATAAACGCAGATCTCTAAACATATGCTGTTGACCTTCCTGTGAATGTAAACCGCTTCTGGTAAATTTCCCCAAGTCCTGCTTTAGCTGTTTTACACATCTGTCTGTAATCTTTTTATTTTCATTCAATTTTAAATGTGTTCTCATCCTTATTATAATTTCTTCGTGGTTCCACAGATTATTTGGAAAGATACTTTTAATTTCTAAAATTTGTAGATTTATTTTGGATAACTTTGTTATTAATTTTTAGTAATAGTGTCTATATTTTGCAACCAAGTCAAAAATCTGACATTTATGTTTAGGCCTAATGTCTCATAAACTTTTATAAGTATATCAAGTGTTCCTGGAAAGAATATGAACTCTTTAATCAGGGTTCTGTGTCATCTAGAGAAACTTACTAGTTTTATCTAGTTGGTTTCTGTGCTAAGAATGATGTGCTAAAAAATCTCTTGCTGTATTTGTAGATTTGTTAATTGCTCTTTGCAATTCTGTTAACTCTGGGTTTGAGGATATATTAGTAGGTACTTACAATTTTAGGACTGGTATCTTCTTGGTGAAATTTTACTAGAGGAAATTATGTGCCAGTGTGCGGGGGTGAGTTTGAGGATTTCAGCTCTGATCAAGGAAAGATATGACCAGGAGGGGGCAGTAGATCACCCATGCAAGCTTTATTTGGGGATCTTCTGACCTGTCTGCTTTGAGGATAAGGCCCGAACAGCGAGGTCGGAATTTCTGGAGCTGAGACGGGGAAAGGGGATGAGAAATGGTCAAATGGGCTGGGGATTTAGCTCAGTGGTTCCAGCACCTGCCTCACAATTGCAAGGTCCCAAGTTCAATCCCCGGTACCAAAAAAAAACCCCAGAAATGGTCAAGTTACAATGTATGTACTCATTCCCCAAAATGAATGTAATTATTATGTGTCACAAACATATACTAATAATAAAGTAAAAGAGGCCCGAGGCCTGGGAGCCAGCACCCGCAGGGAGGAGGCTCAGTGATGGAGGTCTCCGCGGAGGTCACTCAGCAGCATGGTCTGGGGTCTCCAGGTCACGGAACTCCAAGGGCAGCAGCAGCTCAGGGTTTACAGCCCAGGGCTCATTTTACCTGTGCCAAGCAGATTTTGGACAGTCACACAGCCTATGTGAAGCAAGCAAGCTCTAAATGACTAATAACCTGCTTGCTGGAGATATTTAAAGCAACTGCGTATGTAAAATTTTTAATTTAGTCTTGTCGGATGTCTTACTCTGTCAGTGCCGACACACAATTCCCAACACCTGCGACTTAAAGAGCGGAGATTTACTGGGGCTCGCATTTCAGTAGTCTCACTCTGCATGGCAGAGGGGCCTGACAGACCCGAAGCAGAGACAGGAAAGCCAAGGAAGAAGATAAACCGTTCCAGGCCACGCCCCACCTCCTAAGAGCAAGTCAGCTAGGAGCCCCCATAATCTGATCGCCTTAGGAAAGCTTCCCCACGAGCACGAGCACGGAAGACTCCTGAGGGACATCTACCCGTAACACCCCCTGGACCCCAAAAGATTCACATGCAGCTCTTTGTGCAAAATGCATTTAGTCCATCCCTGAATTGCCGAAGTTCAGCACTGCTGAACAGTCCCAAGTCCTAAGTCTCCTCTGAGACTCACGGCAAACTCTCAGCAGTGAGCCCCTGTAAATATCAAAAAGTCCAACACTGCCAACATATAAGGGCACAGGGTAAACACTCCCAATCCAAAAGGAAGAAACAGGAAGTCAGAAACCAATGGGACTACACCAGGACTGGAACCCAGCAGGGTAAATGTTAAGCCTGTGGCTCCATGTCCAGCACATAGGGCAAGCTGTGGCAGGATGTGAATTCCACGGGGCTGATGTGGCCCCGTCCTCACAGCACTGCCGGTGGTTATAGTCCTCATGGGTTTCTCTCTTGTACCAGCTCTGCTCACTCCTTGTGGCTTTTCCAACTCTCTGGGGTCTCCACTGCACTTTTCACTGTATTCTCACAGCTTCACACACTACCTTCTCAGGGGCACACTGCAGGGCCTCCTAGGCCTTCTTCTAAAATCTGGGTGGAAGCCTTCCTGACGCCACAACTCTTCTATTTTGTATGGCAGTAAAGCCAGCACTATGTAGATAACACCAAGGTCTGCCACCATCTTGGCAGTAGCCAGGCCCCTTGGAACCAGCTAGAGAGGCCTCTCAGTGCCTAGCTGGCTCAGCACTGTGAGCAGAGTCCCAGAGAACAAATTTGCTAGGTGGCCCATTCTGGAGAACACTGCCCAGGGGCTCTCTTCTCAAAGCAGTGTCTTTCATCCTTGCAATTTTAACCCTTCCAAAAGGTAGGGCCGTGCAGACTTCTGACATGCCCTCCAGTCATTCTTCCTATTGTTCTACTCCAAAGTACTTAGCTTCTCTTTCATCCTTTCAGCAAACAAGCTCTCCTCTGTTCCAACTTTACAAGCCTCAATTTCATAGGAGCTTCCTTTCTGTTGAAACTCAAACTTTAAATCATTCAGCTGTGCCATTTGCTCTTGATTCTCAACACAGATCTGAATAAAAGCCTCCAACAATATCCATGCTACAGCCTCAACATTAGGCTGTCTTGAAATTTCCTCCACCAGATTCATTAGTCTACTGCCCTTAATCTCAGCTTCCCCCCGAGTCTCAGGACATAAGCAAAATGTAGACAAATTTTCTGCCAAACCATAACATACCTAGCCTGAAGTACAACTGCCAGTTGAGTCCTATTTCTCAACTGAAATCTCTTGAGCTTGTTCTTTACTGGATGCATTACTGTCAGCATTCTGGTTTTCTAAGCTCTGTCCAGACTCCCCCATCAAGTTTGGGTTACAGAATTCTAGAGCTTCTCTAGCCTGCATCTACAAACCTTTCCAAACTCCTCCCTCTCATGAATCAGTTCCAAAGGCTTCTGAACCAAATGGCTGGTCAGGTAGCATCACAGCAATGAATTTCACAGCTACAGAAGTCCAGAATCCACTTGTTCCATACAACTGTGTTCTGGAGCCTGTTATCCAACCTCATTTCTACTCCTCTCCCTTCCCAGCCTGTAGCAAGTCAAAACCACAATGAGATGTCATCTCACCCCAGTCAGGACGGCTGTTATCAAGAAGACAAAACAGAAATGCTGGCGGGGATGTAGAGTGGGAGGACTCTTACACATTGTTGGTGAGAATGTAAATTGTTCAGTCATGATAAAGAAAAGTGTGAGGTTCCTGAAAACCTAAAACCAGATCTACCATAGGATCTGGCTCTCCCTATTCTGGCATCCAAAGGAAATGAAAGCAGCATATCAAAGAGTCCTTGCAACCTACAGTTACTGTAGCACTATTCATAATAGCTATGAAATCAACCTGGCTGCCCATCCATGGATGATTAAAGACAATGTGCTATGTATGCACAATGTTATACTATTAATCCATTCAATAAAGAATGAAATCCTGTTGTTTGCAGAACAATGAATGAAACTGGAGAACAGTAGGTAAAATAAGAAAAACAAATACTGCATGTTCCTTCTTCCACGTGGAAGCTAAAAATGCCCATCTGAAAGTAGAAAAATGGCTGTTGGCGGGCTTCTGAGCTATAGGGTCTCAGCCTGCTGTGAAGGAAGAAGCAGAGGAGGGCCAATGAATGAAGGTATCCTTGCCTCCCTATGGAACACTCAGTGATTCTCTTTACCTTTGGCCATACCATCATTTATTATATTTTACTCATTTTTATGGTTTATTTGCTGATATTACTTGGTGGTCAAGATTTCAGTTTACTAGAGTCTACTATTTTATAACACTATTCAAGCCACTTCCACACAACTTATGGTGATGTATGCCTACAATCCCACCATTCTGGGAGGGTGAGACAGGAGGAACCTGTCTCAAATAAAAAAATACTTAAAAGGCCTGGGGATGTAGCTCAGTGTGAAGGTCCTGTGTTTCATCCCCAATAGCAATAAATAATCTATATGCATCAAATACTGTATTTAAGTTTCTATTGTATTTATACTTTCTTTTTGAGGCAAGATCTTGCTATATAGTTCAGGCTGGCCTTGAACTCATGGCAATCCTCCTCCCTCAGTCTCCTGAGTTGTGGGATTACAGGCGTGCACCACCATGCCCGGCTTACACATTTAATTTTGATAATTTCAAAAGGGGATGTCATCCATAGAATTTAGTATTTTTTATACTCATAACAGAGTTATAAATTTGTTAGCATTGTGGCTGATCTACTTGGCCACAGCGTTCTAAGAAAAGTCACAAATATACTTGCTCACCAGAACTGCTGAAAACAGATTTTTAACTGAGCAATGAATCACTTACACCACAGCCAAGTTAGAGCGGTGTCATCTCTAGCTAAAAGATACAGTTCTATCTTTCTGAACAGATTTTCACTGTTTTTCAAGCCCAAATTAATAGGAAATTGCCTGAGGGTCTAGTTTGTACTCTGTCTTAAAGTGATGTTTGCTACAGGACTTTTCTAAATGGATTTCAGCAAAAGATAAAATTAGTTGATTTGCTAAGCCGGACATGGTGGTGCATGTCTGTAATCACAGAATCTGGAGGCTGAGGCAGAAGAATCTTGAGTTTGAAGCCATCCTGGACTATGTAGTGAGTTCAAGGCCAGCCTAAACCATGTAGCAAGACCCAGTCTCAAAAAACAAAACCAAACCAAAAAAACTAGTTCATCTGCTCAACATGGTAAAGTGAGCCCCAAGTCAACCAGCTACAGGTCTCCTTATTCCAACCTGGTGGGACAACGGCGGTGAGGTCATCACATGGATTTTAAACATGACTTTCAATCCTCCCTTAAGTGGAGGAGGTCATTTGGCATGATTTATGTGGCTTAAACTGCTGTTGCTTAGTTTTTCCTGTATTTTAACAATTAAATTATGTAGTAAATTACAGTCATCAGCTTGAAAAATGTTTTGACTGAACACGGAAAAACTTCCTGTGATTAAAGCCTCCACATAGCAAGGAGTAAGTCAAGATTAGTCAAGGAATGTTGGCAAAGCGCTGACCTTTTAACTGTTTAAAGTGGAGATGGTGTCACTGGGTGCAACATGCCCTGCCTTAACTACTGCACACACCACACCCCATGGGAGGAGTTCACAGTGACGTCCCTCAGGATCTTGCACCAGACTGTCTCAAGCTGCTACGTCTTTAGTGTTCACTTTGAATTTATTTTTAGTTGTCTTCCCTATGGCTGTCACATTTTATTATTTACCCATCTCTAGCCAAATCCTTTCCACACCTGTTGATTTGTTCAGGAGCAGAAATCAGATAACTGAACTTGTTAGAATTGGGTGTGAAGTAAAAATATGCAGACTGCCCAGCACTTGGGAAGCTGAGGCAGGACAATTGCCACAAATCGCAGGCTTGGGCTATATAGTGAGTTCAAGGCCAGCCTGAACTACATAGCGAGACTGTGTCTCAAAAAAAAACCAAAAAAAAAAAAAAACAAATAAAAAGCAGGCTCTGAAGATGGGGAGCTGAGGCACTGGCTTTCAAAAGTAGGAACATTAGGAATTGGGGTTTCTAGAGTGTGGTGCTGCTCCAAATGCACTGGAAAAGAATGCAGTGCAGTCACTCGTGTGTCTACTACTACGATCAAACAACATACCCAGCTGGGTGTTGTCACTCATACCTGTAACATCAGATACCTGGAAGGCTGAGGCAGGAGGATCCCAAGTCCAAGGCCAGCCTGGACAACTTAGTGAGACCCTGTCTCAAATCGTTTTAAAAATCCTGGGGCTACAGATGAGTGTAGAGCGCTCGCTTACCTGGCAGGCTTAAGTCCCTGGGTTTGGTCCCCAGTACCACAAAATAAAATTTCTACCATGATCTCTTAAGAACCTTGTTAAGCTCATGGGCGACTGCAGGATCGCATGGGGAAGGGAAGGGCCACAGAGCACCAGCTGTCTTAACTGGCTTCCCATAAACTTACTAACAAATTAGGCTACAAAATACAAAAGCCCTACCTTGACTCACAGGAGGCGCTGAACCCAGAGCTGAATCACAAGTGCTCAGCACATGCACCGCACATCACTTCATGGTGCACGCGGAGGCTCCCGGCACCTCAAGCCCACGCACACCGGGAGGCTGACCCCCGGGAGCAGAAGAGGCAGCCCCAGGACCGCGTTCCCGTGGGGCCTGGGGGAGCTGCGCCCTTCGTGTCCGCCGGCGCTCTGGGCTGCCTCGTCTTCTCTCTGCGGTCTGAGTGACAGAATCCCAGGCGGCACAGGTCCCAGGCTTATTAAAGCCGCTGAGGGAGGGCAGCTTCTGGTGGCCCCAGGCTCCGGGAGAATCTGCACATGAAGGAAACTATGCGCCACAGCTTTTCTGTACTTTAGCAATAGAAATGTGAGGCAGAAACCTCTTGCCTTCGGTCAGGTCATTTTGCTTTTGAGAGATCTTGCTAAATCGCTAAGTTGCCCAAACTAGGCTCAAACTTGCTATCTGCCTGCCTCAGCCTCCAAGGGCTGGGATTACAGGCAGGCACTACCAGGCCTCCTTTGGTTTGTTGCATGACTGGAGACTGAAGCCAGGCCCTTCACACAGAGCCACATCCTCACACCTCTGTTTACTTTTTATTTCTGACACGGTCTCACTAAATCACTAGAGTGCCCAGGCTGGACTTGAACTTGGAGTCCTCCAGCCTCCGTCTCCCAAAGTGCTGGGATTACAGGTGGGTGTCACCACCCCAGCTCCATTTTCTTTTCTGTATATTAAAATTAACCTTTTATGAGGAATTCATTTTCAATTTCTAAGTATTCTTATTTGACAAAATTAAAAGGTGACTGTTTCACTTTAGAGTACACATTTTTAGTAAGTTTACCTCCTGTGAAATCTAATTATGGAACATGTTTTGGTTTTGATTTTTTTTTAAAGACAGGGCCTCACTATGCAGCCCAGGGTGGCTTCAAACTTGTGATCCTCCTGCCTCTGCCTCCTGAGCACTGGGATTATAGGCCTGCACCACCACACACTGCTAGAATGTTTAAAAATATACTGCTGTGAGTTGTGAATGATTTTACAAAACAGAAAAGCTTTATAACCACAGACAAGCATATCCCAACTTGTGGTGAGGACTTTCCTCAGAGTCCGGCAACCACCTGTGGAAAAATAACCCATTACTCCAATACTCGAGCCTTAAAGATGTTGAATAAAAGGTCTCTGAAAAAATACTCAGAGCCAAAGACGTGACAGCAATGTTATGTCACTTCTCCCACTGACGGGTGGGAGAAGAAAGAGCAACAACTCGACAAAAATCCTTGTAAACCTCAAAAACCACAGACTGCATTTGTAACTCGAAAATCCTTGCTGTTGGTCACAAGAAAGGTAAGGTCAACAGCAGAGCCCGCTGCCATGACACGGATTAAGTTCCAAGTTTTAGCACCGAGTGTAGTCTCACACATGGCTACCATCACTTCTTACTGGGTGAAGGATTAAATGCCCAAAGGGAACAGATTTACCTTTAATAGACTTAAGGGGAGCTAGTAATATGAGAATCGCAACTTAAAGTCTCTTAATTGTGGGCTAAAATTACAAACATTTTTTTTTTGGTACCAGGGATCAAAACTCAGGACCTTGCGCTTGCGAGGCAGGTGGCAGAACCACTGAGCTAAATCCCAGGCCCTAAAATTACAAACATTTTTAACTCTCCAGTAAATTTATTTTGAAAACTTTTTTGTACTTAAACTACTAAAGTGTTTATATAAACACAATTTGGTTTTAATAAGAACTCAGGTGTGTTTTATTTTTAATTCCATTTCAAACTACAGAAGCCCATGACTTTAGCTACAAGTGTTCCTGCCACCCCACCCCAGTGTCAAGAGTCACACACATGCACACCTTTTGTAAGCAGACCTTTTATAATTTTAAATAACTATTCCTCATTAGAACTTATGTCCAGTTTACTTCTGAAAGTGTGGTATTCATATTCATGAGGAAAAATCTCTATAAACCAAAATTGCTATCTGTGACCTCAAGTAATTCTTGATGTCAACATTTTTCTTAGTTCCCCTAAAAAGAGGACTGGAGATGGAGTTCACTGGTAGATCACTTGCCTAGTACTTGGTAGGCCCTGAGTCTGAGCTCCAGTACCATTCCTCCCCCCAAAAAAGGCACATGGAAGGTCAAAGGGAGCAAGCCACACAAGTGATCAAACAAGAGCTGTACAAAAAACAGCAATGTAGGGGACATTTTTAAAGTACAGATTCTGCTGAAATACTAATATCCAAACAGTTCTGGATCCATTGCCAAAATTCAGGTTTCTCAGTCAGTTAAAATGAGAGAGGCCCAGGGATGTAGCTCAGCAGCATAGCACCTGCCTGGTCTCGAGGTCTTGAGTTCAATCCCCAGTATCAAAAAAAAAAAAAAGGGCCAGGGATTTAGCTCAGTGGTTTTGCCGCCTGCTGCGCAAATGCAAGGACCCGAGTTCGATCCCCAGTACCAAAAAAAAAAAAGAGAGAGGAACTGATTTTATTGCTGGAAGATACATTAATTCTCTGAAGACAGACTGAGGCTTGACAATTTAATTTCTACACAAATGTTTGAATATACAAAATATCAAATATAAACAGTAGTGTAGCAAGAAAATAAACTGGCAGAAATAATTATTCACCTGATAATAATTAAGACCACCATTTCAAAGATTTTCTATACACAATGAGAAAATACTGAAAGATTTTACAACACACACTGAATCGATCCTACGTCATTACTGTTATACTTCTTTCTTCTTCAGGATGAGTGGACCCACATTATCTCCGGTCAGCTCATTATGTTTATTATGAGAGCCATCACAGGCCGGAAACTAAAAAGAAAAAAAGAATTACAAACCTTATTTTGAAAAATATGATTAAGTAGAAATACTTCTTAAATGTTGTCACAAAGCACATTACTTGGTTAAAAAGATTAAGTAATAGATTTATTTTATATCTAAACTGACCACATCCTGATACCAGAGCAAATTTAACAATGTAAACTGTTAATTCACTATCAGGAGTAGATTTTAAATAAAAACCTTGGGCTGACTCCATGAGTAACTACATACTTTTAAAAAGTGGCACTGTGCCTGCCAGGCACATGCAAGGTCCTGAGTTCAATTCCCAATACCGAAATAAATAAATAAATAAGAATCAAAATAAGCTCTTGGTCTCTATGGAGCTCTAAATTTGAAGGTACCTCTTAATTCATTTTAAAAGAGTAGAATATAAATTCAAAATCAATTATAATGTTTTCTTACTGTAAAACTCATAGTTTTTTGAAAAATTTTAAAAGATGAATTCTGACAACTTTACTCATAACCCATCCAGATATAGGTGTAAATGACATCTGACATACGTCTGGCTCTGCATCTGCTGTCTGCTCTCTTGGAGGGGGGATGCAGTCAGCTGGGCTGGCCCTCAGCTAACTCACTGTGGGCCTCAGCCTCCAAGTGCTGTGACCTCAGGCCTACACCACCACACCCAGCTGCACTCACTTTTTTGTTGTTGTTGTTCCAGGGATTGAACTCGGGTCCTTGCGCTTGTGCAGCAGGCAGCGGAACCACTGAGCTAAATCCCTGGCCCTCCCCCACTCACTTTTACTTTTTCAAATAAACTTTGCCACTGTTAACAATAAAATAAAATAAAATCATCCGTATGAGAGCCACTAGTCACAAGCTCATACTGTGTAAAGCATTTTTCATGTCATTTCACCAAGTCCTCAAAAATATCTGCAATACTGACATGTGGCAGCAATCACAGAAAGCAAAGTGAGCTCAGGAATATGAACTCCTGGTACTGAACACTGTGGAAAACTATCTCAGAAAACCCCAAACCTGGGGATCTGAGAAGCAAAACTGCTCTCACGCCACCTGACTGTGTGCACCAGGAATGACACCTTCTCTTACCGTCTTTGAGCGCCAACACCGACAGTAGGCGGCTTTGGTAAGACACAAGTCTTCGATGTTGATTTCATTCACCACCTTGGGGTTTTCCTTCTGGATCTTAAGGTTTATCAAGCTGTCCTTCTGTTGTTTCTTCTTTGGGAAGAACGGGCGGACCGCGAGGTAGCCGAGAAGAGCGAGCACACCCAGGAAAGGCAGCAGCCGGAGCCATTCTGCAACTGAACGTGCACAGTCAGAGCTGCAGTCAGAGCTGCTTCCCAGGCTGGGCCGCACCCAGCTGCTCCAGATCCAATCTGGTACTTCTCAGGTCTGGTTCTGACTTACCTGTGAAACTGTGACTGAACTTCACAACAGACCCTGCTCTACCTAGGGCCACCTTATTTACCAGCCAACTTTCAGAAAGAAATCCCATTTCAAATACTGTATCTCACTGAGCCCGTAAGTCCATCTGTATATGAAGGCTGCATCTAGGTGTCCCCCACAGCCTCATGCGGATCATGGGTGGGGCTGGATCTAGGGCATGTGACCCTAGGACTAAGGGTACTGATTTCTAAACTAGTCCCTGACTGGCCTGGCATAGTTCTGGGTGTGGATAATGGGAAGGCCCACCTGGATGTGGGTGGCCTGGAAGGGATAAGAGAGAGAGACAGGCGGCAGCTGCTGCTGCTCGGCCACATCTCTGCTTTGCTGTCTTCTGCCTGCTCTGGACTGTTTCTTCTGCCACCTTGCCTTGGAGCAGCCAACTATGCACTGAAACCTGTACAAACTGTGAGCCAAAATAAACCTGTCCTCCTTTACCTTGTGGGAGTTGGGTATTTTATCTCAGCAACAAGTAAGACACTGTGTATCTCTACTTTTATCAGCAATTGCAGCCACCACAAACAATTCAATTGTGATACATTTTATATGTTTAGACATTTTCACTTTTTTTTCTTTGGGCCATACTGGAGATTAAACCAGGGCCTTCACATTGAGCTACATCCATAGCCTTGGTTTTTTGTTGTTGTTGTTGTTTTCTTTTTTTCTCATTTGAGACAGGGTCTCAATAAGCTGCCCTGGCTGGGCTTGAACTTGTGACCCTTCTGCCTCAGCTTCCAGAGTAGTAAGAGTATAGGTATGTGCCATCATCCTGGCCAGCTGCAACTTTTCTCCTTAATAACACATCTAAAATCATACCGAAGAATATCCATGACATTTTTTACAACTGATTTAGAATTTCTTTTGGGGGAAGCAGGGGTTGAGACAGGATCTCACTATGTAGCCCAGGCTGGCCTCAAACTCATAGCAATCCTCCTGCCTCAGCTTCAGTTTACTTTTTAGTAAATGTTCCTAAATAACAAAATGTATTAAAGCTATTTTAATGAACTGAAACTTTTATATACTGAAGATGTTCTCTTTGTAGAATAAACCTCGTTCCATAAACATTCATTAATGCCTTTAGGAGTCCCCAGCCTGTCCCATGAAGACGGCACATAAATGGTTTGTGGAACGATGCACTCTGCCTGTGGACACAGTGGTGGCGAACCCATGGCACCTGTGCCACAGCGGTCACACAGAGCCCTCTCCGCCATGATGTCACAGTTGTGTGAGTTGTTTTTTCTGAGCTAAAACCTCAGTAATCAGGTTTAATTGCAGTGCGTAATTATTTACTTTGTGGTAAATAAGTAGGTTTGGGGTTGCAGTTTAGGCACCTGGTCTCTAAAAGGTTCGCCATCACTGCTTAAGAAAAACACATCCCCACATGCGTATCAAGTCTCTGTGAGGATCCTTTGTTTAAAATCAAAAGTACTAGCACATATTAATTGTACAAAAGTCCTGTTGACCTTTCTTCACTGAGTGCCCATCAGCACCTTGCTAGGTGCTATGCAGAAATAGCCAAGGTAAGAAAAAACAGGAAATTATGCACCAAGGTGTGGCTAATAAATATGGCTGAGGATGTGGGTCAGCAGTACAGCGTTTGTCTAGGCTTCAATTCCAGCACAAAAACAAAACCAAACAAAAATAAACCCACAAAGTAGAGAAGTATCATATAAGAAAAAAAATGTTAATGTTAACAATAAATGAACAGCCGGGCATGGTGGCACATGCCTGTAATCCCAGCACTTGGGAGGCTGAGGCAGGAGGATCACTGAGAGCTACATAGTGAGTTCAGGGCCACCCTGAACTACAGAGGGAGACCCTGCCTCAAAAAAGCCGAAAAACCAATAAATGAACAGACTATGCTATGAGAACAACTCTGTTAAGTCTTTTAATACTCTATTAGGTTAAACTGTTCTACTGTAACATTATTGTTTTCATTTTACAGGTGGATAAACTGCAGCTGAAGCATAATGTAAATAACCATGAACCAGTGTGGTGGCACATACTTGTAATCCCAGCACCTGGAAGGCTGATGCAGGAGAATTTTGAGTTCCAGGCCAGCCTGGACCATGTATTGAGTCCCTGTCTAAAAAAAATTTTTTTTTAATCCAACAGATCTAAAATTAAACCTGTTCCTCTCTCGGTAAAACCCTCAAAACATAATGATTCTTCTACTTAACTACTCAAAGAAACACTGGCTTAAGTCTGACTCTTCCAAAATAGATGATTTCTGACACCACCAATGCCAAACAGACCTACGTATACACATGGCCGTCAGAATGCCCAGCACATGGTGGCATGGGCTGAGGTGATGGAGCTGGAGGAAGCACGACCAGTCCTCTGCAAGGGTATTTTCCAGACCAACCTGACACTGCTGCATGATAGAAATCTTTGGAGATGTAAGCCTTTAGTCAGTGGAATGAAGCTCTGTAGGGGACAGGACTTTGCCCTCTGCATCCGTTACGTCCTTATAAATAAGTGGAGTCTCCAGAAAGATTCTCTGAATGAACTGACACGTTTCCACAGGCTTACTTACACCCGCTGTGGTACATTCATGGCTATCCCATCCGGCGGCCTGTACCACTCAGCAGGACATACAAATGCCCCATGATGGACAGTCATGCATGTCAGTGAGACAAATTCTGGCCCTGCCGTGATGTGTTAAAAAAGTTCCTAGCCGGGGATTTAAGCTCAGTGGTTCCAGCGCCTGCCTCACAAGTGCAAGGTCCTGAGTTCGATACCCGGTACCAAAAAAAAAAACAATTCCTTACAGGAAACGAGCTGCTGTCAACATGACCAAGCCGCTAGCCACTGCCTGGATATGTCCCTAGGACTTTCTTTTCATCACACACAGCAGGACAAAAGCCTGAAAAACACTGCCTGGGAAGAAGAACGTATTGCTTGGTGGAGGCAGCGGCGACATGGGGAAGCACCAGGATTGGCCAAGATAAAGGCGAGACCACAGGCACACAGCCTTTCCATGGCTTCTGTGGAAAAGCGAGGCAGGGTGGGTGGCTGTCTCCAGCGGCCAAGGGAATCATCTGAAAGCGGGCAATGGGAGCCCAGGGCCCCACAGAATGGTACCTCTCTGACGAGAGTCCAGGGGACACTGGCCTGGTGTGGAGGAGTCCAAGGAGGAGGCTCTGCAGGCTCAGGCCTCGGCTCATCTGCAAACGAGAGGCAAGCTCCCGCCAGCTATTTCCTATCTCCAAGAATTAAATTAGCTTGTCCTGGGAGGAGCCGTCTCCTCAGTCAGCCCACATTGTCAAAGCATCACAGAATGCAGAAAATGAAATACATGATTACTATTCACCGGTAAAGTAAAACTCTGGCTCACGCTGGCCACCTTTCCCAGGCTCAGCAGCCACCTGCAGTCAATGGCAACGCATCCAACAGCACAGAGGACATTCCCACGGCCACAAACTGAGGACAGCACAGCGCAGAGTGTGGGTTCCTGGAGGCTTCCTTCCCAGGCTCTGTCACCACATCTCTCCCCTCGGTCCCTGCGCCCGGCCACAGTCGCCGCCCACCAGCAGCCTCCCTCGGCTCCCTGCACACGGCGTCCCCCTCCACCTATGGGGCTTTCCCGCCTCTGGTTTGCCGCGTGTGTAAGCTCACAGCACAGGACTGGTGCCCCTGCAGTGCCGCCACCCGGCCCGCCTCTCTGCAGCCACACAGGACATGGCCACCTGTCCCGTCCCTCCCTTCTGTTCACACCACCTTCTAGATCAGGCAACCAAGGCACATATGCTGAAGCAGGGTCCTGGAATAACATTCAGTTAGGCCAGGGGAGGGAGGAGAGGGCAGGGGAGTAAAAAGAATTAAGATGTGTTAGGTATGCATTAATACTCCTCACGACCAATGTAATCGCCCTGTACTGCAAGCATATACTAATACAAGAATTTCAAAGGATTTAATATAAAATTATTCTATTTATTGCAATAATTAAAAACCCACAGGAGGGTAAATTGCCAAAAAGCATATGAGTAAGAACATAAGGGTGAAGACCTTAACTTTCAACTCTTCACAGAGTCTGCCTATCTTAATTTACTAAACTCAGGAAACAAATGGTATTAACAGAGTTTTTAAATCTACTTCAGAAAATGTTCTTTTAAACACTTGATTCCTTGGTAAAACACTGCTCTAAAACAATGTGAAAATGAGAGGTACTGTTACCACCTGCAACAAGGTAAGACTGCAGCCTATTTCCTGATGTGGTTTAAACCCACGGCTCCATAAAATGGAATTGGGCCCTAAAAAGGTCAATTCAAGTCATTTTAGGTGTATTTATGATGATTTTTAGTGAAAACTGTCAAATACAGAAGAATTAAATAAGAATTTTAAAACTTTTATTTGATGAATATTGGGCCATTAGCTACTTTGGAGGGAAAAATATTACCTACTAACTGTAAACAGTGTATAAAATAATGTAAAACAACATATATTTTATTCGGCATATGTTTATTTTTAATTATTTAAAAATGTAAATAAAATTTGAAAAACTTAGAAAAGTAAACCACAATCCTACTCGCAAGAATTGGTAACAATTTTGTACATTTCTAGTTTGTCTTTTTGGGGGAGTGTAAACATATATATTATAAATGCTTTTTAAAACTGAAACCAGGCCGGGGATTAGCTCAGAGGTTCCGCCTCCTGCCTTGCAAGTGCAAGGTCCAGAGTTCGATCCCTGGTACCAAAAAAAACACCAAACCTGAAACCACACTGTAAACAGTCTCCATCCCACTTTTTACATAATATACATCAGACTATCCTGTCATTCCCGATCCCATTAGTGACATCTGAAAACACCAGCTGCAGTGGCTGCCTCCTCGCCCGGGTCAAGGCACAGGCCCCGAAGGGCCAAGAGCAGGACCTCAGGCCGGTCTCCACTGTGCCTGCTCATGGTGCCCAGCCCCTCTCATTTGCCGCTTACTGAGGCACGCGTTATTCACGGTTCATCTGCTATGTGTTAAGTGTTCAGTTTGATGAGTTTTGAAATGACCTGTAAACACCACCTAAAACAAAACACAAGGCTTTGTTTGTTTTGGCAGAAGTGTGGATTGAACCCAAGACCTTTGCACTGAGCTACATACATCCCTGTTTTAATTATTTTGTTGTTGTTGTTGTTGTTTTGGTATGGGGATCAAACTCAGGACCTTTCACCTGCCAGGCAGGTGCGGTGCCACTGAGCTAAATCCCCAGCCTCCTGTTTTATTTTATTTTTTTGGTACCTGGGATTGAACTCAGGACCTTGCACTTTCGAGGCAGGTGGCAGAACCACTGAGCTAAATCCCCGGCCTCTGATTTATTTTTTAAGACAAGGTCTCTCTAGATCCCTAAGTCGCCTGGGCTGTGCTCCCCCACACATGGGAGGTCTCCTGCCTCAGCCTCCCAGAGTGCAGGGATTATGAGCATGCACTACTATAAACTCAGCAAAATGTAAGTTATTTTAAAAATAACTATCCATATATCTACATGAGTATGTCATTTCCGTCACCCCAGAAAGTGTTCTGATACAATTCTAGTCAAACCGCCATTGTGATTTTTATCACCAATCCCATTCCTACTATCAGAGGATGTCTCTCCGTCCTTCTACGTAACCTAGTGCTCGCCATCTGATACCCTGTGCAGTGTGGTGCAGCTGGGGCCTGGCTGTCTCTGTGCCTGGGGCTCAGCACAGGGTCTGTCCTGAGCAGGCCACCAGTAAACACCTAAGCTCCAGACTGGTATGAGGCCAAATTTTCATATGCCTGCATGGGGTCCAATTCCCCACTGCTTTGTCCAACAGTATCTACATTCCAGTGACACAGGCCAGCAGAGATAAGGTCCCTGCCCTAAAGGAAGAGGGGACAGACAATAAACAAGCAAACCAATAAACGAGGTCACCACAGGCTGTACTAAGAGCTGGAAAGAAAATAAATAGGATGATAGAAAAGAAGAAAAGACCAGCTGGGCTGGTGGCACTGCCTGTAATCCCAGCCCTGGGGAAGCTGAGGCAGGAGGACCGAGAATAAGGAGCCAACCTGAGCTATATAGCAAGACCCTGTCTCAAAAAATCAAAACACTGGGCCGGGGATTTAGCTCAGTGGTTCCGCCACCTGCCTCACAACCACAAGGTCCCAAGTTCGATCCCCGGTACAAAAAAATATATATATATCAAAACATAAACCAACTCAGGGGCAGGGCAGCCAAGCTGACAGCAACTTCAGGTAAGGGGCTGCCGGGAAAAGTTTCCTATAAAAAGGACCTTTAAGTCTAAACATGAGGAAAAGTCAAGGACTCAAAGCCAAAAGAACTTTGAAGACACAGAGAAGTGTGGAAAACAGCCAACTTCCTAGAAAGTGTGAGGAATAAATGAAATGGGACAGCACTCAGTGAAAACTACACCCTATTTTCCAGAGAGCCAGCACTCATTCCACCCTGACTACAGCTCTGTAAATGCCTACTCTCCCACCAAACAGAAGCTCCTGCTTCCAACAGACCTTCTCAAAACAAGATGGCCATGAATCTACTGGAATTGAGTTTGTGGCCATTAAGCTGAGATAATTCAGTAAGGTCTGAGCCTGTTTACCTTCAGCGCTTCTGACTGTCAATTAAAATCCAGGAAGACTGTTTAAAAATCTTTAATAGAAGAACTTTCAGTACCCTCTAAAACTATCAAACCTCAAACACGTCAGGTGATATAACACAGGACACCACAACTGCAAGACGCTGTCCCTACCCCAAGGACCCCTCCAGACGTACAGACACAGCCTGTAAGGAAGGCCTATGGGACTTCGGAACATGCAATCCACAGCGCAAGGCAGAGGAGAAGCAGCTTCACCTCTGACCCGAGAGGCTCCTCCAGGGTGAGTCAGCCACAGGGAAGGCGGGGCCACATCCCACACAGAGATGACCACCATGAAAGGCTTAGCAAACTAAGTGCCAGGGCATTGCTGGAATGTAATAGGAAATGCAAGGGGACTTCGTAAGCAAGCAGGTGCCCCATGATGAAAAGCTCCAATATGCAACAGGTAGGAAGGAATCCACCCTGCATATCACAGCAAACCACTGAAAGAGCTGAACACTGATCTCTCTAGAAAACTACTCTCTCACTAAAGCAAACTGGTATCTGATGGAAGACAGATCAGAAGGTCACACAGAGGAGCAGAGAGATGGTGAGGGGAGAAGAGTGGAACAGCCTAGTGGAAATTCAGCTCAACACACCAGAAGAAAATAATTCCCGCTGAAACTAAAGCAGCAGCCACTAAGTCAGAGGAAAGGGCAAATGTGAGACAACTGTCTCTGTTGAGCTTCCCTAAAAGTGCATGTTCCGAGAAAAGTCAAGATCTTTCAGCAAGATCTCAGAGGTCTTCTACCAACTCCCTTCCCTCCATAGCTAAGAACCACCAACCCAACCCGAGCAGTAAAACCTATAGACTTTGGTGGCTGATTAATTAATTATAGGACATGATATAAATGAAGCACGGTTCTTTCATAATTCCTAGTTTCTAACTTCATTTTATGAATGGAAGGAATCTCTAATAAAAACAAAACGATCCCCCCCGAAGCATAGAGAAAAGAGGGAGAAGAAAGCAGTGCTGACATTCTTAAGGGATGCAGGGGTGACACTGCAGCTCCACAGATAACGCAAAGGGAAGGGTGGGAAATACTGTCCTGAGGGACGGCAGAGGCTGCACAGGAGACAAGAGCCTTCCTTGGAAGGGTGCAACAAATTCTGCAAAGGAGTGAGCAGACCAGAAGGGTACCAACTCCCTGCTCCTTCCATCCGAGAAAGGCAGGAGGAACAAAAAAGACACACACAGAGTATTGCAGGGGAAGTGGCTCCCTCGGGCGAGCACTATTCCTGGTAAGAAGGTCCCACTACAAGAAGCACCAAGGCTTTGTGGAACCCAAGCCAGTATTAGGCGGTGAACACTGGAGAGAAGAAGGAGATTAGAGGTTGGACAGAGCCGCACTTCTGACCATAATTAAGTCAGACAGGCGAACTGGCTGATCTCATCATTCAGTCCATCTACAAAGTACCCAATGAGGCGGCATTCTGTTTACTCCCTAGAATGTAAAAGGGTTGAATTTCCTTAAATCATTCCCCTTAATTAAAATCTTTCACTTCTTATACACTTTCTTCCTCTGTGATGACTTCCTGTTTTAATTTTAAGGGAAAAATATCACCCGATTCTAATTAAAAAATCAGACCACATTCATATTAATAAATCTAAGAACGGTCTTAATATTTATACTGATGTCATATCCCACTATTAAGATAAGCAACTATGAATGGAAAGGGAAAGAACCGGTACCATGACAGAAATAAAATCAAGACAAAAAAAAGAACATTTCAAAGCAACTTAGAGTATGAGTCAACAAATTTCCTGAAAGTTTAAACACTGAAAAGAAAATATATAGTTGTCAGATTTGGTGGTGCAGACCTGTAATCTCAGAACTCCAGAGGCTGAGACAGGAGGATCGATGAGAGTTGAGAGAAGATTTAAGAGGGTGGACACAGCCTAGGCTATGTAGTGAGTTTAAGGTCAGCCTGAAATACAAAACAAGACCCTTTCTCAAAACACCAAAAAAGTTTTAAAAAATAAAAAGAAAGGATCCTCTTAAGGAAACAGAATTAAATTTAAGAGGGGATAGATTTGATGTCTCATACAGTGACACAGGCTATGACATCCATTCCTGATCCGGTATATAAACAAACAATGGGGGTGGAGCTGAGGATTGAGCCCAGGGCCTCACACATGCTAAACACAGACTCTGCCACTGTGCTACACCCCAGGGGAGGGGGCACTTTGTTTTTATAATAGGAATATTTGGGCCTCAGGAGTAGAGCACTTGTCTAGCATACATCAAAGTCCTGGGGTTCAGGCCCAGAACTGCCAAAAAACGTTTAAGTACACAGACACATTGTATCTCGCTTTTTTTTTTTTGGTATCGGGGATTGAACTCTGGACCTTGCGCTTGCGCAGCAGGCACCAGAACCACTGAGCTAAATCCCTGACCAGACACATTGCATCTCAATGAGAAATTCTAAGAAACTACAACAGTTTATTTTTGTTTACAAATTTGCAAAAAGTTACATATAACAAAACCATAAAAATAGTATGGACAACTTGGTTGCCATTAACTTTGAATCTTTTATGTATTATTTACAGCCAAGACAAACATGATTTTTATTTCTCAACTGTAGGAAAGATAGAAATAAAGCATCACTGAATGGCTTTACTACTTAAAATATAAATTGTGTCAAGATTAAAGGGCCAATAAAATAAAATTAATGACCAATTCAAAAGTCTTTTTCGATTCCATCATGAATAAAGAAAGCAGTGTCCTAGTGTGCAGAACACTGCCTAGCCTACAGACAGCAGGTGCTCAATAAATACTTGGCAACTTGAGGAGCTTTAAATTGCTGAAGATCTATGTGGAGGAAAATGTTTTAGAGACCTACAAAATGGTTAAATGAGAGCCACAAATGTCAAATGATCCTCAATTACACTTTTAAATGTGGGTGGACTACCTAGGAAGAAACAAAACTTTTTTAATTTAACAGTAATAAAATTTTCCCAAATTAAACGATTTCTAAAATAAAATTCTTATGGGCTGGGGATTTAGCTCAGTGGTTTCACCGCCTGCTGCACAAACGCAAGGACCCGAGTTCGATCCCCAGTACCAAAAAAAAAAAAAATTATTTCAGAAATAATCTTTATTATTTACATGTTAATAAATGCATCTTTCTTTGGTTTGAATTTTAATGATTTCTATGCTATCTTATTGAGAAAACTTACCTTTTGTTCCATTTTTTTCTCCTAAAAAATCTTGAGTTGAGCCAGGTATTTAGCCTGCCTTCCAAGCGCAAGGTCCCGAGTTCAATCCCCGGTACCAAAAAAAAAAAAAAAATCTTGAGTTATAATATATAGTAAAACTAATAGATCTTAAATGATAGCCTTTGTGTTGTCACAAGTAAATATACCCCTGTAGCTTCCAATATGTAAATACTTCCATTACCCCAGAAAGTAGCCCCGCCTGGGCAATTTAGTGAGACCGTGTCTCAAACTAAAATTTCTTTTTTTTTTTTTGCAAGACAGGCAGCAGAACCACTGAGCTAAATCCCTGGCCCTCAAACTAAAATTTAAAAAGGGTGGGTGAGGGCCAGGCCCTGTACCCAAAAAAAAAAAAAAAAAAAAAAACGGGTGGGGGATATAGCGCAATCCACAGACCCTGGTTCAATCCCTGGTGCCATTAAAAAAAAGAGAGAAAAAAAAAAGAAAATAAAGTTTATACTAGATTTTTAAGTCAAAGTATTAGAAGGCACTATATTTCTGATACAGAATTACACTAACTTATCTTAAAGGCCTTCCTCTACATTTAAGAAATAAAAAATAGGCTGTTTCTGATAGATAAGAACTGTATTTAGGGCCAGGGGGTTTAGCTCAGTGGTTCCGGCACCTGCCTCACAAGCACAAGGTCCTGAGTTCAATCCCCGGTACCAAAAACAAACAAACAAACAAACAAAAAGAACTGTATTTAAATCGTGTATGGTTAAGGCAATTAAGGCTCTCCATGTGTTTTCTAAGAAAGTGGAGTCATGAAAGAGCGAGTTGCTTTGAAAAACTGCCAGACCTAAATAGGGAAGGAAATATAGGCAATAATAATGGAAGCTGAAACTTTTTTCATTTTTATTAATGTCTACAGTAAATAACGATTACATTTATTGTGGGGAATGAACTGTAAATTCTTTGGATCTAGTTTTCATAAAAGAAATGGAGAATATTTTTTTGCTCTCCTAGACACTTAAATGGTGAAAAGTAGTTTCCCTGGGTTTTACTTCAACAAAAGTCTACAATAAATTCCACAAGTAGCTCATTCAAGAAAGCCAAATGTCATGAGCTATGACAATCTACTTTGAAGGGGAGATTCAGAGTAGAAATGGCCACTGAAGTTTTCATCTATATTACTTCAAAACAGACCCTGCAACTGTTACTAATTCAGAACAGACTACCTCATTTTTCCATAAAGCAGTTATTACAACTACAAGTTTCTGGAATAAGCAATGAGGACTAAATTGTGGGCACTGTAATGGAACTGAACTTACTGATTTAAGAGGGTTTTGAGATAAGGACTCTCTATGCAGTTCAGGCTGGTCTTGAACTATGTAGCCCAAGCTGGCCTCCAATTCACTGTGCTCCTCCAGCTTCAGCCTCCTGAATGCTGGGATTAAAGGGATGTGCCACCGTACCCAGCTATTAATGCCTTTGATAGAAATTTTGTATTTGTTGACAGTAGAGATCTTTAAGAAAACATGCTTCCTAGCCTCTAAAGCTAGCATCACACTTTCTAACCTGTTTCAATTTCACTCCATTTATAGAAAACTGAAACTGCTATAAATGCAGCCTTATTAACACATGCAGGGCCACGGATTTAGCGCAGTGATTCTGAGGGAAGTTCCTGAGTTCAACCCCGTTACCAGAAAAAAAAAGAAGAATTAACAAATGCAACTGAGGTTGCACTGGACTGCTAATCTGTTCAGATTATTAAAGTAAATTACAAAGGGCAATAAATGTCACCAAATAATAAGACCCTTTTATCTTGGTGTTACCAATGTAGTGAATACTGGACATACATGAGTATAATTCAAATGGAGGAAACATATGTGGCTATTTACCACCGAACTACTACTATCCAATAAATTCCTGACTAGGAACCTCTGAGTTGCTAACTTTTCACAGGCTGGTCTTGAACTCACCCAGTAGCCCATTACAACGGATCTCCCACTGCAAACACTCACAGATGCAAACAAGGCACAGAAGTAGCTCACGTGTGTGCCGAACGTTGTCAGATGTGCTGCTGTACAGCGCGAGTGGGCACTCCCACGGTCCAATCGGGGACTTACTGTATTTGTGTGTGCGCGTTTGGCTTTTTTCTGATTTACACAGTGTATCTGTGTCCAAGGTGTAGAAGACTTTGTCGGACTTAACGAACAAGTCTGACTTATGAACGTTTTCCCAGAACTGAATTTGTTCCTAAGTCGGGCACTTCCTGTATGACGAATTTCCAGTAATAAAAAAGCAGAAACCTTCGCTCACTAGTTCGGCACGAACCGTTTCTAGTCTAGGCAAGACGGGTCTCGCGCTCCTCCCTCGGTCGGCGGCTGCGGGTCCGTTGGAAGCAGCGGCCAGCGCGGGCCACTTCCTCCCCACCCCGCCAAGGACGCACCGCCTCTGGAGCGTCACCGCTCGGCCCGTGGGTAAGGAGGGAGCTCAACTTAAGCACGCGTCACAGCTACTCGTTAATGCCCCTGGCCAAGACGCGACCCGCTTTCCGGGTCCGGCCTCTCTCCCGGTGATGGCAGTGTCGGGGGGACCGCGCTTGTCCCCCGGGGTGGGGCCGTCTTCTAACTCCGTCACGGTCCTGCGCGTCCGCACCTCCTGCCCACGCCCTATCCCTTGCCACCCCACGCGCGGGGGCCGAGCCGGCTGGAACCGGCTCTAAAACACGCCAGCCGCGCAGACAGAACAAAGGACTGGCCCACTCCTCAGGCGGTCCCGGGGGAATCAAATCCCGGCGTCCTTGCGTAGCAAGCAGACGGCCACGGGGACGCCTCCGGAGCCTCTGCGCAGGCGCACGCAGGGTCACGGAGGGTCACGGGGCGGCACGCCTGGCCGCGCCCCAGCCCTCGCCCAGGGATCTTCGCCCCTCCCCCAGGGCGCGCCAGGAAGGCGAGCACTACCTGTGAGGTGCGCGAAGCCGGTGATGCTTTCCGGGACCGGGAGCTGCTTCAAATAGGCAGGGAGTTGCACTTTCACGATGCGGGCCACGCTCTCCAGAACCATGGCGGATGGTAGCGTCCGCGCCTGGGCGACCCCACCACCCTCGGCCCGCTGCCGCGCCTGCGCCGAAAGCAGAAGTGGGGTGCGGGGGAGACGCCGGCGCCGATTGGCCACGTCGCGTGACGTGCGCGCGCTGGGCTGCGGACGCGAGGCCGGCGGGAACCTTGGCCCGGGAGCTGCGGACCCGGGGTGCTGCGTCCCCAGCGTTTCCCGGGTCCTCCGCACACCCCGGAGAAGAGTGAAGGACGGAAGCGTCCACTTTCGAGTCGGACGCTTCGGCCAGATCTACAGTGCTCTGCGAGTTCGAGCCCAGGCTGGGCGACCAGAAGACCGGACTCAAAAATATTTATAAAGGCTGAGGGGTGTAGCTCAGTAGGAAGGGCCTGCGTCCAATACATAGTACCGGAAAGATAAAAAAGTAAGAGTTACTGAATATTGCGATAAACCGCTTTACCATCATTGTCACGGTAAAATTACGCTGCAAATACCACCGAGTCCAGATTCGTCCATGAGCTGAGGCAAGATAGGAGATAATAAATGGACCACTGAAAAGGTAGAGTTTGCATAGGGCTCCTTGCCATTTCCTTTTGAGAGCTTGCCCTGGCTTGTGGGAGGCAGGGACTTGAAGCTGTTGTGTCCTGACCCCTCACCCCTCACTGTTGAACTGGCTGTAAGCTAGATGTAAGGGCGACCTTGGGGAGGTGGGAAGTGGGATGCACTTCGGGAAGAAAGGTTTGGAAAACGCCATTAAATATTCCTTTCTTTTTGGTGTTTTGTTTGTTTTTTTTTTTTTGGTTCCGGGGATCGAACTCTGATCCTTGCACTTGTGCAGCAGGCAGCGAAACCACTGAGCTAAATCCCCAGCCCAAATATTCCTTTCTCTTTTTTTTTTTGGCACCGGGGATTGAACTCGGGTCCTTGTGCTTTCGAGACAAGCATCAGAACCACTGAGCTAAATCCCTAGCCCAAAAATTCCTTTCTTAATGAGCGGCTTTGTCATCTTGACCAGGGCAAAACATGCTGCCTGTGTTCAGTAATGTGAGGGCCACTAAGCAGTTTTTCTCTAAGAAATTTAAAAATGGATCCCTCAGTTTGTATAACAATGTAAAATGCTTCAGTTCAACCTCTCCACCACCTGTACCAACACATAGAATACTTGTGCACATCAGAGGGCTTCCTTGTGCCCCTGAGCCCTGCTCTCCAGCACCACCTCTACAATTCTGTTTGTGCATGTTTTCAAATTTCATATAAAAGGAATTATATAGGATAGATGTTTTCTGTGTGTGACCAACTTCCCCTTAGCAGTATGTGTGGATAGTTTGACATTTTCAATTAGAAGAAATAGAAGTGAACATCTATATGGAGAAAACTTTTTTGCCTTAAATTTTAAAAAATAAATGGAGGGGAGTCTGGGGATTTAGCTCATTGGCACTGCGCCTGCCTCACAACCACAAAGTCCTGAGTTCGATCCCCCGTACCAAGAAAAAAAATGTGGGTTATACATGAGCTATTTCTGTTGCATGACATGAGCTATGCCAAAAAGAGATAGTTCCTAACCCCGCTAACAAAAAAACTCATTGTACATTTGAAGGTGATCTATTCTTAGATTTCCTTTATTTTAAATTTAAATCCTGTCCCAGGCGTATATTTAAATTTGTTTTCCATTTCCACAACCCTGCCTTCTTGGCAGTACATGAAACTAGAGCTTGAAAATAATGGTGTTCTAAAAAGAAGTGACATGTTACATGACTACCTTATGACTGTGTTCAACAACTTCTGGTTTTATGAGTGTTTACTTGTATTTAAACTCCCATCTTTGAAAGACATGAAGAAGCTGGTTTTGTCACCACAGCGGTCCACCTGGGGCTGCATGGCCCATGGGATGGCATGGTGCAGGGGACTGCAATATTGATTATGCCAAAAGCAGGCTGTAAAGAGTTAAACCCCTCAAACTGGCTCATTTTAAGAAGCGAGTCTGTGAAGCTTACGTAACTTACGGAAGCACCATGGTGCACAGACACTAACATGACCTTCCTGCTAAGTGCCACAGCAGAGACCAGAGAAATGGCCCGTGAAGCTGTGGAGCTTAAAGAAGATAACGTAGCAGCTGAAGTCAGAATAGCTCACACCCAAATTCCATTCCCAGGACTAAAACCTTACCTAGAACGACAAGGTTCTAATTACAACCCTGTATTTTGTCTATTCTGTTCCTAATTTGAGAATGTTTTGTCTTTTCCCTTTACAGTTCTTGCCTGTGTAGTATCCATAGCAACTGCATGACTGCATATCCTCATGCATAGTTCCCCTTTAGCACGCAGTTCCCCTTTAACCCAATTTGATTACCAATAAAATTCAATGGCTTGGACTGACCAGGGGCTTTGCTGGATGCTAAGCACTGGCCATCCTGGTTCCTTATTTCTGTTTCTGTCTTCGAGTTTTCTTTAACCCTGCGTTGTATACTGGGCAGGAGACTGGAACCTACTGCAGAGGTCTCCAGTAGCAGGGTATGTCAATACTGATCATGTGTGGTTATTGAGTACCTGATTGAGATCGTGAGAATCATAAAATGCTTAATGGAACACACACAGATTTTAGGAGCTCTTTGTGTATCATCTTCTGTTTTACTCAACCCTACAAATAATAAGTCATACGAGTTTAGAGAGAGAAGGTTTCATATGCATACAAAGATGAATGGACTGGACTTCTCAAGAGGAGCTCGAAATTACAGGATGATGAAGCAGTACTTCAAACTTGTGACATAGCAACCAATTATAAAACTAACAGTAATTTTCAACCCCAAAATGTCTCAACAAATACACATTCCATGCATTTTTTTTCTCCAGAAGTTAATGGAGGATGTGTTCTTCCTAAGTGAGAAATAAACCAAGAAAAGCAGGACGCGATCAAGGAACCCACAATAAGAGAGGTGAACAGAATCACAGATTGATGGATTGGAACAGTAAGTGAAATTAATGGGCATCTAATGCATTTGCACAAACTTAGAGGAGACCCACCCTAGACTAAATTAATGATTGGGAGTCAATGATCATGAAATGAGAAACTAAGCAAATGAAAAAAATGTATTTATTCAAACATTTTTAAGGGATAAACCTATTAAAAAGAATAATCTGCTAAAAAAAATTCTGATTTTGGTGTGTGATGGTCTCACATTAGACTTCCCCTTTATCAGGAACTACATTTGAACTGCTTTGCTTTACCTACAGCTTTCAGAGGAAGCATAGCCAGCTAAAAATAAAAACTAAATTAGAGAAACAGAAGGCATCAATTACGTGGTAAAACCATTTTAGAATAATTTTCCATAACACTGTGTGGTACTAACAACAAGCAGTATACAGAATTACCTATATAAAATTCTTAGAGACACATGATACTGTAGCCTGAGCTTTGAAAAACCTTTCTATCCTATGATTCTGTGTATGTGTGTACTGACACAACACTTCTGCAGTCATTGACTAGAAAAAAGGTTGTAGTATAAAAGCACACACATATATACACACACACTTTTTTTTGTTGTTACTGGGGATCGAACTTGGCACCTTGTGCTTGCGAGGCAGTCGGCAACACCACTGAGCTAAATCCCTGGCCCTTATACACACACATTTAAAAGTTTAATTCTATAGATCTTTGAAGTTTGTTTTTTGGAATTTTTTCTGCCTTAAAAATTCCATGCTTACTGTAATCTGCATATGTAATCATAACTTAATAAAGTAATTGTTTAAATAATAGGCCAGATTTTTATTTACTTCAGAAGTTTATGGAACTAGCTTAGTCCAAGTGCTAATGAACTAAATATCAAAGAAAACAGGAGGGCCGGGGATTTAGCTCAGTGGTTCCGCCGCCTGCCTCCCAAGCGCAAGGACCCAAGTTTGATCCCCAATACCAAAAAGCAAACAAACAAAGAAAACGGGAATCTGACTAACACTGTGATGTGCATAAGTATTAACATAAGGATGGTGCCTTATTTAACCTTGTTTATTTGTTTATTTTTTGGGTACCGGGATCAAACTCAGGTCCTTGCGCCTCCACAGCAGGCAGCAAAACCACTGGGCTAAATCCCTAGTCCTAACCCCCTTGTTTATATTTTGCCTTTGAGAAGTAATCACCTTGAGCTGCATCTTTTGTGGCATCCCGCTGTTCAGATGACAGGCACCTCACTGACACTGGCGGGAGGTGCGACAGAGCACGGCCTTTGCAGGGCCACAGACTCCGCCTCCCAACCACCCACAGACAAGAAGACCTTTGTCAAGCCCAGAAGACCAGCTGAGCTAAGAGTTTCCAGCAGCCTGGCAGAACAAGAGTTTCAGTTCACATCACCTCCCACAGGCAGCCCCGCTGGGGCAAGGAGAGGCCCTGGCGCAAGAGTACCAGCCTCGGAAGATGCTGGCCAAGGACACATCCTACCCTGCAGACACTGAGGGCATCTTCAGGGTGGCTGGTCTGGGGGAGCAGGGGCTGAGGCTGGCCACAAACTGCTCACCGTGGGCCACAGGGCTTGCCAGGCTTCAGACTCCACCAGGAGGCCCCAGGCCATTTCTCCCCAGGTGGCCTGTACAGGCCCTAAAGGCAGCATGAAGGTGTCACCAGCTAGCCTACTGCCAGTTTGGACAAGGGCCCATGACCTTGAACGCTGAGGGCCCCTGGCCTAGGAAAAGTAGTCTGGGCCCTTAGCATCTGGCCAAGCTCTGTGGGAGTGGGAGGAGGTGCCCTGTCCCACAGTGTCCCACCCGGAAGGGACGGAGTCGAGCAGGCACACCCATGAAAGGTCCGAGAGACCCTGACCTCTGACCAGAGACAGGCCAACCAGTGCCAGAAGCCTCTCCTCTCCTGCAGCCAGGCTCCAAGTCAGGGACAGGGAGGGGCCAGCCTTGATCTTTCCTAACGTTGGGAACCGACCAGACTACCTCAGGAGCCACAGCAATCCCTTCCGAGGGCAACGCTGCCCACCAGGTCCACCACCTCTGAACGTGGCCACACTGCAGGCCCTTGGGGGCACACACCTCCAAGCACAGCACCAGCCGGAGCAAGGGGTGGAGGGAAGCAGATTATCTCCAGGTGACCATGGTATGTGAGGGTTGGGGAGCCACCTGGCTGCCCCTGTGGTCATAGACACAGACAGACAGGTATTTTCCCCAGTTCAAAGCCAGCTTGGGCAGTTTAGGGAGACCTTGTAGCAAAATAAAAAGGACCAGGGTTGCAGCTCAGTGATAGAGCATGCGCCTAACAGGTGCAAGGCTCTGGGTTCAGTCTCCAGCACTGCAAAAGGAAGGAAGAAAGGAAGGAGGAGAGGAGAGGAGAGAACTCAGAATTCCTCCTTGCAGCTTCAAAGGAGCCTCATCTTACGTAATCACTGGACAGACATGGTAGTTTCGTAGCTCCAATTAAAAACTCACATGGTCTAGTTTCATACAGTAAGGTTGAACACTGCTGCGAAGGAGTGGATCCTAAGACAAGACAGGGCGTTATGGTCTTAGGAGGCGTTAGTGAGTCCTAAGACAAGACAGGGCGTTACGATCCCCTCGAGAGTTCCGAAGCTGGCGCAGTAACCACAGAACGAAGCAGGTGCTTGGTGCATCTCGTCCAGAAGGCGAGCAAAGTCTTATGCTCCAGGGGAAATTCCAGCACACACCTCTCAGGGCTTTGAAGTAAGGCTGTGTTTTCCTCAGCTAACATTTCGTTAGATTTTTTTCGGTGCAACAGCTTCTCATTTCCTCCGGGTACCTGGAAGCGATGGCACACCTGGCCGTGGGCCCTGTCGTGGCCCGTTAGGACCCAGTGCTGTGTGGTCAGCCAGAGCGCACCTGGCTGGGTGCCGCAGCAGCCACTGTGTGGACTGGGACAAGGACCGCAGCCACTGAGCAGGAGCGGGGCTCCTCCCATCCCGCCTCACCCCTTCAGCACTTCCCCTGAGCCCGTACAAATTGACCTCCCCGGAGCTCCCGCCTCAGCTTGGGGAAGAGAAAATCTAGGTCAGCTGACAGTGGCTGGAAGGAGGTGAGTAGGCGCTGCCCCACCACTACCACCCATGGCCCTTCCGCTGAGGCCCAAGGACTCATGGCCCAGGCTTACTCTACACTGATTCATGGCTAGGGCCTGAGAGAATAAATTAGAAAACCACTTATGGGACCAGCTGGGAGACAGCAACTGCAAATTCGGGGTGCTGATAGAATGCGGTACGAGGGGCGATCAAAGTGTTTAAATTTAAAAATGAGCCAGGTAGCATGGCACACACTTGTAATCCCAGCACTCAGGAGGCTGAGGCAGGAGGATTCCTGAGAGTTTGAGGCCAACCTGGGCTACATAATGAGTTCAAGTTCAGCCTGAACTACATAGTGAGACCCTACCTCAAAAAAAAATTTTTTTTTAATGTATTACACTAAAAGACACATTGGCATTAATTCCCCTCATTATCCTCCCCTTTGCTTCAAACACACTCATCGATTATTCTTGGCAATGTGTATTTTACTGTAATAAGTTTTTAAAAATATAAACATTTACTGTATTCTTTGATCACTCCTTGTATGGTGTATGGTGCCTCTTCCCCTGAAGGTATGAAAAGAGTAGAGATGAGAATAGTCCCCTTTTTTTTTTTTTTTTTTGGCAGGGTCTCACTATGTAGTTCAGGCTGGCCTTGTACTCACTATGTAGCCCACGCTGGCACTGAAATCATGGCAATCCTCCTGCCTCAGCCTCCTAAGTGCTGGGATGACAGGCATGCTCCACCACACCTGGCAGTCCTCTCTTTGTTATACGTCTATATTTAATTTTCTCAGAAAATGCTAGCCAAATATTTTCCAAATTTGATGAAAAGCATAAAATTACACATCCACAAAGCTAAGCAAGCTACAAGGAGGAAAACTACAAAGGAAATCACATCTATGCACATTACAGTCAATTTGATAAAATGAAGATAAACATCTTAAAACCAGCCAGAGAAATTGTATCTCATACACCAGAGGCAATTATATGATTTTTCTGTGTGTGTGATACTAGTATTGAACCTATGGTCTCACACATGCTAGGCAAATATTCTACTGCAGAGCTACATCCCTGTCCTTTTTATCTTATTTTGAGATAGCATCTTGCTAAGTTTCCCAGGCTGACTTTGAATTTGCAATCCTCCTGCCTCAGACTCTCAAGCAGCTAGGAGTACAGGTGTGTGACACCATGCCTGCTTGTAGCAGCTGTACATTAGTTTTTCACTGCTATATAGTATTCTTTTTTTTTGGTACCGGGGATCGAACTTGGGTCCTTGCACTTGCGCAGGAGGCAATGAAACCACTGAGCTAAATCCCTGGCCCAATAGTATTCTGCTTTACAAATATACCACAATTTGTCCATTTTACTGTTAATGGATGTTGGAGGTGTTTGCATTTTTTGGCTGTTAAGCAGCATGCTGCTATGAACATCCCTGCATACATATTTTGGTGTACTTTTTTATGCATTTGTGTTGGCTATTCTTTTATACCCAACAACCTGCTTGAAGAAATTTTTGGTCCCGGAAACTAGTGGTTTTGCAGGTGCAAGTGTACAAGAGAAGAATGCTTAACGGGAAACATGAGCTTCAATGAATCAGGCATAAACACTGCTCACTAGCAAGTGTGGGCTTCTTTTTGTATGCCTATGTGTTTGAGACAGGGTCTCGCTATGCAGTTCAGGCTGGCCTTGAACTCACCGTGTAGCCCCAGCTGACCTCGAACTCACAGTGATTCTCCTGCCTCTGCCTCCCAAGTGCTGGGCTTGCAGGTGTGCACCACCACAGTGGGCTCAAGTATGGACTTCTTATGACACTAAACCAAAAATAGATCACTATCCCTGTAGGGTGAGGGTTCCCATTTAACAGGGGAAATTGTATTGCTGCTACACCATGGCATCAGAGGAACTACATGTGGAATGTGGGATGGCACCAGTCAGATGCCCCCCTGTACTCACTTTGCCCATGGTCCAGTGAAAAGGTGGAGTGACCTGCAAGGGCCTCTACATATTTCCCTTTTACCAGAAATCTTTTTTATCTTCCCAATGGCTTCTTTATTCTAGGACAGGTATGCTAGTGATGAATTCTTTTTTGTTTGGTTTGGGTTTTTTGTTGTTGTTGTTGTTTTGGTACCAGGAATCGAACTCAGGACCTTGTGTTTGTAAGGCAGGCGCAGTGCCACTGAGCTAAATCCCCAGCCTCTTGGTTTGGTTTTTTTTGAGGCAAGGTCTCCCTTTGTAGTTCAGGCTGGCCCTGAACTCACTATGTAGCCCAGGCTGGCCTCGAACTAGCAGCGATCCTCCTGCCTCAGCCTCCCAAGTGCTCGGATTAATTTGTTTGTTTTTTTGGGACTGGGTTTCACTATGTAATTCAGGCTAGCTTTAGACTCACTATGTAGCCCCGGCTGGCCTCTAACTTGTGGCAGTGATCCTGCCTCAGCCTCCTGAGGGCTGGGATTACAGGTGTGCACCACCATGTCCCGATATTGATGTATTCTTAAGGTCTGTTTGCTTGAAAATATCTTTGACTTAAATTTTAAGTTATAGAGCCAGGGGATTTAGCTCAGTGGTGCCACTACCTACCTCGAAAGCACAAAGTCCCAAGTTTGATCCCTGGTACCCTCCCAAAAAAATTTAAGTTATATAGTTTTAATAAAGAATTCTAGATTGGCAATATTTTCTTTCCACACCTTGAAGATAGTGTCATTTGAATTGCAAAGCAGCTGGTGTTTTAGTCGTTTGATAATTTTTTTCTTCTCTGTATGCCTCAATTTTTTTCAGTTTTACTATGATGTGACTGGGCGTGGTTCTTTGCCTTTTTCTTCCTTAAGGTTTAAGGCCTGGTCTTATACCTTTTGTTTATTTTAGACATCTCTTCCAATATCACTTTGTTCCATTCTGTCACTCCTGTCCCGGTTTTCAACTATACCTGTATTTTACCTCTTTTAGCTCACACCTTCTCTGCCACCACCCCAATTTCCTACCCCTTTGTCTCTCTATAAATCTGTGTATCTTCTGAACTTTCTTCCAATCCCCTCATCTTGTCCTCAGCTCTGTATGTTTTTCTCTTTGTTTTTTTTTTTTGGTACCGGGGATCGAACTCAGACCTTGTGCTTGAGAGGCAGGCACCGGAACCACTGAGCTAAATCTCAGGCCCTCAGCTCTGCATAATGGGCTGTTAAATGTACCCATTAGGTTTCTGTTGCATCTTCCAGTAGAATTGTTTGGTTCTGTATCTGGTCTCTGAAAACATTCCTACTCTTTTTTTTTTTTTTTTTTCCTGTACCAGGGATCAAACTCAGGCCCTCACGGTTATGGGGCAGGCACAGGGTCACTGAGCTGAATCCCCAGCTCAGCATTCCTACTCTTAGATTCTGTAAGTTCATAATCACACAAAGTGACTGTCTCAGAGTCCCCGTGGGCCTGTGTCTGTGGTCTTTTTGGCTGGAGTCGTCCCATGCAGCTGGACATTGCTCTGAGCGAGACGTTGTGCATAGAGCACTGCAGAGCAGTCTGAGGCTCTGGACGACACTGCTTTCTTCTGTGAAGACTTGATTCTGTTAGGCAGCAGACTAAGGCCGAGAGCAGACTCCCCATCTCCCAGTCAGGGCTAACGTGATTCACTCCACGCAAGTCCTGATCTGTTTCAGCTCACTGATTTGCAGGGAACAGCCCTTCAGGATGGCAACAGAAAAAGCCTGACAGGTTTCTCTCTCCCTCACTGAATGCTAAACTTAGTTTGTTTGCCTTCCGACTCCCACATAGTGCTGCGAACTTACAAAAAGCTCTATTCTCAGTCTCATTTGCTTTTGGAAGAGCCAGATGTCTCCAAGGGAAAGGAGGGCCACATGCTATGGGCATCTCTCCCATGCCTTTTCCTTTCTTAGGTGTTGGCCCTGAGATACTGATTCAGTAGCTTTTCAATGCCTTCGAGCAGGGGTAATTTGTTTTGTTTTGGTCCAGTGGTTCACAGCAGAAGCAAACTTAGTTCTTTATTACCGGAAGTAAAAGTCTAGAGTATTTTTGGTTTTGTTTTTAGACAGTATCGTGCCTGCAGCCCAGGCTGGCCTCAAACTCGAAGTCCTCCTGTCTCAGCTTCCGGAGGGTTGGGATTGTTGGTGTGCACCACCATGTCCAGCATAGAGGAGTTTTTCTGTTGTCATTGTTGTTTTTGGTACTGGGGATCGAAAGGAAGGCCTCCCACTAAGCTATCACCCCAGCCTGATGACTTTTAATGTCAGAAATTGTACTAGAAGCTCCCTGCCCACCTCTGACTCAAAGCACATGAGGCAGTTGTTATGTACAGACTTAGTCTATAGATTAGGCCAAGGACATGGATGTCCAGGTCCACCGTAATAACTATTCCTCAAGAGTCAATAGCTCAAGGGAAACATGGGTAAAAGCATAGTCTCACAAAGTCAAGTGGTGTGTTTGCCTGATTTAAGGAAAGAAGAGATTTCATGTCTAGAAGCAGAGATAAAGTTCTGATTTTGATCTTCTGTATGATGGGAAACCATTTAGACCTCACTGTACTGCATTACTGTGTTTTATCTGATGTGATATACAAGATAGATATGAAAAGGAAGGATAGAAGCAGAGGCCTGTACAGTAAAAAACCAACTGTGAGCTGAGAGCCATGAGAGCACAATGAAAAGAATGTGGACATGAGGATCACGGGTCGGTGACATGACTCATCCTGTCACTGAGGGCAGTCAGTTCACCTGATGCTGGTTCCGTGTTTATCTACTAATCACCTTGCAGGCTGGTGATGAATGTTTGGATGAAATGTTAGTAACTTCTGCTTAACTCACACAGTGGTTACATAAATAGAATGAAAACATTTTAAATATGCGTTTTTGTTTTTTTGGTACTGGGGATCCAACTCGGGACCTTGCGCTTTTGAGGTAGGCGCTGGAAACACTGAGCTAAATCCCCAGCCCTTAAATATGTGATAAAATTTAACATGTATGCCAGGTGTGGTGGCACACACCTGTAATCCCAGCACTCAGGAGGCTGAGCCAGCAGGATCGCTGCAAGTTCGAGGCCAGTGTACTTCAGGTCACCCTGAAGTACATAGCAAGACCTTGTCTCAAAAAAAAAAAAAAAAAAAGTATATGCATTGAAGACTGTCTTAGTTACTTTTCTCATGCTGAGACAAAATATCTGACACCCAAAGTTAAATGGGGAAAGGTTTATTAGGTCATAGTTTGTGGAGGTTTCAGTCCATAATCAGCTGGCTCCAAGGCAGGGTGGCAGGGCAGAGGAGAAACAGTTCATGGTGGGCAGAAGGTAACAAAGCAAGCAAGAGAGAAGAGCAGCCTCTTTCTGCCCCTTATATTGTATCTAGGGTATTGAGATTACTGCAGTGCCAAACCAATCTGTGGGCTGATTTAGTAATCACACACCCTTAATCCTAGCACTGCACCATGAATCAGTCACACACTCTAGATCCAGCCACCTCTGCAGAAGCCCCACCTAAGACTGCTTGAGGCTTTGGGGGGACATCTAGACACAGCCATAACAAAGATCTAAAAAAGTAGAAATGGAGACTGATAGGAAAAAAAAAGGAAGAAACAAAGATCAATCTACTGACTCTTAGTAACTGGAAAAATGTACTCACCTACATAGGTCAGTCCCGAGAAGAACTGATGTTTGTATCCAAGACAAGGGTTAACAAAGAAAGAGCAATTTACTTAACTTCTACTGTGGAAACTGTTAGGCAGTTCTCTATTACAAACATTAGTTTCATATATTCTTGGGCATTCTTCTAGTTATTCAGCCTTCTTCATAAGATTTTTAAATTCCTAAAGAGAGGAAAAGTCTCTCCTGAGGAATCTGCATTCCCTCCTCATTTAAAACAAAAACCACAAAAAGCCGGGCGGGCGAGGTGGCACATGCCTGTAATTCCAGCACTCGGGAGGCTGAGGCAGGAGGATTGCCTGGAGTTCGAGGCCAGCCTGGGTTACATAATGAGCTCAAGGGCCGGGGATTTAGCTCAGTGGTTCCGCAGCCTACCTTGCAAGCACAAGGACCGGAGTTTGATCCCTGGTACCAAAAAAAAAAAAAAAGTCATCTACGTAATGAGCTCAAGAATGGCCTGAACTACAGAGCAAGACCATGTTTCCAATAAATGAATAAGTAACCACAAAAAGCCACTGTTCTTGGTAAAGTTCCATCAATTTTGTGAAATTTATTCATCATTTCATAGGGCAATGATTAAAGATGAAATGTTAGGTTCCTCCAGTTTTATACTGAACTATTATTCTTTATGTGTATCAGTTTTTAGTATTTATTGAGTCTTGCCTACTAGATTTTAAATAACTGTCTGCTTATATAATTAATTTTAATAATGGCTGTTTAACAATCAGCCTGCATTTCTAAAAATCTTAAAATTGATTCTTGCGAGGCAGCTGTAGAAAACAACAGCCTATACTCTGAGTTTAAGGTTAGTAAACGTCAGTTGAGAAGATTCTGCTAGCTAATAACAATAAAAGAGAGAGATTAAGCACTAAGATTCACACAGTCGACCCTTAAATTATGCTGTCAAAATGTCATCTTTATGTGTTTTTCATATTCCTCCATTTGTACATCACTTCATTATGACTCCACTTTTTAAAATCTTTTAAGGCTGCTCAAAATGTTTAATCTGGGGCCAGGGATTTAGCTCAGTGGTTCCACCACCTGCCTCACAAGTGCAAGGTCTGGAGTTTGATCCCTGGTACCAAAAGAAAAAACTGTTTAGTCTGTATCACCTTAAATAAATAAAAGAAATCCAATAAGCAGTGGACAAAAATAGGAAGACCAATATGAATGTATCAAACATACATGGCCCACAAAGATGCACACAAAAATGTCCTCAGTATCTTTCATCACTAAGGAAATACAAAGAGGATGGCAATGGGATGCCACACACACTGATTTGAGTGGCTTAAACTGCAGAGATGAACCCTAACAGGTCAGGAAGAGTTAGGTCTCTCATATACAACCGGTGGGAATGGACATGGTATGCCACTGGGATTACAGCTTGGCACTTGCTTAAAAAGCCCCTTCCCCATCAAAAATTACATGACATTTATCTTTTTACTTTTAATCTTTGTTAGCACACGTTTGCAGTGCATAGTGATTACATCCATCATGGGGAGCTGGTACATGGGCATACACATCTTCATTCTTTTTACTTTCCTCCCTTTCCCCTTCTTCCTCTCT
Source organism: Heterocephalus glaber (assembly GCF_053883595.1). NCBI lineage: Eukaryota > Metazoa > Chordata > Mammalia > Rodentia > Bathyergidae > Heterocephalus > Heterocephalus glaber. Next base: position 7,780,335 of record NW_028258413.1, read on the forward strand.
CTATCTCTGATCCTCTTCAGTTTCTTAGAAAGTTAAATACAAATCTACCATATGATCCATCCATTCCACTGCCAGGCATTTACCCCTCAAAAATGAAAGCATATTTTATATAAACACTTGCACAAAAATATTCAAAATAGCTGTTTGCAATAGGACAAAGAAATGAAACAATCCAAATGTCCACTGATAGGTGAACAAAGATGGGTTTATTCATATAATAGAATACTATCCAGCAATAAAAATAAAAAATTATTGAGTGACACAGCAAAGCAGGTAAATCTCAAAATAATTACGCTAAGTGAAAAAAGCCAGACAAGGAAAGAGGACATACTGTATAATTCTGCTTAAATAAAATTCTAGAAAATGCAAATTTAATTTACAATGACAACAGATTAGTGGTTTCCTGTGGAAAAAGGAGAAAGAGAGAGAGACAGGTGGGAAGGAACAAGAGAAAGGATGTAGAAAAAAACACAAGGAACCTTGCGGTGAAGTTCATTATCTTGATTTTGGTGATAGTTTCATGGGGATATGGGTTCTTTGGGCAGCTATAAATAGCAGCAGCTGACATTCTCGTGGCTTTTTCACATGTCTGCTTAGGCCGATGCTCTTCATCTGAGTGCCCATCCTTACAATTACCCCAATATATTTCATATTACTTGTTGTACACATGACCATTACTCCTGTAATGAGGCCTCTTCATCATAATTTAAACTTACATTAATATCCAGTAGACTGTTGGTTTTTCAGACATGCCGAGTGAATACCACAGATACCCACTGAGCTATCTGGCTACCTTGAGTCACAGTGGGGACTGGAGATGGAAGGAAGGAGGAAAAGAAGCTGAGTGGGCAAGAATTCGGCTCCAACCCAGAGAGCTTCTTAATTTTATTACATGAATAAGGGCAGGGTGGGGGATGACAAAGCATGAAAATTATCTACACTTGATCTTAGCCAAAAGGCCGAGAAGCGACAAGCATGAAAATTACCTAAGTTTTATCCACAATGAAAAACTCAGAGCTGATACACAGTGCTCAATGAACATCTGAGGATGAAATCTTGATTAAATGTATTTATTTTTGGTACCGGGGATCGAACTCAGGTCCTTGCACTTGTGAGACAGGCGGTGGAACCACTGAGCTAAATCCTCAGCCCTCTTGATTAAATTTTAAATGCCTCTCTCATCCCCTCATTTCTTTCTTCACTCCATCTCTCTTAATTGGCATATAAATGTTTTCTCATTTTCTTGCCCCTGAGTTTCCTGAAATGGGAACATAAATTTTTCAGAAGAGCTGTCAATTTTACACTAATGAAAGAACCACCATACTAAGTATACCATTTTTAAGGGACTGTTTACATGCATATTTATCTGCTGCTAACCAGACAAGTATCTTAATACTCATGTGGGTATGAATCATGTGCCCACACACCTAAGGCCTCTCATGCTTAGAGGGGAAAAAAATCATGAAACCACAAGGAAATCACACTACAAATTCATGATCTCCTACCTTAGGCCCCTAACAGGACCTGTCTTTCTTCTCTTTGGTTAGTTCATTTCACCTCTGCAGCAATCTCAAACTATCTCTCTTAAACCTGACTCAGTATCACCACACAGCCCTCCTTCCTATTATACTAAGAACATCAACTTTCTGCCTTCCTCCACCTAAACTTTATCTCCATTTTCCATCTCATCTTTGCCTCTAGTCTCTGATGGGCTTCCCTTCCCTCTTGTTGAAAACCAAGTAATCTACTTGTATTTTTTATCTAGAGCCTACATCGCCTGAAAAATCGGGTCCATCTGTTGGTCTCTCTGTCCCGTATCTCTTCTCATGTTACTGGATTATAAACGTATTCAAATCTGTTCCATGCTTAAAGAAACTGTCCTTCTTTACCCTATATTCCATGAAGCTAATACTCTTAAGATTCTAGGTTCTCATCATGGCCAAGCTCCCTGATTTCCATCTTTCATGTACACCCAACCCCTCTCCAACTTAGCATATGGCAGCACAGGCTGAGTGTGCCTATGGGGACAAGCTGAAGCACCGAATACTCAATACTTGGTCACTAGCACGATGCCACAAGTGGACTCTCAACTTCATGTGACAGATCATAGTCACAGCACAAGACACAGCTGGGCGTGGTTGTGCATGCCTGTAATACCAGCTACTTTGGAGGCTGAGGCAGGAGGATCATGATCTCAAAGCCATTAGGGCCATTAGGGAGACTCTATCAAAATGGTAAAGGGTTGGTATGTAGCTTAGTGGTAGAGTGCTTGCCTATCATGGATGAGGGAGGCCCTGGGTTCAAGCTCCTGTATCAAAAGGGTAGGGGGAGGAAGGGCCACAGGCATACTAATAAATGTACGAAATCACTGACAAGTTCTGTGTGTAAGATATATACGAAACCTAAACAAATCCCATGTCTACACTGGGGTCCCATTCTCAAGGTCTTGCTATATATACATAAATATTTCAAAATCTAAAAATAAAAAATCTGAATGAAACTCTAAACATTTCTGGGTCCAAGCATTTTGAGTAAGAGATGCTGTACTACCTCACCAGGGTTCTTGAGTCATAAGCAACCAAATTGAGTTGAGAAAACCAAGATTTCTGTCTAACCCTCAGTACATTTGAATTTTCTTGCCATTTGACATTTGATAGTTTTGAGTAGTCAAATACTTTTTGGACAATAAAAAATGTGAAGTTAGGATGGAAGTCACTTAGACTCAAGAGAACACAATGAATTACAAACAGCTGTTCTAGCCAGAATGATGCCCAAGGTGTCTATCCACATCCCAGTCCCTGGAACCTATGAATATATGTAATCAGAAAAGAGGAAGGAAGGCTGCCAGCCATCTACCCTGGAGCTGGGGAGATTACTCCGGAGTATCTAGGTAGGCTGAAGGTGACAATGTGTCCGACAGTCCCTGACTGTCGAGGAGCACATCAGAATGCTAAAATGGGAGGAAGACTCAGCCAGCCATCGCTGGCTTTGAAGACAGAAAGGCTTCATGGGACAAGGAATGAAACAACCTCTAGAGGCGGGAAAGGGTAAGAAAACACATTTTGCCTTAAAGCATCTAGAAAGGAACGCAGCCCTGCTAACAACTTGATTTTATCCCAGAAACTCATTTCTGATGTATGGCCTCCAGGGTCTGATTTTGTCTTTAAAATGTACAGTCATTCATTGCTTAACAATGGGGATACATTCTGAGAAAGGCACTGTTAGGTAGTTTCCTCTTAGTGAACATCCTGAGTATCTACCATAAACATAAATGGTACAGGGCAGTCACTGTGTGGCTTCGCAATGCGTTTGAGATGCGTAAACCTGAGATGTATGAAGCTGCTGCTGGTGTAACATGGAATACCTTTATTTATTTTTATTTTTCTGGTACCAGGGATCAAACTGAGGACCTTGCGCTTGCCAGGCAGGCACAGTGCCGCTGAGCTAAATCCCCAGCCTGGAATACCATTTTTATAATACACTCAAACAGTAAAAGTACAGCGTTGTAAACATATAAACTAGTAAACAGTCATTTATTATCATCCTCAAGTTACTATGTACTGTGCGTAACTGAACATGCTGGATTTTTTTTTTTTTGGTACCGGAGATCGAACTCGGAACATTGCTCTTGCGAGGCAGGCTCTGGAACCACTGAGATAAATCCCCAGCCCATGCTGGATTGTTTTTCCTGTGCTGGGGATGGAGCCCAGAGCCTCGCACATGCAAGTGTTCTATCCCCAGCCCTGGGCTTTACTTCTACACCGCCGGCAGCAGAGTAATTTGCTCACACCAGCATGACCACAAACATGCAATATGGCGTGCTATGTTAGGGTGGCTGCCTCACCAGGCCTACTTCGATTTTCTAGGACAATCATCCTCCATGTGATCTGCTATTGATGGACATGTCTTATATGGCACATGGCTGTAGTTGAATCTTGCAACTTTTTCAATCAGGTCTTAGTTGGATGAGGGTCCTGGCTTGGTGGCAGTGATAGGAAGGAAACCAAGATTTAGTACATTTGCAGTACATGATTACACACATTGCAGGAAGTTGGTAGGAGTACATAACACCTCTTTATTCTTTGTTACTTCCTCTTGCCCTTCTCTCCCTTCCCCCCACATGAGTTTTTTAACCCTTTCCCTACTTTGTCACTGAACTTCACAATGCCAGCTGTTTGCTTACAATTATACATAAATGCTGAATTCCTAGTATCGTAAAAAAATACCCTATGAGAACCTGACAAAGTGCATATTGTACTTGTTTTAGGAACGGAGGTGTAAGGAAAATAATAATCCTGTGAAATTGTCCCTTTCTGTAGTTAGTAGGGTAAACAAAGAAAGCTCATTGGTTCCTGGTGATAATCAATTGATAATGACAGTGAACCCACCTCGGACTGAAAAACAAAAGGGAGCCCAGAGGAAACCCCAAACATACAGTAACACTGAAGATGAAATCTACAGAATTCCAGGGCGGAGGATTTAGCTCAGTGGCACCGCACCTTCCTCACAAGTACAAGGTCCTGAGTTTGAACCCCAGTACTCCAAAAAAAAAAAAAAAATCTACAGAATTCCTTGGCCAGCAATTTCCAGCTTCCTAAAGCTTTCACCCAATCATTCAACTGATTTTACCCTAGTCAGCTGTTCCCGATGTCCTTCAGTACTTACTACAAACCACAGGAAGTCACTCTGGTGGTCATTTTAAACTAGTATCTGCTAGATTAGAAAGGAAGGCCTCATTCTGCCTGGGAGCAGGGTTGATGCACCCTGCTAAGCCTGTGTGGAAACTATGGAGCATTTTCTCACGGGAAGGCAACACCCACAGGGAGGCTGGATTTAGAGACACTTTTTTGGGGGGGTACCAGGAATTGAACTCGGGTCCTTGCACTTTCACAGCAGGCAGCAAAACCACTGAGCTAAATCCCGGCCCTAGAGACACTTTTTGTGGGTTGACCTGCAGATACTAATTTTCCCTAAGAAATTATGTCCTGAGTTCAGAATAGGAGTCAACTTTAAAATGCATCTAAGCGTTCCTTTCTCCTTTGACTCTAGAATCACATTTATCTGTCCTACCCAAGTTACAGGGTCAAGCCTAATAAATTTATAACCTCTATTCACATCAGTGTTTCTCAAATTAGATTCTAATCCCCTCTCCCAAAGATGACAAAGTCCTTTATACTTCCTTATCTTCTGATGTAACTCTAACAGTATGATGTAAACAGTATGTAAATATTAATACAAAGTTAATACATCTTATGCTACATAATAAGGGAATGGGAAATCAAAAATATTTGCTTAATATACATTACACACACAAATGTATGAACAAAATAAGGAAAAAGAAAAAAGCTTTCCTCCTCAACTCAGCTCACAGGGCTCACCCCAAATACATGTTAAGTTTCTCTAACATTTCCCTTCCTGTTTTTTTGTGGTTTTCTTGTTTTTTGTACCAGGGATCGAACTCAGGGCCTTCCACTTGTGAGGCAGGCAGTGGAAACACTGAGCTAAATCCCTGGCCTTTTTTTTTTTTTTTTTGGTAGGATCTCGCTCCGTAGTTCAAGCTGGTCTTGAACTATGTAGTCTACCCTGGCTTGGAACTCATGGTGATCCTCCTGCCTCAGCCTCCTGAGTGCTGGGACAATAGGCATGCACCACCACACCTGGGTGCCCTTCCTGCTTCTTTCTGTGTATCTCTCCATCTAGCCTCCAGTGTCCCTACCTTGCCTGTTTTCCTTAATTATAACCGCATTCAAGCCAAGGGTAGGCATTGTGCCCTACCCCTAACATGCTCCAGAGTAATCTTCCCTCTTAGTGCACACAGAAAGGTGGAAAACAAGGAGAAGCTAGTCTCTCCATAACCTGTGTCTAAAACATTAAATTTCAAGCATTCTGAGGCTGAGTTTTCTTTTTTGGTACCAGGTATTGAACTCAGGGACTCCAGCTTGCCAGGCAGATGCTGCACCACTGAGCTAGCTATATTCCCAGCCGAGTTGTATTTTAATGGGTATTTGGATACATGGAAAATCTGTCATTCTACTATCTTACCAGGTATGTATGGAAAAGCCCAATTTCATTTCTACTTAATCATTGTTTGATACTTGAAATTTAATACTTTGATGATGGAGTATCTCTGAAATGGTCATACTTCTTTACCATCAAATGAGCCAAATCCTTGGAGTAAATAAACACTATTTTAGCTGTAGTGGAGGATTTCTCAAAGTTTCGTACATTCTTTTGGGCCATGTGCTTGTATGGAGTCAAAGAATCTTTAACAGGTGCCAGACAGTAGTCAACCTGCTGCATCTAGATTCAACCCACTCCAGATCAAAATAGTTTTTAAAACCTCTGATCTGTACTGAACATGTGAGACGCAATTTTGGGGGTTTTTTTGGTACCAGGGATTGAACTCAGGACCTTGTGCTTTCGAGGCAGGTGGTGGAACCACTGAGCCAAAGGTTTTTCTTGACAGTAATCTCTAAATACAGAACTGTCTGTAGCATCTAGGGTCTTAGGTATGATTTACAGGTGGACTAAATGCAAACCCTATATTTCATATGAGGGCCTTGAGCACTATGGTGTGTGGTACCCATTTGTACGGGTGTCCTGGAACTGTCCCCCTTAGGACAAGGGATGGCTCATTAGAACCCAAAAGGGATGGTGCATTAGAACCCAAAACATCACAATGGCTCCTGTATCACTCAGATCCCATGGCCCTCTGATCCTCAGGAACCAGTATGTACTGCATCATCACAATCACTCTGAAGGTGTTAAGAGAAGAAATTTTAAACTTATCATCACTTTTACTGAAGAATTCTTATATAGGCATCTAAATAATCAAACCCAATACTAGTAAAAGAGTTATCACTTCTGGTATAAATTGCCACCTATCTATCTTTACTTTGGGGTTTCTGTGTCATTATTAAACAAGATAGATCTTAATTGTGGTTTGGAAGTAATTTTAATTTGAATTGCTTATGTTTAAATATTTATTCCAAATTTTTGATGATTTTCTCAATTTTTAATCTAATTTCATTTAAAATTTTAAAGATTTTTTTCTTTATGTATGTAGAGCATACCAAAATCAATATGCTGCATTCCTGGCCATAACTATGAACAATTATATTCAATGAAATACAATACTGTTTGAAAGTTAATTTTGCCAGGGGGGTGTGGGTTAGTGGCAGGGCGCTTCCCAGCTTCTCTTGGATTTGCTCCCCAACACTGCCAAAAAGTTAACTAAGTCATTATGTTTTATTAAGCAAATAATACCGATAAATATACCTGCAAATTGAAGACCAACAGCCAGTGCTTAGTACATTAAAATCAAGTATAAATTACATTGTTTACACAGAAGGAAAAACCTGTTGATTTTTCACATTTTCAGTTACAAACATGTTGTATCTCATTTACCGTAAGTGACCTGAAAATGTCACAGCCTCCCAAAGAACCCTACCCTGGCCAGCACAGTCGTTCCTCCTACCCTGGCTCCTGGCGCTGAGACAGGCGCCTTCTACCCCATAGATTGGCTGCTGCTGACACCTGACAAGTGGAATCATGTAGCACGTATGGCCTGTGTGTCTGGCTTTTTTCACTTAGCAAAATGTTTTCAAGACACACGTAACACGGGTATTTCACTCCTTTTTACCAGAGCTATCCCATTCTATGGGCATGTCACCTTTTATCCACTCATCAGCTGATGCACATTTGGGTTCCTCTACTTTTTGGATATTACAACTGGTACCTACTCTGAACAACTGTGTATGTTTTTGTGTGGGAAAATGTGCTAATTTATTTTTATTGGGAATATTTTTCATGGTTCATTAACATGCCAAAAACCGTATTGACTTATGGTCAAAATGAAGTTCTTAACATGAAAGTAGTTTTCTTAAACTACATTAACAAAAATGAGATTCCAAACTGGGAAGTATAAAAATTCACTTGATTTTTATGCAAACAAATGCAGTAATACTTGGTTGTCTTGGGCACCATATTATCTATTCCAAGCAGAGTATGTAAAATGCACTCTGAATGTAAAATCTTGAACACAGCATTTACAATTTAATTAAACTAATAAGATAGTATACATTATATTAGACCTAATGGTCCAGGCAAGTTATAAAATTCTAATACAAATTTACAAAGAGACATGAAAATGTAGATACATTAACAATTAATAGATATATTAATAATTTGCACTTACAGTTCAAAATTATATTAATTCTATTTACTTGCAAATATACTTTAGTGAACCCCTAAATTCAAATTATTATAATATTAGGGCCCTGGGACACTTACTTTGTGGATTAGTTATTTGCCAATTTCATAGTAATTTTCATGATTTTTTTTTTCTTTCAGTATTGGGGATCGAACCTTGGAAGGGTGAGATACATACCCAGCCCTTTTTTAAAGACGGGGTCTCTAAATTGCCCCAGCTGGCCTTGAACTTGTGATTTTCCTGCCCTAGCCTCCAGAGTTGCTGGGATTACACGTGTGTGCATCACACCCAGCTTAGTCTTTTATCAGGCTTTACACACATTCATGCAAGAAAATACGATATATACATAGAGAGTGAATGCATGTGTTATTGGGTACTGAATTGAGGGAGTGCTGAGCTATATCCCCAGCTCCAGCTCTTCTATTTTTTAACAGGAATACCAAAGTGAGTCTTTAATAGGGGGTGTGCTGTATCACAGAAGGTCCCTACACAGGAGGGACCCCTCCCAGACTGGCCTCCATGATAAAAAAACATATCAAGGGGCCGGGGATTTAGCTCAGTGGTTTTGCCTCCTGCCTCATAAGCACAAGGATCCGAGTTGATCCCCAGTACCAAAAAACAAACAAACAAAAAAACATATCTACTTTCCTTTCTGTAGACAGACATTATCATTGTAAACCAAATTAAATCAAATAATGAAAATGAAAACTTTAACTGCAACTGTAAAGTGGGCTCACTCTAATGCAAATATGTAAAATGTTTAAAAATTTCAGCTAATCCTAGCCTGCTTTATCATAAGGCCTCAAAATGCTTATGGGCTATGTTCCTTTTGATTGTAACCTCAGCAAAATACGAGACGTTTAAGTCCACTGTCGCAAATACAACCAAGCAAATAAACAGAAAGTCTGCTTGAGCAATAAAATTCACTTCTAGAGTGCCAAACAAACCTGAATTTGGGATTACACCATTACTTGCCTCACTAAACATGGATAATCTAGAATTTCATATAGTAGGCTTTATTTTATAAATGAATTTTTTATGCTATCTTAATTTCAAGAGACCAAGTCTCAGTATGTTGCCCAGGCTGGCCTTGAACTCCTGGGCTCAAGAAATCTTCCATAGCCCCAGCCTCCCAAGAAGCTGGCAGTACAAGTACACAGCATCATGCCTGCTTTGTATATGATCTTGATAATGGTCAATATAAAAAATACAGTGACACTTACAAAACAAAAGCTCAGATTTCAAACGTGAAAGTATGTTTGCAGGGCTGGAGTAGACATGGGTGGATTTTATCTTTTCTGCAAACTCCATTACAACAAAAATTTCTGTAAAACAAAACTATTTTCCAGCCCCAACTAGTAGCCCATTTAAAGATAATACTGGATATAATTAGTATCACTGCAAGACTTTGGAAAATCCCTTTCAGTCACTGAGTACAGCTCTACACAGAATACATAAAATATTTTGATAGCAAATGTATATGTTACACTAGCAGGAAAATTAATATTGGCTAACAGTCAAAGGACTAAAAATAAACAGCTTAGTGGTTAGGAGTGCTGACCTTGAGGTCAGGCTTGGTGGCCCACACCTGTTATCCTAGGACTTAGGGAGGCTGAGTCAAGAGGACAAAAAGTTAAAGTCCCACCTAGGCAACTTAGCAAGAATCTCCTTTAAAAAAAAAAGTCTGTCTTTGAGGACTGTCTGCCTACTTCAAATCCTGGTTCTACAACTTACTACTTATATAACCTGAAGTTTTTCATCTGTATAATAGGGATTCAATGGGATAATGAGTTTAAAAGCCTTAGCACACAGTAAGTACTTGAGCTGTTATCAAAACCTATCTAAAAATTTAAATATTGCATATTTAAATTTCTTTCATCCTTGATTATTTTCATTTCTTAATTCTTCCACACATCTTATTTACAAAGGCATATAATAAATGAATGTGATACAATAAAACCTAAATTACCCAGGACGTTTGGGAAATAAATCATTCTGATCAACTTGGATTATTCAATTTTCCAGAGTTTGGTACCCATGGGGGAGGGGGTTCAACAAATAAGATAAAACTATTGCCTGGTTTTCTATTACACATTTCTATACCTTTTAAAAGAAAGTATACTTATAAAATTTTTGTTTTTCTGTTAATATTTTCAAATGTTTTACTTTAAAATATGATGGATTTCATTTCACATATATATTATTTGGAGAAGGGTCTATGGCTTTATTAGGCTGCCAAAATGATCTGTGGCACAAAAAAGTTAGGACCACTGCCTCCTGTTTGTCCCAGTCCACTGCGTTGTGCCAGCCCACAGCAGTGAATTCCACTGTGCTTTTATACCGAAGCTTGTTGAGACTAGGCTAATACAAGTTGGTTTCTCTGAGGCTTTTAAGGATGGACCTCTCTGGATATTATCAGTTTCCTTTATGTAAATGGGAATGTTTCCTCCTATCCTTGTACCCTGGCTTCTGGAAAAACAAAACAAATGGAAGAAATAATAAATTAGATCAACAGAGATTAAACAAGTTAGTTTCAGATGTCACTTAAAGTATAAATAGAAAACATCTTGCTCTATGAAACTCCACCATACATATTCTGAAGTTAACTGTATAAATTCAAATTCTACTCCTGCCACTTAGTAGGTGTGTCACCTTGGACAGTAACTTAACCTGTGCCTGAGTTTCTTCATTTGTAGAAGAGGGCTATTAAAACAATATCCAGTGTGTGATAAGTTTCCATATGCATGATCTATTCCTATCATTACTACTGCACATTTATTTTACAATAGGGCCAGTTAGCGTCTGACTTGTTACTTGAAGAACTAACGTTATACAGCCTCTTATGCCGAGGAGTCTAGTGTCCTTGTGACATGGGAACCACATGGCAATTCCGTGAGAGGATAGCTATTATTACATTTAGCTGAGTAGGGAACAACAGTCTCAGATGAGTAACCAGTCCCATTTCACAAATAGGAAGCAATAAGCAAGAATGCACACCCGGGTTTCTCTCTCCACCCTCAGGCCTAATCCTATGCCTCTACTATACCTGGTAAGCAAGAAGGACTATGGAAAGATTACTCAGGGAGGAGGAGGGAGCAGGTATCCTGTAGGCCAGAGGTGAGAGCATTTGTGATTTGCTATCAGAATGGCTCAGACCAGAAAAGTATCGACATCACCTGGGAGCTTGTTAGAGCTATGGATTCAAGTCTCCACCCTGGCCTACTAAATCAAAGCCCGCATTGTGAAAAAACTGCAGGTGATCCCTATGGACACTAGTTTGAGAAGTATTGTTGACTCCAGTGACACTCTATGGTCACTTGAACAGTGCTGATCAGAACACCTATCACTGACCTAAGGCTTTTTTTTTTTTTGGTACCGGGGATCGAATTCGGGTCCTTGTGCTTGTGCAGCAGGCGGCGAAACCACTGAGCTAAATCCCCGGCCCTACCTAAGACTTTATTAGGTAATACTTTGTTTTCTAAATGAAGCATATTTTAAAAACAAGTTTATTTTCCATATAATCCTTAAAGACTTCGACTTTGGCGAGTTTTAGAAACTCCTCAGTAGTTAGGACACGCTGCATCCTACCCTTATCAATGCCGCCATCCCGGTTCCACCACGTTCTGAGTTTCGCTGACCCCAAACCCTATCCGATTTCTCGGAATCTAGCTACTCAGGCCGAAGACTGGACACGCGAGAGAAGGTTTTCTAAGGCGTCGGCCTGCGGCCCCCAGCTCTGATCGCCCACAGCTGCGCGGGAACGCGATCTCCTGGGTCCCGCTCGCGCCCGGCCCTGCCACGTGGGTGCGCTCTGCGGATCCGCCGCTCCCCTGGCGAGGGGCGTCTGCAGCCGCCAGGGGCGGGCCTGGAGTGGGATAAATACCGTTCACCTGCCCTCGAGGATCTACCTGGACCACAGGTAACCGTCATCAGGCCGCGGCCCCGCCCACCTGCACATTCCCCAAGGCGTCGGCTTGCGCGGAACTCCACTTTCCTTCCAGCCCACCAGCGCACGCCTCGAGGGGCGGGGCTTCCCAGCCGTGGCCCCACCCACTTCCGGTCAGCGTCCCGGCGCGTCTCGCGAGAGTTCGCGGGCCCGGGGGCGGGGCTCCCCCAGGAAGAGCGCACAAAACTGCCCTTAAGTCATTGCAGAGCTCCAGCTCCGGTCAGGCTGCCGCGCGTTTCTCGCGAGATTCGCCTCCTCCGTACCAAGTGAGGAAACTGGGGGACGCCGCTGGGAGGGGCGTGGGGCGCCTCCGCGCAGCTGCCGCTTCCAAGCCCTTCCTCCCGGGGTCTCCTTCCGGTTCTCGATGCTTCTCTGAGTCCGGGCTTCCGCCGCCGCCCCCCCTCGGCCCATGACCCGCCCCCGGCCCCCGCCCGCCCGGCGCGACCTCCGGTCGGCGTAGTCGAAGGTGCTGTTCCGAGCGGGAGGCGGCGGTGCGCGGGCCGAGCCGGCCAGGGACTGGGCCGCCGAGCTGCGCTCCCTCGCGCCGCGGCGTTGGCGGACGGATCCGCGCGGTGAAGAGGCAGGCGCGGGGGGCGGCGGGCGGCGGGCGGCGCGCGGCGTAGTTCCGTCCGGCGGACATCTTGTGGCGGTGTCGCGCGGAGCCCCGTCGGCCGGGGAGGCGCCGGAGCCGCGCGGGAGGAGGCCGAGGCGAGGCCAGGCGAGGAGCCCCGGCCTCTGTGCGTGGGCGCGGGAGGCCCGCGGGGCGGCGGGGAGGCCGGGCCACGGTGCCCGCTCGGCCGGGCGCGTGCCCTCGGAGGGCCGGGTGCGGGACGGGCCCGCGAGCCCCTGCCGCGTTCTCTCTGGGCGGAAACCGAAAGCGGCCACTGCCTGGTGGCCGCCTCGCTCTCCCGCCCACCCCGGCCCTGTGACGCCGCCCGGCGCCCCCCTCCCGGGCCCTCCCCTCCCCTCCCCTCCCCTCCCCCCAGGGCCCCGGCCTGCTCCCCATCCCGGCCCCGCACCCCATCAGCGCACTCCTCGACTCCCGGCCGCCGCTGGGCCCCGGGCGAGCGCTGACTACTCTGTCCGTTCTCGCGAAGGGCTGTGTCTGAGCCGCTGGAAGCCGAGGACCATCCAGACGCGGCGGGACCGAGCACACGCGGACACCGAGGGCCGGGACAGCACGGACCATGGCGCTGAAGCGGATTAACAAGGTAGGGCCCAGCGGGCGCGCGGCGGGAGGGCTCGGGCCAGGTGGCCGGGGGCGGGTGGGGTCCCCGGAGCCCAGGCTGCAGGGTGCGCGGCCTGCCACCCGGGGCCATCCGAGCGCTGGGGGCCGGCAGGGATCCAGGCCGCGCCGCTCCGAGCAGGGCTCCCGCCGCGCACCTGTGCCCGGGGACCAGCGCTGCCCCGCCGGCGGCGAGGGTCCCCGCCCGGTTCAGGCTCTGTTCTGCTCCAACTTCTGTCCCGCATCTTAAGATGGCGCCGGCTGTCGCCGGCTCAGGCCCTTTCCGGCGTCTTCGTTTCTAATAGTGTAGGGTCTATTCTTTGTCGAGGGGTAACTTTTATATCCCGCTTCGAGCACTGCTTGGGGACCCTCTGCCCAAGACTCCACCAGAATTCAAACTCTCAGAGTCTTTGCTTTTTCTGTGTCTTGTGTATTTGTGGTGTATTTGGTTCTTGCACAATCGAGGAGGGTGGAGTATTTACAGTTAACTTGAAAAAAAAGTCAGGGAACAAATTCAGCCTTACGGGAAATTGGGAGACATAAGTTAGAAACTTTGAGGATACTTTTTAAAAGATATATGTGGAAGGAATTGGCTTTATTGAAACAGACCTGATACTGCTTAACTTGGAGTTGTTTAATAAGTGTGGTTTTGGAGTTTAAGTGGAAAAACTGGTGTTTTATGAAGGATAAATGTTTACATTTTAATTCATATTAGATGCTGAAGTATTGAATTCTTTTAGATCATAATTGTACTGTCATTGTGGCTTTATGAAAGTATTAACTTGAGTCTATTTTTGAGATGCTAGCAAAGGAGAGGAGGAAGAACTCACTAGAGTTGAAAGCTTAAAAGTAAAAGATTTCTAAGTGATAACTTTTCTGTGACCACTTTGAGTGTCACATTGAACATAGCTTGCCTAATACAGAGACATCTATTTCAGTATATATCAGAACCTTTTACCCGTGGGAACTTAGTTCAGGCGATTGCAGTGTAAAATAGTCTCAGATCTTTTGCTTTTTATGCATATAGAACAGAAAACACTTTGAAGAAAGGTCTCATTGATTGTTTTTCTTTTACAGGTGATAGCCGCTGCTGTGACACCATTTTAATGATTTAGAAGCTCTAGAGAGGCAATATGGCAATGATTAAGAGTGAACTTTAAGCAGAAACGTTTTGGTTATAGAGTTCTAGCTCTCTGAGCAAGCTTATTTTTGGGTTTCTGTGAGATAGGTATTTGTTACATATGAACAATAAATAGTTGTGTGCTGGTAGACACTGAGAGGATAGCAGTGAAGACATGTTACACTCCTAGTAATTGTACAGATTGAATGTGGTAATGTGTGGTTTTGAACAGGCTTCTGGCACATGGCATTTGTAATAGTTATTGCTGCTTTAAGATCACAGTGTAATTCTCAGAAACTTTTTTTTTTTAAGAATTTTGGTAGTCTAGTCTTCATTGATTCCAGGTTGTTGCTGTGCTAAATACTTTACAGAATTAAATAATACTGAGATTTAAAGACTTTACAAAATGGAAAAACCAGTATTTATTTGGTATATTGTTGATTCAACCCGTAAAAAAATTTAAGCATGCATATGTGGTTTGATTTTTTTTTTTTTCAGCTGTTACTATCAGGATCACGTGAGCAAGCTTTTAAAAAATACAGTATAACCCATTTCCAAGTCAGCCTACGCAACTTTGGGAGACCTTGTCTCAAAAGTTAGAAATTAAGACCTGGAGTTGTAGCTCAGTGGATGATCATTTGCTTAAGCATGTACAAGGCCCTGGGTTCTGTCTCCATTACCACACACGTCACTTTTAATCGGAAACAGCTTTGAAGGGGAATGCTTTAAGTTACCTCTAAAAATAAGGATTAGAGTAGCTATGGATGTTGATTTTTTGTTGTTGTTAGTTATTTGTTTTGCATTTATGCTTATGTGAAACCCCTAAAAAAGACGTCTGTGTTCTCATATTTTATTAAAATGCTTATTATTGAGATACTGTTAATCTTTAGTAATCGATTTGACAAAGGCTTATGAATTTTTCTTCAACTTACATCTTTTGACTGTTTCTTAGGTCAGGTAACTTGTTTTTTACTGTAGCTCTCCTCTGGACCACCTGTAGTATAATCCCAGATAGGGCTGTTGGACAACAGAAATCAAAAAAATAAAATTACAAATTGATTGATGTTGGGTGCCATAGATCATTTTATCACTTCCATTAAACTAAGTGACTGTAGTATATAGGTTTGGGGAAGGTTTGAATACAGCGCTTTTTTCACGTTAAAATATGACCTGAACCAAGCCTGAAAATAACTTGGGCCAGGCTTGGTGGCACGTTCCTGTAATCCCAGCACTTGGCAGGATCACAAGGTTGAGTCTTGGCCTGGGCAATTTAGTGAGACAGCCTGTTTAAAAAATAAAAATGGGCTGGGGATCCCTCAGTGAAAGGCCATGGGGTTGGGGTTTAACTCAGGTTTTCAGTGTATTACAACTATTTCGAACAATAACTTATATTAACTAATTTGATCTAACAAATGTAGGAAGTAGTACAGTGGTCTACACTTTGAAATCAGAAACTAGAGCAGAGTGGTTAAGGGGAAGAAAAACTAACATCCAGGTTTGTGTGACAGGTGGGATTAGAACCCAGGCCATCTGGTTCTAGAGTATATTCTCTCAACTACAGAACCAACTTTAAAAGATTTTTCTTTTACATATATTACAATAAGTAAGACATAAAGCCTTGACTGTATACCACATATTTTCTGAGCCCTGTGAGTATGCAGTCTTTAAGACAACCATGTGAGAGATGACTGCATTTTAGGGTTGAAGTAATGCAGAGAGGTTACGTTAACTTGTCTTAACAGGAAGTGGCTGAGATTCAAATCACATAGTATATCTCAAAGAGGTCAAGCTCTGGACCCTTTCAATTTCTATTTTATAGTAAATGTGATCCTAGTATTTATTACCTAAAATTTCTCTTCTAGCTTCTATTTAAGTAACTGGAATACAGCTTTATTTTTAAGGTATAGCTAATTAGTGAGCTAATATAAATGTTTTGGAAGGAGTGAATATTTCCGTAAGGGCCAGAAATTAATTGTGTGCCTATTCAGTGGTAGATGTCTCTTAGAGTGAACAAAATAAAATACACTTCTTATTCCCAACCTGTCTATAGGCTAGCTAGCTTACATCTTGGGTGTGTTTCTTTTAATGATAATACTTATAGCTAGCCAACTTAATATGTAGGATAGTTGTGTATTTGGGGACCATAGATCATATAATGATCTTAGTATGTGCAGAAGGACTGGCTGTGACACTAACTTTTCCTCTCATGCTCATCTGCTGTGTTAATTCCACTTTTTGTTATTGACAGATACAATGTTGGCTACACTTCCTACTCACATTGTTCTATCCAACTCTGTGTGTTAATTCCTAGGTTTGGGTGCTTGTTGCCCAGGGTATACTCTTTTTTTTTTTTTTGGTACCGGGGATCAAACTCGGGTCCTTGCACTTGCACAGCAGGCGGCGAAACCACTGAGCTAAATCCCCTGCCCTAAGTTCTTGAAGACTTAGAAGAAATTAAGGGGAATATTGATAATGCAGGTTTATCTATTACTAAAGATAGGTTTATCTAAAGGACATTTTTGGACTACATGCCAAAACCAGTGTTGGAAATTAGCAAAACTAGACTTTTTTATAATTGTACTTGATGGAAGCATTTAACATTTTACTAGCCAGTTTACCTTACTAGATAAGATTTATTCTCAAAACTGTATCCTTGGCCTTCTTACTTGCAAAGAGGAGAGGGAAAGTTCAGTAATATTTTATTGTGGCGTTGGATTGAACCTGGGAGCTGAGCTACATCCTTAGTCCCTTTTTTTCTTTTCCTTTTTTTTTCTTTCAGTACTGGGGATTGAACTGAGGACCTTGCACTTGATGAGGCAGGTGTGGCGCCACTGAGCTAAATTCTTAGCCCCCTTACACCCCCTACCTCCCCCCTTTAAATGTAGTTGTTTTTTTTGTTTGTTTTTGGTACTGGGGATTGAACTTGGGACCTTCAGCTTTCGAGGCAGGCGCCGGAACTACTAAGCTAAATCCCCAGCCCTTAAGTGTAATTTTAAGACGGTTCTCCCTAAATTTGACCAGGCTATCCTCGTAATTCTTCTCTCTCCAGTAGCTTGGATTACAGGTGAGCAGCACCCTGCCTGGGTAGTATTTTTATTTATTTTGTTACCGGGGATTGAAATTGGGACCTTGAGCTCAGGTGGCGGCACCACTGAGCTAAATCCCCGGCCCTATACTTTCATCTTAATCTTGCTTTGTGTCATTTAGAGAGCTTCAACCAGATTTTTGTAGCTGAATTTGTCCTACTTATCCTGAGATCTCTTGGTTGTGATCCACTATTTCTTGGTTACTTGTTCCTGAATGGAGTGCTTATTCACATTATCCTACCTTTATAATTTCATGGCTTATGTATAATTAAGTTTTCTTCCCTCCCTCTTTCTTCTGTGGTAGTGGGAATTGAACTCAGGGCCTTGCATGTGCCAGGCAAGTAGACTACCACTGGACTACATCTCCAGCCCTTCTTATTTTGAGTCTTAAAGTTACTCAGGTTGGCCTGGAATTTTCAATCCTCCTGCCTTAGCCTCCCAAGTAGCTGAAATTACAGGCATGCACCACCACACCCAGCATAATTGGATATTTTCTGCTATTGGACTGCTTTTAAGTTTTTATTTTTCGTATTTATGAAATGCCTTTTGTTTACATGGATCATAGTTTAGAACCTAAGTTTGGGCTTTATGTCTTAGCCCATTTCAGATAAAGCCTCTGATCCTCAAGGGGAGTATAAATACACACCACTGCCTAATTTGAATGATTTTAAATGACTTACCTTCAAGAGTAATCAAGAAAATTATTGTTATTCATTCAAGCCATTGTTAATATCTAATGAACAAGCTTACTTGTCTCACCTATAATTAGAGGTAAACAGGAAGTTAGTGCCTTGTCGGTGATGTAATAAGACAGTGTTCAGAAGCTACTTGTCCTTAAGATTAAAGAAACTTGAATGTAACCTAGCACTTGGGCACTAAGATGAGGCAGGTGGTGAGATGAAGGCTAACCTGGCCAACTCAAAAGTTCTTTAAAAAGGCACTCTGTTGTCCCATGATGTGCCCCTTGTTGCTTGGTGTAGGTTTATGGTAAGGACTTTCTAGTACTCCTCCACAGTCACAGATACTTTAAGTCAAGTCAAATTTAGCTGTGAAAGAAATGGGTTTGTAGGTAAAGTACAAGAAATTAGCTTTCAGCAGTTAGTGGAGAAAGTGCTGATAGGCATAAGTGCTGATAGGAAATTTGTACTACCTCATTCTGTTTTTGTGATGAAATGCAAGATGGATGACAGAGATGGGGCGTCAGTGTTTGCAGAAACCTGGTGATAATGGCTAGAGGTGGAGTCCATGGACTTGGCCATACACAGTACCTGAATTCAGGTTTTTTCTTTCTTTTGGTACGGGGATTGAACTCGGGACCTAGGGCTTGCAAGGCAGGCGGTAGAACCACTGAGCTAAATCCCCAGGCTCCTGAATTCACTTTTTTTTTTTTTTTTTTTTTTTTGGTACGGGGGATTGAACTCGGGACCTTGCGCTTACAAGGCAGGAGCCGGAACCACTGAGCTAAATCCCTAGCCCACCCTGGATTCACTTTTGACGAGCCTTTGGGGGAAGTGTTTTAATTTGATAAACTACAGTATGTCGTGATAAACTAGTGTGTTTATGGAGTTACTTTTTTTTTTTTTTGATGCTGGGAGTCAAACTGAAGACCTTGTGCCTGCCAGGGAGGTGCTGTGCTGTGGAGCTACATCTCCAGCCCTAGAGTTACATTTTAATAGGGTGGATAGTGGAAATATTTTGATAAATACTACCTTTTTGGTTTTGTTGCTCTGCTATACAAGTAGTATGTGTTGTGCAAAGTTTATAGAATGCTGCAGTAATTCTTACTAGGGGAATTAAATTTTACTAGAGGTTTGTTTAACTTGGTTGCTTTACAGGTTTATGGTTCACAAATTGTCATTTTTCTAATTACTAAGCTCTTTGAAGGCAGAAGCCATTTCTTTTTTTTTTTTTTTTCCCAACATCAGACCTTTAATGTTTTCAATACATCGGCCTGCTGTTCTTGTAGTCTGGTTGGTCACATCACTGGTGTAGTACCACCTATCATTGAATGAGGGAGATAGGGAATTACAGGAGCAAAAACCTGATATATTTTAGGCTTTTTAGGTTTGTATCTCTCAGCCTTTTATATTTCACTTCCAGCAGTCAGCTATCAAAGATCCTGTATCATCATATAAAGCAAAGATTTTCCTCTAAACTGTTTATAAATCTTAGGAATCTTTTTTTTTTGGTACCAAGGATTAAACTTGGGTGCTTGCGCTTTCGAGGCAGGTGCCGGAACCACTGAGCTAAATCCCTGGCCAACCTTAGGAATCTTAAAAAAGTGTTTTCAGAATAAAAAGTGGGACAGTCAAACCCATTACTGTTTATACATTTAGATGAGAATACTCACTGGCGTAAGCTGTATCTCCTGGCTGACTTAGAGGGGTTTACTTGGCAAACAAATTCCCTGAGTCCAGTCTGGTTTTGGCGTGCTGCCCTCTGGGTGTTTAGGACATAAGTAGACGATTCAGGTGTGTGAAATGTTAAGTCCCAAATTCCTTTGTAGTATTTTAGCCCAAG
The DNA here is from genome assembly GCF_053883595.1 of Heterocephalus glaber. Lineage (NCBI taxonomy): Eukaryota > Metazoa > Chordata > Mammalia > Rodentia > Bathyergidae > Heterocephalus > Heterocephalus glaber. The sequence continues at coordinate 7,800,444 of NW_028258413.1, forward strand.
AGGGTGAGCTAAACCACATGAGAGCTTGAGGACTTCAGTTACCTAAGTTAGAGAAAGGCGAAGTGTGGTCTCCTTGCCTTCTTTTGATCTTACCCCTTTTTCAGGTTTTTAAAGAGAAAGACCATTTTCCCAGTGGAAGAAGGGTTGGATTCTCACATTATCCAGGTGTGCAGAAAGTTTCAGGAGAAGCAGGTCAGAGGAAGGTGGTCTTAAAAGAATATTTGTGCAAAAGAAATGTCGCATAGTGCCCTGATTGCATGTTTTGGTCTTTGGTCCTTCAGGTGAACTGGAGTCCTTCACAGCTCCTCCAGTGTGTCAGTCTCCCCACCTACTACAGTATTTTCCTGTTCCAGGGCTCACTTGGGAGGAGTTGTCTGTAGAGGATGAAAATTTAACAGCTGCCATATGTGAACCTGTTCTCTCTCATCTACTGTTCTGTTTCCTGAAAGCAATGAGCTGGCAATTTCAGTTCTTCAAATTTTATAAGTTGTTTTTGTCCCTGAGTCTGTGAAATTTGTAGGGTTTGGAGTCATTTATAAGATAAAAAGAATCCTAGGCAAAGTACTTTTGAAAATTCTTAGAGTAGGTGCTTCATTGGAAATTGATCTGCAGTCTAGCAGATAGTTTCTTCCTACAGTGGAGCAGAAGACTGTTTCTCAGCTGGCATTGACCTGAAAGCTGGGTAACCCTACCCACACTAGGTACAGTGAGAGGCAGGCTGGCCCTGGGTAGTTGTGGAGAGCTGATCCTGATCCATATCTTGTTCAGTCTGGAGTGTTTGTTCATTGACAGACTTGAGTTGGTGTGGCTGAAGTTTTTTTCCTCCAATTTGCCAAATATTGTATTAAGTTCTTTGCTGTGAAATACATCTTTGATGCATGGACACCACCTGGAAAAACAAGCCTTTTGAATTCATTCTTAGTCCTGTTTTCAAGTCGTATGTGTTACTTTGTTCTGCTGCCTGTCCCAGAACCAGGGGTGTTCCATTCTTTAGCTTCTCATCATTCCTCCCCTCTCTAGGGGGCTCTAATATGTGTCTGCAAGGTGTTGGTGAGGGTGATTTCATCGTACCCATGAACACAGTTCACATTCTCTTGCGAGCCTTATTACTGTTGCTTCCTCATACAGTCCATACTCAGTCTGTCCTCTGTAGAGGGGGACTCAGGCAGGTACCAGGTCAGGGAGGTCTGGCATACCCTACAAGCTAAATTTTGTGCAGGCGTATGTATTTTGGGGCGTTAGAGGGGTCAGGAGTTCACAAAGTTCTTAGCAGTTCTTGTTACAAATAATGTTAAGAACCACCATTCTGAATGATACTTAAGTGGTGCTTAAATGGGTTTGTATTAAGATTTTAAAATGTGGGGGCCGGGGATTTAGCTCAGTGGTTCCACTCCCTGCTTCACAAGCGCAAGGACCCAAGTTCGATTCCTGGTACCAAAAAAAATAAGATTTAAAAATGTGTGAAATAATGCTGTATGTTCTTAAGCAGTATGTACTGTAATAATGCGGAAATGATCAAAGAAAAGAATTGGGATAATCTGTTTGCTTTGAGGAGGGAGAAGGCAACCTGAGGAGGACTTGAGACCTTTATTTCTGTCCCATTCCCCACCCTCACCCCTACCCAGCCCTCCGGTGCTGGGAGTCAAGCCCAGGATGCCTCATGCGTGTTAGGCAAGCATTCTGCCACTGAGCCACACCCCCACGCCTTCTGTCACATTACTTAAAATGTGAAAGAGGTGTAGGAAAACTGTTAATTTTTGGACCAAGCTGATGTGTATGTGTTTTTGGAATATACTTACAAGTTGAAGAATCATTTCTGACAGTACAGGACACTTCTGTACAAGTACTGTCAGTACATCAGAAATATCAGTGGCTTCCTGTTGCCTTTCAGGATAGTCCTAAAAGCTCACACTCTGATCTGCTTTTCTAGCCACTCCCCTACTGTATCTCTGTCTGTGATATACCACTACAGTACTTGAAGCACTTTTTACAACCTGTGTTCTTTCACCCCGACTTTGTACAAACCCCTGGTTTATACTTGATGCTTCTCTTCCTTTTTCTTTGGCAGATGCCTACTAATTCTCCAAGTCTCAACTCAAATGGCTGTGTTTTAAACCCAGGCGAAGTTAGTGGTTACCTTTTCAGGATTCATAAAGTGTTTGAATACCTTTTGCAAATTCATAGATGCGGGGGGGTGCGTGCCTGCCTGTTGTGCCTACTAGCTGTTAGCTGAAGCCTTTGGAGAGATGTTCATATTTTATTTATGTTGGTATTTTCAGACCTATCGTGGTTGGCACCAGAGACTGTGGTTATATGAATAAATAATTTGGCTGTGAGATTTAAGCTAACAACTTAACATTGTACTTTTCATTAGAAATAGCATTAACCTGTAGTTTCTGGTGAAGATGGAAAGTTAAGCTATTACATGAGACAAATGACTTCTTGCTCTTACTAATTTAGAGATTTTGCTTCATTTGTATTTCCACTTTTCCAGCTAGAGTCAAGCATTACATTGTTTAAGTCAGATAAAAATCTATGTACTTGGTAAAAGTTGCCAGGTAGTACTTTCGTAGAAGGAAACTAGGGTAGTTAACAGGCTAAGGAACCAGTCCCCGCACCTTCAAGGATGAGAATTTTGCATCCATACCTCTGCCAGTCAGCTCTTGTGCCACTTGCCCAGTGTGGACTCTGGCTTTCAGCTTCACCATGTAACTGCAGAGCACATGCTGCCAGTAGTTTATTGTTATAGCTCCTGATTTTATTTATTTATTTATTTTAAATTATTTTATTTTTTTGGTACTGGGGCTTGAAGTTGGGTCCTTGCGCTTGTGGGGCAGGTGGCAGAAACTAAATCCCTGGCCCTATAGCTCCTGATTTTTAAAAAAGATGTCCTTTCTAGCTTTGATTTAGAAAATCTTGGGCAGGGTTGAGGCCAAGTCTAGGCTTAGGTTACTTTCCAGCCCTTTAGGCTGATCACTGAGGCTGAAGGAACAAATTTGTGTGGGTTGCATGTCTGACTACATGGGTTAGTGATAACTGAGTCACCCCGGACCACCATCACATATTAGAGCAAAGGCAAAAGCAGTCCCACAGAGTAGAGAGTGTCTTGTTACAGAGAGTAACATCTGCAGTGCCCTGCTGTTTCTCACACTTCCCTTGCTAAAATATCTGTATGTTGGCTTGCTCTGGGCACAGAAATGTGAAAACTAAGTGCTGCTTTTTTTTCTTTAAAAGGCTTTGATTTTTAAAATATTTTATGTAAGTCACTTTTCTGTATTGAATTTAAAGTAGATTTTAGTGTAAAAGTTTATTGGCCTGATTCTAGGTATTTGTTACCACTTTGGAGGCATCTTAGTCACAGACTTTGGAAGGCACTTAGACCTTAGTAATTGTGGGGTCCAGTGGCTCATGCCTGTAATCTCAACTATCTGGAATGCTTCAGCAGGAAGATCTTGAGTTTAAACCATCCTGGGCAATAAAGTGATACCCCCATCTAAAAAAAATGAGAGAAACGAGTTCTGAAATGATGGGAATGAAGAGCTGACATTCTACTTTAACTCCTTGAAGTTTTGCTTTTAAAGAAGTGATCTATGCTAGTATTTAAAGGCTTATTCATAAAGATTAGTGTGCAGGAAAAATTTCATTATAATTTCCTTGTGTTCACGATTCAGATGCATAACTTGGAAAAGGTATGTTCTACATCATCTGTAGTCTTGTGACATTTAGTATTTATAATGAAACAATTTCAGCATCAAATTTTTATTTAAATAGTAAATATTCCTCAGACATTTGAGCACATTTTTTATTAATGTGTTTATTAAATAATTAGGGGTAGAACAATATAGGAAGCTTGAATATAGTTGTCAACTTTTTGTAAATAAAATTTTAATAGTATTTGAATTTAAATGCTTACCAGACATTTTAGACTGCTAAGCATAAAGATTATCACATAACCCAAAGATTTAATTGAGCTAGGGTTATTTGCTCCTGTTTCATAAACAAATGGACTGAGACCCTTACCCAGAAAACCTTGACTCCAGCATGGGCTTTGTATAGCTGGTCTGCTAGTTAAGTACCTAGCACATCATGTGCCAGATAGTATGCTAGAGTGTTTTCCGTCTCGTTCTGTTTCTCAAAACGTTGTACAAAATAGACATTTTTATTTTAGAGATAAGGAAATAAGCCTAAGAAATAGTGGATCTCAGTTAAAAGAGATTCCAGACCAAGACTGCATTGGGGAGGGAGGGCATATTTGTGTCTCTATAATGCTGTCTTAGAGTATTTGCTTTGCGTATGTACAATACATTTGGAATAGAATAGCATGTTTGAAAAGTCAGATCTTCATCTTATTTTATGAAAAGGGAAAATGTAGTTTGGAGAAAACTTTTTCACTTTCAAATAGACATTTTTTCCCCCTCTTTAGAAGGGGAAATTAGACTACATAAATTTTTGTTTCTAATTTTGTTGATCAGTGAAATAGAGCTTATGTAAGTGTTATTATTCAAGTCAGTTTAATGCTTTAAATTTTTATTTTTTTAAAAAGTTTTTTGATGCTAGGAATCAAACTCAGGACATTGTGCTTGCTGGGCAGGCACGGTGACACTGAGCTAAATCTCCGACCCTAAATTTTTATTTTAATACATATTTGCAGTACTTAATAGATTCATTACCAGGAGTTGATATATGTACATAACACATCTTAATTTTTTTTGTATTTCCTCCCAACCCCCATGTAAGTTTGAACATGGGAAAATTCTGTTACTAGACTGCTTAATTCTTACCTGCAATAAAGTGTGTAGCTAGATGGTGTTCAGATAGATTTGCCATATTTTTGGGGGGAGGGGGGAGTACTGGGGATCGAACTTGGGTCCTTGCCGCTTGCACAGCAGGCAGCCAAACCACTGAGCTAAATCCTCAGCCCCATTTGCCATTATAATAAATAACTTGGGTAATCATGGAATTGGCACATGATTGCTATGAAAATTGGTCTAGCCTGTGAAAGTCATTTGCTCAACATAGAGCCAGATCAGTTCAAATTGCCAAAATATTTTTCAGAAGCAAATTGCTCCAGAATCTAGAACATTTTGAGCACCAACATGATTTGGTTTCTATTTATCTAGTATGTAAGAAATTTTTTAAGCAAAACCTACTTTTCTTTTCAGAAAGTTTTAAGCTCTTAGATGAATTTCAATAATTCTGCTGATCAGATTTTTTTTTCTCATAATTTTTTCTCTCCCTTCTTTCCTTTCTCCTTCCCCTCCCATCACCCCTACCCCTTTGGACTTTTCTTCCTATTTCAGATTATCACTTACTCATTTTAATCATTTTAACCCTTATTTACACTTTCAGTTTCTCACACTAGAGAAACTATTTGGTATTTACACATATGTGTCATATTTATTTCACTTAAGAGTATGGCCTCGATATGCATCCATTTAAGTATAAATGACTCTACTTTCTCGTTCATTATGGCTGAGTAGTACTCCATTTTATTAAAAAAAAACACCACATCTTCTTTATCCAGTTTCCAGTTGATGGACACTTGGGCTGTTGCCAAGCTTTAGCTATTAGAAACTGTGCTTCTATGAACATGGGTGCACATATATTTCTGTGGTATGATTCTTTTAATTCTTTGGAGAAGATACCTAGCTGGGTCAAATGGGACCTCTAGTCCTAGTTCTTTGAGGTATCTCCATACTGATTTCCACAGTGGTTGCACCAGCCTGCACTCCCACCAGCAATGGAGAAGGGTTCCTTTCTCCCCACACCCCTGCCAGCATTTGTTATTGGTTGATTTCTTGATAGCAGCCATTCTTTCTGAGGTGAGGTGGACTCTCTGTTGTTTTCATCTGTATCTCTCGAATGACCAGTGATGTTGAACATTTTTTCATGTTTATTTGCTGCTTTTACTTTGTCTAAGAAATGTCTGTTCATTTCAGATGCCCATTTTTGAATTGGGTCTTTGAATTTGGGGAGTCCGATTTTTTTCAGTTCTTTATATATTCTAGATAGTAGTCCTTTGAGGTACAGCTGCTAAAATTTTTTTCCCACGTTGTAGGTTGTCTGTTAGCTCTGTTGGTGATTTCTCTTGCAGTGCAGAAGCTTTTTAATAAGATGAGATCCCAGTTGTTGATTATTTCTGCTAGTTCCCGTGCTATTGAGGTTTTGTTCATAAAGTCTTTTCCTATGCCAATATCTTCAAGAGTTCTACCTAACTTATCTTCCAGCAAGTTTAGTGTTTCTGTCTTAACATTTAGATCTTTAATCCACCTCAGCCTTAGTTTAGTGTATGGTGATAGATATGGGTCTAGTTTTAATCTCTGGCAGGTTGAAGTCCAGTTTTTCCACCACCATTTATTAAATAGGCTATCTTTCCTCCAGTGAGGGTGGTTGGCTCCTTTGTCAAAAATGAGGTGCTGATCAGAATTTTAAAACTATTTGAATGAGTTTTCTCCCATTCTTCAGTTGAACATGTGAGGGTGTATTTACCTACATAGCCATGAAGGGGCTGATCTAATCTTGCATCTTCTTAAGGTTATGATTCTTGTGACCTCGAATTCCCAGACCTTGTTATATTTTTAAACTTTGAGCCAGGGTCTCACTTAGGTTGCTCAGCCTAACCTTGAATTTGGTGATTCTTTTGCCTCAGCCAGAGTGTTGGAATTAAAGGTGTGCAGGCCACCTTGCCCAGCTCAGTTTTTTAAAATTTGGAATGTCATCTTTCACCCGAGGTTTTCACTTACATGTTCAGATTGTTTCTCTCTAGAAATTTTTTTTACAAAATAGTATTTTTAATGTTTCTCTAAGTTTGAATATTTCAACATTGTAAACCCTCTCTAATATAGAGGTGCAGAATACAGACTTGCCCAATTAAAATAGCTTTCCCATAAATTGACATAAATCTGTTACATTTGCATATTATCTGGTCTTAAACCATTTATTCAGTTCCTGGGTTTTGTAGAGATAGATGCATCCAATATAATCATTTTCAGGCTGTGTAAATTACTCCAATTTGCTAAACGCTTAAAAAGCCGAATTTATTCCATGCCACTCTGTTGAATGCCTATTTTAAAGATTCCAGTAGATTTTTAAACAAAATATAAACAAAATGTAACAATTTATCTCCCCCCAAATTAGTACCAGAATGAAGCTTTGTTACTTTATGTGGCATCACTGAGCTAAATCCCTGGTCCAACTTGTGATTATTTTTTGATGCAATACTAGTAAAGCAAGTGCTACTGAGCTACCCTGCCCCTTAAAAATTTTTTATTTTGAGGGAGGGTCCGGGATTTAGCTCAGTGGTTCTGGCACCTGCCTCGCAAGTGCAAGGTCCTGAGTTTGATTCCTGGTTCCAAAAAAAAATTTATTTTGAAACAGGGTGCCTTTAAGTTGCCATGGCTGGGTCAAACCTGTGATCCTCCTACCTCAGCCTTTTTTTTATTAGCTGGTATTACAAGTATGCACCACCACCATGCCTGGCTTAAAATTTCTTTTCAAAAAGTATTTACAACAGTGTGTTTCCTTTATCTTCATTGTCAAATTTGGTTTTATAATAGATTCACAATAAGATGTTTTGTGTAGAATACAGGGGTCTTTTAAAAATTTCATTTTGGTTCCATGTAGTGAATGAAAAGAATCAGATCATCTACTTGAAGCATCTGAATCTGGTATAAAATTGGCATTAAATTTTGTAACATTTTTGTTCCCTGATGTATTTGATATACCAGTTATCTTATTTTTTTCATATAATGACAAAAAAACTTGGGATTAAAAAGAATACAGAAGCCAAGCGTGGTTGGTACTTGACTGTAATCCCTGCATTCTGGGAGGCTGAGGCAGGAAGGTTGGAAATTCCGGAGATCCTGTCTTAAATTAGGGAGATCTTGTCTGAAAAATAAGATAGGGTGAGGATGTAGCTCAATGTGAAGACCCCAGATTCAGTCCCCAGCACTGCACAACCGGGAGGGGCAATAGAATTGCAGTGTTCCTGAGTAATGAAATAGTTGTACCATGCCAGAGCTTGGCTCCTGAGGCAGTACTGCTTATCCCCTTTTTCTTCCCATTTAGCTGTGACTGTCATACCGCTCTCAGTAGGGGCCTGTCAGATAACCAAAACAGCAGTGTCATAACTTAGCTTCACCCAGGGCCACCGGGTCTGTATTGTCATTGTCAGTGTTTACCTTGCTCATCTTTCCCTTTCAATCAAATTAGGGCTTGGTTTACTCCTGTGCATATTACTAGATGAGGGCAAGGCAGAGATTGCAAGCATAGAAAGTGCAGGTCCACTGGGTCCATGCTGGCTAACCCTACCTTACTGAAAAACCAGAAGGACAGGCTCCAGTGGTCACTTAGGAAATGCTCTTAAGTTCCCTAGAATCGGTTTGTTTTTTATATTTATATTTATATATATATATGTACATATATGTGTGTGTGTGTGTATATATATATGTGTGTGTGTATATATATATATATAGTCCTTCACTTAACACCTTCCCACTGGCTTGAACCACAGGTGGTTCATACATAATTAAATTTAGGTAATTATTGCCCAAATATAAACATTAACACTATTCATGCCAATTAAAACTATTACAATAATCAAATTTACTTCATCAGGTTAAGAGAAATTTATATTCATGAATAGTTTATCCATAATTCTCTAAATTTTAACATGGAAATCTTATACGTACCTCATTGCTCATATGTATAGTAAATAGCATTTATAAATGGTGTACCACAAATTAGCTGTCTCCCAATTTTTTAGACTATTTTAATGTTTTCCTTAAGGAACTGTATGATGATATCTCCTCTGCTAAACAGTGCCTTTATTTGCATTATTGTAATCCAAGATCCTAATAAGTGGTATAAGCCGCACAGTGGTACAGTCATGCATGTACCACCAGTGGTTCAAGCTGGTGAGAACAGTCGATTCAAATCGGAGCCACTTGACAGTGAGACATATGAATTACGGCCCTGTCATGAGCATCAATAAATTTTAAAGCTATACTTTTAATTTTTAATAAAAGCTCTATAACTGAGGGCTTAGGAGTCTCTTATTTTTTAACATATCAAATACATGGGGTTTGGATAAGTAAATGGCTGACTGAACTATTTATGCAGTGGTATAAAGAAACTGAAAAGAGCCTGGATTTCTAGTTAGTAAAAGTATTTGTAGGTAACCTGGATAGTTTGTCACTCTTCTGTGGTAGTTATATACCAGCTAGAAATCATACATTTTTCCAAAATGTGGTTATTCTGGAATTTAAATTGAGCTTTTCATTCTTTGGACTCTCTAGGGAAGGGGAGTTTTTACTGACTATTCTGCACTTCATATCTTTGACTTTGCAATGAGAAGCAAAGATCATACCAGTAACTAAAGAAAATTATTTCCATGCGGTTGTATTTCTGTCCTTAACAGTGAACACATTGTGGGATTAGAGTAAAAGAATGAGATTAATGTTTCAGGGTTAGAAATGCATTGATAATTGTGGTAAGTTGTTGGTATTGGCCACATCATTCTTTATTGTATCCTTTGAAATTAGCCCATTGAGGCCTAGTAGTGTAAGCCTGTAATTCAAACTGCTCTGGAAACCGAGGCAGAAAGATCACAGACTCTAGGCCTCCTTTCAGGAAGACACTCCTTTTACTAGGGTGTGTATCTTGGTAGCAGACACTTGCATGGCACCCTGGCCATTCTGGGGTTGACACACAGCACAGCCCCACCCACCATTCATTCCTTTTTCTAGCATTTGTCTTTTTGTACATGACAACATTGAGACTTTTGGAGGGTTTTGTTGTTCCCCCACATATCCTTGATTGTTATTTCCATGTTTAGACAAAAGGAATTTAAAAAGTGATTCCTGGACTTCAGTGTACTTTTAAAAAAAGAATTTAACTTGTTGTTTGAAAATGTTCAATGGAGCAGTGCATTAGCATTAGTTTGGTTTGCCATTTTGGTCTTTTGTGGTTTTGGTACTGGATATGGAACCCAGGGCCTCACACACACTGGGCAGGCATTCAGCATGTGTTCCACCACTGAGCACTCCCAGACATTCCTAAATTTTATTTTGAGATAGAATCTCACTAACTTGCCCAGGGTGGTCTTGTGTTTGTGATTCTTCTGCAAGAGGCTCCAGAGTAGCTGGGATTACAGACATGTGCTTTTTATTTTTGATGATGAGGCATTGGTTATGTCTTTTGTAAGATAGAGCTGTACCATATTAAATTTAAAATAAAAAGAAAGTCTAAGGAGCCAAGTATCTTCATGCTAGATTACCATCTTTTTGTACATATAGGTGTATGGGGATAATTAGTTCATATGGAATTGTGGAAATTTCATGTTTTGCTGAGCACATTATTTTTGTCTTGAAAATAAGTTCTTTCAAAGTTAGAATTTTGAAAACAGTTAAAAATTAGTGTTGAGTTAAAGAAAAAGTTAATTTGTAATAGTAAGATTGGATACAAAAGGGTACCTAGTCCTATGAGAGGTTTTTAATGTGGAAAATGGAATCCATGGATGAATTGGTATAAGTGTGGTTCAGGAAGAGCAAAAGTTTGAAGACAGAAGAGGGCCCCAGAGGTGGTCCGAAAGGTCAGTAGGTAGGTACTGCACTGCGCTGTGCCTTTTCCAAGCTCTCATATTGAGAGCATCAGCTTTGTCCATCAGAATTTCGTTAGTGTCATTGAACCCTGAGTGCGGATTGCTGGGTATATGTCCATGGGCCAATGCTGCCTACTTTGTTCCAGTGACTGGACATAGGGTTGCTTAGGTTTTGTCTTTCTTAATGGAACGTATTGTTTGAGAGTCATGATTGTATGTCCATTAAAGAATGACATAAAAGTAAATGGAAGTAGTAGACTAATTTTTTTTTTTGGTACCAGGGATTGAACTTGGGGCCTTGCGCCTGCAAGGCAGGCAGGGGAATCACTGAGCTAAATCACCGGCCCTTAGTTGACTAATTTTTAAAAACATACAGTCACAGGCCAGAGATTTAGCTCAGTGGTTCTGCTGCCTGCCTTGCAACCACAAGGACTGGAATTTGGTCCCTGGTACCAAAAAAAAATACAGTCACAGATATGCTATTGTTTCCTATCTAATGATGGCTTAGATTGTGTTTGATGCTGATGCTACATTCAGTGAGGACAATGTTTGGCATGTATGTGGCCAGCATTCAGTCAGTATTTGCTGAAGGAATGAGGGCCAAGCAAAGCAATGTATGGAATGTGCTTAGCTCAGATAGGACTCAAGCTCCCACATCCAGTGGTCTCTGTTTAGTTCTGTACATGTGTCAGACTCTTGCTTACTAATTTGCTTTTCCTGAGAAGGTGTTCTGAACTATAGGCATGAGGGTACTGGCTGTTGGAAAGGAATATTTCTCATTGCAAATTAATGACTCTGCTCACTGGTTCAGTCACTCAGATTACTGAGTGAATCAGCTGACTGAGTCAGTCCAGTGACTCAAGTGGATGTGCACAGTCTAGCTTGCCTCCAAAGGTGAGGTACTGTCAGTGTGCGGTTGTCAGCAAGTCCTTCTGGGGGCCTGGGACCTTGTCAAGGTGCTGGGCCATAGTACCAGGAAATTGGGATTTCTCTGCCTCACATCTTTGCATGTGTGCATGTGAGCGTGTTGGCCATACAGATGGAGAGGTTTCATTCTGGTATGCACTTCACATGCTTTGGATCATTTTCACCTCCACTACCCCTTGCCTTCTACTCAAGTGATTTGTGTGTTTTTGTTTTTGTTTTGACTTTTTGAAACACGATCTTGTTATATATTCCAGGTAGGCCTTGCTTGAACTTTGGGTTCTCTCACCTCAGTCTACCAAGTGTTGGGATTTCAGGCATGCAGCACCATGCCCTGCTCATTTGACTGTATTTGCTTGTTTCCTTACATTATGTTACATGACCCATTGTTTTTTGTCTTGGTATAGGAACTTAGTGATTTGGCCCGTGACCCTCCAGCACAATGTTCTGCAGGCCCAGTTGGGGATGACAGTAAGTAACTTTCTAAATTGATTTCTATGGCTAACTTGAAAGGAGCTTTGTGTGTCTTGAGATGATAGTGAGAATGTTTTATTTTGTTTTCTTTTTGTAGTGTTCCATTGGCAAGCCACAATTATGGGACCTGTAAGTATTAAGAATTTTAAATTTGGTTTATACTACACAGTAGTGGGTGAATGACCCATTGAGTTGCAAAGCCATTTGTGTACATCTGGCTTTCATTAAAAAGAAATATTCTACACATGTAAAAACTTTCTTTTAAAATTACAGTGTGACTGAGAAATAATACTAGGCAAACTATTGCTAAGTGTACTTTTGGTTTCTGGATAATTTTTTCTAACCTTAGGTAAATTTATAAAATTGAAGCTAATAAGTTAGGGTTTGTTATAGTTATGACGTTTTTCCACCAAGATGAACCGAATGAATAAGAGTTCATTAGAGTGCAAGCAGGTAATTTTTGACTCATTATTAGAGAAATACTTAGAAAATGGAAATGTTTACTTACCAATGAGTTTTCTTTAAATATTAAGGTTAAGAATATTTTTCTCTTCACAGAATGACAGCCCATATCAAGGTGGTGTATTCTTTTTGACAATTCATTTTCCTACAGACTACCCCTTCAAACCACCTAAGGCAAGTGTTTTCTTTCACAATCTGTTAGTACAGAATTTGCACTGTTTCAGAGGAACAACACATTCTGCAAAATTAGGGTTCTGTGTAAGACTGTGTTATGTACTGAAGAAGAATAATTGAAGCTGAAATATATCTATATGTAGATATGCACACACAACTAGCCTGTAAAGAGTTAGATATCGGCTTGAAGTTTATAAGTGGGGGAGATTTGCTTGTCCTTAGTGTTGCAAGGCTCAAATATGCCCTGTGGAAACCTTTTTCCATTTGTCAGTAACACAGATTGGAATTGTTGTAATAGTAGCCATCAGATGTTCAGCTTCAAGAGTTCCCAAATGTTCTGAGGTGGCTAGTTTATAGGTACTGAAAGCATATGGTCCTTGACCTTTTATAATCAATAAAGTAAATTCAGCCTGTGAATGACCACAAGATAGTATATATAAAACACTGTGATACTTCACTGTAACAGTCATGTTGAAGGTGCTGTGTGACATGCCATTGAATGAAGTAGGTTTTGTTTGGTTTTTTTTGTACCGGAGATGGAACTCAGGACCTTACGCTTGTCAGGCAGGTGCTGTGCTGCTGAACTAAATTCCCAGCCTGAAATAGTTTTGTAATACTCAAATTTTGGTTTTGTGCACAGTGGAAATGCAAACTTTACTGTATAACCTAGTACATTTTAAATAAGATTTATAAATTTTGATTCTAAGACCTTTTTTTTTTTCCTTTTCCCTTTTTTTGAGATAGACTCTTGTTATATGTAGTTCAGGCTGGACTTGAACTCACTATGTAGCCCAAGCTGGCCTCAAACTCACCAGTCCTCCTGTCTCAGCCTACCAAGTGCTGGGATTATGTGCGCCTAGCTCAGGACCTTATGTACATTTTAATAAGTGTTATTAAGTACCCTTCAGATTACCCTTTGATACTTGTATTATAGCACAAAAGTTAACCTTCAGAACTTTCCACAATATTATTAGTAATGAAATTTTTGTCCCAGCAGTACTTTCCATTTTAATTGAAAATGATTGGGGGAAAGAGCACAGAATAAATGTAAAGACCCGTTTTGATAATTTTTGTATTTTAAGTGATAACTTTTATTTCATTTATTTATGTTTTTGGTACTAGGGATCGAACTCAGGACCTTGTGCTTGGTGTGGCAGGTGCCGGAACTACTGAGCTAAATCCCCGGCCCTGATAACTTGTATTTTAAACTTTTCTTTAAACATCTTCTGATCAAATTTAGGGTGCTTTGTTTTTATTTGGATAAAATACTTAAAAGGTTTTTTAAAAATTTATTTTAGGTTGCATTTACAACAAGAATTTATCATCCAAATATTAACAGTAATGGCAGCATTTGTCTCGATATCCTAAGATCACAGTGGTCTCCTGCTTTAACTATTTCTAAAGGTAAAGTACTTTTAATGTAGTCTTGATGCTTTGATTCTCCCCCCCAATAAAGGAGTTTCATCCTTGAATCTGTATTTACTGTGTCAGCATTTTGATAAGAAGTGGAAGAAGAAATGATACATAAATTTGTTTTTACCCTACTAGCAATATTGGTTGAAACTTGAAGTTGAAATTCAAATTAGGACTGGGTGAAGAGAGCATTGTTTGCCTAATGAGTTCCCTTCATCATATAAGACCAAAATTTATTTTATGGACCTCTATTTTTCTTGTCCTAAACAACTTACTTGTACATCTCATTTTATCTTTTTTTTTAAAAAAACAAGAATGGTATAATTATAGCTTACCTGGGTTTAATAGAACTTTTAAATCTTGAAGTTTTGACTCTAGGGAAATTCTGATGCTGGTTTTTCTGTTTATTTGAGCCAGGGTCTTGCTTTGTAGTTCAGGCTGGTCGTGAGTTCACTATGTAGTCCACAGTGACCTTGAACTTCCGGCAATCCTCCTGCCTCTGCCTCCTAAGTGCTGGGATCACAGGTGTGTACCATCACACCCAGCGTGTTTATTTTTAAATATATTTCTAGTTAGGAGGATGTCATCAAAAGTTATAGAAACTTGATCCCTAAGTTGGTTCTGATGTCCTGCTTTTATCACAGTAGAGTACCAGGTTGACCTGTCCTGGCAGCATTATCTCAGATGGATCATTTTTTCACTTTCTTTATTTTGAGTGATTCTGGTGGCTTTTCTCAGTTTTACCCCATGAGTAAAATCACACACAGCTATTTCTTGGGAAGGAAAAGTCTGCCTTTTAGTGTTTGTTTGTTTTTTGGCAGTACCGGGGATCGAACTTAAAACCCTTGCACTTGGTAGGCAGGCATAGTGCCACTAAGCTAAATCCCCAGCCTATATTGGTACATTTTAGGTAGACATGATAGTGTTCATCATAGAGAATTTGTACCTGTACATGATAGATCTTGCCGCTGCTTTTTTTCCCATTGCCCTCCCTTCGTCTCCTCTTCCCCTCTCTATTTACAAAAGGTTTGTTTCCATTTTTCCCTTTTTTCTTGTCACTCCTTTCCTTTCCCCCTCCCTCTTCCTTTTTCCCTTTCTCATTTGAACATTGTCTTCCCATTTCCCAATAAAGCATTTTGTTTTGAGCTTAGTGCTTATGTAAAATCGTACCAAAAGGTTTTATAATTTATGAGTTTGGTAAATGCAGAGTAAAATATATGTTCATGCTATGCCTTAGAACTTCAAAGGTACTGTGTAACATTTCTCAAGCTTTAACTACCACCACTTTTGAGGGAGAAAATAAAGTGAGTAAATACTGCCATGAGTCTTCCAAGATCACTTTTTTAAAATTCTAATTTCTTTTTTTTTTTTCCCCAAATCGTGCTCCCATACCCAAGTGCCAGGTGGCAAGTTTTTACTATTCCTGGATGGACTGTAGTACTGAAAAGTTTCTGTAAATACAGGTGGGAGTTTGTAGTGTTTTGTTTTTAAAGTACTTTGGTTTTTGCCAGTTGTATTTTGCTAACTTGCAGGTACAGCTGAAGTTTTTGCCTTTTCTCCTGAGTTACTGTGTAGCCAGGTCTTTTATTCTGTAATTTTATATGTGCATCCCTCGCACGTGCATTTGGATTTGAAATTACGTTCAGCTTCTGTGAATGTTGCTGAGGTCTTTGTAACACCTATGTGGTGAGTGACACATCACAGGTACCCACGATGATTGAGCTATGTCCTGTGACACTTGGCCTCTCCTGAGTCGGTGTGAGCAGATCAGAGCAAGAACGAAAGCTTTGAGGGGTCATTTAGTGCTCAAGAGGTCTCGGCAGTGTTTGGGTTCACTGGGACTCTTGGGAATATGGTCTCCACCTTGCAGATTCCAGGGGACAGCATTTTGTGGAGCCTGTCCAAGGGCAGAGCAAGGAATGGATTTTTCATCCGGCATGGGTATTACTCTTACCAGCGAACTAATGTGGCATTTGACTACCTGTGTAGTAGTCAGTACTGATTTTGATGCCAACAAAGGTATTCTTTTAGCACTCCTTACTTACCAAGAGTTTGACTTTTGTGAAGCAAAATCTCATAAAATATTTGATTGAGATTAAAATATAAACAACATCCGTTTGAGTATTGAAGTTCTTGACATGTATTTTTAAATTCTCTTGACCCTTACTCGCCCAAACCCTGTGATGCTGAGTAACAACACATTTGTTTTCTTGCAGTTCTTTTATCCATTTGTTCACTGCTATGTGATCCAAACCCAGATGACCCCCTAGTGCCAGAGATTGCACGGATCTATAAAACAGACAGAGACAAGTAAGTATACAGTTGTTTAGGGAAGTACTATAAAAATACTTTTAGCCTAACTGGAGTTAGGCTTCTATTCTGCTGTAAGTTATGCCAATGCCAGGGAGATTGTATTCTTATCTGATAAAATAGTGTAGAAAGCTTTTTTTAAAATGACTTTTACGTGACTGAATAGCCCCACAACATGTTCGTTTTCTTCTAATGTGATAAAAACTTTGTCACTTTGTGCTCATAAAATTTGGGAGGGGAGAAAGCACTTTTTTCTTCACCCCAAATACATTTTTCCAAAAAATACTAGTACTAATGATTACAAAAACTTGGCTCTAAATTTCTCAGATACCTGAATTACCTTCATGTTCAACTTAAGCATTGTAACCACCTTACCTTGTGATTAATGTAAGTGTGTTGTCCAATCAGGTACAATAGGTTAGCGAGAGAGTGGACAGACAAATACGCTATGTTGTAGGGTAAGAGGACCGTGGTGCCGCTCGCTCTTGGTGCTGCGAGCACTGGGGTGCCGCATGCTCTCAGGCACTGCATTAACTAACAGATAACAGACTGGGCAGTCTCTGAAAGCTGCTTGTAACAGCTTGATCTGCTGAGCATGACAGAATGCCCAGTAGTCACTACTACTCGGAAGTATTCTTGCATGGCAAAGCAGCATAGCACTAGTCAAAGATGACAATTTAAGAGTGTCTTTATCAAACTATCTTGGTGTTTACATTTTAACTTGAAACTTTGTTCCACTGCTATAATAGAATGTGATGGATTTTTAAAATTTTGCCAAGAGGTAGTAGTATTGGAAGGGAAAAATACTTCAACCTACTCATCTAAACTAAATGTTCATTACTGACAAGCATGTGTTAGTGTCAGCTATATTTTGTGGCTCGCTTTCTGCTATGTAAAGCCTCTGTTTTAAAGTGCTGGCTTTCTGGAGAGGATATTTTTAAATGACATAACTATGAATTGAGTAGAAAGAACTTTGAAATGTAAAGTTTAGAAAAAAGTTGAGTCATACTTAGTTCTAGGTTTGAAATAAAACTAACAGTATTTTTAAAAGTTTAAATTAAATCTAAAAGTTCTGTGTCTTTTTGCCGTATATTCATTTCTTAAGGTTATCACTATTTTTCTTGGTAAGTAATGGCATGGAAGAATCTTGGGAGAAATGGATGGTATTTATCAATATTAGTGGTCTTGCTCAGTGATGACCTGGCTCATGAGTTAATCTAAGCAGAGATGTCTTGGTTACAGTGCTAGCAATCTCCAACAGGTTGCTGTGGGTCTTAGCACCTACTGCACTGCAATTTCTGAAAGTTAATATGTGGTTCTGATCACACCCAGCCCTTCTTGAAAATCGCTGGTCTGTCTTGTTTTGTTTTTAGATCTTAGGCTTGCTAGGCAGGCGCAGCACCACTGAGCTACATCTCTGGCTTGCTGGTCTTTGTTACATAAACCCTTCCCAGTGTCTCACTCAGAATTCTAAGTCTCAAAGGCATTTTCTCTTAACAGCCGGAGCCAAGTAACTTCACAAAGTCTAGGATTTCAACATAATTTTAAAGTAACTGTTTGATTTTACTTTTGGTGGAGTTTGTTGGTGTACAGAATGAGATACTATTCTGACAGACATCTCTGATAAACTCTAAAAAGCCCTGCCTTCAGAGCAGTTAGTCTCATTTCCCATCCTGCTTTGAGAACCAGAGGTGTCTCTCCCTTTGCTGTTCTCCAGTCATAGCTATAATAGAAACGTCATGATTGTGTAGGTAAAATACTGATCTGATTCTTCTCTGGAAAATGTTGGTAAATACTCTTAACTTTATTTTTAAAATACATTTTTTCATTTACAGGTACAACAGAATATCTCGAGAATGGACTCAGAAGTATGCCATGTGATGCTACCTTAAAATCAGAATAACCTGCATTATAGCTGGAATAAACTTTAAATTACTGTTCCTTTTTTGATTTTCTTATCCGGCTGCTCCCCTATCAGACCTCATCTTTTTTAATTTTATTTTTTGTTTACCTCCCTCCATTCATTCACATGCTCATCTGAGAAGACTTAAGCTCTTCCAGCTTTGGACAATAACTGCTTTTAGAAACTGTAAAGTAGTTACAAGAGAACAGTTGCCCAAGATTCAGAATTTTTTTTAAAAAAGGGAGCATGTGTATTATGTGGCCAATGTCTTCACTCTAACTTGGTTATGAGACTAAACCATTCCTCACAGCTCTAACTGCTGAAGAAGCCAGCTGAGGGGGGGAGATGGATGCTCGGTTGTCACGGCAAGGAAGCAGCATTATTCTAGCAGCATCCATTCTTGTTAAGCCTTCCACTGTTAGAGATTTGAGGTTACGTGATATACTTTATGCTCATAACTGATGTGGTTGGAGAATTGGTATTGAATTTATAGCATCGGCAGAACAGAAAATGTGATGTATTTTATGCATGTCAATAAAGGAATGACCTGTTCTTGTTCTACAGAGAATGGAAATTGGAACTCAAACACCCTTTGTATTCCAAAATAGGGTCTCAAAACATTTTGTAATTTTCATTTAAATTGTTAGGAGGCTTGGAGCTATTAGTTAATCTATCTTCCAAAACACTGTTAAATATAGCACTGAGTAAATGATGCAAGTTGTCAGTGGATGAGTGATCAACTAATAGCTCTGCTAGTAATTGATTTATTTTTCTTCAATAAAGTTGCATAAACCAATGAGTTAGCTGCCTGGATTAATCAGTATGGGAAACAATCTTGTAAAATGCAAAGCTGGTTTTTTTTGTATATACTATTGGGATTTGCTTCATTGTTTGACATCAGATAATGATGTAAAGTTCAAGAGTGACTATTTTGTCATGTTCAGCTAAAATGCAGTCTGTTATAGGTTGATCTATTGTTTGACCTGACTTACGCAGAATAGGCTACTCGGATAGTGTAGCTTCAGTGTGCTGCATATAATCCTGGCAGCCCTGGAGATCGCGATGGACTTGGGCCCCAGCAGCTTTGAAATGTGTGTATGGAGTTGAAGTTTATTTTCCAGGTGCATCCCCTGTCTAGAATGTCTTCACCTTGTACACTTGACACCCTAAGAAAACCATCACATGGGAGTAACAGTGGGTTGGAATTGACAGAATAAAGTACTGTTCAATGTGGGAGCTGTTGCGATGCTGTGTTGACGTGGCCTAGCCCTGGGGTATTTGAGTATCTGAGGGAGTAGATTGTTGGCCATTTACAGTTGTGAGCGTCAGTGCAGCAGGTAGCACTGTGGGGGACTTCACATGAATGGCTAAGGTCAAGTGCTGTTGGGTTCTTCTCTTCAACAAGTAGAACTACAGTTCTACTGCTGAACTGTAGTAACAAGGGCATTACCATCCTTCACCCTAACTCTGACCCTGTAGTTTTACTTTTTTCCTAGTTAACTTGATTTACCCACCGTTTTATTTCAAGTCCTGTGTACAGTTTCTAGCAAATGTGATGTCTCCACTTCCACATTTTTGCACTGCTTACACTTACGTGCAACCTTATTTCTTGTCTGCACACAGATGTGGGAAGCTAGAAATAAACGTTAAAGCTTAATTTTTATAAACATTTTAATATGTAGTTTGGACATAATTTGTTAAGATTCTAATCTAAACTGGAAGTGAAATGCATGCTTTCTGAAGATATTCTAGCTTTGTTCATTCTGTACTAAGCACTTCGTTTGGAAATACAAATCCGCCTAAATGGTCTTTTCCAATGAATGAAGTGACTCTTATCTTGCTTTAAAAATCATGGGTTCTTCAGGGTAGATGTCATGCTGTCAAAACTTTTATAGATTCAAATTAGGAATGAAAAACCAGTAACTGCTCCACAAGGTAAGAAATAACTGCTCTTTGGCTATTTTCAGAATCTTTCCAAGATTCCTATACTCAAAGTAACAGCTTTAATAGGCATGTTCTTGAAAGCCAAACATGAATAAAACTTTTAAAATAAAAGGGTGGGGCCCTAATTGGCTTTCAACTGGACTTTTTTTTTTTTAGCCTTAGACATTGTTTACAGAGATAGCTTAGACTACCGTGATCATAATTAGTGGGTATGTCCAGTTGTGTCTTTTGATACTTTGTGTATCTCCTGTGTTGCTTCTAAGGGAATAAGCCATAGAGGCTTCTCCAGGTGTAAGAACAGTGAAGTACCTGGAAAACCCCACGTTTTTGAATGTATAGGCGCTGGACTTGGGATCACCATGATACCTTCAAAAGAATCTTAAGGATTTGCCCTCTTCCCCACCCGACAGCAACTGGACATTGCTAGTGCCATGTGTAGGACTGATGTGACTGTTTGGTTAAGTATTGGTTTGGACTGTTGTCTGTGTTTCCTGTAGTAGACTCACATTTTTCTTCACCTATGAATACAGTTGGCCTGTTAGTGGTAAATATTACATTCTTAAGTGACTCACTTTTTTCTCGGGCAGGTTTGCAATGTGATGATCAGACTTTTTGTTTAACCTTAGTTTCCTTTTACTGTGTGGGTGTACTCACATTTAAAAGTATGAACCACGGTTAACTAGTGGTCTCAGGGGTAGTGAAGCACTCACTTCATTTTTAAATATGAATGGCTTAGTATTAAAATACTGATCATGCTGTGCTAGTGATGGGGTTGACAAATTAGCCATGTTTTGTGTTGACATAACTGTTAACTGTTGATTACACTTAAGTGAATGTCTTTCGAGGAACCCAGTGCAAGTCACTAAATGTCTAAAAGTGACAACTGCCTAAGACTTGTAATAACTAACGTTAATTGAGCTTAAAGGAATTGTTACCATTAAAGTCTGTGTTTAAAGACACTTGGTCTTACTCATTGCAGCAAACGCAAAGTCCATGATTGAATTCAATACGGTGTGCGAGCTCAGTTTTGAATGTACAGTATTAAAGTAATGGTGTACGAAGGGTATTACAAGTTTGAAAGTGTGACTCAACCAGTGTCAGCATTGTTGAGGAAGTTCTTAGAACACAAATCAGGTCCTGTCCTAGTTGGTCCTTACGGAGCCCTCCAAGTGGCTCTATGCATGGTCAGTGTTTAGTCTCTTCTTAGTGTTCCTTTGTGACACAACTCGTCACTGCAACTGTGCTCTGCTCATTGTGGGTGCAGAGGATGTTGTGTATGCCTGAGTGTTCTAATAGCTGACAAGTGCCATAGGTGATCTACACTGGGAATACATAAACTCTAGCTTAATATCTGTATAATCCAGCTAATGTTTAGGTATTACAAGTAACCAAGTTCAAAATCTACCTGTGTGCTAGGTAAACATAGCTGAATAAAGATTGGAGCCCAGATTTCATTCTGTGGAAATGAAGATGTATTTGCAGTGTTTGAATCTAACATTAATGTGCCCTGGCCAGGTGTAGTCGCCCACGCCTGTGATCCTAACCCTCTGGAGGCTGAAGCAGGCAGATCACTACCCCTGAGACCAGCCTGCACTACAAAGGAGACACTGTCTCAAACCCCAAAGCAAACAACAAAACAGCCCATTAAATGTGCCTTAGTACTTTAAAACTTTTTGTGCTTTCTTAATGTAGTGTGAAATAAATGGTAAAGAGTTTGGAAACTTCCAAAACATTGTTATAGTGGAACATTATTAAAGACAAATTTCTAGACAGGTCCGAGAGATTGAAGTTGGCTGTTTTCTGATTTTAAGAGCCCTCAAATTTTTCTGTAATATAGAAAATGGTTTCATGAAGTGACAGACCATTGACTGAGCCTCTACTTCCTGATCTCTGTTCATCCTTAGCAAGAGCAAACACTGTAAAGTGAAAATGCCTTCGTGCCCGTTTAGGAACTCAGCGGCTCATTGCTGACCTACCACTGCTGAGCTGGTGCGCATGCCATCTGTTTGCTGTGCACCTGGCTGTTTAAAATGTGTTCGGCATCTTCCAGTTCACTGTCCCGCTGCCACCACTGTGTGAATCTATTGTCTTAGTGAGTGGTCTTCCTGCTTCCTGGCACGCAGTGGCCTGGCCTGTGCAGAACACCCACCATAACTAGGTCGGGTCACAGCGAGTTCATAAGGTACAGTCAGAAAGTTAGTTGTAGTTTTATAATAAAAATTAAGAAAATTCCACTTGAATAGCGTCAGAATGCTTAGGAATATATTTAACCATGGAAATGTAAAACTTGTACAGTGAAAATTAGAGAACTCTTAAATAAATGGAAAGGCATCCGTATTCACAGATTAGAAGATTGGATAGTGTTGAGATGATAACGGTTTCTCAAAGCCATCTACAGATTGAATCCAATCTTTGTCAAAGTTAGAATGACTGGCTTACAGAAACAATTGGTTTAAAAGGTTGTATGTCACTGAGGATGTACTCAGTGGTAGAGCAAAAGTTAATGGAATTTCAAAGGAGTACAAAGAGTCAAGCAATGTTTAAAAAGAGCAAAAGTAATGGGGTTTGAGGGGAGAGGGAAGGGGGGGGAAGGTATATCGTACTGGTGTAAATTCCCTATGATGAGTGTTACTATGTTTATCTAAAATGTACAAATGTTTTGCTAAAAGAAATGTAAGTAAAGGATTTATTTCCAATTTTAAAACTTACTACAAAGCTAAATAATCAAAATTGATAATAGCATAAAGGTAAACATGAAGGCCCATGGAGTAGAATTGAGAAACCATGTGTTTATGGTCAACTGGTGTTTTGCAAGGGTGACAAGACTACTTAATGGGGATCAGTGGTTTTCAACAAATGGTGTTGGGACTAGATATATATATATATATATATATATATGCCTGCCAAAGAATTGGGGCCCCCATCAACATATACACAATTAAAAGGTATTGAAGTCCTACATATGATCTAAAACCACAAAAACCTTGAACGAAAATGAGTATTTTCATGCCCTTTGATTTTATAATCAAATACTAAAAGCATAAGCAATCCCAAGTGGTAGAAAAATTGGACCTCATTAAAATTGTATACTTTGCATGTCAAAGGACATAGTAGTGAAAAGAATGCAAGAAATATTTACAATTGTATGTTAGGGACTTATACATAAAGAATTCATAAAACAATGATAAGACAGTCCTATTTTTAAAAACAGCCGTGGCCGGGGATTTAGCTCTGGTTCTGGCATCTGCATCGCAAGTGCAAGGTCCCAAGTTCAATTCCCTGGTACCAAAAAAAATAAGTCAAAAGATTTCAGTAGACATTTCTCAAAAAAGGATACGCAAATGTCCACAAGCACCCACATAAAAAGTTGTTCGGCATCATTAGTTACTAGGGAAATGCAAATCACCACAGTGAGGTATCGATTTATACCTGAAACTGGAATCCTTGAACATTGCTGGTGGGAATGTAAAATGGTACAGCTTCACTGCAAACAGTTTGGCAATCATGAAGTTAGATTTTATTTGAATGTAGTGGCACATGCCTTTAGTCTTAGCACTGTGGGAGGTTGAGACACAGGATCTCACATTCACCCTCTGCCTGGGCAACATAGTGAAACCTGGTCCCAAAATAAAAGAACTGGGGATGTAGCCCAATAGGAAGGGCCTGGGTTCAACCCTCAGTACCACTAAAAAAGAGTTAAACAGAATTATCACAGAAAGCCAGCAATTCCATTCTTAAGTATAGTATGTACACACAAGAATTGAAAACGTTGTGGAAATAAGGAATAAATAAGTAAATTCTAGTATTTCAGATGATGACATTCAGCCATGGAAAGGAATGTAGTGTTGATAAATGCTACAGTGTGTGGATGTATTGTGAACACATGCAAAGGGCACAGAACCACCTTGTATGGTTCTCTTTAAAGGAGCACCCTGAATAAAGTCTGTTGAAGACAGCACATTGGCATATACGAGGGACTAAGAAGGGAGAAAGGATAGTAACTACTGAGTAGGCATAGGGTCTCCTCGTGGGGGGCAAGAATGTCCTGGGGCCAGGTGGAGGGGACAGTTTTGCAGCACTGTGAACATACTAAAAGACACTAAATTGTGCGTTTAAAAATGACTCGTGTTAATGTGGCTTTCACCCCCAAAAATATATCAGCCAGTAAATATAGTAACAGCCAACATGCACTACTTTTTAGATGCCAAGCTCTACTCTGAATTCTTTACATATATTAACTCAATTTTCATAACAAACTTGTATACTTATTATGTATGAGCTTGTATTATTATCTCTACCTTAGAGATGAGGAAACGGCAGAGAGGCTAAACACTCATCTAATGGCAAAGACTGAGATTTAAATCTACATAATGAATTTCCAGAATCTTGCCTCTTAACTATTGTGATAGATACAAGTTTTAAAATGTGAATAAAGATCAGGAGATTATAAAAATGACCGGTCAGGTTTGAAAAATAACTAAAATCATTACTTTAGAAATTAAGAAACAGACAAATTGAAGCTTACTCAGAGGATAGTTGTAATAGCCTACTAGACACGACTGGCTAAAGAATTAGAGAAGTGGAAAATAGAAATTATCCTGAATATAATTCAGGGACAAAAAATACAGGAAAGAGTTGAAGCAACATGAGGGGAGCCATAACTCAGGCTAGCACACGTCTAACAGGAGCTTGAGTTCTATCTGTTGTCCTGGTTGCCAAACCACCTTTCGATTTATTTTCTCTGATAACTTCACCCTTGAAGAGTTTCTCCATAAACGTGGCTGTGATGCTCAGCTTTCTCAGTAAGCGAACCCAAGTTTCTCCTATTTCCATCGTGAGCTGAGGCGTGGCTGGTCCCAGTGTAATGAGCCAGCACCCCCTAGGACACCACCAGTCTGTGTCTTCAGAGCTGCCTGTGTTGTTGCTTCTGTGAGTCTAGATTCCCCATACCGGAAAAAAATAAAGTGAAGTGCAGACGATCTGGTTTGCGCTGGGGGTGTAGCTCAGAGGTACAGCGTACGCGTGGGCCCTGAGTCCCATCCCCCCCCCCAATAATCAGTAAAAAAATCCAGAAGGAAACAACAAAACCAGAGAGGCCGGAGAGAGTAATATGATAGTAATTCAAGGATCCTTTGGGGAAGTGTAAAGAAAATGATTGATTTTAGAATTTAGTAATTAACAGAGGCATGTTAAAATGTGTGATTTGGGGGTGGGTTGTAGCTCAATGGGAGAGTGTTTATCCAGCATGCGCAAGGCCCTTAGTTCTGCCCCAGGAGACACCAAAAGAATATAGTTCAGGGGTAAAAGAGGGGTCTTCTTAGCTGGGCATGGTGACACACCAGGCAGGATGTTACCAAGTTTGAGCCCAGCCTAAGAAACTTAGCGACTTAGCAGGGTAAGATGAGACTCTGTCTCAAAACAAAAAGCAAAAAAGGCCTGGGGATGTAGTTCAGTGCAAAGGCCCTGGGTTCAATCCCCAGTCCCAGTACCACACACACACACACGCATGCACGCACCAGAAAGAATGCATAGTGTAGTATTGAAATGAGAAGGAAAAGGCCAGAGTGGAGGAGAAGAGGTCATTGAAAGGGTCCCAGAGGAGTAGGGAAGGACAGGAGGCACAAGATGTAGAGAGGTTCAAACCTTGCGTTTGCAAGGCGGGTGGTGGCACCACTGAGCTAAATCCCTGGCCCTGCATATCTTCTTTGACATGATATCTTTCAGATTTTTGTCCGTTTTTCAATTGGTTTGTTCATTTTATTATTTAGTTTCAAGAGTCCTTTGTCTATTTTAGATACCACTCCTTTATCAGATTTGTTTTACAAATATTTTCTCCCAGTCTATTGTCTTCGTTCTCTTGATAGTATCATTTTTCTTTTCTTTTCTTTTTCTTTTTTTCAATACTGGGGATTGAACCTAGGCCTCTGCCCTGAGCTACTACCAGGCCTTTTCTTTATTTTTTTTTTAACTTTGATCTGCATCTCACCAAATTGCTAAATTGCCTGGATTGGGATTAAACTTGGAATCCTCCTGCCTCAGGCTTCCAGAGTGCTGGAGTTACAGGAATGCACCACCATGCCTGCCTTGGTCAGCATCTTTTGCAAGGCAGATGTTTTTAAATTTTAACAAAGTCCAGTTTATCAGGTGTCACTTTCATGGATCTTGCTTTTGCTGTTGCGTCTGAGAACCCAATGCCGTATCCAAATTTCTCCTGTTCTACATCCTGGGAATTTATGGTTTTGCATTTTCCATTTAGGTCTATGATGCATTTTGAATTCGTTTTGTGAAGGGTGTAAGGTCTGTGTCTATATGCAGTCTTGGTCAGCCTTCATTTCCTACAGGAGTTTTAGGTTCACAGTCTAACTGAGCTGAAGGTATAGGGTTCCCGGGTCCCTCCTGCCCGTACACACAGCCTCCCCCTCCACAGAGCACACCAGGGTGCACCTGTCACCGACAATGGCCCTACACGTCATTACCACCCCAGGCCTACACTTCACATCAGGGCTTGCTCTCTGGCTTGTTCATCCAGATTCTTTTCTTAATTTTTATTTTTTATATGGATGTCCTATTATTCTGGCATCATTTGTTGAAAAGATCACCTTTTGTCCACTGTTATGTTTTTAGGTCTTTGACAAGGGTCAGCCCATTATATCAGTGTCTGTTTCTTGGCTCTCCAATCCATCCCACTGATGTATTTGATCTTTCATGAGCACTATGCTGTCACAATTGCCATAGCTCTATAGTTAGTTCTAGAGTTGCACAGTAAGGCTTAGGCTGAGGAGTCCAACTTCTGGTTAGCAATGCACATGTCCACCGTGGGTGACCTTAGGGCCTTACAAAGCCAGGACCCGACAGTCTGGGGCTTGTTGCGGGACAGGTGGGGTGCAGGGCCGGCTGTGGCCAGTCAAGTCCTCTGAGTGTTATATTTCTATCCCTGGTGCCTCCCCCGCTCCCAGGTCCTCTATGAGAATCCTTTGGCTGAGTACTCATTTGGAGGGGCAGAGGGACAGAAAACCTTGTGGCCACCCTTAACCCCTGCAGCCAGGCTAGCCCTTCTTCCTGTCCTCCCAGAGAACAGCTGTGCTGCAGGGACACAGGCTCTTGTGACCCCTGGCCCTCAACTGGAAGAGGACAGGGGCCTGAAGTGTCTTCTCTGGCTTAGCCTCTTGCTTCTCCTATGACAGAAGTGACCGGATGGCAACTGTCACCCTGCTGTGGCTCAGTGTTGCTTTGTGGGTGATGTCAACACCTGACAGCTCACCTTTCCTCCAAGTTCAGCCGAGCCCATGCGGGATGGGAACAAAGCCCCCTCCCTGGGCTGTGAGCCTGTCCCCAAGTCACCCTGGCGTCCTTCCAGGTTTACGTAAGCAGTGACCACCAGACACATCCTTGCTGACAGCCATGGGTCGGGGCGGAATGAGAAAGTAAAGGGTTATTTCTCCCCCTCTTACTCCTTTGGGCTCTTCCTTTCTTCATTTAGACCTTGCATCATTGTCCTCCTCTCTCAGGAACCCCTCCTAACACTCCTCTTTTGGTGACAGATTCTGATGTTTTGTTTGCCCGGGAGTCCTCATTTCTCCTCCATTCCTGAGGGCTCGGTTAGTTACAAGGTGCCGGGTGGCTGCTCCCACAGTTTTTCTCTCGACGCTTTCAAGGCTTCTTAGGCCCTTCCTGCCCGCCCAGCTGCAGCCAGGTTCCCTGTGGATCCACTCTGCTCCCACAGAGGTTGGGGGGGTTGCCTCGGGCTTCTTTCTTTCTCTTTGATTTTCCGAAGTCTGAACACGCCACGCTTGCCTGTATTTTGGGGGCCTTTATTCTGCTTGACGTTCTCTGAGCTTCATGGTTCCATCATGTGGTGTCTGACATTGATTGGGGAGAAGCGAATCTTCTCTCCTGTCTTTCTTCTCCAGGTGTTTCCAACTCATGCACAGTATAGCTTTTGCAGTGCCCTCTTTTCAGCCTTGTTGCTTGCTGACTTTGAGTTTGGAGAGTCTCAGCCGTGGTGCGTCTGCTCAGGAACCATCCTTTCTGTCGAAGTGCTTGCCATCACCGGCATCATTTCGGTCTTTCTCAGGACCCCGCCTTCAGCTGCGTGCGGTGGCGCACGCCTGTGATCCTAGCACTTGGGAGGCTGAAGCAAAAGGATCATCATGAGTTCGAGGCCAGGCTAGTCCACATGGTGAGTTTAAGGCCAGCCTGAACTAATAGTGAGACCCTGACTCAAAAAACCAAACCAAGCCAAACAAAACAAAGAATCCCGTCTTTCTCCCCGTTCCCCATCAGTTCTTGCACACAGTTGCTGGAGAATCCTGCACACACTGCTGCTGTGGCTCTGAGGCTCCTGCTAGCTCTCTCTGCAAGTTGCATTGTGTTTGGTTTTGTTTTCCTGTGATTTTTTTTTTTAATCAAAAGCCATAAGCGATGTTGGGCAGCGATTTAGCTCAGTGGTTTTGCCGCCTGCTGAGCAAGCGCAAAGACTCAAGTTCGATTCCCGGTACCAAAAAAAAAAAAGAATTGGCTCTTGCCACTTTCTGAAGCCATTTTGGAGTCCTTTTTCCTGTGTGTCTTTATGAGGTGTGATCAAAAATACAGTGAAAAATATCTGGTGAATGCTGCTGCCGAGCAACATCGAACAGAAAGGCAGGACCATAGGAACACAATGCTGTGTTCCCATCCACTGGATGAGGCATCTTTCACCGGATCTGGCACTGTGTGACTTCTGGCTCTTCCCCAAAGTAAAAAAGACCATGAAAGGGAAACATTTTGAATGATTCAGGACATTGAGACAGCCAGGACAGCAACTAAAGAGACTCACTTTTTTTTTTTTTTTTGGTACCTGGGATCGAACTCGGTTCCTTGCACTTGCGAGGCAGGCGGCAGAACCACTGAGCTAAATCCCTGGCCCAAGACACTCACATTTTAATAAATGTTTAAACATTCACCATATTTGTGATCGTACTGCACAGAAGGTTTTTCCTCCAATCTTCAGCGGGTGAACTTTGTATAGCTCCTGGGGGCAAATTTCTGAAAATACCATTCGGCTCTGACCCTGGGCAGGCAGGTCAGACTGGTCATGCCCCCTCCAGCTCCAGCTCAGGACTTCCTGCCCAGTGGCTCCACTTGGCCTTTGGCTGGTAACTCCATAGTCACCCGCTGTCCCTCCCTGGGGCAGTGTTCCCCCAGGACCCCATGTCTGGTGGAGGGGGTCCTCATGGTTGCTGTCCCGTGTTTGTGGCTTTTCCCCTGTTTTCAGGGCAGAGGGGCAGCTCCCAAGCTCCAGATGCTCACAGTTGAAAACCAGGAGTCTACTGCTTCTGTGGCTCAGAATTCTTCTTTTTATTTATTTTTATTTTTTTATTTTTTGGTCCTGGGGATCGAACTTGGGACCTTGCGCTTTCGAGGCAGGCAGTGGCACCAGTGAGCTAAATCCCCGGCCCACTTATTTCTAATTTGATTACATGATGGTCAGAGAATGTTGTTTTCCACATTGTCCGATCCTCAGAATTGGATATTTCTCTGCGGCTTGGCAAGTGGTCAGTTCTTTTCAGTGTTGTATGTGACCTAAAAAAGACGGTGTCAGGTACCAAGAGGCCTTTCTGCCACTCAGATCTGAGGGCTTCAGTTGCGTCACCCACAACTCAAGCTCTGGGCCCAGAGCCTGAATGAAAGCTGCTCCACCCTCTCACCCCAGGTAACCCAAGGACTGTAGGGACTACGATGTATCACAATACATCTTTTCTTTCCCCATTTGAGCCACTGAGAGATAGGTGCTTCTATGACATCAGAGATGTTCCAATGCAGCAAGCGAGCAAGTTTCTCAAGAGCGAGTTCCGGACATAAAGACCAGCCAGTAATCCCAGCACGAGGGAGGCTGAGGCAGGAGGATCGCTGTGAGTTGTAGGGCTAGTGTCTTCCTCTGCTGCTTCAGTCACACCTGTGTGCAATCCCTTTTCAGATTTCACAGGTTTTTGCTTGTCTTCAGGTATTTTTTATTTTTTAATTTTTTTGAGACAGAGTCTCATTATGTTCAGGCTGTCTTTGAATTCACTATGTAACCCAGGCTGGCCTCGAACTCAGAGCGATCCTCCTGCTTCAGTCTGGTTTGATTCAATATAAAAGTTCAGTCTCACCACCACTGCAAACCTTTCTGTCCTCCCCGGTGGCTCAGGACCCACCTGTAGTTGAGGATTGAGACAGGAGGGGCCCTCTTTCACATCCATCCTTACTGCTGTGGTCGGAGTCCCCCTTCCTTTCCAGGGGCGTTGGGACATCAATGATGGAAGGGGGTTCTGTGGCTGCTCCCCCAGGGAACTACAGTGTCCTCTTGGCTGTTGGGAAAGTCACACATCCCCGACATGCCATGTTCTAGTGGTGATCACAGCTCCTACTACCTTCTCTCCTTTTTCCAGTAATTGGAGCTTCAAACTCCATGGGACCCGAGCATGGTGGTGCACAGCTGTAATCCCAACACTTGGGAGGCTGAGGCCGGAAGATGGGGAGTTGGAATCTGACAGGTTTCACTTGATGGTTTAGGTTCTAACCCTGGCAAGAGCCCAGGTCAAGGGAGCAGTTTGGCCAATTCAAGATACCCGTTGTCCCCAGGTTAGACAAATAGCAGACTCCCAGGCGAAAGGAAAACTTGTGCTCAGCACACCCCTAGACTTCCCTTTTCTTCTTGTAACTCTTGTCATTTTCTTCGGACTGGAGCACCCTTGCTGTGGCATGTGTGATATACAAATGAGCTCAGCAAACTTACACACTTAGAGATGAAGGCACCAGGGTTGTGTGGTGTTAGGGTTTAGATCTGAAAGTCACACAAGGCGTGTGTCCCAAGGTGGGGGTCTCAGAAGGGACTGGACTGTGAAGGGGCCAATTCATTCTGGGTCAGTTCCTCCAGGAGACTAGGACTGGATGGACCATTGGGAGGAGGTGGAAACAGGAGGCAGGGCCTGGGTACAGAGATGGGCCTGGGGGTGTCTTGTCTCTGGTCCCTTCCTCTCAGGGTTCTCTCATCCTCTGCTTCTCAGCTGCCAAGAGGTGAGCAGCTCTCCTCTCCACGCCCTCTGCCATGATGTTGTGCTTTGGAGCTGACCACTAACTGAACCCTCCGAAACCATGAGCTGAAACAAACCTTTCCTCCTCATGTTGGTTTTTCTTGGATATTTGGTCACGGGGATGAAAGCCTGACTAACGTAGCCAAGGGCCCCAGGGGCCCGCTGTGGTGCATAGGGACCCTTACATATCATGTGACCCCAGAGGCTGTTTGTTTCTTTAAACTATGAAATGATCACTTGTCCTAAACTATTCAAAGTTTGGAAAGCATCAAATGAGATGATCAAAATGGAATAGTGTATATAGTACAGATTTACAGATACTCATGGCTACTTTTAAGATTATATTTGGTGCCAGGACTTAAAGTTTAGCAGCTTTATGATCCCCCTAAAGCTGAATATTCTTCAAGAAAATCATGGAAAAAGATGATTTGATTACAACATAAACGTTTCATTTTGTCATCTGTGCCAATCCCAATTTTAGGGAGAGGATGAACCAGGGCTTTGGTTTTTCCTGGATGTTCCACGGTAACCTAAGCAACGTTGCGCTTGTATAGAGGAAGAAAGTAGGAGTGATGGCCCTATTTTTGTGTTTTAAAATTTAATTTTACCCCATTTCCCCTTCAGGTCCCCTCCCCTCCCTACGTACAAAAGCTTTGTTTCCATTTTTTCCTTCTATTTTCACTTTTCTTCTTGTCCCTTCCTTCCTTTCTCCCTCCCTCCTCCCTTGTTTCCCTTCCTATTCGAACACTTTCTTCCCATTTCCCAACATCCATTACGCATTTCAGTCCTTATTTCCACTCTCAGCTTCTCAAACCGGAGAAACAATGTGGTATTTAAACATGTGTCCGATTTAACTTAAAAGTATGGTTCTCTTAAGCATTTCCTATTTTCTTTCCTTCTTTCTTTCCTTTTTTTTCTTGAAAGAGAGAATCTAGCGGTCTTGAACTCACAATCCTCCTGCCTCAGCCTCCTGCACAGCGGGGATTAAGGAATGGGCCACCAAGTCCGGTTTAAGCGGTTTTTTTGTGGGGTTTTTTTGGTACCTGGGATCGAATTTGGGACCTTGCGCTTGCGAGGCAGGCGACGGAACCACAGGGCTAAATCCCCGGCCCCCTAAGCATTTCTTAATAGAAAACATAATCTAGCCACTTTGACTCTGGTGAATTGTCCTGGTTCTCCTTACTGGAATTTCTGGGCTAAGGGAAAGCGCTTTAGACCTCGGCGGGCACCTACTGCCACCCGAGCGAGCCTGCGCCCAGGGAGGGGCAGCTCTGAGCTTCTCGGCCAGCGCGGAGTGGCTGAGCACTCGCAGAGCCCGGCGAGCCTCGGAGACATCCTGTTGCACAACTAGGGCGCAGAGTCGTCCTGGGGCGCTGATTCCCGGCCCTACACCGCCAGGGCCATATGCGTGATCTGCCCTAAAGAGGCGACGCCTTGGGGGCGCGGAGCCTGGGCGCCGGGGCCGCGGATGACCGTGCTTAGGCTGGACGGCGCTCACGGGGGACGGAGAGTGGACGGCGCCCACAGGGGACGGTGCCCGGCAGCCGCCGCCCGCCCGTGCCAGGATGTGCGCCCTGTGCTCCGCAGGCCGAGGGCCCGGTGCGCACTGCACGCGGGGCCCGGGTCGCCCCAACTCTGCCCCTGGACGGGGCGGGCTCCCGACCGTGAGGGCTGTGGCCTCTGCGTCCCCCAGGGGCGGGAACGAGCCACGCGGACCAGCTGCTCCGGCCGAGCTCCGCCCCTGCAGCCCGGGTTCTGCGCGAGCTGAGGGGCGCGGAGCGGGAAGAAGATGCCCGTGGGGCCCGGGGCGGGGCCGGGAGGGGGCGTGGCAAGGAGCGGGCCGGTTCTTAGGGGTGTGTCCTAGCCTTGGGGCGGGTCCAGGAGGAGCGTCTTGCCCGCGGGGCGGGGCCCGGGCGGCCCGGGGGCGGGGCCTCGTGCGGGGGCGTGTCCTTCCTGTCCGCGTCCGGGTGGCTGCTCTCGAGAGCTCCCAGCGAGTCCGGCAGGCGCGTCCGGCATGCGCGTCCCGCTGATCCTGCTGCTGCTGCTGCCGCGGCTGGCGGCGCCGGGCCGGGCGGGCCCCAGGGTGGGCTCGCGGCAGTGCAGCCTTCGGGGCGGCTGGCGGGTGCGCAATGGGAACGGCTCGCTGGAGCTGCCCGCGGCGGTGCCGGGCTGCGTGCACGGCGCTCTGCTGCAGCGCGGCCTCATGCAGGTACCGGGGAGCGGGGACCGGGGTGGTGCTGCAGGCGGGGAGGGGGGGGGAGGCGGAAGTGACCAGGTGTGTGAGCGAGCGTGGCCCGGCGGGCGCAGTCAGTGCGCCCGAGTTGCACACTGGGTCCCCGCCGCCGTGAGCGCCCCCCGCGCTGCGCCCAGCTTGAGCCCAGGCTGTGCTTGGGGCTCCCGTCCTTATAACAGCTCCGCGGAGCAGGGGACGTATCCGGGTTCGCAGGAGGACGCGTCTAAGGTCTCACAGCGCCCGGTCCGTCCTTCCGGTGCACCGCACTTCCTCCTGGAGCAGTGTGCGGACCGCAGGGAGCACCGGCCTAAGTGCTGCCCGCGTGGGGCGGGCGGCTGGGGACGCAGAGCTTCTGATTTGCTTCTCAGCAGTTGTTGCCCAATCCTAACGCCAATCCCTCTCCCCTCGGTGCGCATCCAGAAGGGAATGAGTGTCCACAGTGACAGCGAGCACCGTCCAGAATTTAAGCGCGTTATCTTCAGTTAACGAACAACACGGGACACAGACCAAGCTGACGCTGGGGCCCCGAGGCTGGGCTTACGAGTGCTGCGACAGAACTAGTGACTAGCAGTCAGTCAGGTGACCATGTACCATGCTGAAGGGCAACCTACTCAGAAGGAGAGTTTGGTGACTACTTGCCCGAGTAAGGTCGCATCGTCGCCCACCTGCTCTGTGGCAATATCCCTATGGTGTTGACCCCTGAGCCCATTGTAGTTTAAGTCGGACACCGGGGCAAATAGTGTATTTGCACATGAACTTGAGACGTGCCCTGGCCAAGTCATTTGTTTCCTTTTTCATCCACCTAATTAGACATCCTGTAAGTATTTGCACAGTACAGTACCTCTGACAGAGTAGGGACTCTTCCAAGTGCTCCATGTCAAATGGCGAAGGAAACAAAATCTTACCCACAGGGACATTCTAGTGGAGGGACAATCACCGACCCGATGCAGAATATAGTTTTCACTGCAGAAAAATTAAGGAAGTTAAGGGAAGAGAAGAGAAGAAAAAGACTGATTGGAAAAGGATTGCTGTTTATTTGTTTGTTTGGGTTTTTTTTTTGGTACCGGGGATCGAACTTGGGTCCTTGTGCTTGCGCAGGAGGTGGCGAAACCACGAGCTAAATCCCCAGTCCAAGGATTGCTGTTTAAAATGTGGTTAAAGATAGCTATTTTGCTAAGGTGACGTCTAAGCAGAGGTCTTTCTTGCTTTTAAGGAGAAGGATGTTCTTGGAAAAGTTGGGGAAAAGACAGAACTGGGGACAGCCCTGGAGCCCTGGGGACAGCCCTGGAGCCCTGGGAGCCACTGGGGGAAAAGGGCGTGGAACCCTCAGGAAGCACTTTGGATTTTATTCTGCTGGGCTTGGAGCTCTGGACTTTTGACCTCTCTCAAGAGGTCACTCTGCTCTTGTCGTAGAGAGGAGACCAGCTGGGGACCCTAGCAGTTCTGCGGGCCGGAGATGGTTTCTGGCTTGAAGCCTGAGGGTAGTGGTGAAATGGGGAGAAAGGTGGTGAGAGCACATTTTAAATGCAGAACCAGCGGGAATTGTTCAGTGGGATTTGTTGATGAACTGGGAGTGAGAAAGGAGAGGAAGAGGAGTCAAGGAAACGTCAGGATTTTCATCTGAGCTTCTAGCTGAGTGGGATTTGTATTCCCTTGGAGGCTCTGTGACCAACCTTGGCTGTCTCTTAGGTGACTGACTGGCTTTCCTGCATGGAATCCAAACCTTAGATGGCTAGGGTGAAAAGAACTGTCTGGAGTTTCAATAATTTGAGTGTGTGGAACAGACTGACAAATGGTAGATTCACGGGGGAAAAGGCACACGCGTTTTAATGTACAGGTGCATAGGAGTTACACCTAGCATGAACCCCAAAGAGCAGGATGATTGAGGCTTGAGTAACCCCCCTTCTTAGGGCAGAGGGAGGAAAGGGTTGCAGGCAACTTCAGAAGAGGAAATGATTTTTAAGGGCGATAAATGGACCCAAAGAACCAAGAGTAGTGTGGTACAGTTTGCCTGAGCTCTGGGTACGGATTAGGTCTAGGCTTTGTCCTGCTGGTTGAGCTCCTGGAGGATCCAGCATGGAGGTAGGTGGGGAACTCCAGAGGCCCTGCCCTGCACTTTGGTAGGCAAAGAGGGGAAGAGATGGGGCAACAGTAGAGTGGGGGGCTGAGGGTGGGTGGAAAAGGCCAGCTGGACCTCGGTTCTCCTTTGGGTGTGGTTTTCTGAGCCCAGCAGATGTCTCAGGGAGCCTTTTGCGCTCCCTGTTATTCACAAGGTGGAGGATTACGCCATGTACTGATGATAGGCATTAAGCAGAGAAAGAAATGAGTGGAGCTGTCTTAGTCACGTTTCTTGTGTGTGGGAAAAAATACCGATATCTGCAGGCAACTTAAAAGAAAGAGAAGTACAATTTTTTTTTTTTTGGTACCGGGAATTGAACTCAGGGACTCGCAATTGCCATGCAGACACAGTACCGCTGAGCTACATTCCCGGCTGGAGAGGTACACTTTGGCTCACATTTTGGTCAATGGTTGGCCAGCTCCAAAGAACAGTGTGGCAGAAGGGCCTGTGGAGGAGAAGCTGCTCACTTCATGGAGACTGGAAGCAGAGCAAGGGAGATAAACTCTTCCGGGTCATGTCCACAGTGACGACCTCTAACCTGACAGGCAGCCATATTGTCCCACAGTGCAAAACTCCCGCCTATGAGCTGGTGGAGCCTTTGAAGGACATTCTCGGTATAAACCCCCCCAGAGGCCCAACCTCCCACTGTAATTTAGCGAGGCAGAAAACTTCTCTAATCGCTATATTGTGGCAAAGCGAGACAGCTCAGTGGCGAGCACGTTCATTGAGGCAGAGGGGCAGAGTTACAGAACATTCTGGTAAGGGGGCGGAGCTAACAACATTCCTGAAAGGGGCGGAGCTAACGGAAGATCCCTGAGCAGTCGCCAAGTTCAAACAGTTATAAAAGCAGGAGCCCAGCAGTGCAAACTGTTGCATTTCCAAAACAAAACATTCTGTGGAAAAAAAAAAATGGAGGCAAGGCAAGGGCCTGTGTTACATTCCTGAAGCGTGCTCCTCTGATGCCGAGGGGTCGGAGTTATAAAATGTTCTCGTAAGGGGGCGGAGCTTAACAGAACAGTCTAGCTTCTTTTCTCTCCCTTTTTTTTTTTTTTTGGTCCTGGGGATCAACCTCAGAACCTTGCACTTGCGAGGCAGGCGCGGTGCCACTGAGCTAAGTCCCCGGCCCAGGGGACATTCTTGATATAAACCGCAAAAGAGGATCAACTTCCCACTGTAATTTTTTTTTTTTTTTAGTACCAGGGATCGAACTCAGGGCCTTATTCTTTCGAGGCAGGTGCTGTGCCAGTGAGCTAAATCTCCAGCCCTTCCCATTGTAATTTATTTAGTGAGGCAGAAAACTTCTCTCATCATTATATGATACATTGAGGACGTAGGTAAGGGGACTTTTTATTAGGAATATTCTCAGCATTCTTGTGCACTTTCTCACGGGAGTGAGTTTTGAAAAGATTCTTCATTTTTAAGCTTTTCTCAGCATGATAAATTAGAAGATATAGAGGAATAAAAAGAAAGAGAAGTTGGAAGCCAGCTTCTGGAGATAACCACTGGTATGATGACCCTGGCCTTGCTCTTATTGTTCAGGATTGCTTTGTCTGTTCTGGATCATTTGTATTTTTATATGAACTTTTGGATTTTATTGTAGTTCTTTGAAGAATGTCGCTGGTATTTTGATGGGAATTGCATTGAGTCTATAGATCACTTTCAGTTATATGGCTTTTTAACAATATTAATTCTGCTAACCCATGAACATGGGGGTTCTTTCCATCTTCTTTTGTCTTCAATTTCTTTCTTCAAAGTTCTGTAATTTTCATTGTAGAGGTATTTTACCTCCATCCCTAGTTTTTAAAATTTTTTTCATTTTTTTAGCTATTGTGAATGGAATTGTTTTCCTGATTTCTTTCTTAGTTCATTATTGGTATATAGAAAAACAGTTCTTTAAATCTTGATTTTGTATCCTGTTAAGTATGTATTTTAAGATCGCTTTAATTTATTACATATTTTCAAAAATTTTGCATTCATTAATGATTGTCATGTAAGTGCTTTAACATTTCATATATTGAAATATTTAAATTTTTTTCTTTTGTGATGGTTTCTGTCTTTGGAGTTTATTAATCTGTTTTCCATTACTACAGTGAAATCCCTGAGGCTGAGTACATCTTAAAAGAGGTTCACTGAGGGCCGGGGATTTAGCTCAGTGGTTCTGGCACCTGCCTCGAAAGCGCAAGGTCCTAAGTTCGATCCCCAGTACAAAAAAAAAAAAAAAAAAGAGGTTCACTGAGCCCATAGTGTTGGAGGCAGAAGGTGCAAACTCTTTGACCATGTTGTGTCATGGTGGATGGGATGATGGTGGCAGAGTGTGATCATGGGGTAGGGCCAGTAACAATCTCCATTTGTCCACACCTCTTAAGGGGCCCGCCACCTCTCAGAGTCCACACTGAGGACTGAGTTTCCGAGGTATAGGATTAGAAATCCACCCCACTTAAATTTTTATGGTTACTTTTTTTTGGTTTGTTTTTTGAGATAGGGTCTCATTATGTAGCCCAGGCTGGCCTTGAACTCATGATGATCCTTCTACTTCAGCTTCTTGAGTGCTGGGATTACAGGTGTGTGCCACCATGCTTGGATATGGTTCCATTTTTTTTTTTTTTTTGGTACCAGGGATCCAACTCGGGTCCTTGCGCTTGTGCAGCAGGCGACAAAACCCCTGAGCTAAATCCCCAGCCCCTAGTATGGTTCCATTTTTATATTTAAAGTTTTAATCCATTTGAATTTTTTCAAATGGTTATCAGGTTGATTATATCCTATTACTTGAGCATTTCTCTTTGGTCCACTGATATGAAAATATTTTATCATATGCTAAATTTTCATATTCTTTCTCTTTTAGTCTTTTAAAAAAGTTACAAAAGCTTAATGCATATTGTAAAAAACTTAATGCATTGGTTTTGCCTCTTGCTGTGCAAGCGCAAGGACCTGAGTTCGATCCCCGGTACCAAAAAATAAAACAACAAAAAACTTAATGCAGAAAATATAAAGAAATAAAAACCAATAAAACATATTAAAGCAAAGCTAATTGCTGTAAAATACTTAATGTTTATCTTTTCAGATTTTTTGCAAGCTATTTTTAAATTTAAAGTATATAGTGAGAGCACATGTTCATATAGCAATGTAAAAGTATATTGAGTATTTGGTAAATTCCAATACGTTTTTACCATTAGCATAATTTTATGTTGTACAATTAAGTTACAGTTACATCTCTAATTTTGGATAATATTCAGTGGTTAATAAAGTGACAAAAGCTCAAAAAAAAAGATATGTGGCTACTGTCTGTGCCTATAAATATAAATCCATAATAATTTTTAATGACTACATAAGCTTCATTATAAAGATGTATTCTTTCTCAAAATTTACACTTAAAAATAGAAAATATGTTATAAATATATAAATATACACATTTACTAAAAAGTGGTAGGCAACAGATTCTTAGTGTTTTTCTCTACATTTTATTATTACTTTATATTCTTCACAGGTAAATTGGGACAAATGATCAAAGGAGGGCATTTCTTAGATGTGTAAGTTTATAAAATATAAAAAGATTACCTCACAGGAGCTGTACGTGTGATCATTCTGTCCCTGGAGCTGTCAGTCTGTCCCGGGAGGAGGTCCCCACGCACACATTCTCATGCATGAATGGATCCTAATCACTTACGCACCAGTGTGGACTAACAGACCATTTTGTATTTTTTTTTTTTTTTTTTTTTTGATACCAAGGATTGAACTTGGGTCCTTGCGCTTGCGAGGCAGGTGCCGGAACCACTGAGCTAAATCCCCGGCCCCCGTTTTGTATTCTTTAAGTTGCAAAGAGGCAGCTTCCCGGTAAACAGTTTTTAAACTTATTATTTTGTTGAACTTCAAACTAATACTAAAATGGAGAGAAGAGCAAAATGAACTCCCTGGCTCCAACAGTGACCAGTTCCTGGCCAGTTTTGTTTCTTCCTCCATCTGCGGTGCCATGTCTTTTCATTTTGAAGCACTCTTAGACATTCTGTCATCGCACCCATTAACATTTGGAATAGCTCTTTGAAAGATAAGGAATTTTTCTCTTTTTTTTGGTACTGGGGATCAAACTTGGGTCCTTGTGCTTGCGAGGCAGGCAGCGGAACCACTGAGCTAAATCCCTGGCTCTAGATAAGGAATTTCTTAATAAAACATAGCCACAATGCCATGATCGCCCATGAAATATTCTAGTGTGTTTCAGACTAGGAAGTCCCAAGACTAAACATAAATTTATTCTGACAACAGAAGGTACTTTTCTGGTTGCTGTACTGACCTTCCATCTAGGTCTTAAAACACTTAAGAACTTAATGTTGGGCTTTATTTGATCATTTTACGATGTGAATTGAGCTCAGGAGCTTTCAGGAAGGGTCTCACTAGATGATCTTTCCGTCCTCTAAAAGACTCCATAAACCGTGTGTGACATTAAGGAGGTAAATTATCTACTCGGCATTTGAAATTTAAATTCAAATGAAAATAGTTATCAATGGATAATATCAATTTCTAGCAAGAGAGACCTATGAAGCCTTTATTGAGCTCTCATTTGTTTTTTTAAAAGTTATTTAAAAGAATTCTGATTCTCACACGTGGACATGCACTTCCTCGTTTGATGGCACATGAGATGTTTAGAGCATGGTTAGGTTTCCTTCACTTGGCCCAACGCTGAGAATTGAGGGCCATTGAGGGTTGAGTTTCAGGTGGGTGCTTGTCACACACCCATGTATATCACCCACCCAGACTATAAAATCTGTTTTCATGTCATATTCATTTGGTGTCTTCCACGTGCACTGCAGTGTTCTTGGCCCTCTCAGTATCCTTGTTCATACAGTTTCCACCACAGCCCCCTGGAAAAGGTGTAATTACTGTATTCACAGTGACTGAGGCTCATGAAGTTACTGCCCACGATCATGCCTCTAATGCATAGTAGAGCAAAGATTCAAACCCACACATGCATTTCATCATCACAGGGTGCCAATTGGCAAGAAGAATAAATTGCAAAGAAAATGATTATTGCTTTAATTTTAAAATATCCAAGGGAAATAGTGACAAAAGCACAACCTATGAGTGTTGATTGAAAAAATAGTGTGTTTAAATTTTAAAAAATTATTACAGTAAAAGACACATGACCATTAATCTCTCTCAAAATACTCCCCCTCACTTTGAACACACTTATCCCCGCTCCTGCCACTTTCTGAAGCAGTTCTGGAAGTCCTCTTTCCTGAGTGTCTTTGGTTGCGCTGGCATGGTTGCGCAGTATCCTGAATAGATTAAAAGTATCTACCTTTCATGGCCATTTTGACTTTGGGGAGGAGCCGGAAGTCTCATGGTGCCAGCTCCTGTGAATAAGGTGGATGAGGACATACGGTCATGTTTTTACGAGCCTGCCTTTCCTTGGGATCTTACATGGCCCCAGCATTCACAGTAATTTTGATCACACCTTGTAAAGACACTCACGAAAGAGAACTCTGGAGCTGCTTCAAAAAGTGACAAGAATACAAAGTGAGGGGCAGGATTTGAGGGGGACTCATGCCAGTGTGTCTTATTGTAATATAATTTTTAATTTAAACATTCACCCTATTATTCAATCACCCCTTGTATTGTTCAAAATATGCCACCAAATGCATTCCATTTGCCAGAATTTCGGAAAATGGAATCCACATCTCACTTCTCTCTCCATTCTGTTTCCTGGAGCTGCGTGGCGAAGTTTCTGATCTCTGGCTCCCACCTGCCTGATTGCAAGTAAGAGGGTGAAGTTCTGCTCCGCCCTCTTCCCTCAGTGTCCTTGGGGCTTCTAGAACTCAACACACCCCCGTGCCTCTTCTTTCGATCTTAACTGTCCTTGGTTTCTGTGATTGCACCTATTTCTCATAAAAGCATGAGTGTTTCCTCTGTGAAAGAGGCTGAGAATCCTGGTGCATTTGGGGGGTTTTTTGTTCTCTTCTCAGCCCTCATACTTTTGGATACTGGATTGGTAGGTCCAGACTGCAGATCTTATACCTTGCAGTGTCTTAACCATTTTGTCCTTATCATTTCTGCTGCTATCAGCCTTCGTTTCTTTTTAGAGGAGCACAGTTAGTTTTACTGACTTTAGAAATAGGTAGAAGATATAAGTGCTGACAGTTCTCGAGGGAGAATGTGTAATGAAAAACAAGTCTCCTCCATCGAGGTCCACAGGGCAGCAGCTCCCTTCCTGGAAGCAAACCCTGGTGGCCGAGGCCGGTGTCTTCTGTGGAAACGTGGGGCCCTTTATCGGGTGTAGACTTATCTGACAGTGACAGCATTCACTGTCTGTTGTTTCAGACTGCCCTTTCTCTTTAACTTGCTCTATCTTAGAAATCATCTCGAATGGGTAAGTAGAGCAGAAACCACAGCTGTCGATATCGCATGGTTATGGTGTGGCAAGAACAGCCCTAAGCGCCTTTGGGAATCGTCTCTTGCAATCCCGCCCCCATACTGGGGATTGATCTCCGGACCTTGTGCTTGCAAGGCAGGCGCAGTGCTGCTCAGCTAAATCCCCGGCGCTGTCTCTTGCAATCTTGTGCTGACTCTGCACGGTGTGGACACACGGTTCTTATCACAGCTTGTCAAGGTCCCTGGCTATGAGTCCCCAACTGGGGCCCCATCTTGGAGGCAGTGGTTGTGGCCCTCTCCTCTTGGCTGAGCCTCTTGTCATGTGGATCTCCCAGAGCCACACGGCATCACGCAGCGGGTCCCTGTCTGTCCTCTGTTTCCTTGAAGCCCCTGACATGATGCTTGGCGCCTGGAAATGAGCTAAGCAAATTATTTGTCTTGTTTGCCCTGCTAAATAGCAGTCTCTGGTCAGACAGATGGGGAGTCTTTTTCAATTGCAACTCCTTTGCACCAGAACTGTGCTAGAAGCGGTGTGTACTAGCAGAAGAATTTTAGACAACGGTGGCATTCAAGCTGACCAAAGTCCTTGGGCTGATTTGGGGGCTGTGTCATGCAGCCTGTGAAGGAAGAGTCATAGCTGAGGAGGGGCAACTGAGGCTAGGGAGCTCAGCTTCTCCTGAATGGAATGTACAAATACCCCTTGTGCCTTCTAAGGAGAAAGGTTCCTTTTGGCTGTTGCTTGGCAGCTTTCAGTCTGTGAATAGGTGCCTGCTGTCAGGCCTGTGCACTGTCTGCTCCCTCGTGGCCGGGAAGCTGGAAGCAGGAAGAGGAAGGGCTGGGGTCCCAGGGTCCCCGCAGAGCGCACACCAGTGGCTTGGAGGCCTCCTGCCCCCACCCCAGCTCGCAGCGGTTCCCCTGCTTCCCAAGCGCCACGCTGGGTCGGGGCATCACTAACGTGGATGTCCGGGGTGCTTGAGCCATACGAAATAGCAACACTATTCTGAATTATCAATGTCTTTCTCTTTACGCATTAAGGTTTACCAAATATCTGTGACTCTTAATCAATATGTTGCTTAGTTTTGCTTGTTTTCATATAAATGGTTTCTCAACATTTAATTACTTGCTTTTGTCTAGACATCCCAGAAAACGATGCCTATGAAATGAAACGGTTCTAAAGCCTTCCCCCATTCCACTCCGTTCAGGGGGCCTGTGTCAGGGTAGAGCCAGGTGTCGGAGTGAAGCAGAGCGTGGGAGTGGAAAGTCTGTACTTGGGTAGTGGTCCCCGTGGCTGGTGGCAGACATGGCAGGTGGCGCCCAGAGATTATCAGAAGTGAGACTTGGTCGTGCTTGGTGATGTCCTGTAAGGAGGGTGGATGTCAGTCGTCAGTGCCTAGCGCAGGCATTCGCATGCCATGCTTACCTCGTGGTCTGGCTTTGTGAGTCTTGCTGACAGTCTCACTGGTGGTGGTGTTTGTGTTTTTGTTTTTTGTTTTTTGGTACTGGGGATCGAACTCAGGTCCTTGCGCTTGTGCAGCAGGCAGCCGAAACCACTGAGCTAAATCCCCAGCCCTGGTGGTGGTGTTTGTGAGACTCAAGACAGCACACGCCTGGGTCTGAGTCAGTGCCCCACTACTCACTGGCCATTTGGCTTCGAACTTTGGCCTCTGTTAGACAATGGGAGCAGTGACAGTGCTTGCCCAGCAGGGTCACAGTTGTTGTTATTGCTGTTGTAGCGACCAGCTGGTTCAGAAGTGTAAGCTTGGTGGCATGAAGTGTCAGAGTCTGGTGGAAAGCGTGCGGCTTGCATTGGACTAAGTTGGTTTCGTTCCTGGATGCACTTCTGTTTCTTCATGGGACCTTGGGAAACGCACTTCAGTTCTTGGGGTATTAGTTTCTTCCCCTAGCAAAATGACATTCCCTGCACATGTTTATTGTGAA
The DNA here is from genome assembly GCF_053883595.1 of Heterocephalus glaber. Classification (NCBI taxonomy): domain Eukaryota; kingdom Metazoa; phylum Chordata; class Mammalia; order Rodentia; family Bathyergidae; genus Heterocephalus; species Heterocephalus glaber. The sequence continues at coordinate 7,844,352 of NW_028258413.1, forward strand.
GATGGGAGTGGGTAAGTGTCAGCCGGAGACAGGTGTGGTTCATAGCCGGCTGATGGTGCTGTCATTGGCCAGGGCCATCGGTTTGCTAGATGACTCGATGGCTTACATGTGTCCTCAGTCATGGGAGGTTTCTCCAGGCTGCTGTTTGCTTTAAACAGGACGCAGAATTGTAATGTGATCAAAGGGATTAGACCAATGTGGAACCAAATTAAGGTAGCTGATGAGTGTTTAGAGTAGTTACTACAAATGCGATCTACGTCTCTGCAACTTTTTATTTTTGGTACAGTATTATCCCTTAATAAGATCAAAAATTTTTATCAACTTTTTTTTAAACGGTAGGGTGGTTCACAGCAAGATTGACTGGAGAGTTTAGAATTCTGTATACCTCCTGTCCCCAGGCATGCAGAGTCCCCATTGTCAGCATCCTCCGCCAGAGTGGCACGCTCAGGACAGTCACAGGAGGGCTCTGCTTGGGATGCAGCCACTGGAGTTGGACCACTGTACGACGACAACACGTACCCACCACTGTAGACCCACACAGAATGGCCTCGCTGCCCTACAGACTCACCCCTCCCTCCCTGCCAACCTCTGGCCACCACCCACCCTTTTACTGTCTCCTTGGTTTTGTCTGTTCCATGTCAAAAGAATTTCAGCAAGTTAATTAAAGATCTAATTAGCTTGTATTCACCATTCATGAATCAGAACACCTTTCCTTCTCTAAAGTAGTTAGAGAGCTCCCACTGGACCTTGGCAGAGAGGGTTTAGAGGTGGGAACAAGGAAGCGAATGGGAGGAAAAGAAACTGGTTGGTTAACATGAGGTCCTGCAGGCAGCGTTTCTTGTCGGGGTTAAGCAGGGAGGACTCCTTGTGCGCTGCCTCAGCTGGCGGCATCTTCTGTCTGCAGGAGAAATGGTCTGGCCTGGAGTACACGTGGCTCCCTGTTGGCTTCCCAGGTCTGCTGGGTGGCGGTTGGAAGCCTCCGGGGCTGTGGTTGAACTTCCGGAATGTCGTATGTTTGGAATCAGACGGTCTGAAGCTGCCTTACTTGGGTTCTTTCAAGCCAGAGAAAAACATTTGAATGTGCAGATTCTGTTTGTGCGTTCTACCAAGTGTATCCAGGAGATTGCCCGCTGGAGCTTGGTGTGCGGCGAGGAGCTGGAGGAGGACCCAATGCACTCTGCCAGCCATGGGGTCTGGTAGCCTGGGGCTGAAGGGGTCCCCCACTTCCCTCCTCGTGACTTTCGTAACCGTGCTGGATGAGGCCCAGGGTGTAACGTTAGAAATGGGGCCGGTCAGACACGTGGTCGGCCGAATCATTAGGCGCCTCTTCCATACTGTGTCTTAAGTCCTTTCTCGATGGAGAGGCCGAGTCCTGGGTGTGAGAAGAGGAGAGGCAAAGGAAGCTGACCAGGCCTGGCACAGGCCGTTTAACAGATCCAAACCTGGCCATTCACCAGATCTTAAAAATGAGTTTGGTGGTTGTCTGTTCATACCAAGTTTCATCAGTTACTCCCTCCCTGGCTGGTTATCAAAAGATTTCTCCCAGGCCTGGTGTTGATGCCTGCCCAGCGCCCTGGACCAGCCCAGCGAGGCCGTCCAGCTCCCGCCTGGAGTGATGCTGTCTTCCTTCTCCACCTGGAGTGGCCGACCCTAAGGAAAGCCTTGGCCCTGTCCCTGTGGAGTGACAGGGCTGGAACCTGCCCTGCTTCTTCTCTGGAGCCGTAGTGACTGTCATAGATGAACTGAAAAGCTCACTTCCTGCTTCTGGTTCTACTCTTGCCTGGGTGGCTTCTCTGAAAGGGGAAGGTGGAGAATGGGTAGAAGAGGTGGGTAAGGCTGAGGGGCTGCACACACAGGTGGGTGGGCCAAGCTGTGGGGACTTCCGTCTAGGGCTTTGGGAATTCCTAACTCTGCCCTGCAGGTGGAGGGAAAGCAGCCTGTGTTGCTTAGGGGCTCAGGTGACTCCAGCCTGCTGGCCACTAGCAGCGGCAGTGAGTGGCCTTACATCTGCGGCTGCAGTTTGCTGACCTGACCTGAGTGCTGGGGATCCTGGGTCTGGAGGTCGAGAAGTGTGTGCTGCCTGGGCTCTTCTGTGGAGGTCCACTCTGTTCCCACCTAGTCAGGCTGTATGAAGATGGTGTGAGAAATGCAAGGGGAGCTGAGGAGCGGGTGTTTTGCACATGTTTGGGCGGTGAAAGAGCCTTGCTTCCCTGGGGCCAGCTGGAGCAAAGGGACTGGTTTAGCAAAGGCACGAATCTCAGTCTCCAGGCCTGTTCTTTGAGAAAGAAACTATACAGTTGGGCGTGGCAGTGCATGCCTGTGATCCTAGCGCTCAGGAGCCTGAGCCAGGAGGCTCACCGCACAGTGAGTTCAAGGCCAGCCTGAACTACATAGCTAAACCCTGTCTCAAAACCAAAACAAACAAACAAACAAACAAAAACCCCACAAAAAATCCACAAAACTATATCATTTATATCTCTTTTTTTTTTTTTTTTTTTTTTTTTGGTACCAGGGATCGAACTCGGGTCCTTGTGCTTGTGAAGCAGGCGGCAAAATATATCTCATAACTTTCATTTCAGGTGTCTAATTTGAACTGCCCCCCCATATATATATATTTGGTATCGGGCATGGAACTCGGGACCTTGCGCTTTCGAAGCAGGCAGCAGAACCACTGAGCTAAATCCCCGGCCCGTGCCCCCCCATATTTTTTAGTGTTGGTGATCTGACTTCTTTGTACCCCTGGGCCAAGTGTTCATCAATTTTTAGGTGATCAGTAGCTGTCAGTAGTTTATTTTTGTATTTTTTTAAAAATTTTTGGTATCAGGGATTGAACTCGGGTCCTTGCGCTTGCGCAGCAGGGATCAAAACCACTGAGCTAAATCCCCGCCCCTGTCAGTAGTTTATTTTATGTTGACTTTATTGACTTTTGCATAGCTGGCTATCTGTTGTATTTCTTTCTTGTATGAACAGGACCCTTACTACAGATTTAATGACCTTGACTACAGATGGATCTCCTTGGACAACTGGACCTATAGCAACGAATTTAAAGTACCCTTTGATATCAGGTGTGTGTATGTTTGTATGTGTACTATATTCATTATTATTTGAGCTTTTTTTTCTTCCTTTGCTTTTGTTTGCTTATGTTGTATATCAGAGCATTAACTCAGATTAAATCTTTCACTGTAAGAGAAAATATATGATTTATGTTTTGTTTAAATACATGATTTATGTTATGTTTTATTTGGTCATCAGCCATGACGTTGTGTCTTGAGGAATTCATTTTCAATTCTGTTATGGAGCCACCTAGACTTGACCAATTCTCTGTGTAACCTCCTCCCTCCCCTAGTAACCAGTAGGGTCCGTATATGTGTAGTATGAATAAGCAGGATCAGAAGTATATCATTTGTTCTGTGTGATGCTGACTAACCATTGAGATCATGACCTTGTCCGTATAGTGTGTCCTGAGGTTATGAAAGAAGGTCACATTATTTTCATTAATGTTCTGTGTTATAATAAACAACTACTTCCATATGAAGCAGAATGCAATCTGAGAGTATATACCACCATTATTATTAAAATTAACAAATCCTCTTTTATATGAAATTTTTATAAAAATAGTAGTCTTGAAAAATAGAATATTGTGCTCAATATCTTGGAGTTACTTTGCTGCTCCAGGCTTTAGATGAGATTTGAAATATCTCTTAACATAAACCTGTTTTGCTTTAGGCTCCACATCTCCAAAATTCAACCAGTTGACTTTCTCTTTCACTACTCACTTTAGGTCCTAACAGCCTCATGTCTCACCTTCCCACTTCTAATGTAATGGTGGTTTGGGCTCTCGTATCTTTTCTTCACCTCTGTATTTTCAGCTGTTCATTGTCTTAGTTATTTTCTCGTTGCTGGGACAAAATATCTGACAGCCACATGTTAAAGGAGGAGAGGTTTATTTCAGCTCACAGTTTGTAGAACTTTCAGTCCATAGTCAGCTGGTTCCAAGCAGGGTGGCATGGCAGAGGGGCATAGCGGAGGATAAACAGTCCATGGCAGGGCAGGCAGGATTTTTTTCCTTTTTATTCCATCCAGGCTTCCTATTGGTTGGTGCCACCCTCACCCAGGGTGGGTCTTCCCTCTTCAGTAAGTCCATCACTCATACCCAGAGCTGTGGTAAACCAATCAGTGGGCTAATCCAGTATCATACCCCCATGATTCAGTCACTCCCAAAAGTCCCACCTTTGAGCACATGAGGCTTTGGGGGACATCCAGATATCACCCATAACATCCTGAATCTTAATTCTCTCTAACATTTCTCTTGGTTGAGCCCTTTCCTTCTCATTTCCAAGTTTCTAGCCTGGCAAAGTGAGTGAGGGCCTGGCAAAGGCTGAAGCTGCCTGTATACTTCTAGCTTTGTCCCTTTATTCTCCAGTCTTCTCTATGAAAAGACATTAGACTTACCTGCCCAAAATTCTGATTTTGCCATGATGTGTTTTTGCTCAAGGAGCAGAAGTAACTTTCTTTTTCTTGACATACCAGGTTCCCATCTGGTTGTCCGAAAAGTCCTGCCAGGTGTTACTGTCCACCCTGGCCCCGCCCACCTGTCCACCCCAGCCCCAACTCCTCAGCCCTAAGCAGGCATCTGAATCAAGTTTTTCACTTTAATCAATGCTGTGAGCACTTTCTCTGGGTGTTTCCCCCTTACCCAGGCATTTCTACTTTTCTTTAAAACAAATAAACAAACTTTATTGAGGTATAATTCACATAACAGACAGTTCATTCATTGAAAGTACAGTTCAGGGCCAGGGAATTAGCTCAGTGGTTCTGGTGCCTGTCTTGCAAGCACAAGGTCCCAAGTTCGATCCCTGGTACCAAAAAAAAAAAAAAAAAGAAAAGAAAGTACAGTTCAGAGGGCCTGGGATTTAGCTCAGTGGTTCCGCAGCCTGCCTGCCAAGCACAAGGTCCCAAGTTCGGTCCCTGGTACCAAAGAAAGTACAGTTCAGTTCAGTGGTTTTTGGTACATTCACAGAATCGTGCAACCATCACCGTAATCAGTTTTAGAACATTGTCCTCACCCTCAAAAGACAGCCCTCATCCTTCCCCCATCCCTATTGCTCCTCCAGGAAAACCCTAATATACTTTCTGGTCTGGAAGCCTCATGTACATGGAACCCTAACATATGTGGCTCTTGGTGACAGGCGCTGTCACTTAGCACAATAATGTCCCAAAGCTCATCAGAGTTGCTGCATGTATCAGCACTGAACTCATTTTTCTGTGGAATGATATTTCGTTGCATGGCTATACCACATCTTATTTAATCTCTTCTTTAAATTTTTGTCTTCTCCTTGAAGTCTTAATTGATGAGATAGACTCTGACAGCCCTCATAGCTATCCAGCACAAGCCACCATAGTAGATAGCAGGACAGACTGGAAGTTTTCTATTTCCTGTGTGTTGGGCTTGGTTGACAGCTGGATTGCAGACCCCTTAATTCAGATTCCCCACAGGGCTGGATACTGGGCACATAATATTCATTCATAGATACTAGTTGGTGCTTAATGTGTTCTTTTAGCATCAGTATGTGGAATAGTTTGTGAAAACATGTGTTTGTTATTTAACTTGGTTCTCATAAGAACTTTGTGAATTAACTAGATAAAAATCACATTTGGAAATTATAGGTGTGCTCTTGATTTTATGGCAATGGATTGATATACCATAGAGAAAGATAAGCTGGATTACTCAAAAGAACATGTGTTAAATCAATACTCCTGAAAATTGTACTGGAAACTGCCATTTAAGAATGTATTTTTTTCTATGAAATATTTATTTCTTTAGTTCTTAACTAATTACAAAAAGACTTGTCTAAGTTAATGTTTTATGCATCTAATTTTTTTAAAAAAAACTTTTTCTTTTTTTTTAGCAAATGGCAGAAAGTAAATTTGATTTTTGAGGGAGTTGATACAGTGGCAGAAATCCTCTTCAATAATGTCTCTATTGGGAAAACAGACAGCATGTTCCGTAGATATGTAAGTACATAATAACATCCGGCTAAAGCCCAGTTGTGTGTGTTTGTGCTGTGTTTGTGAACAGAGAAAGGTATGTGCATAACTGGCTGAGGCACAGGTGTGAGCTCTTTGAAGCACCAGCTAGGGAAGTGATTGTATTTCTTGGTGGCCACACTGAAGGATGATGGAAATCTTACCAGTCCCCAGTCCCAAGGAGGTTAGGGTGGGGCTTGAGTGAATTCCGAGAGTGGCCGGCAGGTGCTGGGCACACAGAGAATGTTTGACAGCACTGTTCTCTGTGGGCTGGGGATAGACTTTCATGGGCAATGACAATTGGCAAATGACTTTTCAAAGAATACATTTTCTTTCTGGAAAATTCCATTAGGAGGTTTTATCCTGATCTCCCTTCACTTTCAAGGTTAGCCTTTTCAAAACAGAAGTAGCTTGTGACCTGGGGACTCATGTTGTACGTTCCGGAAGTCGAGTTGGCACCAGGTGTTTCGGAACCCTTGGCAGCTCAGGGTCGCCTACAAAGAGCCGAGCAGAACTCCAGGGTTGGAGATTTTCTGCTGTTTCCTTGGGCCATCATCCTGTCAGTAAAAACAGGAGAAACCTAGAAACTTGGCTGGGCGGAAGAACAGGCTCAGTGAGAGCAGAAAGTGGGCAATTGTGTGTACTGTTTTTGGAGAGGTGCTCTGCTGAGGAAGCCAGCCCTAGATTTGAGTCCTTTTTCACATCTACCTGAGATTTTACCTGGTCTCCTTTTGCTCCAGAGCTTTGATGTCACCAATGTGGCCAGAGACGTGAACTCCCTGGAGCTTCGCTTCCAGTCGGCAGTGCTGTATGCGGCACAGCGGAGCAGAGCCCACAGCGGGTACCCGGTGCCCCCTGCCTGTCCCCCACCCGTGCAGAAGGGCGAATGCCACGTCAACTTTATCCGTAAGGTAGCACTCGCAGGGGTCAGGGATTTGAGTGTGAGGATGGGATGTGCTGGTGGAGGAAATGCTGCTTGAAGACTCACCTTGCCAGTTCAGCAGTGGAATCTTTTTCCAGACCCCATACTAGTACTTCAACATTTGAAAGAGGCCAGCCATGGTGGCACAGTCCTATAATCCCAGCACTGGGAGGCTGAGGCAGGAGGAATGGCACCAGCTTGAAATATGTAGTGAGACCCTGTCTCAAAAAAAAAATTGAAAGAAGAACCAAAAGATTATCTGACTTTTTGTAGAGAAGCTTCATCTTTTTAGATCTTCTTCCTGAAGCATGTTTCAGGACTTATATGGCATCAGAAAAAGAAGAAAAATTTGTGAGTGGTCATGTGACTTTACAGATTAATTTTTAACATAATGGATTTATGACACTTGTCACCAGCTGTGAGAATGTGTTAGTTATTCTTGTGACCAGGCAGTCTCAGGTGACTGCTAGATTCTCATAACATCTTAACAGAAAGATAAAGAGAATCACATAGGTAGTTGTTTTCCTTGGAGTTGTTTTCCAGTCTAGAGGATGTGGATTTATCTTAGTGTATGATTGATTGTGTTAGTATTCCAGGTGGCACTAGGATTTTCTCCTGCTGTGCGGGTGGGGATTGAACTGAGAGCTTTGCCTCAGTTCAGAGCTAATTACCAGAGCTCAGTACTAGAGCTAAGCAAACGCCCTGGTACTAATCAGTACCCTGGTCCTTTTTACTCTTTTGGAAGCAGGGTCTCACTAAGCTGCCCAGGCTGACCTCTAACTTGGGATCCTCCTGCCTCAGCCCCCTGAGTAGCTGGGATTACGGTATGCGCTGCCATGTAGGTCTTGATTATTTAGTTTTTAGGAAGAAATGTACCTCTCCTTCACCAATCCTTTGACCCTTCCACTCCTTCCACGTAGATATAAGTCCCCCATGTCTTTGCAACCTTCTCGGTCCTACCTAGATGGGGTCCTCAGTTTTTCAGCTCCCCCTTACTCGTGCTTGGGAGCATCCTCTTGCTTTTTCACTGGACTTTTTTTTGGGGGGTACTGAGGTTCAAACTCGGGACCTTGTGCTTGCGAGGTAGGCGGCAGAACCACTGAGGTAAATCCCCGGCCCTCCACTGGATTTTGAAAGCAACTTCACCTCCGTTATTATGTTCTAGTGCAGTGATGGTGAACCTTTTAGAGACGAGGCCCCAAACTGCAACCCCAAGCCCACTTAGTTATCACAAAGCGCCAACACTGTAATTAAATCTGAATACTGAGGTTTTAGTTTATAAAAAACAACTCATCTATTAACATCCTTTGTCTTAAAAGAAAAACAAATAACACGTGTGCCATAGGTTCAACACCACTGTTCTAGTGGCTGGAAGTGACTGTCTAGATCCATGCCCTCAAGGGAGGGGACTGCACAGGGGCATGAACACTCGAGGGGGATAATTGTGGGCCACCAGAGGGCTGTCCACGGTGTGAACACACACATACTCTTATGGGCTGAATTATGTCCTCACAATTCCTACATTGAACTCCTAATCCGAGCTCCAGAATATGCCCATATTTGGCGATAATCTTTAAGGAGTAGATTGGGTCAGTTGAGGAGGTTAGGATGGGTCGGATCTCGGATGACCGGTGTTGCTTTGGACAACAGAGAGACCCCAGGGATGCTCGGGCACGGGACATAGCAAGAAGGGCGCTGCAGGCCAAGCAGGGATGTGGAAGAGGCCACACAGTAATCTTGGACACCTGGCCTCTGGAGCCCAGAGGAGGAGTTTGGTTTGGCGAAGCTGCCGGCTGTGGTGTTTTGTTATGGCAGCTTTAGCAAACTGATGTGTACGTGTGACACTTGGAAGGTGAGTGTCACACTGTGCGCACCAGCGAGGTCAGTGCCATCTTCTCCCGCTCACATGGCAGGAGCAGTGTTCCTTCAGCTGGGACTGGGGCCCGTCCTTCCCCACCCAGGGCATCTGGAGAGACGTCAGCATCGAAGCCTACAACGTTTGCTGTCTGAGCCACTTCACTTTCTCCCCTGTCTACGGTGAGCTGAGCCTGGTGCCTCTGGCTTTTCTTTCTGAGTCTCCACCTTGGTGAAAGAATGGGTTCATAATTTGAAAGAACAGATGTATTTTGCAGAGAAGCAATGGATATAGACTGTGGTCTGTCATGAAAATTCACAATGTAAAGCAGGTAAGTAGGTAGATAACTTTAGAGTATTAAAGAAAAGGGAGAGAGGGCGGGGTGGGGGGAAGATGGGGGAGCAGGAAGGTATTTCCAAACCTTCCTGGGCTAAGTGATCTGTTTCTTTCTTTCTTTTTTTGGGGGGGGGGTATCAGGGATCGAACTCGGGACCTTGCGCTTGCAAGGCAGGCACCGGAACTGTTTATTTTTGTACTGGGGATCGAACTTAGGACCTTGTGTTTGTGAGCCAGGCGCGGTGCCACTGAGCTAAATCCCCAGCCAAAGTAATCTGTTTTGAAAGGATGGGGCATGTGGCTTGTGGGTGACAGTCCTTGGCCTGTGCCCATCCGGGCTCCGACTTTCTCTTCTTCCTGTTGTCTCCGTGACCAAGGTGTTTGTGAGGCACAAATGAACAGGAAGTCGAGAAGGCACCAAGTCTTGCAAAGTGAAGAATACTGCTTTTTCAGCAGTGTAGTAGCTACTTGCTGTCAAGGAGCATTTAAATGAAACCTCAGAAATCGCACAGACATCAGTCAGTGCCTTAGGGTCTGGACAGATATTTATTGAACTCTTTTTTTTTTTTTGCTCACCCTGGGCTACTTTGACACAGACCGGGTGCGGGTGGCCATAGACCAGAAGTGACGTGCATGCGGCCATTGCTCAGCCTGCCGCAGGGGGCTCGATAGATATAAAAGGGGCAGAAAAAAACTGCTAAGGTCCCTTGCTTGCATTGCTACCTTCTGCTCTCCGTGAACCGTTTCTCCTCTGCAATGCTGTCTGCTGTGTCTCTGCCCTAAAGCCAGCCAATTATGGACTGAAACCTCTACAAACTGTGAGCCAAGTGAACCTTTCCTACTTCAACTTTGGGTGTTGAGTGTTTTATCTCAGCAGTGAGAAAAATAACTGAGACACTCTGTGAGGCACTTTCTGCTTCCTCCCCGTGGAGTTTCCAAAGAGATCATCTTTTTTGCTTTCTCAAATGTTCAGTTCTTAATTTAAAATTAGTGCATTTCCTCCTGAAGATCAAATGACGAATCATGTGTCCTCAACTTAGTTGTGCATAGTGTGGCAGAAAGAGAACTGCTCAGCTTTAATGTTTAACTTGAGATTTTTCTGAATTATTTTACTTCATATTTAATTATTTATATTTGTGTGTACACACATTTATCTACCCTGTGTTTTCAGTCCTTATAATAGTGGTTTTTAAATGATTGTATTTTTCAAATTCTGTGGTCGTTTGTTTGATTTGCCCCAACATCAGCTTCCTAAATGATTTTCACATAATTCCTTTTCTTTTTTCCTCCCTTCCTTCCTTCCTTCTTTCTTTCCTTCCCCCTTCCTTCCTTTCCCTCTCTGTTTCTCTCTTCTCTCCTCTCTCTTTTTGCAGTCCTGAGGATCAAACTCAGATTCACACGTGCTAGGCAAATACTGCACCACTGAGCTGTACTCCAGCTTCAACTTTAATATATTCTTAATGCTTAAGGTGACAAATAATAAAAACATTGTGTTTGAAAATAATACTGAGATCAAAGGAAAAAAGTAGCTGCCACTGAAGCTCCTGAGACCCATGGGGTGGTCAGAGGTATCAGAGCCTTAGTGTGGATGGTTTTCTTCAGAGCCCGGACCCCATGGCTTGCTGGAGGAGTCACCTTAGCCTCGAGATGTTCTAATCAGGCTGCTGATGGCAGTGGTAGCTGTGGGATTCCTGTGTCCAGTTGTTAGGAAAGGGGAGCTCAGGGGCTCTTTCCTGGGCTGGACCCGGCAGTGTCTGCTGGTGCTTTTTGAGTCCCTCTGTGGAGGGGGTGGGGGACCTGGGCTGGACTTGGGGTCTGAGGTGTGGGGAGGGGAAGTGGGGTTGGGGCCACAGCCCCAAAGATGAGGATATTGATAAGCAAATAATCCATGCAAAATGCAGGCCCTGGGTGTTGGGGGAGAGACAGAGAGAGAAAGAGAGAGAGAGAGAGAGAGAGAGATCCGTTCCTTCATCAATTGTCTTGTGAGTTGTTCACAGTGGGCATCCGTTGCTTAGGGAGGGACGATCGCTTAGTTTTATGAACATTTCAGGAGGTTGTGGAGACAGTTAAAACGCACGGTAAGTGCGTTCTGTGGAAACACTGTGCTTTCGGCCTTCTCTTACCACACTTAGGAGAAGATAACACAGCTGCAGCCCAGGGTGAGGGGAGCGGGCAAGGAGGACATCTGGCTAAAGCCACCTGGGCCTTGCTGCCATGAAGCTGTGCCTTGCGCTCCGTGTGGTGCAGCCTCCGATTTTTTACTTCCAGAAAGAAAAAAGTTTGACACTTTCTACCCTGGAAGGTCATTTAGGAGTCTGGACATGGCTAACGAGGAGCAACAAGAACCCATAGGCCACACACCGGAAATAAGATGCTAGCTCGTTCTTTAACCCATTTCTTGCTCTTGCAAATGTTCCTCATTTGCAACATCATCTACAGTTGTGGTGATGGTATTGTTCTTGTCTGTCTGTGCCTCGTATTTCAAACTGCACGGTCGTGTCATCAAGACACACAGTTTGGGTTAGAAAAGCAGGCCCAGTGGTACCGTCTGGAAATTCAGGAAACTGGCCTTTCACAAAACAAGCGCTCAGCTTGATTCACCAACAGTGACCCTGCCAGAAGTTAGTTAGCAATTAAAAGCAAGAGCCTTGTAATATCAGGGAAATTACTGGTTAACTGAGACTTTGTGAACTTAACTCTTTACTTTCCCATGTGCAAGTCTATATGAAATAGGTAATTTGATTATTGTTTAGAATGAAACGCTTAACCTTTCTGAATTAAAAGGAGATTTCCATGGACTTTGTATTGTGGAGTGCTCACTGGTTTAAAAGGGGCTTTGGCCTTATCTCCACTGAATCCTGAGGACTGCAGGGATAATTTTTCTTTTTCTCTTTGTGCTTAGATAGCACTGCCCAGGTGTGGAGTGTTGAAATAGAATCTGCTTTTGACGTTGTCAGCTCAAAGCCAGTCGGTGGTCAGGTGGTCGTGGTCATCCCTAAACTGCACACACAGCAGATGTACAGCCTTGAACTCCAGCCTGGGGAGAGGATTGTTGAGCTCTCTGTGAAAATTAACAAGGTGAGCGCCGGGATTTCCTGAGACACAGGAGGAAAGTAACAGCTGTTCAGCAGAAATGTGTAGAAAGAAGGGACTGGGTATGAAAGAAAAGCTACTTTCTCCGTTTCATTTTCTCCTCTGTTTTTACCCTCTCAGATAGCTTTGTGGGACTGTGAGCCAGGAATGACTTTCCCAATTTCTTAGTGAGGGTTGATACAGTTTCACTGTGTAGTTCAGGCTGGCCTTGAACTTACTATGTAGCTGAGGCTGGCCTTGAACTCACGGTGATCCTCCTGCCCCAGCCTCCCAAGTGGTGGGATTACAGGTCTGTATCACCACACCCCATATGATTTCCCCAAATGTTAAAAGTCAGAAAATGGAGGAAATGTGATTAATTTGGAAACCTTTCCTCTTGAGAGATTGGTAATCTGTTTTTTCTGTTGTAGTTGCAGTATCCTAAATCCAGTGTACATTCTATGGATTATATTTAAGTGCAGTGATTATTTTTGCTATTCTTCAATTATTTTGAGTATTGGTGCCATTGCATGAATTTCCTGGAGAGATGTAAAAGAAATGTCTGCCTCCAGATGGGGAGGGGGTGACAGTCCAGAGAATGACTTGGACAGGTCCTGCTCAGTGAGCAGTTGCCTGTTGGGGTGACTCACGGAGCAGTGACCTCTGAAGTTGCTAACTTCTCCTTGCTGAGCTGTGGGTTTTCTAGGGCACTGATTAAAACAGCAAAAGCAGGATAAGAAGCAGGAGGGGTCCTGTCTTTATCAGGAACTCCACCCATCCCAGGAGCACTGCGTGGTGGCTGTGGACTTGTGCTGCAGTCTGGAACTCAGCCTCAGCCCCAGCAGGGCCACTAAAGACAGGGTGACGTTGGTGCTCCGGGACAGGTCTCATGGGAGGTGCATCCTCTACGTGTGGGTCATGATTCCAAACTCAGGAGCTTTTATGGGTGGAGGGGAGTGGGTTTTACTCCCTTTTTTCCCTAACCCTAGTCCTGGCCCTAACCCCTAAGCCTTAACATTTAACCCTAACCCTAACCCTATCCCCTAACCCCTGACTTCCTCTTCTATTTCTTTGGTTGATAATTGTGAACTGAGAAAGCTGGTCGTGGTGGTGGTGCGGGGGGAGAAATAGCATTCAGTCCTGCCCTGATAGAGTAAGAACTCCTTATCATTTCTAGTTTGGCTGGAAAGAAGAGTCAGCCTTAAAGTCCTATTTTAAGTGTTAAGGATTTAGAATAAGCAAGCTTGGGAATTTGCTTTTCTGCAAATCCCTCTTATTCTGTTCAGTGCATTCCTCTTTGGTGTAAGAGTCTGGGCCAAGCTCTGGGCATGTTGATTTCAGGATAATATCAGGGGATTGGTGTGATTTTGGCTAGTACAGGTAGGGAGATTTGTGCTGTTTTAAAATGTGGAGCTTTCTGTTCTTGATAATATGAGAAACTGATACAATGCTCTGAGTCATACTGCATTTCTGAAAATATACTGCATTATTTTGAGTGGCTAATCTCATTTTTTCAAAGAATATTACTGTGGAAACTTGGTGGCCTCATGGACATGGAGACCAGACTGGGTACAACATGACAGTTCTTTTTGAACTGGACGGAGGCTTACGTATTGAAAAATCTGCTAAGGTAAGTAATACTTTGAATATTTTGTGAAAAAAATTATATTTCTTGTTAAAATGGCAGTACAGATCTTTGAAGGAAAAGAAGCCATAAAACGTATGACTCTACTAGTCAGAGTAGCAGCATTTAAAAGCTTTGTGTGTGAGTGTGTGAGTGTGTGTGTGTGTTTTATGGCTTGCCTTTATATGTCCTCCCGGAGCCCCATATGGTCATAAGTGAGATTTTTTCAGAGGCAGCTGGATCTAGAATGTGTGATGCTGGGATTGATTCATGGTGCGATGCTAGGCTCAAGGGCACTAGGATTAAGGGTTTGAGTGCTGCTCGCCCTAAGTAGCTGGGATAAGAGAAAAGGGGCAGAAAGGCACTGTTAAGGTCCTTTGGTTGCTTGCTTTTGCTGTCTTCTGCTGCCATGAACTATTTCTCCTCTGTGATGCCCCTCTGCCATGCCACCCTGCCTTTGAGCCAGCTGACTATGGACTGAAACCTCTACAAACTGAGCTCAATAAACCTTTCCCCCTTTAACTTTGGGTGTTGGGTATTTTGTTTCAGGAACAAGAAAAGTGACTAAGACAATGTGTGTGTGTACTGTATTTTTAACTGAGTCAGACTTTACATATCATTTTGTCAATAGATATTCTCCTTCAGTACTTTTTCTTTTCTGTTCTTTTCATGGTGCTGGGAGCTGAACTCAGGGGCTCCTTGCTAAGCAAGCACCCTACCACTGAGCCACACCCCCAGCTTTTGTGCTTTCAATTGTACTTGCTTATATCCAAGTAATACATATGTGTAATTTTAAAGCTCACACATTACTAGAAGGCTCATATGAAAAAACAGGTTCCTTTGCTCACCTCTTCCTATTCCTATTTCCTAATTCCCAGAACCAAAAATGTTAACTTCTACTTATTTCTTTTGCCATTCGTCTTCTTTTCCCCAAATACCTGCATCTGCTATACTAAGCCAGGAAGTATTTCCATCCTGAGACAGTGGGCTTTTCGAAGGGATGAATGACATTGGTGTTTAACAAAGGTTGTGTAGTTTGGATTGGAAGAATGGTGCTATGGTTTCAATATACAATGTCCGCCAAAAGTCTCCTGTGTTCAGAGGTGGGGCTTTTGGGAGGTGATTGGAGCATGGGATTGCTGTACTTATCAGTGGGTCCATCCATTTATGTGTTCATGGCTGACCTCTGTGAGAGGTGGGGCCTGGTTGAAGGAGATGGGTCACTGGGGTGTGACTTGGAAGGGTGCATTGTTGTCATCAACTCCTCCCTTCTCTCTCTCTGCTTCCTGGCTGCCATGGGTTGAGCAACTTTCCTACACTTTCCACCAGGCTGTTTCTGTCTTGGATCCAGCCAACCATGAACTGAACCCTCTGAAATAATGAGACACAATAAATCAGACTCATGAGGTTTCAGCTGAGAAAGAGGGCGCTCTTGGGAATTGGACTAGAGGCAATGAATTTTACATTCTGGCAAAGAACTTGTCACATTTTGCTCCTGTCTTGAGACTGCTGAAGGCTGAGTTTAAGGGCTATGAACTCATTGATCTGGTGGAGGAAATTTCAAGGCAACCTAGTGTTCAGGGGATGGCACGAGTACTTCTGACTGCTTTTAGTCAGTTTTATAGTGAGAATCAGGTACAAAAAGCAGAGCAGAAAATTTTGAAAATCTTGTTTTGGCCAGAAAAGAAAGAGACGGAAAGTTGGGACAAGAGAGCTGAAGTTGCAGAAGAGGTTGGTAGCATTAAAAAGAAACTAAGTCCTTTGCACAGGGACAAGAAGATGGCTCAAGGACGTCCCAGAAATCAGCAAGACCTCACCCATTGCAAGCTCAGTGGTGCAAAAGCGTAAAAGCTTCCCTGTGTGGGGAGAGCTCCTGGGACTTCTGCTTGAGAAGGGCCTCCTAGGGAATTGTTTCTTTGGGATTCATCTCACAGTGCTCAGCCATCTGGGGATTCAGTGGCTGCTACAGTCATGGTCCAAGGGGGCCAGGCTACTGCTCGTGTTGGTGACAGAGTTTGATGTCATCCACATGATGCTGTTTTTTTCTTTTTCTTTTTGGTACCATGGATTGAATTCAGGACCTTGCGCTTGTGAGGCAGGCCCAGTGCCACTGAACTAGATCCCCGGCCCTAACATGATGCTGGTTTTACTGGCATGCAGAGTGAAGAGTAGTAGGGTCATAGAGGCTCCCACCCAGATTTTAAAGAAGGCCCAGGAGGCCAGAAGAGGAGAGATTCTGCCCTAGGCAAGGTTGTTGATACTAGAGTGAGTCACTGAGGAACATTCTGAAATGTTCTTGCAGTGGGAACTTTGAAATAATGTTTTTGCTTATTTGTTCATTTGACTAGAGGTGATTAGATTGAATGATCTTTTAGTCCTCCCCATACATCTAAAATTGCCCAATACTGGAAACTTGAATAATGTAAGAATTTGGGCTCATTGTAAGTTTCAGAATCATTGCGTGCTTTCAAAATTAAAATAAAAAGTATAGGTCCATGCCAAATTTGGTGAGAGAGAGATGATATCAAATTCATCCTTTTTTCCATCCAGCGTGGTTCTTCCAGGGAGTTTTAATTGCTCGTCAATCCTAAACTGCCAAGTCTTTTTTGATGATTTCAGATTTGCCCGAGTTTCAGCCAGCAGTCATCCACATCCCTGCCATCTATATCTGCTTCCTGGCTGGAGTCCCTTAGTCTTACTTCTTTCTAGCTCTTCTCTAGGGCTAATGTGCCAGACTGGGATTTCTTTTTATGCTTTATTGATTGTGAAATGTAAGACACATACAGAAGATAAACAGAATATAAGTGAGAAGCTTAATGGATTATCAGAAAATGAACTTGTATAATTGTCCTCCCAATCAAGA
The DNA here is from genome assembly GCF_053883595.1 of Heterocephalus glaber. Lineage (NCBI taxonomy): Eukaryota > Metazoa > Chordata > Mammalia > Rodentia > Bathyergidae > Heterocephalus > Heterocephalus glaber. The sequence goes on from NW_028258413.1 coordinate 7,861,051, forward strand.
AGTAGACACTGGCTCCTTGGAAGTTCCCCCAGTGGGCCGCCCTGTCACCGCCCACCTCCTCCCCCACATCCAGTATCCTTATGTCGCACACTGGTTTATTGTCACCTGTGTTCAAGTTTTCTGTGCACGGGACCATCATGTCCGTGGCATTTTGGTATGTTGTGAGTAGTGGTGGTTTGCATGTTTCCACTGTAGTATAATATTCCATTGTCTGATTAGTCCACTCATGACACTTGGACCATTTCCAGCTTGGCTCTTCCATGTAATGCTGCTGTGACCATGACTGATAGACCCCTGGGAGCACACCTGCTCTCACCGGCGTTCAGCTGTGTAAACAATGCTCAGCTGCTTTCCTAGGTATCAGCTGAGACTCACCCTTACTCACCTGTTCACTGACACTGGGCAGTGTGTCAGATGGGACTGTACACACTGTCTCCTCATCACTAGCACCTCCTTATCTCACCCATGTTATTCTTGTTTCTGGATGGCTTTATTGTAACCTGGCCTTGGTTCATGCAGGAATATTTCTTTTGTGTGTGCAGGAGATCAAAGCCAGGTCCTCACACAAACTAGGCAATTGTTCTACCACTGCGGTACATCTCCAACCCCAAAATACTCCTGTTTTTGAAATATGTCATTGAAATATATCTTGCTTGCTTCTCTTCCACATGTATTTTATTTTTTTCTTTACCATGTCACAAGACAGCAGCTCATTTAACGAAGACAAAGGCCTTGGGGATTGGGTGCAGCTCCTGCGGCAGAAATGTATGGATCCTAAAAAAGGCAGCTCTGTAGAGACGAGAAGGGACTGACTGCATTTCCTCGTGAACATGGAGGAATACTTTGATGGCTGAAATTCTTTTTAGTATTGAAAGGAGAGTGCCATGGTTTGAATGTTTGTTCCCCAGAATTCCCAACTTGGAAAGTTAATCCCCAGGGTTCTGTGTTGGAGCTGTTTGGAGGGGGCCCACAGGGAGTGATGAGGTTGTAGGGTGGCCCATGACGGCGTTAGTGGTGTTGTAAGAAGGAGAGGGGAGCTGGGATTGCGGCTCAGTGGTTTGCCTAGCATGTGTGAGGCCCTGGGTTTGATCCCCAGCTCTGAAAAAAAGAAAGAAGAGAAGGGGGAGAAGAAGGAGGAAAGAAGAGTCTCAAGCTTGCTCTCTCACTTGCTCTGTCCCCCTCTGTGGCATCACAGAGCATCATAGTCACTCTCCTGTCACTGGGACACAATCTGCAGCTTAACAGAGGAGAGGTTATTTGGGCTCTCAGTTTCAGTGGGTTTAGTTCATGTTTGGCTGGCTTCAGGGTAGCAACAGCCGGGTGGAGATGCGTCCTGGCAGTCAGGAAGCAGAAGAAGGGAGGAGCAGGACAAGAATGCACCCTCTAAGCCCCATCCGCCCAGCCCTGCCCCTTCACAACACAGTTGGCCATGAACTCATGGGTGGATGGGTCTGCGGGTGAACACAGCACCCTGTGATCCAGGCACCTTCCCAGAGCTCCACCTCTGGACACACGTTCTAGACCTACACATAACACGAGGACGTCGCTGCCGAGTGGTAACATGGCAGTGAGGTCCACACAGGTGCTCTGTGAGTGACTGGACACAAGTGTGTGCTCTGAGCCTCCCCAGCCTCCAGAAACCTGAGCTAAATAAACCTCTGTTCTTTTTTGCGGTACCAGGGATCGAACTCAGGACCTTGCTCTTGGAGGCAGGCACAGCACCACTGAGCTACATCCCTGGCCCCAATAAACCTCTGTTCTTGATAAATTACCCAGCTTCAGGGATTTTGTTTAGCAACAGGAAAAGGACTAACAAAAGTGACTTTGGAGCAATGGTTTAAGCATGAAAGGAGGTCATGGGAAAATCAGCAGGTGCTTTAAAAATTAAAGTCATGATGTCAGACATCCTGCCAACAAATCATTGCAGGAGAGAACCTTCGACTGTGAGTCTGGGAAAGTCCACTTCATTAGTTTGGGAAGCCAGTTAGATTTTTTAATAAAAGAGAATGCTTTGTGTGTAAATGGGAGGAGAGAGACCAGTCTACGATGATGGAAGAAGAGTTCTGAATGGTCACTGCTTTTGCCGTTTCTGCCCAGTTAACCCAGGTTTGAGTTTTATCCTGCTAATTGATTATGCTTAACCAACTAGGTAATGTGCACTAATGGGATAATAAGTATTTTGGAATGACCGGGCTGGGGATTTAGCTCAGTGGCTCTGCGACTGCCTTGCAAGTGCAAGGTCCTGAGTTCAATCCCTGGTACCACACACACACACACACACACACACACACACACACACACACACACAAATTTGGAGTGCCAATTATGGTTTGCTTTTCTGAAAAAAATAGGAAACCAATTCATTGATATCTCTCTTTATCATAACTTATTTTTTAAGCCTCCCAAATGTTCCCTATATATTCTCTAGTACTCTATTAGCTAGATTTTTTTTTTTAGACAGGATCTCACTATGTAATTGAACCTGGCCTTGAACTCATTATGTAACCCAGGCTGGCCTCAACCTCATAGCAATCCTCCTGCCTCAGCCTCCCAAGTGCTGGGATTACACACATGCACCACCACGCCTGGCTCCCAAGCAATTCTTAATGCACAAAATCATTCTTATTATTTAGAATATTTAAGGAGTGTTTCCGTACTGAGCATTTGCAGCAGTTGTGAAGTGTATCTCCTTCCATGGTAGCTTCTTAGGCCTGTCAAAGCGAATTATAAAGATTGAGAAGCTTAAAACAAGAAGAGCTTGTTCTCTCCCAGTTCTGGGGGCTGGACGTCAAATCCGAGGCACCAGCAGAGCCATGTTGTCGGAAGACTCCAGGGAGGAATCCTTTTCTTTCCACTCTACTTCTCGTTGCTGGCAATCCCTGGCATTCCCTGGGTTATAGCTTCCCCGCTCCCCATCATCACAGGGCCTTGTCCTTCTTAGAAGGACTCCGGTCAGGGCCTGCTGTGACCTCACTTGACTGAGCATATCTGCAAAGACCCTGTTTCCAAATGAAGTCACATTTTCAGTGTCCAGGTGGACATGAATTTTGGGGGCACACGTGAAGCGCCGTGCACCCTCCTTCTTCCTGTCGAAAGTGTAGAGTCTCCAAATGGAGAGGACCATGAGAGCAACTCACCTGGGTGCAGCGGAAAGTAGGTGCACTGCATGTAGCCACAGACTGGCTTGTTTATTTTTTTAAAAATTCTGTGTATTAGCAGGCATAAATAATGCCAGAAATCGCAGCTGCCCCAGGTCCATGAAGACTTCTCTCATGCAGTCATTTGAGAGTGAGTTGGTAACAATTTGTTTCAGCTTTGATCATAGTTGGTGTCTCCAGTTCTTGCTTTATTATGTATTTTTATACCTGAAGTAGTTAGTGATAAACAACAGTATCAGAGTAATTACAAACAGGAAGAAACTCTCAGTGTGTGTTACTTCAACTCTGTCAGTCTCTGTGATGGCTTGGAGTTACATTTGTGTTTAAAATTTAAGATGGGGACAGTGGGATACGTAAGACATCACATGTAAAATAGTGCTTGGTTCAGCGCAAGCTTTTGTTTGTATATGGAAGAGTCTGCTGATTTTTTTTTTTGGTACTGGTGATTGAACTCAGGTCCTTGCGCTTGTGCAGCAGGGGGCGAAACCACTGAGCTAAATCCCTGGCCCGAGTCTGCTAATTTTAGTAGCATCTTTATAATTGACATTTAGTCCTTTAAAATTGTTGTTTTAAAGCTAAAGAAAGAAAGTAAAACGTGTCCATGGTATGCTTCCTAGAGGTGGGCCTGAGCTTGAGATCTCGTGAGCTACACTGTAGCAGCTTTGAGCAGATCAGTGGCCCCGCTGGTCACGTGGCTCCCTCTAGAGATGATGAGCTGGAGCCGAGAAGTAACCAGTTTTTCCGGACCCACAGAAGATACCTCAGAGCACCTGAGCAGCGTTCCTGCCGAGGTCCAAATTGCTTTGTGTGTGGTCAGCACCCACTGGGGCGTTACTCTCTTTTTCCCTGGTGTAGTTTTAGATGTGGTTAATCAGATATGAACATATTGAAAATAGTCTGAATCTGTCTTGAACAGTGGATCGTGAAATACCAAATCTTAAAACATCTGCTTTGAAGCCCAGTGTGTGGTGTGTGCTTGTAATGCGGCACTTAGGAGCCTGAGGCGGGAGGATCACAAACTTGAGGATAGCTTGGGCAATCTAGCAAAACCTGCTCTCCACATAGGACATAAAAAGGGGTGGGATGTAGCTCAGTGGTACAGTGCATGGTAGTGTTGCAACTGGCAGGGGATCTGTGAGGAAGGGGCCTTGGGGTCCCCCATAATGACCCTCTGCCTCTCTTCAGGTCCTTGCTCTCACTCTGGTGAAGAATGAAGGAGTGGAGCTCTTAGCGGAAAGTAGGGGAGTCCAGACTGATACAGTGCAAAGCAAAAGTTTATCTGAAGTGTGGCCAATGCAGAGAAAGCAGGAGAGAAGCTGTCTTAACAGCAGAGTGCTGCCACAAGACTGGGGGCATCCACTCGGGATGCCCAGTGTATGGGACATGTCCCTACCTAGAGGGGCAAACCCTTACATTGGTTGGTGTGGGCCGGGCCATTTGGGGACTTAGCCTTTGTTTCTGGGAGGGAGACAAGGGCAGCATACAGCAAACATGAGTAAGACTTTCATGAGGATACAATAGGGCACACTTTCTCAAGTACATGGAACAGGGTAAGCAGGTGATGATCTTACAGTCCTCAGCCACACATGAGCATGTGATGATTTTGCAGCGTTAGTCATCTGTGTTGTCTCCTGGGATTTTATGTCCCTCTCATCTGCCCTGACAGTAGACTCAAAATGACCATGAGAAGTAAATGTTTTGAATTGATTCAGGAAGTTGAGACAACAACAAAAATGCAACTAAAGACTCATGAAAGAGGACTTCCAGAACTGCATCAGAAAGTAGCAAGACGCCTGCCTGGCAAGCGTAAGGTCCCGAGTTCGATCCCTGGCATGAAAAAAAAAAGTGAACCTTCTTCGGGCCGGGGATTTAACTCAGTGGTTCTGGCGCCTGCCTCGCAAGCGCAAGGTCCCAAGTTCGATCCCTGGTACCAAAAAAAAAAAAAAAAGAAAGTAGCAAGAATCCTGGGATGAATGTGGGTTTTTTTTGGTACGTATCAAACGCAGGACCTTGCACTTGTGAGGCAGGCTGCGTTTGCTATATTTTTTGATCACATCTCACGCACTAGATACACATCTGGTTCAAAGATTTCAGATAATCACGTGCATGCTGATCTGCTAGGCGGTCTCACCCGGGCCTGTTTACTGAGCACTTGTGGTGGAGGCCCTGCGCCTGTTTTCTTGTGATTCTGCACGTTCAAGCACTTTCAGAGCAAAGAGAGAAATTTGGTGTTTGCCTGTCTCTAAAAGTGTGTGGCAGTAGGTGTGAAATGGTTTTAGAAGGGATAATGTTTGCCTCTGTTTAGAAATAAGTAGTCTATGGTTGAGAAGAGAATTCCTGTTTTGAAAATCTAGTGATTCCGGCAGCTTCTGAGGTGTCTGATTACCAGCAGCTGAGCAGCGCAGTCTGTGAATGATGATTCACTGCAGTGGAATCTGTGTGGTCCCCAGAGAGAGAAACTGGAGGAGTGCGGGATTTGCTGATCGGTCTCGCAGCCCTGAGGACCTTTCCATGGGGGCTCTGAAAGCAATCCTCTTATTTTAAAAATGAAATCTTTATGAAGCCAATAAAGCATGGATCTGAGGAGGAGCAAATAGCACCTGTAATAAGAAAATTGGAAGTTAAAAAATTTTAAGTTCAAACTGCTTGATTTTCACATTTTTTAGGTTCTTGGTGTTTATACTTTTTGCCTGCCTCTAGATGATAATTTGTTTTGTAGGGCTGTTTAAAATCTCATCGGAAGATGATAATTACCTCCAATGTGGATGCAAATTTATCACTCCTGGGTGATTTCCAAAAAACCCTGTCAGAGCCCATATTTTGTCGGAAGTGAAATACCTGTCATAGAAGGCTTTTCCTGTGCATGACCTGTCAAGACCCCTGAGGGACAGGTTAGACCCCTGCCCAGGAGGGCGGGGGCTGCTGGTCACTGCTGCCCCGTGGAGGGGTGCTGGCTGCTGGCATAGGCTTGGCTTGGACCCTGGTTGTACAGTTCCACTTCGGGACCTGGGAGACAGGGAGAGATATCTTCTCACAAGAAAGTTGCAAAGATGAGAAAAACATGTTAAATGTGTTGTGTTTAAGGTTAGTGCTGTTTACAGCCTTAATAGAGAGTGAGAGACAAATTTATTCTTTTTCTTACATTACTGATGCCCCAATTTTTTTTGGACTCAGAAGTACTTAACACAAAAAGTACTGAGCCCCAGGAAATGCTCTGTGGGCTATAAGTTACTAGTGTTTGCCTCAGTAAATATTTAGACTGCGAATTAAATGTTTGTGTATCCATTTAAACTTGCCATACTAAGCTCATTATGTTAGTAGGTTTGAATTGTTTTATGAAAAATAAAAATACAAAACAGAAAATTCAGTGTGGATAATGACACTGTTTTACACATTTGCAAGTCCTTTCGGTGTTTTAAAAATGAGTAGATCCTCATCTCCATCTCGACCCAATTTGCAAAGTGCTGTTCTGATGGAAACTTCAGAAGATTTGACTCACACAGCTCCGTGGCTGGAGGAGGGAAGCATGGCACTGTCCTTTCAGGGTGATCTTTGGTTGCCATGGCCTCCGCAGGTGGTGGCTTCTTACGTGTGAGCGCTGTGTGCTCTGCAGCCGGTCTGTGAGCTTCTGCTCCACGACCTTGAATATGTGGGTCTCTCTTGCACTTTTTTTTTTTGATACAGGGGATGGAACTCGGGATCTTTCACTTGCAAGGCAGGTGTCTGAATGACTGGGCTAAATCCCCAGCCCCTCGCTTGCACTTTTAATGGACCCCTTCTCCCTGTGGGATCCTGCAGGGTAATGCACTGGTTCTTTGAGAAAGGCCCGCCTCCTGTGAGTTACGAATCCTCTGGATGTGGAAGCCCTTCACCCTTCAGTGTCTGGCCTCGCCTGTTCATCTGAAAGGTCCTCAAGTGCCTGGTGCTCACTAGCTCTGGGCGTGGATCTGTCTCTGAGTTTCACTTGATGGCTTGAGTCTCCTCACGGGATACCAGATGCTGCCATGTTCTCTGGGGGTGAAGGGCTTGCTTCATTCCCTTCTGAGAAAACACCTGCATAGATCTGTTCCGAATACCTGGAGTCTGCCCACAGTCTCCTCTTGAGGGAAAGGAGTCCCCGAGCAGCACGCCTGCCTCAGCTTTCTGCTGGACAGTGGGGGCTGCTTCTCCTGGACGCGGCCCTGCAGGTGCCCCGTGTCCTTCCTGGCCAGCCCCTGCGGTCACAGAGCTTGGATGCCACTGAGCTTGGATGTGGTGCCGTTGTCCTCTTGCTGCTGTGCATCCCAGGCTCAGTTGCAGCTCCCCTGGTTCCTGCAGGGCCTGGGCTTCCCGCTGGGCTGTTCTCAGGGGAGCCTGGAGTCTCAGGTGCTCAGTCTGTGGGTGCCCAACTCTTCTCAGGTTTGGGGAAAAAGCGTCACCCAGAAGAAGTTCGTCAGTGACTTACTGCGCCAGCAGCGGAGCAGTGCCAGCCAGCAGCAAGGCATGGGGTTGTGTGTGAGGCGGAGGAGACAGACACGGGTCCACACTGCAGGCAGAGACCCTGAAGGCAAGGCTGCGCTCCGTCTACACATAGGTTCCCAGCTCCCGTGTCCTGCCCAGCCTGCGCAGGCAGCTGGCACTTTATCCATTCACTGTCGGGGGACAGGGGTCCGTGCCTGTTGTTTTGCTGGTTTGAAAAATGTAATAAATAATGTTTGGTTTTTCAAGAGCTTCTTGTGTCAAGTTTAAAATACTTGATTTCCTCTTTCTTGTTGTGTGCACTGTTTGTCTCAGAATGATACCACCTGTCCACTGTGGCCTGTGGAAGATACAGTAGGGTAATTTTTTTTTTTTTTCATTTGGTATGGCACTGGGAATTGAACCTAAGGCCTTCACACAGAGCTGTATCTCCAGTCCTTTTTTATTTTGAGACAGGGTCTTGCTAAGTCACTAAATTGGCCATGCTGGACTTGAACTTGGAATCCTCCTGCCTCAGCCTCCCAGAATGCTGGGATTCTGGCCTGTATTACCGTGCCTGTGAACTATTAACATCTATAAGGCTGAAGGAAAGATAGCGTTCATCATCATTCTATTTCTTTCTTTCTTTTTTTTTTTTTGGTAATGGGGATCGAACTTGGGTCCTTGCACTTGCGCAGCAGGCAGCGAAACCAACATTCTATTTCTTAATTGTAATTTTACCTGGTTTCTTTCAAATAGATTCTTTCCTTCCATGAGTCAAAAGATTCTATTACATGTTTCATTTTTTTCAGCATTTTAGATGTGATCAATAACAATTGTAGATTGAGAATTTGTCTTGTAATTGCATTTTGTTGTTGTTGTTGTTTTGTTTTTTGACTCAGGGTCTCACTCTGTAGTTCAGGCTGACCTCAAACTCAGTGATCCTCCTGCCTCAGCCTCCTGAGTGCTGGGATTACAGGCGTGCACCAAAACACCCAACTTTATCCCACTTTAACAATTCATCTTTAAATTAGAAAAAGTGTATTATAAATAAGATTTCTTTTTGAATGAGATAAAATATTAAACTCTAAAATGAGTTTTAGTTAAAATTGAGTTTTAAGTAAAGGTCTTTCTGTGACTAAAGTACCAGCACCCAGTCTTCCCATGCGCCTGTGTGCGGTGCAGGGGAAACTGAGGCGCGAAGTAAGGATCTGTTGAACAAGTGTGAGGTCACGGAGATTGGCAGCTCAGAGAGCAGAGTGTAAGTACTGAGAAGAGCTGAGTTCATCTCTTGCAGAGCACCTTTTCTTTTTTAAAAATTTTATTTATTTTTATTAGTCTGTGTTTGCAGTACATGAAGTCTGCACTCCTCGTGTGGCATTGGTACATGTGCAGAACACACCTTCATTCCTTTCTTCGTCCCCCTCTCTCCCCTCCCTCCCTCTCCCGGTCCCTTTCCCATCTGAGAAGGCTCCATATCCCCGTTTCCTATTATCTGTCTTTTATTTTGCCCTGTATTTATCCTTTGGGTTTCTCATATAAGAGAAACAAGGTGGTGTTTAAGCTCGTGTGTCTGATTCATTTCACTTAACGTTGTGGTCGCAAGGTGCATCCATTTCCTACACATGACTCAAGTTTATCCTTCTTTATGGCAGAGTAGTGCTCCACTGTGTGTAAATACCACATTTTCATTATCCACTTATCTTTCAGTGGACAAAACATCATTTTACACCCCAAACCTCCACCTCAAACAGAGCACAAGCAGTTAGGGGCTGACGATGATTCACACATCCGTATTCTCTGGAAAACTGCACTGATGAGAGAGACAAGAGAGGAGAGGGGAGGGGCAAGTTCGGAGGTCCAGGACCCCTGGGCCCCCAGGGCCACACTTAGAGAACCACAGTGTGGACGTCACAGCTCTGGACGCCAGGAGCCTGCTTTGTCCTCAAGCGGGTGTGGTGACTCCGGGTCTGGCCCCGCCCCCAGCCCTGTCTCCTCGTGACCTTAAGGGCGGCACCTTTAGTCGGGTCCCCTCACCCCGACAGAGGCTGTGAGAAAGGGAGGGCGTGCTGCCTCCCTTATGCGGAACGGCACGGAGTTCTCAGGAGGCGGAGTGCGACTTGGCTCCTGTCCTGTGCTGGCCCTGGTCCGGGCCGAGGCTGAGGACGACACAGCCCGTGCCAAAGCCAGGCGGGCTTCTCGGGCCCTGCTGCTGTGCCGCCTGTGGGAACACTCGGCTCAGCGTGTCTGGGCGGCGTGGCCCGTGTGCCATCTTACCTTGTCCGCTTCGCGCATGGCAGGCGCCTGCAGTCGGCGATCCAGGCTCGGGCCGCGGGGTTCATGTGAGTCTTGGGGTTCAGTGTCCCTGGGACAGGGTGACTGTAGAGCTATGTGCCGGGAAGATTGGCACATTGCTAGTTATGAAGCCTGCATGTTTCTTTGACGCTAAGGTGCACATTTTAATAACGCTGGAATGAGAATGTGTTTTTCAGTGGACGATGCATTAGTTTAACTGATGGCGTTTTCTATTTTTGTGAAAAAGAATCCATTTTCGATTTTGAAACGTTACCTTCATGTCTGCTTCTTTTTCTCCCATAATTACTGATGCCTCTTTCACAGGGAAGATAACAATATATTTTACTCTTAATTGTTTGTATATTTTTCTTTTGAAAGAGAGTAATAAACTATATATTTTCTGAAATTTGCATTTCCACGTGAATTACTTTGTAGTAAATAAGAACATGAATATTAAACTCCACCGATTAAGTATTTAAAAAGCAGACTTCCTTTTTTACAATGAGTTTGCTGATACTCTTTTTAAAAAAATAATATCAAGTTAGTATGAGATAATTATTTTATTAATTAATCTTTTTTTTTTGGTACTGGGTATCGAACTCAGGACCTTGCACTTGCAAGGCAGGCACGGTGCCACTGAGCTACATCCCTGGCTACTGATGTCCTTGATGATGTTTGATTCTTTTTGCGACAGGTTTATTTCCGGACGGTGGAGCTTGTAGAAGAGCCCATCAAGGGGTCTCCGGGGCTGAGCTTCTACTTCAGAATCAACGGCTTCCCAGTCTTCCTGAAGGGCTCCAACTGGATCCCGGCAGATGCGTTCCAGGAGAGGGTAACCCCGGACGTGTAAGACACCAGCCTTCCTTTCTTGTTCCCCTTTTATGAAAGCCCCACCGAGTTGAAGCGAACTTCTTTTTGCTTGCTTTAGTCCTGGGAGAAAGAACTGAGAGGCAGCATGGGATGGATTCTAGGATGACGTCAACTTCAGGGTGCACAGGACTTCGCAGCCTGAAATTCCGTTCTTCCGGCTGCTTGAGACCCCCGAAGCTGTCCTGTGTTTAGAAAACTATTACATATTTACTCTGGATAAACAAGACAATGACGAAGTGACATTGTGGATTGTGAGTCCTAGAAGAGAAAAGATTACATTCAACAGTTTCCCCAGAATGCCTTGAATATATTTAAAAAATTTAATTTTTATTAGATATGTTTGCAACACATAATGATTACAAATTCATCATGGGGAGTTGGTACAGTTTGGAGCATGGATTTGAGAGTTAGAAGCTCGTGTTTGTCTTTTTGTGTAAGACTTGTCTTTTATGAAAGAATTTAAAAAGTCTCGGGGTGGGAGCAGGCAGAGGTGAGGAGGGGACATGCGGGGTGGAGCTGGGGCAAGCTTGGCCACGCCAGGCATTGCGTGGTGCTGTCCGCGGGCTTCCTGAGAGGTGAGGGGCTTTAGCTGCCCTTGACTCGGAAACAAACCAGAAAAGGTGGCTAACTGTGCAAAATGGTGGACCCGTTAATTTGCTTCCTGTGGTTACCTTGTAATTAACTACATGTCCACCATGAGATCACATTCTATACCTTAAATATATACAACAAAACATTTTAAAAAATAAAACCAAAGTAAGTCATAAAACATTGTGGATCTAGAAAAAAACTAAAGTATTTTTCTGAGGTCTTGAGAATAGATCTTTCGATGAAAACATTTTCTAATTGGATATATAAATTATCGTATTTGTGACAGTGAAACTAAACTATGTGAAGTGAAAATAAACACATTTTACCTTATTAAGATCAGTAATAGTTTAACTTATTTACAAAAATGTACATGTGCATTGTATATTATTTGGTGTTTAGAATGCAAATGTGGTTAATAACTAAATCCTAATTTGGCTAAAACCAACCTGTAGAAATTTCCTTTTTTAAAATGTATATATTAAAAAAAAGTATATATTATTTTAGATTTCATAAGAAAATGAAATTCTCAGCTGGGCATGGTGGTGCATGCTTATAATCTCCTCACTCTGGGAGGCTGAGGCAAGGGGATTGCGTGTTAGAGGTTTGTGAGACCCTGTCTCAGAAAATTAAAAAATAGGCTTGGATTTTGTCTTACTGCTTGAGGTGGTTCTGTAAAATGAACATGCCTCCTGAGGTTTACTCAGGAATAAAAATGGTTTACTCCCTAGGAAAAAATATAAAAAATAGTTTTAAAAGCAGTGTAGCATTGCTAAAAACTTAGAAAAATGGTGTCACTGATAATTTTTCAGTTTCCTTTATGTGATACAATTGATGTGTGAATTGTTTTACCTCCCTTCTTTTCATTAGCATTATATACAAATCATGGTTTTCCAAGTGTGCTTTTCCAACAGATTGGAAATGTTTTAGAAGTTTCCCTTAATGTCCCGAAATGTCCAAATGGGCCTTGTTTTGCCGCGTTCTCCTCAGGCTGCGGCTCCTTCTGCAGTCGGCTGTGGACGCAAACATGAACGCAGTGCGAGTGTGGGGAGGTGGCATCTATGAGCAGGATGCCTTCTACGAGCTCTGCGACGAGCTGGGGGTCATGGTGAGTCCCGGGTGGGGCCTCTGGTGTCTCGGGGGCGCCGGCGGTGGTGACCCATGGTGACCCCCATCTTGTCCATGTGACTCATGGTAAACCCAGAGCCACTGCTGGTAGTGGGTATCGGAGTTGTCTGCTTATTCCAGGTCGAGACCTGTTATGCATGTGGGTTCTATCTAAGTATCTCTCTACCTACACTTCCTTTGTGATCCGTGGGTATGCATAATAGGAGAAAATAAAATACTAAAACAGTGCAGCTCTAAGGAGCTTTGATCCTCCAGAGAGGGAGTCTGCTAAAGTGGGGTAGAGGAGAGGCATGCTCAGCACTGCCCCCGACCTGCTGTCCCTGTGTCCTGAGCAGGTGAGGGCTGAGCAGAGGGGACTTCGGTCCTCCGTGTCTTCCCTGGGTCCCAGGACCCCTCGGACACTGCAGCCCTTCGTGTGGGGTGGTGGAGAGGCTGCATCTCACCCCTGTCACCGTCCCAGCACTTCATACAGACTCCCGTGACGGGAGTGTTGTGTCGATCATTGTATTGTGTAGGGAAAGGTAATGTGAAAAGTGTACGTGCTCAGGATGATGTGATTTGATTTTTTCTTTTAAATATTTTTATCTACAGTTGGTTGCATTGAAGGATGCAGAGTCTACGGATATGGAGGGCAGTGGCCTGTGGCTCCCATTCTGACATCATAGGGGCCACGCACAGTGCTGTTGTCGCAGGGCTTAGTAATAGTCATGGTCCTGCTGACCAATGTGAGGGTCTGTGCGGCCTTGCCCTGGCTGCTGTGCCCTTACTTTATTATTTTATTATCTTCACGCCCACCCACCTCTGTCCACATTTACAGATGAGGGGGATGGCATAGCACGTTAGGAACCTCACTCCTACCCGGCCTTCACCCTTGATGGAGAAGGTGCTGGGGAAGCGGCTGCTTGGGCTGTGATTTTAACCCCAAGTGCAGCCTCTGAGGAGGGACTTCGTGGCTTCATTCCTAAACTGGACTAAAGCAGAAAATCAGGTCCTCTGTGAACCAAGTGTCACGATGTGTGGTGCACACACCTGGAATCCCAGCTACTTGGGAGGCAGAGGCAGGAGGGACCCCAAGTTTGAGGCCAGCCTGGGCAACTTAGTGACTTAGTAAGACCTTGTTGCAAAAAAAAAAAAAAAAAAAGAATAAATAAAATAATGCATTGATTTTTATCACTTGGGTGCATCTTCCAAAACCAAATGGCTGGTGAAAGTTTGAAAGTTAGAAAGAATTAGGAATGAGGAGGGTCTGGGGAAGCTTCATTTCCTTTCCCCAGTACACTCATGATTTCCTTTTTGATTTCTCTTGTGTTTTTGCCCACCTGCGTGGCCCTGGGGCAGTGTGAGGTCTGCAGCCTGGGCCCTTCTCCTCTGAGCTGCTTCCTGGGTGTGGGGACAGCATCTCCTGAGAGACTCACCGAGCACTCTGCGGCCCTGTGTTTCTTTCCAGGTGTGGCAGGACTTCATGTTTGCCAGTGCCATGTACCCAGCCGACCAGGGCTTCCTGGATTCTGTGCGGGCGGAAGTTGCTTACCAGGTACGTGGTTGCTGCTCTGAGAAGAGAGGAGATGTGCACATTTCATTTTCCCTCTTGGGAAGTGTCTTCCTTTTTCTACTTGTTCCATACCCAATGCCAAGCAAAATCACACGGTGATTTTAAGATTGTGTGCTTGCCAACATCCCTGACCTGAGCCCCATCCTTGGTTCTCTGCTGAGCTCCTGTCCCTGCACCTGGCTCCCTACCCTGGGCCAGGCTCCTCACCCCCACCCTCGCCCCCGCAGCAGTCCCTCCTCGGTGGGTGACAGTGCCGTCTTTGGATTGCTTGGGACAGAAACTGAAAGTGATTGTCAACCCAGGATTCCTTTTGCGTTCAGTGTGTACATACTTCCTGTGTATACGCACATAAATGCAAGGCCTGGCCATCTGCTGTCTCTGTCTACGGAAGTCCCAGAGACTGGTCAGCCCAGGAGCAAGTATCTTCATGTTGAGATGTCTTTCCTGTTAAGACAAAGGCACCTGCCGGGTCCCACGGCCTTTCTGGTGGGCACAGCTACTAGGGGTTGAGTCTAGGAGCTGAAGGCCAGCCTGTGCCATGTAACGAGACAGCATCTCGGCAAAAAAACCACCTTAGCTTTAGGCTGGGGGTGTGACTTAGTGGGAGAGAGGGCCCCTGGGCCCACCCTCCTACTGAAAAACAAATTCCTCTGGGCTGGGGTGCAGCTCAGAGTTAGAGCCCTGGCCTAGCATGCTCACAGCCCTAGGTTTGATCTCCAGCACTGCACAAAATAAGAGTGCGAAGCGGGAGGGGCTTCCTAGAGAGCTGGCTGATCCAAGGTTTGGAACACCTTTGTTAAGGTCATGCTGCTTATTACACCAGTATCACTGGTGGGTGCTTTTGGGCACAGACAGGTTTGTGAGCCAAGTGCTGAATGCCCTTATTTTGGCAGCTCCGGCTGGCTCCAGAGCCCGATTGTGGTACTCTCTGTGGTTTCAAGTGTTGTCAGATGTCAGCTAAGTACTCCAAACCATCCCCTGCAGCGCCTTTCTGGGTGGGATGCAGTTCCTGCCCACGTCACATCTCTGGCTCTTCTGTTCCTTCTCCCTCTTGCCCTGGGCCTGGACCACTCATTGGCCTGAATGCAGCTCTCTCTGGGGAGCCCTTTCTGCAGGTCTAGACCAGGTCCTTCGCCTGTCCTCTGTGACATGTGGCACTCTTGGTGGGGCTGAGTCAAGTTCTGTCACCTGGATGACTATGTCTCCCCGAGGCCCTGCGCCTGCCCTCTGTGCCTGTCCCTGGCTGGCTTCACCATTGAGTGGACAGGCAGATGGACGGATGGTGGACAGCTTACATTAGTCACAGCTACACAAGTTTTGATGGCGGGCCTCCCCCGGTTCTTTTGTGTGCTATTGAAGGGAGGGAGAAGCTGTGGTTTGTGTTGCAGCTGAGCCTGGTGTGGTCTACTCACATCGTGCGTGTGGCACAAGATCCCTGGGGCTCTTCGCCTCCTCAGAGTATGCATCTGTGGGTGCTGAGCATCCCTAGTGCGCTGCCAGCAGATGGGGTGTCACTCTCCTGGACACGACAGAGGCAGCGAAGGGGAAGTGCCGGACTGTTTACAGGGCTGCTTAGAAAATGCAAGACTTCAGTTTTTAAAAACACCAAACATGTCTTTATTTCTTCTTTTTTATTAGATTTTAATTTCTAATGCTTTCTTCAGCAGCACACATACTGGCTTTTTATTTCTATTGGAATATGTTTGCAGTACATAATGATTCCATTCCTCATGTGGAGTGGGTGCATGGATATAACACATCTTCACTCAGTGTTTTACCCCCTTCTGCCCTCCCTCCCTTTCCTCCATCTCTTGATCCTCGGCCATTTGGCAAAAGATCTATCTCCTTGTTTCCTATTATCCATCTTTTATTTTGCACTTTATTTGTAGTTTTGGTTTTTATGTAAGAGAAACTATGCAATTTTTAAGCTTGTATGTCTTGATTTATTTCACTTCATATTATGGTCTCAAGGTGCATCCATTTTTTACAAATGACTCAAGTTTATCTTTCTTTATGGCAGAGTAGTGCTCCATTGTATGTAAATACCACATTTTCTTTATCTGTTCATCTGTTGATGGACATATGGAACACTTTCAAGGTTTAGCTATTGCGAATTCTGCTTCTATAAACATGAGTGCACATATATCACTGTGGTATGATGCTTTTAAATCTTTGGGAAGATTTCTAGAAGGGGAATACCTGGGTCAAATGGAATTTCCATTTTTAGTTTTTCGAGGAATCGCCACACTGACTTCCATAGTGGTTGTACCAGTTTCCATTCCTATCAACAGTGTGGAAGAGGTCCTTTCTCCCCTCATCCTCACCAGCACTTGTTATTATTTGATTTCTTGATGATGACCGAGCTTTCTGGGGTAAGATAGAATCTCAGTGTTGTTTTAATTTGCATTTCTCTAATGGCCAGAGATGTTGGACATTCTTTCATGTTTTACGGGCCACTTGTACTTCTGTGAAGTGTCTGTTCATTTCACTTGCCCATTTTTTTGTTTTTATTTTGGTATCAGGGATCAAACTCAGGACCTTGCACTTGCAAGGCAGGCGCCGGAACCACTGAGCTAAATCCCCAGCCCAACTTGCCCATTTTTTTGATTGGGTCTCTTATTTTGTGGGAGGGGTCTAGTTTTTTGAGTTCTTTCTCTATTCTAGATATGAATCCTCTGTCTGAAGAATTGCTGGTAATTTCCCTGTTCCTTCGGTGTCTCTTTGCTCTGCTGGTCATTTCCTTTGCTGTGCAGAAGCTTTTGAGTTTGCTGTGACCTCCATGGAAACCACTCTTTAATGCACCCCTAGTGCCCTGTTGCATGTTTCTGAGCTCCTCAGCTGTGTGCTTTGACCATCGACTCTGGTGACAGAGCGGCTGTAAATAGCAATGAAATTACAGCACCCGTGTGGCTCGGAGGAGCGCTCCTGCCCTGCCCATTGACTCCGCTGGTCATTGTCACCCATAACTGCCCTCCTGACAGGCACATGTCTGGGTCTCAGCAGATGGGGTGTGGTGCTCTCTGATCATGTCCAGCCTGGCGGGGCTTCCAGAGCAGTCCCTGGGCTCCTGTCCCTGTTGGGCACAGCCAGTGGCTTCCAACCTCCAAGGACCCCGGAGCTGTTTCAGGGCCCGGCCTCCCGACTACCTGTCTCCCTTGTAGGGATCCTCATGAACTCACTCGCTTTCTAAAAGCTTTTCTAGTTCTTCTGCTTCACTTTTGTATTTTTATCTAGAGATGCTATTACTATTTTGTTGTACAGATTTATGATGACTGGTGTGATAACCTGGCACAGGTGTGCAGTGTGCAGTGATCATGCCAGCGTAGTTAGCATCACTGTCTCCTTAAGTGGTGAAAACACTTTTCACTTCACTCGCAATCTTTCCACGCTGCTCTGTGCCCTCGGGGCTGACAGTGTGAGCTGAGCTCGCTGTCCCGAGCTGCACCCTCATCACGGTGGCCACACATGCAGGGGACACTGTGGGGACTCGGTCCCTTTGTGAGTCCTGGGACAGGGGTGGGTGCTGATGGCATCTGATGGGGCACTGATTTCCCCCGGGACAGTGGGACTCGTGGAAACAGGGACGCTGTGCTTGGACCGAGTTTGCATCATGTGGGTTAGCAGGGACAGCCACGTCCTCTCTCCAGAGCGCTCGTCCCACTGACTGGGTTAGGTCCATTTTCATATTAGATTTTTTCTTAAATAAAATATGAAATGATTTTATGTGTTTATTGGATTCAGTGTGATAGCCCAGTACGGGTCCACAGTATGTAGTGATCGACTCTGTAGCTTTGCTCTATGTTTGTAGTCTTCACTCCCCTCCCCGGTTACTGTGGAAAAACTGGGATCCCCTAGCCTGGGGTGCCATCTGCTCCACGCTCCCTCCCCAGAACCCATCCCTGCTTTCTATGCTGCTTGGAACCTTTTCCTGGCAATTCTGAGAATGACAGGTGGGTTCTTTCTCTTTTTAACGGGATTATGTTTTCTTCCATTTTTATACAGCAGAGAAAAGGAACCCATCATATCAGTGTATAGTAAATCTAAATAAAAGGAATGTCAGAGACTTCTTAAGAGGTGTCCCACCGCTGGCACCACTAGCCCAACTCTGATGCGTGTTTTTGTGTGTGTTCTGAAATGCAGGGGCTAATTGTGCTCTGAGTGTGGAGGTTTTTGTGTCTTCCTGAATTCCAGGTCAGGAGACTGAAGCCCCATCCGTCTGTCATCCTGTGGAGCGGCAATAATGAGAATGAGGGACTACTGGCCGTGAACTGGTTCCAGGTCCCTCCCAGCGACCTGGAGACCTATGTCAAGGACTATGTGACGCTGTATGTGGCCAACATCAGGGAGGTCGTTTTGGAAGTAAGTAGTGGTTTTTAATGCAGTAGAACTTAGGGAATGTGTTTTTCAGATGGATAAGTTTGGATATGGGTGGGTATATTTATGCACCTTTATGGTGTTGCCCTCAGCAGGATCAGCTGGACACAGTCGTGTCCTGGTCCCACTGAGGCAGCTGGAGGGACCCTGTGGACGTCTGTGATGATAACGTTGTCTGGGGAGCTCTCCATGCACATCTAGCTCCTGGGGATCTGTCCATAGGACCCTGAATGTTAGAGTCTCGAGATTCAATGTTTTACTGAGACGCTGCCTATACAGTCCTGTGCTGTGAATGCTGGTGAGAACATGGTGTCTGTGGCCTGTGACCTGAGGGGCCAGGGGAGAGGGCAGAGCTGGCCACCAGGCCTACCAAGGCCCTTCCTCGGTGGGTTCCCCTTGTACCCCTCTGTCTGATAGACGCATTATACAACCATGCATTCATGTGCACTGGCTATTTTTGTGGAGGAGGGGAAGCAGCATTTTTCAAGTAATGCCTTCAAGAGAATTTTAAAACTTTAATGTTTGGGATGGGGATTTAGCTCAGTGGCACTGCACCTGCCTCACAAGTGTGAGGTCCTGACTTCGATTTCCAGTACGAGGGGGGCTTTAATGTTTAACGTGTGATTTAATAATCTGTCATTACAGTTTTGTGTCTAATTAGATGTTTGGTATATTTGGGTATATCCTGAAACAATTTGAAAAGGTATATATTTTTTAAAATAGTAAGATATTAGCACATAAATATGCCCAGTTGATGGCATTATTCCATTTATAAGAAGAGATGGCAGTGAGAATTCATGACAAACATAGGTTCCAGTGTACAGCTTATCTGATACACTGTGTCACGTGACATCAAGAGTCTTTCTGTTCACAAAATGGGATGGTGTCAGCTTTAACTAATAGTTGTAGACCATTATTATATAATCTTTTTACTCATAGTGTTGGTATTATGTTTTCCATATCTGATGATGTTCAGAAATTGATTTTAATACATGCGGATTTTAATTTCATAGAATGGTGATTAAGTTTCATGACTGAAAATTCTGGCTGAGCCACTTACTGTCTGTAAGTCTTGGGCAAGGTGCTTAATGTCCACTCTTCCATTTGTAAAATTCATCTAGAAAGAGAGACAGAGCCCTCAGGGTTGTTGGGTGGGTTAAGTGGACACGGGACAGCAGGCCCAGGATGCAGACTCCAGCCCATAGTAGCATTCCATGAAGGCTAATTGAATCATCATTCCTGTTGGTTTCAGTTGACAAATCTTCAGACACACTTGAATCTATAATTTTAATGCTACATTCTTGAACTTAAAATATCCACATTCCGTCAGTAGTGGGGCAGTTGCCTAGCATGTGCAAGGCCCTGGGTTCAATCCCCCAGGACTGTAACAAAAAGAAAATAAGCTTCCATGTGCCAGTCCTACATCTCAAATGGAAATACCGTCCCTTTCTTGCAAGGATCCGTGTATCTTAAGTGAACTGTGAGTCCTGATTGATGATTGCAAGTTTCTTTGAAGATGGACAGTGTTCAAGGCTTCCTAGTCATCTCTGTGGTTGTCTCTGTCAAAGTGAAAGGCATTTAAGGGAAAGCCTGGTAAATGGATCCATCTCACAGTTCCTGTGAGGGGCTTTCCTTTATGGCCATTTTCTCAGGTCTTCTTATGGTTTTCTTGGCCCAAACAAATGCTCAAGACTGTTACCTAGAAAGAAGTCATCTGTGAGATGTGAGGCAGAAAATCAGGCCTCACCTGAAAGTAATTCATAAACAGAAACACACATTAATGCACCGTCAAGGATGGATGTTTTCAGGTAGGGATTTATTAGTGATTCTACTGAGTGGCTCATTTTACCAAATTGTTCAGAAGTCTGGAGGAATGGAGGAACGGATCAAGCTTGATGGATCAAGGCAGATGAATTGATTTCCAGTTTTACTTCAAAGGCCCCATATTTTAAAGATTCAAGAATTCTTGAGTTATCGTCTTACTGTCCTCTAATATTTTAAATTTGACTAACTCAATCCACCAAGTCCCTGTTGCCAGGCATGAAGCCTTGTTCCCGTGTTGCAAGGGTCCTCCTGTTCTTGTGGAGCTCAGTCTGCTGTCAGAGAAAGCCTGGAGAAAAATGACCAGAGTGAAAGACGTGCCGTAGGAAAGCCGGTTCCAGAATGCCGAGAACTATCGGAAGGAACCACTAATTTTAATTGGAAGAGTTTGAGAAGGCTTTCATGCGAAAGGTGGACATTCATCCAAGTCTTAGTGGTGGAGCAGAAAGTTGAGGCAGTGTGGTCCCATAGGTATTTTCGGTATAGGTAGAAGTGCCAGCGGGGTCGGTTTGTGTGGGGAGCAGGATGAGGACTCATGATTTGTGTGGGGAGAGTCACAGGCAGAAGGGCTGCTTGGGAGCAGGTTACAGAGGGACCCTGACCCATGTTTGGGGCTGGGCCCCATCCAGTAGAGTGGCCAGAGGGCACACATTTTTGGGGAGAGGAGGGACTTTATGTGACCTATGTTTTTCTGGAAGATACCTTTACTAGCAAAGGATTAGGGGAGTATGAGATTCTGGACAAGGAAATCTATTAAAACTGAGAACTCCAAGTTATTGGGAACATGTGATATGCCAGGTACTACTACATTAATTACAGTCATTGTATTAATTAATATTAGACACACAGTGGCACCTTGATTCATGAATGCATTTATTTGTGAACAATTTGGTTTGCAAACAGGAGTGTTTGGCAAGATTTTGTTTTTGTTTGCAAACTCTGCATTGGGTGACAAATGCAGCTGCGGCCACCTTTCCTTTGTGGCCATCTTTTCCAGAATTGTGGAATGAATGAAGTTGTGAACTGAGATACCACTGTAAATATATTATTTGGATGCTTTATATAATTTAACTTTAGAATTACCCTGGCATGGAGGGAATACCGTGTAATCTCTGTTTCACAGATGAAGACACAGGGACTAGGGAGATTAAGCTCAAGGTCACAGAGGGCACAGATGGTGAAGCCCAGTAACCTGGAAGTGGAAATGCAGTGATGGAAACAGTGTTCGCAGAGCTGGCACTGTTCAGAGTGATGCAGTGAGGGGCAAGGTGAGGCTGCTCCTGCTCGGGTACTGGTGACCAGCACAGGCAAACGCTGGTGCACTGGTGCATTTGGGGTCCTACATGAGGAAAGGCTGGTGTTGCTGGTGGCCGGACAGTGTGGGTGGAGATGCTGTGAGTCGCCCTGGCTTCTTGAGTGGAAGTTGGTGGGTGGCATGAAGTACGCTTGAGTGACCGATGAAGGCGTGGCACCCGCAGCCCTCCTGGTGCCCGGAGCCTGTGCTGTGCTCCGCACACTCATCGAGCAGCCCTGGGTCAGCTGTGCTGGGCGCAGGCCACTCTTGGGCCAGTGACCGGGCTGTCCTGGGGTGACCCTCCAGGACCCTGAATGACTATGCCTGGCACAATTACTGGATGCAGGAGCCTGGCAGAGGTTTGAGGCCTCTCCCTCTTGCATGCCCTGGACTCAGGGACACAGGACAGACACTTGCCAAGGGGAGATTTCTGAGAGACAGGGAGTGAGCTCCTTTGCCAAGATGACTGTGTCATCCTGACCTCCTCTGAGCACCAGGTACTGAGCTATGTCCTTACAGCTCCCTCACGGCTTGGTAGCTTCTGTCACACACACGTTCCCTCTCCATGGATCCTGTCCATGGATTCCTCTCCATGGACGGCTACGTGGGCAGGTGCTGTACTCTGAGAGATGGGGAAGGGGGCACACGGCCACACAGGGCCTGATACTGCCCTGCATCCCGGTAGCAGGACCTGTGGCCAGCCCTTCCTTGTTGGAGTTGTTCAGCGCTTCCAGTCCCAGCAGGCACAGCGTGCTTTCCTTGTCCTCATTTCACAGAGGACATGCTGAGGTGCAGATCAGCCCCGAGTCACGAGGGATTTAAACTCAGGTGCCTCGGGCCCCGCAGTGTCTGTCCTTAACCTGGTGTCCGGGGCAGAGGTGATTGGCCCCAGGGAGCTCTTGGCAATGTCATAGACAGTTTTGGGGTGGCAGCCAGAGACTGCTGGGTACGGTGAGTGACCCCAAACTCATCATCCAGTCCCAGATATCAGTGGTGGCAAAGACGAGGACTGAACCAGATTGTGGGCTGATCAGAATGTGCAGTGAATAAGTTCAAGTGTAAAAGCTGTGTAACAGTCAGAGACAGGGCCATTCCCCTCAAAGTACGCAAGGGCCTCCCTCTCACTTTGAACACACTTATCCCATTGTTCTTTTTGAACACACTGTCCCATCAATGTGTTTTTATGGTAATAAATTTTTTTTTGGTACCAGGGATCGAACTCAGGTCCTTGCGTTTGCGCAGCAGGCAGCGAAACCACTGAGCTAAATCCCCAGCCCTACGGTAATAAATTTAAAACTGAACACCCACGGTGTTTTTTTCTATCACCCCTGTACCCGCCCTATGAGGGAAGAATGGAGGGAAGCTTGATTGAAAGGTCGGAGTCGCTCTGTGAGGGCCCTGGGTGGGTGGGAAGCAGCTTGGCGTTGAGAAGGGTGTGGGCGAGCCTGCTTGCATTTCTGGGACCTGTGCTTTGTTGCATGAAATTATTACCCTTAACATCACTTTATTTCTGTCCTCAGGGAGACAAGAGTCGTCCTTTTGTGGCGTCCAGTCCTTCAAATGGGGCTGAAACCATCGCAGAAGGCTGGGTGGCCAAGCACCCTAACAGCAACCATTACGGCGATGTGCACTTTTATAACTATAACAGCGACTGCTGGAACTGGACCGTTTTCCCCAAAGCCCGATTTGTATCTGAATATGGCTATCAGTCCTGGCCTTCCTTCAGTACGTTAGAAAAGGTAAACCTTCGTTCATTTGATTTTCTAGTAATTTGGAACAATAGACTATGGGTGTACATTGCTTCTGAAAAATGGTTCAGAAAACCAAATGAAATCTACCTTTTTGAGGGGTTACTGGAGATCGAATCCAGGACCTTCTCACTGAGCTGCATTCTCAGCCCTTTTTTATTTTTTTATTTTTAGACAGAGTCTTGCTGAGTTGCGCAGGCTGGTTTTGAACTTACGATCCTCCTGCCTCAGCCTCCCAGAGTGGTGGGATTATAGGTGTGCACATCCCGTCTACCTTCTTCTTCTTCTTTTTTTTTTTTGGTACCGGGGATCGAACTCGGGTCCTTGCGCTTGCAAGGCAGGCGGTGGTGGCGGAACCACTGAGCTAAATCCCCGGCCCCTTCTTCTTCTTATTTAAATGAAAGTTTAGGAAGAAGACAAGAAAAGAACTTTTTCTTTCACCTTGGGGGCGCTAAGCTCTTGTGATTATCATCTTGGGGACTCTAAATTTTCTGTATTGCTTTTAGTTGCATTCCTTCAGGAACATTTACAAGTTAAATAGGAGTTAGTGGTTGCTTAAATCTGAATTACTGTTTTGTTTTTTTTTGGTACCTGGGATCAAACTCAGGACCTTGCGCTTGCAAGGCAGGCACCGGAACCACTGAGCTAAATCCCTGGCCCGAATCTCAATTATTGTTGCACATAAAAATAACTCTTACTTGCTAGTTTCTGTGTCTCCCACAACTGTTTTGGCATGGACAGATGTTTGAGACTGAGCATCTCATTACAGTGAGAAGTGGATGTGATAATGCTTTTCTCTCTTCTTTTGTGCCACCATCACATGGTCTAACTGTAGATTTCCATGTCTCCAAAGATTCCCTGACCCAGTAGCAGCCACCCCCCTCTGCCCTGTTGTCCTACCCTGGCCCTGGTTCTACCGGTCCACTGTTGATGTCTAGACTTCCTATTCCCATGGTCCGTGTGATCAGAACCACACAACATGGGTCCCATGCATGGCTTCTTTGACTTTGCATTGTGTGTTCCAGGTTCATCCGAGTCATACTGTGTGTCCGTGTGTCACCCCTCCTGATTGTGGAATGATATTCTGTTGTATGTGTCTTCTACATTTGGTGCACTGTATCTGTGAGCGGACATTTGTGCACGTGCAGTGTGAATGTGTGTGTGCATTGCTCATGTGAGCATGTTTTCAGTTGCACATGTCTTACCCATGACTTGGAGTTGCTGTGCCACATGCTAATTGGACGTTGAACATGAAGAACCAACACGTTGTTTCCATAGTGACAGCACCCGTTTGTACCAGGGGTCCATTTTTTCCACACTGTTGTCAACACTAGTTATTTTTCATTATAAAAACACTTCCCGGGAAATACGCATTTGTAGAAAATTTGCATTTCCCTGATGGCTGAGTATGTTGAGCACCTTTCCCATGCTTATTGGTTATTTGTCTGTCTTCCTTTGAGAAATGTGCGCTCAGCTCATTCGCCCACTTTTGAATAGAGTCATTTTATTATTATTATTATTATTATTATTATTATTATTGTCATTTTATTATTGAGTTATGAGTGTTTTTAAAAATTTATTCTAGAATTTTAAAAATCAGACATGTGGTTTCCAAATATTTTCTCCCAATCCATGGGTTATCATTTTATCAACTTGATGGTGCCTTAAAAGCATAAAACTTAATTTTGACAAAGTTCTACCTGCCAGTCTCGAGCTTTTGGTATTGACTCTAAGAAATCCTTGCCTAATCAGATAACTAATGTTTACTCCTGTGCTGTCTGCTAGGAATGTTTAGTGTTAGCTCTGGGCTGGGTGACCGTTTTACTTTTCTCCATGTGTTATTAATGTGTATCTAGATTCACTCCTGTGCCTGAGGATGGACGGCCAGTTGTTCTGATTCCACTTACCAGTGCCTAGCTTAAAAACAAAAAAGATCAGAGTGTCATTATTTAGTTTATATCCTCGACTACATCAAGAGTAAATGTGTTTATCAGTCTTGTTTCTCAGTCACTGAGAAACAACTAATATAAGCAAACTCTGAAACATCTACTGTTGTCATAGTAGCATTTTATTCCTGTTTCAGAACTATGACAGTTTTGACAAACTAATAACAAAATAATATGAAATCGATGAGAGGGCATTATAAAATGCACATAATGAATGCATTTTGATGAGGCAAAGCTTTTGAGAGAATAAACAAGTTGTAACTTTCTAGGTATGAACAAGGGAGGGCAAAGGTAGCAAATCCTGCTCTGCTGATTCCACTTTGCACAAAGTTAGGCTTTGACCAGTGACAAGTATGACGGCAACAACATCTATGACATCAGCCACACAACAAACTTTAGGCTCTTCCCCAGCATGTAGAGTACTTTCTGGGCTTGTCAGGAACTTCTAGACAAGTAGTTTCACTGCCAGCTTCCCAATTGTGACTCTTAATCCCCAACCCCGGCTTGAACTCAGGACCTTGCGCTTGCAAGACAGGCGTGGTGCCACTGAGCTAAATCCTCACCCCTGTGACTCTTAATCTTTACTTGAAAGGTCTCAGCAAAGGGAGACTGGTCTTATAACAGCACGTTCGCCCGTCATCGACAGCACCATGTGGATGGAAACGAGGAGATGCTTCGCCAGGCCGCACTGCATTTCAGGCTCCCACAAGGCCTGGACCCTGAGCGCATCTTCAGAGACACGCTCTACCTGACGCAGGTGGGTCCCATCATGGTGGGTGAGGTTCCTGGGTGGCCACAAGAGGTCACAAAGATTTTGAAGGCTTTATGTACAAAGTAGGTTTTGATTCTGCTGATTTTAAGAGCTTTGTTTTCTTCATTATGACACGCTAACGTGTGAGATTTGAAATGGTTCATTTTTGGTATTTGTTTCTTTTGTAAGAACAGTTTAAGAAATTCTAAACTGTGCACGAAAATGCTCCCTAGTTCAAGATTATTATAAAGGTTTTTCTCATTAAGACAAGGCTTTTTCTCAAGGGTGAAACACAACAATGGAACCCAGGAGGGTGCAGAGATAGACTCGTGCATGATCTGGTCACCTGATTTACTGCATTTGCCACTGTGATTCAGGGGTCAAGGACAGCTTTATCAATAGACAGTGCTGTGTCAAATGGATACTTCAATGGGACAATAAATGAACCTTGACTCCATGTATACAAATGAATTTGGGGGCCAGGGATTTAGCTCAGTGGTTCCACTGCCTGCCTCGCAAGCTCAAGATTCCAAGTTTAATCCCTGGTACCAAAAAAAAATGAATTTGGTTACTGATCAAAGATTCAAATGTGGACACTGGGAGTTTAGCTCAGTAGTAGAGCACATGCTTAGTACGCCAAGGCCCTGGGTTTCATCCCTGGTACCCCCCAAAAATAAAATAAATAAGAGTCCAATGTGAAAGGTGCTACAATGAAGCTTCTAGGAGGAAAACAGAAACATATCTTTGTGACTTTGGGGTAGGAAAGAGTTCTTCAGCCAGGCAAAGCACTGGCCATACAAGAAAATGTTGATAAATTATACTTTGCTAAAATTATGGGCTCTGGTACTGGGACATAGCTCAGTGGTAGAGCACTTGCCTCACACGTTTGAGGTTCTGGCTCCATCCTCAGCACCACCAAAAACAAAAATAGGGGTTTCTGTAGATCAAAAAACCACTAAGAAAGAAAAAAGGCAAGCCACAGATTGGGGAACAATAGTCACAGTTTATGTATCTATTTTATTTTATTTTATTTTATTTGTGGCGGTGCCAGGGTCAAATGCAGAGCCTGTGCTTGTGAAGCGAGCACTCTGCTACTACTGAGCTACCCCCAGGCTGCAGCTCGTCTGTCTGATAAAACATATGCAGAGTGAAGAAGTTCTAGAAGTCGGACAAATAAGTCAGAAAACCTATGAAAACTGGGCAGAAACCTTGAACAGGCACTTTACCACAAAGATACCCAAAGGGTCAGTAAATATATGAAAATATGCTCACTTTTATTCTTAAGCAGAGAAATGCCAAATAAAGCTTTCCCTGCTGACCCTGCAGCAGAGGGGCTCACACTGAAAAGACTGGCAATGCCAACTGTAGGTGAGGAGGAGACAGCTGGAACTTTCAGGACTGCTGGTAGGAGCGCACCTTTGTTCAACCACTTTGAAAAAGCTTATGGCAGTTTCTATCAGGGCTAAATGGTTGGTTTCCTTTGGAATGAACATTTTTACATTCAGCTGTGTGCCTAAGAAAAACAGGTGCCTAGGGCTGGGGATTTAGCTCAGTGGTTCCACCACCTGCCTTGCAAGCACAAGGTCCTGAGTTCAATCCCCGGTGCCAAAAAAATCCAAAAAACAAAAACAAAAAAACCAGGTGCCCATCCACCAACAGATGTCTTCGATAATGTTCAGGGAAGCGGTGTTCACAATAGACCCAAACTGGAAACATAAATTTCCATAGAGAGGAAAAGTTACAAACAGACTGTGGTGTATTTGTGCAACGGAATGCTATGCAGTGATAAAAAGAACAAGCACTCGTAGCACCATCAACCTGGATGAGTCCCACAGTGAAACAAGCCAGACATAAAAAGGTGTATAGGTTCCGTTGCCTTTTGTGTTGGGATTCAGGTATAGAGAAGACTAGTCCAGATGTTAGAAAACAAACTAGTCTTTTTTTTGGAGGGGCATACGGGGGATTGAACTTGGGACCTTGCACTTGTGAGGCAGGCAGCAGAACCACTGAGCTAAATCCCCAGCCCCTAAAACAAACTAGTCTTAACCAGCATTGGTGAGCACTGCTTAGCAAGGGGCCACCAGGCTTTCTGTTTATGCCCTGATCTGTGGGTGGCTACACAGGCCTGTGTGTATCACAAGATTCTGCACGTTAGTATGCACCTTAGCAGGCTTTGTTTGTTTTTTTGACATGGGGTCTCACTGTGTAGTTCAGGTTGGCCTCAAACTCATACTCCTCCTGCCTCAGCCTCCTGAGTGCTGAGATTACAGGTGTGTGGCACCACGCCTGGCTCAATATATTTTTAAACACTTCTGTAGAGCTATAGTTGACATACATAAAATTCACTCATTTTCAGTGTATAGTTACATGGTTTTTAGTATATTCCATGGAGATCATCCCCATGGTGTCCTTCTAGAATATTTCTGCTACCCCAGAAAGGTTCCTGGTGCCCACTGAGTCACCCCTTCCCTTCCTCTAGCCCAGACTTTGGTTTACCCACACTTCAGGTAGCTGGGGTCTGCAGTGTGTGGGATCAGGGCCTGGTGTCTGTCACCAGCAGAAGGTCCCAGCTGGATCTATGTTGTCCCCCGTTCTGTGACATGGTCATACCCATTTGGTCTCCGATCAGCTGATCCACATGCAGATTGTTCCCACCTCTGATCGTTGCGAATGGTACTGGTGTTCATATTCTTGTGAGTCTTTATGTGGATGTAGGTTCTCTTTTTTGGGTCTAGGAAATATATGAGTGGCATAGCTGAGTAATATGGCAAAATTATGCTTCACTTTTTAAGTTAAACCGCTGAACTGAATTTTAGATATTTTCTTTTTTTTTTTTCTGCTACCAGTGATCAAACACAGGACCTTGTGCTTGTGAGGCAAGTGTGATGCCAATGAGCTAAATCCCTGGCTAGATATTTTCTTCTTAATGTTCCCATTTTACTTGTTTTATTTGCCTATTTTCTGTGACTACACACACTCAAGATTACATGAAAGTCATTCCTTACTTACCCCGTGTTTTTGGCATTCTTGTTTCAAGTTCTTAGAGAGATGATAAGAGATGGATCCTAGTTCTATCCATTGATCTGAAGATCAGAAGTCTTTGTTAAACATGATCACATTTTAAGTTTTTCTAATCTAAACATACAATTTTTGTCCAAACTTATGCTCATCAGTTTTCTCCTGTGTGAAAATGGAAATACCTGGGTAGAAGCTGAAGCAGAAATTGGTGAGCCAAAGGGAACATCTTTTAGAAGGTGATCTAAGGATAAAGAGAATCTTAACATCACAGCAGTGGTCTCCTAAATTAGGGGACTGTCTTCATTACTTTCTCATTGCTGGCACACAATTCCCGACACCCAGAGTTAAGGCAGGAAAGGTTTATTTTTTGGCTCAGTTTATAGAGGTTTCAGTCCATAGTTGGCTGGCTCCAAGGCAGGCTGGCATGGCAGAGGAGCACTGCAGAGGAGAAACAGTCCATGGCATGGCAGGGAGGAAGCAGAGAGAGATCAAGGGAGGAGGAGGGAGATCGACCTCTGTAGGCCATGCTGCCACTGACCACCTCCTCCAGCCAGGCTCCACCTCCCAGAGTCACATTTAGCTATAAACTCATCAGTGGACTAATCCAGTGTGAGTATCACATTCCCATGGTCCAATCACCTCCCATAAAGGCTTTGTGGGAACATCCAGATTTACATCATAACAAGAGTTTTTCCAGGGTAACATGTAGTTCAGGAAGTTACCAGGCACAGAGTTAAAGGTGAGGGTGCTGTCTGCCCCTTTCTGAGTGTTACAGTTCATCTTTTAAGCTTTTCGCAGCCAGTGAAACTGTTATGATTTATAAAACAGGTCAGTCCTTGGTCATGTGTGTGTGAGAGGGAGAGAGAGAGAGAGAGAGAGGAGAGAGAGGGAGGGCTTTTCAGCTGTTGTTTTTCCTGTTGTCCCCTCTCCTTCCAGCTGTTCATTTTATCACGGTTGCTTTATTCACTTTCCTCAAGGTCCTGACAGAAATAATTGTTCTTTTCTGAGCTTCTAAGCCTGCCAGCTGCAACGATGAGGAGCAGGCGTGTTGCAGACATACTGTTACGGGTTTGCTCATGACAGGTTTTGTCAGAGTCATGGTCTGAGTTGTCCCCTCAATGTGGCTCCGGCTGGCTTACCAGGTGGGATCTGCAGTGAAAGAGCTGAGGATTATGGCTTTCTGGTTTCATGTTTAGTTCTGGATTTCTGTGACTGAATGCAGATAGGAAGTGCTAGGGTAAAACATGTTTTCCTGTGGCTGTGCCAGTAGAGCCTCCATCTTGAATCTGTGCATGGGAATGAAGCCTCTTCTGTCCATCTCCCTGACCCGTTCCCATCTTGCCCTTTCCTCATCTCCTCTCTCAGCTCTAAGAACCAGGGTGCTTGTCTGTGCGCTGCTTTTAAAGGCTTCCTGATAATTAACCTGGTGCTGTGACCATTGGCAGTCTTGCCTGAGAAAGCTGGAGGAGAGCTTCTTTCCATGTGGACCCTGTCCTGCCTTCTCTTGTCTGATAGCCACATGGAGGCTCTCTCCTCAGTTCTCCTGCTATTCCAGAACAGTCTTGCCTCATTTTCTGACTTATCTTGTCAGTGTCCTCCACAGCCCCTACTCATGCATCTGACTATGTCTTTGTCACGAGACTCCACCCCCTCTGTGATGACTGATACACCTGTGAGCACCATGTGTGTAGCTCTGTGCCAGAAGCTTCTTTTGTTTGTTTTTGGGTTTTTTGTTTTGTTTTTTTTTGGTACCAGGGAGCGAACTCCGGACCTTGCGCTTGCAAGGCAGGCAGCGGAACCACTGAGCTAAATCCCTGGCTCAGCCTCCTTCTTATTAGTGATCACACAGGAAGCTGAGCGGACAGGAAGCTGGGTAGACAGGAAGCTGTGTGGACATAAGTTGGGCTGAAGCCATTTTGTCCTGACCCTTAGCTTACCGCCCTGCTAGTACTTTCATTTCTTTCCCCTCTGTTTACTGAGCACCCCTGATTGGTAGTGACCTGAGAAACTTGTTCCTCAGGGTCTGTTTTATCTCCTCATGCTGCAGGTAACTCCATCAGCCAACTTCAGAAAGAAGTTGAGCTCTAGGCTTGGGCAGGTGTCACGTGCCGCTGGTGACAGCCACTGGTTTGGTAAGCAGCACTGGGATGAGATGGGAGAGCCAGGTTGTACTGAGCGTTCATGATGGGGCAGGGTGGGTAAAAGCGGGCTCACCTGCAGAGCACCTTAGAAGGAGTGACTAATGACACAGGACGGTGTGTATTGGCTTCCTTCAAATGCAGCAGAGGTTTTAGCCATCATACAGTCTGCTTTGGTTGGATGTCTGCTAAATGCCAGGTACTAGCCATGAATTGTTTTGGACTCTCCCTTCATTCCTCCACCCCTCCATCCCTTCCTTCTCTGGGCATTGGACCCAGGGCCTTTGCACTGAGCTTCACTGCTTGCCCTTTTTTATTTTGAGATGGGGCTCACTAAGTTGCTGAGTTACCCAGGCTGGGCTCTAACTTGTGAACCTCCTGCTTCAGCCTTCCAGAGTGCTAGGCCAGGCTAGCTTTGCTTACTTTCTCATGTAATTCTGCTAGCCTCTCCAGACACCTGTATTGCTATTTGTATTTTGACAAATACAAATATGAGTAAATAGAGGCTCAGGAGGATTAATATTTTGTCCAAAGACTCAGAGCAGTGAATGGAGCATATTTTTTACTTTTAAACCCGTGTCTAATATTCTTTCACTTCCCAGCTAAGGGCCAATCTGTAATGGCTGAGGTGTTTGATTTAATTATAACATTAATATTCAGCAATTAAGTAAATCAGGCATCAGAAATTTAGCATATTAAATAAGAAACCATTTGGAACGCTACACAAAATCAATGAAACCATGAATTAGTTTTTTGAAAAGATCAACAAATCGACAAACATTTTAGCTACATTGGCCAAGGAAGAAAGGTGAAGATTCAGACAACTGAACCAGGAGTGAGGGAGTGAAAAGTGCTCCTCACCTTATAGAAATAAAAGCATTTTAAGGAAATACAGTGGTACCTCAGTTCACAAACTCAATTCTCTCTACGATTCTGGTCACAAACCAAGCTGAATGAGAAAAAAATTTCCCCACAAGGTCAACATTCAACCTAACCATTGAATTTGATTCAGTTCTTGACCAACTTGGTTTGCGACCAGAATCATGGAAAGAATCAAGTCTGAACTGAAGTACCACTGTACTATAAACAGTTACATGGCAGCAAATCAGGTCACCTAGATGAAGTGGAGAGATTGCTACAGAGACAGCCTACGGAAATTAAGAAGCAATACAGAATCTGAGTAGACCTATAACAACTCATAAGACTTAGTAATCAAAAAAACTTCCCTTACAAAGAAAAGTTCAGGGCCAGATGGCTTTGCTGGTGAATTCTAAAAATATTTAAAGAATTAACACCAATTCTTTACTTACTTTAAAAAAAGAAGGAGAGGGGTAAATACTTCTTGCCTCATTTTGTGAAGCCAGTATTATTTGATAAAGATATATCAGATAAAGATATATCAAGAAAAGGAGCCCACAGGGCCAGGGATTTAGCTCAGTGGGACCGCCCCTGCCTCGTAAGTGCAAGATCCTGAGTTTGATCCTCAGTATGGGGGTGGGGGGAGCAGCCTACAGGCCAATATTTCTTATGAAAATAGAGCGGGGAAAATCCTCAACAAAATCCACCCCACATGGAAGCATAGCATGCCATAATCAAGTGGTGTTTTCTATAGGAATGCAGTATTGGTTCAACATATGAAAGTCACCCAATACAACACACCAGATTAGGAGAATATGGAGAGAATAACCATCTCAACAGGTAAGGAAAAAGCATTTGACAAAACCTAACCTCAGGTGATACCTGACAGTTAGTTACCAGGGGATGCCCAATCACCTGATTGTGGGTACAGCAGAGGATGAAAGAATAATAAACAAGAATAAAAAATAAAGAATGACATTTTATTACTTGGAGGGCTAGGAATTGATCTTAGCTCTCTCCTGGCTAAGACCAGGATCTCTGGATTAGTCAGTATTTATGATTATAAAAGATAGCACGGTGGTAGAGGCAGATGTAGGGACTAGCAGAACTAATGCACCAGTGAGCTAGGCTTGTAGAAAGGGGAGTAACTATGTATTCTTGTGAAGGACAGGTCACACCGTTAACAAGGCACCTGTGCTATCTCGCAGGTCATAGCTAGCAAGCCACCTCTGTTATCTTTAGCTAATGTTTGATCTTGGAGAATGGCTGCACAGAGTCATAATTCCTCAGCTGTAGTGTTTACTTGTTACTAGAGCTGTCACAATCTCATTGATCATTGAGACCTGCATTGTGACCATTGGCATAGGAAAGTCTGTCTTTGTACACCAGCCAAAGGCTCATTTAGCAAGTCACACATAGGCCTTGGAATGATTCATAATTTTAATCAATAGCCAAGTTATAAGCCAAATAAATAATATCTAAAGCCTGCTAGTGCAGTTTCAAGCTGGTCTCCTGCACTTAACACCCTTTCGTGATAAAAACAACAACAACAAATTAGGAATAGAAGGGAGCTTCCTCTATTTAATAAAGGGCATCTCTGAGAACCTCGAAGCTGATATCATATCTAATGCTGAGAGACAAAGCTTTCAGCCTCGGGTCAGGACCAGCCAGGCTGCTCTCTTGCTGGTTCTGTTCAGTGTGTACTGGGGGTTCTGGCCAGGGGACTTAGGCAAGAAAATGAAAGGCAGCCAGATCAGAAGGAAGAAGGAAAACCATCCCTAGGTGACATTTAGAAAACCTAAGGAATCCAGAAACACTTGTCCAGAGTTACAGGATATAAGGGCAGTGGACACATGCCAAGCAGTAAACCACGTGAGAATGGGATTCAGTAAGAAAGAAAATACAGATGTCCTTTGACTTACAACGAGTTTACATTCAGAAGGCTAGCTGAAAACTGAAGATGTTGTAAGTCCAGCATGGATGTAATGCAGCCTCCTACCAGACCCACCGCCTGGCAGCAGTCCCCTGTGGAGGCTGTTGGCCTCCTGCTCACCTGCTGGCTGGTGCTGCAGTGGGTGACGCTTCTGGCGTGGTGAGAGGGGCCATCGTACTCCAGGTTTCCAGTCCCAGAAAAGAGTCTAAATCTGAAGTACAGTTTCTCTGGGCGTGGTGCACACCTGTCATCCCAGTACTCGGGAGGCTGAGGCAGGAGGATCACCTCACGTTTGAGGGCAGCCTGGGATACATAGTGCGTTCAAGGTCAGCCTGAACTACATAGTGAGACCCTGTCTCAACAAACAAAATAATAATTATTATAAAATATTAAATAACTACTTGGTTAGCTGATTATTAAAAAAAATTAGAAATACAGTTCTACTGAATATCACCTCTGAAGCATCATCAAGTAGGAAAACCCTAAGTAGATCATTGAGGGGCCTTCTATAATATAGTTCACCAAAGAGGTATGAGGCTGTCACACTGCAGACTACCAGAAATGTTGGAGGAAATTAAAGAAATGGAAGGACATCCTGTATTCATGGATTGGAAGACTTAATTGTTAAGATAACAGTATTCTCCAAGTCGAGCTACAGATTCAGTGCAATCTCAGAATTCCCACTGACTTCCCTTGAGAAAAGGACAAGTAGATCCTAGATTTCTTGTGGAGATCCAAGACTTGTCAGAGACAGTCTTGAGAAAGAAGAAGGAAGTTGAAGAAGTCCCATTCCAGCTTTAAAACTATTACAAAGCTACAGTGATCAAGACTGTGAGATCCTCACCGGGGGCCCGAACTAGATTGAGTCGGTAGAGTGGAGTCTAGAAATAATCACACACATCTGTGGTCAGTTGATTTTTAAGAAAAAATAGCTAGCTTTCTCCTAATTGATTTTATATATATAAAATCAGATTTTAATGGTATAGAACGTGATGCACACATACACACATTGTGGAATGGCTAAATCAAGCAATTTAAGATATGTACTACTCACATGCCTAGTCCTTTTTTGTGGTGAGAACATCAGATCTACTCTCTTAGCAGTTTGCAAGCATACACCATCTTGTTCTTAGTTTAGGACCATGTTGCACA
Organism: Heterocephalus glaber; assembly: GCF_053883595.1. NCBI lineage: Eukaryota > Metazoa > Chordata > Mammalia > Rodentia > Bathyergidae > Heterocephalus > Heterocephalus glaber. The sequence continues at coordinate 7,896,112 of NW_028258413.1, forward strand.
GCGGAGCTCTGTAACTTCCTCCTCCTGTTAACAAAACTGCACCACCCTCTCCCCAGACCCCTGCCCTACCCCGGTGACCGTTCTACGTTCTATATATTCCGCATGTAAGTGAAATCATATAGTGTCTTTCTTTCTGTGCTTGTTTGTTTCACTTAATGTCCTCCAGATTAATCCATGTTGTCACAAATGACAGATTTCCTTGGTTTCCAAGACCAGAAGCATTCCTTCGTGTATGTGTGCTGCTCCTCTGGTGACAGTTGCTTGAGTGATTCCCTGTCCAGCCTGCGTTGACCTGTGCTGCGGTAGCTTGGACTGCAGGTGTCTCCTCCACATACTGATCTCATTTTCTTTAGATACAGACTCAGCAGAGGGACTGCTAGAGCACATGGTGCCCTATTTTTAATTTTCTGAGGAGCCACCATACTGTTTTCTGTAACAGCTAAAATGATTTACATTCTCAAGTCAATGCAATGGAGAAAGAAATAGTATTTTCAGCAAATGGTGTTAGAACAGCCTGATGTCATAAGCAAAAGAATAAGTTGAGAGCCCTCTCTCATACCATACAGTGTTAACTCAAACTGGATCTAAGATCTAAATGTAAGAGTTAAAACTATAAAACTATTAAAGGAAAATATAGATATGTCTTTGTGGTTTTGATTAGGCAGCAGTTTCTTAAATACGATACCTAAAGAATAAGCAACCAAAGGGAAAATAGATAAAGTGTATCATCAAAATGTAAAACTTTTGTATGCCAGAGAACATTATCAAGAAAGTAAAAACAGGCCAGGGATTTAGCTCAGTGGTTCCTCTGCGTGCCTTGCAAGCGCAAGGTCCCGAGTTTGATCCCTGGTACCAAAAAAAAAAAAAAGAAAGTAAAAAGAACATCCACACAAAGGGAGAAAAAAGTTCAAATCATATACATTCGACAGGGATCTACTGACTTGACTATATGAAGAGCTTTTACAATTCAGTGGTGAAAAGGGCAATTTAAAAAATGGTAAAGGCTTTGAATAGTTTTTTTTTTTTACTTTGTTTTTTGGGGTTTTGGAGACAGGGTCTCACTATGTAGTCCAGGCTGGGCTTGATCCCACAGTGATCCTTCTGCCTCAGCCTCCCGAGTGCTGGGATCATAGGTGTGCGCCACTACTCCCAGCAGAATAGATATTTCTTTAGAGAAAATGGCCAAGAAACATGAAAAGTTGCTCAACATCATTGGTTGTTAGGAAAATACAAATCAGAATCATGACTAGCACTCATATCCACTAGGATTACCTAGAATTTCTCTTTCAAAGGAATGCAAGTGTTGGCACCCATGTGGAGAGGTGCTGGTGTGAATGTGAAGTGTTTGTGTGCTGTGAGCATCAGGTGTGTCATTGCCATGCCCAGCCATTCTACTCCTAGGTAAGAAATTCAAAAGCCGTATTCACACTAAAATGTGTGCATGGTGTTCATAGCTCCATTTTTCATCATAACCAAAAAGTGGAAAGAACCCAAATGTTCATCAACCTGAATGGGTGAACAAAAGGTGGCCTCCTGTAGGTGAAATCGTTTTCAGAAAGAGAAAGGAATCAGTCCTGACGCATGCAAACAGCACAAATGAACCCTGAAAACATGCTAGTGAAAGAAGCAAGACACAAAAGCCATGTACTGAACCGTTCCATTTACATGCAATGTCCAGATTAACTAAATCCAGACAGGAAGTAGAATCATGGTTTCCGGAATCTGGAGAGAGGGACTAATAGGGAGTGATTGTTAACCAGTATGGTGTTTCTTTTTGGGGGTGATGAAAATATTCTGGACATGAATTATGGAAAGATTTTGACAACCTATGAGTACCCTAAAAACCAATGAATCATAAACATTAAATTATATGTGATAAGTGATTTATATTTCAGTTTGAAAAACTGCTTTATTGGATGATCCTTATTAGCAGGATGATAAATAAAATATCTAAAAATTGGAAGAGCTTAGCCACATGGCTGCTCTTAGTTCCGGGGTGGGTTCTGTCTTTGAAAGAGGCACTACAGCTACAGTCTTGTCACTTGGGAGCCAGGGAGTGGGTTTGGGAAGGCAGCTGGCACCTCTGTCACAGCAGCAGAGCCAGCCTTGGGGCCCAGGCCTCTTCACCATCCCATCTGTCCCTTCAAGGAGACTGATTTCATGAGTGGAATCAACAAGCTGTTGCAAGTGGCATATTTTAAAAACTAAAATAAGATGTGCCAGCTTGCACTGGGGCTGAGTAACCTAGGAAGTGACTGAGTGTCTATATTTGTGGTAACGAAGCCTCCCTTCCTAGGAAAGGGAGTGTGGTGTGTAAACACAGGTACATTTTAAAAGGGAAGCAGCAGCTCCAGAGGTTGTCTAAGGAATTACAATTGTGCAACATGACGAACAGTGCCTTTTTGTCACTGAAACAAATACCTGAGATGATCAACTGACAGAGAAGAGGGTTATTTTGGCTCACAGTTTTAAGAGATTTCAGTCCAGAATCCATTGGCTCCACGCATAGCACCACAGTATGGCAGGAGTGTGGCAGGGCCACCCTGCAAAAGCGAGAGAGGAACAGACCACCCTGTGACCCAAAGACCCTGTGACCCAGGCCCCTCTGCTTAAGGGGCACCACCCCCCTGGCAGTGCCATGCTGGGGCCCAGGCTTCACCAGTGGACCTTTGGGGGACACATCCAGACCCCAGGGGTTCATGTCTGTCTCACAGTGTAAATGCACTGAATCCATCATCAGCGGGACCCCAAAATCTGAACAGTTCCTGCCTTGCTCAGAAGTCCAAGTCCAAGTCTTCTCTGAGCTTTGAGGCTGATTCTGCTGTGAGCTTCTATAAAAGTCAAAGAACAGCTGACATACAAACTCTCCTCGTTTAATGACCCAGTCCACTTCCTGTTGTCAAAAGAATTGGTTGCTAAATGAGAACTCGTATAGAGTATGTATGTGACAATATTCCAAACAAAGAAAAGTTCAAAGGAGATTCCAAGTTGATGACTTTGCTTTTATTTGCATAACTCTTCCATGCAGTACTGAAATGTATAACAGGACATAAAACTACAGTACTGTACTGTACAGTGCAATCAGCAAAAATCACAGTACTGTATAAACGAGTACTGCACAAGAAAGACACTGTGGCTATATCAACAAGATGTACAGAACTGTACCGAAGAAAAGGAAAAGAGACAGGTCCTAAGTCTGAGCAGTGAGTTATAAGTCTGAACAGTTGTTAAATAGTAAACAGGTAGGCCGTTAAACAAGGGAAATCTGTATACTCCTTAGGTGTAGTGGCAGAGGGTAAACATTCCCATTCCAAAAGATAGAGACGGGAGAATCAGACCAAAGGAAGACCAGGCCCCAGCAAGGTGTTAATGCTAAAGCTCCATGTCCAGTACCAGGGCCTCAACATGTCCACCAGGGCGTGGACAGCTGCACTCCTGCAGCCCCACTGTTATCCATCTCTCAGGGTCACCGGGTGAGACCAGGAAGGGTGCATCTCCCTCCCACTCCTCCCTTCTCTCTCTGCTTCCTGGCTGCCATGAGGTGAGCAGTGCTCCTCTGCCAGACCCTCCCACCATGTCCTTCTGTCTTGCAGCCGGCCAATGACGGATGGAAAATGTGAGCCAAAATAAAGCCATTCCTCTGAGTTTTAGGTGTAGGGTATTGTGTCTCAGCAACCAGGAAGCATCTAAGGCGTCAGTTTCTAAAGAGGAAGGGTTGATTGGGGCCTGCAGCTGTAGAGGTTCCAGTCCATGACGAGCTGGCCGAGTTGCTCTGAGCCTATGAGGAGCACCACAGCCTGGTGAGCAGCTCGGCTCACAGCAGGAAGTGGAGGAGAGAGGACCCTGTGTCCTGCATCCCTGTGAGGGCACAGCCCTGGTGACCTGAGGATCTGCGAGCAGGCCCCACCTCTCAGGGCTCCCTTGGCCTCCCAAGAACCCCATGCTGGACGAAGCCTTGAACACAGGGATGTCTTGGGGACACTTCCCGAACCACAGCAGTGTGCTTCATTCACGACCCTGGGCTGGCGCCTGCTGGCTTTAGTGAACTCGGGTCTCTGTTAGTGGTGCAGTGTGGTCCCGGGGTGGTAGGTACTGGACCACGCTGGAGCCCGACACCCTGCAGAGCCTCTGTTCTCGCCTTCTGCTAACTTCAGGCTTGGCAGGTCCTGGTGAGAGCTGGCCTGGTGTCCTTTCCTCCACGGCCATCAAAGGATAGGAGTCCTGCTCCTGGTGTAAAATTTTTTAAAGTATGGAAATTCAAAGGGATTAATGATATTTATCATTAGCCAGAAAAGTTAAGTGATAGTAAGGAAATTAATGTTACAATGGATGTACAGAAATATATGTATATGTTATAAAAACTGGTATAATTTAGGTACTGAGACCCCGGGGATGTGTGGCTCTGGCCCATGGAAGGCCGCATCCTGATGTCTTTGATAGTAGCTGGTATCTCGATGTCACTCTACTGGAGGAGGGCAGCGGGGTGCAGTCTCGTAGTGCTCCTGTATGAAAATCCCTCCCTGGGTGAAATCCAGTTCCTGGTCTCACTGTTCTGCTCTCTGAATGAAGCTCACGGCCTTGGCCGTCTCTCTGGGTTCTCCTCAGGACCCTCCTGGCCACAGCTCCAGGGCGGAGCACTGCACGCCAGCATCAGTGACAGCAGCTAAAAGTGACCAGCTGCACAGTGAGGATGGCAGGGATTAGAGGTGCTGCAGGAAGTTCTTGGGGCCCCTGAGAGAAGAACTAACCCCCCTGTGTCATTGCTGCATCCATCAGCTGCTCTGCTGTATCTGCGGAATTATATGCATAAGAAATCCTACTTTGCCAGGTGTGGTGCACACCTGTGATCCCACCACTCAGGAGGCTGGACAGGATTTCCATGAGCTCGAGGCCAGCATGGGCTTCATAGTGACACTCTGTCTCAAAAAACAAAACCAGACAAACCAGCAAAAAAAAATAAAAGTGAAACCGTACCGAGAAAAAAATCATGATATCAAAACAATAGTTTGACTAGAACAAAGGGCTAGACATGGACTACATCAGATGCATAATGTTATTTTTCCTGTAGGTTTTTTTCTAATAAAAAATTTTAAAAATAGCTATGAATCTATTAGGCAAACCCAGTATTAGAAAACAAATCAACCAATGTTTGACTACATAGACCATTTGTTCTGGACTAGTAGTCTTTGTTTTTCTTCATTTCCTACATTGTTAGCAAAGAATCTTTTACATGTCCTATTTCCTTTGTCTCCCTTTTTTTTGGATTTGTTTTTTTGAGACAGAGTCTTGCTATATAGCCCAGGTGGCTTCAAACTGAACTCCTGCCTCAGCCTCCAGAGTGCTGGGATGACAGGCATGTGTCCCCACACCTCGCTGTCACCCATTGTTACAATAAATCAAGCACCAATCTTCCCAGACAGACCTGCTGTTACAGCAGCTGCTGTTCTCCCTGGGGCTAGCTCCATACCTAGTGTAATAATGGTATTCCTATTGCTAATGGAATTCCCTAGTTCATCCAGTTTTCTCTAAAAACGAAACCCCTCATGCCTGTACTTCCTTCAGATCTGGACGGCCTAGTCACACAATAATGCCTATGTGTGTGTATGTCTCCCCCACTCAGGTGATGCAGGCCCAATGCGTGAAAACAGAAACGGAGTTCTACCGCCGCAGCCGCAGCGAGATAGTGGCCGGTGAGGGCCACACCATGGGTGCGCTCTATTGGCAGCTGAATGACATCTGGCAGGCTCCTTCTTGGGCCTCTCTAGGTAAGAGCTTCAGTGTCCTGTATCAGAAAGAAGCAAGACCTGAGGGAGAAGGACCAAGAATGCACTGAGCTTGAAGGGCCAGGTGAACCGAGGCAGAGCTGAGTTCCAAGGAGCTGTTGGAACTGAGTGTGTGACCCACAGCCCCCACTCATGTCAGCAGTGTCTCCTTGGCCTTAGCAGTGATGAGTATTAGTCATCAGTGCGAACCAATACCTGAGAGGTTTAGTCTGACTCACAGTTTCAGGGGATTCAGTCCATGGTCAGCTGGTTCCAAGGCATAACCATCATGGCCGAAGGGCCTGGCAGGGGAAAGATGCTCCCATCATGGCAGCTGGGAAGCAGAGCAGGGAAACAGCGCCAGAGAGACCCAAGGTCACCCTATGACCCTCCCAGAAACACCCAGAAGTGTGCCACTCCCATCCTCAGGGCAGCTCCCAAGCCAATCACTAGACTCCCCACCCTGACCCCCACAGGGGGCTCTGAGCACTGTGTGTGCGGTCACAGCATCCCAGAGAGGGACAGTTCATATCCAGAGATCCCAGCCATGTGTCTTGCAGTTATAGCATAGTGTAGGAAGATTCTGCCCGGGAGGATTGGCCCACTTAGCTGCTAAAGTGCTCCTTCTCTGGCTCTGTTACTCTGTAGGGTCATCTTCATTGCACCCTGTTTGTTGCAAGCACAGGAGATAGTACAGTCAGAGATCCAGCCTCAGCTGGTTGAGCTGCCAACCTTCCCGGTTCACTAGCAGCAGGTGAGACACTGGCGTGGAGCTTGTAGTTTGAGCGATCCCATCTACTTGGGTACAGTTAGCAAACATGAAGCCATAATAATGTCTTTGACCTTCTCTGGAGGTGATTTGAGGTGAAGTTCAGATAGTAATAACAACAGTAGCTTTGAGTCAGAAATGGGGGAGGGCCTCCCAGTAAACAGGCCGACTCGTGGGCATGGATGCAAGCCCTGGAGTCCATCCCAAGCCTGGTTAGTGCCCTGCAGGTAACTCAGGGGTCTGCCCAGGTCTTCCAGCACCGATGGAGGAAGGCGCATGATGGAATCTGGCAGGCAGAGATGGGACAGCTGCGGGGACGCTGGAAAGGTGGACAGAGGGAGGCTGCTCAGAAGCCCTGGGACACTGGCCCTGCTGTCTGTTGGTGTCCAAGGTTGTGGCTGCTGAGTCTGAGTTGAGTCAAGAAACAGGAGAGCCCAGATTGGCCTTGAACTTATGGTGATCCTCCTGCCTCAGCCTCCCGAATGCTGGGATCACAGGTGTGCGACATCACACCCGGCAGCCTTGCCTGTGTGATGACTGCACGTGGATCATTTGTAGAAGTTCCTCAGGGAGGGGATGATGGCACAGCAAGAATTTAGCTGCTTCCTCAACCCGGCAGGACCCTGAAACGTGGGGGGTGCACTGCTTTGGGGAAGAGTCTTGTCCTGAAATGGACAAATGGTCAGTTGGAAGGTGGTGGAAGTGCCAGTTTTGGGGTTTGTTGTACTGGCTGTGTCACCAGGATGTGAACCCCCCGGGTTCTCTGCAGGTTCTGGTCAGTTGTGGCACAGGTACTAACTCCCCTGGTGCATGTTTTCCTCCTCTGTTCCAACCTTGCCAGCCCTGTTTGCAGAGCTGCTTTGGATCCCCAAGGGCTTTATGCCCAGGGAAAGGAGGCGCTGAGTGTTGAGTGGCTCTTGCGACCATTTGCAGCAGGCGCCCCCAGCAGTGCTGTGATGGGCTCGTTGTGTTTGTGGGGAGAGGGACACGGCTCCGGCTCCCTGAGCACTGTCGCCTTGGCATGTGCTGTCTGGGAGCCGGGTTTGGGTTTAGAACCTGCTCCTGGTGGGTTTGAATCCCCCACGGAGCCCCTTTGCCTTCAGTGGCCAGGTTGATGGGCTGGGACACCAAGGATGCCCAGGGTCCTGACCGTGTGTGGCCCCGACCCCCTCACCCTGGAAACTCCTGTCAGCCGCCCAGCCGCCCACGGGACAGTGGGGACAGGGACTCTGTCCACTGGCCCTGGCCTCTCTGACCTCCCCGCTGCCCACAGAGTATGGCGGCAAGTGGAAGATGCTGCACTACTTCGCCCGGCATTTCTTCGCCCCGCTATTGCCCGTGGGCTTCGAGGATGAGGCCGTGTTTCACATTCACGGCGTGTCTGACCTGCATGAGGACCGGAACGTGACGCTCACCGTGAGTCACTGGGGCCTTGCTCCAGGACATGGAGGGCTGGAGATGAGCTCCTTGGTGCTTGGGTTGTGTGGCTTTGGGGACAAATAGCGAAATGAATTTGCATCAAAATATTTTCAATGGCTATGGTAGAAAATGTGCTGTCCTCGGGGTCAGAACACAGAGTGGACAGCAGTCGGGTTACGGCTCTGCCGGGAGCTCTGGACCACTTGGCCAGCCAGCATTCTGTCTTCGAGGCGACACAGCAGCCTGTTGCCCTGGAGGTGTCTGAGAATAGTGAATTACCTGAATTATATAAACTGCAAAGTGCATGCAAGTGTAAGCTTACTTATAAACAAGACAATCAGGCAGTATTCCAAATTTTGCAAAAAGAACTGGTTAATCTTGGTGTGTTAAAGTTGAAATCAGTAAGACTACCTGGGAGGGGCAGTTAGAAAAATAAACTTGCATTTATAACAAGTTTAGGCAAACAGAAAAGGGCAGCGAGTCCCTGTGTTGGACGGCCGCCCTTGGGGGGCGCTGGCCACACTGGAAGCCGGCTGTGTGTGGGGTTCCTGTGCTGACTGCAGCTCCTGTCTCCCGAGGGTGGTCTTCGATGCCCACCACTGCCTGTGACGTCCATGCGGTCATTGGTCTCCTTGTCCACGTGAAGAAACAGAGGCTGAGTGGCTTGGGGACTTGGTCACATGGCCAGCACCCAGCAGCCTGGGGTTGAAACCCAGCTTTGCTGTCCCCTAGCCAGGTGTGCCGTCCCCGCCGCAGTGACTGTCCCTACTCTCAGGGTTCCTTCTTGCCGCTTCCTCCCACAGCTGACGGGGCACTCCTGGCGCTCCCTGCAGCCCGCATGTGTCCAGGCCACAGAGTCCTTGGTGATGAAGGCGGGGACTGCCACCTGTCTCTACAGCGAGCCCATGGGCCGCCTGCTGAGCAGGTGCGGGAACTGCACCCGGCGAGGCTGTGTGCTCTCCTTCTACCTCTCGGCCGGCCGCGAGCTCGTGAGCCCAGTCAACTACCACTTCCTGTCGTCCCTGAAGGACGCCGAGGGGCTGCTCAAGGCGCGCATCTCGGTAAGCCCTGGGCCTGTAGAGCCCGCGGCTGCATCCTAGCCGCACACCTCCCCCTTGGTTCAGGGGTGACCTCGGCCTTTGGGAGACACCCCTCACGCTGGATGCAGAGACCCGAGGGCTTTCACTTGCAGTGCAGGGCTTGAGCAGGGGTTCGGTTTCCACCCCAGCTTCTGCCAACTGCACCCCATGGGTGTGCACCGGAACCCAGGTGCTTCGCTGCGTCCCGTGACCTTCAGCACAACCCCATGGTGTTAACCCATGCTGAGACCAAGCAGCAGCGCAGGGTCCTGCATCCCAGTTTTGCCTTTGTAAGTCTGGTCTGTAATCACAGCACTCCCTGCTCTGGGGCTTAATCACCAAAGCTCTAACTGCCAAGAGAGAAAAGAGGTAATTTAGGCTGCGATGTTACAAAACTTGTGCCGCTGGAGGGCGTGGGCTCTGGCCGATTGGAATCCCCCCCAGTAACTGACAATACTTTTCAAGAAAGTTTTATTTTCTGTTTTTAACAAATCTTAAATGTGGTTTATACTTTTATTTCATTGAGAAAGCATTTTAAAACTGACTTTAGAAGTCATATAAAAACAGTATCCTTGTTTGTTTGTTTTTTTTTCTGAAAAGGGCGTACCAGTTGAAGACATACCTTGTTTCCAAATTAACAGTGAAATATTCACATAGTGATGCCCAAATTCTCTGCAATGACGAGGTAGAACAGATTGGAAGGAAATGACGTATGCTTACATAGCTTTTTTTCCCCTCTGGATTTTCTTTTCCGGTACCTGGGATCTTACTCAGGACCTTGCGTTCGTGAGGCAGGTGCGGCGCCACTGAGCTAAATCCCCGGCCGAGCTTTTCTTTCTTCCCCCAACAAATTGTGTGGCATTCACACAAAAACATAACTGTGGGACTGGAAAAGGTTTGGTTTCTAAATGAATGGATTGGAAAACATTTTTTCTTTCTTTAGCTGGGGCTTCTCGTCTTCTCTTCGTCCTAAAGTAAGCATAACATAAGTTGTCGTTCCTCGGGGAATGACGGGCTGAGCACTTGGCGTCCCTCTCCGGGAGGCTAGGCGGACTGAAGCCAGAGACCAGGCTCCAGCAGGGGAAAGGGGGGCCGGTGCCCGACTACAGGCCTTCCCCAGAGTGCTTTACCGAGTTTCTTTTCTGCTTCTATCAGTGTAGGTTTTCTTTTTATAACTGAGGCCCTGGAATGATAATCATGCCAGTGCCTTGGGGCTGAGCTGATACAGTAAAAGAAATGCCCTTTGAAGTACTTTATGTTACACAAAACATAATGAAAGACCCTATAGCATAGCATGGGGGAGGTGTGATCAAAGAATAGCATATATTTAAATTAAAAAATTACCACAGGGCTGGGGATTTAGCTCAGTGGTTCCGTTGCCTGTCTCACAAGCACAAGGTCCCGAGTTCGATCCCCGGTGGCAAAAAAAAAACCATTACCACAGTAAAACACACATTGCCATGAATCGCCCTCAGAATCTGCCCTCTTGCTTGAAACACACTGATCCCATCGTTCCTGCCACCCTCTGAAGCCGTTCTGGAGCCCTGCTTCATGAGTGTCTTTAGTTGTGCTGTTGGGTGGCTGCCTCAGTGTCCTGAATTGTTTGCCTTTCATGGTCATTTTGACTGGGGAGAGCTGGAGTCACAAGGCACCAACCTGGTGACGAAGGTGGATGAGGACTCAGCATCGTGTTTTTACAAGCCTACCTTTCTGTTGGATGGCGCTCAGCAGCAGCTGCATTCACTATATTTTTGATCACAGCTCATAAAGAGCCTCAGGAAAGAGGACTTCAGAGCTGCTGCAGAAAGTGTGAAGGACCATGGGATTAGTGTGTTTGGCTTGAGGGGGAGAATTTTGGGGGATTGGTGACCATATGTTCTTTACTGTAATAAACCTCTTTTTGATACTGGAGATCGAACCCTGGTTTTTGCGGTTGTGGGGCAGGCGGCGGCACCACTGAGCTAAATCCCCAGCCCTGTAACAAACATTTTAAACGTGAGCACTGCTGTCCTCTTCACTCACCCTGTGTCTGCCCCACCCTGCTGTGCTAATGGCTCACTGGCCCGAAGGCTGCTGTCCGGCTTGAGTTTCAGAGCCTCAAGGTCAGCTGGCGTCTGTGCTCTGCAACAGGTCCAGACATGTCCTCAGCAGGTCACTTAGGCCACCGCCTTATGCCAGGTGGTCCTTCCTGCTCTGAGAAAAGCGCCCTGAGATAGAAAGCTTTAAGGTCCTTGTGAAATGTGCTCCTTAATATTCGGAGTCTCACATTTCCTTGGTTTGAAATTATAGTGCAGTCATTTCCCATGGAGCTAAGCACTGCTGAGTGTCTGACCCAGCAGGAGCAGGTGCTGGAGACTTGATCCTCCCTGGGCTCTCTGACTCCCAGGTGTGGCATTAGACCCCCTAGCCCCTCCCTCACCCTTCTGGGTATTCATCTTCTTTTCCAGGCCACCGTCTCCCAGCAGGGTGACACATTTGCCTTTGAGCTGGAGACGTCAGCGGTGGCACCCTTCGTATGGTTGGACGTAGGGAGCATCCCGGGGAGGTTCAGCGACAACGGTTTCCTTCTGACCGAGAAGACACGGACTGTTCTCTTTCACCCGTGGGCGCCCACCAGCACGAGTGCCCTGGAGCATTCTCTCCGTGTCACCTCCCTGGCAGACATTTACTGAGGGGTCCAGGTTACGAGTGTCCACAGGTGACGTCCCCAGGCAGGGCCGCATCTAGGTGTCCCGGATCTGGCCAGGCTGTGTTCTGGGTCAGCCCTGCCTGTGCCGTGCCTGGGGCCCTTCCAGGAGTCACAGGAAAGGTACAGTGGCAGTGTCTGTGGAGCCACACCCAGGAGGCTGTGAGGTACTGTGGGCCTTTCACAGTCAGCATTGAGAAATGCTGGCTTTAATTACTGTTTTTGTAGCACACGTCTGCAGTAGGTAACAACCACATTCCTTGTGGGAATCATGCGTAATACCTCTGGTTCCTTCCGTCTTGCTGAATAATCTACTGAGGTGCCTGGTTACTGGAGCTTCAGCTGTCAGAATGAGAGATTTCTTGGTGACACCATGCTGATCACAGTTCCCAGACTGTTCAGGGGTTGATTGTTGTCGTTTGGTTACTATTTGGGGGTAAGATTCTTACTCATTTTGAGTTATTAAATAAAAAAAACTGCTTTAGTGACCATAACTTATTTTTTAAAAGACCCTTAGAGTGATCCTTTAAAAAATAAGCTGGCATTGAAATCACCGTGGGCACTAGAAATTTTGGGGTGCCCTGACATTGGCACATGGGTGAGCTTCAGATTTGGCCAAGTCCAATGAGATTTTGAGCTCAAAGGGATGGATTAAATGTAGACTTGTTGGCCCTGGCACTAAGTGATGTTACCTTTATCAAGAGTTTAGATCATTTATTTATATTGATTAACTGTACCTTGCTTTAAAATTGTTCGGTTATTATCACATTTACAACATTACACTGATAAGAAAGATAATGGTGCAAAATGTTAATAAGTAGTTAATGAGGGTAAAGCTATGTGAAGTTTTTGTATTATTTTTGCAGTTTTTCTGAGTTTGAAATTATATAAAAATAAAAGCTATATGACAACTTGCTATTTCGTCTGTGACTTGTTGAATCATGCCCCAGACGTTGTGCTGGGTATTCCTCATTGTGCCTGTGACACTGGGCCTTGCCGGCAGAAGGGCTGCCCCCTTCTTAGTGCGAAGCAGCTCTTCTGGCTGTCCGGGAGGTGAGCTTTGACCTACATTGGCTGGAGTTTACACGGAGTTCTGCAGTTTTAGTCAAGCTTCCCAACTTCTGTATTTGATTTTTCTGTGTGTGGTAAAATGGGAATAATAAGCCAGTTGTTCCTGGGTGTGGTGGCCCATGCCTTTAATCCCAGCACTTGGGAGGCTGAAGCAGGAGTGCTTTGAGTTTGAGGCCAGCCTGGACTACACAGGGAGTTCAAGAGCAGCCTGGAATGTATAGGGAGACTTGTCGGGAGTAATGCTACATAATTTTAGGGAAAAATCATTTGATTAGCCTAGTTCTCCTGCCTATAGCACAGCTATGGAATTCTGAGACATAATTGCATTTTGGCCTCCAGTCACAACTGAGACCTCAATGATCCAGTGATGCTGTGATTCTCCAGGACAAGAAACATCCTGGGAGCTGAAAACATCCTGGGAGCTGAAAACATCCTGGGAGGAACAAACATCTACTCAGTTCCTCCTTGTTCTTGGATTGTTACATCTTGTTTACAGGATGTACTGAACTCTCTGCAAGTCATTTGTTACATTTGTTTCTCCCGATGTCTGAATAAAAGGTGCGGTAAGCTGGTGGCTTTTGTCTTTGCTGCTCAGAGCAGCACTGATCGGACCCAAAGCTGAGCTTCTTCTCAGTCTCATTTTTCTACTTTCCTATAATTAGCCTTGTGCTGCTGTGGCTCTCAGGAGACTAGGACTCACTGCAGAGGTTCTAGTAAACTCCCCTTTCTCTGTTCGCTACAGAGACTTTTACTAAAAAGCAAACAAGCAAAAAGCAAAAAAAAAAAAAAAGGAATAATAACACCTACCATGTTAAGTTTGTTTAGGAGAACAAATAAAATAATTTGGCTAAAGGGTGTGGCCCCGTGGGTGGGAGCGTCCCTTGGGTCCCAGCCAGTTGTCCAGCCACACTTTCCCAATAGCAAGCCATCCGCTGAGGCCTCCTGGCCACGTGACTGTGCACATCACCTCCCCGGATGAACCCCCGCTGCTCCCTCTCTGAAACACAGACTGGTGCGACAGGCTCTGGAGTGGAGGCGATGCTGAGTCCATGCTTGGGGCGCCTTTTACCACAATCGTGGTCACCGGTTCCTGTGTGGAGCAGTCGTGAAGATGGAGCCAAGACACGCAGATTCTTTCTCCTTCCCTCTCTCCCTCGAGATGGAGTCTTTTTATATAGTTCAAACTGGCCTTGAGCTCACTGTGTAACCCAGGGTGGCTTTGAACTAGCAGCAATCCTCCTGCCTCAGCCTCTTGAGTGCTGGGATTACAGGCGTGTACCCTGCTTCAGTTTTTTATTTATTTTTTGGTGCTAAACTGGAACCCTGGGCCTTGTATATGATGCTCCCGTCACAGCCCTCGGGAAGATGATCTGTACATCTCATCCAGCCCAAGTTCTGGGATCTCTCAGAAAACACAGCGCGCTTGAGCCATGTCTGCTGGATCTCTGCGCCTCCCCACACCCTCTACTGGGGGACGAGTAAGAAGGAAGAAAACTCCCCAGGACAGCACAGAGTGGGAAGGAGGAGGGGAGCAATGATTCCTACTCAAGCACTTCAGCTTGTTAGTAGGAGAAATCGAGTCACAGATGTGCCTTTACTACATTCTGGTTGCACTGCACTAGGCTTGGGGCCCTATGACTACAGCACCCTGTAAGAGCCCTGGGTCCATTTTCTTTCTCCTGTAGGAACAGTGTCCTTTCTTCCAAGGACCTGTTGGGACATGCTCAGAGGTCAGTCTTCCGAGCGGGTGGGCCTGGCTGAGTCTGGGCCGAGGGGTGCAGCTCTCGCTTCCTGTCTGTGTTGCAGAGGGGGTTAGATGTCCCTGGAGGGGCGTCTTCGGGATCATGGTGGCCCTGTCCCACCTTCTCTCTCCTGTGCAAACCCACAAGGTGCCCCCCAGAAGGTCTGTGGGGCCCCGGGCGGGGAAGGGGCACCCAGAGCACTCTGGTGCTGCCGAGGACGAGAATTCGAGTCCGGGGCAGGTCTGCTTCCACCTGGCCTGTGAGGAGGGAGACTCAAAGACACTCAAGTTCTGAGGAAGCTGTTTTTAGGCAGGCTCCTGGCAGGCAGCCAGCAGGCTTATTTCAGGCCCTTTGTGGCTCTGTAGACCTCCTGCTTCCCTCTGGTGCGGGTCCCACCTGCCCCCAGGATGGAAGCAATGGAGCCCTGGGAGGCAGCTCCGGGCCGAAGGAGAAGCGGCCTCCTTGCTGAGCTCTGTTTCCATCTTGGTGTGAACAGGCCGGTCCGTCTTCTTCCAAGCTTGGCTTCTGTGTAGAGTGGATTCTGGTCCAGGACTGTCCAGGCAGAGACTTGGAAAACAGCTGCAGTCCACCCACCTGGGCCACAAGTGTCTCGGGTCTGTGACTTGTCCCTGTGGCTGGGCCCAGCAGGACAGCTTGTGTGCCTGATGGGCAGCGAGGCCCAACAGCATGAAGGTCAGATGGGGCTTGGGGCTGGGGCTTCTGGTCACACTGGGGTCCCCACTGGCTTTGAGGAGTGGCCACATGGCTGGGGTTGTGGAGAGGATGCCCCCCAGGGCTGGGCAGAATCGTGCTATGTGTTGTGACCAGGCTAGGGAAGTCACTTAGCCCCTCTCCTGCCCATGATAGGCACGCACACTCAGGGGACAAGGCAGCCCTCACTCCTTGGTGGGAGGGGTCAGCACACGGGTGGACAGGACCCCTCTGTGGCCCAAGGGACAGAGGCCACTTGCCACCCTGGGAGCTGACAGGGGCCTAGGGTGCAGACAGACTGCTCAAGTGAGAATGAGAAACCCAGAGCTGTCCCTTTTCATGTCTTCTATGGTTTATACCTCAGTGTCCCCCCAAAGCCTAATACAGTCACAGCAGGGCTTGGGGAGGTGGCTGGGTATGGGGCTCAGAGGTGATTGTTGTTAGGAGGTGGGGCCTGGTCGGAAGAGGTCACTAGGGGGCATGACCTCCCTTCCTGGCCTCTGCTTCCTGTCCACCATGCTGTGAGCAGCTGTCCTCCGCAGACCCTTCCCCATGCTGCCTTTCTCTGGAGCCAGCTGACTAAGGACTGAACCTCCATACACTGTGAGCCAAAATAAACTTCTCCTCCTTTATCGGTCCCAGTAACAACAAAGTGACTAAGATGTTATAGATAGAGTTTTAGTTAAACTAGAAGCAGAGGGGCGGAGAGAAGAGCAATGGAATATAAAACAGAATTTCTTAAAAATTGTATTTACAAATAGCTCTTGTTTGACCTACCCGTTTAACGATGGTTCGGATTTAAGACTGAGGCATGTTTGGACTTAGAACCCGCATCCTGACTTACGACACAGGAATGTGAGCGGCAGTGCAGCCTTATGGTGGCTTCTTCACCAGTACAGAGCTGTCATTTTTGCTGATTGTACTGAACAGTACAGTATTGTGGTTTTATGGTTTTATATGTTACAGCACTGCATGTAAGAGGTACGCAAATAGAAGCACAGTCACCAAGTTGGAGTCTCCTCTGACCATTTTCTTGTTCCGAACATTGTAATATGCATACTATATACAGTTCCTCATCTCCGACCAAATCACTTAATGACCTAGTCACAGGAACGGAGTCCGGCTGTTACAGGAGGAGGCCTGTGCTGTGACACACTCTAAACTCGGGCCTGAACTGTTTTTACATGAGAGAATAAAGCCTTATTTAGCAGGGCTGTCCCGACCTCAGGACTATTCATTCATCATTCCTGCTCCAATCGACTCATCTGCTGGAACATGTTTGTTGGATATCACTTTTTCCTCATTGATTTGGAATTTTACTTTATTTTATAACACATTCCTGTATATTCTGGAGCTCACTTCTGGACTCAGTTATTTTTATCTACCTTTGTACCCTATCAAGACAACACCCAGCCCTTGAGCTCAGGAGCTGGCCAGAGTGGATGTAAACCCAGAAGCTCCCTAGCCATGGTCTACTTGAGCTCTCTAGGCCTCAGTTTCCTGCTCTGGAAGCTGGGGATAAATCCTCGTACCTCACTGGGTTAACTAAGTGACTTAGTGACCTACTGCGTTGTGCAAAATTGTTCAGGACAGTTTCCAGCACCCAGGAAGGCTGGGTCCTCTGACATGGAGAGTGGGGGGGGGGGATATTTGTTTGGAGTGACTGGGCCCAAGAGCTGCCAAGGGACCGGAGGGAGGAACGGAGTGGGCTGAACGGAGGTGCCGCAGGGACCCGGCAGGGGAGGCCTTCATCTGCTCTCAGCACGAGACGTGTGTGGAGGGGATGGGGACCTGCTCTCCACAGTGGGTCAAGGGCTTGTTAGAGGGGTCCTGGGGGCGGGAGGTGGGGCTCTGTGGGGAGCACTTGCCTGGCATTCCCAGCACTGCAAAAATCATAATTCAAAAGGGGGAAGCTGGTTGTACATGCAGTGTGTCATTGCATCTTGTTCCTAAATGGAGTCTAGAGGGGGTGTGACTGTGCTGGGCAGGCTGCAGATGCCCCACACAAGACATCGTCTCAGAGAAGATCAAACAGAGTGAGGTCAACCGTTTGCTTTTCCTTTTATTATAAAAGTAAAATAAAAAATAGCATTTATAAATCCAACTTTTTTTCCTTTAAAGTATTTGGTCTAAAAAACATATTTACAATAGCAAAATGCAGAAAAGGGAGGGAAAAATACCACTTTCAGCCCTGATTGGAACCATGTTTAAATATTGCTAAGTGCGTGCTTTGTGAATCACGGCGCAGCCTTTCTATCGTACACCAAGCGACTCTCGTCCCCAAATACCTCCTTCCTTCGTATCTGAGTGCACAAACTGTGCTTGGGCGGCTAGAAAGACACTGGGCGGCCATGGGAGGGTCTCGGGGACACAGCAGAGGGGCAGCAGCAGAGGGACGGCAGCAGCAGCGACGGAAGAGAAAGCAGCTGTGACCCAGCGGCAGCGACACCAGCGTGTCCCTCGCCCGGGAACGCTAGCGGCTCCGAGGGCTGCGCCTGCTGGGGGCTTCCTGTCTGGACATCAGGACCCAGCTGGGCGCCAGGCTCAGAGCCCCTCAGTGGCCCATGGCTCCGGGTTGCCTTTCCGTGAGCGCCTCTGGATGCCCGGCCTTCCATGTCTCTGGCAAGGTGCTGGACTTTCGGGCTTTGGTTGCACGGAGTGGCCTTCGCGGCGGCTAGATCTTCCCCTCTATGGGTCCGTCCTGCCCAAAGTTGGGGGGCCCTTTGTTAAGGGTTAGCAAGGGGCTGCCGCCCGTCAGGGACTCCGTGAAGCTGAGCTTGCGGAAGGAGGTCTCCACACCGCTGTCACAGATGCTGTCCTGGTCTCGAAGCTCATCTGTGGGGAGAAAGCTGGGGTTCAGGGGCTTGGCCGGGACCTCGGCTTCTGGGGTCACCCACTCTGTCCCCTCTGTCCCTGCCGCCCGCCAGCGCTGTCCACACTGGGGCAGGGCAGGGCAGGAGGTGCCCAGGACATTGATATCTGTGCAGACCCTTTTCAACCTGACGTTTTCATCTCTCTCTGATAATCTGTCGCCCGTGGGTCGGACACGGCCTGAATTCTCCTCACTCCACGCGCACCACCTGTTTGGCAGCCCAGGAAGAGGCTGAACCTACGCACATATACAGGAGCGGGAGGAGGAGCTAATGCGGAGACCGCTCCCGTCTCCTGTGCCGTCAAAGGGCACCTTGACGACATTCCTAGTAGCAGAGAAAATAAGAGGGCTTTGATGAAGTGAGTCTACACGGAAAAGGACGCAGCCTTCTCTTTGTGGAAGAGTATCCTTAGGAATCTGACCAACGGGAATTAGTTCCTGTATAGAAAGGGAAACAGGGAAACAGGGAGACAGGAGGCTGATGCAGACCCATCTCCAGTCTGCTAGGGCTCATCTGTCACAGCTCTATCTGGGGACTGAGACTTTAGTGACTGTGCCATGACTGCTGCCTTGGTATGGATTTATTCAAGTGACCAATCTTAATGTAGTTTCTCATCTGCACTGGGAGCTGTGAGGTATTTTAAAGATATCTACAAATTAAAGGCTTAATGCTGAAGTGTTTGCTTTTGAGAGCTGTCGGCGTTTACTTTTTTGAGTGTGCTAAAAGAGCACCAGCCCGAGTCCAAGCCCCAGGTGGATTCCTGGTGCTGCTTCCCCCCTCCTGCAAGGTGACCCCCCCCAACACCCTGACAAGGTGACCTTGACACAGGAGGGTCAGGAGGGGGCCAGGGAGGCGAGCTTTCTAGGGCTGGGTAACACTAGTGACCCTGGGAGCACATTGGGGTGACGTTTGAGGGGGTAGCTGGGCAGGGGTGGGCGTAGCTTTCCACCAGCCCTCAGATGGTGCTGGGCTTGCTATGTGCTGGACAAGGACTTGCTGCATGGATGAATGGACTGCAGGGGACGTGACAGGCCACATTAGCTCGCTAACTTGGGAAGAGAATAACACCACTGGGTGTGATGGCACATATCTCTTAATCTCAGCACTCTGGAAGGCTGAGGCAGGAGGATCTTGAATTTAACCTCAGCCTAGGCAACTTAGGTGAGGTCCTGTCTCAAAATAACCCAGTGTGAAGGCCTTGGGTTCAGTCCCCAGCACCACACACACACACACACACGTTCAAACCACTGGTACAGAGAGTGGACTGAGGGAGGAGACTGAATAGGAGGAGTCCAGGCTAGGAGGGAAGGTGGGTCCAGGTAAGGTTGTTGTGGGGAAGGGAGAAGGATGAGGTACCACACTGGTGGTGTTGAGATGACCCAGCCCAGGAGGGACACACAAGAAATGGGGTCTGGATTGAAGATGCCTGCAAACTCTCCTGTGCTCCCGAGGGCTATGGGAGGTGACAGCTACGGGCCATGGCTCTCATCCATGGGTGCATCCAGGACAAGCATGGGTGGAAGGACACTTAGGAAGGGCCCTAGGGTGGGACCTGGAAGGGTCAGTTCTTGTTCTTGCTCCTTCCCTCTCTCCTTGCTTCCCAGGAGGCGAGCAGCTCCCCTCCACCAGGCCCTTCCACCATGATGTTCTCCCTCTGAGGTGGCAGACCATGGACTGAGCCAACGTAAACCTTACTTCCTTTCAGTGGGTTTTCTCATTTTGTCAGGATATAAGAGGCGATTCTCAGAGTCTCTCCTGCCCCTGAGGACTGCCCTGCTTCTCACAGATGTGGCCAGCACAGAGTTGGCTGGGGGTCGAGAGCTCAGCACAGGGAAGTGAGCTGGGCTGGGACCTGACTCTGGGTTGCTTGCAGCTGTAAGAGGTGAAAGGGCAGGGAGCAGGGTGGTGGCGGATCTTGGAAAAGCATTTGGGACACTGTGGAGTCGGGGCTGGCACGATCCCCATGCTGAGAAGGGGGTCCTGGTGAGTGTGACGGGGGCCACACTGGGGGCCCGAGCAAGGGGCCAGATGTGGGAGGCTCTAGAACTCTCCTGAGCAGTGAGGAGGCTCTGGGACAGGCTTCTAAGTGAGGATGTTCTAGAACTCTCTCCTGAGAAGCTCCGCTTCCTCCGACCTGCCTGACTGTAGCTGAAAGGGGTGTGGGATCGAGGCAGTGAATTGCTTTTCTGTTTCCATTTCTTTTTCGTTATTAGGGAGTGAACCCAGGGCCTTCACACTTAGCTCCATCCCGAGTCCTTTTTAAAATTTTTCTTTTTTTTTTGGTACCGGGGATGGAACTCAGGTCCTTGTGCAGCAGGCGGTGAAACCACGGAGCTAAATCCCCAGCCCTAAAATTTTTCATTTTGACACAGAGGCTCGCTAAGGTGCACAGTTGACCAGGATGGGCTTGAACTTGTCCTCCTCCTGCCTTAGCCTCCCAGAGTGCTGGGATTACAGGCCTGCACCCCCACACCCGGCTTTCTGTTTTGTTTTTACAGATCAGGAAATTCTGGTCCCGTGCTGGTTTAACCAGCAGGGCAGGAGGGGTCTGGCGGACCCCAGGTGGCAGAGATGAGACTGCCTCCTCAGGGCAGAAAGGTGAGCGCACTGGGGTCCAGGGAGCCTGTGCTATTAGAGCAGAGGGAGAGGCCTGGCAGAGATGGAGGGTTTGGGAGCCACTGGAAGCAGCCCCAGGGAGACCAGGGCTTGTGGGGTGATTGGCGGTGGGCAGGTGGGTGTCCCGAGCGTGGAGAAGACCCCAGGAGGACGGGTCCCTGGGGCACTGGGGGTGCTTCAGCGGAGAGGACTGTGGCCGACTGCTCTGGTCGGCCTGGTCCCCAGCCTGCCGCTGTCCCCTCCTCTGGACCTGAGGGGTGAGAGGGGGTTCACCTCACCCGGTCGCATCCTGCTGGGCGCGGTGCTGATGGCAGCTCACATGTCCGCGTCACTGCCCCCTCGGGTGAACAGCGGTGTCTCGAGGGGCAGAGGGTGCCGGTGGGGACGGCCCTGTCCTCCGTGTCCCCCGAGACCCGAAGACCCCAGGCCAGCAGGGAGCAGGAACGCCCTGCCTCACCAGTGTCCTTACCCATCTTCGGGGACAGCGACAGGGCGGGCGGGGGGCCCTGTGTGGTGCCCTTCACAGGGCTGGGGGCCCCCGAGCTGCAGCAGGCGGCCTGGACCACTTCGATGGCTTCCGTGTAGCCCATCTGTCCCAGGGCCTCCACCAGCTCCTTGACCGTGCCCCCGGAGACCTGGGGAGAGACAAGCACCGTGGGAGCGCGGGGCTGGGCCGCTCCGTGACATCGTGTCCACACAGGCAGCCGGGCGGGACTGCAAAGGGCACAGAGGGTGACAGGGACATCCAGCCTTTCCCTGTCTCAGGTGACGAGTTACCTCATAGTTGTCCATGAGCGTCTTGGACGGTGAGGGGCTCAGCCGGAAGGCGTGGTTCAGGATGCCCAGGCCCAGCTTGTGGGCCAGCGTGGCCCAGTTTCTGTCTGGGTCGGGGACTTCCAGCAGCTTGTAGAGCTGCAGCTTGGCCTCTTCGCTCAGAAGCTTCATGTCCCCTGCAGGGACGAGGAGGAGCATGCTGGTCCCGAGCCCCGCCAGCCCTGCCTCCTCAAGGACATAGCGGGTCCGGGTCCCTGCAGGCGGCCTCTCCTTCCTGTGGGCACCCCCAGCCCCGCATGACTCGCTGCCCACTCCACAAACCTTGGGCCAGGACATCATCGGCCGTGATCTCGGGTTCATACGGCTTCCCGTTTAGGATGTCGAACACCTGTTGGGTGGAGAAACATCACGCAGATGTCAGGCTAAGAGAAAAGCTGCCCGGCTCGGTCTTCTGGAGTCCTCAGGCCCTGGGACTTGTCACGGAGGGGCAGATGGGCCCAGGAGGAGCCCTGTGGTCCACATGTGGCATCAAGTCCCTCTAAAAGCACCGATCCACCCCGTGGGAGAATCGTGTGGCCACCTCCCCCTGAAGACTCAGGGACGGCCTCTCTCCTTCCGGGCTTACTTCAGTGTCGCCGGAGGAAGGCTTTCAGTCCCCTTCCCCTGTTATTTACAGAAACCCTGAGATTCCTGCTTGTTCCTCTGCCCCGTGTCCCGGACCATAGGCACATCTGCTGGCCCAGGGCCGGGATGCCCGGATGCCGTGTGAGCTCCGTGCCCTGCCTGGTCTCTCTGGTCTCCAATGTGCCTGGGGCCCACTGACGCCCAGCCTCGGCCTGCGCAAGCTCACCTGCCAGCTGGCCGCCATGTCCAGTGGCGTCGTCCCCGGCACCACGCCTTCATCCTCTCCGGCCCTTTCCCAGGACTCATCCAGGTCGCACAGGGGCTCGAAGTTCTCCACCAGGGGGTCCGCCCCTGCCAAGCCAGGACAGCGTCAGGGACCCCCTCACTGTGACCAGTGGCAGCAAAGCACAGTGGCTGCGGGAGGTGACGCCCGGGTCATTTCCGATGCCTACAACACGTTTCCACTGAATACCCACAGGGCTTCAGCCTAGATTCTGATTTACCTTGACTTAGCAGCGTTTAGGGTACCATGGAGCCCAGGACAGCCTGAAAACCAGGCTTTAAATGCTCTGACTTTAACCCAACGGCGCATTTTCCACCTGAGAAGGCAGCCTTCATCCGAGGACCGGGGGTGGGGTTTCACAGAGACGGGGTCCCCGTGTGACCGCGCCCGGACTGGGTGCATCTCCCCCTTCCCTGCCCACTTTGTGTCCAGTGGCAGCACCGTCAGCTGTCCCCTGGGGACAGCCCTGGGCCTCACACGGACACGGGAAGAGCCCTCTGCTGTGGTGGGGCGGGTGGCTAGCGGGAAGTGGGGGACGATCTGGGGAGATGCAGTCTGTTCTTCAGAGCGAGCCGCCTCTCGGAAGCCCAGGCATTGCTCCTGCAGCAGCGCCGGGTCGCTGTCCAGTGACCAGCGTGGACCAACTTGCCCTTTCGGGTTGAGAGGCCGAGCTGCCGCTGCCCCCTGCGATCTCTGTGACGCTGGGCTCAGGGCCAAGCTTTTCATCCGTGTGTCCTCGTGCATGTCAGAGAGGCTGCCGGGCTCAGCATTCAAGGGAAAGCCTTTGGTTTTTGTGCTTTCTTGAGACAGGGTCTCGCTATGTAGCCCAGGCTGACTTCAAACTCGAGATGATTTTCCTGCTTCCACTGCAGTGTTCTGGTTTTCAGGTGTGTGGCATCACGCCCGCCAAGGGAACACTTTCGTGGGAGGGTCACACCTTCTGGTCTGCAGGTGTTTGTTTCTTCAGTGTAATCAGAGACTTCCACAGTGGTTCGGATGAGCTTGGACCAGGACCTCCCAGCCAAGAAAAATTAAATTTGACAGAGAAAAGAAAAGGCTGCTGCTGACCTGGAGTCTGATTCTACGGGTCAGAAAAATAGGATCCCCTTGAGGGAAAAGCTCCTGCGTGTTTAAGATGGTGCCTCCATCTGCTCTCATTTCTTGGATTTCCAAAGCATTCATCTTCCGAAAACTTTCAAGCAGAATCAGCAGGTCAGATGTGTGAGGATGGCGAGTGGGTTCTCCATACCCAAGGGTGCAGGGACTCCCAGCAGAGCAGAGCGGTCTGCAGCTCCAGGATGGAGATGGACTGGGAGACACCCTCAGCCCTGAGCACGCCGAGACATGGGGAGGGGGGACCCCAGAGGTTCAGGCTGCTGGGGTGCGGCTCGCACATGGCTCTGCCATGGGCAGACGGGCTGGGTGGGACTGGCTGTCTCTCTGCCCATTTCCCTGGGGACAAGGGACCAGGAACCAGGTCTATATGTACGGAGTGAGCTTGGCAGCCACACAGGGCCCAGCGCACAGGCTGGAGGTGCAAGGACAGCAGCTCCAAGCTGGGTGACTCGCTGTCCATGGCCATCTGCTCTGCCCCGAGATGTGTCCACACCAGAGCTTTGCTCCGCTGGGGACTGTGACACAGGCAGAGACCAGCACCACTCAGAGTTCTATGTAGAACTGAACTCTACTTGAAGAATTTCCTCTGGAAGTGCAGCTAAGGAGCCCAAACCCTGAGCAAACAGAAGAATCAGAGTGGACGCGAAGGTGGCCTTGGTGGTGAAGGGGCATTGCGAATCTAGACGGCAGCTCAGCAGGACAGGTCACTCGACGTTCCTCCACCCGAGCCATCAGCAGCCCCTGCTCTCCCGCAGCCCGACTGCCCCAGGGGCCGCACCAGCCTGCACAACCCCAGCCCTTACCTGCAGCCTTGAGCAGCGCGGCCAGCCTGGTGGAGCCTCGCCCTGCCGCGATGTGCAGCGCTGTGGTCCCATCATACGTGGTGCTGTCCACGTGGGCTTCGCCCTAGACCCGCCACATGAGAGCTCAGGGGTAGTCACCCTCTGTCCCCTTCTCTCGTCTGCACGAGCCCAGCCCCAGTGCTGCCCGGCTGGCTCTGTGCTTACAGGGACAGCAGCAGGGCAGGGCAGGGCAGGGCAGGGCAGGGGGACTCATGAGGTGCTGTCTGAATCCCGGCTGAGGTGTTGGACCCAGCTGAGGCTACCAACCAGGGTTTGCCCCAGAACCTACGTGGCTGAAGCCCTCACCTCGAGCAGCAGGCAGCCGGCCAGGGACACATTGTCCTGCTCCACCGCCAGGTGCAGCGCCGTGCGCCCCGACTTCTGTTCCTGGGCATTCACGTTGGCGCCTGCGGCCACCAGCAACAAGAGACACGGCAGGCTGTTGCTTGTCACGGCAATGTGGATGGCATTGAGGCCTGCAAGCACGCACAGGGCATCACACACAGGGTGGCAGGGAGGCAGTGGGGTTCAGGGCCTCCCCGCAGGGCAGGCTGGGAAGGCGCAGGAGCCACTGTGCCCATGGGACCCACAGCCTCCTGCTGCCCTGAATCAAGGATGGAACCGGGCTCGCTCGGGCCTCTACTCTCCTGTCAACTGTCCCAGACCATCCATCGTGAAGGGAACATGCCATGGTGAGAAACAGGACACCCGCAAGATGAGGCCAACTCCAGGTGGCCAAGGAGACAGCTCGGGGCGAAAATCACGTGAGGTGCACCGGTCAGTGCCGAGAAGAGCATGCTATACCAGCCACGGCTGGCCTCCTACCTTCCCTGTTGGGATGGTCCAGCAGCGGCGGCGCCTTCCGGTGCTTGAGCAGGATGCTGAGGATTCCGTCCTGGCCCTCCTTGGTGGCAAGGTGCAGTGCAGAGTTGCCCAAGCGGTCCAGCAGGCTCAGGTCGGCCCCGGCCTGCAGCAGGTCCTCTACCACGTCCTCCTGCTTCGTGATCACCGCCAGGTGCAAGGGTGTCTGGGTGGATGGAGGAGGGTGGGGAACCATGCTGTGTGTGGCCGGGCCACTCTCAGGGCCACACCGCTGGGCAGCTCCTGTCCTAGGCCCCCCGACCTCTGCAGAGGGGCTCCCGCTTCCCCATTGGCTGCTGAAGCGTGCGGACTGGACCGACACATGGTCACTCAGCCACTAGGCTCCTCAGGGAGACTTCTACACGGCTTGGTTTCTTCCTGACTGTTGATACTTCTTTCTTTCTTTTTTTTGACAGCATCAAATTTATTGATTGACTTGGAAGTCTTTGTCAGGTTAATTATGATGAACAGATTAACAGCCAGACAGACCGAAAAACATAAAACAATTACACTAAATCAAGGTACACTTCTCCATACATTGGCCATAGTGTTTTTTTTGGGTTTTTTTTGGCACCGGGGATCGAACTCAGGACCTTGTGCTTGTGAGGCAGGTGGCGGAACCACAGAGCTAAATCCCCAGCCCCGGCCATAGTATTTTTTTTAACTCATCTAGTGCTAAATTGAGTTTTCCTAGTAGGAGGCTATCTTTGGCTGATAATGTCATGTTAGCAAATTAAACCAAGGCTATGGTTTGATGAAGGAATTTAAATAAACTATTCAATAGAAACCATTCCCAAAGGTGGCAGCGTGCTCTACTGACATGGAAAATAAACTTACTGAATTAATTCCATGGACTGGCTTCATGAGACCCATCATCATAACCCCCTTCCTTTACCAAAGGGTGTCATTACGGGGTTCTACACGGCATAACCAGGACAGTGCCGCTCAGATGACCCTACCACTGGACTTAATGGGACCCAATCAGCAAAATATTCATGTGACGAAAACTTCTGAGAATGCCAATGAGATGATTTGGAAATTGTGTGTTTTCAAAAATGAGCAACATAGCCAGGGATTTAGCTCAGTGGTTTCGCCGCCTGCTGTGCAAGCGCAAAGACCCGAGTTCGATCCCCGGTACCAAAAAAAACCCATCAAAAAACAAAAATGAGCAACACAAACGCAACCATGGAGGTATCTTGCAAAGAATGGAGATCACTGAGAGAGAACAGCGATATTTTCCACATAATCAGTCTGCTTTCCTGGAGCATGGCTCTGAAATCCATCCCATCTGGTGACTAGCTGCCTGAGGTCCCTTTCCCGAGCGGAGGCTGCCCACAGCAGCTGAGGCCACGAGTGTCCTCGCTGGTGTAGCTGCCCCCGTGCATGGGATCCAGGAGGGTGAACAGTGCCCGGCCGCCTGACTCTCAGTGACAGCAGTGGTTCCGTTTAGCAGGAACAAGACCCTCATCATTCTCCTCCTTTACCTCTCTCTGGGACTACAGAGGCTTGGAATGGAATCACGTCCTCACAACTTTCGGTGTTACTGCCAGGAGCTTTCCTCTTAACAACAAATCTGTCACCAAAGGCTGTTTGCTAATCTGTATTTTCTGGAATGCTATGGGAAATGGGTAAAGGAGAACAAAGGAGATTGTAGAAAAGATACTACACCACTCCGAAATTAGGAATTACCTCTAGTTCTCATACTGTTTTATTCACACCATGCGAAAAAACTCCTATGAGTAGGAGTTCTGCTCTTTAATTTTCTCTCATAGTGCCACCAAGCTGAGTGTTCCACCCGCCGCCTGGAAGACAGCAGTCAGGCTCCACAGCCCACACGCTGTCTGCAGACGTGGGACCCGGGGCAGCCTGCAGAGCCAGCACTGGACAGCACCCTGAGTGAGCTTCTGACATGGGTGGACCTGGCCACTGCTGTTCCTGGCAGGACCGAGCACCAAGGGGGCCAAGCCAGAAGCAGCCAAGTGTCCGGCACTGGGAATGAAGTCCATGTGGGAGTACGTTTAGCCAGTACCTGCAGACACAGGAGTCCCGTGCTCACGCAGGGCAAGAGGACTCGTGTCTGGCAGGGAGAGCCACCCTGACTTCCCGATACATAGCCTTTGGTGCTATTTTAAAGCCATCGATATATAATGTATTTATAGTCATTAAAAACAAAGAAAAACACACCCATGAAAACCACCTGGTCATGTTTGATGGGAACATCACACAAATAAAACAGTTCACATCAAACACCGCAGATGGCTGTCCATGTTGGAAGGAAGGAGAGTAAAGAGGAGAATATGGTTTAGAGGGAGAAGTAAAAAAATAACCCTTAATTCTATGCCTGAGGACTCACGAGTGTGTCTCCAGGGTGGATGGGAGAGGGTCTGATCATGACAGATGGCCACAGAAATGAGCCGGGATTGGGGAGGATGTTTAAGATAACTGCCAAATAATCCACGTGGCTCAGAGGACTGTGTCATCTTCAGTCAAGAAGGGACACCCTTTAAAACAGAGTCCTAATCTCAGCGGCTTCTAGTCCTCAAGTAAAAGTTACCCCTGGGTGTGTGTGCGCGCATGCACACGCATGGGTGGGTACACACACACACACACACACACGCACGCATATGCGGGTGCTCCTCTGAGAAGACACCCCAGGGAATTCAGAGCCCTTGCCAGGAACCGGAGATTCGAGGTGGGAACAGTGGAGCCATGTTCTGCCTACGGTGCCCAATCGGAAGGGCGCAGGGCCCACAGCGGGGTTTGGCTTTCACTCCAGCTCCAGGAGTCCCCATCTGCCTACCCCAGGACCCAGACAGGACTTTCTCATGTCATAAACCACACCACCCATCCTGTGGAGCTGAGCGCCCGCAGGCCCTGGTCCTGAACAGAAAAGCACTTCCTTGAGGGGACCCGAGGCCCGTGCAGGCAGTGGCCTTCAGGAGGGCTGAGAAGCCCCAAGTCCTGGGCCTGGTTTTATTCATATGCTCCAGACAGTTTAAAAAAAACAGTCTAGAAATCTGAGCAAATCAAGCTCAATGAGCCAAGTGACTTTCCAAATACCACTACCCCCCCAGTGGCATGAAAGTTGGAAGAAGATAATCTCTTAAGTGTAAATAGAAAATCAGGCTTTTCATCTCAGTTATTTCGTGAGTCAGTGAAAAATCGTCAACCTTATTTTCCCTTGCTGGGAAGCAAACAGCCAGAGAAGCTGGTTGCTGCCTGGTCTTTAGTGGGAAAGTGATCTTACCCACCCGGGAACACCTATTCCCAGAAGAAATCCACTGAGGGCTACACAGCAACATCACAGGCTTTTAAGGCTCATTTAAAAATGTGGAAATGAAAATAAGGAAATAATTCACCATTTCCTTTAAAATAAATTAACGGTTAATTTTCTTTAAAATAATTAAAATTTATTCTTTCAAATAAGAAAAATGATTCATATCACTTGCTTTAAAAAATTGAGAATGGAGCCGGGCATGGGGGTGTACGACTGTGATCCCAGCACTCAGGAGGCAGAGGCAGGAGGATTGCTTCGAGTTCGAGGCCAGGCTGGGCTACATATTGACCATGGAGTGGCCAGTTGGGTGACAATATGTGCTTCAAATGTGTGAGGCTCTGGGTTCCCTCCCTGGCACCCCAAAATATAGAACAAACTAAACCTTGAGAGCTGAAACGGATATCTTGACTGGGTAAATAACGATGTGTGATTGCTGGTTCCACTTTTGGAGAGAGAGAAACATGTGCTGGCGTTCGGCGCCCAGCCCACGAACCACTCCAGGCCCCGGAGATGGCTAGGAAGTTGCAAGGACCCACCCGCACCCGGCTTTGGCTCTGCCAAGCAGGTTCAGCCCCTCCTCACCCCCAAATCGTGCTCAAGCCAGCAGGCAGCCCCACTGAGTCCCCACCAACTGTTTCCTGTGCTGTCTGCAGAACGTGGGTCTGGTTTCTATTCCAGTCTGACTCGGTCAGAGCTCTGGGGTCTCCTGCTCCCCTCACCTGTAGCTATCTCTGCTATGGAAAGACACCTTCACCTCTCTGTTCTGATTTCACCCCCTTTATTTGATAGACACTGAATGTGAGGGTTGTACATTTCAGGAAACCTCAAAATTCTGATAAAGGACGGGCTTTTCAAATGTAGTTTTTTCAACTTTATTTTTCTTGACGGATGTGACCTTTTAATTCTAGGTTCTCCCTCTAAAATGCAACTTCAGGATGCTGAATTTCAGGGTCGGGTGACTAATTATACCTACAGATCAAAGGGTCCTGACCCATAACATAACATTCCCACCCAGCAGCCTTTCAGGATGCTGCCTACAGAGAGGCCTCATCGTGTCTGTGCTACTATTAACCTTCCCGACAGCACCACACACACCAAAACCAAACCGTGAGCTTTTACGGATCTGTCTCCTCGAGATCTCTGCTCACCTGGTAGAGGTCATTTCTCATGTTGATGATGTCCTCGGAAATCACACCCGCGGTCACCTGCAGCAGATCCCTCACCAGCTGGGCATGGAGGTGGATCACGGCGAGGTGTAAGATGCTGGAATGGAAACAGCGCAGGGAATTCACTAAGGTGTTCACAGACCAAGAAAGAAATTCTCAAGAAATGATCAGACTCCAAGACTGAGCCTGGCTCGTGCATCCCTGGCCTTACTCGGCCCAACCTGTTTTGAATGCAGAAAAGGTCCTCAGAGGTGAGCCTGGCCCGGGGTGTCCACCCCGGCCTCTCAGCCTCTCTCAAGGCCTGGGGACCCACACGGAATCCCAGCGCCACCTCTG
This sequence comes from Heterocephalus glaber, assembly GCF_053883595.1. Classification (NCBI taxonomy): domain Eukaryota; kingdom Metazoa; phylum Chordata; class Mammalia; order Rodentia; family Bathyergidae; genus Heterocephalus; species Heterocephalus glaber. The sequence goes on from NW_028258413.1 coordinate 7,926,119, forward strand.
CATCTGTCTGGCAGGCGCTTTCTCCTGTTTCCCCGACTTTTCTGACACTCGGCTGGAGTAGAGTGAAAGCCCACACTAGGAGCTGCTCGGCAAGGTGTAGCTCCCTGGCCCTGCCATGCTCCTCTGAATCACGGTGCTGTGCTTCTTAGGGTCTTCCTGGATCTGCAGGGGGCAGAACTCAGAGCAGAGCTCTGGGAGTGTCAGGCTGTCTCCTCCCACGTGCTCCCCAGGATGGCTGCTTGCTCCTGTGTCCAGTTCACACCACCCTGAGAGCACTCCCCCAGCTTCCCAGGCGGGGGCACTGTCCCCTGTCCCTGTGGCCCTGGACTGTGGGACCGAGCTCACAGGACAGTGGGACCAGAAGCTCAGAAATGCTGGGCGATAACAACTGTCCCTCTTGCCCTCCTGCTCTGAGCACTTATTATTAACTCGAACAACTCAGCTGTCACTAAAGCTGTGACTCTTGAGCGATTCTAGTTACCAGACTGCGCTAAGCATTCGGCACACATTGTCTTAGGCCCCGAGGAGCCAGGGAATCCTGTCCCCACTTGTGTTTGATGGAGCGACCCGAGGTGTGGGCCCTGCAGCTCCTGAGCAGAGGCGACTCGGGGTTTGCGCCGTCTTCACCCTGACTGTCCTGCACGAGGGACACAGGCACCGGCTCTGCACTGAGAGGATGAGGACTTCGATGACACCTGAGACTGTTTGGCCGCAGCTGGTGCAGGGGGGCCTCAGAAGGAACCGTGATTTCACTGCTTGGGAGCATTTTTACAAGAGCAGCTTCAGGGTTTCATTCCCGCCTTGTGAATCGGGACATGGGAAGGTGACTTCTGAGCAGCGTGATGTCTGACATAGACCTGAGGTGCGTGATCAGATGGAAGTCAGACCTCCGGGAGCCTGAGAACTTCAGAGCAGGGGGCGTCTCCTAGCAGAAGCTGCCCTCCTCCCCTGATGCCCACGCCCTTGGGGAACCTCCTCAGCCCAGAGACTTCACCTGCTCTCTTATTTCTTCTGCCTGAGGAATGACCACAGGACTCAGATTGTCACCCACAGGCAACGTGGACCTCGGGGGGAACCATCAGCCCGAGTGTGCCCCTCTGGTGCCCACCGGTGCCTGTGTTTGGGGTCCCATGAGGTGGCGGGAAGGCCCCTGTCAGCCTGTCTGGGTGTCCAGGTCTGACCGGATGTGCTTCCCCCTCCATGTACCCACTTGAGCCACAGCCTGGGTCCCCTGGACATTGGCACACTGCTAACATACGCATGCTCATCTTCCTGGGACGCATCGACTCCACGGCCCCCAGAACCGACACCGGAAACACTGCTGTCCCTCTGGGTTAACTGCTGTCCCTTGTGGGAACACACTGTAGATCGCCGCCTGGATTATTTAGCCCTAAATGCACCTTCTGCTGTTGGTGGCACCTACACAAGACCGGTGGTCTCACCATGTCCTTGGTTACACTGTGAGGACCGAGAACAAAGGTCTCTGCTTGCATCCCCAGGCTGGCTCTTTCCACGGCGTGGGCTTCCGTTTTTAACTTAGAACACAGCGCCAGGAGCTCAGTCACAGAAAAGGCCTGAACTGTGTGTGCTATTCTTGGAAGGTCATAGTTAAGCCTGGAATCCGAGGCCCCCGACCTTGTTACTTTTATGGGCCTTTGAGATGGCTTTAGAAGTCACAGTGAAAGGACAAAAAGACAGGGAGGTAGGTGGCTCTGCGGATGCACTCACGGCACTTGCTGGAGTGGGGTGTGGTGTGTGACTCTAAGAGAGCACTGATGTGATCGAAAATCTGGTGAATGCCGCTCCTGAGCACCATCCACCAGAAAGGCAGCTCCTAAAACACGACGCTGGGTCCTCACCCACCTTATTCACCAGATCTGGCACCGTGCGACTCCTGGCTCTTCCCAAAGTCAAAGTGGCCGCAAAAGGGAAATGTTTTGAATGGATTCAGGACATCAAGGGAGTCACCACAGCTCAACTAGAGACTCTCAGGAAAGAGGACTCCAGAGCTGCTGCTGAAAGTGGCCAGGACGACGGGACGAGCATCAGGGGTGACAGGGTACTGTGAGGGCGATTCATGGCACCGTGTCTTTTGCTTAAACAATGGCCGTATTTATCATGCATCCCTACGGCTTCCCACACTTCCGGCCCTGGGACGGCCCTTGCCCCCTGGGATCCCCCTTACCTGTCGCCGTTCTCATCCTGCACTGCAGTGAGATGGCGCTGGACGGCCAGCAGCATCTTCACGTCCCCCGTGACCGCGTAGTCAAAGAGGGCATTGGCGTGGCGCTTGGCGAGCTGCAGGGCCTTCTCCAGGAAGAGGTTGTCTAAAATGCAGGGGCCACAGTCACGGCAAGGTCACAGCCACAGCCCGGACCCCACACCTGGGGCAGAGCTCGGCCCTGACAGCAACAGCCTCGGGGGGATGCGCCTCCCGGCCTCGCTTTGCGTTCATGGGAAGCAGCACAATGAACACAGGTCACTGAGAACCAGTGCCAGGGACTGATCTAAAGCAGCCCGTCCACGCCTCTCGAGGGGAATTTCAGAAATGGATCACTGCCCACTATTTTAAGGGGAACAATCGGTCTCCAATCAATGGTAACTGGATATCGCCACGATTTTAAATAACTGATCTCTTGGTGTTCTGGTGCTTAAAGTTGTGAAATAGGAATTGTAGTGTCCAAGCCAAAAACAGAGTGGATGTGGAAATGCTCTGCTACCTGTGCCTGAGGAGGCGCCCATGGGCCCCCACCAACTCCAGCGCCCTTGCTCCCCACTCAGAGCGCGTGGGTTGTGGAAATCACTGCACTCAGCGGGCCTGGACAGGGCCAGACAGACAGGAAACTGCTTTCTGGACACAGCTTCTGTGAGTGGCACGGGCCCTCCCCACCCCCCAGGCAGCGCACCCCGAGCACTCCGCACCCGGAAACCTCGTCCCCTCGTCCTCTCTGCGCACGGCTCCGGTCAGCGGTGCCCTGTGGGTCCCGGGGCTGGGTGCACCTGCCTCCTCCTCGAGCTCTGGGGCTATAATCACCTCCCCATCTTCGCAGGCCTCACAGCCTGCAGGGTCATGGTCACATTCAGTGTTTACGGTTTCTGAGGGAAATGCAAAACATCAGCTGCTTCTCATCAAGCCTGCTAATTAAGTTAAAATGCGCTGTTGCAAGTAGGTCATGTAAGGGCAAGAGGAGAGTTTACTGCAGAGGGAGAATAAAAATATTAATTTATAATTCTTCTAAAACATTTCAGGTCATAACTAGCACACTTTGGGGTTTATTTATTTATTTTTGAGACAGGGTCTCACTATGTAGCCCAGGGTGGCCTTGAACTCATGGTGATCGTCCTGCCTCAGCCTCCCCAGTGCTGGGATTACAGGCCTGCACCACCATGCTTGGCTAGGGACTATATTAAATACTCACTTCTATACATTTTTAAACTACACTTCTAAAATTTAGGTGTCATTTATCTGTAAAGGAGGACAATGAAATAAAGCTCTTCTGTGTATGGGAGGGAAGTGAAATTTTTTAAATTCTTGAAAGCAGAGCAGTGATTTTTCCTTCATCCTAGTTAACAGGGGAAGCCGCAGAGACGTGGTCTCAATTTGCATTCCTCGGTGTGCACTTGGCAGTTTGCTGACTGTTTCCGGTCCAGCTATGTTGTCTGACCAGGCTTGTGGGCAGATCTGGTTCAAATCCCGGTTCTGCCACTGACTCTAGCGAGTACATGAGTGTTTCTGAGGGAGACCAAGCGTTCTCCTTACAGAGCAGTCACAGAGCCCATAGCGAGGGTCTCCTGTATGGAGACCTGCATGCTCTCCCGTACGGAATGAAATGTGGGCTGATTGCAGAATGAAAAGCAAAGTCAAATTTAAAAAAAAGGAAAAGATTGTAAAGATTGGAGTCAAGACACGTACAAGTCCCTGGCATTAAAAAGGAGCTACTCACCATGCTTCATGCCGGTGGTGGACTTCGTGGTCCCGGGGTGGAAGGCGACCCCGCCGTACGTGGGGAATCCATAGTGTGGGAAGCCGTACCCTGACATGGTAAGGAAAATAAATGTGGCCTCGGGGCAACTTTAGGCCAAGGTCTGCTGATCCTAGTGTGGGTCAGACACACTTGAGGGGACACAGGATGACCAGACGTCCACAACAGCAAGGCTAAACTGAGGCAAGTCAGGCTGACCCTCAACTCCCAGTGATCCTCCTGCCTCAGCCTCCCAAGTGCTGGGATCCCAGGTGTTCGCCACCACGCCCAGCTATACCAAAATACTCAGAGAGGTGTTTCCTGCATGACAGGCCTTGGATGGCTGTTTCTCTTCTTCCAGGGTTTGGGACCATCTGTGTCCCCTCCTCCCCCTCCGGGTCCATGTCCCAGGACCTCTGGGGATGTGTGCAACTGCAAGCGTATGGAGCTCTTCATGCTGTACATTTTCTCCTATACTGCACACACACAACTACGATAGTTTGATTTGTAAATCAGGCAGTGAGAGCTCTGACTAATAATAAAACAGAACAATTATAATAAAACACTGTAACAAGACTCTTGTTACTGTGGTCCCTCCCTCTACGGCGTCAAGGCCAGCACGGTGGAGTTGACCACAGTAACTGAAGCCACAGAAAGTGAAACTGGAGAAGGGGCGGCTACGGTATTGTGAAATGAACACGCACTTCTCTGAAAGACAAAAGTACATTTGTAGGGAGGCTTTCATGGGACTGAGACCTCCTATTTGGTGATATTGCAGCCACTGCACCCACGGGGTTGCCCGGAGATCCCAGGCCGGAGAAGAGGCCCCGCCCACCCGGAAACGCTGCGCAGGCAGCAGCCTCTCTGGTACCTGGTCCGGCATTGCCAGGGGCCCCTGCTCCGCCACCGCCGCCACCGCCGCCACCGCCGCCGAACATGCCCCCGCCTCCTGCGCCTGCGCCGCCACCGCCGCCGAAGCTGTCCGAGAAGTTGGGCATCAGCTTCTGCCGCTTCCTCTGCACTTCCTCTTTGTCTGCGCGCACAGCAAGGGAAACGGGAAGAAAGATGGATTCATTTACAGCAGCCGCCACACACAGGCTATGATTCTCAGGGTATTTTACATCAAACGGGAAACAGAAAGCACGCGAGGAGGAAGAGAGACCATGTCTACTCCAATGGGCCGAGAGCTCCCCAGGCCAAGGTGGATGTAGTACAACGAGGTCAGGCTGAGATGAAGCACAGAAAGGGTAAGTGGCATTCGGTCACACAAAATCCTCTTCCTAATTGGCCAACATTTTCTGTGCATCCACAGGGAGATACATGCAGGAACAAAGAGAATCACGACACAGTGTCCGCTGGTGAGGACAGGTGGCCGGAAGAGCCTGGCAGGACAGCTGTCATGGTAACAGGGTAGAGGTGAGGTGCTGATTCATGGACAGGAGGAGGAGCCAGAGGACAGGAAGTGGAGGAGAAAGGGCCCAGTGGTGATGGGCTCAGCAGAGGTGAGTGTGGGAGTTCCTGGGTGGTGACCATGGGGCCACCCTGGGGTACAAGGCTTCCATGCTGCACTAGGAGAGCTCCCGACTGTCCCTGGACACCGGAGTGGCATGCATAGGTGGTCACCTGCCCTCAGGACCTGCTAACAAGTTGGTGCCGGGTAGGATGGCACTGACAGCTGGTGCTGGCCATGTGGTCCATAACGGTCTCCGAGATGGTGGAGATGTGTGGACCCCAGACCCCTGAATAGATGGACCTGTTGCCCTGTGTCCTGTCTGAGTTCTGTCACTGCCTCTGTGGTCTGCTGCCTGTTCCTACTTCTCTCTGTTTCCCTTTATTTCTGTTCTATGATTTTCCTACCCTGTGTTTCATTTTCTCCCTTCCCTCCTCTGTGTGATTGTTTTTTTTTTTTTTTTGGTACTGGGGATCGAATTCGGGTCCTTGCGCATGTGAGGCAGGCAGCAGAACCACTGAGCTAAATCCCTGGCCCCTCCCTTCCCTCTTCTGGGTGTTTACATTAAACAGTCAACATGGTATTCGTATTTCAGTCAGGGGCCCAAAGCTTAACAACTGTCCTGTTTCTGATTCTTCAGTGTCCATTTTTGTCATTGCGTTCAGAAAGATCCTGTCTTGTTTCTAACCCCGTGGTGGTGCGGGTCAGCCTGGGGCTGAAGAGAGGGCTGTCGGGTGACCAGATGTGGAACATTTCCCCACCAGTTACACCATGGTTAATCAACAGCCAAGCTCATTGCGCATATAACAGTTGTTCTCCCATAGAATCTCAGTTCACTATAGAAATAGGAATCACAGCTGGGTGCGGTGGTGCACGCCTGCCATCCGAGCACTGTGGGAGGCCGAGGGAGGAGGATCCTAAGTAGCAGCCCAGGGTGGGCAACTTAGTGACACCCTCTCTCAAAGTAAAAACTAAAAAGGGCTGGGGATGTAGCTCGGTGTGAGGCTTGGGCACCCACAAGACCTCAGGCACCTCGAAGGGGGAAGTGAGAGGAGGTGGGAAAGGCTGGGAAGGGCCGGGCAGCTGCCCACGCCCACCAGCACCCAGGGGCCGCACACTGGGGCTTCCAGGAGACGCAGGCAGAGGGGTGGGCACACCCACACCTGACCTGGCTGTGGGGAGGTCATGCCCAGGAGGACACACGGCTCTCAGGAGCATCTTCCGATGCTTCTGCCCAACAGGGATCCCCTAAGGCAGGGGCTGCTGCAGGTGACACCCAAGGCCAGGCACAGAAGCAGCTGCTATGGCAAAGCACAGTTCTATCCTGGGCTCCTCGGGGTCAGTGGGCTTGGATAAGGAGACACCTTGAAGCACTGATCCACTTGGCGCCCGCTGTGTCTCAGCTGATTCTCCCCCAGCCCTCTCCAGTCTGCTCTGGCCTCTACGGGGCCCCTGGGAGCCACAGGACTTTCCCACAGGAGCGAGATGTGGCCTGCTGTGCTTTACACCATGCTCCTCTCTGCCCCGTCCCGCTCTTCCTCCCTGTTCTGTGGGGCAATTGCATCACAGCTTCCTGCTCTGGGAAGTGACCTCAGCCCCTCCAGGGCCCGCGTGAAACCCCAGCTGCCGTGCTCGCCCTCCAAGCCCTGCTTGGCCTCCCCTCCACCTGGGGCTGCATCACGAGGTCACCAGTGACACCAGCGGGACATTGCTGACTGCCAGGCTCTTTGCCTAAGCAGTGACCCTTAGGCTTCATCTCCACTGCCTGACCCCAAATCACTCAGGAAACCCTAGATTTTCAAATTCAAAGACAAGTTCTCCAGGGTCTGAATCTCATACAAGTTTAGTGGAGATAACATTATTTGTAGAGGCCTGAACTAATTCCATGACCTCAGATTAATGTATTACTGTCTCTCCTCTAAAAATCCAGGCCATTGATCGGCCAGTTCCCGGGAAGCTGTCCAGGAGGTGACGAGTGGACCTTGAATCAGCGCAGCATCTCAGCAGACCAAGTGCAGGACCCTCAGCCACCGTTACCTTTGATTTCGGGGTAGTAGAGGAAAGGCTTAGGCTCGCTGGTTTCCAAATCCGACTTCCTCCGAAGCTGGACAAACACAGAAGCCGGCTTGGTGATGTTGATGTCTTTATACTTCGGGGTTTTGAAGACGATGGCAAACTGCAGGACACAAGGAAACACATGTTGGTGTTGGGTTGTGGCGTTTTTGGGAGAAATGCTTCACATTCTCTGTTTTTATTTAAACCCAGTGTTTAAAGTGTGCTCTGAGAACGCAGCACCCTAAGGACGTTCCCAGCTCAGTATTCTACACCTGCACGCTTCTGTGACACCACCGCTGTGGAGGTGAAACACACTGTGCCCGTGGACCCCGCGTCTCCCTTGCTTCATTCGCCAGATATTTCAGTTGTCAGCCAGTTGCAATGACCACACATACAACGTTCACTGCATATGCTTATTTCTCCTCTTTCAAATCAGCCTCACAAGCCTCCAAGACCACTTCTAGCAACGTCAGAAAGGCTGGGTACTTGCTTTCCTAGCCAAGGAGGAGAACAAGGGCTATTTCATCCCTGTGGTGCTGGGATACTTAGGCAATTCACCATTTGTTAGTTTGGTTTATATTTTACTACGTAACAGGAGTCTAGATTTGGTAAACTACACAAAAGGAACACAGAATGGTGTACACGGATAACTGTCCTTGCCCCCACTGCCCCGAATCCACCAACCCCTAAGCCTGGCAGCCCCAGCCTCATGGACTCTGTCTTTCGTTTGCTACATCCCCCTCTGGTTTCTCTGTGAACAAGGTATCATTTTACACTCACGCTGTTCTATAACTATCTTTTAAACGGTAATGTTGTACCTTTGCGGTCTCCCTCCGTGAGTTCAGAGTATTCGTTCTTTTTAATAACTGCATGGTATCTTAGAAATGCCATGATTTACCGAACTGTTGCTTATTGATCAGCATTTGAATTGTTCTCAGTTTTTTATGAAAACAGTGTTTCTCAATCATTCGTAAGAGGGAGAGAGTCATCGTGAAGGGGAAGGCTCAGCATTTTTGTCTCCTGGTCATACCATGGGCTGTCACTGGGGAGTCCTAGTTCATCATAGAAGCCCCCTCCTTTCTATACTTTCCAGGGCAATACTGTCTCACAGGCCTTGCACAACACTTCAACAGAACACCTAGCAGGCTTTCATGGAAAGGCACCGCCCTGGGACAGAGAACCAGGCCCCAGATGAAATGTCCCACCTCAGCCCCATGGTCCAGGGAGAACTGGCCTGCAGTTCTACGGTGGGACAGATTTCTAGATGGCTTGAGAGTCTCAAAAATAGTACAGTTTGATGGATGCTGGGTCAGCACTTCTGATGTTTTTGGTTGTCATATACAGAAAACAGGGACTGAATTTCAGCAAGGTGAAATGTAAAAGATGATGATGATCCTCTTACTTGTCTGTGAACATCTGTGGGGGAAAAGTCTCCAAATCCTTCCCAAATGCCTCCGTTTTCCTCCTCTTCATAGAACCGAATCTGGATGTCATCTGCAAAGTCACAAGCAGGCATGTCACTTCACAGTGTGACAGGATGTAAAGACAGGCTGGAGAGCCAGGGTGGCGCAGGGTTCTACCTACCAGACACTCCCGTTTCTTGAAAATAATTAGTGTAGTAGATTTAACATTTACAACTTATACAAACACGTTTTTAAAAAATTCCTCACCACAGGGATAGGCCGTTAAGTTTCACTTCCTGTGGCAGAATCTTAGGGTTAACTGGTCGACCTGACCTTTCTCTTGTTCAGTTTTGAACCTGGCCCCCTCTCACTCCTGAGAGACAGAGGCACCGGGAGGAGTATCAGAGCCCCAGATGAGGGGCACCCCACTATATAGCTGCACACAGCAGTTAGCTCCCATGGAGCTTACAGATACTGTTCCAACCGCTTTCTATGTAAATATCAATTAATTTAATCCTCACCATGACCCTGGGAGGTGGGTGTTCTATTATCCTCACTTTGTGGAAGGGAAACTGGGGTCTGAAGAGTTTCTTAAGTAACTTATCCAGGTCTGAACAGCCAGCGAGAGGAGAAGCAAGGATTTAAACACAGACACCAGGTTTCAGAGCCCGAGCATTTGCACACTCTACCCCGCTGCTCCCATAATCTTTCCTTAGCCCCCATTGAATAAGCGGTCAAAATACCCAGGTGGTCAGTTCACTTGGGATCCAAGTGTTCTTTATTTCTGCAGAACTAGGGTTGTGTAACTCAGGTTGGCAACCCCCTGGCTTCACTTCTCGTTTCACAGGAAAGACACACCTCTGCCTGATGAAGTGACACACATACTTCCATTTTAGGGGAGGGTTAGACAAGCGTGCCACCATCTCCTGGTCCATTCCTTCACCTGCAGGTTGGACTCAGTTTTTCAGATTCTTTAAGCTAAGGACACAACTTCCCTGCTAGGCCAGCAGTAATGACGATTAATGCAAACAAAAGCAACTCAGCCCAGAAATGAGTACTACTCAGGAGGGTGGGCAGGAGGAAGGCCGAGAGCAGTGCAGGCAGAGTCAGAGGTCACATTGTTCAGAGAAGAGAGCATGTTCACTTTCCAACCTCATCCCACTGTTCCCTGACTTCCTGTCTCAGAGCGTGGATCCTCTGCTGAGAGTTATTTTACAGCTGTGCTACCTTTACTGAAGGCCGATTTCCAGTTCCGAATCTGCTTCATTTGAAAATTGCCTACTTTGCGGTAAACAGATGTTTATTATACTGCACATTTATCATCTTATTTTTAAAAAAGAGTGAAGGTTGAGAAAGTAACACATAATCTCCGTTTTCACTAATTTGTTGATCTTCTAATGGCTCTATGAGAATGAGGGCCAACAACCTTGTCTAAAATGACCCTGGAGGAGGAACGTGCTCTGAGAGCATCCTGTCCTCAACTCTTTCTCCACTGGCCTCCCAGTGACCGTGGAAGCAGCCGGAGAAGCTCTCTCAGTGCCTCGAGAGAGGACCACAGAGTGCACAGAATCAGCAGCTTTACACGACGGACGTAAGGCTTGTCACCGATTCTGTGTGCGCGTGCACCAAGCACCGGCGGTTATCCATTCACTTTAGTTCAACAGAGCACAGAAAACAAAACGGAAGGTTTAGAAACACAGGTGATCGCTAGTTAACAATTATCACTGTTTTCTCATCTCTCTATTTCTGTAGGAAATTTAAGATGGATCATACAGTTGGGGTTGTACAAAATGACAGACAGTTGACACCTGGAGAAGGTGCTGGTGGCGGAAGGGCCGCCGAGCAGTGACCCAGAGACCACTGGAGTCGGACTCCACGTCCAGTCAGTGTCCTTACCTTTCTGCACCTTGTCACACAGGAGGTAAATCTCCTCCCCGCCAGTCACGCAGCCGGCAGTCCGGTCCATCCTCACGATTTTCAAGTTGGATGCATTGGGGGCCTCTGTTCAAAGGGGAAAACAGCACACATCCAGGTCCAGGTCTGTCCCCAGCCTCCCGCTGATTCCTGGGGGCCCCGCCGGCATGCCCTCCCCACCCCGGTCCGAGCACATGCTGTGTCCCGTGCTTTAGCCGAGACACAAATGTCACAAAAATGTTCCCAAGGTCCTTAGCTCGCTCACAGTAATCCAGCCACACGGTATCACCCAGACAGGTGAGGAACAGTGAGGTGGAAGAAACCATTGCATCTGTTTCTCCCTCTAACCAGAGAGAGGGACTGACACAGAGAGCAAGAGCATCCCTGATGTCTCAGGAACCGAGCCAGTGGGTTTCTAGAATTGCAGTGAGGTCAAAAATTTAACCCCAAACCCATTCCCATGCTAACTCTGTACCATCTAGAAGAGTCCTAAACAATTTAGGAGAAGCACCATGTTGTGAAACTATGTACTGGTTTTTATTGTACAAAGAAAATGGAGATGTTTTATTTCTTTTGCCCAAACTAAATCAGGATTTGTGTGGTTAAGGGCTAAAAGTTTCATGTGGAAATAGTATCACGCTTCTTTTTTCTACTCCAACAGCTGCAGTTGAAGGCGATCTGTGGTGGATGGGTCAGCATCATTTTATAAACCTTTCTCTTCCCTTCAAACTTGTTTAAAGAAATCCATTAGCTGTGCTGCTAGAAGCCTAGAGTAATCTACTTACCCCAAATTCTATAAAGTATTCAGTGAGCCCAAATACTACACATGCAGGCTTTCTGGAAACACCTGTGAATAAATGCCATGCATACCAGGAATGCTGCATGGTCAATGATAAACTAGGGTAAACTCTGAGGAAGGTCTAGGAACTGTTCTCGGAGAGGAATTGCAAGTCCTACACCACGTGTTCAGGTAGCCTGAACTTCCTGTCTTGTAAGGCGATCCCACTGATGCCACGTGGGAACGAGCGTAAGAATACAGTTTCCCTTCATCAGCCTCCCTGCAGGGTCCCCAAGAAAAACACTGAGAAACCTGTCCCGCCCAAGGCGCCGATCCTTCCTCACGGGGATGTGTTCAGGAGGCAGAGGTTTGGAGCTGCAGTGAGATGCCAGGACTCACCCGAGGAAGGAGAGCTACATTTCTGGAGTCTGTCTTAACAGTGTCTGACCCGGCGCCCCCAGACCTTTCAGGCTAGACCGCCGCGTTCCCATCCTGCAGGCACGGAGGGCGCCTGGGCACTCACTGCTGTCGTAGATGGCGTCGGACACCACGGGCTCCAGGCGGCGTGTGAAGCTGCCGGTGCTGTCGGGCAGGAAGGCGGTGAACATGAGCCGCACCACGCTCAGGTCCATCTCCTTGGTCTGCTGCAGGGCCGCCTGGCGGATCAGCTCCTTCTCCCGGTCTGCGGCAGCCGTGCCCGGGGGGCGGGGAGGCGGGCATTTAATGTGCACATTTGTATCAACTTAAAAACCCACTCCTGCTCTTCTGAACTTTTGTATTGGTGCTAAGATTTTTTTAAAAAAATCATTCCCTTGATGTCAGCCACAATTCAAGGTATCCAAGGACGGTATCTTGCATTTTTCTGGATTGTGTAAAAACTGTGCGTGAGTATCTGCCTGCCTCCTCTGTCCCCCGACAGTGAGTTATTAAGGCCAGAGGACGCGACGTGGCCGGTAGAGCAGCCACCACGTATCAGCGACACTGAAGGTGTGAGAAGTGCCCACGCCCGGAGCACAACCCCGGGTCCCCCACGGTGCCCGACAGGGCTCAAGGTGGACTTGGAAGGCCCTAAGTGGCCCAGCCACATTAGACTCCGTCCCTCCCGGGGTTTCTCAGGCTAGTGGACAGGGTCCTGGTGAGTTTCTGCAGCCTAAACAGTCACATTTCAAGTGCTGAGTCCTGGCGGGGACACCAGGGCCAGTGACGGGGTCTGCAGCAGGAGGAGTCCCCTCCAAGTGGGGCAGGGATGGTGGAGTTTGCCTGCGTGGAGGGGAATAGGAAGTGTGCGGGACTGGGAGAGGGAAATTGGGGTGCTTCTGGGGGACACGGACCAGAGATGCAGCCTGGGGCCAGCTCCTGGGAGGCCCAGTGCCAGCTGCAGAACTGGGTTTGGTAGGGAATGGGGACCTCTGGCCATGGTGAGATGCAGGTTCGGGAAGATCCACCCAGCCCCAGGGTGGAGACCGGACTGGAAGTAGGAGGAGATGACAACAACCGAAGCAATGGGTGAGCAGGGCCGGGGTGAGGGAGTGGCTGGGCCAGGGCCTGGGGCCGGAGGACGGGAGACAGGACAGGACATCGCGAGGGCCTGCGGTGCTCAGTGGGAGCGGGACCCTGGGCTTGGGTTCGGACTGTGTGCGGAGGGGAGGGCGAATGTGAAAGCAGAAACGGGGTGCAAGGAGCAAGTGAGGGGGAGGCACAAGGGCAGCACGCATCTGTGTTCATGACGCGGCCACCTGGAGAGCCCTGAGAGGCTCCTGTTCCCCTCTTGGGACCAACGACGCCAGGGGTAACCAGGTGGGAAGGGAGGCTGGACAGGTGTGACTACATCGGGGCTTCAGGAGCCGAGACCGGGTGGGAGGGGCCGGCACGGGAAGGCAGGGGCGGGAGGGGTCGTCCGAGAACCTCGTGGGGACACAGGCCGGGCTGACACTCACCCGTGAGCTGCCGGTCGCCTCCGCCCCCCTCGGCTTGCAGGTAGGCGAGGTCGGGGTGCACCAGGAGCCCGGGGTTGTAGCCCCTGATGCACGCGTCTGTCATCCGCGTCTCCAGGGTCTCGAACACCTTCTTCTTTGTCACATGGAGGATGCCCAGGTTGGCGAAGCTGGGGGGAAACAGTAACATCAGGGAAACAACCACAAGTTACATGGGGGCACTGGCTTCGCCTCAGCTCACGGCCCAACCAGATCAGGCAGCGGGGGCATTCGGAATCCAGGCTGGGAGCTGGGCCACACACAGCACAGGGCCAAGCCCTCTGTGGGCCGGGTACTTACTGCACCCAGAGAACTGAAAACCTCTAAGTGGATTCACCAAAGGAAACACGACTGTGAACAGCTGCACCCCAGGGTTTGCTACCAAATGAGTCCGAGGCAAACTCAGACCCGCCCTTGGTCCTCAGTGTTTCTGAGACTTTCAAACAGTGCTTTGGGAAGGGGAGGATATGGGCTCACACATCTTAACAAGGACCTTTTACCTGGGTTCCTTTTAGGGTATTTTCTACAGGATTCTATAGAAATAATTTCAAGTTCCAAATATATACTAACGTTTTTTAAGAATAGAAGGAATGTTATATTTGGAAGATTTTTTGGGGGTCATTCTTGGGTTTCTGGATGGGATTTAAAGTCTCCCCAGGAATCCCATATCCTCTGGGTTTTCCATAAGATCTGGATTATTTACTGTCACCAGAATTGTCATCGAATTCTACATAAGCTCAGGTTTGAGCGCTTGCTTACATACAATGGGACACGGAACCTCTTATTTCACAGGGGGTTCGTATCTCAAGAACACAGTACAGTACATCCACTAAATAAAGCAGCTGGAAGGATTTTAAGAAGATATATACAGGTGGTAGTGCACGCTTGTAATCCCAGCACTTGGGAGGCTGAGGCAGGAGGATTGCCATGTGTCTAAGTCCAACCTGGCTACATAGTGAGTTTAAGGCCAGTTGAACTACATGGCAAGTCCTTCTCTCAAAACAAACAAACAAGCAAAAATATGTGTGTACTGCTCCACTCATCCTTGTTTTAAAGTCTATGAAATAAAGATGGAATGTAATATGATGTAATACAACAAACAAATGAATCAGATGCCCTTTGTCAAGGAGACTCATTCACTCAGCAAATATCAGGTCCTTTCCAGAGCCACAGAGTCCCAAGGCCCATGTTGGAGTAGGGAGCATGACAGAGTTCACACACCAGGTCGATGACCACACAATGTACAGAAAGGGTAATGTGTGCTATCAGGGGGCATAGAGTGGGAATGAGGAGGAGGAGAGATGGAGCATAAGGCCTGTGTGAGGTCAGAAAAGGCTCAGGGGAGTTGGCAGCAGAGCCTTGCTCAGAGGAGGTGAGGGTTTCATGCCTGGGTGGGAAGCACCTGCAGGAGCATAGCAAGTGCAAAGGCCCTGGGGTGGCACCGCATGGGGTTTCCAGAGACAGCAGCAGCAAGGTGGCCAGGGTGGGTGGAGCACAGGCCCAGGGTGGGCTGGGCACGAGGAGAGGGCGGATGAGTGGACACCAGGGTCTGTGAGCTGCCGGAGGACCCTGCTCACTCTGCCTCTACGCGCACAGGTTAGCAGAGGCAAGAATGCGCTGAGTGGACGAGTGGGTGGAAAGAAACTAGAGCAAGTGAATGGGGACAGCCAGGTAGAGCGGGCAGGGAGAGCGGAGAGGTGAAGGCAGGATGGATGGGCACCAGCCCAAGCCCCGACTTCCAGACAGAGGACAGCAGCGCTGCGAACAGCGCGAGGCGCGGGCTCGGTCAGCGCTGTGGGACATGCGAGGGCGCGCGGAGACTGTCCTGCAACAGGCGGACGTGTGCGGAGCCAGAGCCCCCGGATGTCACCCCTGCTGTGCCCACACCGAATCCAACCTCCTCCCAAACCACTGGAGCACACACGGGACCGCGGCTGTCAGGCTGGACGGCCCAGGAGGGCCGGGCATAGCTGCCACCTCCCCGAGGGAGGACAGAGCTGACACTCGGGAGGCTGAGGCGGGCAGGACATAGACCGGCACTGTGAGTGGACTCAGGCCCTGGGGGTGTCCTCGAGCCTTCAGTGGGCGGGATGGGAGTGCAGGTGAGGAGACACCAGAGCAGCGGGAGGAACAATCCTCGCATGGACCGGGGGCTGGGCGGGGTCACAAACCTCCCAGGACTCGGAGCAGGTGCTGCCTTTGCCACAGAGCAACACCCAGGCTCCTCTGGTCTCCCACAAGTGCTCAGCATTGGTCCAGAAGAGCCACACGTGCCCAAAGGTAATCCTATCTGATCCCCAGAAATACTTAGAGGCATACAAAAAATCGGCCGCATAACAATCCACAATTCACAATGTCTGCTGTCAATAAAAGTTACAAGGCATGGAAAGAAGTAGAAAGACATAATTCATAACGTCCCATGCAAGAGACACAAACTGCAGTTTCTGATGAGAAAAAGACACTAGATGAGATGGAGGATACACTAGACACTGGACAAAAGGATACGTGGACTTGCAGATGTAGCAATAGAGTTACTCAAAATGGAACACAGAGAAAAGAGGTTTCCAGAAGAGGAGGAGGAGGAGGAGGAGGAGGAGAAGGAGGGAGGCTTGTAGCAGCACTCTGGGTGTGGCTCAGCGCTAGTGTGTGCTTTGCATGCACAGAGCCTGGGTTTGATCCTGGGATGGAGAGAGGGAGAGAGAAAGAGAGAAGGAACAGAAGCCACTAGTGAGCTTAGAACAATTGCAAATGGCCAAGTAAACAGAATAAGAGGAAGAGGAGTGAGCAGGAAAAGCATTTGAAAAATGAATGTTTAAACAAAGTTTTGAAATTTAGTAAAAATGTAAGCCCAGAGATCCAAGAATCCCAAGGAAGCCCAAGCACAGGAAACACGAAGAGGCCAACACAAAGTGCATCATGATCTGCGAGCTTAAAGCTGGTGACGAGGAGGGGACTTGAGGTGCGGCTGCAGGACAGAGCAACCTGTGATGTGTGAGGGACAGAGATGAGGGACAGGAGCCCTCCGTGGAGACCAGGACAGACGGCCATGCCGCAGACGGAAGGACAGGGGAACTGCCAGCCTTAGATTCGCTGCCCTCCACACACTCCGGAGCAACAGAGAGGAAGTGAGACTCCCTGGGCACAGGAGGACTGATGGCTCTGTAAAGAAAGCTGCAGGAAGCGCTTCAGGCTGGAGAAAACGAGGCCAGGTAAAAATCCTGACCCACAAGACAGATGAGGAGCACTGCAAATGATGAGTGTGTTTAGATAACATAACTTTTCTGTAATTTAAAAAATTTTCTTAAAAGATACTTGACTAAGGCCAAAGTGAAAAACAATGTTTTGTGGGATTTATATCATATATATAGTGCAAAATGCAGGAGACAACAGCACAAGGCCCAGAGAAGGGATTTGAGTGTATATTGTCCCAAGGTTCGCACACAACACATGACAGGTGTAACTTTACCTAAAGGGTCAAGATGTACAGCATCAACCCTAAAATAGCTGCTTAAAAATATAACAGGATATAAACCAAAAGGGAGCTAAAATGAAATCATAACAACCCCAAAACAGAAAGAAAAAGAGGGCAGAAAGAACAATAAAGAGACGTGATAGGCAGAAACAAGATTGAGCAGGACGGAGACTTAAACATGGCCATACCAACAATCACACTGGTGACAAGCAGTCTAAACACCCAATTAAAAATCACAGTGTTAGGCTGGATAAAAAAGTGCGAGTCAAGTCTGCAGTGTATGTGCATTCTGAGTCTAAATGCACAAAAAGGTTAGAACTAAGAGGACGGACAGAAAGCGTTCTGTACTAACACTAACGAAGGAAGGCTGCAGTAGATTTCACTGCAAGCAACAGCCCAAGGATAAAAGAGGGCCATTTCACAAAGATAAAGGCATCATCCATCAAGAGAGCCCGAGAATCCTAAACATTTGTGCACTTAATAAAAGAGGCTCATAGGGCTGGGCATTTAGCTCAGTGAAGCCATGCCTGCCTCGCAAGTGCAAGGTCTTGAGTTTGATCCCAGAGACTGGGAAAAAAAGAAAAAAAGAGGCTCATAATAGAAGCAAAATTTTATAGACTGCAAAGGAGAAACAGACATATCTGTATACAGTGTTGCAGATTTTGACACCCCTTCTCAATAACAGGACCAGCAGACAGAAAACCTTGACAATGTAGATGACTTTAACAACTCTGTCAAACAACTCCACTCAACAAGAGTTTATGGAATATCCACTCAACAAGACAAGGATAGACATGCTTTTTTAAGGACAGAAGGAAAAATTGCTAAGACACACCATGTTCTGAGCCATGAAAGACGTCTCAATAAATTTAAAAGGATATGAATCATACCAATTATTCTTTTACCACAAAGGAATTAATCAGATATCAATAGCCAAAAGATACCTAGGTGGGGATCCATCTAAATCAAGACTGGCCACTTGACAAGTAATAGTTGATGGGGGTAATGAGTGTAACCACTGCTAATTATGCTGTTCTTTCTACTTTTTGGTACCAGGGATCACACTCAGGACCTTGTGCTTGGGAGGGAGGCCCAGTGCCACTGAGCTAAATCCCTGTCCCCTGTTCTTTCTACTTTTACACACTTTTGAAAATTTCCATAAGAAAGTGTAAAAGAAATGATAGCAGGTTATTATGAATATATGTGAAAGAAAAATTTAGGATTACAAATAGGAATTCATAAGAATATGAAAAGGTCCAATTACTCTGAAAACAACTTGGTGGCTTCTCATCGAGACAGACACAACCTTAGCCTTCCTTGCATTCCACTTCCCCCTCACACAAAAGGTGCTTTATCATGAAAGCTAGAAAGAAACAAAGTGTCCTTCAGACAGAGGTGGATAAACTGTAGCACTGATACAATGCAGTGCTACTTAGTGATTGAAAGGAATCAACCACTGAAGCCAGGCAGGGAGGCTGCATGTTCTACCCTTCCGGCTGCAGGGAGCCCTAAAATGCAAAACCAGAGGGTTGAGGGCTGGGGATTTAGCTCAGTGGTTCCGGCGCCTGCCTCGCAAGTGCAAGGTCCCGAGTTCGATCTCCGGTACCAAAAAAACAAACAAACAAAAAAACCAGAGGGTTGGGGAATGCACATTTCCCAGGGCTGCTGGGCTACAAAGGAACACTGGAAGCCTGGGGTGACGGCACTGCTCTCTGCCTCCCCTGTGGGAGTTAAATGAGTATTTGTCGGGATTCAGAAATGAACACTTTAAGGGATTACTATTGCAGTAATTAAAGTCTACTTCCATAAATTGAGAGTTCAAAAAATTTTTTTAAAAAAAGGTTATCACAGCCAATAAAGGAACTGGGACTACAATCCTGTTTCTTCCTTAAAGTGCTACATTCTGTTGCCTGACCACAGCATAAGCATTATCTTAGAATTATTACAACACAGCTACAGGATCTGGAACCTGGGATCCATGCTGTCCACAGCAAACCCTCCGGCGGGTCCTGGTGACCTCTGGTGCACACACCTGCCTGCATTGTCCTGCCCGACCAGACTGGAGTCTGGGGGAGCGCCTGGCACACCCGTGTGCACACAGCGACACAGGGGACACTGGTAGCCAGGGCCAGACCTCTGCACTGTTCCAAAGATTTCCATACTCAGAGTCTTCCCTGGCTACATCTGAGTCCCTGTCCTTGGATTGAGATTCGGAAGTGGCCCCTTTCTGTGCCAGTCATCCTTTCAGGGCCGGGACACTCTGTCCTCCTGGGGTTCAAATGCAGCCTCTGCCACACGCCCACCTCAGCCCATCCTGGTCACCCTCCAACCTGCACCTCTGGGAAATGCCAACCCGCAGCCATGGGCCTGCAGGACAGCCCTTCCACATGGTCCCCCTGGGGTAGACCCACCGGTTCTCCTTTGTATTCGGCCATTACGGATCAACTTCTAATACTTACCAGCCAAGGAAAAACTGTGTGTATTAATTGAAAAAAGAAAAAGAGAGTTTGAATAAAATGTCACGGACCTGAAATGTGATTGGAAAATTGTTGATATTCCAAGTTAGAATGAAATGTCAAACTTAGATTATTTTTGATCAAGAAAGGTAGTAAAGGCTAAGTAAATAAATAAGAAAGACAAGGTACAAATTAATTAAAAAGATTAAAAAGACTTGGATATTTAAAACATGAATATTTTAATATAAAGTAGCTTTGAGAAGAGAAAGTAAGTTTATTGAGAATTTATGCTGAGAGAGAAGTGAAGAGGAACACTGCAAAGAAAGGTAATTCTTTTTGGTTTTGATAACTGAAGGCTACTTCTCTCCCCAGTGCCATCTTTATGCATCTTCTTTGATGTGTTGGGCCTAGGCCTGCTGGGACTCTGCACTCTTAGTCTAACCTGTATTGTTGAAGACAGCTTGTCTTGGTGCTATTCCTGACATGGACGAGCCTGAGGAATAAGTCTGGCTGTCACCCCAGCCTTTTCTATTTGATATCCTTGCCTGCAAGTCAGAACTGAAAAGCAGCAATCAGCGCCTACCACAGAAACACACAAAGCAAGTTTGCTCTTGTTACTCAGGACCATTAGCTAATCTGAGCACTGACTTCAACTTTGCAGATCGACAGAGCCCGGAGATAGAGTCTGCAGTGCAGGCTTCTCATCTTCTAGAGAAGAAATTAGTTCTCTATAGTCTTGCAACTGTCTGGGAGGGCTTCCAGCTGCTCTTGCTATGAAAAAGCAATGGGCTCGGACATGGCAGACAGGCAGACGAACAGCAGAGGAAACAGTGTCCTTTGGAAATCAGGGTAAGCAAAAATTTCTCAGCTAAAAGTCACACGACAGGGAGAACCATTGTCCCATGAACAGTGAGCAAGAAAGGCTTGGGTGTGGGGTTACTCTCAGGTGGCTTCTCCTTGGTCACATTTCTTGGTGACAGGTCTAGGTGAGAAAAACCTGCAGAGCGACACCAGACCAGCATCACGGAGAGGGGGCTCAGGGGTTTAGATGTGCACAGTGTTTGTTGAGTGAATGAATGATGGCGAGTGCTCCAAACTCCTGAGCTCCCACCCTGAGGCGCTGTGAGAGAGTGGAGGAATTTCCTTACTTTACCTGAGACAGGGCATTTACTTCTACTCCTGCCTTATGCCCCAAATAACAACCATTGGTTCCTTCTGACATCACCTGGGATTATTAACCTGAGCCGCAGAGACAGCAAATTTCTGACAACATCCTGGGAGTTTTACGGTAACGGATACCCTCACAGGGAATTTATCTGCAACTCCCGCTCAGAAATACAATTATGACGCACACTGAAGAGGACCAAGGAGAACGCGCTTTTCACACGGACAGGAGCCCACAGGGCTGAGTCTATAGAAGGCCTGATGCTATGACAGCTGCCCTGAGTTCAAAGCCCCCGTGGGTGGGTTGGGGGTGGGACAGGGACCCGAGTCAGAGCGCGGCCCACTGAGGCCTACAGAGGGAGCTGGCACCTTCAGAGGGCGCTGTGACAAGTTCACAGAAAGCTCTCCTGAGGCTTCAAGCCAATTTAAGTCTCTTTCTTCAACCTGGAGTGTTTTCTTCTAACATTAAAAGACTAAGAGTCTGTGACTTAGAAGAAAGCTCTCTCTCTAGGGTTTCCACACTGGACATTTTCAGTCAAACAAAGAGATGCCCAGGGACATGAGAGCCCAACTTTCCCCGTACCAGCCAGCCCAGACTTGACCAGAAATCAAAGCCTGCAAGGCTACCACCAGCTCAATCATAGCGGATTTGAGCAGCTGCTTTCTTTGGAGTGAATAATTAGGATTTTAATGTAAATATTTAAACCAGGATTACAATTCTGTGGGATATATTTTAAAAAATGAAACAAAATTAATTAAAAATTTCTGCTTTTATTTTAAGGAGTCTCAGAGTAGAACTTAAAGTCACCATTTTGGAGATTACTGATTGCGTAGATCCCTAGATATCATGTGCCGAACTGCAATGTTGTTTGCTCTTCCAGTGTTTTGGAAAATGAAAAATAAAATCTGATTTTTAGCACAATAAATACATCTTATTAAAATTTTTCTTGATTGGTTCTGGATTGAAATTATTTCTGTAAAACTTCTTTAACATTTGGTTGTTTTATCTGACTGGCCCCTAAGTGAGTACATCCTTTCCTGTCCACGTTCCATGTCTATCAATGCCAAAGCAAATTTGCATTCCTTGGCTTCTTACCTTTGCACACTTGGCACACGTCTTCCTTTGCACACTTTCTGAATCCATTAAAGGAACATCAAGAATGTAAAAACCATCCACAAAATAATGGCTTCTGCTCTAGCTAAGTTTCTTTGAATTCGTTCTTATCTTTATTTCCAGGAGAAGAAAAATATCATTGAAAGTGGCACAAATACCTCCTAGGCCCTGTGACCTGCTGAGGCCCTAACACTGATTCCGCCCAGAGCAGGCCGGGAAGAGTTGACTCCATGACTGGCGTGTTTAGAGAAGCGAGTCTGGCTGAAGCCTACGTGCCGAGGTCCGAGTACCTCGCACCCAAATTCCGTTCCCACAACTAAAACCTTCAGACTAGAAGGACAACGTTCTAATTACTATCATATATCTTGTCTCTTCTGTTCCTAATTTGAGAATGCTTCGTCTTGTCCTTTAGGAGCCTTGTTTACATTAATTCCCATAGAAACCATGCGTCACCTTTAGCCCAGTTGATTGCCAATAAAAATCAATGCCTGGGACTCAGCACCTTTGTCGGTTGCACCGGCATTTGTTGTCCTGGCCCCCACTTTCTCTCTCTTAGTTCTGTCTCTCAGTGTATTTTTTTCTCAGGCCTGCATCGCACCCTGGGCAGGTGGGGACTGCAACCTGACTGCACGGGTCTCCAGCAGTAATCCATCCTCCAGACTGGGCTGCCTCTGGAGTGTAACTGGGCCAGAACCCCGCACACATGTGGCCACCTTCCTCCAGGGTCCATGTGGCATCACCAGACCTCCTGGATTTTTCTGAGGCCCCCAGTGATCTGGGGAGGTCACCTCGCTGCACTGTGCCTGCCCCACCATGCCTCCCAGCATCGCGCCCATGCTCACCTGGTCACCATGTCCTTGGGACCCGCAGTGACAGTGCAGACGCCGTCCTCGCAGTGCTTGCCCACCAGGCTGTGGGCGTGCAGGCGGACGTTCTTCCCGTTTGTGACCAGCTGAACAATGACTTTGGCAGGGCCCACATAGTTGCAGATCTATACAAGGATCACATTTCAAAAGTTAGCGTATCTGACTCTTTGCAACAAAGACAAGCATATACGGTAAGTCAGCAAGCATAAAGCAACCCAGGGCAACAAGAGCAAAGCAGGAGCCATCACAATCCTGGACCTGAAGTTATATTACAAAGCTCCAGGGATAAAAACAGCATGAAACTGGCCCAAAAACAGATTAGAAGCTCAAGAGAGCATAAGAGGATGTAGACACGACCCTAAGCACAGTCAACTATTTGATCTTGAACAAAGGATCCAAAGACACACACAAGAAGAAAGACAGCTCCTGCTGGGAAAACTGGCTATCCACATGCAGAAGAGCAAAGACAGACCCACGTACCTCACCATACACTAAACTAAAACCAAGAGAAGTCAAAGAACTAAGTGGTAACACAGAAACACTTAACCTACTGGAAGACAAGACAGGTAAAACTCCTGAAATCATAGATCACAGGCAAGGACAAACCGCAGTTGCATAGCAAATGGTTCTGAGAATTAACAAATGGGATCATATGAAATTTTAAAGTTTCTACAGAACAAATGATACAACCAACAGAACAAAAAGAAAACCTACAGAATGAGACAGAGGACTCATATCTAGAATATACAAAGAATTAAAAAAAAATCTGACCTCCTAAAATAAAACACCCAATTAAAAAATGGGCACTTGAAATAAACAGACATTTCACAGAAGGAGTACCAACAGCCAATAAGTACACGAAAAAATGTCCAACATTGCTGGCCACTAGAGAAATCCAAATTAAAACAACACTGAGATGCCTTTTTACCTCAGAAAGAATGTCCACCATCAAGAAATCAAATAATGTGGGGATTTAGCTCAGTGGTGCCATGCTTGTCTCGAAAGCACAAGATCCTGAGTTTGGTCCCCGGTAACAGAAAAAAAAAGTCCAATAATAACAAATGCCAGAGAGGCAGGTGGGAAAAAGGACCCTTCTGCATTGTTGGTGGGAATGTAAATGTACAATCACTATGGTAATCAGTGTGGATATTTCTCAAAAAATTGAAACTAGAAATTCTATTTGACCCAGCTATTTCCCTTCTAGGTATCTTCTTGAAAGAGTTAAAGACATCAGATCACAGTGATCCACACATACCCATATTCATAGCAGCATAAATCCTTGAAGTGCCCTGTATGTCCATCAACAGATGAATGAACAAAAAAAAGTGGTATTTATACACAATAAAGTACTATTCTGCCATAAAGGAAGATAAAACTTGAGTCATGTGTAGGAAATTGAATGTACCTTGAGACCACAATGTTACATGAAAGAAATCAAATACACAAACTCAAATATTGCATGGTTGTTCTTATATAAGAAACTCAAAGTATAAATAAAGAGCAAAATATAAGATAGATAATGGGAAGTAGGGAGAGAGACCTTTCTCGAATGAGAAGGGGATCAAGAGATGGGGTGGGGCAGGGAATGGAGGAACGCGCAGGAGAAAAGGAATTAAGGTGTGTTGTGATGTGTTGTGTACATGCACCAACCCCACACAAGGAGTGTGAACATTATGTTCTGCAAGCATGGACTAATAGAAACAATCAACAACAAAAAACCCCACAAGAAGACCACTCCAAAAGCCAAATGAAGAACCACACAGAAGGAAAAAAAAAGTATGATACCAAGTCACACAAAGCCATGCTCATACATGGGGGTCAAACCCAGGATGACAGAGACTCGGGTGCTAGTGGCCGCTGTCCTAGTGGCGAGAGGAGTTCTCCAGGAAGCGGCTGCCTAAAGCACAGACGTCCCCGACGCTGGGCCAGCACATCTCAGAGGAGGCTGTGTGGTCAGAGGTGTCCCCTCCTGCCGACCCAGCTGTGGTTTCCTCTGCACCCTCCTTGCAAGTCTGGCTGCAGGATCTGGGTGGGGACTCAGGGGTACAGGGGCTGGGGACCCAAGGGCTTCGAGAGCACAACAGCTGGGGGAGAACCCTGCACCCTAACCCTGCCGGGGGCCCAGGCAGCGCAGGACCTGGCCCTGAAGGCCGGCCTCGGCACTCGGGCCCACGATGCGGCCCTGTCCTGTCCCCTGTCCTCTCACCGCAAGCGCTGCTGGTGAAGTTCCATGTGCTCAGAAGGGGAAGTCACGGGAAGTCGCTGCATCTTCTGACCACAAACCCTTGGCCCTCACAGCAGTTTAGTTCTCCAGCTCTTGTTTTATAAAAATCAGATTTTTCATGTAAGGTAATTTTTATTTGCATGGCCTTAAAATGATGGTTACAGCAATAAAAAGGAAACAGCAAGAGCCTGGATACCCTTTCGCCTCCAGGTGGTCATCCACTCTCCTACCAGCCCACGGATTCCTTCCTCAAGAGCCTCAGTTCTAAAGTCAGCACTAACAGAAACACACACACAAACAAACACAGCAGTGGCCTTATTTTTACCCCCGGAATCCTAGTAAGTCAGAAACATGCAGTATATCTGAGTCATTTGTAGGAAAACAGATGGATCTTGAGACCCCAATGCTAAGTGAAACTGGATGCAGAAGGTCCAGTATCTTGTGGTTTCTCTTGCCTGAGGAACTCAAAGGACAATTTTAAGAGCAAAGTAAGAGATTTTAAGAAACAGGAAGGTGGAGATGGGGAGGAGAAGTCAAAGGGATCAAGAAGTGTTGTATGTGCCAGTTCCCCGAGATGAACAGCATTGTTAGGCATCACAAACACACTGACTGTTAGAAAAAGACACAGTAAGTTCAGCTGCATGGCTGGGAATGTGCTGTCTCTAAAGTTGCCCGACACAGCTGAGGAAGAACCTCCGCTTGCTGCGGCTGCTCTTCGCCACCAGACCCATTCTCGAAGCTGGCTTTGCACTCCAGGGAGGCAGGGCGGGAGGGTTTTGTTCCCAACCCCCTGTGGTGGCCAGAGGTTAAGGACTGGTGGCTGAGGCTGATCGAGAAAGCGCCCCCTGAGCAGAGGACAGGCTCTCCTGGGCCCCCAGCCTTGTTCGGGCCGAGGCACAGGTCTCCTCTGAGCCTCCTACTCCCTGCTGAGGGTGAATGCGCCGTGGACATCTCCTCTCCCCAGAGCATCACGAGAGAACTTAATCCATGATGCTCGGTGGAGCCCAGGCCTCTGGGGTGGTCAGGCTCACAGGAGCTGTGAGGCTGGGCCCAATCCACAGGGCTGCCGCTCTGTAGGAAGAGGGGGTGGCCCGAGCTGGGGTGTTCTGTCTTGCCCGGGGCGCTCTCTGCCATGCCAGGGCTCTGAGGAGTCCCATTGGGAAGCAGGACCTCAGCACAGGCAGCTGCCCAATTTGGAACGGCTCGGCCTTCTGAACCGCGGTTCAATCCAACCTTCACTCTGTCCAAGTTTTTCAGTCTGCAGTGCTGGGCTATGGCCACAGAAAGCAGACTAAGACGTGCCCCTTCCCACGGAGCAAGCTCACCACCAAGCGCGTTTCAGAAGACACCTGAGTTTGAAGACCCCAGAGCACAAACCAAGACCTCCCAGGCAGAGAGCATCCAGCCCCGGCCCGGAGCTGACCCAGAACTCAGCATGTCCCCTCCAGGCCAGGCAGGATGCCTCTGCCACAGTGCAGCACAGGCGGCGCCCAGGCCTGGGTCTGTCCCCATGGCGACCAACCATTGCCTTCCATGCTCCCAGGTGGCGGTGGATCATTGCAGTACTACGTTGGCATCCAAGCAAGGGAAGGGCACTGAATAAGCCCAGCACCTGGACATTTTCAGTGATGGGGGTGCAGGAGTGCAGAAGGGGCTTGAGCTCCCGGCAGCAGGCTCTCTACCAGCAGGATCGCAATGCAGCCCTTGTCACCTGCTGTCACCTGTCCCGGGGCCTAGGGAATAGATCCCTGCAGCCACAGCAGAGGAAAGAGGCAGGCAGAGCTCCCTAAAGCGCTTCGTGCTGTTCTGCTCTCACTCCATGGTGGCTGAAGCACAGGACCCAGAGATCCACCTGCCCCGAGTGCTGCCTGATGCAGCTGAGTCCAAGCAGCCCAACACCACCCTGGTCACGAACCACTGGGCTTTGTGGACTCTCCGCAGTCCTGACTGAAAGACCAAAGCTCCAGGGTGGGACAGATGCAAACGACACGGTTTGCAACTTAACGAGGCACGTGAGGAGCCATGGCGTCATCCGTGCTGACAGAGGGCACTGTCAACCAGTCCAAGAACTCACGCGGTCTACGGGGAGTTGAATTCTTTTTATCCAGCCTCCCTTTTACTTCTTTGACCAGTGCTCCCCTTGAAGATTAAGTTTGTAGAGAGCAAATGTATCTGTTAGAATGGTTTTTGTGGAGCCAGGCATGGTAGCACATGCCTATGCACCCAGCAAATTAGGAGTGAGGCAGGAGGATCCCAAGCTCTAAGCCAGTCTGGGTAACTATTGAGACTCTGTCTCAAAAAGAAAATAAAAACAAAAAGGACGGGATGTAGCTGAGTGGCCTCCAGGTTTGATCCCCATTACCAAAGAGAGGGAGAGGGAGTGAGAGAGAGAGGGAGAGGGAGGCTTTTCTGTAAGAGTCTGAATGGGGCAGACTCCTAACACTCCCAGTGTAGACACAAGTCCAGCTTGGACCTCAGCCAACACCAAGTCATCAGCTCCCAGGAACACGGGAGCCGACATCAGGGGCAGGCGCCTGTCCTTGTCTGTCAGTGGAAGTCACAGCGGCTCCAGGGCGCGAGGTTGCCCACCTGTGCAAGCGCTGACCACCGTCTGCTTCAGTCCGGCCGGGTCCTGTTCCCTCCAGGGATCGAGCCACAGAGCAATTACCCAGAGATGATTTTTCAAACACCCCGTTCACAGCGGGCGGGGTCCTCCTATTGCTCCAGAGTGCGGTGAAGGACCGGGCTCTGTCACTTTTCGCATAACATCCGTGTCCCTGCAGGAACAGTGGCATTCTTGGCTTCCTGGTGACACCCGCACTTTCATAGGCCTGGGGATTTAGCTCAGTGGTTCCACCCCTTGCCTCACAAGTGCGAGGTCCCGAGTTCTATCCGTGGTACCAAAAAAAACCCCAAAACAAAACCATAACGAAACACCGCGGTGACCACGGCTACACCACTTTCTCCAGTGACCCTGATCTTTGTCAAAGCCCCGCCTTTTACAGTTGTCCCGTGGAAAAGCACATGCTGGCTCCCCCAGGTTGGTTTAAGGACGGCATCTAGGATCTTCTGGGAATCAGGATTTGAAACTCCAGTTTACTCGCTGGTAAATTCAGCTGGATCCCCTGGGCAGGAGCAGAGACCCACGGATGTAAGACTCGAGGCACAAGAAGGCATCTTCCTGCTTAGGTTTTCTTGTAAAGTGACAGCGATGACGAGGAGGAAGGGAAAGCCCCAGTTTTCAAACAGAAAGCCAAGCTGGCCCGGTGTGGCCGACTGGGTCCCTTCCCTCCCACACAGGGCTGGGGCCCAGCGCTCCGGGGCCGGGCAGCGGGGCTCTGACACCATCTGTGGCTGTCGGCTGCATGAGCAGGGCAGGCAGCGCACATCTTGGGTTTCGGTTTCTCCACCTCTGGAGTGAAAGCAGGAACGCACTCGCTGCGGTGGGCTGTTGCGGGGATGACACGAGTGAGCTCAGTGGTCTGAGCCCACGGACTCGGCAAGCTCAAGTCTAGGCCAAGCTCATCTTCCACGCCCTCCACAGGCTGCGCTGTGGTCCTTGTCTGAGGGCTGTGACTGTTTGTCTTCCTTTGCTCGCTTGCCATGTCCCAGCATGCCCACGGCGACTTCCTCACAAGCGTGTTTAGGGACGGACAGGGACAGGGACATGCTAACCCAGCCAGTTCACGCAGCCCTGTGGGTTGGCAGGGGTCACAACTGGAGGAACCGAGGCCCAGGATTGCAGTGGCCACAGCCGGGAACTGGCTCCGTCCTCTCCAAAGCCCACCGCGTCCTCCACTGCTGCTCTGGGCTGCGGGCCCGTCTGCAGCGGTTCACAGCTCTGCACTGCCCGCCAGCGTCGGTACGGGATGGTCGTTCCCGATTAGCCTGCTCCTGGGGCATCCGTGCTGTGGGCTGAGAGGGGAGCCCGCACAGCTGGCTGAGAGGTGCAGAAGGGCTCTGGTCCTCTTGAAAGTCCCCTTTGTGAAAATATGTCCCAGACGGTAGATTGCAAGTCAGATTGTAAGTTTAAAAAGGGAAGAAAGGAGGAAAGATACAAAGAATAGCATTTTAATAATACATCTTCAATCTCAAAGATGAAAAGAGCCAGGAATAGCAATGCACGCCTGTAATCTCAGCACTCTGGGAGGCTGAGGCAGGAGGATCCCAGGTTGGAGCCCAGTCTGGACAACTTAGAGACGTAGTGAGATCCTGTCTCAACATTAAAAAAATAAAAATAAAAAGGGCTGGGGATTAGTTCAGTGGGAAGGGCCTGGGTTCAATCTCCAGTACCACAAGAAAAAGAAAAGACATGTTGAGAAGCATCCCGCTTGGTTGTTCTCCATGATTGCTGAGCGGGCGGGAGGTGGGCAGAGCCTTCCCAGCAGAGCCCATGGAGGGGAATCAGACGCAGGTCGGGGCTGTGCAGCTCTCAGTAGAGCCAGCCCCTTCCTTCCTTCCCGCAGGGATCCACCTGCTCTCCGGGGGTCAGATCTGAGCCCACCCTGGCCCTTCGGGTGTGGCAGGTCCTGCGCCACTCACAGCCCCAGCTCCGTCTACAGAATGGGCCACCAGCGACCTGGGGGAAGGAGCGTGACACGGGGCACCCGGGGTGGGCCCTGGACAAAGCTCTCCCTCTGTCTCCTTCACAAGTGAAGACTCCGGCCCCCAGTACCCACCCTACAGGGTGGGAACAGCAAGGCGCCGAGGAACCAGGGGTTGGCCCTGTGCCCTGTGCTCTCCGCGTCTCCGGGAGCTCGGGGGCCAGAAGCCTCCCGGGACCTGTCACTGCTTTGACACAGGCATCCCCAGGCGCCCCTGTGGGACACGGACTACCACTGTGC
This sequence comes from Heterocephalus glaber, assembly GCF_053883595.1. Classification (NCBI taxonomy): domain Eukaryota; kingdom Metazoa; phylum Chordata; class Mammalia; order Rodentia; family Bathyergidae; genus Heterocephalus; species Heterocephalus glaber. Next base: position 7,955,794 of record NW_028258413.1, read on the forward strand.
CTTTCCGCCCGAGCCCCTGTGCAGCCACCACCGCCAGAGCTGCAGAGCCAGGCTGTACGGAGGGCGCAGGACAGAAGGGCGGCTGCAACCCGCCGGGTGCGTAGCTTCTGCCCGCTTCCTGTCACACTCTGACCCAGGCTGCCTCCAGGGCTCTGGTCTTCAGTTTCATGACATCAGATACAAACCCAGAACAGGAAATACACAACTGCTGGTTACCAGAATCACTGGGGACTTTACCTCGACAGCTGCCAAACCTCACTGTCAAGTCCCCAGTAAATCCCGGCTGTGAAAACCACGGGAGGGGACAGAGCGCGAACTGAGCGGGAAATGTTCGTGTGTGACCCCGTTAGTTCTCTGGGAGTCGGTGCATTTCAAGCGGAAAGTGAAGGCGTTCGGGCACCTTGATTCCTTGCCTTTCCTACTCCCCTTATGCATGCGCTCTCAAAGTCGAGAGTACAGTGGGACCTGGGTAGCACGGAGCTGGCTCTTGGGAGGAGCCCTGGGCTGGCCACTCCCGCCCGGCTCCAAGCCCACACCCCATGTCGTGGCGGAGGTTCCCTTCCGCCCGAGGATCCTGCTCAAGTCCGAAGGCCAGGTCTCACCACCGCTCTGCTTAGAGCTCTCCGAAAGGGAAAGGCAACGAAGCTGAGCAATGTAGGTGCCAGGCGCGCGGTCCTCTTGTGTGCACACGTGATTGAACACTTGCACGGTGAAACCCACACGGAAGCAGAGGCAGGAGGGTGACGTGGCAATGACCCTGTTAAAAATAGCCTTCGAAGGGCTGGCAATGCAGCTCAGAGCCAGAGCTCTCGCTAGCATGGTGAGGGCCTGGGTGCAATCCCTGGCACTGGCAGACAAACAGCAAAAACAAAACAAAGCAGATGCGCTAACCCTTAATCCTCAAAGCCAAAGCGGTTAACCAGCTCAGGAGCCTCGGCCCTCAACAGCTTCCGCAGTGCAGTGCTGTCCCCTGCTCGGGACACCGTGGCCCGGGACACCTGCACCCCCTGAGCAATGTCTCGGGGTGCCACCCAGCCACCCGGCCCCCCGCCCTGGACTTCCACCCCCCCACATTCCCTGCTCCTCTTGCTGTCATTCTCTATAAATTGCCATTTAATGACTGCAGATTCTTCCCCATTAGAACGGAGCTTTCTGCAGTGTGGAGACACCGATTTCTCCGCTATTCCCCAGTGCCTGTGATAATGCTTGCCACGCTGTGGGCATTCAGTGATTAATTCTTCAGTGAGTGTGTCATTAAACAATTCAGACATGAGTTAAATGCTATTTAGTGAAGGTGACCCTAAAACACGGAGTTGTGTGAGAAGGGGGAAAGGAAGGCGACTAAATTCTTCCTTTTGTTGTTTTGTGTCTGAAAGACAGCTGGGTCCCATTCTAGCTGTCCACAGGCCACGGGGTCTAGGACGGGACCACTGCCACAGGGCAGAATGTCCCCCAACAGGAGGGGATAAAGCTAGCCGGGGACACGGGCTGCCATAGGTAAGAAGCCTCCAACCTGCGAAGACTGAAGCCCAGCAGCTGCAGAGGAGGAGGGAAGGGGACCTTGTGTCCCTCCCTGGCCCATCAAGACAGCAGCTGTCCGCCAAGAGCCTGGATGCCCCGTCCGCCCTCGCTGCTGCTCCCCAGCCTCCCTCTTGCTCCGAGGGTCTCAGCACCACTGTGCCCTTTACCTCTGTCTCCTTTCCTGAGTCCTGCATCCAGCCTGAAATCGCTGCCTGTCACTCCACTGGTAGGAACGGCTTTGGGGGGCGGCGGGGGGCGGGGGTCACCCCTGAGGGTGCAGGGCTACACCCTGACATCTCACAGCCAGGGAGCCCGTGGGCTCTGGAACAGGACAGGTGTGGCCCTGATGCTGGTGACTCATTCCTGACTCCATTCCTCACCTTAAATGTGAACACAATGCTTGCTCTGTTTCTGTAGGTATAAGGGAGACAAGGTAAGGGACTCAACCTCCCGCCTCCCCAGGCTCTGGAACAAGAGAAGAGGCCACCATGCGCGTCCCTTGGTCTCCGCTCCTGCTGTCACTGAGGCGCAAATGTCCCTTGCTCTTCAGAGAATTTCGTGTGTTCCCTTTCCAGGAGCAACCACGGTGTCTTCACCCTGGACACCTGGTGCAGACCTTGTGATTCACCATCCCGTGGCTCCTGCCTTCATTTACAGACAGCAGCCTCTCCTTCCTTATTCTAAAAACAACAACCTTCCTGACGATGATGACAACTACAGAGGCTGGCTTTTATTGAAACCCACAGGCCCACGCACTACTGGGGAAGAAAGAACCAAGATTTCCTCCGCTCTCTGCCCTGCAGGGAGAGAGTCCTCCCTGCCTCCTTGGCTCCGACCGCAGGTTGCTCTCTCTCTCCCTCCCAAGCACGCAACCAAGGCGGACCACTGACTTCATCTGGAGGCTTTTGTGAGGTGGTTAAATCCCCTCTGCTTAAACTTTCAAAAGCACCCAAAGGTCACACTGCCTCCGCGTTTCCAAACCCACAGCCACTTTGCATTTTCACCCCACTCCATGGCACGGGACCGGTGACCACTGCCCCGCCCTCTCCTCCGGGCCACGGGGCCCTGGCCACAGCTCTGGCTTCCTCTTGCAGAGAATGGGCCTTGGGCATCTCTCGTCTCTACCACCCTTGCCCTGCACACTCAACCCACCCCGGATTAGCTGTCTGCACCACCCGGACCATTGCGAAGCAGCCACTCACCCTCTGCACTTTTAGGCACCTCGGACATTTCCGGCTGCTTCCGAGCGTCCTCCTTTCTGTCCCCAGCACCTTACACCTGGACCAGTCAGTCACCTCCCTCCCGAGCCCTCTCCACCTCCACTGACCGAGCAACCCGCGCTGGGTCCCCACACCTGGCGCCCCTCACCTTCTCAGTTCACCCTCGTAGCCCGCGCCCTGAGCTTAGCTGAGGGTCACTGCAGTTCTCACCAGCGTCCCGGGCTTTACCGTCACAGCCTCTTCCGGATCGTGTTCCAGAGCCCAAGCTGATCATGAGACATCATCGCTCTTGGAGTCAACTCCCACGCTGACCCCTTTCCCGGAAAAGTGTAGTCCGAATCCCTGTGTGATTTGCCCCTTCACATCTTCCTACCTCGTCACCCGGTGTCCCTTTCCTGTGTTCTCTGCCCCTGAGGAGTTATTCACCACGAGCCACTCGGCCTCCGAGATTTCCAGCTTTCAGCCTCTGCTGCTGACTTTTCTGCTTGTTTTCTCCTGTTAGATCTGTCCTCAAATGTCTTCTGGCAAGATCCAGCCCACAGGCTGGACCCCCGAGTCCTTCTCTAGTCACCCCAACTAGCCCAAGCATAGAAATTCATCTGACCCTTCGGGCCATTGGGCCATTTATGCTTGCACTCAAAAATTAAGTTGCCCACTGATTGCTTCTCGGCAGCCACTGGTTATATCCCAGGGAGCAAAGCACACACACTGGCACTGTTTCCATAGCTGGGGACACATCTTCATTCCTCTGGCCAGTGATCATCAAGGACAAAGCCACTCATTCTGCGTCTCCGAGCCGGGCATAGACTCAGTGTGCGCTGAATGAGTATTTCAGAGAAGAATGACCGATTAGGCCTGGCTCCGAGGCCACTCTGAGGAAGGCGGAGGTGGAAGGGGGTGCACAGCCCTGCCCGCTCCTCAGGAGCAGGTGCCGACAGCAGGCCCCCAGGCTGTCCCAGAAGAAGGGCCTTGAAGGTTCCCGTCACGCCCTGGATCCCTCACTGACCTGACCTTCGGGAGTCCCAAGGAGATCCTGAAATGTCCCAGCCACAGTGAAAACAGGAAGTCAATGACCCTGTGAAACTGCAAATCCCTCGCCTTGAGTCGCAGTCAGGAACCATCTCCCTTGGCGGCACCGCAGCTGGTGCTAGAGGGTTAGTTCCTCAGCCCTGTCCTGCCTTAGGCCTTCGCACTGGGAAAGCGCTTTCCTCTCCAGGGGGATCGGGTGCAGGGTGCTCAAGCAGCTGCAGTTTTCAGGAATGCAACCGGGAAAGCGTCTCCCAGTCAGGCCGGGCTTGGCCAGCTGGTGGAGGTGGGGAAGCGGTCGCCAGGGGCTGGTTCTTGGTAAAGCAGAAGCGAGGCTGGGTGGGGCGGCAGCATCACCTGGATGCCAGGTGTGAGGCAGCCTGCAGGCTCCCAGCATCCCAGACATGCGCTGTCACCCCTGTAAAATGGTTCCTCCTTCCAAGGCACTGGAAAGTATCTACGGTGTGAAATCAAGAATTTGGGGGTGTAGTTGTTTTGTGGCAGGGTCTTCCAATGTAGTCCAGGCTGGCTCTGAACTTACTATGTATCCCAGACTGACCTCAATTCTGAGCAGGGCAATCCTCCTGCCTCAGCCTCCTGAGTGCTGGGATTACAGATGTACACCACTACACCCAGCACAAGTCAAGGAACTTTGGCTTCACCAAAGTCGTGCTTTACTTTTAAGCAGATTCCAGGTTTGGGGAGAACAATAGGGACGTTTAGGGAGAATCTGAATAAACTGGGTTTAATTTAAATACCTCAAAAGTCTCAAATTTTGAGACAGTTCAGAATGTCTCATTTTGGTGCAAGGGAAGAAAGTTCTCCCTACCAAACACATCTGTGTCAGGCATCTCTTATCTGAGAGTGGCGTGAGAAGCTTACCTTTCTCAAAAAACTATATCCTTTTTGGTTTGTTTAGAGACCTGGCCCAAACTCTACGATTTCAGGTTAGAACATTTGGGTTAATGTTAAGTGACTGAGTAGCTGATGGCCAGAGCGCTGGTCACCAGACACGGCCGTGACCTTGCCCAAGCCCCCTGACCACCGCGGGCCTCGTGGGCCTTCCTGGGTGGAATTGCTGGATAGCGTGGAACACGCCCCCAGCTCTCATTCTGTGATTTCTCCTCACACACATCAGACACAGGACAACACCCAGAGATCACAGCTGCAAACTGTAAAAAAGCAAACAGCAACAACAACACAAAGAAAGAAAGCAAAGAATAGAGAAAAAAGAAGTTGAAAATCATAAAATTTGGGGGTTGGAAGGAACCTTATAGGTAATTACAAGTTTGTGGACATTTTAAATACATTGTGCCACAATTACAAATTGAGGAAACATAAATCAACACGTAAATTACCTGTTGCAATGGGGCCTCTGATAGCATGGAAAACCAAAATTTAGAGACAAAGAAAAACCTTCATGTTAGGCAAAGATTTCCACTGTTGTCATTAAAGCTCAGACTGAACACCTGAAGTACTTGTTCTCAGTGAATCTAGCGGGGCCCTAGCCTGGGTGGCTAAGTCCTCATAATACAGAACAGTCCATTCTGGGGTATGGTCAGAAACAAGGGAGGGTGGAGGAAAACAGAGGAGCAAACTAAGATATACTGGTACATTTTAATTAAAACGTGTGTGTGTGTGTGTGTGTGTGTGTGTGTTTGAGACACTACGTAGTCTAGGCTGGCCTAGAACTCATGATCTTCCTGCCTCAGCCTCCCACATACTGGGATTATGGGGGTATGCCACCATGCCTAGTGATCAAAAGATTTAAAAAAATCATAAATGATCTTTAGCAATTAGAGGAACTAAAACACATGTATGATTGCAGTATGCTCAAAATAAAAATTTTAGGTCTCTGACTATTCCTTGAAAACATCAATCATTAAGATACATTTCTAACATTCTTTTTAAATGGTGTCAAAGTCTCTCAACACAGTGTTTCTGACTCAAACTTAATCTGAGATAATTAAGAATATCTCCCCAAATTTATCTAAGATCAAATATCAGTGATTTCTTTCTTCTTAGAAGCATATCATCACCCTCCCGATATATTTGACTTCCTTAGAAAACCCATTCTGTTGCCTTCATGGAAGCTACAGCTTACAGAAGCAATTGGGGTTCACTGACCAGCAGCAGGGAGCTCGGGGCCACCCTGGGTGGGGCGGTGAACTGTCCCCTCCAGAGGAAAGTACAGCCGGCGCAGTGCAGCGGGCTCTGCTGCTGTCACCTCCTGTGGAAAACCCCTGCTACACCAGAATCACTACAGAGTAGAGCTGGGAAATTTTCTCTGTCTGATTTCTTCTTGCTGCTCTATTGGTCGGCTTCCACCCCCGGACACAAATGCGGCAGGCGAGGATGCTGCCCACATGTCAGACTGAGGTTAACTAGATCCTTGTTCATCTGCATAAGACAGGGAGGACGCCTGGGGACATCAGCGTTTCTGCCAGTTTCCAGGGTGATGCTGGGCCGAGCATCTGAAGGCCCCAGGACTTTACCCCTGCTCCGAAAACCCTTTCATAGCACAACTTCCCACCAGTCAGCCTGGATGGGGAGCTCCGTCATGAGCCTGGAGCCTCGGATGAAATGGTCTGTAGGCCGCTGTGGCTTTCTATGATTTTTGAGAGTTTGCCAGAAAATTGTGACTGTCCTATAATCTAGTGTTGGGTAGCCTTCGTTATAAGGTCACGATTTGTTGAGCAAAAAAATCTTTTCTAAAGGCATACAAAAAGAGAGAGAGAGAAAAAGAAAGGAAGGAATGAAGGAAGAAGGCAGCAAAGGAAGGGTCTCCCCGGAGCTGGCGTCCGGCCTGTCACCCCGCCCCACCCCCGACTCTCCTGGCTCCACGCACGCCTCACTTCACCCCGTGACAGACTGGCCCGGCCTTCCCACGACAGCCACTCTCAGGCGAGGACACGCAGATGCCTCAGGCTGAGGGACCTCTCCGCACCAGAACGCAGCAAAGTCTTTCATGATCTTGGTCTGGGCTCCCCCACACTGGCTCCCTTCTGTCCACTGCAGCCTGGCTGTGGGCAAAGCACGCCTCCTCGATTTCCACACGGTATCTCTGTTACTGCAGCCCGGGGGTTCTGGCTTGGCATCCTGGCTAGGCCTGCTTGGAACTTCTGGCTCTTTGCACAGGTGTGGCTGCTGAATCCTACCTCTCCCGCCCTGTCCTGTGGTGATTTGTTCTCTGCACGTGTGCATCTATCTCCTTCAAACACTGCTGCCCAAGGGCCTGGCGCCTTGCCCCTCCCAGCGTTTCAGAGTAAGGTGAACTGAGTGATTTGTCATCTATTGCTTCCTGTCACTTGGGAATTTGATAAGAACCTTAGTGGCTCCATGAAGGACAGAGCAAATGTATTCACAGCCTGGGGAAAGATCCGGGGCCTTGTCCCTGAAAACAGCGCCCCCAGCTGACACCAGTTAACCCCTGCTGTCCCGAAACCGTGTCTGGCAGGTCCGTACCAGCACTCAAGACCCCAGCCAGGGACTGGGACCCGGGATGGGGCACCCGATCTCACCATGGCGCCCAGAGCAGGGCTCTGGGAGTGTCCTCAGGGTCCCAGCACTAGCCATGGTGGGATTCCCGCCTCAGTTCCTGACATACACACAAGCGTGCATACACACACAAGTGCACACATGTACACATGGGCACACACACGCATACATGCACCCCACTCCCCCCTCCCCCGCCATTCCAGGAAACACCTGACACCATCTCGAGGGCATCTGCCCCTCGCTGCTCCTGAGCTGGGAACAGGAGGTGGACAGTCTGGGTGTGCCTGGCAGGGGCAGGGGCGAAGGGCTGAGGGCAGGCGGGGAGGAGACTCTGGTGTCTTCACCCTCGGGCTCTGGGGCCCAGGCTGCAGAGCAAGCATCGAGCATCCACTGCCTCGGGGTGACAAAGGAAAAATCTGACCTGCGGAAGCACTTCCCTGACTGAGCTTCCCAAGATGCATCCAGCCTGGGCCGCAGAGAAACCGAGGACTCCTCTTGCAAATTTGTAGTGAGCAATGACAGCGGTGCAGAAATTCTCAGGCCACACCACTGCTCTGCAGACTGAGCGTCTGTCTGAGTGAACTTCAGGACGGAGGAAACAAGAACCCAGCCGAGGGCCTGGGCTCCCGGAGAAAGGGGGCAGCAGAAGACGGGGAGAGAGCAGGAGGCCGTGGGCGGGGCCGGGCTGGAGCTGGGGATGAACAGTGCGCTCTATGCTTTCTCTAAACCCACCTTCCCGCTGTAACGGGCCTGGGGAAGGGCTCGCTCTGCCCAAGGGACGAGGGGCCGTGGGGAGATGGGCAGCGACTGAGCCCAGGACGCCTCAGGTGTCTGTCGGAAAAGAACAGGAAAGCGGAGGAGCCGGGAGTGTGGCAGCTGGTTAAGAGACGCCCACGAGCCCAGACCAAGGCCAGGCAAGCATCGGCCGGCCAATGACCAAAGGCTTCTTGTTTCTGAGATGCCGGGGCTGGCAGCGTTTCGGATTCCCTGGATTTTCGATTATCTGCATTAGACTCGACCAGCTGAGCATCCCTTGTCCAAGAATCTTAAATCCCAAATGCTCTGAAATCTGGAAGCTGTGACACTCAAAAAGTTCCAGCTTTTGGAGTACTTCAGACTTGGGATTTTCAGGTCAGGCCTGCTCAATCTATACTAAAAAAACTTAAAAAAAAAAAAAGGAGTGTGATGAAAACTATTTTTTTAAAAAAAGAAAGAAAAATACCCCCAGGGGTACTAGTCTCCCCTGCAGGGCGTGTAAGGGTCATGCAGCCCCGGACGCAGTGCAGACCCCGTGAGGGACAGGGACAGCACGGCTCTGACATTACTAATCAGGCAGATCCGACTACGGGAGGCAATAACAGCACCCAAGGAAGAAGAGGAATCCAGTTCAATCCGGCAGGTGTCTGCCTCCTCTCCCCCAGGAGGGCGCGCAATGGAGAATAAGACTCGGAGTCCAGGGAAGAGCAGAGGGCACCAGTGAGGGTCCTGAGACACCTGCAAGGCATCGTGGGCCTCAGGGGATGGGCCATCGGGGCAGAGCCTGAAGAGCATCAGAAAACACACGCGGAGGAGATGGTGACGGTGCTGGACTAGTCGGGAGGAAGCCCCTCTGCTCAGGACAGGGAAGGGAAGCCCACGCCGCATCCCCGAGTGTTACAGAGACACTCAGGTGTCTTTAAGGGTGCGGTGTCACCAAGGTGGTTCCGACTGTGCCTCGGACACGAGACAGGAAGGGAGGCAGCCACGGAGGCTGGAAGAGTCTGCACCACCACAGAGCTAGAGAGGCCACGCAGCCTGCTGGGGACACCCACAGCCCACAGCCAAGCACCTACCGCGGGCCAGCGCTGCTCCTTACAACTCTGGCCCCTTCCTCTTCCGGCAACACTGTGAGGCAAGTGCTGTCCAGTTGGGTTTTACAGAGGGACAGAAGTTAACCAACTCGCCTGAGGTTGTACAGCTAATAAGGGCGAGAGCTGGATTTGGACCCCACGTGAGCCCAGTATTCCCAGGTGGGTCCGGTGCTTATCACGTGGTACCATCACCTCCCCTGAGGTCTATGGGTGTGAAATTCATTAAGTGAAAAGAGCACGGGAGGCAGGTGGGAGAACAGAACATGTGTATAAACATATGTGCTTCTGGGTTTATGTTCATATGCACCTGATGCACAAATCCACGTGTATCACAGGCACACATCTAATCCTGTAAATCTATGGGGTACTTTTAGAACCCTGAAACTGCTAATAGTGCTTCTTCTAGGAAGACAGGGGTCTGGGCAGAGAGGAAACCTACTTTTCACTGAATGTGTTTGCATTACTTGAATTCTTGTTAAATGCAGTTGATACTTATAAATAAATTTTACGTACTAATCCTTCGTGTTTTTTGAAAGGACCCATTGGGAATGGTACATGCAGCTTCCATTACACCAAGAACTGCTGACCCCCTTCACACACTCGCTAGTGCCCCAGGGGCTGGAGGGACAGCAGGAAACAGGACAGGCAGAAATCCCTCCCTGGGGCTCCAACGACGCTATCACAGGCATTGTTCATTAATAATCTAATGGGCCAGAGTGAGGGAGCTTTCAGGTCCAGGTGCTCTTATGTAAATTACTTCGTTTATCCTTTACCTGGTTACTGCAAGGGAGATGTTTTCATTTTCATCTTAAAAACAAAGAAAATAAAGTTTGAAGAGAGGAGGCAACTTGCTGAAGACCACCACCCCGACTCTGGAGGGAGATCTGGCTTTTGGCTTCAGCGCCGCCCTGCCCTGAAGCCAGGCTCTCTTCAGCTGCTGTGGGTGAGCAGCCCAATGGGTCACCAGATCCTGCAGAGTCTCGATGGTCACACTGTGTGACACAGGGGCAAGCGCGGCACCTCCTCGTAAGCAAGCTGTTATCTTCTCTTCATTTACTGTTGCTTCTGGGTCATTACACAGGGTGTGACCTGCATTCGCCACAAAATCTTTCCATGTACTTTGGAAGTGGCTTGAGCAACTCTCAAGAGTCAATGGTTAAACTTTCAGATATTTTGCAAGCTAGCTGACTCCGGCTTGGATTTGACAATGCCAGGGCAATTGGCTGATGGTACAAATCAAGGTTGTTTTTGGTGTTTGTGGGTCTGCTGAGAAGTCAGAGGTCTGACATTTGGTCACATCCATCATTACTCAGCGAGGAAACACAGGCATTTCTCTTTCTTAAAAGATTCAAAACACTGGCAACACTGCAAACCTCTTCAACTTGAAAGGTTTTCTACTACTTCCTAAATACATAAAGATGATTCACAGGGGAACCCCACAGACGTGAGTGCATCATGGGGCTACCAAGGGGCTGCCCCACACCCTCAGGACTTACTGGTCTACCTCAGGGCCATTACACACTTGGAATGGGGTGGACAACATCTCCCAGAACACATGCCCACTCGGAAGGGAGATCAGAATGCGATCTGATTTAGATGTGGATCTCTGTGGATGGAACTGCTCTAGATGAGGTCATCCTGGGTTAGGAAGCTCCCTAATGAAACTGTTTGGTCTTCATAAGAGAAAGGAGAGGGAGGCGTGGATGCAGAGGTGGAGGGAAGATAGCTAGGTGAGGACAGAGCCAGACATCAAGTGAGGCGTCCAAAGGCCTAAGACTCCAAGGGTCAGGCACCCATGAGAAGCTAGACAGAGCGAAGAGGGGTCCTCCCTGAGTCTTCAGGGGGAGCAGGCCCCTCCTGATGGCTGGACTGTGGATGCTGACCCTCCAGAACCAACACATTCTGTGGTATAGATGACATTGTTGTGGTGGTGATTTGCTGTGGCAGCCACTGGTAGGATACTTGTGCAGACTGGTGTGTGCATACAGTTACGGAACCAAGCAATGTGCCTCAGTTCCTCTGTGGCCTCCCAAGTCTTTCCTAAGCCAGCCTGTGTCACTTCTAAAAGCAAGCTTTTTGCATTGCATCCAATCTCTGTCTCCCACCTCCTTACCCCAGCTAGAAGGAAGGTCGTGGTATCAACACTCATTTAGTGGGGCTGTGCTGGAAATACACTAGTGAACTGGAGAAATGTTTTTTGTAGTTCCATGAATCTGTCAATCAACCACCAAAGCTGCATCGCAGCATCTGTGAGTATCAGGGTACGTGAGAGGGGAAGCAGCTCCCATGTCTGAGTGCTTGCCCTGCGCCATGAACTGAGCAGCTCACTTTCCACCCTCGCCAAGGAAGCGGTATTATTGGCATGGTCTTGCAGATGGGCTTGCTGAAGCCCAGCCACGTTATCTGATGGCTGATGACCAGCACCAGCAGGAAGCAGCGCTGTGTCCAGCCTGGACCAGGGGACTTCAGAACCAATGCTTTAAACCCTGAAGTGTGGTCCACAACCACCTAGGTGCAGACTGAGGTCACCGCTGGGCTGCTGGGGTCCCCGAACCCCAGGACCCCTTCTGGCCCTCCTGTGCCTGTAGCCAGCCTCCATTCTCTGTGTCTCCAGGCCACATCCTGGGAAGTTTCCTCCCATCCACTGTGCCGTTTAATGTGTATTTCCCGCCTCCCCATATACAAACTTGCTTTAAACTCACTGAGTTAAATCATTTCAGTGGTTATATATTTACTGGGTTTTTTTTTGGTACCGGGGATCAAACTCGGGTCCTTGTGCTTGTGAGGCAGGCAGTAGAACCACTGAGCTAAATCCCCGGCCCTTTATATATTTAATTTTAAAAACTCTTCTTGGTTTGCATTTTGTTCTTCCTGGCCTGTTTTCAAGTCTACATTTTATTTCTCTAGCAGAAGCAAACTTATTTTGTCTTCACATAGCAAACAACCAAACGCTCATTATCGGGAGATTCGGGGATGCATTTCTGCTTTCCTTGTCTGGCTGGGACAGTGGTGTGTTCGGCTACACGGCTTACCTGGGGTCTGTAGCTCAGGCTTGTGTGAATGGCGCCTTCCAGTCCGTCCCGGCTGGAGGGCACCGCAGTCTGGAGCCACTTTCTAGGAATCTTTAGACTTGGGTTTCCTAGACTATGGAGGGAGCGTGAACCTGAACTCCCAGTCTGTATGTCTGGAAGAACTGGGCTGATTCTCAAGAGTGGGGTCACATCTGCGACTCCCTGGAGCCTGGGCTGTGACCAGCGACCTCTTCCTTCTCTCTGTGTGAGGGCGATGGCAACCGGGAGCTGCCACACTGACAAGTGAGCCAAGTGGGAGACTGAAGTTCCACGGCCTCAGACTGCAGCGCCCGAGGCCCCCTCTCTGTCCCCAAGGAGCTGTCAAAAACCAAAGAAAACCAAGCTTCTCAATAACCTGGGTCAGCAAGTGTTTCCAGGGTGCCTGTGGCCCCAGAGTCCAGCCCTACCCTATTTGATTTTCCCTAAATTCCCCCTTTTATTTTAACAGTGCTGAGGATGGAGCCCAGGGCTCATACATGCTGGACCATCGAGCCACCCCAGCTCCAAATACCTCTCTGCCTTCTGGTGCCTGAGGACTTTCACCCTTTCCCGTAAGTGCCACTGTACCGAAGACCAAAGGTTGGCCACAGTTTTGATCCAGGGGCTATATTTTTGTTCTAGGTGTTTGGCAGTGGCAGGATTATCTCCTCTGTCACAAGGCTGTGGAGATGGAGCACTGTGGACACCTGGAGTTTGTTTTAGAGGGGACTTTTGTGCACAGGACCTGCGCGGCACTGCCTCCCACAGATCTCGTGAGGAAAGCAGTGCACGTGGCTCCACATCTTCACCACTTCTTAGCTCCCACGAAAATGGGCCAAGCCTGGAGCTACTCAGCGAGTCTGCCTCACATTTCCCCTTCAGCCCAGCGCCCTGCTGCTCAAGGTGGGGACCCATGTCCACCAAGCTAGTTTAATTTTGGGCAGAGAACGCTAAAGTGTCACCAGCTTGATTCAGCTGAGGCTTTATAAAAGAAGGCTAAAATAAATAATTTGGAATTCTGCTTTTTTTCTTAATATTAGATTATGAGCAGTTTTCCATACCGGAGTCCTTCTAATTGTGGTTTTTAAAAATGGCAAAACAGGGCCAGGGATTTAGCTCAGTGGTTCCACTGCCTGCCTCAAAAGTGCAAGGACCTGAGTTCGATCCCTGGTACCGAAAAAAAAAGGCAAAACATTCTATCCCATGGCTGTTCCAGGACTTTTCTCCCCGATCATCTGTTGTTGTGCACTGTCCTTATATGACAGAGAAGCCCTCAGAATTGCCATAGAATTCTGGATGATGGTTCAGCTGACATGTGTGTCATGGCCTGGGTACAGCAGGTCCCAGGTGTCCCTGTGGTCAGAATATTTTTGGATGATTCTGACGAACACCTATGATTCAGAACCACGGATTTAAAGAGCCCCAGCGAGTAGAGACAGGTCTTAGCCATCCTGATGATTAACTGTGTCTCACGATGGTTGAGAGCCTGGGCTCTTGCATCACACCAGCCTGGGCCAGTGTCTTGGGCTCCATCCTCCAGGGCTGTGGGATTCAGGGAGGGACATTTCCTCCCTTATGAATGCAGGTCCCGGATTCTAGCTGAGTGGGTTATTGTGATGGTTAACCCTAACCCTAACCCCAATCCAAGGATGGTGGAGCAGCCTGATAATCACTATGCTGGGGGGACAGGGGCCTAGGTGATAGGCGTCTTGCAGCCCACTCTGGGGACACAGGCAGGGAAGGCAGTGATTGGGGAGAGCCACTTGGAGGGCTGGGGGGAGCCCGAGGTGGCGGGGAAGCTTGTGGTGCCAGTTTTCCACCTGCAGGGTGGGAGGGGGGAGGCAGAGGTGGACACTGCAGGTCCCAGAGTCCTGCATTCACTTTGCCTGACCGAGGAGAGTGACCAGTGTGTGCACTGGACTGATGGGGGTACCACAGAGCCTGGAGACCACAGGTTTAAGGGGCGGCTGGGGTCCGCTCAGATTGAGCAATGACACCAGGGGCCACACTAGCCCAGGGAATGACTGAGCCACCAAGCTGCCAGGTCACCAAGCTGGCACTGACACAAACAACTGAGGACTCACAAATTTGAGAAGGCTGTAGCTCTCCTTGTTATGTCTGAGGGTGAATTTCCACAGCTGAGGAGGGGTGATGTGTTTCCTCTGCTGACCAGCTTTTTGACTTTGCTTTCGAAGGCTATTTTACAAACACTCGACAAGGTCACAGTGTGCTCTTGGAGCCCAATGCAAAAATATAAAAGGAAAAATATGCGGAAGTCTGGATTGGTTTTCCATGGGGGCTCTGCCTGGTTGCCTAGAGCGGAACTCAACATAGACCCTGTCCTGCTAATGAGGGGTCTCCTCCTTCCAGCCCCACTCAGTCAGGGTCTGGGGGTGGCAGGGAGCCTGTTCCCCTTTTCTGGCTGCCGGTGCTAAGTCTCTACTCTCTTCCACTGACTGGCTTTCCTGACATGTCTTGAGTAACCTGAAACATCCCAACTCTCATAAAATGGATTAAAAAACTGCAAAAATACACATGGAAAATTTAAAGAATGCAAAAAGAAAAAGGGAGAATTTTTAAGAAGACATCAGAGAACTGTTTTTTAATTAGCTGCTATCAGGAAGCCAAAGTAATGTGTCCCCTGCAGCACGAATTCCTAACTGTGCGGAGAATGTGACAGAGAGAGAGGCACAGGGTCTCCCATGAAAACACACGCACCTAGTCCGGCGAACACCTCAGGAATCCAGAGCCCTAGGCCAGGGCTGAAGTCCACAGGCTCAGGGGTCCACAGACCCTGGACCACAATGTCCTACCCCACACAGCAGTGGTTCCATGTGTGTCCCAGAGCCCTGGCTGCTTCCTGGCCAGCTCCTGATGGGTGGCAGGGGAGTCTAATTAATCAGTGCCATCACCGAGACTCTGGTGCTCACCGATGATTGGGGACCTTCCCCCCGGGGCTGTCAGTAGCTGAGTCAGACTAAATTATTCCAAATGAGTACCCGGCTGCAGCACCAGCACAGGAAACCTGCGCCAGACAAGTGCAAACAGGGGCAAGGCTGGTCACGTGGGGACGCATGTGAGGCTGCCTCGGGTGCCACTGCAGAGCCTCCGGCTACTACTGACCTGGACAGAAGCTTACCATTCAGGATCCTTAAGTGAGAGGCGTGGCCGGGGGTGGGGGGACTCCGGCACTTCGCTGGTGTTTGGGGTGGTGATATGCATTTCGTATAAGCCTTTCAGTAGGTGTAAACCCCGGGAGAGAGTTCAGAAAACACTCCATTAAAAATAGATACACTTGTATCAGTTTTGTTTCAAGCCCCTTGCTTTTGATATTTACAATAAAGAGAAAATAACACTGAAGGAAGTGCTTGGCACTTCGGAAACAAAGTGGCCTGTATTGATTTGTATTCTATACAGAGAGGGTAGAGAGTGTCCCCCAGCTGCCATGGAGGCAGGGACGGTGGGACAGTGTCCCCGAGGCCTCAGTAAAGAGGAAGGCAGGGAGATTAAAACTCTTCTTGCTCAGCTTTCAGAAACAGGAGGCAGGAGCCTTCCTGGGCACTCCCTGCTGAGTCACCAACAGGCAGGGACTCGCTGGGCCCGGAGTTCTGTGCTCCCTGCCCACCCAGTGGAAATCAGAACCCAGCAGATGCCGAAGGCCAACTCCCCGGGCCAGTGCTGTGGGCTATTAACCCTTCAGCAACAGGAAAACGTCCCTTAAAACAGGGCAAGGCAGAAGTCAGCCTGCAAACAGACTCTCCCTCGACTTTTCCTTGAATCTTATTTTTTGCTTCAAGAGGCAGCACAAACTCTGCACCATGGATGAGCACATTTTTATTCACAGAGTCAAGAGGGACCTGAGGGGTCAAAGTGAGGCTGGGTTAATCTTTAACGCCCTCTCATGAAGCCTGAAAAGGAGCCACAATATATAATCAAAATGTTGGGTTGAAGCCGTATGATTTTGAGAACTCCAGTATTCATGAATGTGTACTTCAGTAGTAAAAGTACAAAAACAACTCCAAAAAAGACAGAGAGCTCTGGATAGCATTTCCCTACAGAAACGGACCCGGAAATGGGGTGTGTGTGTGTGTGTGTGGGGTGTGCTTTATCTGTGACCATGTAAAATGTAAAATGTTCTCTGTTCAACTTACATTATGGTCAGTTTGTAAACTTTCTGTATGCTTGAACTATTTTATAATTTTAAATATTTTGATAGAAAAGAAAGAATGCACAGCCAGACACCAGAAAGCTGAGGGGGATTCTTTCTTCTCAGTTCCATGACAGAGACACACAGAGCTGTGCTGGGGACAGCAGCCTGGGTCCCAGAAATGACCTCGGCCTCTGGGAGGTATGCCTAGCCCACCTTCGCCCTGCTGGCCTGCACCAGGGCTCCGTGCAAGGGGCCATGCCAGCAGGAAATGCAGGAGCTGATCGTCTTTCAGTGATTCATGTGCACTACCAGTGAGAGCCCCCCAGGGATTCCAAGTCGTCACATCCCACAGAGTGTGGCTCGGGTTCTGCAGCACTCAACCCCCAAACAGCTCCAGCCCCTTCAGACTGGCTCCTGACCCTGGGCTCCTGCATGTGAGGCCGCACAGGGACTGCTTGCCCCCCGGTGCCTCTAGGGGACAGCACAGTGGGCAGGGAGAGCTGCATGAGGTGACGGGAGAGGGGCTGCAGGTCAGGAAGACAGCGCCCACCACGCTTTGTCTGTCTTCAAGCCTGAACAATGCACTGACTAAATATGGAGCACATCAGGGCTCAGAAGCACATTTCTCTCCACACGCGTGAATGCCTCTCCGAAGCGCTGCAGGGATGGGTTTTAGGGCGGGCCTGGGTGTCTCATAATCCTCCCACCGTGTGACAGGGTCCCCGGAGGACACACACTGTCCATGCATGGTGGACCAGACCCTGTGTCCACCCTCCCTTCTCCTCTGTGATGGCTCCTAGCAGTCAACAGAACCTCTGCAGCAGAGATGCAGTTGTCGGATAGGGGATGTCTGAGATGTATGACTTTTCCTCTTTTCTGTCTTTCTCCTTAATGTCCACGTAAAGTAGTTAAGAGATTCTAGGAGAAATTATTCAGATACTATGATCATCGTCTTGAGAATAAGAAAGACCTGCTAATACTAATCAGGAAAAGCATGTGTGTTTATCAAGTAATACATGTACGTGGACAATTCCACGCCATGGACGAGATCCTACTTTGGAAAAGGATGCAGCAGTGTACGGTGAGGCTGGTTCACAGCTAGGGTGATCCCCATCAGGGGATGTCTGACAATGTCTGGGGACGCGGAGAACACCCCTTTCGATGCCCAAGTGTCAGAGGAGAGAGATTTACAGTCCCTCTATGAAGTGACTGGTCACCCATCGGAATCCTTTATGGAAAGACTGTTATAGGGACCCTGGAAGAAAAGCTCCAGAAGAAAGGTCTTCACAATTTCTCTGTACTTCCCTCTCTCTCATCCCTCTGATGAACAATTTCTAGAACAGAATTATTTCCCTTAACTGTTAAAAACAACAGAGCCACTTAAACTCTCAGTGAACAACGCCAGCCAGGAGCATGGGGCCGCTTCAGGAGGTCCGGGCGGGGAAACCCTAAGTTCCTCCTTGTCTTCTGACTGGACAGGAATTTAGGAAAGACATGCCTAACTAGCAAATGAGACTCTCCAGCTGAGGCTCAATAATGACCCATCCTGCAGGTTTATATTTGGACGTGCTTTAGTATTAGAGTTTATAGACTTCCCACTAAGCATGAAATGCCTTGCTATAGGTATGATTTGACAAGAACACCTAACACCCATTAAATTGTTTCATTTCTGAATTATTTCGGGACTGCTCCCAGCAATATGTTTTCTGAAGAGGTGGAATGAAGATGGAGCTTGAACGGATGAAGATTTTTGTTAGCAAATAAATTTACAACATCAACAATGTCGCGTGTTTGTTAGTATCAAGAGCAGGTGCTGAGCCACAGAGCCTTAGAGCAATCAGATTTCTATCTTATTCTTTCTCAGAGCTGGGGATGGAAGCCAGGGCCTCCAGTGCACCAGGCAAGAGCTGCACGCTGAGCTGCACCCAGCCCCTCCCAGGTGGGTTCCTAAGTAGCTGCAATCAGCCGCAGTGCCGACAACTTCCAATGAGCTTCCCACAGTGCACATAAATATTCACACGGCACACAGCTCTGATGCTCCGACCGCTGCTCTGTCCCCGAGCCCTCTCTCCCTTGCCTTCCGGAATTTTCTTCTCTATGCCTTATCTGGCCATGGTGCTCATGTCCTGTCCTAGGACCTCACTGCACACGCTCTCCAGGAGAGGATCCTGAGCACCAGGCTGCTGGAGGATGGAAAGCTACAGTCCTGTGAGAAAGGCCCGTTAATTCCTCTCCGTGCCTCAGTTTCCTCACAGGCACTGCACCTTTGCCCTTCGGGGTTGTTACAAATATTAAAAGAGACGAAATGTGCATGATACTTGGCAAATCACTGACTTTCTGTGAGTAATTCCCTTCGGTTTTTGGTGTTCCCGATTCCTCATCCAGGCTCTAAAGGATTGAAAGCCTTGAGCCTGTTGTGATGGGTAATTTTAGGTGTCGACTCAGCTGGATTAGGGGATACCTAGAGCACTGGCAGGGTATTATTTCTGGATTTGTTTGTGATGGTGTTTCCATCAGTGGAGGCCCAGAAAGAGCAACAAGCCAGAGAGAGACATCTTTCCCCTCTCTCCCTGGAGCCAGGTCACTCCTCCTAGGAGGCCAGAGCCCTGGGCTCTGCAGCCTTTGGACCTCTGGAAGTAAACCAGCAACCTCACCATGCCCACCACCCCTGGATTCTCAAACCTTCCGTCTTGGGCTGAGAGTTACACCACTATCTTTTGGTTCTGAGGCTTCTGAACTTGGAATAAGCCATGCTACCAGTACCTCTGGGTATAGCCTGACATAAGATTTGGCCTCTATAATTATGCCAGCAGCTCCTGCCATCCACTCATCCATCCACCCATCCACTCACTCCCTTCACCCACCCATCCATCTATCCATCCATGTACCCATCCATCCATCCATGTACCCACCCATCCATCCATCTATTGGTTCTGCTTCTGTGGACTAAAGATGGTGCATTTACCTGTCTAATTACCTTTAATAGGGAAAATAGCCTTCATTCCACAACGACAGCTAAAAGCCTTCACTGAAAATACGGCTCATAGGACTAATACTATGGTTGCATTTCACTCAAAAGGTAAATAATGACAGCACAGTACTTTTTCTTTTGTTTGAGAACAAGGATAAGAATTAGAAAGGCGTGGGCCTGGAAGGGGTGTGAGGAAAGAGAAGAAACAACACAAGCCTGGCAAAACCAAAGAGCCATTTCCTTCTGGTGCAGTTCTGCCGCGGGCGAGACCTGCTGAGCACCGACTTACACAGACAAAGTGGCAGAAAGTCAGGAGCCCAAAGCATGTTCTACATTAGGGTGTGCACACCCCATGAAGCAGCAACGATGGCTTTTTGGCCTCAGCTTCGGGCTACCGAATGAATACGAAATGTTTATGAACAATTACACTGCATCGGTGGGCTGGCTTTCCTGCAAAAACATTACCAAACTGGAAAGCAAAGCCTGGCCTAACTTAGAGAATGACATTCTCAGTCAGATCAGTAAACAATGACAGCACCTGCATGGAGCATGAAAATTCAGCCCAAGAAGACACAATGCAGACAGAGGCAGGGACCCTGGGTTTCTTCGGAGCATACAGAGGCGTCCTCAGTGAACCTCTGCAGGACCCCTCGAAGCACACACTACCTCTGCTTCCACCTTGTCCCCATGGGGACACTGAGGCTCAGAAGTGTGCACAGCGCACTGACCAACAGCACACACCGTGATTCACACACGCAGTCACTGCTCTGTTCACTGATCTCTTTGGAGCCCAAACGAGGCGTTTGTTTCAAAGCGCTTTTGAAGTTTGAGGGTTTATCGCTCAGGATGACCAAGAAATTGTAAGTTTCTCAGCTGATAGTGAAAGCATTTCTACTCGATGGAAATGTTAATGGCTTTAAAAACCCGTCCCTTCTATTACTATGAGACAGATTTCCATTTGAAAATTGTAACAATCTGTAAACACTTCTACTTAGCAGCGAAGGCAAATGGAAGTATTTGAAGCTGCTCTGTGATTTGGCCTTGAGGAAGTCAAGTCCCTTGGGACCCCCGCAGGGAGAGACCCCAAACTCACTTTGACCTGAGGGTAGGACTTCTTGTTCTTCTCGCTGGATGCCCCTGGGAGCCCTCCGTGTGAGGGGCCTTCGCACACATAACGGAAACGGAATCCTCTCTGCAAAGGTGAACACAGGGCCAGAAGCATGAGAAATACGCCTTAAAAGAGAGTAACAAAGCAACACGCACATTTCTAAGGCTGATGTGTGCCGGGTGAAAACAGGAAACTGCCGAGAGGGCCCTAGGAAGGACAAGACCCTTCTCAAGGTCACCAGGACGAAGGTGTGACCTGGAACTTGGGCTGGGAAGTCCAGCGGCGTCCCCACGGGTGGGCTGCTGCAGCTACGCCTGACGCCAGGGCCCCCTCATCTCAAGTTCCTGCCGCAAAAGCTCAGAGCTTCAACACGGAAGGTAGCGTCAGGCTCCCTCGACTGTGACTGAGAGGCATTCATTCTGTATCCGCACCGATGACAGCTGACTTGGGGGGACTGCAGAGGCATCCTGTAGGATCCACTGCACACCCTGCGCCGCCCTGAGCACTGCCAGGCTCCTCTCCACAGCTTGGGGGGGCTTTAATTTCATGATGATGAAGCAAGGAGCTCAAGCTTATACTACCTGGCGTGAATGAATGAAACCCAGACGGTCCCCTTGCACTGTCTGATCCGGGAATTTTACAGATGTGGTTCATCCATGAAGAGGTCGCTGGAAGCCTCTGCCATATGAACGGCTGTGGGAAGACAGACCTAGGAGCCCTGTTCTCTGGCAGACGAGAAGGCCACTCGACACCATCCTGAAGGCCCACTCTGCGGGGTCCGCTTCTAACAGCTCATGATCCATGAAGCTGGCTTAATTATAATTCTGCAGCTTTGTATGCAAAGAATAAAGCAAAGACAGTCCTGCAAGTAGACCTCGTAGTCATACTAAGGAAACTTTCCTGTTTCTTCCTGAAACATTCACCTTCATAATGATGTCAGTCAGTGTGTGGCAGTCAGTGGCTTGGAACTGTGCAGCCACTTAGCTGGACGGTTTTAAGGTTTTCCATTTCACCCTCTGGTGAAAAGAAGAGCGTGTTAGCATACTCTAGGAAGCAGCCTCACCTGTTACTTATTTTTACTGTGGGACAGGTTTTATAGGAACGCTGGCAGGCCACTGAACCATCAGGAGCTTCCATCCCCGTTACCTACGGGGAGGGTTTCTACAGACCCAGCGAACACAAAGGTTTCATGAGCTCTGAGCTCACGGCCCAAGCTGCAATCTGCCCACCTTGACTGGAAGACAGTTCATTTTGCCTCGTAGAATCGGGCGTTCTGTGAGTGGCCCAGGTGCCTAGAACTCTTCTGAATTTCCATGGAGCTCGGACAACTGCCTCTACTTTTTGAGGGCTCCTGATCTAAGATGGTCCCACAGATGTTCTGCAGGCGAGGAAGGGCTGCAGGGTGCAGTCCAGGCCCCAGTCTGGAAAGTTTCTCCAGGTCACATGGTCTCCAGCATGCTCCCAACTCACACAGCAAGACCTCAAGCAGCTCTTGCTTCTGGCTTCTCTGAAGCCCCCATGCCTGGATACCAGGGGAGCCTTCAGAGATGAAGTTTTAGGAGTGATTCTTCTGTTTTGTATCTCACAAAATTCAAATTACAGAATAAGCTACAAATTCAGCCCTATGCTTTTTTAAGCGATGGCTGTTGACTTACTTTAAATAATGAAATAGAATTTCTAGAGGCGTGAGAAACCAACAGCATGTACAGGAGCATCCAGAACTGGCTAACCACTGAGGTAGAGATTTACTTGACTGCTAATCAATTTAAACACAACTTCAGTTTTAAAACAGAATTAGCGAATTAATCTCAAGCCATCTGCAGCAGAACTGGGGATGCAAAGATCTGTAGACCATGCTGTGACTCATCCTTGCCACAGCTTGGAAAACCTGGGCCAGGAACGTCCCACAGCAAGAACATTTTTCTATCTTTAAAAAAATGACTAAAGCAATTCATTATCTTTAATCGCAAAATCCCTTTGAGGCACTTGGAAAAGTGCACGTGTTCACTTTTATATGCTATTGAGAGTGGAAGTGAATAGACTTTAAACAGGCATGACTTCACTTTGCGCTCTTTGTTTGGAAAACAGCAGATCTTACTCTGGGGTGCACAAGAGCAACTCAATTTCTATGCAAGCTAATGTTTAACCTGGACATGGAAATTTAGAATTCGTTTCTTTAGGAAGATAAGATGTCTTCAAATGCACGGTCTGGGTGTGTTTGTGAGACTGACTTGCTGAGATTCAAGGTTCTTCAGTCCCCAGCTATTGGTCCCGGCCACTCCACTTGCTTCAGGTGAGTCACCAAGCCCAGGGGTGAAGCTCCCCGCATCCAGACAGAGTCTGACTCCAGCATGGCATCACCAGAGTCAGGTGTCAAAGCAGCGGCAGTTTGGTAAATAAACACCGATGCACGCCTGTGAGCTCTTATGCATTCACATGTGATGACCTGGATTCTGAGTCCTGGAACTACACTAACCCTGCAGGGAAATCATGAATTTTTTCTTATGGCTGCTGGGCCCACAGTAAGGAACTGCATGTGAAAGGCTTATTGTGATGCTATGCTTGTAAAAATAGGTATCTGAAAAAGTAATTTGGTGTGAAGACAGACTCTGGTTGATTAGTTTCATAAAACTACAAGCTAGGAAGTTTTCCAGGAGGCCACATCACTGTGTAGAGTTTCAGAGGATGAAATTTACCGGGAGAATGGGAGACTGTATGTGAGAAGTCACTGCTGTGGAGCGGGATGTGGAGGTAAACAGAGGAAAGCACTGCTGGCAGCCCGTGAAGCTGGGACCTGAACCCCACAAGCAACTTGAACAATGCTGAAGTCCCACGTGGGGGTCCCGTCCCCAGAGAGACTCTGTCATCTAATTCAGCCTCATGAGGACCATCCGGCCATCGTTAAGACATCTGCCGGGCATCTCCGCACAGGTGAAAGGTCCTACAGGCAGACAGTAAGGATTCCCTTCCTTCCCTTCACAGCACCGGAGCCCTGTGATTTCCAACAAATACTTACACTCCGGGTGGCACTTGGTTTGGAGAGGCCATTTCTACCCTGAGCTTAGAAGAAGAACCGGATAAGATAAATCGCTCTTCTCCTGGCTCTAAGAGCTTGGTTCTAAAGCTAACGCCACAGGGAAGAGAATTCTAACATTTACATTCAGCAGCACTGTTAGTGCCTCAAGCTACATGTTCCGTGGACAGAAGGGAAAAGGCTGGACCTGCTGGAGAAAGGAGGGGTGGGAAGGACTACACATGTGTGGATGTGAGCTGCGTGTATTTCCTTATAGATGAAAATGAGTGGAAATAATTCATGCCTTCCCAGGAAAGGCTGATAGCCAAACTGGTGGAGAGAGCAGAATAACAAGGATCTCTAATTAACCGGAGTTTCACAGAACTACACTGAGGTTCAAGAAAAATGAGTAAGAGAAATGGAAGGCGGACGAGCAAAGTTGTTATATAACTTGGTAGGTTGTTGATCTTCCAGATAACCTACTTCCTCTATCGAATTTATTTAGTATTTTTCAGTGCTTGAGGTCTTAACGTTAGAGCAAGGATCTAAGATTATAGGGAAAGTCCCACCCCTTTAATCTTCTTACCTGTTTAGGTTGCTCTAATATTTGAAGGAATGGACCATCTGCTAAAAACAAAAACAACAAACAGAAACCAAAAGACACTGTGAGGCTTCTCAAATTTGGTATAAAATGTAAAGCAACTCAAAGTTATGTTTTTAAATAGAGCTTTCAAATCAATTCTATAGCTAAAAGTTCACGAGGATGCAATTTCTCTTCCTGGTTTGAAATATCCCATTTACTGCTCTTGTGATAATTGCTTTACAGTTTTTGAGGGCCACAGTAAATCCGAGTTTGTGGACTGCCCCACCCAACAGCGGGCTCCTGGTTGGCAGGGATTGCTGCCTTCGAAATCTTGTCTCCAACAAAATATTCGTTAAATAACAAAAACACCAGTTAAAAGCAGCAAGCAGTTCCCAGGCACTGTGACACAGTCTCCCGTCTTTATGTCATTAGACGCTGACTTGTGTTCCCGCAGAGCAACTGAGCAGTGTGACATTAAAGAGGTGACACAGACAGCATCTTGCACCTGGTTCTGCCTCCGCTGCCTTTCTGCTCTCTCCCCTCACCTGATGCCCTAGGTACTGGTACTGCCTTCATGACCTAACCCTAACTGGCTTGCTTCTCCCCTCCCTCCATTAATTTGGTCCATGAAACACGGTGCACTTTTCTTATTAATCCACAGCTTTTGATGTTAATATAAAATGTCTGAGTATTGAATTCTCACAGGAACTCCACTCCCCCTCCTCCCCCCCAAAAAACAGTTGACCATAAGTACACGCCAAGTGATTACTGTGAAAACATAAAGAAGCAGCCAGGGATTTAGCTCAGTGGTTCTGCTGCCTGCCTCGCAAGCGTCGGGACCCAAGTTCGATCCCCGGTACCAAAAAATAAATTCTAGGGGCTATTAGACCCTCTGCCAGGCTGAGTGGCATCAGACTGGTTCCTAAGCATTGTGCTGGTTTGGAGGCCAACCATGCCATGACTCTCTGTGATGAAGATGAGAATTGTGGTTTATTAAGATGTTTGGTACTGAAAACATCCTGGAACCATGGGGCCGTGATGCTGGAGTTTCCAGTCTTTCAGACTTGTAGATAAATATATTAGTGAGGAGACAAACCTTCACTGAAATTCAGATAAACTGGAACTTAAGAGAGAATTTAGTTTTGTCTTCTCAGCATTATGACGAATCAGGATAAACCTAGGGAATGTTAGAAAACCGAAGTATGATTATTCAGGCAGTTGACATGGAAGTCAGCTGAAAAATGACCGCATTGGAAGCTAAATGCGCAGCAGAGAGGGAAATCATCTTCCATCTGTACGGAAGTTAGCCCTGAACATTTAAAACTACTTTTAGAAAAACAGCAGTAATTTTAAAATTTAAAAAAATGGCCAGTGTTTGAGTTTTGCTTAGGAAATAAAACATTAAACATAGAAGTATTTTCACACCATTAATAACATAACGAATGTAAACAAATTTCTGCTGGGGTCTAAAGAGCACAGGGAGAAGACAGCTTCTGAGAAGCCATGTGTGGCCCGGCTTCACGGGGCACCACTTACCTTGCTTCCAGCCCCTCCCTTCTCAATACTTCCAAAACTACTTGCAAATCTGATGACCTTTTTCTGCAGGACTTAATTTCCTTTAAACATACGAAACGCCATGTGAAACACACCCATTTTTCTCCTTGAGAGCATGCATTCGAAGTTAAATCGATTAGAAACTTAGACTTGATGTGCTTATCTTTGTTCGAAGGACAATTTTGGGCAGGGGCCACATCTGTTCTACAAAAGTGATGCCCCACTGTGCACAGAAATATAAACTACGGACCTAACAGTTATACCATAACCCATAGTTTGCAACAAGCAGTACAACAACTGATGGTTTTTGATTTAAGAAACCCAGATGATTGAAAATATCCATATGGGTGACAGGTATGGTGGCACATGCCTGTAATCCTGGAGGCTGAGGCAAGAGGGTTGCCATGAGTTCAAGGCCAGCCTGAGCTATACAGCGAGACCCTGTCTCAAAAAACAAAAAAAATCCATACGGAAACAACAAGTTAGTATTGGTTTAGACAACTTCTCGACTCATTTAAAATTTGACTAAATATCCCATACATCTTAAACTCTAAAATCTAAACTCGACCACTGCAACAGAGAGGGAAGACATATGGATAAAAATTGTGGGGTAGTAACTGAAAAATAAGACTTCTAGGTATAATTTTGAAAGCTTTTCTAATACCATGGCCACATAAGTTCCACAACATGAAGCTCTGACCTCAGAATGTTGACTGATGTGGCTCTTTTGATACTATTACTTCTATGCACATTCATGTAAAGAAAAAGAAAACATTTTTCAAGAAATCTGCCTCAGGACACTGTTTGGCATTCACAAGGCATGAAACTGATAATCTACATTTCCTGAGGGTGGAACCAAGTTCTTACATTTTCAATAAAGCATTAATACTAAGAAAAATACTTTGAACCCCAGAATTTAAAAGTTCACAGGAAACACTGATTATCGAGACACTTGCCCGTTTGCAGGAAATTGACCCAGCGCTCAAGTTGGACAACACATCACAAGATCTCAGAGATTGTGGCCTACATAAAGTTTTGTGGAGGAAGGAGAGAAAGGCTCTTGTTACGGCTGTGTCTAGATGTCCCCCCACAGCCTCATGCAGGCCTAGGTGGGGGTTTTCAGAGGTGGCTGGATCCAGGGTGTGTGACTGATTCATGGTGCAAGGCTAGCATTAAGGGTGCTAGGAGGAAGGGTGAGTGACTACTAAGCTGGTCCACTGATGCGCCTGGCACTGCCCTAATCCTGGTAGCCTGGATATGACAGAAGGGACAGAAAGAGGCTTGCCTTGTCCCTTGTTGCTTTGCTACCTTCCCACCATGAACGGTTTCTCCTCTGCCACCCATCCTGCCTTCGGGGCCAGCTGGTTATGGACTGAAACCTCTACAAACTGTGAGCTAAATAAAGCTTTCCCCCATTAACTTTGGATGTCAGGCATTTTGTCTCAGCAGTGAGAGAAAAGTAACCCAGAAGTCTCTAATACAACTTTTACTAGTGAAGGTAAAAGTGTAGCAGATGTACTTTCTTCCCTCCCGTGAACTCCTAGGACTACTGAAGATACAACTGCAAAACAAAACAAAAACAAACAAACAACCCACAAAAACTGATCTAATCAATGAAAGGCAAACACCAGAGTAACCGCAGTGGGTTTAGGTGAGTGATAAAGTAGGGTGGAGTCTCCCTAGGAGACAAGCTATGTTAAACAGACGCCTGCTGTCCGCCTCTGCAGTCACCGAGCTCTGCATCCAACATACAAGCTCCAAAATTAGCCTCACTGCTTTGACATCTAAGTCCCACTATGACTGAGCCACGAAACAAGGCAATAAAAAGGCCCATCCCACCACACTTGCACAGACGCCGACCATTAGTAAAAGAGGCCAAATGAGCTGAATTTCCTAGCATCTAGATTATATAAAACAGTTTGTGAATGCAGTCGCATTAGAAGGATTAGTATTGTCAGCTTTGTCAATCAGTCGGAATGCACAGTTTGAAGTTTTTTAAAAGATGTTTTTTCTGCCGAGGTGATCTCTGATATTTGTAGCAGCTGACAGGCAGCAGGCCTCAGTCAGACCCTTGAGGAACAGAGCTGAACAGCTGAGACTGGAACGGAACAGAGAGGGTACAGAAGGAAGGACGCAGCTGGGCTGGGCAAGAAGGAAATCTTGATATTAAGTAAGAAATTCCTTCTACATTTCCCAAGCAGGTATTAGCAACCATGGCTGCTAGTCCAACAGGTAAGTGAGGTGGAACCCTTTTGTACACATAACTTTCAAGAAAGTAAATTGCAAGGTGATTGGCGTTTATTTTTTTGTTTTCTTGGTACCGGGGATCGAACTTGGGACCTTGTGCTTGTGAGGCCGGCGCCGGAACCACTGAGCTAAATCCCGGGCCCGATGATTGGTGTTTAAAACATAAATCACTTCCTTCCTATGGACATCACTGAATTTCTACAAGAGACTACCAGGAAATCTTGCAAGTACTTTAAAAAATGAAAACAAAGCCACAGGGCAAAAGGGATGTCTTTTCTTACCTGTCTGCAGGGGCATCTCTGGTGGAAATAATTCTGGGTTAAATATTGCATGAGTCAGAGGATTCAAATGAAACATCTGTAAAGAAAAAAATTTAAATCTCGCGATCTTTTCCCAACATCATATTAATAATGCCAAGTAGCAACTTGTAAAAAATTAATTACAAGAGTGAAAACTAAAGACAAAAACAAACATCTGAAAATATCCTAAATCAGGATTTTAAAATCCTTTTATGAAGCCTAGTTAAGCTCTCATGCCCATGGACTGCAGCTGACAAAGGGATTTGAGAGGATCAGCTCAGCCCTCAAATCCCAAGGCCAGGACCTAGCCTGGCTGCTCCCTTGCAGGGCCAACTTCGTGCTGGTCACAGGGGGGAGATTTAATGTTTGTGGAATGATGACTCGCAGCTCCTTCTCTTTGAAATATAAGGAAATAGTCCTAAGAAGCTGTATTTCTTTTATGATGGTAAATATCTGATCTAGCCAATTTCAAGGGTACATCTCGTAGGACGTCCCCACTCCTCCCATGTGGTTCACTCTGCCACGTGAAGCTGGTTGTTGTCCCATCTGACCCCTGACTACATTCTGCTTCCAGCACTGGTGTCTGTCCACCTTACCAATGAGGCACATCTGTCCCTAGTCACCAAAACAACTGTCCAGCACCTATCACAGTTCTAGACAGCAGGCCTGGGACAGTTCACAGAATAACTGGAACACAGCTCGAAGTCTAAGGGCCAGGAACCAAACCCTGAGTGCACACATGTTTTTCACATCAAATGCAAAAGGTGTGAAGTTGCATGGGGGGGGGGTCAGGCTGCATAAAAGCCCTCCAAAGGTGCATGTTCCAGCCCTGAATCCCCGAACCTGTGAAAGCAACTTCAAAAGGAACTTTGCTTATGTGGCTGGTGAGGATGTTATGGTGAGGGGATTATCCCAGATACCAGTGGGCTGCAGATGGGAGGCTTAGGAAGTCAAAGTCTGTAGTAAGAAGTGTGGCGTGGGAAGCAGAAGGTAGGGTAACAGGAGGTTCCCAAGCCAGGGCCACAGGTGGGCTCCGAAGGTCACAGGCCAGGATGACGGCTTCCAGCAGGAAGACAACCCAGTGCTTTCATTCAAGCCTAGACCACGGGAGAATAGACTTACGCTCTCCTAAGTCACAAGTTTATGGGACTCTCTCTCTCATAGCAACAACACACGGCAAAAAAAATCAAAGCAGCAAGCACGCAACCTGTTCTGATGGAGTTAAATTTTCCCTCTTAGTACATTCAAAACTTTAACTTCCTATTTCTGAGCTTCCTATTATTTTCATTCCACGAAAGTCACCTCTTTGAAAAGTTTGTGGACAGCACTAGAAACTGACCTTCCTTCACTTTCTGAGAAAGGCTGATAAGTGGGTTGGAATCAGTATTTAAAAAATAAATCCAAGTATTACAATTAGTCCCTTTGCCCTTATTAGTAAATTATTGGATGTTCTTGGGTTCCTCAGAACCTCAAATGCCTAGTACATCAAGATAAGAAAAGGTGTTTAGATCAAGAACACTTCAGATCCTCTTGTGAGTAATACAAATTTTCAATTGCAGAACAGAAACATGCATCCAGCTTCAGTTGTGAGTAAGGCTCACTGGTATGTTCATCATTTGATGGAAAGGAAATACAGGAACTTGAAGACGTGTTCAGGAAAGATCAGCCCCTGACCATGGCGCCCACTGGTCTCAGAAAGGAAAGTGACCCAGAAGAAAAAGTCCCCTGTCCCATGGCCCTGCAGGTGGCTGAAATGACCAGGTCAAGGGCAAAAAGGCCAGGAAGACAGAGCCTGTCCTGTGTGACAGCCGACACTGCCAAGCAGATGGGGTGGACAGTGAGCTCCACCTCACACCACAACACTGACCGCATCTCCCCGAGGACAGGTGAACTTGAGGACATTAAGCTCAGGACAAGGAAAAGAACTTCAAGGACCTCTCCTCCCAAGGATGGAGACACCAGAATACACCCCACCCCTGTTGCTGATGAGCACAAAACCGCCCACGTAAGACACTTTCAAAATGAGTGTCTTCAGCAGGTTTTACTCCTGTGTGGTACAGGACCATCTCTTGATAAGATTTCCTGTGTGCAGAAAGGAAAGCACACTTTAACCAAGAAGAGGCAGCCCTCACGCTGGTTAGAGTTTGTCTTTAACTGTTAGAAATATTAAAAGTGAAAGGTAAAACAAAGGGTTTTGATGACACGAATAGCCAGATGTCTTTCATGGTGCAATCAAAGAAAATGTTCCTAGATTTATCTGATATCACCATTTTTGCAACAAAATTGGAAAGGAGCAGATTCATGTGAAAAGCAATGCACTTTCATTCTTTCTAAAGCAACTAGAACATTACACCAAGAACAATGCCTGCTCTGTCTGTGTCTATTTTATTTACAGAAACAACACCAGATCCCTCAAAAGTATTTCAGTTTTAGTTTTATTTTCTGGGCTGATTCTGGGCATGTGACAATTTGGAAAGTGCATTGTTTTAGATGGTTGCACCAACATTTAAATGTGACAGAAGGTGTCTCAGACCAGGATGTCCTGGAGCCCGGAGTTCCCTCTCCTGGTCCAGCTTAGCCAGCTACAGTGCTCCAAGCTCAGTGCACACAGCCTCCTTTACAATGTGCTCCCTACCTCTTGCTTTCTTGCCCCACTGCTCCCAGGAATCCCTCTGGACACATCTGTCCTCTCTGTGTGGCACGGCCCCCGATCACCCCTCGGACACTGTGTCTCTGTCCCTCCTACAGGCACAGCAGCTTCCGGAAGTCAGAGTGTAATTTCTTATTCTATGTCCCTACTTATTTTGATGTATCATCAATGTTCTAGTGCATAATAAGGCTTCGATAAATAACAGGAATGAATGTCAGTGCTTTAAGTACTTCTTAAAATCATTACATTCAAAACAATATCACCATGGAATTACTTCAGAGTCTGAAAATTGCTTTTAAGTCGTTCTATACATATAAAAAAGAGAGAGAGAGAGAGAGAGAGAGAGACAGTGACAGTAGCAAAATGTTAATGACCAGCATAGATTTGTTGGACTATACTACTTTCTTGCAGGCTTGGAATTTTTTCAAACTAAAGAGCTGGACACTATTACCCTTTCCTAACTGCTAAATGTAGCAGTTTTGTGCTCTCAAAGCACACCTGTTCCATTCCCCCATGTAGTCTTTGAGCCCCTGTGCAGGTGGGGCTGGCCTTTCCGGTTTTCAAAAGGGAACAAGTAGGATGGGGAGGTTCGGATTCCTGGGATTGAAGAGCTAATCGATCAGCAGCAGCGACATTCGTACAACAGTCTCCCAATTCTAAGTCCAGAGGTCTTTTCCCTATACCCTCTGCCTCCTCACTAGAAGAGAGTTAAGTGAATATTTCGCTGGGCTGTGGTGAGTTGAACTGTGTCCCCCTAAAAAGAGACCTGTTTAAGTCCTAGACTCTGGTAGAAATGCGGTCATGGGAGAGAAGCAGAAAGATGAAGTGTGAGGTGCCAGAAAGAAGACACGGAGATGCAAGGACATAATATGACACAGGGGACGAAGGACACAGAGCCAGGGGCTGAGGCGCCACCACTGCAGGCCAAGGTGTAACAGTCGTCCTAGGGCACTGGTACAGTGGCTGGCGTGTGACCGGTCACACACACAATGTTTGTGCAAAATACGTGTGATAGGGCGAGTGACCCACTTTACACGAAATGTCTGCACCGGTCTGATCCCGGAGGGACCAGGAGACTTAAATTAAAATAAAAACTTTTTAAACCAACTTTAGAGTTTTCCTGACACTGACTGCCTTGTGTGGGCTCTGTCGATTTTGAAATGTGAACAGATGGAAATAAAACTGCCGGTGAGATGGCAGTACAAAACTTACTTGTTCGTGCCCTCCCAGGTACGAATCATCTTCCGTCATCCTGGAGCTGTGTATTGAAACAAAACAAAACACAACTGAAATACTGGAGCAAGTCTCAGAAAATCCAGGGACAGAGTGCACCCCGAGGTCAGCCCACACAGCACTCTATGGACCTCAGGGGGGGCAGGTGCAGTTCCTGTTTGGTTTCTAAATCTGACATGGGGACATTGCACAAGCGAGGGATTGCCATTTACGCAGGCCCCAAGCCCCATGCTAGGCTCACAGTGCCTGAGTTTGGTACAGCTGCTCTGATTCTCTGTGTAGAAATTACACACACTTAGATTCTTCAGGCTGTTTCTTTTTATCACACCTAAACTTCGGATTTGGACTTAGCCTTGATGTGCATTATCTGTCCACTCCGTGATGGTCCCAGAATGGTCCCCACACTCTCTGCAGTGCTGGGGTTGGGGAGACAGTAGAAATACAAAGTTACAAACTTTATACCGAGGCTGTGGGGTCAGAAATGAACCCACCCGGCCCCATCTTCGAGAGGTGAAGGGCCCCTGGGTGAGGTTCAGGTGTCTCTAAAGCCGGGAGTGAGCACTCAGCATTCGCTTGGATAAGAAATACTCTTTTCAGTATTTTAAGAAGTTAGTTTTATTTCAATTCATGTAGATTAAATTTATGATACGTAAGCTAAGAAATGGTAAGTTTTTAAGAAGATGAGGTTGAAAACAAATATGAATTCCTGAAGCAAATTCATGGATTTTTTCCCAAAGTCTGGAACGCTCGAAGACCACTCAAGCCTGCAGCTGGGCACGACGTGCTCAGTCCCCACACCTCCTGGGACTGGGCGGGGCTCTGTGTGACACGGGGTTAAAGCTGGTGTGGAGAAGCCCTGGCTCTGCCAGAGGGGACAGTGAGTGCCCGGGGCATGGCAGATGATGAGACTATGAAGCCTGGGTCCCTGAGCCACACCCGTGGGACACAGCAGCTGGGACCGTCTGCAGCTCACACTGGAGGGCCCAGTGCCAAAACCCAGACCTGATTCTGGGGGGACCCTCTTTCCCCAGAGCCCTGCACGCCTCCCCTGAGTCCCGGGGGGGGGGGGACTGGAGCAGTGCACGATTTCAACCGTGCCTCGAGCAGCTCTGAGACCTGCACCAGATGCAGTTCCTGCAGATTTGCAGGGAAAAATTTGCCGAAGACAGGAAACTAGGGACTGAAAATATTCCAACACCGAAATTAAACATAGATCTATTGAGATAAACAGTTAAGAAAAGGGAAAACTGACTCGCTGCAATGAAGAGGAATGGTCATTTGAAAGCCAGGAGCTCTGCACTCTTCGGTGTGTGGCCTTGGATATTAACTAGACCCGCTGTGGCCCTGGTTTCTCTTTCGGGAAGGTAGAGATTTGGAAAGGGTGGGCTTATGTAAAAAGTCGAGCATTGATGAGCTTGGAATGTGTGTTAGCTAGGAAACGCCTATTCAAAGAACATATCCTTTAAATGTCCAGGCATTCATCGGTAAACTTGGATTTTTTTTTTGTTTTGGTGGTGGCACTAGGGACTGAGACCAGGGTCTATGCACTGAGCTACATCCCAGCACCTTTTTATTTTTTGTTTTGAGACAAGTTCTTACTAAGACGCTAAGTTGCCCCGGCTGGGCTCAAACTTTCAATCTTCTTGGCCCAGCCTCCCAGAGTGCTGGGATAAGAGGCGTGCCTCGCCACCCCTGGCTAAATCCACCCCTGGTGGATTTCTATATGTATTTATGAGTGTGTACATGTAAGTGTGTGTATGTATATATATATATATATATATATATATGTATAAAAGAGTTCTTAGCATAACTTCCAGCTATATAAATCCTACTTTAAAAAGTTACATTGACGCGTAACCCTAACACCAGCCACAACAGCCTCGGAGAATCCCAACCCTTTCAACACCACTGGAGCCCACATTTCCAGAAAATTTAAAAGCCATTTTCTTGGCTTTAGTCTTTCCATTAATGGGGGTGATTTCCCGAGTTTTTCCAACAGTCTTCCTGAGCCCAGGGGAGATGTCAGCTTATGAAGCAGATGGACCCACCCATTCATTCAGCCTGCATGAGGCTGGTTATGTACAAACTGAATGTAAAGTATACTGAATTAGCAGAAAGTAGCTCTCACTCTAACAATGCAATTGCAGGTGAGGGGTGCAGCTCACTGGTGGAGTCCTTGTCTAGTGTATGTGAAGCCTTGGGTTCAATCCCCAGCACTGCCAAAAAAGTAAAAATTAAATTGAAAATTTTAATGAAACCTACTTTATTAGGACTGTGCTAGACAGAAGGCCAAATCAAGCAGCCTTTCCTCCACTAACCCACCCAAGAGCTCCCCACCAGTGTGTCCTCAACAGCACAGTGTGGAAGGCCCGGGCAGCGAGGATGCCTGGTGACCTCTCAGGGCTGAACTTGTGCAGCCCGGGCAGAGCTGGGAGGCGAGAGGAGCCCCAGGGTGATGTCGATGTTAACTCGTAGTTTAAAAATAAAATGTCAAAGAAACCAAGAACCACTTGGAAAGGATGAATCACCAAGGAATATTTGCATTAATTGTAAAAGCAGGTTTTATTCGTCAGATGTTGAAACACTCCGAGGCTCTGGACAAAGGCTGAGAAAGGCCCAGGGAAACCCCCTCCGAGCCCCCGCCTGCTTCCTCCCTTCCTCCTGCCCAGCCCTTGCTCTTGAGGAAGGACCCCGAAACAGAAAGGGAGACCTGGGCCAGCGCCCTCTCTCCCCATGTGAGGGGAGGGAGATTTTCACCCCACAGAGAGAGAAACAGAAAATGGAGCTGGCTGGTGACAAGTGGCCACCAGAGTGGTGCGTTTCTCACGAAAAGCTCAATGTCCCCACCAGCCTAGTTCTGCATGCACCATGAGTTCCTTGGAAGCCCAATGGGTCACTGTTGACATGTCTGCGACTGTCCCACCTGTGGGCTCCTCGGCAGCCAGGCTGCTCGGGTTCTCCTGCACTTCACAGCCGCGGGGTGGCTCCTGTTCCTGCATCGGAGACTGTGTGGGCCCAGAGCTGTCCACACCTTCCCACCACCATCCACTGTGACCAGTGGATGCTATTCTATTAGATGCCATTAAAAATTTAAAAACTACCTTTTAAATCCCACTTAACTGAGTCCATGACCACAAAGGACCAAGTTGGCAGTGTAAAACACAGACGGTTAGGTAGGAAGAGTTGGGAATCAGAGGGGAAGTGTCTCTATTTTCCAGATTTTAATCCCTCATCTTGGATTGCAATAGGGTGAAACTGCAAGAAAAAGTGACCTTTCACCATTTCTGTGTGGGATAACAAATTGATAGAGAAAAATATGCCAAAGACTCTTTCTGAGGAAGGATGTTTTGAAGGAAACACAGAAGCAGGTCCGTGCACATGGGCTCTGGGGCAGACAGAGAGCTGGACATTAGCGGCCAGAGGGACAAAAGGAGTTGGTCTGAGGTGGCACGCACTGCAGGTAGGAAACAAAGGGGCCAGCGGGTAACATGTCATAATAGCCTCTGAGTCTCAGACCCTAGGCCACCCCAGGAGCAGTGACACCCTGTTATGGCTGTGTCTAGATGCCCCTCAAAGCCTCATGCAGTCATAGGTGGGGCTTTTCAGAGGCGGCTGGATCTAGAGTTGTGACACTGGGATTGACTCATGGTGCAATCTAGTCTCAAGGGCACTAGGATTAAGGGCGGGAGTGCTACCCGCCCTAAGTAGTCTGGATAAGATAAAAGGGACAGAGAGAGCTGTGGCTGTCTGTTGCTGCTTTGCTACCTTCTGCCTGAAATGAACTATTTCTCCTCTCCCATGCCACCCTGCCTTGGAGCCCGCCAATTATGGACTGAAACCTCTACAAAGTGTGAGCTACACAAACCTTTCCTCCCTTAACTTTGAGTGTTGGGTATTTCATCTAGGCAACAAAAAGTAACTAAGACACACCCTGAGGTCGAAGGTTGTGCACAGCCCTCCTGATCCCCGGCCCCTGGCCCCTGGCCCCCTAACTCCACACAGGCATCCACATTCCTGGCTGCCACCAGCAGCAGCCCAAGGACCCCAGGAAAGGAAGTGTTCAAAGACCCTCCTGCCAGGGCTGGTTTCACTGAAGAACTTATCTCTCTTGAATTTCTTTTGTGCCTTCCTTAGATGACAAAATCCCCTGGGGAATTACTGACTGTCTAAAAAAGACAGGAGGACATTCAATTAATTCCTAATTAAGTTCTTAGTAAAATGTCAATGAGCTCCGTAATCAGTGAGTTCCTGGAACCTAGGAGGGTGCATAAAAAGGGGTCCAAACTCACTCGCCTTCTCTGTATCCACTTTGCAACGAACTCTACCCAGGCTTCTGTCCAGCTGTGTGTCTCGACTGAATTCTTTATCAAGGGTAAAAGAACGGAGGCCCAAGGAAGTGAGGGCCCGGGTCCTCCCTGTGGCAGGACTGGCTTCCCGGTGGCACACTACAGAGAATGTAAAACATTCAAAGCAAAGTAACTTTTCATTTTGCAATTCCACCTTCATGAATCTGCATTAAAGAACTGCCTGAGCAAGAGTGGAAAAAAAAGGATATGCACTGCAGCAAAGAAAAGGAAAAGAGAAAAAGAAGCAAATGTAATGTCTGTTGATAGCAGATTGCTAAATTATAATTATTCTACATTCATAAGTTAAATATTACACAATTGTTAACAATAATTCAGATACATGTGCACATTCAGTAACATGGAAGCTTTTAAGTTATATATTTCTATACTTTAATTTCCTAACTAAATTATGTAAGTGGAAATATATATTATTGGAAATTTAACTTTGACATTTTAACAACTGATGACATAAATGAATGAAATATGAACCAGCCAAAAACTACTAAGCACTCCTGGGATTCTCCTCGATCATAGAACAATAGGAAAGCTCTGGAAAGGCTGTTCATTGACACCTTTCTGACAATATATCGGGCCAGTGATGGTGCAACAAAAACTGACAGTGGATTTAATTGCTCTTTTCGGAAGAGCTGATTTCTGAAAATTTTTGAAAAGGAGTCGATATTTATATGCTACCACATTTAGAGTTGTAAAAACTTCTTTTTTCCCTTCTGTTTTCATATCCACGTTGTTTCATGTAGGTGCAGTGTGACCAAGCAACCAGTGGAATCGCTACCTAGGAAGGCGAATGTTCCATGGCACAGCTGGCGAATGGGATGCCAGCCTAAGGGGGTGGCGGACTCATTGGTGGGTACACTGCCATGTTCCCTCTAGAGTGGTTCAGTCCCTACTGGATACAGTGTTTACATGTTGTCCGCAGGGGCATGAGGTGAAGTCTGGGCCATGTGTGGCTGTCACACATGGGTGGTTGGTCCCACGGCATCCAGGTGGGGATCGGGACTGTCCAGTCCCAAAGGTGGAAAAGGCATAGGAGGAAGGACTGACAAATGCCACCCAGCATGCAGTGTGTGGCCCACAGGGAGAAAGAGCTCAGCTTCCTTCCTCTTCCCATGGGAAGGCACTGTTGCTAGTGCTTCATGGGTTGCATGCCCTTTTCAGCCCCATCCTGAGAAACACATTCCGGGAGGCTGCAGTGCAGGAGCAGGCTGGGCTGGCAGGGGACACTGGCGGATCTAACTCCATGCCCAGGCTTCTCCCCTGCCTGCAAGGTGGACGGGATTTTCCTCCTGGCTTGCAGCACTGCTTACTGCAATAGGGTATCTTTGCCCCAGGTCTCCCGATGCTATGGCTGGGGCTGGTCCACCCCGAGTGTCAGCTGCCGGGCAGGCACACAGGGCGAAGGTAATCGCCAACCATGGTTACCACCCACCCCCACCAGAGCAGAGACCTGATTCCAACCAGCCCAACCCAGGCCTTCCAGGGGACCCCAGCGAGCCTTGGTCCTTGCACTTTCATTACAGTGCTAAACTCTTGACCTGTCCACACTTGGGACGTGCAACAAAGGAAGTGGCACAACCTCAAATTGCAGGTGTGCGGGAAAGAGCCCCCCACAGGGGGTATGGATATGCATGTCTCCCCAGTGAAACCCCCTGCCTCCTTTTTTGGGGAGACACCATTGGGGACCACCTGGTACTCTCCTAGCTGGAGCAGTCCCCCTCTTCAGCCTCTGATCTCCTGGCCTTGCAGAGCTCTGGCTCCCCTGGGGCAGGTGACCCTAATGCGTCCCCTGGAACAGGAGCTGGACAGGGCGCTGACCTCACACACAAGCAAGGTGATCACCGGGGAACACAAAAGTCCTAAACAATATTCATTCAAGTGATGGTCACTGTCTTAAAAAAGATCTCTTGGGGAAAAGTTCAAAGAACAGAAAGAAGATAAATTTTCTCTGAAAAGAAGTCTATAAAAAACAACACCCAGGTGTGGAGTGGCACACACCTGTAATCCCAGCACCCAGGAGGCTGAGACAGGAGGATCATTCCGAGTTCCAGGCCAGCTTGGACAACTTAGCGGGATCCTATCTCAAGAAAACAAAACACAAAAAACAAACAAACAAAAACCAAAACACTAAGCTGGCTGCTGATATAAGACCACGCACTTATTCAAAACCAGAGTCTGTGTGAAATGCCAACTGATAGCCAGAAGCTCACAGGGCCCACAGACTCAGAAGAAATGATGAGTGTTTGTATTTCAATGTGCTTATGCTCTTCCTGTGCGGCAAAGCTAACTAATCTAGCAGGTTAGCGAGCAGGGAGACAAACAGGCAGAGACAATGCAACAGAGAGTGTCTTTTGGTAACTTGGGCAGGGGTAGTTGTCTTAGTAGCAATTCACTAATTACATCCCTAGCCGAGCCCTCCTCACGCTATTGGCTTGTGTAATTCCCAGCTAAACCAAAGAACAGCGGATCAGCTCCAAACCCCACACAACACAAAATCAGGACCGGGAAGACTTTGAAAGTGCAAATGTGAACAGACCACCGACCGCTGTAAGCAATGATACCACTATAAACAAGTTAATAGTGCTTTAAATCCCTTGAACTCTCTAATCTCTAAAACCAAATCTACCACTGTGGGGCAATAAGCCGCACTCTGGACTTCTTACTTTCTGCCAGTATCTCATCCTCACTCACAGCCAATCAATAACCAATCCCTGCTGATTTTTCCTCCACATGGTTTCCTGTGCCTGCCCTGCCTTTCTGTGTCCACTGTCGCACCTGGCAGACCTTTATTACCTCACCCCAGGGACAGTTCCTGTCTCCCTGCTCTCCTCTTCCTCCCTCCCTACAGATCTGTCACATTATTACCTGAGTACTTTTTTTTTTTTTTTTTTGGTACCAGGGATTGAACTCAGGTCCTTGTGTTTTCGAGGCAGGCGGCGGAACCACTGAGCTAAATCCCCGGCCCTGTTACCTGAGTACTTTTGTGATAAAGTTCAAGGACCTCAACCATTCAGCTTAGTGCACTATGCTGAATCTTCTTGTATTATGGGCACTATTACTATGTCCCGACCAAAGCCCTGTACTACAGGCAGACTTCACGAAATGTCTTGCTCATTCCTGCCTGGTGGGTATGTGTTCACAGTTGTCCCACACCTTGAAATGCCCTCTTTCCTACCTAAGCGTCACCCACTTCTCAGAGCTGCCCAAGAGGCAACCTGTCCGGTCAGCCCTTGCATTTCCCCTTGTGGTTTACATCCTCAGGTCCACAGCAGGTCTCTGACATGAGTCCAGCTCACTTACCCTTTACAGCATTGCATTCTACTACTTTACCTATGTATTTATAATCTTTGTTAGTAAATGTAAGTGCCTAAAAAGCAGAGGTGGGAGTTTTGCTTTTTTTGTATTTTCAAATTGGTAGTCCCTAGGTATTTTTATTAATATTTACTGCCTGTATGAAGCATTGCCATATCTCATTTGTGAGCATACAGAGTACTGCTTTCAGTCATGCCAGAGTAAGAGTTACTTGAACTTGCCTCTGCCATGTTCTACTGTGAAATTGTTTAAAATACTTAACACGATAGCTTCACACTGAACTGCAGCTACCTCAGGGCTACAAGCGCCACCTTCACCCTGTCTTCTTGACTGAGGACCCTTTCTAAACCATGACCCAAGAACGGAGACCCAAACAGCAGCAATCTCAGTAGATGGGATTAGAGGGATAAGATTTACTCTGGGAGCAAGAGCCTTGGAAATCTGCAGAAAGGTCTCTTATGGCCACAGCCAGACACTTAAGTGTGCTGGCGCTGAGACACCAGATGTGTGGTTAGAGACACTGAAGGGAGAGTCAAGAGGTCAGACCACTGTGAGACGCCCTGGGCAGCCTGAACACTCAGCTGTGACCTCAGACTGGAGACCATGTAATGAGAACAAGGAATGCACCCTAAAACAAGGGCTACTCCCAACCCATCTCAGTAAGACCAGGTGATCCACTGGGAAATTCATTGTCCATTACAACAAAACTCAACTCAGGGTAAAGAAATCAGAAAGTAAACTCTACAATGTAACATCTACATTATACAGTAACAACTGCTGAAGCCTCCAAAGAAGTAGGAAATTATGGCTCAGGAGGAAGAAAAGATACAGATAAATGACTATAAAACAGCAAACAGCAAATGTATTAAATAATATAAAGGAAAAGATGGGGATGTAAGTGAACAGGTAGGGAATGCGCACAGACTTTTTCAAAAGAACCACATGGAAATTCTAGAACTGCTGAGAAATTTTACAAGATGAACTTCTCAGTGCATTGAATAATATGCCGGAAGGGATCAGTGGACTGGAAGAATGATCAACAAAACTATCCAATTTGAAGCCTGGAGGAAAGGCAGGTAGAAGTGAAGACAGCTTCAGGGAAACTATGGACAGCATCAGTTGTTCACATAATTTAGAGTTCCAGGAGGAAAAGACTGAAGAAATGTTGATTGAGACTTTT
Organism: Heterocephalus glaber; assembly: GCF_053883595.1. Lineage (NCBI taxonomy): Eukaryota > Metazoa > Chordata > Mammalia > Rodentia > Bathyergidae > Heterocephalus > Heterocephalus glaber. Next base: position 7,996,620 of record NW_028258413.1, read on the forward strand.
CCAAAGTTGGCTTTTAAAAAATCACCCATACAGCTAAGAATCTCAATAATTCCCATGACAGATAAAAACAAAACCATGCTAGACATACTTCAAACTGTTAAAAACTAATGATAAAAAACCCCCCCAAAGAATCAAGGGATAAGAAAAGACATCTCTATCCGGTACAACAATAGTGAGCAGGGTGGCTGACTTTCTACCAGAAACAATGAGCCAGAACACTAGGTAAAGGCATCTTTAAAGTGGTGAAAAAAATAAGATCAGGCTAGAATAGCAAATGTACTCTTTGAAAATAGAGGTGAAGCGGTGTGGGTGGGGTACACCTGTAAACCCAGCCTCCAGGGAGAATGAGGTAGGAGCACTGCAAATTCAAGGCCAGCCTGTGCTACAGAGTGAGACCTTGTTAAAAAAAATAAAGGCAAAACACTGGGGATGCAGCTTAGTGGTACGGAGTTCACCTAGCGTGTGGGAGGCCACCGGTTGGATCCCCAGCTCTACAAAAAATAAAAATTAAAGTAAAATAATAGACAAACGTTCAAGAGAATACAATATATTTAGGGTTTATAATGTATGCAGAAGTAAGCTGTGTAACAATCATAGCACAAAGGGAAGAGAAAAAACTGAGGCACAATGATGTTGAATTTGTACCTTCTAACAAGTGCTGTGATATTAATTCCCTGTACACTCAAGTACATATCATAACCTCCAGTGTAACCAGTTTAGAAAATATCCAGCAAAGAAAAGAAAATGAAACAAGAAAGGATTTATTAAAGGATGGCAGTAAAAGGGAAAATGAATAAAGCAGGGATAGGTAAACAGTAACAGTTATTAAAGACAGAAGACATAAGCTCAACCTACCGATAGTTATACTAAATGGAATGGACTCAGTTCAAAAGTAGGGATGGTGAAACTGGATTTTAAAAAAGCAAGGGCCAGGGATTTAGCTTAGTGTTTCCGCCGCCTGCCTCGAAAGCGCAAGGTCCTGAGTTCAATCCCCAGTACCTAAAAGAATAAAAAAAACAAGATCTAAAACTATGACTTCATAAGAATTGCACTTTAATACTAAAGACACTGTTCTAAAGGATGGAAAATTATGCCAGTTATATCATGCAAATACTAAATGTAAAAAAGCATGCTATGTTAGCAGAAAAAGTAGACTTCATGAGAAGAAATATTACCAGGGACAAAGAGGAAAATATGTAAGAATTAAAAGAAGTTAATTCATGAAGGGGAAATAATAAACTTAATGTGCATGCACCTGTTAATAGTGCTTCAAAATGCAAGAAGCAAAAAAAAATTCTGAAAGAAGAACAAACCCCCAGTGATAGTTAAGGTTTTCAACGCTGCTGTTTCAGCACTGACTGGTAAAACAAATGACACGAGAGTGGACAACTGATAAGGGACAGAAATCTCTCATAGCTCCGGAGGCTGCAAGCCCAAGATCAAGGTGCCACCATTTGTGGTGTGGCGGGGAGGGGATGCGGTGGCACTGTCCTCGCGCGGAGGGAGGGGAAGAGGGGAGACGACCATGCCCTTCCCGCTGGGCTTTATAACCCACTCCCAGGAAGGCTGGCTTATGTCCTCACCGCCTCTCGAGGGCCCCATGCCTGTCACTATCACATTGGCAGGTCCGTGCCTGGCCCGGAGCTTTGGCGGGGACACATTTTCCACCAGGGCCGTGAGATGTGGAGCTACACCACCGGTCCGGCGACCCTCAGAGCCCCAAACACTCCACCAGTGACCACAGCACACACGTCAGTTTCCAGTGCACACGGAATATTCAGAGATGACTGCGAGCTGGGCCACAAAGCAAGTCGCTATAAACTCCAGGGAAACCCACGGAGTCTGTGCTGTGGATTTCGAGTGTCCCCGAAGGCCCGCAGGTTAAAAGCTTGGTTCCTGGAGAGATGAGATTGCGTCAGTGGACCCGTTAGGAGGTGGGCCCAGTGAAGTCCTTAGGTCATGGGTGCTGTGACCCTGGAGGGGTTGGGGACCCTGGCCTGGCCGGCTCTCTCTTCTCTGTTCTTCCCAGGCCAATGGGGCAAGTGCTTATGCTCCACTGTGCATTGGCAATGGACGGGAACCTCCAAAGCTGGAAGTGAAGTCTCTCTGGCATTTTGTTACAGTGACAAAGAGCTGACTACTACAGTATGTTGCCTAAACACAACGCAATTCAACCAGAAACTAGCAACAGGAAGTATCAGTAAAATCCTCAAGCAGATGCAATTAAGGCCAGGGAAGAAAGGCTTGCCTCTGAGAATCGATAAAACACTATAAACATGACTATCTTCCCCACCTGGAAGAAATGTCTAAATTCTCGCTGCACCAGGCTCACACTTAACACGGGGGATGGGATTTTCTTGCTAAAGTGATTAAGCGCATTCCTATGTGCCCCACTGGAACAAATCTTTGCCTATGGTTGTCTTCGTAATCGCACCTCAGTAACATACAGAGGATCAAAAAGATGTTTTGGACACTTTTCAATCATATTGTAATTAAGTGTCATGTATATCAAAAGGCAAATTCCATTCTAAGTAAAATTCATCTTTGTTAATATTATGTAGGCAAAACCTGCTGAGAAAATCTATAGAGCTGTAGACATTCTCCAAGGATTGTAGAAAATTATCCAGACTTGCATGTTCTAATTAAAGTCACTCCCGGATGGGCCTGCCTTCCACTTCCTCATGAAAACTGACTCTGCGGATCTGCAGATAGTTTGAGTCTTTCATTCAGGCCTCAATAGAAAGGAATTTGATTTAGTGGCCTTTGTGTTCTGACCTTTTTCTTCTAAGTTTCTAAACCTACAGACTTCTTCCTGGAAACCACAGTATGATGGAATTTAACTTCGTGTCTGGTCTTTGCCTCAAGTACCATCTTGAAATATTTATATTTCCAGGTTGAGGCGCAAGCAGACCTCACCGATTATGAGTTAGAGATTAGTATCCATTTGTTCAAATATAGAGAAACCCATCTGCTCTCTTGACCCTGAATATGCTTGGATTTATTTTGGATTTTCATTTTGTTTTTATTAATCCTCAAAAAACCCATAAAATATGTACAGTGGACCCTTGACTTATGAACTCAATTTGTTCACGAGGGCTGGTTGTAACTCAAATTGGTCAATGAAGTCTCAGGCTCCTCTATACAGCCTTCAAAGTCTCTCTCTTGTATAATTTTAGGCCACGCTTTCTTTCAGAGAGCTCTCAGTGTCCTTAGAGAGACATTGGCCCAGGGTTTCTCAATTAATCCTACACAGGAAAGAATGCTATAATTTCCTTCCAGAACTCTTTAAGGGTTAAATCTGTATCAGAGACCATCTGGAAGCACAAGCAGTCAGCATTCCGGTCATAACTCAAGACTTTGTTCGTAAGTTAAAACTAAAATTTTGGTCCTAACTCAAGTTGTTCATATGACAGGCTGGTTTTAACTCAGGGATCCACTGTACTTAATGCTTTCTGTTTTGTTTTTTGCAGTGCTAGATACTGAACCCAGGGCCTTGTGCTTGCTAAGCAAATGCTCTGTCACTGAGCTGTATCCCAGCCCTATGTCCTTTATGTTTTAAAAGAAATGGATTCAGGGCCAGGGATGTAGCTCAGTGGTGCCGCACCTGCCTGGTAAGTGCAAGGTCTGAGTTTGATCCCTGGTACCAGAAAGAAAAAAGAAAAGAAATGGATTCATAATGTGACCCAGCAAGGCTTGGTTCTCATAGGGTCACAGTCAGTCTGGAGGTGAAATCAAAGCTAAGAAATCACAATGAAGACTTCCATCTCTCTCTCTCTCTCTCTCTCACACACACACACACACACACACAGTGACTTGCAAGCGTCAGAATCAGGCTTGTATGGGAACCTTCCCAGCTTCTGGTCCAGCTTTGGAGCCCTTTCCAACTGACCACTCAGACAGAGAAGCCTTTTAGGACACACAGATGTCACTGTGTGTAGCGACCCAGGCAGGAGCAGCCAGCTCCGCTCCTCCGCCTCATAACCCTCCAGCTTACAAGGGGTAGGTGACACAGGAAGACAGTCTATGATCTAAGCTTATGAGGTTCTGGAAATCTTTCTTGTTCAGCATCGTATTTCCAGTACTCAGAACTGTGCCTAGCTCATAGGAAGACTTCATCAATACTCAGGAATTACAGCTTAAAAAAAGTGGAATCAAACTGAATCTTGGTTCAATTTACTCATTTCACAACATGTGTGTATAAACAAGCATCATCGTGTGCACCATACTGTATGGAACTTGTCAACTGTACGAAGCTGGGGGGAAAAGGAAGAAGAAATAATGAGCAATTGTCATTATTATGCAAAGACAGAGGAACTTCTTTAAATAACAAAGGTGCCCTTGCCCCGCCCCTCCAATTTTGCTTTTCAGAGAAGCAAACTTTCTATAACTGATCACTTTCTCTTTTGGGTTTACCTGGTGGCTCTATTCACATCTCCAATTATATGTTCATGTCCTTTTCTCTTTTTTTTTTCCAGTACCGGGGATCGAACTTGGGACCTTGCACTTGTGAGTCAGGCGCCGGAACCACTGAGCTAAATCCCCAGCCCCCTCATGTCCTTTTCTCTTGATTTGTCAGTTTGAGACACTGCATTCCTGCTATAACCCATGTGGATTCAGCTCACACCATTACTAGTGCCCTCTCTCCTCCCCCTCCAAGAATAGCCATAAATAGTGAGACCAGGGCTCAGTTTAGACCTTCATCAATTTGAAATTCAAGTACTGAATTTTATATTCAATTTCATCTCAAATTTTTCATCAAATTCTTTGGAGAAATATAATGTGAGCTACCAGTTAAACATGAGAAGATGAAACCACAGAAACATCTGGATGTCAGGAAGAAACCAGACTGGAACCCAAAATCATGGTTCCTTAGGCACCAGACAGTTCCTGGGATTGCACTCGCAGTCAGGAACAGGTGGTGTGCCCGTGTATCTATTTTCCTGCAGCTGACATATGTCGGTATGGCAAGAAAACCCCAAGTCTTCTAATTAATGCAACTGTATCAAAGACGCAAGCCAGGGATGGTGGTGCACGCCTGTAACCCAGCACTGGGGAGGCTGAGGCAGGAGATGAAAGCAAGTTCAAGTGCGAGGCCAGTTTGGGCTACACGGTGAGTTCAAGGGGAGGCTGAATTACTTAGCAACACCCTGCCTCAAAAACCCAATAAAATTTCTTTTAAGAAGTAAGGTTCAATTAGTCGAACCCCTCTCTTGGTATTTAACAGAGAGAAAATAAGACCCAAAGAAGTGGATTGCTGTACCTTGCCCACTGCCACACAACACAATCAGGAGCAGGTTCCCTAACAACTTGTTTGGTCAATTATTCATTCAACAAGCATACAACGTATATACATGAATAAGATAAATGGCTGTCCTTGAGATGCTTCTCCTTCAGCACACCGAGAAGCACAGAGAAGGCTGGATGTGGCTGCAGGAGTCCTCCCTGAGAGATCGGGGAAGAGGTCGGGCACGAGGAGCTGGGGCTGTGTGGTCGCAGGGTGGTGGGAGGCGAGGGCTGCCTGCCCAGGAGGGCACCAGGGGGTCCAAGTGGAGGAGCCAACGCTGCCCTGACGGCGACATGGGGAGCAGCAGGGTGTGCGGGAATCGGCTGTGGACACCAGCTGCAGCCCCCGGGAGACTCAGCGAGACCCTGTCTCGAAATTAAGAGTGATTTCGAGAAAGAGCTGAGGATGCAGCTTAGTGGGTTCAACCCCTGCGACCAACAAGAAAACTGCGGCTGGAGCGGCTGGGACGGAAGATGGGCTGGAGGTGGGAGGGTGCTGGAGGCGGGGCCGGGGCTGCAGAGGGAGGAGAGAGCGAGGGTACAGGGCCCGGTGGGAAGGGCGGGGCCCGAGAACAGCACGGACAGCATCGAGCACACAGCGGGTCGAGGCCCAGGCAGGGCAGGGCTGTGGCCAACTTAACCCTGGCGTGCTGTGAGGGCCACTTGTGTGGAGACGCTCCAGGCGCAGGAGCCAGTCCCCGCACTGTAATAGGTATTTAGCAAACACAGCACAGTTACTCAAAAACTATCCATCTGTTTCAGCAAGGGTGAAACGACCTCTCCAAACAACCTGGGCTAACTCCTTCTTGGCTGTTACAGTGGATTTTCTAAGAGAAACAGGATCCCTTCTACACCCACCCTAAAGGAGCCCTGATTGCAGGGTGGATGAATGGTAATATACTCAGGAAACATTTAAAAGATGCTGTGCACTTGTTAAACGTCTTTCATGGGAAATTGGGTAAACATGTAGGAAGCGTAAACACACTATGTCACACACCTGCTGTGATGTAGCACAAAAGCCAGGAAATATATTTAATTGCTGTCAGATATCATGCTTTGCATTTTGATTTGTGCAAACTGGTGTTTACATAATCACAACACACTCCTCATGTGCTTTCAGAATGTGGGGAAAATGTTTGTTGTTTTCAATTTATCAGAAATAGAATAATCTGCCAAGCAAGGCCTTTAAAGAAAGTCCTCTTCCTAGGCAGTCTCTACCGCCCTTTCATTATGATTTCCTCCCCTCCTCAACCATGAGATACTCAATTTATCCTGTCCACCAGACTTCTGGTTCACTTTCCAGGTTATTTTCTTCATACTCACATTCAAAACAGTTTCATAGAGGAACTCTCCCTCTAACCCTTTATTTTCCATTATCCTTTGTTTTCTTAAACCTTTCAAAAGATTCTTAGGTTTGATAACACATACACCTATGTAGAAATAACATTTATATGCCTTAATATGTCTTGACAGCATAATAAGTACACAAATTAAATGAATAGGGTAAGGGATCGGCTGTATTTTGGTTCATTTTCATCCATCTCCTCCAGAAAGTATTTTCACAGATTTTCTGGTTGGTTTGAAGTGGGTAGATTGAGTGCCTTAAAAAACAAAAACAAAAAACTTTCCGGGCTGGGGATTTAGCTCAGTGGTTTCGCTGCCTGCTGTGCAAGCGCAAGGACCGGAGTTCGATCCCCGGTACCAAGAATAAAAAAAAAACTTTCCTACTTCCTAGATCTTACATGCAGTTTTGATTTTAGGTAAATCAGTGAGTTTGCATGTTTGCCTTAGTACTTTCCTGAATACCCAACACAGTAGAACTAAATCTGATTTAATTTTATCCTTAACCTTCGGTCTGCTTTTTCTTTTCTGCTTCAGATTTCCTCCATGTGTGCCACGCTTCCATATCATCTTCATTTCCTCTTCTAAGTCGTGAAGGGGCTTGTACATCTGTGGAGGATTAGCTCTCAGGGACTGCTCCTCTTTCCCCACTGCCGCCGAGCCTGCTCCTTATTTAAATGAAAAGGGCACCAAAGTTTATAAATGAGGTCTTTAGGCCCGAGCACCAGCCAGGAGTTAACCCTGCAGAATAAGCCCACACCCAGGAGCCGTCTGACAACGTTTCTCAAATGTCAATAAAACACTAGTTAGGAATTTGGGTTAATACATCCCAAAGTAGTCATTTTCTCATTCCTAAAATTCTTGTCTTGGAGGGGATATTTTCTAAGACAATTAAGTAATTCATTTTCACTACTTCACTGAATTCCAGGCTCAGGCAGGGGCATCTGTTGACACCTCTGACTGTCCTTCTCTGCATCCTGATGAAGGTTAGACCTGGGGTCTGGGACAAACAAGCCGCAGTTTTGCCCCGACACTGAACTATGGTGAATGTGCTTCCTTCAAACCACACGATACCTAGTAAAAGTAATCCGTTTTTGGAAATAACTGTTATTTTAACAAAACAAAATTCATTGAAACAATCATGATTTCTTTTTTCAGTGCCGGAAATCGAACTCAGGACTTTGCGCTTGCCGGGCAGGTGCAGTGCCGCTGAGACAATCCTGATTTGTTAATGGTCCACTCTTCCTCTGGCGGTGTGCTTAACTCGACGTGGCCCCATTCCTTCTTCCTTTAGTTCAAGTCAGCAGAGAGTAGATCTATCCAGGAAACCTGGGTGAGCCCCATTCATCAAAAAGATTCACACTGAAGAAAAGCCCAGTCCTGAAGTCCATGCATTTCTGACCAGTGCACGGAGGGCTAGGACACAGTTACAGCTGTTTTTCTTATGCCCAGGAGCTGAGGGGTAAACTGACCAGGCAGTGGGATGCAGCGGGGCTGCCCTTCACAGGGTCCTCTGGTCCTGCTGAGTCTGTTGTTTAAGAGCAGACCCTGTGCTCCCAGCATTGACAGCTTTACAGCGAGCGCACTTGCTGTGTGTGTAAACACTGAACTTCCCTGTCGGCAATAACAAAGACTTTCTAAGTGTGTGTATAATTTTTCAAATTAATTTTTAAACCTTGGGTGTATGCTTTTGAGTGTCGCAGTGTCTGGGTCAGGGTGAGAATCGAGGGGACCCCACAGCCAAGTGGCACTGAATGGAAACTCTGTCTTCCCCACAGGACGGCTGGGCTCCTGGGACAGGGACCTGGGTGCACGGCGGTGAAGCATTTGCTCCTTCCTAGTCTGGACGATGTCTTCCGTTTCATAAGCTGCGTCCCCAAAGAGTAAGTGCTCAGCGCAGAGTTTCGAGGGGGACTTTTTCAAGCTGCTACAAGGGACAGGGGATGGACAAACCTCACCACACGGAGCCCCACGCTGTGCAGCGTTACAGAATCCTTAAAGATGAAAGGAAAGGACAGTCAGTATCCCTGCCGAGTGCCTGCTTGTTCTTGAGGGTTTCTATCTAATCACGTAACCGGCACAGATTTCTGGGTGACAGGGTGTGGAGAGGGTAACCTGGGGCCACGTTTAGGTGACAGACTTCAGTAGATGTTGGCGATCCTGGGACTGGAAAGTGGTGCTTCCCTTTCTGGACATGCTAATAAGAAACCGCAGTCTCAGTGGAGTTCAGAGCAACTCTGACTGCCTAAAGTTCTGCTCTTCACTCATACACACACCGTTTATCATTTCAATTATTTTATTACCTCGCTTGACAAGCGCTGTAACACTCTGAAACTACAAGCATGCTTCCAGTTCATATGCTCCTATTTCAGAATGAAAAGCTTCTTATGGAGGCACGAGGGACTTTTTAATAATTTACTTGTTCTAATAAACTTCAAGCGTACTTTGGATAATAATAAAATACCTAGGAAGCAGGAACTGGGTTTTTGGCCTCTTTCTCTCTGTCTCTCTCTCTCTCTCTCTCGTACCGAGGATCGAACTTGGGTCCTTGCGGTTGCGAGGCAGGCAGCGAAACCACTGAACTAAATCCCTGGCCCTTTGGCTGCTTTCTTAACGGAAGGCAAGGTAAAATTGTGTAATTTTTGTTCTCTATAGAAAGGCTGTCCATTTAAAACAAAACAATGTAATATCAGTCAATCATTCAACACACGTTTACTGTGTTCCAACAAGCAGGATGCTCAGTATGATATGATTAGATATTATTCCTTTTGAGCTGGAACTATAGGATTTGATTCTTTCAAAGAGCTTTTTCTTTTTTATTGGTATGTGTCTGCATTATATAATACTTCATTGTGGGGAATTAGTGCATCTACATATTATATATCGCTCATTTTCAGTTTTTATAATTTAGGGTCTTCTTTTTTTTTTTTTTTGGTATTGGGGATCGAACTCGGCTCCTTGCACTTTCAAGGCAGGCAGTGGAACCACTGAGCTAAATCCCTGGCCCATTATTATTTATGATTTTGAGACAAAGGCTCACTAAGTTGCCCAGGTTGTGCTTGGACTTGTAATCCTCCTGCCTCAGCATCCTACAGTGCTAGGTTTACACATGTATGTGCCTCCACACCCAGTTCTGTTGATATTTTAAATCTGTTGATATCTATTGAAAACATGGGTCAGAACAGAAGCTGGTTATAAAGTTTTTGGCCTAATGGTGATAAAAAAAACAGAAGTAATAAGCCAATTTGTAATGGATAGTTAAACTTATACTGTACATATATCATTATTTCAATTTCAAAAACACAACAAATTAAAGGAGATGAAACATATTGCTGATAATATAATCAGTGTTAGTTATGACAGAAAACACAAGGACTGAATAATAATAGCTTTCTTTTTAAAATTTAAAATACAGTATGTATAATTAATACTCTAAACACATTTTTGAGGGGGTTTCCTATCATCTTGAACAATCACATCTCACGAGCCTTTTGTGTTAAGACTGTTAGGTCTTAAATTCTTTGTGGGGAAGCAATGCAATTTCATTTCACAACTTTTCCCAAACTGTCAGTTGCTCTTCCAGGCCAGGTCTCCTGGCCCCTGCTGAGCATCTCAGCTAGTGCGTGACCCTGTACCTAGAGACACCTCCAGGCAGAAGCAGTCTCAGCAGCACGAACAGAGTGCTGTTCTTTTTTCCTTTCTAGATCTGACAGGAAGGCAGGCACTCTCACAAAGGAGAGAGTGCCAAGCTACGAGGGTTGGTTCTGTGACTATAACCATCAACTATGCTAACCTGTGTGGTTTCCCAGACACTAGTGGAATCCACTAGCAGGGTCTCCACTCCTTTGATGCTGTACCTGCTGCCTCTGAAACAAAGTGGGTGCAGGAGGACACAGAGAGCTAACTCCCAGAGAGCAGGTGCCATCACTCCAGCGCAACTCCCTGGCCACCAGGAAGCGGCTGCCCGACAGCCAGATGGGACACACACGCGGATGTAGGAGCAGGAGCAGGACACCTTGGAAGTGTCCTCCTCTAGCACCAAAGTTCTATTCTTCCGTCTCCTCCCTGTCTTCTTACACAATAGCCCCACTGCCTCCTACAGTCCATACTCTAGACAGAGTCAACAAGTCAGCCAATCAGAACAACCTTCCCACTGAAGGCCAGGCAGGTTCAGGAGAAATTCTGCAGAGCCATTGATTCCTGAGCAGCAACTCCTGCTAATGGGATTATCGCTCAGTCTGCAGAGCAGGGGAGCATATTGATTCACTTTCTGCATTCCACATCTACTTCCTGCTACCCGCACAGCAGCCCATCTACCAATCAATTCTTACCACCAAAAAAGACCACACCTTGAACGCTGTATCAGAAACCCACAGGGCAGGGCAGGGGGTGCAGTTCAGTGGCAGAGCATGCCTGGGGCCCAAGGTTCCATCCCAGGACCAACCACTTAACAACAACAAAACCTATATGGCAATGCAGATATAATTATTTCAACTTACAGTTTTACAATGTCAACTGGTTGTCTTGCTTTTCCCAAGTTCAAACTAATTGAAGGTTCTGAAGTAACCACTTCCCCTCAGAGGCCAGGACTTTCACCTCTGCACAGGAAAATACCTGTCATAAATCAGGTAACAGCAAGGGTGTGAGGACTGAACCATGGCCCAGGATGCTCCAGCTGCCAATTCATTACCGAGCCCTCCGGTCTGCCAACACTGGCATCCCTGAGAGTCAGAGTAGAAACTTACTTCATCATTTATCTGGAAGTCTAAACGTGGTGACCTAAGCAGCCTGCAGAGATTCTAGTTTTTCGTGCCGGCTTCCATTTGTTTCACAGTGCAGCGAGAAGAAAAACGCAAGGAACGAGCTCACTCAGTCTAAAACTCTGCCTGTTTAGATTCACTGGGCTTCCACCAACTGCAACTTGGTCGCCACAGATGATCTTAAGAGGTAAAAATAAGTAAAAAAGGAAGTACCGAGATCAAAGCAGTGCTGACAGGGGCAGGACTGTTTTTGCAGTATATACCCTGGCAGTCACTGACTGGGCTAGAAAACCAGAGACATCCACTCGGTTCAAGGGGAGTCAGCACTAGTTGCAGAACACAAGATAAAGCCGAAATTTTAAAACTGAGATAACGCAGCATCACTTCGCCACCAACTTTTAATAGGGTGATGCTGCTTTCTTAAAGCAGTCTTTCAAACAGTTTAGAAGGGGTTGATTTTTCACAGCAAGTAGCACTGGCTCCGGCCAATGAAGTAATCTTACTTTCTGTCTGGTTCATTGGGCAGGGTACAGCACAGGAAGACCTTTTAGCTAAGCAGGTGAGGGAGGATAATCAGGAGCCACACTTGTAGCTACGGAGAGACAGTTTAAGATGTCGTGTTTCCACTCATTACACATGATAAATGTATAATAGGAAACATCTCTTTTTTATTTTCTGTCTACCTGAATTCATAAGTTCACAACCAAACAAAAGCCCTTTGCTTTAAATTATTTACATAATTTTTTATTGGATCAAACAGCAAAAGGATTCATGTCTAGAAAGCACAATATGAAAATCAGGAACATACTTCAGGCAAAGGCTTAATTTTAATCCAGTTTCTTTTTTAAAGCTTTAACAAATAAGAATGTAGTTTAAGCTACTCAGCGCTTCAGTCGAGTTCTTTGAGAAAACTAGTGAAATCTTAATCTGAAGCCTTAGTATGAGAGCAAAGATCAGTTTGTAGGAGAATGTTTTAGTGCCTGGGCTAGTGAATGTTTGGAGAATACTATAGCCATTTCTCACTTAGGAGCCCTATAACAAAATCTTTGGGTCAAATACAGATATTTTATAAGCTCAATATAAAGCTGTACTTTAAGTCCATAAATATGTCTTAAATCTGGACGACCAACCAGATGCTGTATCCCGGGTCTTACTTCAGTTTCAGAACACACCAATAACCCAGGGCCAACAGCTCCGCCGTGTGCATTTTTGAAGCCCCCAAGAAAACTTAACTGGGGCAGGCGTGGTTGGTATCACTAGCACTGCTCAGAGGTCACGCTGGGCGCCTGGTGCCATTGTCCACGAGTTTTACATAATCAAGCGTCTGAGAAGTGCCAGGAGGGGGGATCTCTTGGCTCCAAGGCCAGGCCCCGCCATCGTACCAGGCCCTGCTTAATTCTGCAACATTAACGCGCAGGAGAGGGAGAGGGCTCGCGGCAGGCCCAGGCCCGGCACCCCGGGGGCTCTGGCGGCGCCCCAGCTCCCAGCCCGGGGTGAGCCCGCTGTGCCCGGCGTCCACCTCGCCGCCGCGGCCTGGGCCGAGCAGCCCCGGTCCCGCCCTGGTCCCCGCCGGCCCGGCCCGGAACGAGGAAGTGGCTGCGCCCCGCTGGGCCCCGCGCGCCCTGCTCACCCTGCGGCCCGCGGTCCCGGGGTCGCGGCCGGGCTGACGGATCGGATCCGGTCGGGTCTCAGCGGTCTGATCGGGCCGGGCCGGAGCGGGTCTGAGCGGATCGGTCGGATCGCGTCGGATCGGGTCCGGTCAGCGGCCCTCCATGCTGCGCGCGGGACGGGCGGGGACGCGGTGGCGAGCAGGGCGGCGCGGACCGCGGGGAAGGCAGGCGGACCGCGGGGAAGGCAGCGCCGTCCGGCGTCGCCCAGTAGCGAAACCTCCTCTTCCTGCGGGTGGCGGCGCTGCCTCGGCCTCGCTCGCGCTCTCACTTCCTGCTGGAAATTCCCGCTGACGTCGGCGGGGCCGGGCCCGGGGGCGGGGGAAGCCCGGGGAGGGGGACTCGGGGACGGGGACCCTGGGGTGGGGTGGGGGCGGGGCGGGGACCCCAACCTCTTCAGGCGGCCTCGTGGTTGAATGAGGGCAGCGGGTCCCCAACGGGCCTGGGGATCCGAGCCCCCGATAACGTCCGTGCCGCCCGACTCACCCCGGCTGACGGCTCCAGTTCTCCGGAATCCGCACTTTCACCCTGATTCCGATGTCACCCCGCCCCGTCCATGAAGGATGACAGCTGAGCGTCCTGACGCCTTCGGGGTCCGCAGTCCTGCCCACGTCGGTTACCCGGGAAACACCTGGCCACGGTCATCCTGGCGGCCCTGGAATTCCAGCCCTGGCCGGACCTCTCGGGCGGGCACAGCACCGGGGACAGGGCTCCCGTGGGACCGCCCGCCTCAGGCCCTGGACCCCACTCCCTTTAGGCGCAGGTCGTGATGCCCTGGGTTGAAGCAGCCTGTGGAGCTCGCTGTGTAATTTAACTTGCAAACATCAGGAATGGGTCAGAAGCCATGGCCGTGTTGCAGAGGTGTGGAGGGCGGTGGCCTCAGGTGGCCTCTCGTCCCTCTGCCCGAGGCTGTCAGGACCTCCTGGTGCAGTTGGGGAGGAACTGGATCCTTTTTACTGGCTGTATGCTGTCATTTAGCTCCCTTGAAACAGCTAGAATTCAGGGGATCCTTGAGGATCAGGAGCAACGATGTTATTTATGGGACATTATTAGAAATCCGCCACTGTTACACCCAAGGAGGTTGATGTATAATTTATATAAAATGATGGGCCTTCTCCTTTCTGCCCAGGGACCAATGTGAGCATGAGAGACAGCTACAGGAGTAGAGCCAGGGCCGTTCATTTGGGGAACATAAATCGAAGAGTTAACTGGTGCCGAGTTCAGTTAAATTTCAAACTTCAAATGTCCTCTTAGAGTGAACTTGAAGCTGAGGGTGGAGTGTCGGCATAATTTCCTCGGACCCTGGTAACGGATTGCGCCAGGTGGATGGCCTAATGCTGCCTGGCCTTGTCCTGGAACAGAAATCCTGGGGCCACAATGGCCATGCTCCCTCCTGGCTCCGGGAAATGTCTGGAGCCCCTTCCCGGCCTCTGGTGGCTCTGGTCACTCTGGCAGGGCTCTGTCACCTCATCTGTGCCTCCATCTCCTTTCTCTGATTAGGAAACTCGTCATTGGATTCGGAGCACACTCTAGCCCAGTGTGACCCCTTAACTTGATTACAGCTGCGGAAGACCCTGTTTCCCAATAAGATCGTGTTCATAGTTACCTGGGTGAGGGTTTGACTGTAACTGGGGGGGATGCAATTCATAGCCCTGCAGCAGACAAAACCAAGCCCACTTTGCTCTTTTTGGCTCCCCAGTTAACTTTCCCATGCCCCTTAGAAGTTGTCCAGGATTTTCTCTGAACTGGATACAAACCTGCTTTCAGAATGTTCTCACAAACTCACCCACTCTAAGATGTCAAAAGGCATTGCCCCTGTTTGGTCACAGAAGTGAAAGAAAAGCTTGAAGTGGAACTTCAGGCACTGATAGTGTGAGAAAGCAGGTTGAGTTTGCCACCGAATCCTGAAGTCACACGGATTTCCTTGCTCCTGGAGCCGAGTGTTGGAAACGGCATGCAGAGAATTCTGCGGGCAACATTGGTAGAGCATGTGCACCATGGTGAGACACTGTGTGGTGTGGGTCCTAAGACCTGCCCTGAGTACAGAGCGAGAGTGCGTGGTGTCTCTGGGGAAACCAACCTCAGGGTCCCTATAAACACGTCCTCGGAGCTGCTGGTGGAATGGGAAGATCAGACTGGAGATGGAGCCCTGGCTCCATCTTGAATTATGTGTAACTTTCACCCAGTAATAACTGGTCTGAATGGCAGCCACTGCAGCTCACAAACGAAGACAGCTTTGCGTGATGCTTTACATTATGCACGTCACATATATGTCACAACTTACATGCCGTGTTAGGTGTATGTACAGTGACAATGTGTATGTTATGTGATAACTGCCCTGACTTGTGGTTCTGTAGACTAAAAGGAGATTTAAAAATGCAAAGGGCCTATATAAGCATACACAATTACGAGAACTTTTCAGTTAAAATCAATTGAAGTTCATTTCCTCGTCGTCCGGGGTGTAAGTGTCGGCCAGAGAACACCAGAGTGTCCACTCCTCCCGGCACATCTGATCCTTGAGCAAAGGATGTCTTTTAGCTCTACCAGTGTCCCCGGCCAGCAGGTAGCACAGTGAGAGCCTCCACTGCCTGTTAGTGGCAGCAAAGACAGAGGTGACACGATCTCCACTCCCCACAAACCTTGGAGACGACCCCTGACGTGGGAGCCAGGATACAGTGATTTGTGTGACAGGTTTTATCACTGAGAGTGAACCTGACAGAGGAAGAGCAAATTTCTTCCTCACCTGGAGAATCCAGAGTATTATTCCCTTGGCCCTGAAGCCTCGGGTGCGGACACCTACACATTTAAAGTGGCCGTGATTCACCAAGTGGCCCGGCATCTCTTCTGTTGGCTAAGTGGGTGTTTACACCCTGCCCGCACTGGCCTCAGGTGTTTGTGAAGCACAGGCAGTGCAAGTGAGCGCTGGGCAGAGTGTGGCCGGTGCTAACATTGGGGTAACAATGCAGTGAGGAGACAGCGGCCAGCACTGCCCACACCTGGCCGTCCCTTGCAGGAAGTGGCTGTTCTGGTCCTGTCCTGAGCAGCTGTGTGTGCAGCCTCACAGTCCACCCCTCTGTGATGTCACCCACCTGGTGGCGGTGTCCCAGGTCACAGGATCAGATACCCAGTGCCCCAGCTGCCAGCTCCTTGGGAAGCCTTGGTCCTGTTGGCTGCGACCAGCAACACTTGTGTGTCTGCAGTAGAGAGGACTACACTGGGTGGTACCCAACGGTGGTGAGGGATGCCAGAGAATGGAAGTGGAGGGGCTGGGCACTCAGATCCTAGCATGGATTTATAGTGCTTAGAGCAAATTCCATGAAAGACAACCACATGTTCAGGAGGGTTCTGATTGTTCTTTCCTTTAAAATTAAGGGCCTAGGGCCGAGGATTTAGCTCAGTGGTTCCAGAGCCTGCCTCGAAAGCACAAGGTCCCAAGTTCGATCCCCAGTACCAAAAAAAAAAAATTAGGGGCCTAGGGCTGGGGATTTAGCTGAGTGGTGCCACCGCCGGCCTCGCAAGCACAAAGTCTCGAGTTCGATCCCCAGTACCAAAAAAAAAAAAAAAAAGAAAAAGAAAATTAGGGGACCTGGGGTGTGGCTCAGTGGTAATGTGTACCTCACATGCATGAAAATACACTAAAAACCATTGCTACACACACACACACACACACACACACACACACTCACCTGACCTACTGAAAACCGAGAAAATAGATTGTTTTGCTAGAGCATTGGGCGAAGCCTGCTCCACAGGGTGGAGACACTCAGGAGAGGGCTGCAGGTGCAGGGGAGGATTTGAATTCAGGCCAACTTGTCCTCCATACCCAGGGGCCTGAGGTCCAGGTGGCCCGAGGAGTTACAGTTGGTAGGGGAAGGCCTGGGACCATCTGTCCTGATTCTTTGAAGCAGTAAAGAAGAAATGGATTCTGTGTTGTTTTCCTCCTTATAAGAAACACAAAATACTATTTTTCACTCTCTTGACAGTAAGAACCCTGGAATTAATCAACAATAAATGATTAATGATACGACAATGTAAGTGGGTAGAACAAAGACTTTTCTAACCAAGTATGTCCTGAGGAAACAGACTGTGCAGGGCAGAAAGAATCTCCGTTTACAGGGTCCTCGAAATCTAAGGGGAAGCTGATTGTGCTCAAGCTAAGGGGGCAGCCATGGTGCCGCCTCTGTCATTTATGGGGAATTTACTTCCTGTGGCCTCATTTCCAGTACATGTACATGGTGTTTGGGGTAAATAGTACTCACAGCTATTATAAAAAAAGTATATGGGCTGGGGATTTAGCTCAGTGGTTTCGCCACCTGCTGCACAAGCTCAAGGACTCGAGTTTAATCCCTGGTACCAAAAAAAAAAAAAAGTATAAAAACAAAAGCTAAATATTGGTAATGCAAAGTTGCCTCAGAAAAGGAAGAGTGAGCCCAGCATGGTGGCACACACCTGTAATTCCACCACTCAGGAGGCTGGGGCAGGAGGATCACTGTGAGTTCAAGGGCAGCCTGGACTACATAGTGAGACCCTGTCAATATGTCACAAAAAAACATTAAAAAAAAAGAGGAAAGAAAGAAAAGAGCAAATGTGTCTTCTTTAATGTCTTTGATGGAAGCTGACAGCATTTTCATGCTTACCTTTCATGGTCCCACTTAGAGGCAGAGAACCCCTAACATACAGTCTTGCTTGTGTTTTAGGAAGAGAAAATAGGTCAGGTGAGTGTCTGGCTAATATTTGCCAGACACACGTAGTTATGACTTGTACCTAGTGTCCCCTAAAACCTCATGTGCTCATAGGTGGGGCTTTTCAGAAGTGGCTTGATCTGGGGTGTGTGATACTGGGATTAAGGGTGTGTGATTATTAAATTGGTTTAGCATACTCCTGAATGTGGATAATGGAAGCTGCACCCTGGGTGTGAGTGGCACCAAGCAATAGGCTTGTAGCCTGGATGGAATATACGGGACAGAAAGAAAGAAGGCAGGCTTGTTGCTTTCTGCCTGCCATGGACTGTTTCTCCTCTGTGATGCCCCTCTGCTGTGCCTCCCTGCCTTGGAGCCAGCCGACTATGGACTGAAACCTCCACACACTGTGAGCTAAATAAACCTCTTAACTTGTGGGTTGTCACATATTTTGTCCCAACAATGAGAAAGTAACTAAGACATATGTAAGGTCATTCATCTCGCAAACAGTTGTGTATAGCAGGTCACCATTAATGTCTCCTTTAAAATACATGGCAAGTTGCCCGCTTGGCCTAGGACATCACAACTTGGAAGTCGTCAGGGAGCCAGGATTTGAATCCAGTAGTTTGGGCTGCAATGTTCATGCCGTTATCCGGTTTGCTAAGCAGGCGTGCAGTGGGTGAAACACAGAGGGGAGAGATCATTAGAAGGTGGAGCCCACAGGATGTGTCCACAGACCCCCTGTGCAGTTTCCGTGAGAGGAGGCCTTGGGTGGTGCTGGAGGTTTTTAATCTCCAGGATTAGAATGATACCACGGTGGCCGGAGAGGCTGTGGGAGTGCGACATATTCACTTTACCCAGGTGACATAAGACAGAGGCAGCGAGCGTGGAAACGACTGATACTCAACTGGAAATTACAGCTGAAACTCAGGAAGAAACAGGACAGGGCTGGCGGTATAAAGCACGGGATGGCAGCAGAGGCAGCACAGTCCTGGTCCCAAGAGGGCTTCTCACACATTAGTGCTCCGGGAAGCCAGGAGGACGAGGGGCCGCAGTGTGTCCTTGGGGTGACGACGGGGCAAGGGGGGGGGAGAGTGATCCCCGGGGGAGGAGGGCAGGGAGACCGGAGGGGCGAGTGTCAGGCCTCAGAGCCAGGGGTGCCCGGGGGTGGGGTGGGGGTGGGGAGATCGAGCACGAAGCCCACAGGCGCTCGGACTCCGGGAGCACAGCTGACCCGCAGCAGAGCGGAAGGCCCTGTGGGCTCCGGGACTACGCAGAGCTGGAGAACCCATTCGGCCCGGGGCCTGGGACTCTCAGCTCCACCCCTCAGCCCCACTCCAGGAGATCCTGCCGGAGGAGCAGGTGAAGGGCAGAGCAGGACACAGCCGGAGTGGCTTCTGGAGAACTGGGGCCGGCTGGTGACACCGCACCACTCACTGGGTTCAGGAGGCCGCGTCCTCTATCTTCTGAAAGCGTCTGTGGGTGGCTGCCAGGTCTGATCACAAGTGAGGTTCTGCTGTGTACGCACACTTTTAATAGGGTAAATATGCCTGCATGCATGCACTTCACATGTCTGCATGTGCATACTCCACACGTCTGCATGCATGTACTTCACATGTCTGCAGGCATAGACTTCATATGTCTGCGTGTGTACTTCATATATCCACATGTTTGTACTTCGCATGTCTGCATGTTTGTACTTCCCAATCAGCTTTTATGCAAATCTGAAAGATCTCAGTATAACGGTCACATCTTTCACACTCACTCTCCATTGTTCTATTGGCAGAAAGACTTCATTGTTTTATATTTGTGGCACAAGGGATTGAACCTGGGACCTTCACACTGAACTGCATCCCCAATCCTTACTTTATTTTTTATTTTGAGACAGGGTCTCGCTAAATCACTAAGTTTCCCAGGCTGGGTTTGAACTCCATCTTCCTGCCTCAGCCTCCCAGAGGGCTGGGATGACAGGTGTGTGGCCCACTCCTGGCTGGCTGCAGGACTTTTAAGAATTTTGTCAGGACTTTCTGAAGTGAAAATTCATATAACAATGCTTATTTGTTGGCTATATTTTTAATGCCCAACTATTTAAAACAACTTCAGGTTCAGTATGCTTTAAAAGTACACAAACTGCATGTAAAGGAATTTTTAAACACCTAACAGCTAACCTTTCTGTGTTTGTGGGCACAGTTGTGTGTGTGTGCACTCATGCATGCACTGGAAAGTACTTCTACCCTAGTAGGATTCTTCTCACTTAGGACATAGATGAAAATATTTGAGAAACGTTAAATTTCTTAGAGTAGAGAACTATTACATGGGTTTCCCTTGTAGTAAACTACAGAGCTATTTCTTTTCAGAAAATATTTTTTACAAAGCCAATATTTTCTTTTGAAGGGAGATGTTTAACTCTTAGTAATTCACTTGTCTGCTAAAAATGAATTTTTAGACGTACAGAAACCTTCAGAGGTAGAAGGAAACCTAAAGACCTTGAAGTCCAACTTATGCAGCACCCTGGGCCCATGGAGAATCCCAGCAACCGATGGAGACAGCGTGGTCATCACTGCGTCCTGAGCTGGTCCTTGCTGCTACCAACGAGGTCACGGAAGGTCATTCTCCGATTGGGCCCAAATCTATTGTTTTATAATTTGTACTGTTTGCCCCACTGCTGCCCTATAGAGTAATATAGGTAACTTTACTTCCTCTTTTATAAAAGAGTCCTTCAGACGTTTAAAGATGCATATTTTACCCTTCTAAATCTCCTGCTACTTCCTGTCACCATCTGAGTGCCGAGTTTCACCTACAGTATGGTTTTTAAGTCTTCCCAGCAATTCTGTTCCTTCCACTTTCCAGATGAGGGAAACAAAGTCAGAGAAGCTCACTTGGGACCCCGAGGTCCCAAGCGGCAGAGCGGAACTGAGAATCCGCTTCTCTGGCCCAGCAGCCTCACTACGTAAGGGGACCTGGGCCCAGCTCCAGCCTGGCGACACCCCTCCAGGCAGCGACAGTCCCCAGAGCGCGGAGGCAGGACGAACCCCGGGCTCGGCGCTGGCTGAGGGACTGGAGAGAGCCCGCCGGAGCCCGCGGGCACTGCGCCCGCCGCTGCAGGAGCCCGGCTTCCTGCCTCGTCTCCCACCCCTCGGTGCTTTGCGGCGCTGAGCTCGCGGCCTCCGATGGGGTCAGATCTGTGCGCTCTGTGGTGACTCTGACCCCGGAGCCCGTGTGTCCCAGGACGACCCTTGAGCCGTGTGGCCGAAGGGCCCTTGGGAGGGACGCTGTTCCCCGCGCCCCCTCTTCGCACCAGCGCGGGAAGCGGGCCCTGTGCACAGGTCCGGCCCGGGGCAGGGCGGCCTCTTCCCGTGCGACTCCATAAGGGTGAAGAAGCTCCAGGCTCATGTCCCCGGATCTGAGGTCGGGCTGCCCTGCAGACTGGCGAGACCTTGGGGGCTGAGCTAGGAGGCGGAGGACGCCCAGGTCACCTTGGCAGGGAGTCTTTTCTGAACCCCGTAGTGACCTAGACGCCCCTCTTATGATTCTCTAGGCCCTTAGCTCACTGACTCCAATTGTACTGTGTTTAATTAACTGAGCCAGTGTTTAATTAATCTTGCATATGAAATACATGAGTATTTCAAAACACAATGTCACCATGTAATGAAATAAATTCGAAGTAAAGCATATTTTAAAACATGACTGTTTGAAGGTGCTGTGAATCAGTCTGGACAGAAGCCTCAGAGTGCCCTCAGGACAGTAAGCCGTTGTTTGTGGGGTACATGCAGAGTCAGGGGGTCCAACAAGGAGGTCAGAGCACCTGGGGACTCAGAAGAGGAGAGGCGCAGAGAGAATGGGTGCTAGGGCCAAGGCGGAGAAGGATTTGGCCAGAAACAGGCCTCGCAGGGGAGAAAACAGCCGCTGAGAAGGACCACGAGGCAGGGGGAGCACAGGGCAGGCCCCCCGGCCCCCACTGGACCTGGGCTGCCCATCGGTGGGGCTGGATGGAAGCCAGAGGCACGAGGAGGGTGCAGTGGGGTGGGGCAGCACCCGAGGGACAAACGCAGGGCGTCCAGGGCAGGCTGCGGCCCCTGTCGTGGCCCAGAGACTCAGCTCCTGTGAGAGCCCTGTGGACGAAGACACCGGGAGGAAGATGGTGGTGCACAGGCTCCCTCTAAAATTCTACCGGCGTCCAACTGCCTCTGCAGAAGGTTATGAAGCCATCACCCTGTTTGAGTCCGGGGAAGGGGTTTCAGGTGTCTCCATGCCAGCTTGTTCTGAAGTGTCTTGCCATGTGGTCAGAGCAGGTCAGACCCCCAGTGGGGTCCTGGATCACTCAGCACAGATACAGGGGCTCCACACCACCAGGAGCCTGGGGCCTCTGACCTTCGAGGGGCCTTGGGCTGATGTGGACTCTGATTTTTGCTCCTGCTGGCAACACAGAGAGGGCACGGTCTCCGGTACCCAGCCTGCCCACCCCAGGTGCTGCCGGGCTCTATCCCATGCTCTGCAGCCTCCCCGCGGATCTGTGACAATCACACCCCTTACTTCACTCTCTGCTCACAGGTTGCTGAATAAAACAGCCAGCAGCCCTCTGAGCTGGGAACAGAGGCACGGTTATATCTAACTTTGTTACATTGCTTAGCCCAGTCTTTTAAAGCAGTGTGATCTGGTCTTATTTGAGTAGCAAATGTTATAATTCAGAATTTCCTTTACTTTGGTTACAAGTATCTATGCTTTGTCATTGCTTTTAAGAGATTGTTCCATTAGTGGATACTCTAGATTAGGAGTTACTTTCTCTTCACAAATTGAACATTTCGTTCAACTCTGGTTTTCACCGTTGCTAGTGAAGTCAGTCTAGAGGCTGGGGTGTAGCTCAGTGGTAGAGTGTGTGCTTAGCATGTATGAGGTCCTGGTTTCAACTCCCCAGCCCAAACTCCAACACATATACAAAAAGAATCCAGTGTGCTCTACTTTCCTGTAGTCTACTTGGATTTTATTCGGTTTTATATGGCTTCTTGGGTCTCACAATTTGACATATTTTAACAATTCTGAAAAGTGGCAAGTCCATAATCTTTTGCAATTATTGCCTTCCCTCAATTTTCTCTTTTTCTGGAATTAAATTAGGTATATGCTAGACGTTCTTATACTGTCCTCTGTGTGTCTTATTATCTCTTACCATTTCTTTGTGTTGCATTCTGAATACTTTCTTTAGGTTTATCTTCTAGTTCTTCAACTCACCTTTCAACTACATGGCATATGCTGCTTAACACATCACCTGAGTTATGATAATAAATTGCTTACATTTCTAGAAGTCTTATCTTTGGAAATTCTTTGAGAGATCCTGTTAGCTTTTTGTTGCTGTGTTAAAATACCTGAGAATAAGCCCTTCTGGGAGGAAAGGTTTCTTTTGGCTCACAGTTTCAGAGGTTCCTGTCCATTTCTGGCCAGCTCCATTGTTTCTAGGCTGTGGTGAGGCAGAAACGTTATGGGGGAAGGGCCTGGCAGAGCAAAGCTGCTCACCTCATGGCAGCCAGGAAGTGGGGAGGGAGGTGAATCCACTGATAAACTAGACCCCTGGTGACCCAATCACCTCTGAAAGCCGCACTCCTGGACACAGCTTGTGGGGAACATTTTAGACCTAAACCGTAACGTGTGGAATTTTTTTCTTTTTCTTTTTTTTTGTCTGTAGTCTGGATATACTATTTTTTTTTTTTTTTTGGTACTGGGGATCAAACTCAGGTCCTTGCGCTTGCGTAGCAGGTGTTGAAACCACTGAGCTAAATCCCCGGCCCATGGATATACTATTAACTTGGGAATGCTTTAAATTAAATTTTTTACTTGAATAGTTTTGATTTTTATATACGGTGTGAGAGGTTATGAAATCACAGGTGAGAAATTCTTCTCTTTTTACCCAGTGACAAGGACAAGATGAGCAATTTATCATCTAGCCCTTGTAATTTTCACTTATGGAAATAGACGAATTCCTAGCATTCATACCAGCTAAGCAACATGTTAATTTTTAAAAAAACATTTTTGTAATATTTCAGTTATTTCCATCAGCGATTTCATTTTAGTTAAGGGGCATAACTGTCAGAAACATGGAATTATTATCCACTTAAATGTGATTTTTTTTTTTAGTTCTCACATCCATCATATATTTAACTGTTAACCTTTGAATCTTTAATTAGCTCCTTTGGCATGAACTTACTACTTTTTGAAAAGTTTATCTGCCTCTCACAGCAGTTCTCTCTTGGTGGAACACCTGTTTGAAGTGTTTATCTGGTTTTCCTCTCTGGCTGGCTGGTCCTTCTGGGGCAGGTTGATATTTTCCACTTCCTGCTCTGTGTCCACTGACCTACAATTACAGGCTGAGGAGCTGGGGTCTTCGGTGTGGTGCAGAGCAGCGAGGGAAGCTTTCTATGCTGTGGGCTGGCACGGAACCACCTGGCAACCTGGCAACATGCAGCCACGCTCCGAAAGGAAGTCTCTTCCCCCGCTGTCCCTGGGTGCAGACAGGGCCTCTCGCTGACCTCAGGGCTGGGCCCCCGCACCTCCTGGTGCAGCTCCCTGGTGGTCCCTGCACAGCTGGAGTAGGCCAGCACCGCCCCAACCCACACAAGCACACACGTGGGGCACTCTCCTAAGGGACTGGTTCTGCCCCGGAGGCGGGTGTGAGCCAGCCAGGCCCGGGCCACAGACTTCTCCTCCAGGCTGCTGCAAACGGAAGCAGGTGGGCTCCTTCCAGAGCCCCTGAGCCAGTGACCTCGGCACACCCTTCCCACACCCGATGACCCATCCCGACTTCACCGTGTTGGAAAAGTAGTCAGGGGGACGGTGTTGGGAGGAGTGACTGTGGGACCCGGACTCAGCTTCCCACCTTCCTCTCTTTGAAGTGCACATCCACTCTTTGAGGCAAGGAGCGTCTGCCTTGTGTGCTAGGCATCAGTTCAGGGTGCTAGCCCTGCGGTTGGCTGGAAAACTGGGGCACATTATTCAGAGAAAGAGGAAGGGTGTGAGAAGAGTAGATCGAGACCCCTGCATTGTAGTATCCATGTTTTATACATGGTAACAATATGCAGAGACATACAGGTCCATTTTACCGGTATACACATCAGCAGATAGAGCTAATATCCACCATGCATTTAACTGTTTTACTTCATTAAGTTTAAAAAAAATAAGCTTGATTAAATACCATAGTTCCATTCCGATAGCACAGTATAAATTGTTCATATGGTTCTCATATGGAAACATACTTATCTAGGCTAGCATGCTTCTCACTACAGAGTCCTGACTCAAAATAATTCCACCACACAGAGTATATTAGCTCCTATAGTTGACAATCTTCAGAGAGAACTTCAGGTTTGGGCAGTGGGTGGAGGAACTTGTCTCTGCTTTCCTGGATCTAGTAGCGATTTCTTCATGCTCCTGTTGAAGGGTGGCTTCTAGCTGCACTGTGGACAGCACACTTCTTCGCACGGAGGGGACCAAGAGGGAGAGAGGGCGAGAGTTCTCGAAAGCCAAAGGACTTTCCCAGAAGCCCTCATTAATCTTTCATTTTCATCAGCAGAACTGGGTCATGCGCATGTTCTTCTTTAAATGGTTTCACTGAGCTTTTGGAGCACACAAGTCGATTCGTTTTGACATACTGACATGCACACCATGAGGCCATCGCCGCGGAGTGACGGTGCAGACAGTTTCTCAGGCCTTCTGTGGTTTCCACTCCTACTCCTCTCCTCAGAGGAAGTGCTGAGCGGCTCTCTGCCACTTTAGTTTGCATTTTCTAGGGCTTGACATCAATGGAATCACACAGAGTACACTCTTTTTTAATCTGGCTTTTCCCCTTTATCGTGGTTATCTTGAGATCCATCACATTGTTGTGTATTTTAGCGATTGAGTGTATATTAAAACTTGAGTGGGGTTTTGAGGCATGGTTAAATCACACTGCTTGGCCATTCTCCTCCAGACGGGCACATGGTGGCCACAAGTTTGGGGTACACAGTAGAGGTACTGCTTGTTACCTTTGTCTGTAACTGCAGACGCGCACTTTGTATCCTTGTGGGAAATACCTCTGTGACAAGTAGGTAGATTTTTTTTTTTAAGAAAGTGCAACTGTTTTCCAAAAAGGTTATATTGTTCTATACCTCTGCTAGTGTATCTGCCATATACTAGCAACACTTGGTGTGGTCGGAGTTTTAAATTTCAACCATTCTAATTGTGTGTGTGTGTGTGTGTAGCTCATCGTGATTTATGTTGCTTTCCTAATGTCTAATGACGATGAGCATTATTTCATTTACTTATTTGCCATTTGGTGAAAAGCATGTTTCAGTATTTTGTCCATTTTAGGGGACTGGTTTCTTCTTACTAGATTTTGAGAGTTCATTTTATATTCTTTTATCAGATATGATTTTCAAATATTTCCTTTCATTCTGTGCCTTATCTTTTCTTCATTTGAAGGCAATGCTTTTATTTTGATGAAGGGTAATCATTAGATTATTTTTTTTAAAATGCACCGAGTTTCAGTGTTCTTCCTGAGAATGCCTCACCTCACTCAGACACACAGATTTTCTTTTATGTTTTTTCTAGAATTTTGTAGTTCGAGAACTTACATGCAGGGCCAGGGGACAGTGTGACTTAAGTTTTGCACATAGCAGTATAAATTGAAATTCTTTCTTTTTTTCTTCTTCCTCTTTTTAAAATATTGAGGCTGAGAGAGAAGGGTTGCAAGTTCAAGGCCAGTCTGGACATCTTAGTGAACCTCTGTCTCAAAATAGAAAATGAAATGGGGTGTAGCTCAGCACAAGAGCAGCTGCTTAATATGCACAAGGTTGTGGGTCTAATTCCCAGTACCACAGAATAAATAAATGCACACAAGCTGGAGATTTAGCTCAGTGTTGCCGCCGCCTGCCTTGCAAGTGCAAGGTCCTGAGTTCGATCCCCGATACCAAAAAGAAAAAAAAACCACATATAAATAAGTGCACATACACACACACACACACACACACACACACGGACTCTATTTCTTTTGTGTGAGTTTTGGTAGTTGATATCTTTCAAAGAATTTTCGTTTTCATCCAAGTTGTTGGATTTATGGTCTTAATATTTCCTTGTTATATACTGGAGGAGTTGTGTTTTATATTTTGACACATTCACATGCACATTCACATGCAGTTGTAGGGCGAAGACAAAGATTCTGTGGACCTTTTACCTGGTTTCCCCCAGCGTGCTGTCTTGCAAAACTCCGGTGTGAGGTTGCAGCCAGATTGAGACATGGCTACCATCAAGGCACAGAGCATTCCCATCAGCGCCGAGATCGCAGCTGCTGCCACCAGCTACACCTTCCCTTCCCTCGCACCCTCCTTAGCCCAGCACCCCACTCTGCTCCCCATGTCTATAACTTCATTACAGCAGGGGCGTTGTGGAAATGGAATCACACAGGACGCAGCTTTTGGGGCTGGCCTGCAGTTCCCCTCTGTGAGACTCACGGAGTTTCCAGCTGGCCGTGAGTGTGGTAGTTCACCTGTGTGAGCAGATAGTGCATCCTGCTCCATGCTCGGATATTCTGCGGGGTGCTCACCTGTGCACACCAAAGGCCGGCCGGCGACTTCCCCTCTGGTGATTGCGGATAAAGCTGCTGTGAATATTCTCACACAGCTGTCTGGAGGGACCCGGCCCGCGTGACCCCAGATGCTTACCCAGGAACATCGCTGCCCCGTGCACGTTGGGTACAGAGACTGCTCCATCCCGGGGCCTGGGGTCTCCCTTCACAGCCTGCTGTCGCTCCCTCCTCTTGGTGGTTGCACAGGTGTGTGGGGACCTGTGGTTCTAGCTGCATCCTTGAGGGCTGGTGAGGCTGTGCAGATGCACACGAGCTTGCTTGTTGAAGGTTTGTCCTCATCAGTATGCTTCTGTTTCCGGTTATGGCTTGTGTCCTTTTGAGCTGGATTGTTTATTTGTTTCTACTGAGGTTGAGTGTTCTTTGTGTGCCATCCATGTGAGTCTTTTCTTGGCCTTGTAGTTTGCAAATATATCTCCTCAGGTAGCTTGACTTCTTATCATTTTAACTGTCTTTTTCAGACAAAGGTTCTAATTTTGATGAAATCCAGTGTGTAATTTTTTCCTATTTTCATGGTGTATGCTTTTGGTATCAACATTAAAAAATGTCGGCCTAGCCCTAGATCTCAAAGATTTCTTATTGTTTTAAAAATGTTCTTAATTTACATTTATGTCCATGAGGCATTGTAAGTCTTCCTTCCTTCCTTCCTTCCTTCCTTCCTTCCTGCCTTCCCTCCCTCCTTTCTTTCTTTTTCTTTGCTTTTTGCCTGTGAATATCTAATTGTTCCATTTATTTTAAAAAGCTCTCTGCCCCGGGGATTTAGCTCAGTGGTGCTGCCAGTTGCTTTGCAAGCGCAAGGTCCTGAGTTCGATCCCCAGTACCAAAAATAAATAAATAAATAAAAAGCTCTCTTTCCCTTATTTAGTTGCTTCCTCACCTTTGCCAAAAATCAGCTGGGGCCAGGTGTGGTGACAGAAGACTGGAAATCCAGCACCCAGGAAGCAGAGGCAGGAGGATCCCTGTGAGTTCGAGGCCAGCTGGAACTACATAGCAAGACCCTGTCTCAAAAGTGAAAACAAAACCAGAAATGATCAGCGGGGCATGTTTCTGTACATTTACTTCTAAGTTCTCTATTCTATTCTGTGGGTCTATATGTCTATTCCACTGCTAATAACGCTAATCTTTTTTTTTTTTTTTGGTACCAGGGATTGAACTCGGGTCCTTGTGCTTGTGTAGCAGGCTGCGAAACCACTGAGCTAAATCCCCAGCCCACTCATAATCTTGATGATAATAATAGTCTTCAGTGTCTTCCATTCAGTAGATGGAGTCTTCCCACTTTAGTTCTGTTTTCTTCAACAAATTTTAAGCTACTACTTCATATATATTTTTAGAATAATTTTGTTCCCTTGTGTTGCTAGTCTGGTCTATCTGGTTTTCCATTAGAGTCTAGAATATTTTTGTCTATATATGTATTAAAAGTTTTGTGGGGCTCGAGACAGGAATTGCATTAATCCGATACATCAGTTCTCAGACACTGGCCATTTACTACACTGAGACTTCAAGCCCTGAACACTGCTGTCTCTCCATTTACTTAGATCTTCTTTGATTTTATTCATCAGCATTTTGTAGATTTACAACTGTTTTTTATTTTTAATTTTGAGTGATTATAAATAGTATTGATTTAAAAATTTCATGTCCAATGCTAGCATGTAAAAATACATTTGCTTTTAAAAAACATTTTTTTTTCTTTTTTTTTTAGAGCAGGCTTAGGTTCACAACTAAATTAAGAGAAAAGCAAGCAGAGCTTTTCCACATCTTGGCTTCTGTACATGGAGAGCTTCCCCAATATCCAGATCCCTTTCTGGAGAGATACATTGTTTACTATTGATAAACCTACATTGATACTTTGTTACCACCCAAAGCTCATGGTTTCCATGAGTTTGTCAGTGTAGAATGATTTGCAAGAAACACATTTTAACAGTAATATATATACAGAGTATTTTCTTTTAGGTACCGGGACCGAATTTGGGACCTTTGGCTTTCAAGGCAGGTGGTGGAACCACTGAGCTAAATTCCCAGCCCCATACAGAGTATTTTAAAACTGCTCCTAGGTCCTCTGTGATTCACTAAAATTAATTTCTGAACATGTATCTTTTTATAGATTCCTTGGAGTTTCCACTAGAAAAAAATCATGTTACTTGCCAACAGGAAACTTTCTATTTTTCCTATTTGGTCTATATGACTTTTATCCTTTTCCAGCCTGATTGCACTGATTAGAGCTTAGAGTATTATGTTGAGAAAGAGTGGTAGGATAGAGATCTCTGCCTTGCTCCCAATCTTAGAGGGAAAATATTTAATCTTTCATCATTAGTATAATGTTAATGTTACAGGTTTTTTAAATAGGCCCTCCTTATAGAGGAAAATTTTCCTCTATTCCTATCTTTCTGAGACTTAATTTAAAAAAAAATCAAGAGTGGATATTAAACTTTGCCAAATTCCTTTGCTCTATCAATATGATCATGTGGTTTTTCTTCTTTAACTCTCATATGGTGGTTTGCATTAATTGAATTTTAAATATTAATGTAGTCTAGGAATGAGCCCCACTTGGTAACAGTGTGTAATTCTTTTTACATATTGCAGAATTTATTTGTGAAAACTTTTTTTTTTTTGGCACTGGGGATCGAACTCGGGACCTTACACTTTCGAGGCAGGTGCCGGAACCACTGAGCTAAATCCCCAGCCCATTTATGAAAACTTTTCATTCCTATAATCATGAAAGATATTGATCTATAATTTTTTTCTTTCTTTTGTACTGTCTTTGCTTTTGGTATTTGGATAATACTAGTTTTATTAAAAGAATTAAAAAGCATTCATTCTTCCTCTGTTTTCTGGAAGAAATTGTGTAGAATTGGTGTTAATTCTTCTTTTAATATTTAGTAGAATTCTGCAGTGAAATCCTCTGGGTTTGGAGATTTCTCTTTGGGAAATTTCAAAATTAGTGATGCTATTTTGTTAATAATTATAGGGCTCTTCAGTCCCTAATCTGAAAAACATGAAATTCAAACTGCTACAAAATCCAAAAGCCTTTGAACATCACCCTAAAGCATCACTTTGTGTGTCAGAGTCAAACAGCAGGCACTCTAAAAAATATGGTAAAATTGTCTTCTGGCTTTGTATAGAAAGTCGGCCTCATGTTCACACCGGGGTACTGTCTCCAAGATATT
This sequence comes from Heterocephalus glaber, assembly GCF_053883595.1. Lineage (NCBI taxonomy): Eukaryota > Metazoa > Chordata > Mammalia > Rodentia > Bathyergidae > Heterocephalus > Heterocephalus glaber. The sequence goes on from NW_028258413.1 coordinate 8,027,115, forward strand.
TCGTTTTGTATGTACAAATTCCAAGATTCAAAATAATTCCAGTCCTCTGCCCCCAGTACACACACACTGGGGATGGAACCCAGGACCTTCACACTGAGCTATGTCCTTAGTCCTTTACAGTTTTTTATTTTGACAAAGAGCAAAACAAAAGACTGATGATAGGAAGTAGGAAGAGAGATTGTCCTCAAAGGGGAAGGGATGAAGGAATGGGTGAAGGGGGAAGGAGGGAAGGGGATGAAAAACAGGAGTTAAGATGTAGTATGTACCTGCGACAACTCCACACAAGGGTGTAACATTATGTACTGCACTGTGTCCTAATAAACTAGAAACAAAAACAAAAACCTGTTTCATTTTGTGGCAGAGTCTCGCTCATGCTGGACTTCAGTTTGCAGTCCTGCCTTGGTGTCCTGGAGAGCTGGGTTTTGAGCACATGGCACCACGCTCAGCTTGGCATTTGGTAAGGAACACCGACCCGTCCTTATTTCCTCCGGGAAACTGGGGTTGTGTTCATTTCCATTCCTCAAGGATGTGATCCCGCGTCCTCTAAGCTCCCAGGCTTGCATGTGGCATCCTCTGGGTTTCCCTCTTTCCCTTCGGGTCCTTTGGGGACTATAGTGAGCACCCTTATTTTATCCTGTCTGTGCTTGGCTTCTCTGGGCTTCAGTTGTCAGAGTGGAAGGAGAGGTTTGAATCCATTAGGACTGCTTTTCCCTTGAAAGATCTGCTCTGTCAACAGCTGTGATTCAGGACAATTCTCTCCTATCATTTGGTGGAATATTTATTTCCAGCCTCCCTTTTAAAAGTGCCTTAATGGCAGATTTAAGATTGGATTTCAAACTCTTATCGCTTAGAAATTAGATGTTAAAAGAAAAACTAGTAACAGAGAAGAGGTAGAGTGAAAGAGCTGGTTGTTTAAATGCACTTCTTTTCCCATCCGCAAGAGATCTGTCCCGTCTCCCCTCCTCTTCCTTTATTTTCTCTTAGTTTGTCCTTTGCCTCACTCTGACGAGAGATGCCATATTGTGTTCAAGTTTGTGTGTCAAATTTATTTCACTCCACATTATGCTTTCCAGGTGCATCCATTTTCCTGCAAATGTCTCAAATTTGTCCCTTTATTTATTTATTTTTTTGTACCGGGGATCAAACTCAGGTCCTTGAGCTTGCACAGCAGGCGGCGAAACCACTGAGCTAAATCCCCTGCCCAAATTTGTCCTTCTTTATAGTCAAAGGAGTCCAGGGGACCAAGGGTGAGGGGTGAGGGAGGGAATGGGGAAATAGGTGGAGTGAAGACACACCAGGTACAGCATCCTAACAACCTCAGTGAATGTGGACGTCACATGCCATAGACATGAACTAAGATTAACAATACTAACAAGAATGAAAAGCACAAAAGGGGGACTAGAAGAGGAGGGATTAAAACAGAAACAAGCTGTGTTATGCACATGAACCAACTTTCTGCGATGATTGTAAAATGCATGTACTGCAAACATGTGCTAATAAAAAAGAAAAAATCACTTCTTTTATAGAAAAATGTAGATAATGGTTTCATAGACATGGCCAAATTCCTTGTTCCTAATGACTCTGAATCTGGGCTTTAGCTGAAGGACCCGGACTGGAAAACTTCACTCCCTCGATCACTGGCACATTGAGTGTCTTCTTATCAGTGAGCTGCTAAAGGAAGGAAGTTGAAGGCAGGAAATAACTCATCTAGTGACGCGGTGCCTTGGAGACACGCACTGGCTCGTCCCTGGCACCAGCAGCCCCTCAGACCAAGCCTCTCCCTGTGCAGCCTCTAACGCTGGACGCCAACACTGCATCGCTTTTCCTGACCTTGCTGTATCCTCAGCTGTGTCTCCTTTTCTCCCCTGTGTCTAACTAGTGAGGTTGGTGGGCAATTTGTGAAGACTACGATTAACAAAAGCATGGGGTGCTGAGACCCACACGCAGGGAAGAGCTCAATCGTGATGGGGCAGATGTGTTTGGAGACCCAGAGGATCCTTCGCTCTGTGCCCAGGGGCCATGGGAAGTTGCCTGGGAACCCTCAGTATATCGGTTTACAAGACCATGTTGCTTCTGTGTCGGAAACATGCACAAGAAGGAAAAAGGAAGGGGATCAAGGCAGGGGTGGAGGGGGAGGGAGGGAAGGGAAGGGGAAAGCAGGTGTTGTGTGCGTGTGCCAAGTCCACCCAAGGAGTGTGGGCATTGTGTCCTGTGCTCATGGACTAATGAAAAAAAGGAAAAAAGGATTTACCACCCTGCAGATAAAATCAGTGCAGAGAAAACCGTACCTTGGCAAAAATGTTCAATTTAAGAATAAAGAAATTCAAATGATCTTTAAAAGAAATAAAGCATGTGAATTATGAAAGAAAAATCAAGCAGGCATGAGACTTCTCCTTCATAGTAGTAAACATCAGTTTATGATGGAGTCTTTTCTACAGACTTAAAGGCATAAAATTGTGATCCAAGAATTCTGTGTCTGCCCAAGTTTTTATTTAGCTGAAAAGGCAACATAAAGATGTTTTGAAAATATCTGATGTTCAGAAAACACTTTCTCCAGATGCTTTGTGTTAGACAGATTGTTACTTGAAGATGCCTTTCAGTTGACGGTGAAGTTAATTAAAACGTTCTAGGGCCAGGGATTTAGCTCAGTGGTTCTGTTACCTGCCTTGAAAGTGCAAGGTCCTGAGTTCAACCCCCCGTACCCCCCAAAAAAAGTTCTAGTAGGGGAGATAGTGCGATGAAAGGACTTTTGGCCTTCACTGCAGTGCGCTGGCTAGCACACGTCCTTGTTTCAGTGATGGAAATCAAAGAGAGGCATTTGGCATGAATGTAGAGGCAAAAGCTGTCACTTGGGAAGAAGGAGAAAATGAAGGGGGCTCAGCTCTGAGGAAAACGGGCCAGGGCCCCAACAAAGAAAGAGGAGGCGCTGGGGCTTCAGGGTGGGGAGCGGAAGGGATGCAGGTCTGATAGGAGGCTCCGACCAGAGGCCAGCTCTGTGGGGTGCTGTGGGACTGGGCAGGGATCATTCTCTCAGCTGCTTTCCGGACTCCAGAGGACTCCTGCGGCTTCCAGCTGCTGGGCTCCGGAGACAGCGGGACAGTGGGACAGCGTGTCTGCCTGGCAGTTCAGTCCCGGAGGCTCCGCTGGAAGCTGAGGCGACCTGATTTAGGTTCTCGAAGATCCCAGACCATGGCTGAAGTCCCTGGAAATCTCTCATCCTGGGGTGCTCACCCCTGAAGGGGCGTGCGATAAGCTGGGGAAGTTAGGGCTGATAAGTCTGTTTGGTCCAATTTAGACTAACTCCCTCGAGACCAGCAGCAGGGGTCTCCGCAGAGCTGAGAGGGATGCGGCCCAGGGTGTCACACAGCATAGGTCAGGCTTTGTTCTGCTCCTTACGCCGCCCCCTGGGCCTCTGGGGGCTTGGAAGAGGAGTCACAGCTTTCAGCAAAACCTGTTGAGCCCCTGACTACCTCAGGGGAAAACATAAACCAGGCTGTAGACGGCGACAGGCTAAGGGCCCAGGACTCGGTTTGTTCTCTGTCCCTGTGGTCGTCTTTGTGTAGGAAATAGATCAAGCAGAAAACCAGGTACAAGGTCAGTGTCCTTTAGAGAAAAGAAACCAATAGGATGTGTGTGCGTGAGGGCAGAACACACATTATATGCATTTTATTTCAAAAATTAAAAATTTTTTATTCTTCAAATTGAAAAATTTTGCCTGAATATGGTTCTCTCTGCCTTAGTTTTATTTGTAATATGCCAAATCTTTTAAGACCAGTGAATCTGGGGTTTCCCTTTTTCCATTCTGAAAAGTTGTTTGCTTACCACTTTTATCTTTTATTTTTGCTTCTGATTTCTACCCTGAGCACCTCTCACTTTTAGCATAGATTATTGTTACAAACCTTTTATCACCATTCAGATGCTAATTCCACCCAGGACACTTTCCCGGACCACCCAGGAAGAGTGTTTGACAAAATGTTGGGCACCCTAGGGCCCAGTTAAATTGATGCATAAAATTCACCACCCTAGGTCTAAAGAACTCTTTAAGTTTGCTATAAAAATAAATGCAATGTCAAAACTTGTCCCTAGAAGAGAATGATGTAAAAATAACACGTAAAAGCCCAATCATAATAATGTGGATCTAAATGTGCAGGTAACATGAATAAAGACCACAAATCAAGGAGAAGGATGAGAACACTGAGAAAGTAAAATGATGGCTAATTGTAAAGCTCTTATGAAAGTCAAGAATGGAAAAGAATGATTGTCCATTTAGTCTCAGCAGGACCTAAAACAAAGTCGGTATCTTCCAAGTCTTCAGAAGATAAAATCAAACCAAAGGGCAAACAACAGAGGACAGAGGAAGTGGCCAGAAACCTGAAAAGAAAGAAGGAAGAAGAGAAGGAAGGGAATGGCACCTGCAAAAGCCAAGCTGGCACAGTAAGACAAAACGTGTCCAGTCTGGTGGTACCTTTAAAGGGTCTATGTGGTCCGATTAAAGCAAAATTTTCCCAAATAAGGTTAAAAAACAAACCGTGTGCTGCTTTCAAGGGGAGTATCTGAAACAAAACACAATTTAGAAAATAAAGAGGATAGACATTTATAAGGCAAACCTTATTTAACAAGAGAAAGGATGGATGATTTCAGACAGCGGATCAAAACATTAAGTGGTAAGGAAAGGATCGTTTTTATCACACACGCCATATGGCTCAAATTGTGACAATCAGAAGCTTCTGTGCCCTGGCCGGTTTAGCACCTCAGTCGAAGCTTGTTAGGAGAGGAGCCGGGTGCAGAGTGCTATCCTGGCAGGAACCTTGGCTGCTCCCCTGGCTGAAGGAATCTGTGGCCCGCTCAGCTCTTTGGCTCCACAGAACCGCACTGCTGATGCCCACCTAGGGCCACAGCTTTCCCACTGCGGCACTGGATAAATTCATGCCACAGACTTGGGAGGCCCTGGGCTCCTCGGGGTTCCTCTGGGCTGGTTCCCAGCTTCCTGGGTTCTGCAGATAAGTGTTTGCCCCGAGCCCCTCAGGGCCAGCCCTTGGGCATGCACCCCCAGCCTGGGCGCAGGGCAGCTGAATGCACCAGCTGGTGTAAGGGCCTCCAGCCTCTCCAGGCCCCGCTCCTTACCCAAGGTGAAGCTTCTGACCCCGTTGCTCCTGTGTCACAGGGGGAACTGCTGGGCATCCCCTGCTTTGCTTGGTTTCTCCACTTCCTGACTGTTTTCTCCTGGAAATGTCCTTTATAAATTGGCATCAGTGGAATCCTTGACTTGGGCTTGGAGCTGGTGACACCACCCTGAGCAGCATGGGACAGGAGCTGGCCTAGTGGGGGCTGTCTTTCTGGCCGGGGACTGGCAAGAAGTTGGTGGATGATTTATACCTGGCTCTCTGTGTCTGGATTTGCTGCTAGAGAAAGGAAGTATGTTTCTGTCCCTGTGACTACGAAACGCAAGGGACAGGACCAAGGACTGCCCAGGATGTGGCTACGGGTGCCACCCAGACAGGAGATGGTGAGGCCAGGAGAGGAGGCAGCATCAGGGGCTGCATCTGAAACCCAGACCACTGCTGCGAAAGCTCATGGTTTGGAAATCTCTGTGGTATTAACTAGTTCCGGTTCACTAGCTCTTGTAATGAACTATGATAATTTGAATTGAGCTTATGTTATTTGCAATAAAAAGATTTCTGATGACATAGCAGTCCAAGTAGGAAAAGAATAAGTAACGTTTCAGAGAACCCTAATAATGAACAGTCAGCCTCTCTGCATTCCGTTTCCGTATCTGTGGATTCAGCCCATGGAGGATAAAAATGTTTGTAAAAAGTGCGTTTGTACTGAACCTGTGCTGGCCTTTTTCTCATCATTATTTCCTAAGCCACAGAGTGAAAGATCTACATAAATGAGACCGATGCTGTAGTGTGTGTCGTAAGTGCGCCGGAGGTGATGAACACAGGAGCAGGTCTGAGCGTTTTGTGTGAACCCTATGCTGTGCGCGGGACTCGGGCTCAGGGTCCTGGGACGAATCCTCTGAAGCTGCAGTCAGCGTGTCAACAGCGCACAATCTCTGGGAATGAGGGGGCTGTGTTTCTTACAAGAAATAAGTATATCAGCTACAAAACAGTCTCACTGTATTCTCCAAAAACAACTTTTCAAGGACACTTTCTTTACAATGTAGTAAATCTGGCAACTAATTCCCAAAGATTAAAGGAATACAAAGACCTGTATGGAAATTAAAAAGCAAAGCGACTGTGACAAACGGTGAGCAAGCCGGTGTTGAGGGGCTGCTACGGAGATGGCCCCTGCCTGATGCTTAGTCCCTGTCACCCCGCGGCTACGCCAGCAGTCAAATGCTCAGGCCACTCTGTGCTCATTGGTCCAGAAGAGACAGTGATGTGAAGTGGACAAGAAATAATTTCTTTCTTATAATTTTAATAAATATATAGTTTATCTTGGAAAAGCTGAGGGTCTTTAGGGAAATACTGAGATTGGGAAAATATTTGGCTGCAAATGGTTTGGAAGGGATGGATGTTTCCTCCTCCCCGACCGCACCGAGAACAGGAGAATGCTTCCAGATTGGGAGGAGCCTGGGGACGCGAAGGAGAAGCCTTCCCTGGGCCCGGCCCTGTCCCCTAGGCAGGGCTCTGGGAAGGGCTTCTGTGGGCGCGGGAAGTGGCAGGTGCGTGGGCGGGCGGCTGTCTCAGCGTGGCTCAGGCTGCGTGGCCTCCGTGCCACCCTGTCGCCTGGCAGCGTCGGCGGCGGAGCAGCCTGCAGGGCGAGTGGCAGTGCAGAGCCCGCTCCCTGCTTCTCACCCAGGACGTCAAGTTCAGGGCTGGAGCTCATGCTCGTGGGCCGCGGGCCAAGGTGCTCGGGAAAGTAGCACCTCACCCCTTCAGCTCCAATCCCTCAACCAAACTTCGGGCTTTCTTCATGGACCCAGGACTCCAATAATATTTTATTTAATTTTGGAAACGTGAATTTTCGCCTCAAGTTTTTAGGCTTCTGTACTCAATTTAGTTGTCACTTTATAACAGCATTTATAAATAAATATATATATATATATCCTCTTTCGCCTTTCTTCCATGGCTGGGAGGACTTTCCTTTTACTAATGTGAAAACTGCCTTACAGGGCTATTTATTGTCTTGCTACGAGTCCTATTTTTGGACACAACAGTTGGTAATACCCTAGTTTTTCTCTCTTGAGACACATAATCTTCACCTAGTCGTCCCTAAATAACCACTTGCCTTGGTTACAAAAGAAACGCCAAAAGAAAGAGAAAAGCATGTTGACAATTTGAAAATGTGAATTTCTGTTTTACAGAAACCTTACATGGGAATATAGAGTGTATTTTTGTCTTAAGTATATGTATTTTTATATCAAACCCCTGGGCCCTCTCTCCCGCGGCCTGGTCTGGGTGGAGGGACGGGAAGCTCCGTTTCTGTGGGCCTGAGGAGTGTGCTGGGATTCTGCTCCTGCACCGCGAGGATGGTGGTCACCACAGCCCTCCCGGAAGGCCAGAGGAAGCTGGTCCTGTAGAATTGTCCCTGTGCCCTGGGGTACAGTCCATTCATCCCTCTGGGCACCAGCTTTGGTGAAAATTCCACCCCTAACTCAGCGTAAAGCTTTCTGAGTTTACAGAACTATTGCTGGTTTAATAAAGCATCTACATTCATAGATATTTTCATGGAAACTTGGGGAGAAGCATATTTGGTGAATCTAGCCCGCTTCCTAAAATAACTCTCTGCAATTTCCTTCTTGTTACCATCACAGAAGTTCTTCTCTCCCTCTAATTTCTAATTACTGGCATAAGAGGTTTTGTTAGTACTTCATGTTGCCACGAAAATGTGCTATCTTATTTTATCTCTTTTCTCTTCTCCAAATATTTGTGCCATGAGAAGCATTTTCTCCTCTTTTCAAACTACACAGGTCTCTCAAGGCCAGTCTCATTTCTTCTTGAGTTTTTTCTAGTTATGTGTCAGGCTGTGCCAGATAAAAATCTCATGAAACAGCCATATCAAGTCATGAAATGCTTGTGTTCACATATGCAAATCATAGTTTATTCCTATTTCTAGCAATACAGCCTCTTTGTCTTAAAAAGAAAGAAGATATCAAAACCAAATATTTAATACTTTTCTATGGTATATGAAAGTTGGATTATAACGTGTCTAATATAAATTTCTGGATCTAAATTTCCCTTTTGAAACCTGAACACACTAGAGTTTTGTGGACTTTTTGAAAGCTGGGTGGGCCACAAACTTGCATATGTTTTTCAGGGAAATAAAATAGATTAGCCCATCTGTTCTTTAGAATTTGAGTCATTCCAAGCCAAGTGTGATTCACTGTCCAGTTTTAGTTTGCTATACATGAGGAATTCACAAGGTGCAAAAAAATGAGAACTTTTACCCCAGAACAGATGCTAGTTTCTGAAGTTTTAGTACATGTTTGTAGTAATAAAGATACTATTCACTGACAATGAGGTAGAATTTTATAGGAAAAGAACAGGAGGGCTTCTGGTCTGTATATTCACAAGTCTGAAACATGTTTCTCAACAGGACAAATGCAGGTCACTCTTTTTGAAAAATTGAGGATTTTTTTTTTTTTTTTTAGGATTGAAGGCAGTGACTATCTCTCTGCACAGGGCTTAGATAAAGACACCAATTAATGACAAGACAGAGCCTTTTTAAAAAGGGACCCAGAGCTGGGGCTGGGATTACTAGAATGATCCATATCTCAATTGCTAACCTGAACTCCTGCTTCGGAGGAAGCGGCTTCCTTCCTGATCTTCTGTCTAAAGTTGTTTGTTCCTATTTCCCAGCCACTTGTGCCTATTATATTTTTAATGATTTTCCTAGGAGAAACAAAAATAGACCCCTGAGGGGTTGGCAGCCTAATAGTTGCCCTTTGACAAATCTCCCCATTAGTGGGGATGAGTTGGGGGAAGGAAGTGCTTGTCCAGTTTCCCAGTCTCTCCTCGGCACCACGCCACGCCCTTCTCAAACCTGCGTGAAGTGAATTGTTCTCAAGACAACTGAGCCTCAGTTAGAATGCACCCTGTCCTCTCTTCCTCTCCCCGTTCTCTGAACATGGCAATAGCTGCGGTGTATTCCCACCAGCTGAGGTGGTAAGATTTGAAAGAACTCCAGTGACACCAGATTCATTTCACTGTCACGTACAAAATTCTGCTATGATATTGCCCCAAGGCCTCTTCCGTCCAGACTTGAGCACCTGGGCTTTGAGTCACAAAGTCACCGAGTGGTGACCTATGCTGCCCCCTCCTGGCATCTTCGGAAGAGGCGAAATCTGGTCAGCAAAGATTTGGGTTTGTACTTGTCACACAGAGCCTGAATTTATTCTCCCTTCTTGCTGACAAGTTTTGGAGGAGCAAAAAAAGCTTGGCCAGGTCATTGTTCTCCCAGTGTGCCCAGGCTGACAGAATTCAAAACTTACCGATGGCTCTGTTTTACCATTTAACACAGAGCAGGAATGTAGTTGGTAGTCATGGGGGAAAAAAGAGCTTTTCGATAAGCACCAGCACCTTGCGCTGTTTGCACTGTGCCTCCGGGTTTGCATCAGAGCTGCGTGTTCATTGGGGGCACTTAGTCCCACTACTTTATGTAAAAGATTTCTTGCCCCATGACCATACATATTTGCTTTAAGTTTAATCAAAATGACCCTCCATCATTTGCAGCAGTGTAACAGCCAATAAACCATTCCAGGTGTATGAACATGAACATTTAAAATCTTATTACTGATTCACACATCAGAGCACAATATTAATTTACTGGATTAAATTGCCAATTACTTCCTGAAGAACCTGAATTATGACCCTCCTAAGAGTACTTTGTCAAGACATACTCAGCACGAGGAAGATGGTGGATCTGTTTTGAATTGAGAGTGAAGAAAAGTCCTTAAGCCATGTTGCTATCTGGAGAGAAGGGAGAAAGGTAGATTCATCTGGGGTATTTTTTGCTTTGGCTATTGTGGAGTGGCTAACCTGGATCAAAAGCCCTGGCATTTGTAATGTTGATGGAGTGAAGGATTGATTCCCAGTGTTTTTACTTGTAAAGGTGCCTGGTTCTTCAGATTAATTTAGGAGGTGGTATTTAAAGGTGAAAGTGGATGTGGCCATGGCATTAGGAGCAAGGGCTCTTCCCACATTGCTGGCTGGAGCCAGGTCAGAGATCAGCTTTGTTGGTGTCGCCCAGGAGCTCAGCAGAGACATGGGTGCTCAGGGACCCTCCAACCCTGGACCGGGACCTGAACTTTACCCAGCTCCCTGCATCGTATCTTATCATTTCCATGCTGCTCTAGGATCCGTGGTCCCACAAATTTCTGTTTTCTCTAAATAAAATCATTCTATGACCAGACTTTCCTCCACTTTCTGATGGAGCCCATGCAAAATAAGTTTTTCACATCTTCATATCCTTCTTTCCTTTCTAAGAGTTGCTTAAGCTTAGAAACTGTGAATTCCTCCTCCCAAGCTGTGAGTCAGAGTGCTTTTTATAAGGGAAACTCCCTTTCAGGGCCCTCTGATTAAAATATTTTAGAATAATTGAAGTTACTGCTCATACGGATCTCTTCTCTAAAAGAGCCCTTGTGGGGCGAGGGTGCAGCGCCACGCTGAGGGAAGACTTCCTGCTGCAGGGTTCAGAATGCGCCTGAAAGAGAAAGTAATTGTCACAAGTCGGCCAGGGCTAAAAAAGAACAATGCCAGAAAACATTGTTCTGGGCTCACTCCTGTGCAAACTTATGGGAAGTGTTGGATCAGTTACTTGTTAATTTTCATTTGCTTTGGACTTCATTGTTGCTCACTCGAGAGCATATATAGAGAGAACACTGTGGCTGTGTTTAACTTGCCTAAAGTTATTAGGATTTTTAGTATAGCCAGGTGCAGTGGACACACTTGTAATCACAACACTTGGAGGCTGAGGCAGGAGGATTTCTCTGAGTTGGAGGGCAGCTTAGGCTACATAGTGGGATCCTGCCTCAAAAATAAACCAAAACCCAAAACCAAACAAACAAATGAAAAAAGATTTTTAGTATAGAAAAGCACTTAAAATGGTTGCTGGTTATTCTCCTTGTCAATGGAGAGAAGTCATCTAAAGTAAGTGTCTTCAGCTTAGCTGTAGCTGGTGGTCCCAGGTGCTTGGTGTCAGCAGGACAGGTCTGGAGCCTCGACTCCAGGTGCTTGAGTGCTTGAGGTCAAGCCCACCTGCTGGTGTTTCCCCTCTCCATCCTCACGGTGCCCTGAAACACAGCAACCACCGAGGACGGTGCAGGACCACGTGCTGAGTGTTCCTTCATTAACTCTCCGATGATTCTAGCAACCACCTGGCATTTGAAAATGGACCCTACTGGTGTGATTTCCATTGGCAGATGAAGCAACTGAGGCACAAAGAGATGAAGCTGCTCCAGGTAACAGCACGGAGAATCAAGCTAGATTTTGAGCTCGGTGATTTGTGTCCGATATCCACATTCCCCACCACTGTAATCGGGTGGCCCCTCAGCTTTCCTGAGTTGTGGGTGAGGAAGTTAAGATCTACACGGATTTCCCAGAACCCCCAGGGGCAGAGCAGGTGAGTGGACCTGGGAGTCCACCTGTGTCTGGATCTTTCCCCACACCACATGCTGTGACGGCTCACTGTGACCCTGGGGCAGATTCCCACGAGTACCAGAACGTGTCTCCTTTGCCAAGGGTCGAGGACGCATCATCCACAGTACGGTGCACAGTGAACCCCAGAGCTCCAACTGCCTCCTTCCGGCCTGGGCAGTCGTCCCCGGTGGTCCTGTCCATCCCCGCTAAAGAGAACGCTTGAAGACCCTGGAAAGTCTGGCAGTTGCTGGGAAGAGGAGTCCGCTCTGCTGGGTAAGGACACTCTGGGGACACAGGGGCCCATGACGACTGTGGATTGCAAAGTGCAGATCTGACTTTTAAAAAAACTCCATTTTTATAAGTCCACTTTTGCCATACGTCAGGATCGTATCCCTCATTGGGAGTTGGTAAATGTGCATAACGCGTCTCAATTCTTTTTATGCCTTTCCTCTCCCTTCCCTCCATCTCTTAGTCCTCTTCTCTTTTGCAAAATATCTTAAGCCCAAAGCATCACTGAAGCTTAAATAATTGACTTTTTTAGAGCTCAATGTGAATAAAGTTTTAGCCATTGGATGTACGGAAGTGGAAATCCCTAGACCAGGTTGAAGGAGCAATTTGTGTCCCATATCCGTGCGACTCTTTCCAGGGTTCAGCTGAGGCGATGGTTACGGCTCCCGGATGAGTCCCTGAGGGAACGTGGGCTTTGTGTTTGCTTCTCCTCCTGGAGATAGGTACTCAAGAGCCTGGAGTCCGGAATCAGAAGGATCTGAGTTTGAGTCCTAGCCCCGCTCCTTCCCCGTTACGTGGTTGCGGGGAAAGTTCTTAACTTCCGGTTTCCTCCCTGTACAGTGGGGTACCACTGACCCTCGCTCCACAGGCTGGGAGAAAATCAGTTGGATTAATTTAAAATGGAATGAAAGCCCATGAAAAGTGCTTAACACCGAGACCATTGCCCCACGTGCCTTCCCGCTGTCCAGGTCGGCAGGTAACACGGAGGCAGCTCGAGGAAGAGCAGGAATCACCTTCCCCGGGGAATCCGCAGGGGACATGGGGGGCCGTGTGGTGGGGACTGCATTGCACAGCCTTCCCCAAGCGTTCGATGCTGCCCCGACAGGAGGGTGAGAGCGCTGGGCACCCGTCCTCTGTGCTCCGTCCGCTCAGCCGCACCCCAGGCGCAGGGAGGAAGCTGAAGTGAGACAGGGAATGGCCCAGCGCCGGCGGAAACCCCACGCAGGACAGCTGTGGCTGAGGTGTTAGCAGATACGCCTGAGTTAGAAAGAAAGATCACGCGGTGTGTGAAATCCAGGACCCTAATTCTGCCGTGTGCAGCGGTGGTCTAGGCTTTAACGGCGCTAAAGGAAGGAAGGAAGGAAGGAAGGAAGGAAGGAAGGAAGGAAGGAAGGAAGGAAGTGGGACGTGGACGTAAGCTCACAGGAGAAGCTCAAGCGAGTGCAGGGAGCGAGCTCCAGGGGATGGCTGGCCTCCGTGCGGGCCGCCGGCCACTCTAGGGATGCCGCAGGGGCAGGGGATGCTCAACAGGAGCGCTCAGTGCTGGCGAGGAGACACAAAGCCGGGCGACTATGCTCTGACTCGCTTTGCTAGAATGACTGAAGAATTTGACGTTCACATATATTAAGAAGAGGTCAAGAGAAAATTCTTAAAAATTGGAGAAACAATATGGAAGATGCATGTGAGAAAAATATAACATTGCAGCTCCCCCAAAATGGGAAACTGGGGGACAGGGGCAGATGGGGGTGAAAATGATTTCTTAAAACCCAGAGTCGACACGCTGGCACTAGTAGACAGACAGCTCCTGAGGTCCTCCAGGACGGCACCCATGCTGGATCACCAGCCTTGCAGCCGGGCCTGGGAGAGGACCAAGTCTGCTCACCCATCACAGAGGTGCACCCCGGGGTTCAGGGCAGCCCTGGCTGCTGCTCTCGGGGTCACCAGGGTGCAGGGCCTGCCCTTTTCCATCCTGTCCCCCTTCCCTGCCCTGTGCATGCTGCCCCTCCTGCACGGGGGCCTCTGTCCTTCAGTGTCCTCTAGTGATGACTGCTGCACATCGAGCTCCCCTAACACAGCAGCGGGGCCCTGGCTGCAGAGTGCGGGGATCCCCTGTGCTCTGCCTCCTGCTGACTGGGGCACCTGTGCTGCTTGACCTTGTGTCCTCGGGGTAACTGGGTCACACCAGGGTGCCTGTGTGGGACCACACGGGGTCTGCACTTGGGAGCGGCGGTCAGCATAGGGGCCTCAGGGGGAAGCTGGGCTGGCCACCTCAAGGCACCAAGGCTCTGTTTAGGGGTCTGTTTTGCTCTGTGCCGGGACCCTTCGGATCGTCCCCAGGTGTCAGAGCCCAGGGGGAGGAGGCTGGGATCCTCGATGGAAGTTCTCCGCCCTGGCTGGCCACGGAGCTCGTCCACATGGGTCCTGAGGAGGGGTCATCTTCCTCCCAGGCTCTCCACCCTCAGGGAGACTCCGAGTGGCCCTGCTGCCCGTCAGGCTGCTGTCCTAGTGGTGTGGGCTGCAACCAGGACTCCTGGGTGACTGTTGGGGGTCTGTTGTGATAGAACAGAGGTGAGTTTGAGGGTCAGTGTGCTGGAGCTCGGGACTCTGGAGCACAGCCGAGGGCAGAGACCCAGGTACGGGAAGTTTCCTTGAACAAGTGCCCTGGAAGCTGAGGACAGAGCCGAGATGGAGAGAGGAAGGCAAATAGGGGCACGTATTAAGTTGTACAAATGCGTTACCTTCCTGCCAACATTGGGTAGAAAGATGGAAACCCGAATCACAGAGCAGGAAACGAGCCTGGAGCTGCCGAGGCCTCACAGGGTCATCTGGACTGAGGTGCGCCCTGGACACCAGGCCTGCACCCCCAGTTCCATCCCGGACGGGTCTGTTTCCTTACCGCGTGTGCCACCTGGAGCTGTCGCTTTCCACTGCGCAGTAACAGAAGTGGGGTGTGCACCACACACTAGGCATCTCACTCAGCCTGGCTCCGACACCCGAGGGCTCCTGGCACATCCAGGCTGGGGTGAAGGAAGGAACCCGGATATTTAACTGACACGGGTCATACTGATTCTTTCTAGTGTTGGGGTAGGAGAAAAGAAAGAAAGATAATGTAGAAAGGAGACAAGGAGAATCAGAAATTTTAAATTGCACTTTTAAGAAAAACTGCGGCTTCAGGACACAGAAGTGATTCAAGCCCTTTTCCCCTTTAGGAAGCTCACTCCAGAAATTTCCCGCCGGCCTGACAGACACACTGAGCCTGCAATGAGGGCTCTCGAGGCCCTGCTTTCCACCTGGGAGCTGCGCTTCCTCCACAGACTCCGCCCAGGAAGCAGCAGCTGAGGGGCAGCCAGAGGCTCCAGAGCAGCCCAGAGCAGGGAGGTCCGCGCTGCGACACAGCCCACGCGTTCGGGGACGCGCCTCCCCGGGCCAAGCTCCAAGACCCACCAAGGCGCCTTGGATGCACCCAGCTCTGGGTCAGAAGGCGCCTCTGTCTCTCTAGGCCCGAACTCCTCTTCTCTGAGGGTATACTTTAAATTCCCGCCTAATAAACCCTTCCTGCACCTGCACTGACGAGTCCGGAAATTCTTTTTCTGAAATAAGTCTGTGAGCCTGCAACCCCGTTCCGCGGTAGGGTGGGTCCAGGTTCCTCGCCTGGAGCGAATCCCTTCGGCCCTGACCCCTCCTCCGCCCTGCCCCGTGACATGCTCGTGAGTGTTTTCTCAGAGGCTTGAATTTGGGGTGCAGCGTTGAGCTCCTGCCTGGCTTGTGCGGCCCTCGGTGTGACCTCGGAATGGGAGACAGAGTATGCAAGTGGGTTAAACTTTGTCCTGTGGAGAAGAAAAGCAGGCGACAATTTGCAAGAAAATTTGACGAAGTACATTTATTCAGGGAAAAATGACATGACATAGCTAACTTTATTTAAAGATATCCTATCAGAAGTTTATCTCCCGAGACTGTTTTTTCTTTTTGACTATGATAGAGCTAAAAGGTTAGTAAAAGTTTACTTCCACCTTGCCGATTTAGACGGCACCTAAATGGAAGGATTTTTTTCCTGCTTGTTATTTATAAGGACAGAATAATCTCTATAGAAAAGGAAAACATAGAAACAATGGCATGGCATGGATAATACTTTATCTTCTTTAGACCTAAAAGAGTTAATGTGAACAATTTTGACACTATTGATTATAAGTTAATAAAATGCTTATTCCGTATCCTACTTCACCCCTGGTAGTGTGGTGTTTCGGCCTCCCTGTTAATTGAAGTTTCCGAAAGAGAACAAAGTGGGAAGCTCAGGGAGGCCTCAACTTGGCCCAATTCTCCACCATTCTCTCTGTGTGGCCTGCACTTGTCTTGTCGAATGAGCATTTAAAACAAATTTGGTGTGAGATCTTGCAACTATACATAACCTTCCAGTTTACCTGGGACAGCTTTAATGTTGGTGAGAAACTCATAGAGCCTGCAAATGCAGCTGGCTCACAGCTATAATCCTTGCACTTTGGGAGGCTGAGGCAGGAGGATGACATGTTTGAGTCCAACCTGGGCAACTTAGTGACTTAGTGACCCTGTCTCAAATATAAAAATGGCTGGGAATGTAGCTCAGGGGAAAGACCCTGGGCTCCTTCCTCAGTATTGAAAAACCAAACCAAACCAAACCAAACCAAAAAACTTGCAAGTGTTATTTAAATCTATTTCTTTAGAACTCAACATTTCACAAAACGGAGTGCAGATAAACAAAAAAAGAAAATATTATTAACAACAGCAACACATTTTAAAATCCTAGTAATATTTTGGGGACCACAGTATGTCTGAAGCAAACTATAAATTCTATTTCCTCTTCAGGACTAAAATCCTGATATTCTTGCTAAGTGAAAACATCAGCAAATAATAATTTTCACTCTCTAATTATACTTTTCCTCCCTTGGATTAGTAACAGGAATTAAAAATAATCCTTGGTAGTCAAAAATTCCAAACTGAATCACAAGAAAATGAAAAAACCCAATTTGCCCTGGTTGCCTTTTGGTGGGATTCAGTGAGCAGAGCGATTCAGGAAAATGGCTCTGTGTGACCGTCCTAGGGGACGGGGTCTGCCCTGTCCACATCAGTGACAGCGTCGGCTCTCTGGCTGGCTGTGACAGCCCGCCCACGTTGGCTGTCCCCAGGCTGGGGGATGGGTGGAATGCGATTCCAGCACCCACAGGAAGCGGAAGAGGTTCATCCTGGCTACTTCTCCTTACAGTCACCTTGCTAATGAGGACAATTATTAAAGTCTAAAACAACATACCACAGCATAATGCTATGATTCTTCATGTGAATTTGAGGCCAGGATGTTTTACATTAATGAATCTGGTAAAAATATTTTGTCTCCTTTGTAATACAACTTTCCTATAGGACTGGGTAGGTATCTGGTCAGAATGAGAAAACTTCCTGATTTGTCCAGAGTTCTCTCTCTCTCCCTCCTTCCTTCCCACTTCCCTTTGTCTCCCTCTCTGTCCTCACCCATTCCGTTTCTCAGTCTTTCTCTTTCTTTAAGAGATGATCTCAGCCTGGAATTACCATTCTTGCGCAGTTGGCCAGGAATTCTGCCAGGCGCAGTGTGTGCACGTCAGCTATTTTCTGGAAAATAATCGCACGAGGTGATACTGTCTTATTTTAATTAGTCCAAGGAGCGGCTCCTCTGTCCTGTCAGGTGGGACTTCTCACTTCTCTCGGCTTTTTGTTTTCTGAAATGCAGAGTAAGCAGAAGGGGGACTTTGAACATCCTATGTAAGTGGACGCAGTAATTGTGATTGTGGTTAAACATGAGCTCACAGAGCAGGAACCCAGCCCACGGACACAGAGGGTTCGGCACCGGAAGCCCAGGATCCAGCAGGTTTGAATCACCCGGAGGAAGCGCTAAGCAAACTCTGCGTGTGTGGGAAGGTCCTGCCCTGCTGGGGACATGCCTGTCACAGCCTTCCAGTCTGGCCTGCCCTCTGGGGCCTGTCGGATTCCCAGGACACTTGCCTCTGTGTGTGTGTGTGTGTGTGTGTGTGCGCGCGCGCGCGCACGCGCGCGTGCATGCGCACTGAGTTTAAGAAGTATCAAGATCTGAAAATAAGACTCACTTTGTGGAACTGTCCTGAGACACATTCAGAAATTCACAAAGCTGGAAGGAAGACACCTATGGAATACGCCTATAGTGTGGCGTTGCCCCAGAAGCCTGATTTCCTCTTCCCACAGTTGCTATCCAACCTCACCGCAGGGCGAAGTGAAGACCAGGACCGGAAGTGTCCCTCTGGAAAGGAAGCTGCTCCGTGACCGCCTTGCTGGGCGCAGCAGGAACAGGGGCAGGGCGCGTGTCCTCTGCGTGGCTGAGGCCGCCCTGGGGCAGGGCTGTGGCAGTGCAGCCTGTCCCCCCCGAGCCCATCCCAGCCGGACGTCCCGGCTCACAGCAGCGCCAGGAGCTGTGTCCTTTCTGTTAGGAAGAGCAGCACGGTGCTTACTTGCCGTGTTTACGGAGCGCCAGGACCCTGCCCTTCTGCTTCGTCCAGCTAAGGGTAAAGGTCAGGGTGCCACCCTCTGGCCCCGGGGAGCAGACTCTTAGCAGACAGTGACTGCATATCCACCCGTGGAGCCAGTGCGACCACTCCCCCGAGAGGTCCACACTTCCTTTCTCCATTCAGTCAGGACTTGTTTAAGCCTCCAGTCCTGTCACGACCTGAGTGCTGGTCCTGAAGGAAGGGTCTGTGTCTCAGGTCAAGGGAGCGGGCATCCCCTACTCTCGTTCCAAGCCCAGTGGGCAGCGAGACCCTGCAGGAGAAGTTAGTCTGTCACGGAGAGGCAGGCTTCACGCTTCGCTGACTGCTGCGTGCTGCACTCCCTGGACAATTTTGGGAGACGTGGGTGTGCTGTGGACTAGGGAGGAGACGCATGTCATAAAGGAGAAGGCGCAGCTGCTGGCTGCCTTGCATTCTGAGGCGGTGGCAGCGCTAAGGAAGTTCTTCGCTGGGTCTCACATGTGCACTCTTGTGTCAGGGTGGGGTGGTTGCTTCCGGATGACCACGCTGAGCGAGGAAGAGTCCTTCGCCTCGGGAGAGGAAGAAAGCAGATGGGCGTCAGTCCTCGACACCACGTGTGTGTCTTCTCTGGTCATCGACAACGGGGTGCAGGCGGACAAGCTCACTCGGTGCATTTCTCGTTGGCTTTTCGGCCCCCAGCCCTTTATTTATTAGAGTCTTGTTAATGACTAACTTTTGATGCAGAGCCGGCACAGCTGGGTTGTGTCGTAGTTGTCTCAGGACTTTCAGGAGGGTGAGAAAATCTGAGATCTATCATAAAGGAAACAGGAAGCTATAGAATATTCTGCTTCTAGCGGAGAACTGACAAAAAGTACAAAAACGGGTCTTTTTATATGACTGCCTTCTGCTGCAAAGTCTATTGTAAAAAAGGATGGCAATTTTCCCCTACTTTTGGACAAGTGTACACCTATTCTATTTTTTTCTTCCAGCTATTAAGATTCTCAAAGCCCCTTTCAAAGGAAATCTATTGCCGTCTAGTGTCGAAGTCCCAGAACAACCGAATTGCTGTTCAGCAGCACCGTAGTATTTATAAAACCACCTTGACCACTAGGCGGCGCTACGGACAGGTGCGCTTACCGGGACAACTAGAGTCTGCTAAATGTGTCAAATACATTATTTTCCTTCTCAGGTTCATACATTTTTCTGAGAAAACATGAGATTCCCTCAGAAACCTGACAGATTTTGGAACTGCTGTTTCAACTCTCACAGGTGACCGGAAACTTAAAATACCTTTAGATGTTTATTCTGATTTCCGCAGTTTTAAACAAACTAGTTCAGACTTTTGTCTCTTCAGCCCTGTCTCTCCCTTATCTGAATAGCTCTAAACCACACCAACCTCAGCGTGAGAAAAAAGGTTTAAAACATTTGCACAAATACCCAGGGCAAATGCACATCTTTCCCATGTAATCCGGAAGAAGAAATAAAAATGACCCAGATGTAACTGTCAAATGACAGGGGCTTGGTGCTTTTAGAAAGTGTGCTGGTGTGGGGAAAACTTCTGTTTTATGCACCAAGCATAGAGAAAAAAATTAATCTGTTCACAAGAACATTCGTCTGCCAGGCCGATTCATTACCCAAGCGTAAGGACCACTGCTTTTTATGCATCCATAATTCATTGCGTGAGCATGCTTCAGGGTTCCTTTTGACTTTTGGGACCGTGGGATCTGGCGGTATAACAATAGGAAGGGAAATGTTTGGGAGATTGATTTCAGGGCCTCGAGAGTGTGCTATAGATCCAGCTCTGTTTTTATGTTTCTATTTTATCTTGAGAAATAGTCCGGCTAAGTTGCTAATTGCCTAAGCTGGTCTTGAATTTGGGATCCTCCTGCCTCAGCCTCTCAGAGTGCTGGGATCATAGACTTGTGCCAACACGCCTGGTGTAATAGGCAGATTCTTGAAGAAATTGCTCTGATCAACTGACTTTCCTTATGGCTCTGCAAGGAAGGGTATAAAAGTCCATGAAAATGTAACAGCTCATTAGAAAATTGTATACCGATTGTATCAATGCCTCAAAAGAAATCTCAGTAATTAGTACCACAAATCACATTCTATCGATATAACGTCCATCATACCTACTATTGTTTTTGAAGTTTTTGTTGTGCATCTAATATATTTTTGGGGAAGAAGTAATTATAGTGATTCCATCTAAATAACTGTTGCTAGCGAAGCAGGAAGCTTCACCCAAATAATTCTCGGTGTGTTCTGGCCCCAGTGTCTCAAGATTCCAAAGGCACGTGAGAGGTGAATCCCCAAAGCTGGTGCTACAGGGCCACAGAACTTCCTGTGTTTTGACCGCACTTCCGTATCAGGTCACTGGCTTTGGTTCCAAATCCTCTGCATTTTGTCAGCGTGGCTTGGTGCTCCCATGCTCTCAGCAGGGCGCTGCTTTTCTCGAAGTGGGGAGAGCTGGGTCTCCGCTGGCCCTGGTCCACATGCACGGACCTCACTGGCCATGGCTGCTGCTCCCCCTCGGCCTGCTCGGGTGTGGCCCCCTCTCCGGCTCAGAGCCCGGCCCTTCCTGGAGCCCTGGGTTCTCCGCACCCCAAATGTTGCTTCCTTCGTGGGTCACCCCTCTGCTGCATAGTTTCCACCTTAATCTTCCTGTTGGCTCCAATCCTGAGTCCAGAAACCCAAAGCCTTCCCCATCCTTAAAAAAATAGATAAACAAAACAATAATTAAACTTCTCTCAGGCCAGCTGGGGACCTGGCGCCTGCCTAGCCTGCGAGGCCCTAGGTTTGATTGCTAGCAGTAAAAACCAATCCTGCCCCCGCAAAGAACCCAAAAGCCAGAAACCCCCAAACCCCAGAGACGATAAACAAAGCCCCAGCCCTCTCTGGACCCACATTCCCCTCTGTGTCTCGTTCTGTCTTTTCCCTTCCTTTTCTACCCACAAGTTACCTCTACTTTTTCACCCCTGTTCCACTCCTCAACGTGCCACATTCCACTTTCACCTCCCACCCACGCTTATGCAATCTGTGCAAGTCACCAGTGCCTATCAACTCTGTCTTACTGGCTCTGTTTGCCAAATCTGAGAGACCTGGGTCAGTCTCCTTGAAACTGTTCAGTGTTTTCTTTGTAGCTTTCTGGGAACCCTTCCTTGGACTTCTCTTATGCTACTCATTCCTTAAATATTGATTTTTCCCTGTTTGCCACATTTCCCGTTTTAATTTTGTACATTAAGAATTGCTTAGGGGCCAAGCATGGTGGTGCATGCCTGTTATCCTCCACTCAGGAGGCTGAGGCAGGAGGATTGCCCTGAGTTCAAGTCCAGCCTGAACTGCATAGTGAGACCCCCTTCTTAAAAAAGGTGGGGGGTCGGGGCGGGAGAGAATTGTTTGGGGACCTGCAGACCTCCTTGAAACTGTGTGCAGAACTTGGGGTGGTGGATTATGTACAACACTCAAATGAGCAAGTCCATAAAGTCCATGCTCAAACTGCTCTCAGAGCCATTTGCTTTTCTCGGGAAGGTTAATAACCACCCCCTCTGTGGTCATCCAAGGTGAACCTAGCATGTTATTTAAATAGCAGGCACTCACTGGGTATGCATTAAGGGGAAAGTGTAATTTTCTCACATTGTCTTCAGGCAGGAGTGATGGTCTTCACGTTACCCACAAAGAAACCGAGGCGGACAGGGTTGGGGCCTTGGCTGAGGAGACGTAGCTAGCAGGCTGTTGCAGGGTGAACTCCCTCCTCATTGCCAGTGGTCTCGGCCTGTGTTCCTGGCGTCTCAGAGTTGAGGGTCACTCAGAAAGTCACCCCCACTGTGGCCCTCAGGCTCTGAGGTCAGTGGCTCTGACACTGAGTCTGTCAGCTTCTTTCCCCAACCTGCATCTCCTTTGCCTTCCCCTCGGGGCCTGCGCTAGGCGAATCACCCTGATGGTTTCCTTTCCTCTCCTTTCCAGGGCCAATTTTCAATCTTACTGAGTTTCAACCCAAGTAATTACTGTTTCGTGTCAGGTCCGGCCCACCTGTCACCCGTAGGCATTTCTTTATCTGCCGAATGTCTCCAAGCAGTTATTTGTGTTACAATTTAAGTGTGTATATTTCTAACACTCATACTTCAAAAAGTATGTATTTAAAAAATCAACTGAGGGCAGGGGATTTAGCTCAGTGATTCTGCCGCCTGCCTCGAAAGTGCAAGGTCCTGAGTTCGATCCCCAGTACTGAAAAAAAAAAAATCAACTGAGCAAGGAGACACAGAGTCCCCTCATGAGAGCACTGCCTTTGCCTGTCCCCTTTGGCTAGCCTCTGCCTGGAGGCCCAGAGCGCGGCCCGGCTCATAGATTTTTCTCAGAAGACAATTCTGGGCCCACTCCAGGGGCCAATTGATCCTCGAGGTTCCAAAGGTCTGCACCGCAGGCCTGGGTTTAACAGGCTCACCCTGGAAAAATTTCAAAGCAGAAAGAACTTAGGGTCTCTTTGCAAAATGTCTGCAATTGAGAGCTCCAAGGCAGCGGTGGGGGAGCCACAGAGGGACGCACCCCGAGGTACCAGAGCGAGCGCCTGGGTGCTGCTGGGAGTGGGAGGTGGAACAAAGGCCCTTGAAGGCCACCTCTCAGGTGTGAGTCTGCGCACGCAGCTCACTGACCTTAGCAAACCCGGCTGGGGCAGACGGCAGCACTGCCATGTCCATCGTGTCCAGGATGGCCAGCGTCCTTTTCCGTCCTTTTGCAGGGGGATCGTCCTTGTGTTATAAAGTCAAGACTGGCTGCCTTCCGTCTCTGATCCCAGTGAGATGCTCTAATTGGGTATTTGTTTACCCACCACTGCAACTGGAAGTGTCAGCATTTTCCACACAACTGTCCCAGGAAGTGGGCAATCGTGGTGAATGCTGAGGCCTTGGGGGTTGGTGCACTCGCTGGGATGGAGCCCCAGAAGGTAAAGAAAAATAAAGGGAAAAATGAGCTCGTAATCATTCTTCACCTCCCTTCTCCCTTCACTGCTGCCTCCTGGGTCCCCACGCCGACCGGACCGCCAGTAGCGGTGCCCTCCTTACATGTGCACGTGACCGTGGTGCTAGTTCTATAAACACCAGGTCTCACCCCGCCCTTGGTGATGGCTTCCTGGCCTAATTCCCTGAAGCCCTGTTTGCTTCTCCTGGCACCTGCTATCCCCTGCCGGGGTGCAGCACGGTCACTCCGAACACCCCGCTCCCAGGGGGCCTCTGTTGATCTGAAAACCAAGCCAGTGGCTGAGGCTGCTCCTTTGTCCTTTCCGTGTCTCCCGAACAAATCTCCCAGGGCTGGGCGGCTTCTGACAGCAGGAATCTCTCCAGTCCCCAGGTCCAGGCTCTGGGTCTCAGTCTGCTGCCTGGCCACTGATACCACCCCCTCCCCATGTCCTTACCTGGGGGAAGGACAGAGGGCGTCTCTTGGGCTCCCATCAGGACACCAATTCCACTGCAGCCGTGTGAATGGGGCAAGTGAACAACTGGCTGATCACTGACCTGGCCCCACGGTTAGATGCTCTTCATACCATGGCATGCAAGTGGGGACTTCAGCAGATGAGTTTGAGGGCAAGCTGACAGTCAGTCCAAGCCATTTTGTCAGTAACAATGATACAGCTGGATGTGGTGACACCTGTAATCCCAGCTCCTCAGGAGGCTGAGGCGAGAGGATTTTGAGCTTGAGGCCAGTCTGGGCAACTTAGGGAGACCCTATCTCAAAATAAAACTAAAAAGGCTGGGGATAGAGTTGTGTAGCAGAGCTCTTGATTGGCAGGCATAAGGCTCTGACTGCAGCCTTCAGAGCACACACGGAAGGACAGCACCCGCCCTAGAAACCAAGGGAAAATCAGGGCTCTATGAGTTCTTTGTCTTTAATTAGCTAATTGACTAATTAATTAAATTGGCTGAAATACTAATGTTTCATTTAACATTGTTTTGGTTCTTTGTCTTTTCAGATAAGGTCTTCATAAGTAGCCCAGGCTGGCTGTGAACCCATGACTCTCCTGCGTTAGCCTCCCGCATGTTGGGGTTTCAGTCATGTGCCACCATGCCTGGCCTTAACATGTTGTTAATATGAGTTTGTCTATGTATAGCTTGTTTCAGTCCCCCAAATATCTAAGGTGGCTTAGAAAAATTCCTTTATATAACAGGATGAAGAGAGTGAGGCAGAAGGAAAAGAAAGCCAAGAGGCAAGTGCAGTGGGGGTGCTGTCAGTGGTGAGGGGTCCTTGGAGGGAGCTGTCCGCCCAGGGCCTGCAGCTGGGAGGACCCTACCAGACCCCGGACTTGCAGTCGCCCTTCCTGTCGTCCACGTGGTTGCCACGTGGCTGCTGTGCAGCGTGGAGAGAGGGCTGCTGAGGTCACATGACCACTCCCCTGTCCCTGGTTGGCCAACCAGATTCAAGGTAGCTGAAGTAGGGCTTCACCTCCTCCTCCTCCTCCTTATTATTATTGGCTTCTATTTGTGATACATAACAACTATTAATCCTGGGGAACTGGTTCATATCTCTATTGCATCTTAATCGTTTTCACTTCCTCTTCTCCTTTCCCCTCTGCTTTCATCTCCACAGTTTCTACCTCCCGGCTTCTTATCTGGAGACCCTGATAAGAGAAATCAAGCAGACACAGAAGGTTAAATGTCACATGGTTTCTTTTATATGGGAAACCCAAAGTATAAATAATTTATTGTTTTTTGTTTTTTTTTTTTGGTACCAGGGATCGAACTCCACTCTGGTCCTTGCACTTGCGCAGCAGGCAGCGAAACCACTGAGCTAAATCCCCGGCCCCAGTATGAATAATTTAAAGAGCAAAATAAAGGGCTCCACTCTTGATAGGAGAAAGATAAAAGAATCTGTGTCCCCTCCACTGGGGAAATCTTTATCTGAGATGCTTGTATTTGCATTGGCTCAAAGAGGAGCACTGGGCGTGGGACTGTGGCTAAATAGGCCATAGCCCATCATTTTGCATAAGAGGTTCTCTTTTAAAAAGGAGGCTGGCTCTGCCCAGGCTGTTGGAGATTATCTGTGTCAGCAGACTGTCACCATCAGAAAGTCCTTGTCTGGCTCACAGAAGGAATTTGTCCTAGGTAACGTATGCATCTGGCACTGTCACTCACCCCTTCTACAGAGAGAAACTTCACTGTAATCCTTACCAAGTTCAGTCAACGCCCTCAAAGAAAAGCCAAGGAAATTGTGCCTCAGCTGGTGGGTGCCGTGTGTGATTGGACTCTGTGGGTACTTCCGATCCTCCAGCCCGAGTCTGCTTTCTCAGCGCTTCCAGCAGAGCCCAGGCCTGGGAGCATTTGCCACACTTGAGGATTCTCAGAGCAACCAGCAGTGTGGAGTGAGACAGCGCTACATGCTGGGCAGGGGCCAGGTGCTCAGGACTGAAAGATGAGAAGACAAAGTGGCTTTCTCCAAAGAACTCAGGGTCTGAGGAGTGCTGCAGATAATGCGAGCAGGGCGACTGCAACATGGCTATTACTTGTAAAAAAAAAAGGCACATGTGATCTTAGAGATCTTGGGCTTCACCCAGAGTCACACCCTTCGCCGCTTCCCCTCTGTCCACGCCGGAGCCTTTCAACTGCCTCTCCTGTCTTGCTTTGCAGGATGTCTCTTTGCTTGGCTTCAAGCTTGGTCTTTCCTTCTGCCTAGCATCTTGTTTTCCGCTGAGTGGGATTTCTTCTTTCCCTAACATTCTGCTTCTCGTCAGGGCTCAGCCTTGGCCCTATTTCTTGTCTCTGTGGTGAAAGGAATGAGAACAAGAGATCCAATCATGAAAAATCCATCCACTGAACAGGGCTTAGGTGCTGGCGAAATGTCAGACGCTGGACGTGGAGAGGGCCGGTTAGCCACAGCAGCTGCCACAGCGGGACGCCCAGGGACTTTGGCGCTGCCTCTGCCTACCCAAGCATCTGCTGGTCTAAATCTTGAGGAAACCAGTAAGGCGACATTCAATTTTGTTTTTAAAGAAAAGAGTAGAAGCTTTACAGGTTGAGGTGGAGGCAGAGAGGAAAGATTGGATGTCTATACAGAGGGTAGGACACACAAAAACCAAGAAGGGCACGGCCAGCGTGGGGCAGGGAAAGAATCTGTCTGGGAATGTGGCGCGGCTGTGGGAGGGTGAAACTCAGACTCACTTGGGTCCTGGTGGGGGCTCTCAGCTGAAGCTTGGATGCACTCCTGTGAGCAAGGGAGAGTCAGCAGAACCTGTGACCAGGGTGGTGGCATCTGTGGATCTTTCTGAAGAAAACCCAGGGGGAGAGAGAGGGAACTCAGGTGGAGATGTGGGTGGGGACATTCAGGACCTCGGGGAGCCACTGAGTGCCAAGGGAAGAGCTGGAAGGCCATGGGGAGGGAGGTCAGTTCTGAAACAGTTGAGGTGGAATCCAGACCCGGCCTGGCAGGCTCAGGATCCAGGACTTGGAAGATGGAGGAGGCTCGTTGTGCAGAAGGAAGTAAGATGGACCTGAGTTTGTTTTGGAATTGGACTCCACATGGGGACCAGTGCGGGCATGCCGGTCTGAATCCGAAAAGGCAGACAGGATGGGCGGAGACCCGCTTTATTTATTTCTATATTTAGAGGTACATTGGGTGCTTGTACCTGTACATGATGCATCTTAGTTCTTATTTTTTCTCCATTACCTGTGCACCCTTCACCCCCTCCACCCTTCCCTATTTACATAGACTTTGTTTCCATTTTTTTTCTTTCTCATAATTTTTCCTTTCCTTTCTTTCCTTTCCCCTTCCCCTTCCGCTACCCCCAAACCCTCGAACCTTTTCCTATTTTAAATTATCAATTATTCATTTTAATCATTTTAATCCTTAATTACACTTTCAGTTTCTCATACTAGAGAAACTATTCGGTATTTACACGTGTGCCCTATTTATTTCACTTAAGAGTATGGCCTCAATATGCATCCATTTGGCTATAAATGACTCTAGTTTCTCATTCTTTATGGCTGAGTAGTACTCCATTTTATAAAAAAAACCACATCTTCTTTGTCCAGTTTCCAGTTGATGGGCATTTGGGTTGTTTCCAAGTTTTAGCTATTTCAAATTGTGCCGCTATAAACATGGGTGCACATATATCGCTGTGGTATGATTCTTTTAATTCTTTTGGGAAGATACCCAGCAGGAGAATAGCTGGGTCACATGGGACCTCTAGTCCTAGTTCTTTGAGGTATCTCCATACTGATTTCCACAGTGGTTGCACCAGTCTGCACTCCCACCAACAATGAGGAAGATTCCTTTCTCCCCACACCCCCGCCTGCATTCGTTATTTGTTGATTTCTTTTCTTTCTTTTTTTTTTTTTTTTTGGTACTGGGGATCGAACTTGGGTCCTTGTGCTTGCAAGGCAGGCGACAGAACCACTGAGCTAGATCTCCAGCCCATTTGTTGATTTCTTGATAGCAGCCATTCTTTCTGGGGTGAGGTGGAATCTCAGTGTTGCTTTCATCGGCATCTCTTGAATGACCAGTGATGTTGAACATTTTTTCATCTATTTATTTGCTGTTTTTATTTCTTTGGGAGACCCGCTTTTTGAAGAGGCAAATGAAGAGATATTTAGAAAGGAAGAGGAAAAGATCAAGGTTGTGGAAGCAGTGCCAGCCAGGTTTAGCCTCCTGGAGGGAGGAAAGGCTGCGTACCTGAGGGCTGGGATGTGTGGGGATGGGGAGTCTGCTGGGCTTGGCACCACATGGGACATGTTGTGTGGCCTTGTCAGCCAGCAGTGGGAACATTCCTTAGGCTGGTCGCACCCCCAGGGACACTGGAGCCTTGTTACTGAAGTTGGAAAACACGTGAGATACAATCTTCGCATCTCAGGAGAGATGATCACATGTTGACTTTAGCCTAAACCGGTTTTGCAATTTCTGTTCCTGCCTTTCAAGCCCAGTGGGTTGGTTTGGGTAAGCATCACTGCTTCACAGAAAGCCTCGCTGTGTTAAAGGTGTTTCTGAGTAGACACATTGTGCAATTTCTTGCTAGAACAGGTTTCAAGTTTATCTAATGACTTCCTCCCCAAGAAAGCTCTACGAAGCTTCTCCCTTCTCACCAGACATAGACAAGCTGACCTAGAGAAAGATGACTTCTGTTGAAATATTGCTCCCATAGCTTACTTACTCACTGAATGGGTGGCATATAAACTGTAAATGCCCTGTTGTTTGAGATGAGCTGCTTAATTTGCATAGTTCCTTGTGAGACGTGTTTGATACAAACCTCATGGGCTGAGTGTCCGTCCTTCGTGACACTAGTTGACAATGATGCTGTCTGGTGCCCAGAAAGGGTTAATATGCAAATGTTGGATTATAAGGGCTGGAGATTTAGCTCAGTGGCACCGCACCTGCTTTGCAAATGCAAGGTCCTGAGTTTGATCCCCGGTACTGGAAAAAAACATATAAAACCAAATACTGGGTTATCTCACAGGGTGAGAGCACTTATCATAGATCAGAGGGAATCTAGTGGCCAGGGAACCTGGCACTAATGATTACATGGAAGAAAGTCACCATAAAACCCAACCCAACCCATATTCTGCCCTAGAGAAGGTGATGGTGGCAAGGGCTTAAGGAATTTGCTTCCAAGAGTTAATCTGTGCATTCTCTCATTGTTAATAGTGTTTTCCTTTATTTCTTCTAAGTGATAAGATCTGTGTGATGATTCTGTCCTCTTAAAATTATGTGCTAATCATCAGTGTAATTGAAATCCTTTGTTTGGCTGATAAACGAAAGTACTCCATCATCTGCATTTAACTAGGCTTTCTTTCAGGTCATAATCTCTGCTGGGAAATATAGTAGCAATCATGCACAGCCACTGGCTGTTTCTGCCCAACTGTCTGTGGGTCTGTTTTCCTACTTGATAATGACTATCTTGAGGGCAAGAAATGCTAGTTTTTCATCCATCCATCCATCCACCATCCATCTATTGTCTACCCATCATCCATCTCTCCCACCCCTGCTGAACGCTGGAATATCCAAATGCCTCGGCACAGTGATGGGCTTGGGGATGGATGGGACAGACTCTTTCACCCTAATGAGCTCACAGTCCAGGAAGGGCAGCAGTTCCCAGCCATGGTTGTTCATAAGAATCACTTAGAGACTTGGATACTGGGATTCTGATTTTAGCATGCCTCAGTCTGATCTGGGCATTGCTGTGTATTTTTTTTTTTTTTAAGCTTCCAAGGTTATCCTACTGGCAAACAGATGGAGAATCATGGAGTTAGCCTGGAAGGCCTACATTATATGAAGTTTTATAACAGAAAAAACACAATTTTGTTGGTGCACAGAAGAAAATATAACTCTGCACTTTACCACCTTTTACCTCTCATAGCGTCTAGCACAGAACATAGGGTTTTCAATATACTGACCTGAACATTTCTTTACTAAATCAATTTATTACTCTTAGGCTTAGTCACCTCCTCAGTAGGATTAGGTGATATTCTGTATTGCACTAAAATTGAGCAATTTTTAAATTTATTAATTCACTCTCTTTTGTGGTACTGGAGATTGAACCCAGGGCCTGTTCACTGAGTTACATCCCCAGCCCTTTTTATTTTGAGACAGGGTCTCTGTAAGACACTAAACTGCCTGGGTTGGGCTTGAACTTGCAATGCTTCTGCCACCCAGAGTCTGGGGTCACAGGTAGGTGAAAACCACATCCACCTTCGATGTGAAATAATGAATCTAATTGTTGACTTAACTAGCTTTATTGTTTTTGGTTCTTGATTTTGTTTGATAAAATCTATTTCACCTTTTAATGGACACCATTTCTCTTGTGGTATTTAAATACATTTCATATATACGCAATCCTTTTTTTTAGTTTGAAAAATTTGACTTTTTCCACACATGCAAATTATCCATTTTAATGTACTTCATATATCTAAAATTATAATTGCGGGCCGGGGATTTAGCTCAGTGGTTTCGCTGTCTGCTGTGCAAGTGCAAGGACCTGAGTTCAATCCCCAGTACCCAAAAAAAAAAAAATTATAATTGCAACTGCTGTCAAAGGTGTACAAAACTGTTAAACAGTAAACTTCTGTCCTGGAGGGAGACAAGCTGCCCTTCAGCATTGTGGTGCCTCTGTTTCTGGTGCCTCTGACAGCGATGAGGAGGTGACTTCCAAGGTCTCCGGGGTGAGATTAGGGGCCAGGTTGACTGCAGGGCATGGATTGGAGGCAGCGGTCTCGTGCCCAGCGAAGGCTGTGGCCCATACTTTGTGGTTCATCAGAAGCAGCCGGTCTCTTTAGAAATCCTCCTGACAAGACAATTCTTTTTTTTGTTTTGTTTTGGTACCGGGGATTGAACTCAGGACCTTGTGCCTGCAGGGCAGGCGATGGCATCCCTGAGCTACCCCTGACAAGACAATTCTTATGGTGCACCTGGGGCAGTGTGAAAACGTGCGCGTCACCTCGGGCCCTGTGCCCGTGACTGACAGGTTCCGAGGATGGGCACAGGTGCACACGTGGCCCCTGCCCTTCACACTGACGGGGACAGCCCTCTGCTCTTCCTTCCCCCTCCTGACTGGAGTGAGCTGCCGGTCCAGGGCCTTGAGGAGAAGTTTGAAGGAACCAGGGACTGGGCAGGGCAGGGGACCCCACCTCCCAGACTCCACACGAGAGGCCCGGCTGGTCCTGTCTGGAGTCCTCATCACACACAGCAGGACCCAGCCTCGTAGCTGCCCTTTGCATCTCCCCAGCAGCCTGCCGAGAGCCATAGCACTCCCTGAACTTGCAGTTTGGTTTTCTTTTCCCTTTGCCCCTCTGCTCCCTGTGCTGGAACATGTGTTCTTCATGAGCTGGGCAAACTCTTACTCACGTCCAAGACTCGGATGAAGTTTACACCTCCTGAGAGGTCTTCCTTGATACCTCTTCAGTGAATCCAGTGTGTTCTAATGCACTCTGCCTTCCTTGGGTGTCACACGTACTTGCTACATGTGTATCTTGTCCAGTTATGTGCCAGATTCTTCACATCTAGCTCATTGAGGAAACCCCATAGATTCCAGGTAAATAAACGAGTTACCACTCAGTTCTCCTCACCAAAGATGGTTGACCTCTAGAAACGCCCCCCCAGGGGCAGGCCCAGGACTGCACTCTATCTGGGCTTTGAGTTTTCTTCAGCTCCTGTACCTGTCATTGACTCGATTCTACGTCTGTGTATCACTCTTTCTCTAGGAACCAGAACCCCACAGGGTGGGTGGCCTAAGGAATAGAAATTCACTCTCTCGGAGTTCAAGGGCTAAATGTCCGAGATCATGGCGCCGGTAGGGCTGGTTTCTGGAGAGGCCACTGTCCTCGGCTGGCTCCTCGCTGCACCCTCCGCGAGCCACCATTCCTGGTGTCACTCCTAGGAAGGACGCCGCTCCCGCTGGGGTAGGGCTTGTCCTTGGGAGGAGTGGGGCTTCAGGACTGGTCAGCAACACAGTGTGGGGTGCTCTGAGGGGGCTGAGCAGAGCCGAGCACTGAGGTCAGGCCGAGGCTCCAGGATGGACACAGAGCAGCGGGCCCAGCTGTGGGGAGCGGCATCAGAAGACTGCAGTGAAATCTCAGCTCTGCCCTCAACCTTGAGGTGATTTGAGCACATTGCCTGACCTTTTCCTTCTGCTTTTAAGTATTTATTTCTCTGGGGTGAGGGCCTCAGGTACCTGTTCAGTTAAGGAAAGCCATCCTTACAATTCAGGATGATTTTCCATTTTTAAGCACTGCTGGGCATTGAACCTGGGGCCCGGATCCCCTGGGCTGCGCCAGTGAGCCTCCAGGCCCAGCGAAGGCTACAAGGAGAGTGGGGGGAGCAGCCAGGCTCCTCTGGGTGGGCAGCTGCTTCCCCTGGCCCTTCTTTCCCTTCCCCTTCCCCGTTAGGAAGCCGCTCCGCCCTTAGCGAGCTGTGCACACGAATTCCCCTGGCAAGAACCTCGCTCTCCACACGTCCCTGACAATGCTGACAGCCACGGAGTGACACGGACACTCTGGCTTTCCCATGCGGGTGTCTATGCAGCTTCCCTTTTGAACGGTACTCACTCCCCTGGCGTCCACACAGCCACTCTCTTTGTAGATCTGCATGTGTGGCCGAGGAAAAATGCTGTTTTCCAAACGGCCTAGAAATCTCACACCAGGCTCCCTCGTCTGTTCCTTTGTGCCCCCTGTCATTTTGGGAATTGCTGGAAGACAGAGGATTGTCAACTCCCTCAACTCTGAGGTGAAAACTGTAAAATACCAGTCCACAGAGGTCGTTGTGTAAGCGTCACACAAGCATCAGACAGCAAGCACACAAAGCATTACTGCCAGGTACACAGCAATGTGCAGTGCATTTTTCCCTGCATCATAACATGATATCTACCTTCTCTCCCTGACAGAAGTCCCTCTTCACTTCCGCCCACTCCAGCCTCTGTGGTCTGCCCTGCACCTCCTGGCCTGGACCTGGTTTCTTGGTTCCACCCAATCCAGAGCCTCCAAGTTGCCAAGTTTCTCACGAATCTTTTCTGACTCTACAGAAAAATTTTGTCACTCACTTTAGCTTCCTCCTAATTTACATTTTCTGTTTTTGTCATATTTTTGTGATAGACAAAATGTCATTCTCATTATTCACTAATCCTCATGACCCCTCCCGTTGCCTCTCTGGGCCCGTCTCCCCTCCCCTGCTGTGGTTCCTGTCCACCCTAATCGGCCTCCGTCCCCAGGGCTTTCTCTTGCTGTGATTTCCCCTCTGTAGGATTCACCCTGCCTCCCTCTGTGCCAGCGCCTTCCGTCCTGCACAGTAAGCGCGGTCTCAGTGCCTCCGTGATGCTGCGGCCTGTTCCTCCGTCCACAGGCCCACGTCTTTACACTTCCTCTCCTTCCTCCCTGATGTCCAGCTCTGCCTCGCACAGCCAGATTTCCTTCACACCTGCACAAGTCAGCCCTTATTCTCCACCGGCTGTGGTTTTTCGTCTCTGATGTTTCCTCCACCAGATTCTGACGGCCTTAATGCAGAAATTGGGCTTATTTGCCCCACTTTCCACAGTGCCGCCCGGAAGCTGCCCGACCGGATAGACACCCTTCCCAGCTGAACATGGCCAGGATCTTCTGACCCAGTTAAGCAGGAAGTGCTGGACTATGGCTGGCAACTGGGAAGAGTGGATTTTCCAAGAAGACAAAATTTCCTTTTTATTTTTTTGCATTTGGGGCTGAATGCGGTAAATTACACCCTGATCATCCTGGGCTCCCAGGTCCTGAGGAATGTGAAAAGGGAGTGGAGATTGAGCAACACTGGCTCCTGGGGCCGAGCAAGCCCAAGATTCTGAGGTCTGCACAGCGCTGGACAGGTCTGGGCCTTTCTGGTAAACATCTGGTCCGTTTCTCAACACCGGAATGACCCGCAGAGGGGAAAACACCTGAAGGAAAGCAGCCAGGGCGTGCAGGAAGCGCTTGGGAAGTTTGTACACTGGTGAGAGAGCCAACTTTTTCCATGGCTGGGGATGAGCTGTGGCTGTTGGGAGCCCTGGATGATGGTGTGTGCTGTCCTCCCCAGCACCTTCTCTGAGCACCCTGACCTGTAGGAACACAGCAGACACAGCCGTGTCTGTCAGAAGGTGACGGAGTGTGGATTAAGCTCCGGATGAGTGCATTTCGTTCTGGCATGCCTTGGTTCCCCTCCCGGGAGTGGTGACACAGGGATGACCATGTGCCACTGCGCTGTGACAGGGCTGCTTGGCCTGGTCACCTCCCTTCTGAACAGTGGCCACGGAGGGGGGAGCCGAGCAGAGGTTCCTCAGCCACTCTGCAGTTGGGGCGGGTGGGTGCCAGGCCAGGCTAACCCAGACCCACACACTCGGCAGCCTGTTCTTGCCCCACTGCGAGGGTTCAGGACACGGCCCTGCCTCCCGTGCTGTGGGGAAGACCGGTGCTGTTGGCAGCTGGCATAAGGTCAGCATTGCAGCCTGGTGACCTCCGCACCCTCTGCCTCAAGTGACCCGGGATCTGCGTGGACGGTGTTCCTGTTCAGAAGGACTTCACACCCCTTTTCCACCTGGGAGGAAAAAAGAGCCAAGAGGCAAAGACAGCAGGGCCTGTGAGGGCTGCCGTGCTGTATGCTCTGCGAGTGTGGCCGAGCCCTCCTGCCTGGGTTTCGGGGAGCCTCCCGCTCTGCTTCCTGCTCCCCGAAGTGGGCTGCACCCGTCCCCATGTCGTCCACAGAAAGAGGAGCCCATGTGAGACAGAGGTGGCTGCAGGGACAGCACGTGTGGCACCGTGTCTGTCACAGGCCCTGGACCCTGGTGATCAAGGAGAGAGCGGTGTCCACAGCGCCTGTCTCCCCCGCTGCTCTGCCAGCGCAGAAACAAAACAGGCGGCACGAGGGATGGAACCAGGCCACACCAGCCCCTCAGCGTCTGAGCCGGGCAGGCTGAGGGGGAGTGGCTGTGGTCAGAGCTGTCACTGTGGCCCAGACACGTTGTGCCATTAAACAGGGACCAAATCCAGGGATTCCGCACCAGAGCGGTAATTACGGAGTGGAATCCCTGTGGCCGGACACAGGTCAGCACCTGGACCCCTGTGACCTTCTGGCAGGAGCCTGCTCCAAAGGACTGGTCCCCACCAGTGCCTGCCGCGGCAGCTGCGGGAGGGTGTGCACCTCGCGAGTCCCCGGGGCATTTGCACAGCGCCGTCAGCTTTATGTCTGGTATCATTTGAGCCTGGGGTTTTTAGCTACAGCTTCTAGTTTTCCAGTTTAGCATTCTGAGGTGTGTGTGTTTATGTGGATGGAGAGAGACAGAGAGAGAGAGAGAGAGAAAGAGAGAGAGAGAGGTGATTATTTTCTTAATTTGTTATCAAAACTATAAGGCAGTCAACTTTCAGAATAGTCTGATATATTCTGATTTAAAAAAATAAAACATTTTAAAGAATGCATGCTAATTTGCTAAGATTATAAAAATTATAAAAGGTATAAAATTATAAAAAACACATTTACCAATTTGTCTCCTTAGTATTTCAATGATAAAATATAGACTTTAAGGAGAGCTCGATTACACTTAGGTAATATTTATTCAATGTCTAGGATGTGTAGAACAGTGTTAATTAACTCATTTACTGCTTGCAATAATCCCAGAAAGCAAAGAGACTTTTATTCCCATTTTAGAGGTTGAGACATTATTAGGCACTCTTCGGCCAAGGTCAGACAGCATAGGAGGGGGCTTCCTGCAGAAGTTTAATTGAGGCTGTCGATAAGCCACTCTGTTCTTCTACACAGAACTGAGTTTGCTAAATACCACGTGGTAGCCGTGCATGTGCATGAGCTGATTACTCACAATAACTCTCTCCCATGCATCTGGCTGGTTCTGTCTCTCCAGAGAACCCGAATATGATGGTATATAACTCTTTTTGTAAAGCTTGAACTCAGCTTCCTACAGCTGAGTGGCTGATGTTTCTGCTGCTACATCTTGAGCCTCAGGAAAGAGTTTCCCAGCATGCAGCGGGAGAGCAGGAAGTCAGAAGAACACAAGAGACTGCCTTTCCTAGTCCACTGCTCAACGTGAGACTCTGGTGAACATATAAATACCCAGGTGGAACGAGATGGGGCAGTGGAAGGGAGTGTGACCATGGTTTTGATAAAAATATGAGTTGGAAGATTTTTTTTTTAGAGATCAGGAACTGTGCTAGTTAGTAGGATTTTTGTTCTTTTGTCTGCTTAATGTTTGTTGTTCCAGCACATGGTTCTCTTCTGAATATGCCGCTACTATCCTGGCTCAGTGTCTCCGAGCTGGCTCAGTGCAGGTCTTCTCTTCCTTTGAATACTACCTGTTCCCATCCAGCCCTGGGGCCACTTTCCTGTGGCCTGTTCTTTTAAATTCTTCCTTTAGCATCCCTATGGCAATTTTATTTAATATGCTGTAGCTCTTCTCACCATAAGATCTAATAAGATCAGAAATACTGCAATTATTTGACAATAAAGATGCATGTATTAAAGGAGAGCAATACTTTTACACCTCTAGGAGCACCATACTCAGCACTCTGCCAGCTGTGCCTTCAGTTTCAATGTGAGTCAGTCACCAAAGGAACTCAACTAACTGGGTTCATCAGGGGCCCCGCGGAAAGTTACAAGCCCACCACGGGGAAGCCAAAGGCCCCATAACGTGAAGATACTTACAAGCGAACTTCTGCTTGGAGAATTAATCTCCACTTGCATTTTCCTTCCCAGTAACATTGTGCTGCCGACCCTGTGCCTTCTCCATCAGCCTCTTACTGAGGTTTGGAAGCCACAATAAAATGCAAATCGGTGGAAGCTTGAAATTCCCAGTGTTGCCACAAATGGAGGATTGCGGTGATTGTTGAACACAAGTTGAAGAACTCAACTCTATTGCAAATAAAAAGACATCAGCCACAGTGAACCCAGATAGGGTTCACTTGGTTCACAACCAAGGATGACAAATCTGCCAGGTGAGGAAGTCATCAGGAAGATGTCAGGAAAGCCTTATTCTAACCTCATGCACTCAGGAGACCGGTAAGTGCTAGGCCCACAAGGACAGCAAGGTAGCATCTTGCTGTTCAGGGCATGGGAACCTGCACTGGGGTCTCGGGATTCTGTCAGGAAAATGTTACCGAGAAACACCCCAAATCCAGCAATACTTGGTTCACGATTACCTCCTTTCCCCCTATTCTTTTGTTTGAGCACAGTTAAGTTTAAGCAAATGACATTGGCATGCCATCACCCTTGCTCCATGAAGTCCCTCTGCCTTTCTGTCCATCTGTAAGCAGTTTCCCTAATTCCATCCAAACCCCTCATCCTGCAGAAACCCTGTAAAGGCACATTGACTGTGTGTCCCCGATGCCACCTTTTCACCCTTGGGTCTTGATGTAGGCCCCACTTTAAGGGTTCTGAATATCGGCAGGGGGTGGTGGTCCATGCCTGTCATCCCAGCTCTGCGGTGGGCTGAGGCAGGCGGTTCAAGCCCAGCCTGGGTAATCTAGCGACTTAGTGAGACCTGTCTCAAGTCAAAAATAAAAAGGGCCAGGGATGCAGCTCAGTGCAAAGACCCTCGGTTCAATCTCTGGAGGGAAAGGACTTGAAATTCCACACAGATTTGTCTAACGATTCCAGGCAGCCCCTGGCCTCATTGTCCAGAACGCAGGGCTGGGGAGCACTGTATGTGTCGCCCAACAGTCTCTCTCCCATGTGACACCACCACCCCCTTGGAAGTCCTTCTCCGGGTCTCTAGCCTGTGTCCTCCTTGCCCAAGGGCCCTGCAGAGTGGGCACTGTGCCCTGGCCAGGCCCAGGCCATACGAGGTCTGCAGGATGAGAAGGGCCCAGCCGTGAGAATCCCAGGAGAGGACACAGAAGGCAAGCCCGATGCCACAGATCCCGGCCAAACAGAGCGTCGCTTCCGTCAGTGAGTGCTTTTAGGTTTCTATGTGCCTGTTTCTCACTTCTCTTTGGGTGCCGACTTTGTGTGCCAACCGCGGCTGGAGGTTGACCGTGAGCTCGTGTTCCTGCGGCCGCTGCTGTCCACAGTGGTCACCTGCTCATGTCTCGGGAAACAGCAGAGCTGTGCCAGAGCCCTCCAGGTCTTCTTCCTGTGGGATTTCCTTCCTTCGCCCTGGTCCTCCTCCTAGGTGCTTCATTAGGTGGGCAGTTAGTGTCCATGTCCCCGGGCCATCAGCTTGCTGTCTCCAGGTGGGTGCTGGGAAAGATCGCAGAGCTCAGGAAGTTCTAAAAAGAAGAGGAACTTCAGGAAGATGCATGGCACACCAACTTGGGTACCTTGGCACGCCGGGATCAGTGGGTTGGTGAGGGTGGGCTGGGGGGTCCGAGGGTGCCAGGGAGGACGGGAAACAGCCACAGTGAGCAGCCCTGAATGAGGATCGTCCGGGTGGAGGCGGCACAGGCGTAGACACTTTTGGTGTAGATTCCCCAGAGGAGGCAAAGGTCAGCAGAAGACGGGGAGGGAGGGGAGCAGAGAGCTGGGGAGGGCGCCCGGGACCCGGGATCTCACAGGCTGGCACGGGGCTCGTGTCTCATGCCGATCATTTTCCACGAACAACCTCCCTTGCCTTCCTGCCCATCATTTATTACCACAAGGTCGCAAGCATTTAGCAGCAAGGCTTGGCCGCCTACCAACAGACTCTCAAACCCACATTTCCCGAACTTGCTTCCCCTCCTGTGTGTTCATTTGTCCACCCCCCTCATCCCCTGTTAGTCTTCCAGGCATTTGATGTGTCTCAGAAGAAGCGGAGACCCCAGCATACTTACTCCTAGGTTACTCAGCACGTATGTTGTGAGCGGGCTTGCTTTGTATTTTGGTGAAAAATTTACATAAGGTGAAATACAGAAGTCGCTGAGTTTTCAAACATGCAGATAGAGCCCAAGTTTCCGGATTCGCTGTCCAGGGCTGGCTCCCCCTCCTTGGCTTCCTTTCACCCCTGATGGGCGGAGCCTGGGGCAGAACCTCCACACTCCTAGTCGCTAGCACGCGTCCTCTCGAGTGAGGGGCTGCCACTGTGTGTAATCTTGAAATTCATACACGCACCAGTAACTTGCTCCTTTTTATTGTGGCAGAGGATTCTGTTTTCTTTTTTTTTTTTCGTACTGGGGATCGAACTCGGGTCCTTGCGCTTGCGAGGCAGGCGGCGGAACCACTGAGCTAAATCCCCGGCCCAGAGGATTCTGTTTTCTAAGTGCGCTGTGGTTTATCCGCTCTTTTGATGGACATCTGGGCTGCCTGCAGCCTGAGGCAATGATGGCGGACGCTTGGACCCGGGTCCTGTACAGAGCGTCCTGTGAGCGTGTGCTTTCATTTCTCCTCCGTACGTATTTGGGAGCAGACTTGCCGGTCACAGAGCAGGTCACACTTCATTTTATGAGAAACTAGGAGATCTTTCCCGGAAGGGCTCATACATTCCTATTTGATTTTTTTTTTTTGGTACCGGGGATCGAACTCGGGTCCTTGCACTTGTGCAGCAGGTGGCGAAACCACTGAGCTAAATCCCCAGCCCCTCTATTTGATTTTTTTATTCATTAAGTTTATTGGTACATGTTAGGTATACAGTATGATGACATTCATCATTGGGATCTTGCACCTTTACATGAGTATCTTGGTTCTTATTTTTTCCCTATTCCCCTGCCCTCCCTTCAACCCCTCCATTCCTCCCTATTTACAAAGACTGTGTTTCTGTTTTTTCCTTTTCTCGTATCAATTCCTTTCTCTTCTTTCCTTTCCCCTACCCCTCCTACTTCCCCTTCCCCTTTGGACCTTTTCTTCCTATTTCACATAGCTAAATCTTGGAAACAGCTCAATTGCCTATTGGATTTTTAAAAGCAAGTTTTGATTTCAGTGCAGAGAGGATCAAAAGGGGACAGGAATTAAAGCCAAGAAATGGCCAGGGGTGATGGCACATGATGAACCCAGTGCTCTTCGAGACTGAGGCAGGAGGATTACAAGTTTGAGTCCTGCTTGGGCAACCTAGTGACTTAGCAGGACCCTGCCTCAAAAAGGGGGGTGAGGAGCTGGTGATGTGACTCAGTGCAAAGGCCCATCCCACCTCCGGTGCCAGAGAAAAAAAGTCTACTAAGAAGTCAAGATATTGTCATTGTCCTAGCCTAGACCCAGAGCCTGCTTTCAGTTTGAGCCAGAACCTTTGTGAAATATTTGTGTGATATGAATTGTTAGTGCAGCTGATACCTGACTGGGACTGAGAGGATGAATTTCTGTGGCCTTCTTTGGAGGAATGGGAGGAATTTCACACCCAAGTCCTGCTTCCAGGAAAGAGCCCTGGGTGACGGGAATGGGCATTCCACAGTGGGGCATGTGGAGGTGCCACATGGCTGCTCCGGGTGTGCTCCTGCCAGAGAGGAGGTGCCAAGGAGCTGTATTCAGTCACAGAGCTTATACATTATTCTTTTATATTATAAAATGAAGTACAGATTTAGAAAAAGCACACAAAAGACTTGTATGGCTTTGAGTTACTAAAAGTCAAACATTGTCAATCACTCCTCTGGGCCCAAGACACAGCTCCGTCAGCCCTGGAAGCCCCGCCGTGAGCTCCTTGCCAACCTGTTGCTCTCTCCTGAGGGGCCGTGCAGTCCTCCTTCCAGCTGCACCGACTGCAGGAGCTCGTGCTCTGGCCATGGTGGCTGTGAACAATTTCATACGCCTGTTCCATCTCTCCAGTAGGCGCATCCTCACCGGCTGCCCTTGGGTCGCTCTGTAGCAGACCTGGGCTGTTCAACATAAAGCGCCTGCAGCCTGGAGCATTTTTCTGTTTGCTTGCATCCTCGTGATGAAGTCCAGCATGCTCCTCTGTCCTGCGTATTTCCTGAGAATCGTCAGCTGCATCAGACTCAGGTTTGAGCCCCCGATCCGTGAGGAGATGTGGGTGTCTTTTGCTTTGATTTGTTGATGTGCTGGCAACGGCAAAAGTGTGGCCTTCCAATTCTGCCCTTCAGTTTTCACACAGTAGCTGAGCTATTTTTATTAAGAAGATTCTTCTTTCACCGATGTAGTTACCCAGGGTGCTGCAGTTTATATCGGCAAGGTGAGATAAATATTTGCTTCTAGCCCTTTGTTTTTGAAATAACCAAGTGGTTCCATAAACCCCTCTGAAAGTGGTCAATATCATATTTTTTTTTTGGTACCAGGGATTGAACTTGGGACCTTGCACTTGCGAGGCAGGCGGCGGAACAACTGAGCTAAATCCCGGGCCCTAATATCATATATTTAAATATATATAGTTTATATTTTAACTTTATATTTATAGTATATTTAAAATCTGTATTTAAAGTACAGATAGTATGTTTATATTTATATATAATAAATTTAAAGTATAGATAGTATTTAAAATATATATATTTAAAGTGTAGATAGACTTTAAAATATATAAAGTATTTTAAAAAAATATATATCTTTAAGAAAGAATGGAGGGAATTTGGAAAAGATTTAAAAAAATTCTCCTCCATGGAATGGTAGCAATTGTACCAGCATTCAAAAGATACGGCTATTTCGTCAAGTTACAGAGTAGCGATGTGTGTGCATCTGCATGCGTGTGTGCATGTGTGCAGGTGCACATGTGTGTGTTCTTACCAAAGGAGACACAAACTGGCACCATGGCAAAGTGACAATGACTGTTCTCCAGCCGACACAGCCAGCACAGTGGTTGTGCTGTGAACCGGATGAATTCCTGCTGCTCGTATGCACTGGGTCATAACAGCCCTGCCATTATGGGAGTTTTCCTTGCGTTCCAAATTCTTCAGCCCCATAATTTCACAAGATAAAGGAAAGTTCAGGATCAGAGTTTCCCAATTAGGAGTGGACATGTGAAGCCCTGTATACCCCAGTTTCTTTCTGTCATTCAGGCAGTGGAAGGACTTCCTTTCCACAAGAGAAGTAACACAGTCCACGTGGACCAAGCTGCGGTCTGAGGCACGGCTGTGCCCCCAGGCTGGCGACCCCTGCACCCCTCTTCTTTAGAGGGGACGAACGTCTTGCCCTCCAGAAGGTAACCCAGTAAACAGCATGTTTTCCAAGCCTCAGACAGGATGGGAGCAAGGCTAAGCCTGAAGAATCCCATCTGCAGGGCTTTGCAGTGTGGTCCTCGCCTAAGCTCAGCGGATGGGCCGAAGAAATTTGAAGTAATCGCTCCCATGCCCCTTGCCAGAATAATAATGGGGCATTAGGACTCTGTGATCTTCCGACCCCATTCCTCAAATGCCTCTCATTCCCTTGACAAGAAGCTGTCTAGTAGCTACTTGCATAATGGCTAGCATTTCAGGTAAGGGGATTGTAAAAAATCCTGTCCAGACTCCTCCCCAACCCACACTTGAGGAAAGAAACAGCAAAACAACTGGGTCTATTCTTAGCAATAGCAGGGAGCACTTTTGTCAGTCATCTATGAGTTATGTATCCAAGTCCAGCACTGAAGCTCTTTGCCATTTTAGTGCTAAAAGTATTCTTGTCTCTGTCTTCTTTTTTTTTTTTTTTTTTTGGGTACTGGGGATCGAACTCGGGTCCTTGCGCTTGCGCAGCAGGCAGCAAAACCACTGAGCTAAATCCCCGGTCTTCTTGTCTCTATTTTTGACCTTGTTTTGATCATATGCTAATTATTTTATAAGTGATGTCCCCTTCTTTTTTTTTTTTGAGACAGGTTCTTGCTTTGTAGTTCAGGCTGCCTTTGAACTGAACACAAGGCGATTCTCCTGTCTCAGCCTCCCAAGTGCTGGGATTACAGGTGCACACCGCCACGTCCAGCTCTTCTTAATGAAGTTAGTGTATAAATAGGAGAGATAACAAAGCATAATTGCTATGTAATGTAAAGAATAATTAATGTTGCATTGGAAGTCACGGTTCCTCTAGGCTCTGACTAGGAGTTGAGGTGACTCCGCCATTTCCTGATGTGTTAAGTTGGAGGCCTTTGGCTTCTTTACTGCTGAGGCTGCTGTTGCTGAGTACGTTGGCCCGACTTACACAGCTCCCATGTTCCTTTTACTTGCTCTGTGCAACCCCCAAAAGGTGACTAGAACGTGTCCCTGTCCCTGAGGGACGAACAGCTGGAAACACTTCTGCCCAAAGTGTGGGCTTCGGATCAGGGCCTGCCCACAGCTGTTTCCTACGCAGGCCATATTTAAATAAGTACGGCCATGAGAACAACTTTTATATATATTTATATAGATAAATATAGATAAATATATCTATATAAGGATATAGATTTATATAGATTATAGCAATTAAACAGAGTAAGTTTATGCGTGCTTATCATTCTGCTAGTAAT
This sequence comes from Heterocephalus glaber, assembly GCF_053883595.1. Classification (NCBI taxonomy): domain Eukaryota; kingdom Metazoa; phylum Chordata; class Mammalia; order Rodentia; family Bathyergidae; genus Heterocephalus; species Heterocephalus glaber. The sequence goes on from NW_028258413.1 coordinate 8,069,933, forward strand.
AGGTTTCTATTGTATTTTCTAATAGGATTGGCCTGAGACTGACAGGAAATTGAAAGACAACTGGTTCCTCCCCACAGGCAGCTTGAGAGGCACAGGCTAAGGGCAGAAGTTGGACAAGCCCAGGCCCCGGAAGGCCAGTCAGGAACCACAAACACCCGACTCATCGCTGAGGTCTAAATTAATTTCTAATTTAAATATTTTTGTACTTAATATCATGGTAAATGGTTTTGTTTTTTTTCTTTTCAATTGAGGTGTCATTCACGTGTCACAAAATCCCCTCCTTTAATTGCAGACAGACGAGAGAAGTAGCTTGTAATGTTCTGAAGCTCAGTAGGGTAAGTAAGGCTGACAGGTATTAGTTGTATATTCCAGATTAGTGAGGAGCGAGGATACCAAATGTCCCAAAGTGAACAAACAAGCAAACCAAACGATGAATGTTTGAGGTCACAGATGGCCAATTACCCTGCTCCTGTTGCTCACTGTGCCCATTTATTGAAATGCCATGCAGAACCCCGTAAACACGTAAATACTACGTGCCAATTAAAAATGATAAACATACAACAGTAACTACTAATGTACTTTTAAAATTTAGAAAATAAAATATGATGAAAATAAAACACAAACTGCATAGAATTTCTTTGAAGTGAAGGGAGATTTTCCCCTGTGCCGTCAGTGACCCCGGGCTCCTGTGTCATCTGGGAGAGACGCCACCGACAGTCCTTGTAGGTGGTGGCAGGAACAGAGGAGGTATTTTCTGTTCCGGAGATTACAATCTCCATGAAAAAGAAAGAAAGAAGTGTGGAAGATGAAACACAGGAAAATGAGGACATAAGGACGTGGCCCTGGGAATGTGGGCAGTGAGGAGTGGGCTGCCCAGGAAGGCAGCGGGGAGGACGGTGCTCTCGGAGTGGGGACAGCAGGCGTCCCCGGAGCAGGCGTGGGGTGCTGATGGAGGAGGGCGCCCAGGAATGGGGCGAGATTTTCATGAGGCCAGACTTCCTACATTTAAAGGATTTTTCTTATTCTAGGATTATGCTCTTACTTTTGGTGCTAAAATATTCTTTCCTGTTTGTGGAATATTGTAGTGTGTGTGTGTGTGTGTGTGTGTGTGTGTGAACACTCACGTGCATATATTTACTGTGCTGACCTGGAAGAGGAAAAGTAGACAACTCCGACTTCTCCCTTGGATCCTCCTGGAAACTTTTTCTGTTTGTGAAGTTAGATATCTGGGAACCAATGTTTGATGCAGTGTCTCGAGTCCTGTGTCACTGGAAGGTCAAAACGATAGAGCTCATCTTAGCCCATTTCTTTAAAAGAATCAGTGCATGTATTTGAGAGCATTTTAGGTGGACAGGACATGGGTGGCCAGCTCAAGGGTTTCCATCCCCTCCTTACCTGTCTCCCGGTTCCAAGCGAAACACTCGGCCTGGGTATGGTCGGCTGTTGGTGCTCTGTTGTCAATAGACGTGTACTGCTCTCGTCAGTTTGCTGCTGTACATGGTGGTTGTGACAGTGTACAGGGGCAGGCAGCCACCACTCCAGTGTCACACACGGGGCCTCGGCTGCCTGAGACTCCTCTGCCCCTGCCCACTCTCCCCTTCTTTCCCACCTTGGCCCCTGAGTTTCACTCTGCCACACGAGCTTTGTCTTTCCCAGGACATCGTGTGAGGCAGGTGGAGCCATGTAGTTGGGGCCTCCTGGATGTGTGTCTTTCGGGAGGTATCGTGCATGTAGAGTTCCGCCATGTCCCCTCTGTAGCTCCATGGCTCATTGCTTTTTTCTTTTTTCTTTTTTTTTGGTACCTGGAGTCAAACTCAGGACCTTGGGCTTGTGAGGCAGGCACATGCCACTGAGCTAAACCGGCCCTGATAGCTCATTGCTTTTTAATCACCAGGTGTCTATTGTTGGATGTCTTGGTTGGATCCAAGTTTTGGCAATTATGAACAAAGCTGTATCTCAGCCTATTTTTTGCCTTTACAAATACATAAGATAAAATCCATTTGCTTCTAACAGTATTTTCATTATGAAATTTTAGCAAGAACAGGAACTATAAACAAGAAAATAAACAATATTGTTAATTCACCCCAAAGATAACACTAGTAGTGTATCTCTATATTATCTTTTCGCCCAGATCTGTATCTATGTCTGGAAGCCATGCCTCTATCATGACTTGTTTTTACAAACTTGGGACTCATACTGGATGTATAGCTTTGTATCCGAGCTCTGTCCCACTGACATAATACGTACATATTTCCAGACTTTGTTTTGAGAATGTGGTATTTAGTAACCATATGGTGACTCACTATGTGAGTGATTTGAAAATGACCTGTTCCAGTTACCTCATTCCGTTCCTACTAAAACAGGAACTCCAGGCAGGCCAGGGTTTTAGGTGGTTTTGTGCATTGACAATCCGTTGGTATATAGCGGAGACTCGAGCCACCACTTCAAAAATATTTGTTCAATAAACAAAAGGGTTGTATTTGTAAAATTTGCATGATTTTGTGGGTAGGACTTACTTGTGGTGAAAGTTACTTCCTTCTAACAGGAGGACTGAACTAACTGGTTTTGGGTACTGAGTTTAGGGGGCTGATTTTTGTCCCAGCTCTCTCACATTGTAGGAGGTGATGTTATTTACAGCCGTCACAGCAGGGTGGGTGCTGTGGCTAGGTGTGGTTTTTGTCTCCCAAGGGTCCGTGTGTTGGATGCTCCATCTCCAGGGTGCCAAGTGAGAGATGGGAGCACCTGAAGGAAGCCCAGTGGGGGGAGATTAGGTCCTGGGGTCCCCTCTCTCAGGGTTGATGACCTTCCTGTGGGGTCTGGGATACTCTTGTGTGTGGGGTATTGTAACAGACCCTACCTGCTCTCTGGCTTCCTGTCTTTCTGGGTCATTTCCTCCTTGTGCATGTGGCCCCACTATGAGGCCATCTGCCATGGTGAGACACAGCTGGGGGCCCTTGCCAGAATCTGGGCAACATGGTCTGGACTTTCCCCTCCAGAATTATGAGCCAGATAAATGTTTCTTTACAAAGTACGTAGCTGCAGAGTCTTTCCTTCTAGTAGGAGAAAATGGACTGATTCAGCATGCAGCTTGAGGGTTGTGTTGGTCATCTTTCCATCACTGTGACAAAGTACCAGGGAAAAAACACCTTAAAGGAGGACAGACTTATTTTGGCTCACAGTTCCTGAGGTTCAGTCCATGGTCAGCTGGCTCCGTTGCTTTAGGCCTGAGGTGAGGCAGAGCAACATGGCAGAAGGGTGTGGGGAGGACAGCTGCTCACCTCATGGCAGCCAGGAGGCAGAGAGGGAAGGAGAGAACCAAGGAGGAAGTCCCCAAGGTCACAGCCATTATCTACTTCTTCTACCTGACCCACCTCCTGCTTCTACCGTCTGCCAATAACACCATCAAATTGTGATTGACTGAGTCAGGCACTTCTCTAGGGTCCAGCTCTGCATGCTGCCACACGGGGGATCAAGCCCTCCACACAGGGGTCACTGGGGGCACCTCATACTTCAACAGCCATGACTTGGTAGCAGCAACACCTACTGACAGGGTCTTGGCTGGAATGTGCTTCCCTAATGACCTGGAGGATCCTGGATGAGAACCACAGATGAGAACAGCCAGGGAGCTTCATCAAGGCTGCTCCCTAGCTTCCTCCACAGGCCTAGAGCAACCTCTTCACTTTGGCTGACCTGAAACGGCCACCCCCCCCCCCCATCCCGGAGCAGCACTGATTGGTGTCCAGTGAACTGGAAGGATGGGGAGGTGGTGATAATACACAGTGTGGATGATGATAGCGGGAAGGGCAGTTCCCCAGGAAATCCTGAGGAGAGCTGTAGGGTTAGCAACAAGCAGGCGGGCAGGAGGACCCGAGAGCTGTGGGATTTTAGAGTGAGGACCTGGAGTGCAGGGGGGAAGCAGGAGGTGCCCTGTCAGCGTGGAGCTTGCTGAGTGAGAGTCTTGGGCCAGGTGGCCTCACTGCCCCACCATCTTGAATGCTGGTCCTGCTTCGCACCTGGTGTCCTATTGGCTAAGGTCATAAATGAAAGCAGTCTTGCCAAAAATCTATTTAAATATTCATTAACTTGTGAAGTTGGCTTAATTTTTCCACTGAGAATGTCTGCTTTGTATTACAAATTTAAAAAATTGCTTCTTAGGTAATAAATTTCAAGAAGTCTGAGTGGAGTGTGTGTATCCACCATTCTATGGCGATAATGATTTCTGAGATGACTTTTGTCCTAGATGTTTATAGCTTTCCTCTTTATTAACTTTACTTCTGTTCTCCTTTAACTCTTTCCATATGATTGGAAAGTTGTTTGAAAAGTTGTTTTGTTGTTAAAAATGTTTAGTAACATTATTTAATAATTTTTCTTGTATTCATTATTCTGCTAATATTTATTGACTACCTATGATATGTGAAGTACTTTAGACACAACGGGAGAGAGGACCTGTAAGAAATTATAATCCAGGGGACCAGGAATTTAGCTCAGTGGTGCTCCACCTGCCTCTCAAAGGCGAGGTCCTGAGTTTGATCCCCGATACTGCAAAAAAAAAAAATTATAACCCAGTGGATAACATAAACAAATGTAAACAGATGGTGAAGGTGTAGCGCAGTGTCTCTGAGGAACACTAGGAGGGCTTCTTAGCTAAAAAGTAATGTCAGAGAAGGGTTTGGAGGAAGCGCCATTGAGTCTAGAAATAGTAAAGATGGGAGAAGTGCGAGGAGGAAAGGAGATCACTTCAAGGGCATGAGGCTGTAGGTGCAAAGGCCCTGTGGTGAAAGACCACGTGTCTCAGGGTGAGGAGTGCATAGAGTGAGGGGCAGGGACAGGGAGGGAGAGGTAGAGGGGAGTTGGGGAGAAGCTAGGTCTGCGCAGGGAAAGATCGCGAAAATTGGAGGAAGGAGTGGGCTCAGTGGTGTACAGGAGGGTTGCAGTTGGAGCCCAGTGTGGGCAGCTCAGTCTAGAAATAGGTAAAGAAGATAGATAAACTAGTGAGTGGATGAATGAATGAATAAACAGGACTGGGGATAGCTCAGTGCAAAGGCCCTGGGTTCAATCCCTGGCCCTGAGAAAGAACGAATGAAAGAAAGAAAGAGAGAGAGAGAAAAATTGTGCCCAGGACGTCCCAGGGAAGGCAGGGGAAAGCAGCGGTGGATGGCTCAGGCCCCTCACCCCCTTGTGCGCGCAGGTGAGGGCAGCAGGAGCGGACTCTCTCAGCGGAGCCTGGGCCAGGCCGTGCCCAGCGCGGGGAGCCTGCCCAGCACGCGTGATTTCGGGACCGAAGAGAAAGCAAAGCTGGGGATGTGGGGAGCCGAGCGACTGCAGACCCACGGTGGCCCCTTCTCCTCGCCTAGGCGGATAGAGGAAAGGTTGGGAAGGAGGAGGTGTGTTTCCAGGCCGAGTTTTAGGGGAGAGGAAAGTTAGTTTGAGTTATGATTGGATAGAAAGTGTGCAAATATAGATTCAAACTAGTTCCTCCCGGGCGTGGCAGCACAATCCTGCAACCCCAGCTCCTCGGGAGGTGGAGCCAGGAGTTCAGTACTTGGAGACTGGCCCTGGGGAACCCAGGCCAACTCACAGAGGAATAAGTAAATAATAGTTTCTATGTTGTTCGATCTAAGACCACATTGCTTCTGAGATCTGTTGAATCTGCCTCATGTATGAAATCAGTATGTTAAGACATATTTTTAAAAAGATCCATTTAGGGGCTGCGGATGTAGCTCAGTGGTTTTGCCACCTGCCTCACAAGCAGAAGGACCCGAGTTTGATCTCCGGTACCAAAAAAAAAAAAAAAAATCTGTTTAGTGGAACTGTGAAACAAAGCGTTCACAGAATTATTATGCGTGTACAGGGAGGATTAAAATGCCATTGCTCTCTGACTTCGTTTCCAGACAGTAGTCAGAATAAAGCACTCGTGGTGAGGATTCATCCTGGTGTTGCTGCTGCCTAAGCTAGGCATTGTTAGCCAGCAGCTGCTTCCTGATGCTAAGCTGCTCTTTGCTACCCCAAGGCCGCGATGAGGTTGGAGGTTGTGGCACAGAGGCGCTGCAACATCATGGGTCAGTGTGACCCAGCCCCGTTTTAGATAATGTGTTGTACAAGCTCATTTCACAGCACTTCTTAGTTTTTTAAAAAAACTCAGTTTACCGTGTTCAACTTCGCCTTTCAGAGCTCAGACTGAGCAGGACTCTTTCTTGACCACGTGCATTTGTGTAATATCTCATCTCACCCACCTGCTTTGTAAATCGCCTTGATATGCAGGAGGGTGTTGTTTTTCTCATTTCATGTAATTAAGATATAATCATAAGTAGTGATGAGATTATGAGGTGGGGTTGGTGATGCAGGGCATCCCTGGAGGTGAACCTGATAGGAAGTCGGAAGTTTTGATCTCAGTTTGCACCTTATCCTCGGTCTACTTTGATGTACAGGAAGATGCTTGGATCTTACAGCCTTTCACTGCCAACTCTGTGAGGTAAAAGTTACACATATTTTCCAATACACAGGATGAATAGGATGATTAATATCCGTTCAGAGGCATAAAAAGTATCATATAAACTGACGGAAGCCGTCATGGTTTACTTTGGGATAAAACATTACTCATCATGGATGCTTGGAAACCCATAAAAACTCTTAGGTGATAGCCTTCAAGTTCTTGAAAAATTAGAACAAAATCCTTGCAGAACTTGTAGCACCCAGCATCGAAGAGTGCTTAAATCCAGGTGGAAATTTCCTACACTATACGTCATCAGCTTTCAGGGAGGCCCCTCGACGAGGACTGTGGTGAAGGACACACTGTGTTCTCGGCTTCTGGAGCTTAGCTTCCAGAAGGGGAGAAAGGCAGTGATGGCATCAGAAGAGAAGTAAACATACGATGTTATTATAAGAAAACTATGCTGCGGTGGACCCTGCCCCCCCCCCCCCCGCCCCCGTGTGCATCTGGGGAGTGGATACCTCAGCCGGGGGCAGCGTTGGAGGTGGGGTCCAGCAGGGCAGGGGTGGGCATTGCAGCTGCTCTCAGAAGGAAGCGAGGGCTGGGGTGGCTGGAGAAGGCGTCAGGTCAGGGACTTCTAAGAGGCAACGGCCGTATATCGTCCGCCTGTGGGAGCAGTCTGGCATGCAGGGGGAACTGAGGATACATTGGTGCCCCAGGTTCCTTCGACAAAGTGCCATAAACTGGGTGGCTTAGCAGAGCAGAAACCACTGTCCCACCCCGGGGTGTTTATGGGACCATTCTCCTCAGGGGAACGCTCCTGCCCCTTCCTGTCCCTTCTGGGGGCTGCAGGCAATCTTGGGTGTTCCTGGGCTGGCAGTTACATTTTTCCAGCTTCTGAGTTCACGGCCACATGGGGTTGTCCCTGCACCTCCATCTTCTGGTGTCTTCTTGCGACACCAGCATACTGGATTAGGACCTTGGTCTCACTGATTCCATCCTCAATGACCCTGTTTTAAAACAAAGTCCCTTCTGAGTTATTTGGGGTACAGCTTCAACATATCCTCTTGAGAACACAGTTTTATCCATAACAAATATAGAGCAGCTAGAGAGAGATGAAGGGGGAAAGGCATTTGTAAGAGAGGAGAATGCGTTGGCCCTTGGGAAAGATCTAGCTTGGACGGAGGTGGCCCTGATGACAAGGGAAGAGACAGCAGGGCCAACCGTGGGAGCAGAGACCTGGGGACCCACACAAGGACGGGTCCCTCGTACCAGTGGAGGACTAGTCTGGGGAAATAGCTTAGAAAATTCGTTTGCAATAATGGGAAAGAAGGTAGAGTTGAAGAATTCAGATAAGGGCAGGCTATTGATTTGATAGTAGGGAGAGAAACACCTGAGTATTTGCGATCATGGGTCCTGTAACTGTTTTGGCTAGTGACAGGTGGGCTGGCTGTATGGCAATGGTCCCTTAAGACATTTTGGCCTTTCTAGTGTGTCCCAGGACTCTCTGTGAGGCTTGCAGTGTGACAAACCAGCTAACGATGCATGTCTCAGGAGAGTGCTTCCCACTGACAAGCAATGCATGGCTGTGTGTTCTCAGTGAGAAAGAAACAAATGTTTCTCCTTTGAAACCAGGCCATTGTCCTAACAACCATCTCCTTTCCCTAGGGCATGGGGTCTGTACTGGAAAAAGAAAGAACGCGTAGTGCTTGAGATACGAACATGTACTTTTGCACATTTTATATTTACTGAGCAAATGCCATGTGCCTTTAAGCTAGCTGTTATATGTGTATTATGAGTAGTTCCTTCAATTCAGTCCTCACAGTATGTGATATCAGTGTTTCCTCTTTTTCTCTATATTTATGATGCATAAGGATTAAATATGTCCACACAGTCCAGGGCTGATGAGGAGCACATGGTCCTGTGGACATGTGCTTTAAAGGTCTTCACGTAGCCAGTTTCAAAGTTGAAAAGAATAAGACTCAACAATTTTGGGGGGCTGGGGTGAAGTCCAGCAGTAAACCAAGTGCTTTCCATGCACAAAGCCCTAGATTCAATCTCTAATACCTCAAAAAATATTTTCATGTACTTGGGATGTGAATTAAAGATCAGTCAGAAAAACAGAAGCATAATTGTTTTAACATTTTGAAATACTTGCAAGAAGAAATGTTCCATGAACAAGCAAAACACTCCTGGTTAAGGCGATACAGTCATTTCCCCAATGTTCACAGGCTAGAGTTGAAACGTCAGATCATGGAGCAAAGGCTCCTTGAGGAAAGTGACATCTGTTAGGAAGCCATGGCTTGGAGCCAGCAGGGCCTCCATCTGGGTGATTCTGGGAGAATCTGGTGGCTGAGGGCTTGGACCAGACCTGCCCCACTGAACAAGCTCCCCGCAGTGGTTACGGCATCATCTCACTGTGGGCTAAGTGATCATTAGAGATGCCATTCTTGTCCAGGGCATTAGGCTGAGTCGTAAACACTGGACTCTAATGTGTTAGCAGAGCCACAGATGGGCGCAAAATAACAGCTATGAAAATGTTCTCCAATTATCCTAAAGCCCAGATCTTGTGGCAGTGCAAACACCCCACTTTTGTTCAATCCCTGCCCTGGGTGGGGGGACGTTGTGCATGCAGTGTGGCTGCTTCCTCCTCTCTCATCCCAGTCATGTGCAGTGTGTTCTCAGCAAATCTTGCTCTCATCTCCAGTGGGCAAGAGCCAGACCTCACACACCTCTCCCAAGGTGCAAGCGAGGAGGACACAGCAATCAGCTTCTGATCTCCATCCTGGACTCTTCGGGTGACAGATCCACTTGGGCTCCGAGTTTGCTCTAAGATTATTTGATCTTCTTAAAAAATTCAAATCCTAAAATCACAAAACCATGAAGAACAAAATAAGCAAAATTATACGTTGTAAAGATTGAAAACTTTATCAAAATCTTGCCAAAGGCTTGCTTTGATTAATTCTCCTGGATTAAATAAGAAGAAAGGTTTTGGAAAAGTTATGCTTTATTCCTATTTTAAATATTTCAGATAAATATTCTGAGTAATTTTGTTTCAGATTAGGTATTTAGGTTCTATTTAGCTACTTTAATAGTAAAATAGTGACATCATAGATGAAAGCTCTCTGAACGAATGACTGTTCCTATATAATTGTTGGATGGAAACTGTGCAGGGGGGTAGCACTATTTTATTACATCTTACTCTTTTGGATTTTAAGGTTTTAGTTGAAAATCTCCTTTTCACATGTGGGAGGATGCAGTTGTAGGTGGGAAATTTTATGGAGCATAAAAGTTCTGCCCTTGGGGGAAGTTTTCTCCCTGGTAAAAATAGAATTTTCAAATGTAGTTCTTGTCCTTACAGCAGCAGGATGAAAGTTCAAATGTATCATAAACCCTCAGGTTAGTTTAGAAATTATAATAGGGAGATGTGATTGCATTTTTAATATTGAAATTAACTGGGATTCATCCAAGGAAACAAACACGTAATTTAATAAGTGAAACATTTTACCAAACTCGTTCCACCCTCCTTGCTTCTTTCTTCCTTGCAGGTTGACAAATGATAGATAATAAAATGGAAAAAGTACCCATCTGAGCTCCTTATTTTCCTGGCATTAGCTCCTTTAAAGCAATTCATCCTTCTTTTAGATAAGAGAAATCTAGGCAGTAGACGAATGGGGCTTTGGAACAAAGTAGTCATTTATTATTGCTTGTTATTAACCTTAAAAAGATATGGCGCTCTTATCTGAGTAGATATTTGGACTTCCTTTGACATCAAAAAAGCTTTTTCCTCTTCTAATTTAGTTCCTGAACTGGACAGGGAGAGATATTTTCACTTTTGAGAATGAGAACACGTTTGTCATCATCTGAACCGAGGACGGGGCTGTGGGCACCCAGAGGATCCCATGGTTGTCAGTTGTCCACAGACTCTGGGGACCACATGTCCCCAGAGCCTTCCAGAGATGAGGCTGGGATGGGACACCATGGGCACCTCGAGCCCTCACGCTCCCAGCCCCAGATCTGGTGTCTGAGGGACGGTTCTCCAGTCCCGAAGGCTGGCTGAGCCTCCCTGACCTTCTTAGGATATCAGGAAATGTTAATTTTGGGCTGCAAGGTTTCTGCATTCAGACCAGTATCTTCCCCTGAAATATCTATCCTGCTTTTACTTCATTTTTATGTGAATCATGTTATATCCCAAGTACATACAGTAAGACTCATATAAAAATGGATCAGCTGGGTAAATTGCACACCTGTAATCCCAGCACTCAGGAAACCAAGGCAGGAGGATCACTGTGAGTTTGAGGCCAGTCTGGGCTACACAGTGAGCTCAAGGCCAGCCTGCACTACGTGCAAGTATCTGTTGAGATAGTTAGATAGATAGATAGATAGATAGATAGATAGATAGATAGAAAATCATATATAAGTGTAAAACCACGGGTAACAAATCTCTGTGCATCCCCCAAATAATTTCTCGTCTCTGGAAGCATACTGAACAAGAACTAGAGCAAGAAAGCACTAAGTTTTCTGATAAAATTATAAATTATACTCAGTTAAGAAAAATAAGCAGTGTTTTCTTCAGTGAGCTTTCTGGACCCACAGAAAGGAATCTGAGACCCTGGAGACACAGCCCTGGCTTGTCTGCCATTGTCCTGTGTGACCAGGTGACAGCTGGCGTCACAGCCTTCAGGTCACCCTCAGGAGGGCCTCCTAATCTGCTCTGGCCAGTTTGAAGGCTTAGTTTTCTTAGATTTGTAGCTTACAAGATGCTTTCATTCGTTTTATCTCAGTCATTTTCCTGAGATGCACAGAGGAGCTGAGAGAGTTGATCCACAAAGGCCACAAACCCCTAGAGCATCGGAGAGCAAATTTCAGTCTGCTGTGCTTTCATTGCCTTCTCCAATGAGCTGTGCAGGTGGCCTTGGGGGCTCGCCTGTGATGTCCCTGGGGACAGGGAGCTCTGTTACTTCACCCCCCGCCCCAGGCACATGCTTTGTCACCTCAATGCACAGTCATTCTTCGTCAAGAATGTGGTATGAAGGAATCTCAGGACAACATTGCAGCTGGTATTGGCCAAGAGGAGTCTGATGCAAGTTCAAGCTTAAGAGATCGCTTGCCCTGTGTGCCTTTTGAATTTCCAGGAGTCCCACTTAAATTCTTCAGGTAAAAATTCTTTGCAAATTAGGTAAGCCAGTGTTACTATTGGCAAAAAAAAAAAAAAAAAAGAGAGAGAAAATTGTAGATAATGCTAGTGCAGTTGTCCTTTACCACTTTTAATTCTTGGTCTGTAATATTTTGGTGTGAACAGAGGTGCCCGGGTTAGGAGATTTGGAGGAAGAGGAGGGAAGGGAAGAGGTCGTGGGGCCCCCATGGTAAGGAGCTGAGAGCCCAGGGAGAAATGAGCTCCTGGCCATGGTTTCTGTTGACATAAAGTCCCAACTCTCCTTTGCAGGGGTAAGAGGAGAGCTTACCCTGGCCCCCTGTCAATGGCCGCGGCCAAGGAACGCGGGTTTAGGTTTCTCTGAGTGATGTGTTCCTGGCCCTGGTCATGCATACTTGGTGCAGAATAATGGACTTCCTGTTCCTCCACAGCAGAACTGTCACCTTGCAGAGGAGTTTCGGCCCTCACTGCGGGGCGCAGGCGCCGTTCGTGGATCAGTGCCAAGGTTGGTGCTCTGGGTGCAGATTGGTGTCTTCCCCTGTGCCAGGCCCAACCTGGTATTGGGCCATGGTCCTTCGGGGGTCTTGTGAGTGGCTTGGGTTTTCCTGTCTGTTTCCGGGTGCTGGGGTGGAACCGGGCCTGGCACATGCTGAACAGGCTTCTCCCTGGAGCGGTGGCCCTAGTGGCTGCCTGTTGCTTGTGGGGTGTCTTTTCGCTGTTTCAGAACAATCACCAAAAGCTCTGTTCTCTCACATAGTATTTTTTTCAGTCATACCTCCATTTAAAAAAAAATCATCTCTTCCTGGTTTTTACCACCTTGGCTTTTTATGTATTTATTTTTGGTACTGGGGATCGAACTCCAGACCTTGAACTTACAAAGCAGGTGGTGGCATCACTGAGCTAAATCTCTGCCCCACCTTGGCTTTTTATTTATTTATTTATTTATTTATTTATTTATTTATTTATTTATTTTTTGGTACCAGGGATTGAACTCAGGACCTTGCACTTGCAAGGCAGGTGGCGGAACCACTGAGCTAAATTCCCAGCCCACCTGAGCTTTTTAGTACAGCTCCCAAAGATAAGAAATATTCATTCCCGCCCCCCACAAAAGGGCACAGTTAAGTAACTAAGCATCGCATGGCCTGCGAGGGAATGGCCATAGTGCTGTGACCTCGTAGGTCTCCGATCACACGCTGCATGCCTGGGCCGTGGGAGGTTATCGGCCCAGCTGGGGACTCACAGGGGAGGGGTCAGGGTGACCACCCCATGCCCTACCTCTAGCCCTGCCTGCAATGTCAGGATCTACCCCAGACACCGTGGAGGAGCCTCGGGGAAGCTACTTCAGTCACAGCAGCACAGGATCCCCTTGAGTACCAGAGAGGGGGTGATGGCTTGGAGGGAGGCTTCTCCCATGGCAACGGGGAATGGCCACTCCGGGAGGGAGGACGCGATGGGGAGAAACTACTATTTGGTGCTCCAGTTAGTTTTATATTTGATAGTTATGGCCCCTCGACTGTCAAGTAACTAGAAAAGTGGGAGAATTTAACTGAGGATGGCTTGGCTTGGCGTTTCCCTCTGTGAGGAGCTTTGATGATATCCCTACATTGGTTCTCTTTCACAGTGGACTAGATGCCTGGGACAATAAAAGGACCAGAGTAAAAGGAAAACAAGAGAAAAGGAAGAGGGGATGAGGAGGAAGAAAGAGGAGGGGGAGGAGGAGAGGCCCAGAAGGGAGTGATGGCGAAGGTGTGGTCTGACCTTCACCGTGAGGAGCCAGAGATCTGCTCTAGCTGCAGCATAGGAGAGTAAGGATACCCTTCCGGCCAGCCCAGTCCAAAGTTTGGAGCAACAGGAAATGTGACCTCAGTCCCCACATGCAGCCTGCTGGGCTGCACTGTGGAAAGCCAGGCGATTTTCAGCTGAGTCCTGCAGCGGGAGGTGATTTTCACTCATGATGCTGCCTGGCCCCGGTATTCTCTGGGAAACGGGGCACAGCACGGGGTAGAATTTCATGGAAACCCATCCGGGGAAATGGCCCCAACCTCCCGGCAGAGGCGGGGGCTCCAGCAGAGACACTGCTCTTGTGCAGCGGGGTCTGCCTCGCACTCTTCAGTGAAATCCAGCTCATCCTGACAGCCCAGCCTTTCCTGGTAAACTCGCCTTCGGTTCTGCACATCAAGGTGTGTGTGTGTCTGTGTGTGTGTGTGTGTGTGTGTGTGTGTGTCCGTCCTAGAGATCAAACCCAGGGGCAGTGTAGCACTGAGCTATGCCCCCAGCCCTTTTACTTTGTATTTAATTTTATTTTTAAATTTTGAGTCAGGGCATTATTAAGTTGCCCTGGCTGGTCTCGAACTTGTGGCCCTCCTGTCTCAGCTTCCCGAGGAGCTGGGGTTATAGGCAGGCACCACTGTGCAGGATTAATATTTTGTTTGAATAGCAGGTCTCATTAAAATTTCTGTGAACATCTTTAGGATAATTCTTAGGCTGTGATGACAAGGTTAACACATAAAGATCTTTTTTTTTTTGGTACCAGGGATCGAACTCAGGTCTTTGCACTTGCGCAGCAGGAGGCAAAACCACTGAGCTAAAATCCCCAGCCCCTAACATAAAGATCTTTAGCTCTCTCTTTCCCCCTTCTCTCTTGCATTCCTCTTTCTCCTGTCTTTTGTTATTCCAGGTTGCTTAGAAGTTTATTTCCATCCAGACCTAGCTACAAAGCAGATATCTAAGAATTAACTCCTAGACTCATTGAGACTAAAATAATAATGATGATGATAATAATAATAATAATAAAGTGGCTTTAAAAAAATACACGAGCTGCTATAGGACCTGATTCTTGTGAAAAATTTGGGCCATAGCTTATGTGAGGTTTAAAAATGGAAATCTTTTTTTTTTTCTTTTTTTGGTACCAGGGATTGAACTTGGATCCTTCCGCTTGCAAGGCAGGTGGCGGAACCACTGAGCTAAATTCCCGGCCCCTGAAAATGGAAATCTTAATGTTCCTCTTTATCATAAATGTAATTTGGATTTAGTGATCATTTCATGAGCTGGTCGATTTATCTTCCTATATTTCTATCTTATAAATGTGTTGGCAAAACAGAGATGTCTTTAGAAATGGTCAGCATTCTCTGTCACGTGCTCAGTGTGGGCCCCGGGTGGTGGTGGAATGAAGGGGTGCGCTGCCCATGGGTCCCTCTGTCCACCTGGGAATCTTCCTGCCCACCTCGACTGAGCAGCGTTTCCTTGCCTAGACCATTCTGGTAATGTGCTGACCTTGCAAGGACTGAAACCTTTAAGACAGGAGGCGGAGTAACCCTTTCCCCCTTTGAGTTGCAGGTGTCAGGGGGTTTCGTCGCAGCCACAGGGGAAGTGACTGAGACACTCAGGTTGTGAAATGTCCAGCGGATGGCGAGAGGACTTTCTCCCGTGCTTCCACGTTTCCTCGAGGAATGCAGACCACTGTTGAGAACAGGTGTTCAAGGTAAACGTAAACGGGATAAACATTGCCAAGTGAATTCCTCACGGCTTCTAAAAGCTTTTTCAGTAACCTGAAATCCTAAGTTATGTTATATGCTAAATTGAGTAATAGTCATTAGATGTCTAGATCATTTCTAAGTAAGTTGCAACATTAAGACTTTGGCTATTAAGCCTAAGTTTAAAGACTGCACTTTGGTAATTCTGCTTGTATATTGTGCAGAGGAAGCAAGGCTAAATAGGTCGAGGCCCATTTCCACACTTCCGAGCTACGCTGTGAGCCAAGACGGCGGCTCTTGCCTGTGGTTGTTGGAGGCTGAAGCGGAAGGATGGCCTGAGCCCAGGAGGAGTCCAGGAAGGAGAAAACACTTTGCATCATGAGAAAGCATGCATTTCCCACCCTCTTTGCGGTATCTCAGATTGAACCGAGGGCCTTCACTGAACCACACCCTCAGCTCTCTTTAACATCGAGGCAGTGTCTTGCTAAGTTGCCAAGGCAAGGCTCAAACTTTGTTTGGGGGGGGTGGGCACCAGAATGGAACTCAGGACCTTGCACTTTCCAGGCAGGTGGCAGAACCACTGAGCTAAATCCCTAGCCCCTAGGGCTCAAACTTTTAATCCTCCTGCTTCAGCCTCCCAAGTGCTGGGATCACAGGTGTGCGCCATTGTGCCTAGCAGAAAAGCACATGTCCCTAAGAATTACTAGTTACCTAAAGGGCCTAGGGATTGATAACCAGAACTGCAAAGAGCAAGGGAAGCAACTCTGTATGTGAGGAACAAGAGGCGTCTTTTATACAGGAAGTTACAGAGTGTGAGAAGGTTTTGGGGCCAAAAGAAAGTAAAGTTTTTGTCCTTAAAGTGACTATGATTCCAAAGTAGGAAAGAGAGGTAGAATACAGAACTGAGAGTTTGGATGAACTGTGAAAGATTTGAAGAAGTTGTAAAAGGGGCTTGGAAGGAATGAATAAAAAATGTCAGGCAAACTAAAGAGGATTCCCCCGAATGCAGGGGTGGCAGGGAGCCTACACCTGAGTCCCCAGAAGGTGGCTTGAAGGGAAGTATGGAACAGAGTGGGTCTCACTGCAGGTTCCAGGGGCACTGCTCTGTGACGATCTATGGGAAGCAGCAACCAGGCTGGTGACAAACGGGACTTTAACTGGGGACACCACACCGGAAGTGCCCATGGTCCCCAATTAAATGATGCTCTTGGGTGCCCCATAGTCCAAGTACCTGGCATGGACTCAATGAGACCACAGCCGTCTGCCACGGGGGCTGTACATGGGCAATGCTGCAGGACATTTGTCAGAGTCTCATTTCCCTTTGCAACTGTGACCTAGAAGTAATATTTGGCTATGACCACACAATCTGGGAAATTTGAATTTCTCACAAGACTGGCCTTGTGTCTCTGGCTCCATGACTAACAGTGTTTGGGACACGGGAAAGGATGATTTTTTGGGGATGAAATTCGTCATTATGTTGCTTTATTTCCTGACTTCTATAATGAGGTTAACTTTAGTTTCCAGAGCTGGATGGAACATAATACCAAGAGAGCAGAACAGCTAAAACTATTAGCAATGGATAAGGGTCAGAATGATTTGCATATTGAAAACCGATTTTTCATAGAATTAGGGCTAACATCTCTTCGTGAGGTTACAGCCATGGAGTCAAACTGGCCTGAAGAGAAGCGAGAACGGGGAGATGTTGCTGAGTTACCCTGAATACTCTAAACACCAAGGAAGTATTTCATGATGTGCAGGCGACTGCTCGGTCGCGGTGGCTGCAGAATTCTCTCCTGCTGCATGCAGCCTGCAAATGTCACATGGCTCACAGAACATGGAGGACTAGGAGCATCAGGACTGGGCCAGGATGGCCAGGGCCCAGGGCGCCTCCTGAGCGGGGAAGGACCTGTGCCTGTGCTGGGCCTCGGCCTGCAGTCCTGGAGCAGCTGGGCCCTCATCCCTGTGCCCAGGGCGGTGCTGGCCGCAGTGGAGCCGCAGGCTGAGTTCCCTGCAGAGGCCCCTGGACCTGCAGGCCCGGCAGGCTGCTGGATTGAGCAAGGTCTGGGTTTCAGGAGCCGGTTCTGTGGGGCTCTCGCGGTGCCTTTGACAGTTGTTTACTTTCAGTCTGCGCTGCTGTTGGGTTGAACGCTCGGAATGGATGGTGAAGGTCAGAAGGTCCTGATCTCCCACCAACCCGAGAGCTGAGCCTCCTGTTACGAAGCCGTGGGTGGGGCCGCTGCCCGTCTGTCCTCCCAGTGCTCTGGGCGGCTGAGGTAGGAGGTCAAAAGTTTAGCAGTTTAGCCACTTTAGCAAGACCCTGTCCCTGCAACAGGAAAAGAACTGGGGATGCAGCTCCATGCAGAGGCTCTGGGTTGGGTCACCAGTACTGGGGATGATGATGATGATGACAGAGATAAAAGGGCACATTTCAGAGAAAGGTATTATTCTCCCTCTTTGCATCTTAAGTTCTCATCCTTGATCTTAGGAGGGAAACATTCTAAACAGCCTGGTGCGAATTTTCCTAGATGTTAGTAAATGTAAGTATGTACGTGCACAGTTTTTGTGTGTTTTCACAACATCCTGCCCTCTGACATTTTCATTAAATTGTTCAATACTATTTTAGTACCTAAAATTGTTCCCCAAATTGTAGGAATATCCTAGGCCATTTCTAAGATTATAAAGCATGAAACCATGGTGAGATCATGCTGAGCACACTGAGGTGAACGGGTACAGAAGTATCAGGGATGTAATCTCAGTGCTGTGGGAGGGCTGAGGCAGGAGGATCACACGTCTCAGTATCCCTCAGCCCTGAGAGAGAGAGAGGAAAACAGAGGGAGAGAGAGTGATTGAGAGAGGAAGGAGGAGGAGGAGGAGCAGCCAGGGAAACAGAGGTTCGTATAACTTTCAGTTTCAGTTAGTCAAACTAAATCAGTTCATCATTGTATCCTAAGGGTACGAGCTGAACATCCCCAAAGCCATAATCTCTAAGGCAAAATGCTAAAAACCTAAAACCTAAAAAATGTTGACTACTGCCATCCATGGAAAATTCCACATCACACACAAAATTATTAAGAGTATTATAAAATTACCTTCTGGCTGTGTGTTTAAGGTGCATATGAAACACAATTGAGCTTTGTGTTTAGAGTGGAGTCCCCTCCCCAGAAAATGTCATTGTGTGCAAATGTCCTACACTGGGAAGCACTTCTGGTCCGAAGCATTTCAGACTTGGGGTATCTCCTGTGTGACCCACAGTATAGTCATCAGCACTTGCTTTGTGGCTGAAGTGGAAGAGACAGGCCAGGGCTTGTCTCCAGGCTAAATGTGCCACTTGACCAATCACTTAACTCTGGAGTTGTGTTTCCTTATCCAAGCAGCGACCGGATTAGACTTGATGCTATCTATGGTTCTATCTATTCCTGATTAGTGCTTTAATTTCCTCACGAATCTTGTGGGGTAAAAGCACTCTTTGTTCTGGGATATTCCTGGTGGCCTCACCTCATTCCCACTGGTGGCCACCATGCCTGTCACCCCGGTCACGTTACTCTGCAGTCCTAGCTTCTGAGAACACCTGCAGCTGGTGAGGGGTTTTCCATTCTTTAGCACATCCGGCTGTCATAGTTCCTTGGTGATGAAACTGAAACCAAGCAGAAGTTCCCTTGATCCCTACTTTATAGACTGAGGGACAAATTCAGAGAGGCCTGCAGGGAACTGGTTCCTACACTGGTGGTCTCAGTATCAGTGGCCAAGTAGACAGGTGATCTGGGTGGAGCCACTGGCTTTGTCCTTATTTAAGAGTCTGAGCTGTAGTATATTTGTAATAACGGGGACTGAATATTATTCAATACTGGCAATACATCAAAAAGGAAGCTTAAACTTGGGGAGGGGATTTGCTTTGAGCGGAAGATCCTTGCAGGCATTTGTTCTGTGTCACTAGATGTCTTGGGTCCAAAGGGACTTGCAGGCTGTCCTGACTGCCTTATTGTACCAGATGCTCCAGTGCTTCAGATCCATGTTCTGTCACTGTCCCCTGCATTCTGAGGCATCCTGGGCTTTTTAGTTAGCATTCTTCTTCCTGGGATGTGTGTCTCCTCGTCTGTCAAACTATTACCCACTCTTTTAACTCAGGGTGCCCTTCCTATGAATTATTTGCTCACTATCACCTGCAGCCACAGAGCTCCTCTCTCACCACTGCTGTGTGTATGTGTGCGTGCGTGGGTGTACATGTGTGTGTGCACGCATGTGTTTTGAATCCAGGACCTCCTGCATGTTCAGCTCTGCCATGACCTTTAAAATCTTCACCACTGCAATGGTCTCACATCTCTCTGACCTATGATCCCAGCTTTGTAGAGGTAAAATGGGGGTCTCAGTTTAGTGTTGGATTCCTAGACAGTAGGCATGGTGATGCAAATACTGAAAAGATGTATTAATAAGGACATTAATTTCACTGGAATTTATAAAATTAGCAGTTTAGCACAATTTTAATTTTACTTTCAATGTAATCTGTTACCCAAACTTTTCCTTTCCTTAATAGTACTCAATGTTTCTTTTTAAAATTTTGAATCAGGGTCGGGGATTTAGCTCAATGGTTTTCGCTGCCTGCTGCACAAGTGCAAGGACCAGAGTTCCATCCCCTGTACCAAAAAAAAAATTTTTTTTTGAATCAGTTACAATGTTACACAAAAGTTGCAAGCAATTACAATGTTATACAAAAGTCACAAGCAGTTACAATGTTACACAAAAGTTGCTAGCAGTTACAATGTTATACAAAAGTTATAAGTAGTTACTATGTTACATATAAGTTGTAAGCAGTTACAATGTTATACAAAAGTTACAAATAGTTACAATGCTACTCAAAAGTTGAAAGCACAATAGACTTTTACTTGTGAGTTGCTATCTGACCCCTTTCTCCTGAAATAAATTCATCTGTATTTCCTACATCTTTGGCCAGGCCCATTTCCTTGCTTTCAAGCATGAGGAGCTATTCTGGGTTCATCTTGTTCTTCATCTATCTGCTGCTGGAGTCAGCCCTTTTCCTCAAGAGCTCTGGTATTGTTTCTTGAAGAATCACACTTGGAAGCCACGCTCAGTGCCTTAGTTACTGCGTTCCTTGCTGTTGGCATGTTCTTTCCAGGCCTGCAGTGATGAAGCTGGGAATTATGTATAACTGTCTAGACCTCCGTTTTCCTCTATGGAGACCATTAATTGATACTGATGTTGCCAATTTTAGCAAGGTCTAGTCTTGTTTTCTCCTTCTTTACATTTCCAATTTCATTTTCTAACTGTGAGAAAACTGGTTGCTATAACCCACAGTATACTTATTTATTCAAGCAATTCCTTTGTGTTTTAGTTACTTTCTCATTGCTGGGACAAAATACCTGACACCCACAACTTGAAGGAGGAGAGATTCATTTTGGCTCACCGTTTGAGTTCCTATTCTGCTAGTTTCAAGGCAAGGCAGCATGGCAGAGGGGCTTGACAGAGGAGAAACAGCTCCTGGCACTGCAGTGGGAAGTAGAGAGAGATCAAGGGAGGAGGAGGAGACAGACCCTTCCGGGCCACGCCCTCGGTGACTCACCTCCTCCAATCAGGATTCATCTCACAACATCATGCCCAGCTGTAAACCCATCAGTAGATTAATCCAGCATCACACACCCATGATTCAGGTCATCCCCCAAAGCCCCACCTATGAGCGCATGAGGCTTTGGGGGACATCTAGATATAAAGCATAGCACCTTGTGTATAGCTGTTATGCTTTGGATCTAGAATGCCCCCCAAGACTCCTGTTCAGAGGTGGGGCTTTTGGGGGGGCTGACTGGGTCATGGGTGTACTGTGCTCATGAGCAGATTCATCCTTGAGGAATTAATGGGTGATGTACTGTTCCCAGGTAGGGTCTGGTGGGAAGAGGCAGGTCGACGGAGGCTGACCTGGGAGTTTGCATCCTTGTCCCTATCTCCTTTCTCTCTCTCTGCTTTTGGCCACCACGAGCTGAGCAGCTTTGCTCCACCAGGTCCTTCTGCCATGATGGCCTTGCCTTGGAGCCTACAACCATGGACTGAACCCTCCTTAAGCTTCAGACATTGACATCAGCTATTTTTTTCCCCAAAGATGGGAATGTTGACCTATACCATAATTAATCCAGTTCTGTTCCCCTATTCCCTCTTCCTCTCTTATGCTTCCTGGGTCCTGGTTTCCCTTCCCCACAGGCTGCTGCTCCTTACCCCCACCCCAGGAACATCACTATCACTCTGTATCCATCAGCACAGACACTTGCTTCACCTGCCCAGTCCCAGCTTCCTGTGTTGGTTGTCTCTTTCTATCTCCATGGATTCCCTCCACTCCATTCGGGCTCCAGCAGCCACCCCAGGCCTCCCTCTCTTCCAAGTAGGCTATATTGAGAAGGATGCACCCCTCATCCCCCTGAAAGCTAGCAGACCCTGCCAGGCACCCCCATGCCTACCTCTGAGGGCATCTTCTCGTAGCCCATACCATTCCCAGATCCGTGACCCCTCACACGCCAGCTGCCCACTCCATCCCCTCCTGCTGGAGTCTCTCTGCCCTCACTGGGGCTCTGGTACCCACTTTGGGGCCACTGGGCTCTGAGCTGTGCTCCACCCAGGAGCTCCAGGATGGGAAGGGAAAGGGCAGGAGGGAGGGCTGGGTCTTCAGGGTCCTTTCTAGTCCTGCCCAGGGACACACGGGCACGAAGACGTTTAAAAGAAATACATTTGTTCCTCATTTGTCATGGTCACGAAAGACTTGGGCTCAGAAGAATTTGAAGATATTAAGCAAAAATGAGATTTGAAGTCAACTGTCCTTTCAGCTGGAGAATTAGACTTTTCCTTGACTTCTGCGGGTCTCGTGTTTTTTCCTGATACATGAATTAGACATTTAGAAGTAAAAAGGCTGGGATGGTTCTTGCTGCCCCTACTAACTTGTCTTGGTTTATCGATGAGGGCGCCGGACCCAGCGAGGTCCAGCGACTCTCGGGATTCCTGAGTCAGCAGTGGAAAGGGCAGCTCCCAGGGCCTGCTGGTGCTCCTGGTACTCGCTCCATTGTTACTGAAAACCGTTTGAATGCTAAGGCAAATTCCCAAGAGACAGAGGCTGTGCCTCCTGCCTTCTCTTCCAGGAGGGTAGTTTTTCTCTTCAGCCATGCTGCTGCTGTCAGGGTGCCCTACGTGAGGCCCCAAATGACCTGAATAGTGCTTTGGCGCTTTTAGCTTATTAGGGTGGAAGCTCTAGAAATTAGCTCACTTCCTTGGGAGCTTCTACCTTGTCATTTTCTGAATGCCAATTGCACGCTTGTGTTATGTTACCTGTACTTGGAAAAGCTGTCAAGCGGGGTGATTGTCACCCATCTTACTGTTCGTCTTGTAGGGTTGATGGATGAGCAAAATGTGAGTGACACGAATGACTGATAAATTATATTTTCAAAAAAATCCACGATATAAAACTTGCATTATTGAAAACTCACGGTCTTTGTTGAAAAATCCACATAGCACTGTCCATATACCCCTTTGTAACCAGCAAAGTGGGTTGTGGAGGAGCTGGGAATGAACAGCTTGTGGGGTAATAGAGGAGCCTTTTATTTATTTATATTTAAAAAATGTAATTTAATTTAATATTTTTTGAGACAAGGTCTCACTTTGTAGCCCAGGCTGTCCTCAAATTTGCCGCGTTCCTCCTACCTCAGCCTCGCTAGTGCTGGCTCGATAGTACAGGGGTGCGCCACCAGGCTGGCCAGAGGAGGCTTTCAAGGAGTCATTGGTTCCTAAAGGACCCCTTGAGCCAGGAGGCCAAAAGGAAAAACAGGCAACAAACTGCACTAACAAACCCAATAAAAGGCTTGGACGCCAGCAGTGGCAGGAGTGACTTCCGGCCTTGGTGAATCACTTTGCACAGTGATTCTGGAGATCTCTGCTAGCAGAGGTGCAGACTGCGCCAGGAGAGGCCACGTCCTGGAGTCCCTAGCTGGGCCGGTCGCACCGCGCTTTTACTGCGTCGGCCCCCCCCCCCCCCCCGGCGCGCCTCCCTGTCCTGTCCTGGGCCTGGCGGCTCCCGGATTCTGTCTCCCTCGCTTTCTTGGCTTTCTTCGCGTCTCAGCCCCAAGGCCCCCGCAGGTGAGGCCCTCCCGTCCTGCTGACCTGCTCCGGGGGCTCGGGCTCCGTGTCTCTTTCTTGGTGTGTGGCCGCCGGGCTGCGCGGCCCGAGGCTCCCTGGCAGCCGACGGCGAGGCCCGGTTTCACTTTGCGCCCGGCAGGCACAACCTTTGTCCCCAAACACCACCTTGGCGTCGCACAAACTCGCTGGGCTCACACCCGAGCCAGAGCGTCGTGACCCTCATCCGAACAAACAAACCGCCTGTGATCTGCGGATGTCCCGCCAGGGCAGGAAGAGCCCTGTCCGCCCTGCACACTCCTGACTCGGCTTCCTCTTTTTCCCGAGGGTCAGAAGTGCAACCAAAGCAATTCCTGTCGGTGTCCGAGACCATGAGGGGCTGCTGGCTCCGGTCCAGGACGCCGAGGTAACGGTGATCGCGACACCGCCGGGGACGCGCCGGGCCTGGACGTGGCCGCGGGGCGCGGGGCCCCGGGAGGGGCGGGGTCGAGGCGGGGCGGGGACAGGGCCGCCTCTTATCTGACGGGCTCCCCGCGGGAGCGGAGGACGGGGACTCAGGGGCAGTGTCGCCTCGGCACACAGAGACGCAGACGCGGCAGACGCGGCGCGGGCGGGACAGGTGCTGGGCCGGGAACCCCAACCTGCCCGGCCCGAGAGCGACCAGGAAGGGGAGCGGGTCAGGGAGGAAGGGTCCCCTGCCCCTGGCACGGGTGGAACCCGGCCCTCGAGCTCCGTCCCCAACCCTTCTGCATTTTTCATTTTGAGACAAGGTCTCGCCCAGTTGCCCGGCTGGGCTGGAACGTGCGAACCTCCTGCCTCAGCCTCCCCGAGTGCTGGAGGACAGGCGCGCGCCGCCGGGCCGGGCGGGAGGGCGGTGGAGCCGCTCCGACCCGGGGCCCCACGTGTCCACCTCGGCGGGGACAGAGAGGGTGGAGCCGGGCCTCACCGCGTCCGTCCCCTCCCGCAGGCTGCGCGCCAGGCCGGGTCCGCGCCCACGATCGTCCCGCGCCACCCCGAGGCCCCGCGCGGCGCCCCGCTAGCCGGACCGGACCCGGACCGGGACTCGACCAGCCCTGCCCGCCCCGCCCCGGACCGGACCGGACCTGACCCAACCCGGGCCCGCCCCTCCTGGCCATGGCTGCGGCGGCCGCGCTGCTGCTGCTGGCGGCGCCCGGGCTCCGCGCGCAGGGCCCCACGCGCGCCTTCAGCGAGGACGTGCTCAGCACCTTTGGCGCCAACCTCAGTCTTTCTGCCGCGCAGCTCGGGCTGCTGTTCCGGGAGCTGGGCGCTGGCCACGGCAGCCACGCGGGAGCCATGGGGCCGGGCGCGCTGCACTTCAACCAGGTACGCGGGGCGCGGCCGCGGCGGGGACCCTCAGTGCGCGCAGCTCCACCACGCGGGTGGACGCCGGGACCCTGCGGGTGCACGACCCCCCCGCGCGCGGCCCGGACTTCTGGGCGCGCACGCCGGGACCCTGCGCGCGCGCGGGAGGGGGGCGCGGACTTCTGCGCGTGCACGCCGGGGCCCTGCGAGTGCACAGAGCCGTCCCGGCGCGGCGGTGCGGGCTAGGGGACCCTCTGGGCCCGGCTGGTGACCCAGTGCGGATCTGGCGGCCAGAGCTACAGCTGTCCTCATAGCGAGCTCGGAGGTCAGGGCCTCGAGGTCCTAAGATGTTACACGAAGTTTCTGGGGGAGCCGAGGGCCGGAAACTGCCCTGAGAGACTGATGGTGCGCGTGAACGGGAACAGGGACAGCAGAAAGGTGGCTGCGGGCGCCGCGCTCCTCCTCGGCTGCCCTTCATCGGCGGTGTGAACACTGCCTGCCACTGTCCTGGCTCCTGTGCACCTCCTGAGGCAGCTAGGGTCGAAGCGCCCATGGGACAGATAGGGAAACCGAGGACACCTGGAAACCGAGCTCATGGCTCACTGGGTGGCCGGCTGGGCTCGCACTGTGTTTCTTATCTGTCAGGTCCAGTGTTTGACCCTAAAATCATTAAAAGCAGAAACTACATTTGGCAGTGTGTACACACAGTGCCTCCAGTCATTTGATGCCCTCGGGCTTCGGGACACCTGGCAGACCCTGGAGTGCGTAAGGGGCCACCTGTTGGTTGCAGAGCAGTGGCCTGGCACGCAGGGGCCTGGTGGGCTCCCAGAACTCCAGAGGGGCTAGGAGGCGCCATTAAATCAAAGCCTCGATTTCCCTCTAATCCTCCTCCTGATGTGGAAGGGCAGAGTACCATGTTTCCACACCATCTGTTACTTTTGGGCAATGGTCATGCATTAGCAAAGGTTTTTGTTTTTGTTTTTTTGTGGTTCAAGACTTTTGGGAAAGTGCAAACTACAGGCATTTTCCAGTGACTCTGACCTCCAATTTCAGGCAGGGAAACGATCGTCAGATACAACCTTGCAAATAACATCGTGAAGATGGTGTTGTTCTTTTTGTTATTAATACCAGTGAAGATAAACAGTAGTCAAGAAGTTGAACTTTATATTGTCCTGGGCTCTTTGACCTAGAATGGTTTTGTGGTCCTGTGTGCATGTATTTTTAGTAAGCTGTCTGTAGTCCCAATTTGGCATGGTATTTATTATATTTGGTTTAAAGTCTGTGTAATGGTATGTTGGAAAGACTGACCTGCCCACATGTTATACTGATCTTTTAGAAAATAATGCAAATAACTCCCTTGCTAGTTGTGTGGCCTTCCTTTCAAGTAGGAGAAGCTGTGGAGCTGACCAGTGCTCTAGGCAGGGGGGTCGTGGGCCTGGGAGGAGACTGGGACTGGACTTGAGCTGCCTATCTGCTGCCCACACGCTGCTTGACCTAAGTGATACCCTTATCTTGCAGTGTCTGCAGGTACATTGTAAAGGGGCCAGAGACACCCCCAAGCTTACAGAGATACTGGAAAGGGAGCCCACATTGTTGAGAAAAGTTGGCTGAGTGTCCTAGCAGTGTGATTCTTGGCTATTATTAGGGAGGATGTCTCAGCAGATGAACCATATGCATGTTGATACCTTGCTGTTCATCCTCAGGTTGCCATGTTTAATTACCCTCCCTGTGGCCTCTGCAGCCATTAAAGAGACAGGAAGAAGCCACGAAACATAAGGAAAGTTTACCACTTAATCAGACCCAGCAAGCCTCTAATTGAAGTTCTAAAATGTCCCAATGAAAACAACAATCATTGGCTAAATGATGACACATTAAATGCCATCTAGAACCATCCTTTAATTTGCTGGTAATTGCTGGGCTTCAGCCAAGACATTCTCAGTGCTCCAGCCTGAAGCCGTGCAGTGAGAAGCAAACCTTATGGTTCTTAACGGCTTCATACCTGAGAGAACTCGACTACAGGGCCTCACTCACCACAGAGGGACTGAACAGAGTGTGGTTTATTGTGAACAAGGCAGGGGAAATAGCATTTGTTCTTCTGGGTCAGGGATTCACCGAATCTTCTACAAGATCTTTCTCCAAGCGACGTTGTTCTTTTGGATGGGGCTGTGGTATTTACGAGGCCATCTTCTTTCAGGTAGTGGACTGCTGAAGGCCAGAGGATTGGTAGATAATTTTGAAAAGATTTCTAATATTTTTTTCAGTATCCCTAAGCACTGATTGTCACACTGGAGACAATAGCACACTTCCGGTCATTTCTGTGCTTCTTATGCCCACTGAGGGGACACAGAGCAGTGGAGCAGGGGAGCCCTTCAGCCGAGCGGCCCCAGGGCCCTGGGACCCACACAGGTCTCACCTGCCAGGATGAGGGGTTCCCGGGAGCCCTGCGTCGGGGCATCGTGGGGCCTAAGATGTTAGTGCAGGTGCTCCTTTCCCATTCCTTTCTCCGTGTCCAATAGGGTGTCTCCGGGTGTGTGAGTGTGCATGTGTATACACACGTGTGTGCACCTGTGCACACGTGTAGGCACCTGTTAAACAGCCTGTGCACCCGCTGCCAGCCCCTCCCTCTCCATCCAAACCCCCAGGCTCCGAGGAGGGTGCAGGCGCTCCAGGAGGTGGCTCGAGGGTGAGGTGACCTTTGTCCCACACCACAAACCTCGCCAGCACTTTGTGGGGTGACTCGCAGCCCTTTCCCGCAGCAGTTTTCCCTCACCTTCCTCTCTCCTATTGCCTGAACCCCATTTTAATCTCTTTGGATTCATGTCCCATCATCCTAAAGCGGTGCAACAAACACTCTTCTTTCAAACCCTTCTAACTGTCCTCGTGTCACTGGGAAGCCATGTCCTGACACAGTGAGGACTTCCTTCCTTCCTTCCTTCCTTCCTTCCTTCCTTCCTTCCTTCCTTCCTTCCTTCCTTAAGGCCCCTCACTTCCTTGGGCCTCGGTTCTTTGTGCCCTTGATAAAGAATTCAGTCAAGACACACAGCCATTCAGAAATCTAAGTA
This sequence comes from Heterocephalus glaber, assembly GCF_053883595.1. Lineage (NCBI taxonomy): Eukaryota > Metazoa > Chordata > Mammalia > Rodentia > Bathyergidae > Heterocephalus > Heterocephalus glaber. Next base: position 8,097,494 of record NW_028258413.1, read on the forward strand.
GAGTTTATTGTAAACGGATATAGAGAGAGCTACGTCTTCAAGCGAGAAGGTGGGCAGTGCCCTGCGTGCGAGTTTGGATGCCTTTTATACACAGAGGTCAGGGCATACTGGCAATCATGTGCCTGTCACTCTTTTCTTTTAGGGGTTTCTTGGGGATGTTGGCATCTCAAACTATCTTCCTTGTTCCTTTCTAGTGGTCAGTTCCCATGGGGCCCTTAATCCTGTAAGAATCCCAGCCCTGTCTCCACCCAAGGAGGGAGAGTCTTTGAAGAATGGTCTCTCTCCTGCTATCGCTGGGTGTGGGCTGTGCACCTGCGGTCAGGCATCAGGAGGAATGCGTACAATGGGTAACTTCCGATGTCACTGTGCTCTGAGGCCTAACCAGCTATTGCAGGTGTGTCACACATTGGAGCCTTTATCTCCTCACTTACTGTAACTGGTAAAATGTGCTACTTCTGAATCCTCCTTTGTGCCTGCTAACGTCTAACCCTCCCTCCACCTCACACACTTACTGGTGGAGGCTACATTCTGCTTGCTTTTCAGAGCTGGTGATGGAATCCGGGCCTCCCACCTGAGAGGCAGGCGCTCGCACCTGCGCTGCCTCCCAGTGTGAAGTCTCAACCGTGAGCCTGGCTTTGGGGCCCTGCCCCCTCTGTGCCCACTAAATGAAACCATTCATGCTCTCTGAAGCCCCCGACGTTTGCTCAGCCAGCTCTTAGCTTATTTCCCTCCTTGGGCTCTCTTTACCTCTGACTACAATGTTCTTCTTCTCTTGAATCCTCCTCCAATCAAAGTCTACATTTAAAAAGAGCCCGGCGAAGGTCTGCCATAAACCTGACTAGGGCATAGCAACCAACCCTGATGCATGTATTTCTGTATTTGCTGAACTGCTGAAAAATTTTTCTGCTGTCATGTGCTGAGCAGCCTTTTGGACTGATGACTGCACTCTAATTAGAGGAGTCATTTAAAGTATACATCTGACCGAGTCTCTCACCTTATGAAAGCTGTGCAGTCTGCTTAACACACTCAGGAGCCCTTTCACTTCTCTGTCGACACCTGTGGGTGCTCAGACAGCTGTGTAGATGTCGCTTCTTCAGAGAAGTATTGATATGCGTAAGACTTGGATCATGTGATCTCATGTTAACAGATGCCTGTTAACCGTAAGGAACTACTACAGTCATATTCCAGTGTGTATAATGTTACATGTGTTACAGTTTTTGTTTACATAACCAGACTCTGCTGTCCTCTCTCCTCCACAGTAACCTTCACTTTTTATTTTTAGCCTTTTCAGTGCTGGGGAGGAATCCAGGGCCTTGCTTCTGTTGGGCAAGCTCTGTACCACTGAACTGCACCCCCAACTCCCTGGTAGAGTTTAAACAAACCACAGGGAACCTCCTGACTCATCTTTGTAGGGGCTGGTGTTGTGCCTGGGTCATAGCATGCACTGATTAGACATTTTGGGAATAAAAGGTAAGTAGTTTGGTTCTCACGTGACTGCAGTTTATAGGAGGGGATGGACACACACACACACACACATCTATGTTGCATGACAGAATGCCAGGTCTGATGAGAGAATCATAAGCAGGGTTGGTGTGGGGTCCGACATGTGCTTTCAAAGGCTCCATCTGAGCAGGAGAGTGGCCTGGCTTGGTGGGCTGCGTGCAGAGTGGGAGGCCGCTGTGTGAGCAGCAGGAGGCCGATGGCTACTTCCTCCTGGGCAGGGGGCAAGCAGCACTCTTGGGGCAGCGGGGCTGGGCATCAAGTGTGCAGAAGGCTGGAAGGTAGGTGTAGTCTGTACAAAGCTGTGGTGTCCAGGCTGGGACCCAGAGCCACCGGGCCACACCCCGCCCTCGCTTCGGGTTTTGTCTGTGAGGATCCCAAGGCCATCGTTAGATGATTCCCTTCACTGCCTCTGGGCCTAGTGAAGTCAGAGGCAGAGGCCGTGAGATAACCCCTGGCTCCTATCAGTGGATGGCCAGGCCGGCAGGCAGTGTGTGTGCGTGCCTGTGTGTGTGCATGTGTGTGCATGCGTGTGGTCACTGCATGCACATTGTACACCCATTGCGTGTTGTCTGCTGCACTTCCTCCTGGGCTGAGGTTGATGACACATGCGTGACAAAGGAGGCTCTGGAAAGTACTGGCTATGGACAGAGGAGACAAAGAGCCTCTGTTTATTATTTTATTGAGTCAGGTCTTGCTATGTACTCCAGGCTGGCTTCGAACTGTCTGAGATCCTCCTGCCTCAGCCCCCTGAGAGCCAGGATTACACCACCCATGCCCATTGCCTCTGCTGCTCCTTCCTCTGCTTTGCCCCGCATATGCTGACAAGTAGGAGAGGCCTGCAGTCAGGAATGCCTTCCAGCTGGCTTGGGCCGGGAGGGGCCGGCAGGGCCACAGCGCAGGGCAGGCCAGGCCTCCTGTCCAGTGTCCTCACAGGGGAAGTCACTCATACACGCTGCTGTGCACAACGTGTAGGGTGCATCTCCGCCTTGGGGAGACAGGGGTGCTCAGGGCTCCCCTGGGTGTGATGTCAGGGGCCCAGCTTGCTTCTCATTCTTTCCCCGTGCGACTCCCACACTTGTCCCTTTGCCCTGTCCTAGGAGTCTCAAGGACTAAATGATGAAGGCCAGGATCACTAACATTCACTGTGCAGTGTGACTCTTAGCCAGCTTATTTACTACCTCATTTTATACTCTCAACAATCCTGTGATGAAGGTACCTTTTTGAGGTAATGGGTGTTGAACTTGAACCCAGAGCCTTAGCATTGAGCTCCATTCCCAGCCCCATCCCTTTTAATCTTGGGTCTCGCTAAGTCATTAAGTTGCCCAGGCTGCATGTGCAGTTTCAGTCCTCCTGCCTCAGCCTCCCAGACAGCTGGAATTACAGGTGTGCACGAAAACGTGCCCCACGGAGGTCCAGGGACTCAGCTGTGTCTCAGTCAGCAGTCGAACCTCAGGGGATCTCTCACACTGGCTGCGGGGCATTTCGGGGTTGTAATCTAGAAAAGCGTGATCTTCCTGCCAGAGCCGTCAGTGTTGATTCTGAACGAATCGTCCCTGTCTGGCTCGGTCGCTTGGTCCCAGGAAGGCTCAGTACCAGAGCTGTCCAGGTCCAGTGAGGGTGGCTGGTCCCTGTCCTCAGTACTGCACAGGTAGGGACTGAGACGGAAGCTGTGAGACAAAGCTGCAGCCCTCGAAGGAGCGGCAGGCCGTGCAGCGGTCCCGGAGGGCACAGGGCAGCGGGCAGGGCAGGGTCCCCATCCAGCTGCAGGCTGCAGCGCTCATGCTGTCGCTGGGGAGGGGACTCCCTCCGTCCAGCACAGACCTTTGCCTCTCTCCAGGGAGCAGAAGTGGACAAGTGGGGAGAGATGTGGTGATTTCCACGGTTCACAAAATGTTCTTCTTTCCTGGTCACCCACCCTGGAGACTGAGGGGCAGGGACCTAGCTTCCCTATCACGAAAACCATTGCTTTTCAACTATGACTGCAGTTTTAGTGTGTTTTCTTTACATTTAACACATCTGAAATCTTCTGGGCTATCAGCTTCTTTTGGTGGTAATAAGAGTTGGGGAGAAAATTGAGACTCTACATAGGAATGGAAGGCAGGTGTGGTTGTACCTGCCTGTAATCCCTGCACTTTGGATGGCTGAGGCCGGAGGGTTTCGAGTTCAAACCCAGTCTGGGTAAGTTAGTGACTTAAGAAGGCCGTGTCTCAAAAACAAACCCCAAAACAAGCAAACACAAAGCAAAGCCAAAAACCAAAAATAGCTGAGGGTGTAGCTCAGTGCAAAGGCTTGGTGTGGCCTTGAAACAAATGCCAGTTCTGACCCAAGTGTTTCCAAGTCGCCCTTAGAAACACAGGGACAGCTATGGAGAAACCTAAATGAGAGGGAAAGAACCTGGAAAGTCACGCATTAAAAGAAATAAAAGCTTCATAATATTTCCTTCTACTCAGACAATGTATGAGTAAAATTTTAACATGCTTTCTTGTATACTATTTTAAAAATTCATATGTGTGCATCAAAGAAAGAAATAGCTGATTTACCTTGAATTATTCAGTTTAATGGGCACTGTGTTCAATCCCCAGTGCCTATTAAAAACATCTGAGCTGAAGGCGGAGGGATCGGATCCTCAGGGAAACGAAAAACTCCCCCGAGGGAAGGTGGCTTAGTGAGGCTGGGGACGGGGTCTGCAGGTGACTTGGGTGGAGGGGCCCCCACAGGGTTAAGTGCAAACAGCTAAGCGTGAGATCACTTTATGTAATTATTAAACTCCAGAGAATGCTGCGAAGCTCTAGGCAACCTCAGAAACCTTGTAGTCTTCAGAGACTTTTCCTGTCTCTAACTCCAGCTGATTCCCATTCGTAATGGAAACGAATTCATGCATCCTCACACCGTTCCTTCGGGGTTGTGGGTTTTCAGTAGCCAAATGGGTTTGCTGAGGCTTGAGATTTGTTTTATAAGGGAACGAAACCATCATTGAGTTCTCTTTGTGATGATGAGATTTGAGAACCAGAAATCCTTCAGAATGGAGCCTTGTTCCCCTGAGTTTCTGCCTCTTTCCAAAACTCTTCAGTTGCTTTTCTTGGCTGGAAGTTCTAGGAGAACAAAAACAACAATGTGTGAATCCAGATCAAAAGTGTTGCGGGACAGGTAGCATTGTGGCTCCTAAGTCCAAATATTTGACACCTGAGTCAGAGAAATAGTTGGAGAAAATAATAGAATAGTGAGAGCAAAGCTAGACTAGGACAGAAAGCTAGAATAACTAGGACAGTTAGCGGCGGGGTGGCATTGATAAAGCTTCAGCTGTGTGAACACAGTGCAGAGGTAATCCAGATCTTTCAGCACTGGATTTGGGGGTTCTTAGCCGTCTAACCAGATTAGAGAGCACAGTACACGATGCTCACACGCTGGCCTCTAGGGTCAGATGGTCCTGCTCTGGACTTTCAGTTCTGTCTCTCATTAGCTTCTAAATCACAGGCGTATGACAGAACCTTTTCAGTCCTCACTTTGCACATCTGTGAACTGAAATGAATGCACCCAACTCATGAAATTGTTGTTTGAACTGAAAAATAAGAACAATAATAACATTTTGGGAGCACTTCCTATATTCCAGGCATTTATGGATTTAATGTGTTCCATGCACTAAAAATAAGAGTGCAAGATTTTTTCATTGCTTGTGTAACTTCATGGAATAAAATAATGCCTGTAAGACTCTTAGCATTGTGCCTGGCTCACACTATGTGCTTAATAGCTAGTCAGTGTCACCCAGTACTGTGAGAGGAAATGTCATCCTGAGGAAAATCATCTTTCATTGTACACATCAGCGTGTTAGGGCCACTCACTTACAGCAGAAAGCATAGCTATGAAAAGACAGCAAGGACTAATGAAATAAACAGTCCAGTGAGAAATAGGCCAGTCTAGCACTTGGTTTTCCATGGTTATCCCACTTGACAACGGCTTTTTTGGCTTCTAGTTCCCTTCCATCAAACCCAGGTCATATTTCTGAACATGGAAACCTTCAGTGTAGAGACTCATAAAAATAATCTGAGTATTTGAACATGCATTGAAATGATTCCTTTTCCCTTGGGGGATTCAGATGTAGGACTTGGCTCTATTTAATTTTTTTCTTTCCGAAAGTTGCATCACTACTAAAATGTGAGTGATCCAGGGTCTGTACCATACTTCCAGAAATTGGTAGAATTGTGGCCTTGCATTTAGATCTACTCAATCCACATAAGCTGCTGTATGAATATTGCTAGCTGCAGAATTCGGGACCCTCCCTGGTCAGTTGGACCTGGTTGGTTGGACCTGGCTAATTGGAAAGCACACTGGAGAACTGGAACCATTTGAGCCCAGCAGGGGGAGAAGGGAGGTGTGGTTCATGAAGGAGTTGCCCAAAGTTCAGGGGCAAGGCTTAGGGGAATCAGGGCCTGAGTCCGAGCTGGTAGGAGCCTGCTTTCCATGGACACTGATCACCTGGGCTCGCGCTTCGCAGCAGCCCCAGACTCATTGGTGAAAGGAGCCTGCCGGTGGTGGAGCCACCTCTGTCCTGGCAGCGTGATGCACTGCCGGGCTCTGTCAGGACACTGTTGGGGGGAGGGCTCCAGCGGCTCTTCCTCCACAAGCCGCATGGGGAGGGATGCCCTTGAGCCCGCGTGGGGGCTGCAGCCTCAGGGTGCCAGGGGAAGCGCCTGCTCCTCTGATGCGAACAATGGCTCTGTTCTCGGGGCCTTTGGTGTGCCAAGCATTGTGCGCAGTGCTTCCTTAAACATGGTCCCCCTAATTCCTTTAATCCCACGGGGAAGCGCTCCAGGCCAGGAGGAAGTCCAGCCTCGGACAGCTCCGGGGGTGCAGCAGAGTCCCGCTGGCTCCAAGGCAAGTGACTTCGGCCTGTGTCCCTTCCCTGCACTGCCCAGGAGTGGGGGTCCCTTCCCAAAGTCTGGAGCTCCTGCATCACCTGAGTGGGCGTGGAGGTGGCATGCCAGTGAATTGGAAGCGTGCAGGCCTTCTCTGCTGACATTCTGCTCATGTTTTGGGTAAAAAACACAACAAAACAAAAATGAAACAAAGCAGTCTTTTTTTCCCCTCTGCTGAAATTGTCCATGCTGTAATTCTGGCGGCTAGCTCTAGCTCCCGATGTTAATTCCTCTACAAATGCTTTGCAGCCATACGGTTATTTCCTGCCATGGACATTTGATGCTTAGAAGGGTAGCGTGAGAGGATTAAGACTCAGTTTCCCCAGAAATCGAGGCCCAGTGAGGCTTTAGGAGGAGTCAGCCAGGGGCCCAGCTGGGAGATGGGATGAGGTCCCAGCTCCTCTTCCCAGCCAGATTAGAGTCAGATGCTCATCTTAGAAGCATCAGCTCATCTTTTTCTCCATCTTTCCTTCCCTAACCTGCCCTGCTGTCTCAGGGATGGGAAGCCCAGAGCTTCTGTCCTTCTCCTTCCGCCCCACCTCTGTTGCAAAGCACGTGCACCCAAGTCCCATCTAAATATCTTCTCTCCAGTCTCTCCAGCATCCTGTTCTGCACGCTGGACACAGTGGCAGCCATTTTCTGGGGCTGTTGTGGAGGTGACATCAGCTGTGCCCAGCATGCAGTGCGTGCGTGCTCAGTAAAGATGCTCTGTGGCATGGCCACTGTCTCTGAGTCCAATCCTGCCCATCTCTCCCTCTGGCCCTTGTGTTTGTGCCCAAATTGTGTCTCTCATCTGCCAGCCCGAGCCGTCACACCCTCCAGTGGCCCCAGGACAGCTAAAGTCACGCTCCATCCCCGCTTGGCATCATGACCTTGTGGCACCCACTGCATCTCTCCTTTCCTGTCACTCCCTGCGTTGGATGTCGATTTCCCAGGAAGCCCCTGATGCTCCTGTTGCTGCAGGATGGGCCAGCTGCTCTGTGCCCCTCCCACTTCCCACTCTACCCGAGCCTTTAGCGGGCCCTGTGTCTTCCCTGTGCTTTCGTCGGAAGCCTGCCAGTGTCGCTGTGAGACCCGCAGTGAGAGACCCATGTGTCCCATCAGCTTCTCTGTCCCTAACTTTGTGGTGTCCAGTGTCTGGCTCGGATTCAGCAGGAATTTGTTGAATGACAAATATTGTTTGATAAATAACTTTGAACAGTAAGTTTCATACAACACAACTTTCTAAATTAGCTCTGTCAATCTAAATAGCTTATTCAATTCAAGGCAAACCAGCAATTCCTTTTCTCGTAGTTGTATGAATTTTTAAAATAGTATACAAAGAGTAGTATGCTAAAATTCTATTCATGTGTTGTCTGAGTAGAAGGAAATACTCTCTTTTTTGTTTCTTGACTTCTTTCCTTTCCTCCCCCCCTTCCTTGTTCCTCTTCTCATCTGAACATTTTCTTCCCATTTCACATTATCTATTATACATTTTGGTCCTTATTTACACTTTCGGCTTTTCACACCAGAGAAACAACATGGTATTTACACCTGGGTGACTGATTTATTTCACTTGAGAGTATGGTTTCAAGGTGCATCCATTTAGCTAGAAATGTCTCAAGTTTATCCTTCTTTATGGCAGAGTAGTACTCCACTGTATAAAAAACCGAGTAGAAGAAAATATAATGAAGCTTTTATTCTTTTCAATGTGTAACTTTCCCAGGGTTCTTTGCCCCTTGTTTAGGTTTCTCCATTGCTGTAACTCTGTTTTTAAGGGCAACTTGGGGGTATTTGTGTCAGGATTGGCTTATTTTTAGTCTCAATTCCTCAGCAAGCCGATTCCAGGAAAGTTTCATAGAAGGAGCAGAAAACCTTATGGTTATGAAATTTGTCTACTCAGATGTCTCGTAAATGATTGGCATGCCACTCTGTATTTCTCAGAATAAGACTCAGAAGCTAGGTGCTAGCTTTTGCCTCCATTCATCACCTTCTTCTCTTAATCTTTAGAGAAAGGTCTCCCATGTCCCATGCCCTGTTAAGAGGTTCCAACCATAGTGCAAAAGCCTGTCTTCTCCAGGTATCTGTGATCTGACTAAACTTATACTGGCTTGCGTGTGCACACCATCCTGTAAGGAAACCCCAGTAAGTGCCAAGCAAGGGAGTCTGTGGGTGCAGGTGTGGGAGGCAGAGGAGGCGGCATAAGCTGACGAGGGCATCCAGATGGGGTCTGGGGGCAGATGGGAGAGGAGGGGACTGAGACCCAAGTCACAGCTTTCGGAGTCCCAGGCAGGTGACGCACAGGCTTATCAGGATTGCTGGCTGGAACAGAGTCCATGCCTGAGTGCAGGGGAGGCTGAAGAGGGAAGATTAGCGTCAGGTACTTGGGGTTCATAAGTGTCTGGACTTTACTCTCGCCGCGGGTAAGCTTGGGGCTGGTGCAAGTGGGAGAGCTGGCGGTGGAGGAGGAAGAGGACACCTGAGGGCCATGCACAGTAGAAGCAGTCTGGAGGGGCTGCAGGGTCAGCAGGAAGCAGGGGTCAGGTCGATGGTACTGGGGACCCCTACCCCCGCACTGATTGCTATGCAAGCCTTGTAGCCTGTGTCCCTCCGCCCCACCTCCTCTCCCCTGTGCTGGGGAGTCTGTGTCCATATTGTTCATGCCCTGAGTTCTCCAGTGATGAGGTGCCAGGACCCCCTGATAAATTATGGGAATACGAACAACCCTTAATACATGCAATCTCTATCAGGATTTACCACTGTGGAAACTAATGTCGAGAAGATTTAAAAATATTTAATTGACGAAAAAGAACAATAATAAACCCATTCCATGGTGACATTTTAGAATGAAAAATAACTGCATTTTCCATGACCAAAAGCCAGTAGGAGTGTGGCGTGGTTCTGCATCTGGCAGGTGGGTTTGACATCTAGCCCGGCAGGAGGTGGCCGAATCCCATGGGAGCCACCGTGACACACCCATGCCGTGGGGCCTCTGCAGAGCCCTCGCTCACACCCGTCTTAGTTACTTGCTGCTGAGACAAAATACCTGACACCAAAAGTTAAAGGAGAAAAGGGTTATTTAGCTCATCAGTCATAGAGCTTTCAGCTCATAGTTGGCTGGCTCCAAGGCAGGGTGGCATGGCAGAGGGCATCGCAGAGGAGAAACAGTCCACAGCACGCAGGCAGGCAGAAGCAAGCGAGGGGTGATGGTGGCTCTTCCCATCCTTTACAACTTATCCAGAGTACGTAAGGTGGGTGGCACTCGCACCCTTAATCCTAGTGCCTTTGATCCTAACACTGCACCATGAATCAATCCCAGCATCACACACTCTAGATCCAGCCACCTCTGAAAAAGCCCCACCTGTGACCTCATGGGGGACCTCTACACAACAGCACCTAAGAGCATGAGTGACTAAGGGACAGAGTCCTGGCGTCACCACGAGGACAGCTGCAGCCTTGCTGTTCTCTGGCGGGGTCTTGGCAGCCTCTGGCTCCCCAGGTCATGCCTTGGGGACTGGTGTGCTGCTGCCTGGCACGTCCTGGGTTGTTCCTGTGTGCAGAGGTGAGGGAACTTGGGGATGAGTCACTCTTGGTGGCTGGAAACACATGTGTCTCCACTTGTCTCTCCCAGGCTGAGGACAAAAGGCCTTTTGGTCCAGGCAGCCAGAGGGAGGAGGCCAGGCCAGCTCACAGTGGGAAGTGGGAGCCTGGAGCCTGGCAGGTGAGGATGCAAGGGGGGAACCAAGGGCAGGCTTGGAGGAGGTCTCGGGACCAAGGGCAGGACCTGCCAGGGCATGGGACCTAGCAATGGGCATGGCAGCATCAGCACACTTCACAGACCCCTCGGTCACTACATGATAACTTTTAAAATGTCTTTCCCCCTCTTTAGTAAAATCGTAAATCCAGCTTGTCTTGGGTGTGTGCCAGGAAGAGATCTAGAAAAAGAGTTAAAAAAAAGAGAAAACTACGATTTAATTTAATTTTTCTAAATGAGTCAGAAATACAAGTATATTTTAAAAAACTTGGGCGAATTCAGAGAAGGAGAAGGGAAACAACAAGATTCACAGATTCCAGATAAACATGGTTAACACAGGCAGCCCCTGGGTCTCAGTCTGCAGTGTTGGCCTCACTTACAGCAGGATGTCCCTCCACAGTACGTTTGCTTGGTGATCTTCCCTCAGCAATGTGCCACAAACCAGGGCAGCTTTTCTTTCATGGAAGAGAACTCTTCATGCGGAAGAGTTGTAAGAATGAGTGTGTGTATGCAAGTGTATGTGTGTGTGCATGTGTGTGTGAGTCTGCCTGTTGCTGGTGAGAACATGTCACACCACAGGACTGCAGTAAGAAGCGTGAGGAACACGAAGGGAGATGGGGCATTCACCTCAGGGAAGCAGGGTTGGGGTCACTGGATTAGCTACTCCTATACTTAGATGTCATCTGTCTAGAATGTTCTTTGCCACAGCCTTAGGGAATCCGATCACTTATTTCCATAACAGCTCTGAGGAGGGGTCTGAGTGGCAGGCTGTGGAGGGAAGGCTGAGGAGAGGCCAGGCTGGGGGACTCAGACCCCGGGGCCGAGGTCAGGGACTTGCAGGTTGTGGGGCTGATGTCTGAATGTGGCCTCCTCAGTTGCCCCTGTGTTGAATGCTCCTGCCATGAGGGTGGGACCTTTTGATCCCCAACTTTGTGGCTTGGTGAGTGACCCTCGAAGGAATAAGTTAATGGGCTGTTCAGTTGCTGCCAGGGTCAGAAGCGACTTCACAGTCTTTGCCTTCGTGCCACCGCAGACATTTCTGTGTTCAGATTGCTCTTAGGGAGTCGGTGAGGGGCCTCACCCTCCTGTGCCTGCCTCACTCTCTGCACTTTCTTCCTTTGCTTTTTTATTATTTTGTGGAGGTCACTACTGTGGACACAAAGCACCTTTGCAATTGGCAGAAGACACCGCCAAGCCGAGCGGGACGTCCGGTTGCTCACTCGTCCCCTCTGTGTGTGTTTGCACGTGCTCACACGGTGCTTCTATGCCATGCTGAGATCCTGCTGGCCACTGGGCTCCAGGGCTTTTTTCCTCGGAGGATCCTTGGGCATCTTCCCCTTCCTGCCCGCGCCCCCCTGGCGCGCTGTGGCCCAGGGCTCCCGGCTGTGCCGCGGGTGAACGTCAAGCTCTTTCCAGCTGCAGCAAGAGCCCTGGCTTGAGAGGGATCGTGGGGTGCTCAGCACAGCAGCTCTGTGCCCAGGCCCTGGGTGTGAGGAGGGCACAGGCCACTCCCCGAAGGCAGCCCTGGGTGGGGTTGGAGGCCTCTGTCCCTGGCTGTGGCTCCTGTGCCCTCTGTGTCCTCTGTGGATGGGCAGAAGCAGGCTCATTTGGGGAAAGAATGATGCCTATCTTTCATTCCTTCTTCATTCTCCCCACGGTGGGAAACCCAGCTGCTGTGAGACTTCAGGGCTGTTTTTGCAGTTTTGCTCTGAGCGGGACCCTAAGCGGCTGCAGACTGATCCAGCTTCATGCATTGTGTCACCAGCAGGCAGGAAACGGCACTCAGTGTGGGGACCACGTGGTGTCCACAACTCGGATATCCTCAGGGTTTAGGCCAGGCGTGGCCAGAGGTCGGAAGACATGAGAAAACGTGCTCCAGTTTGAACAGGAGCTGTTCAGTCTCGGACAGTCCCCCCTTGTAAAGCAGGATTTCCTTATCTCGGCTTCTCTGTGATCTCTTAGTAGTTAATGTGGGCTAACAGGGGCTGCCTTTGTTAAACATCCGTCATAGCTGCTCTTCTCAACCCAGAGAAGGCGATCATTTGGGGCACTCCTGTGGCAGCCGGCTGTCACCTGTGTTTGGGAGTGATGGCCTGTCTCCCAGCCGCCAGAGGACCAGTGTAGTATTTCAGCCTCTTTGTGCCCCCCGACCCCCTCATGCGTGCCTCCCTGAACTTTGTGCTGTGCACTCAGCGGCCTTGCGCCTGCGCTCCTTGGTGGCCGGGAGCTCACTGAAGCTGGGAAGCACCCTGTAATCTGAGCTGCGCCTGTGGCCTCCCTGGGCCCCGTCCACAGCACACCCTGGTCAGTCTCCGGGCGACTCTGATGGGACGGCAGCTCCTCGAGGAGCGGTGTGAAGGCCGAGGCCCGATGCAAACAGGGAGGGATGAGCCTGGCTTTGTGCTATTGAGTGGGGGCCCCTGGATGGGAAGCCAAGGGAGAGAGTGGCCATGTGTCAGAGAAAGGGAGGAGAAGGACACAGTTTAAGTGGTGGGCAGGCTCCTCGCTTTGCTCCCCACAGGCTGTGGATGCAGCAGCCATTCACTAGCTTTAAAAAGCGGGCTTCCAGTGATTATGCATCATTCAGAGAGATCGCATTTGAAGAGTGAAAGGAAAATCAACCCTAACTTTGTGCATCCCACGCCAGAGAGGCCTCCCTTAGCCCCGGTCAGGAGGAGCCCGGGACGCAGCCAGGGACGGCCGGACTCGGCCTCTGCTTCTTCCTTAGCTGCTGCACAGGGGCCACAGGCCTCGGACTGCAGCGTTCTGTGCAGAAAGCCTTCCTCACAGCTCTGCTGGAGTCTGGGTCCATGCCACTGTTTCCGGTCAGCCCCACTTCCGGGTCCGTCCCCTGGCAGGCAGGCAGGAAGGGTCTGTCGCTCAGGATGGGGCGGTAGCCCAAGCAGGTCAGGCTGCGGGCGGCCCCTCCCTGTGCTTCCTCGGTGACTTCTTACGTTTGGGGCTTCTGCCTCTGTCTCATTCTCTCGCCCTCCTTCCTGGTTTGCACAGATTATCTACGCATCCCAAGCTCCTGCCTTTTCTCCCCTCCCCTTCCTCTCCTGGTCACCTCCTCCATTCCCACCAGGTACTGTCTCTGCCCAGGAGGGCCCGGCTTTGCTGCTGGCCTTGGCCTCCTCAGGTAAAGCTCCCTGCTGTGGCCGGCTGGTGTCTGTGCGGCTACTGCGCTTGATACTGTTAAGGAAAACCAGGACTGGGCAGCATGTGGAGCACCAAGGGCAGACTTCATTCAGGCTCGATTGCAGTAGGTGCGTGTTGGGGTCCTCTGGAGAAACAGAGCCCGTAGGATGCAGAGGAAGGTCGGTCTGTATCTATCTGTGTCTAAATCCAGTGCACTGACTGAGGAGCACACTCGTGCTGGGCGATTAGCGCCCACAGAGGTGGAGACGAAGTTTCCCTCTGCCAGCCGCAGACCCGAAAACCAGTGACGGTGGAACTGGGTCAGAGCCTGAGAGTGGGGAGCTGGTGTATGGACCCCAGACCAGGCGAAAGAAAGTGAGTGAGGTGCGGAGGCCATGGAGCGAGGCCGGAGTCACGGGGACAGTCCCTGCGTCCTCTGCATCCTGTTCTCTCTGGCCCAGCAGGCAGGTGGCGCCATCCCCGGTGTGCCCTCAGAGCTGTCTCACCTGGGCACCCGCGGCTGCTCAGGTTCACACAGGCTTCGCCATCCTGGGGAAGAGGGCTGTGTTCTGGGTCCAGCAGGGCCAGGGGAGGAGTGGGGCAGCAGGGGGCCCCAAGAGGAAACTCAGGCAGGGAGATTTTGGCTGCACGGACCTGATGGGCCTCCCGGTGGACACGACGGGGCCACAGCTGAGGGCTGCTGCTGCTGGGACTCAGGGACTCGGGTGAGGCCCTGGAGCAGCGGTGCGGGGAGCAGAGCAGGTGGGAGGCTCTCTGGAGGCCCCAGGGGTTTGGCTGCCGCAGAGGCGCGGGCCCAAGGATAGGAGGGTGGGCGTCAGGGTGAGGCTGGGCTGGGAGCCACGGGGACGGTCAGTCTGCTTCAGTCCCTGAGCTCTGTGCCCCTGGGGTTCACTGTCCTCGATTTCAGCTGTGCAGGTGTGGACACGCACTTGACCTGTGCGCTGCAGCTGGCTCTTCTGCAAAAACGAGTGTGGGCAGAAGCAGAGAGGCTTCTGGGAGTCAGCTGGGAGCAGGAGGGGGCAGGGCAGTGGTGTGGGGGCTGCGGAGCGCCTGTGGGGTCACTGGGCCTGGTTCCTAAGGGCGAAGGACCCGACTGCCACAGCTGCCTCTCCTTGGCATCTGGTACCCCAGGCCCACAGGAGATCCCTGGTGAGCATGCCCTGGGTGTTATGGAGGCCCCGTGGTACTCAGCACAGCACCCCAAGGACTTGCTGGGGCGCCCTGGTGGTGCTGTTCCTCCCATCACGCAGCTGCTGGTGCCTCTGGAGGGCAGGGCGCTGCCTGGAGGGTGCTGCTCCTCCTCCTTGGTGTCAGAGGCCCCCAATCCCACGAGCCTTCACGGCCCCACCCCGTCTGTCCTGGCAGTGGCTCCACTGCCCTTGGCTAGACGAGCGCTCTCTTTGGTTGTGGGTTCAAATTTTACAATCCAAGTGTAAAACAAGTCAAGAGTGAAGCCGACCAGGCAGGGGTGCAGCTGCTATGCGTCCTCTGCCACAGGGAGCTCTGGACCACGGCTGCGGCTGGCGGCGGCACCTGGGCTCTGTTCTCGTTGATGGTGTCCACCCAGTCAGGTGGCCACGGTGAGGCACGACCTGCCCTGTTAGTGTCACGGCTGTGCCCTGGCTTCCCTCAGCTCCGGTTTCAATTCCTGAAGAAAGAGGGGCTCCTGTGTCCCGCAGCCTGAGTCCCAGCGAGTCTCAGGGTCTCCGTGTTTTCCGCCAGCCCTCCGATGGGTCCTGACTCCCTGCCACCCTCTCAGGGCTCCCCTCCTCCTGTTTGATGGCGGGGGAGCCCCAGTCCATCCCCACCTTCTCCTTCCGGCTGGCCCTGGGGCTGTCTTCTCCATAGATTGCCTTGGGCTCCTCCGTTCTGAGCCGCAGGGAGGACTTCACGGGACAGCGAGCTGGGCTTCCTGGGGCAGGGCCGGGCTCGGGATCACTGTCAGCCCAGGGGACAGAGCAGGCGGAATGAGGAACAGCTTCCACCCAGGCCTGGTCACGGGAAGAAAAACAGCCCTGGCCGTGTGCTATACGGGCTGCAGTCCCCACTCCAGCACTGTGTCTTGGGGTCTCTGATGTTTTCACAGCCCTGGTGGCTGCCTGTACCAAGCCTGACCTCTGAAGTTCCCTTTTCTGTCCTGAAGAGAATTGCAGCTCAACAGCTCAGGGCTTCTCTGAAGCGTTCAGTGTGACAGTCAGCCCAGGCTGCCAACAAGGGTCCCCAGGCAGGGGGTTTAGGGCAGAAGAAATAAAGATAGGGAGAGAGGAGACAAGGAAAACTGCAACTTCAGAACTGTGCTTCTGAGGAAACTGCAGCCCCGGGGCGTGTGTGACCCAGGTCATCGGTGTTTGTCTCCACATCTGTGACCCTGGGCTCCTTTGTCTGCTTTTCCTTCTGGGGCTGTCCCTCTCAGAGTCCTCACGGGTATCCTAAGTCCACTCATTGGCCAAGGGGGCAAGGGAGAAGCAGCAGCCCGACGCTAAGGTGGGAAACAGAGTCGGGGGTGCAAAGCCTCTGAGATCACCCGTCTTTGAGGCATCCCCAGCCCTGGACAGGGCCCCTCTCGAGCCCTGCACCCACCTCTGAGGTTCCCCCTTCCTCTGCCCCACAGTATTTGTCTACGCCTCCCAGTCCCATCCCGAGGTTCTTTTCCTGCAATGAGATACGAGAACCCGCTTAGCCGACTGGGTTGAGGTCTTGCCTCCTTGCAGGGACCTCCCTGGGCCCTCTCCAGTGACAAAACCAACAAGAATTTCTTTCTCCTGGTTCCAGGGGCTGAAAGTCCAGGACCAGGGCTGCAGGAGCCTTGCTGTCTGGGGAGGACCTGCTCCTCGAGCGGCAGATGCCCTTCTGGCTGTCCTTGGCAGATGCCCTTCAGGCTGTCCTTGTGTGAAGGAACACGCACTTGGGTACCCCTGCTGTTTTCTTCATTTGCACGACTGGGGATTGAACCCTTCTCACTGAACTACACCCCCAGCTCTTTTATTTTTAACCTGTAGACAGTTGCTAAGTTGCCCAGGCTGAGCTGAAACTTGTGATCCTCCTGCTTCAGCCTCCTAGAGTGCTGGGATTACAGGTGAACGCCACCACGCCTGGCTCTGCTGGTCCTTAGTCGGAGGGCTCCCTCCTACTGGACTAGGCTCCCCTCGAGAGTATGTCTGACCCTAATGACTTGTAGAGGCCCCGTTTCCAAATGCCAGCCCCCTGGGGACTAGGGCTGCCGCTCGTGAACTGAGAGGGACACAGTTCAGTCCGGAGAACATAGCTGAGGTTTGTAGGATTTAACTGCAGGCTACGGGTGCAAAGAACCATTGCCAATTACATTCATTTGTTAAACATAGACACTGCTGCTTGAGTGGACAGATGTCTTTCATACTCTGCAATTCTTGCAAGGTGTATTAATACTGTAGTTTATATTCTTCTGAGTGGTGCATGCCTCTAATGTAATCCCAGCTACTCAGGAGGCTGAGGCAGAGGATTGCAAGTTTAAGGCTAGCTGAGCAACTGAGTGAAACTGTCTGAAAAACAAAACCTAAAAAACCCCAAAATGGAATAAAAAATAATAAAAAAAAGCTGGGAGTGGTAGAGAACTTGGCCAGCACGTGTGAAGTTCAGTCATCAGTAATTGGAAAAAAGTTATTTTTAGAGTTTTTTTTTCCTTTGAATCTTTTTTTTTTTTGGTATCAGGCATCGAACTCGGGTCCTTGCGCTTGTGCAGCAGGTGGCGAAACCACTGAGCTAAATCCCTGGCCCAAATTTTTTTTCTTATTCAGATTCTATTCCTCATTAAGAGTTACTATTTTCAAAGTTTTACCTAATATAGAAAAACTAACCACCATCACTGAGTAGAATGTATATTTTAGGAAATAATAGTTTGTTCTAAAGACAAATTTAAAGCAAGTTTTATATCTTGGAATTGTTATTGCTCTGCATAGGAGGATGAACTTCTCAACTGCGAAATTAAAGAATCAGTGTTATCAGAAATATTATGGAGGGTCACCCCAGTGGCCCCCACAAAATGTAGATGAAAACAAAACAAAACTGGAAGGCAAGACTGAGAATGTAAAGCCATCTTAAAGCGCTTTGCGAATGCTGTCAGTATGTTTTATTCGAGTGAGTGTGTAGCAGTGGGTGTATAGCAGTGTGTGGAGCAGTGTGTGTGAGTGTGTAGGAGTGTAAGTGTGTGAGTGTTATAGCACTGTGTGTGTGTATTCTCTGCAGTGCTAGAGGCCAAATCCAGGGCCTGGGCATGCTGGCCAGGCCCTGTCCGCCACGCTGCGCCCCAGCCTGGCTCTTTCTTCTGTGCTTGTGTAAAAGCCCTGGCTGCCCCTGCAGCCTTCAGTCTTTTGTCTGCTTCGGGTGGCTGGGGACTGAGGGCCTGCCTGGCCCTTGCTTGTTTCTGGTTCGGCCACCCTGGGGCTCCAGCGAGTGGGCCGCAGGCTGTGGCGGGGGCGTCAGCGCCACACGGCCCCCTGCGGCGTCTTTGCAGCCACTGTGCTGTGTTAACTCGCGTGTCCCTCTGTTTCAGTGCCTATCGGCCGAGGAGGTCTTCGCCCTGCATGGCTTCTCCAACACCACCCGGATCACCAGCACCGACTTCCCCAGCATCTGCCCGGCCGTGCTGCAGCAGCTGACCTTCCACCCCTGCGAGGCCGAGCCCAGGGCCTTGTCCAAGCCCACCCTGTCCCAAGGTGCGCGTGGCCCGCTCTGGGGCCGGGGCTGGGGTGACGCTAAGGCCTGCCTCCCGCCACCTGCTTCTCTTTGGTCCGCACACCCTGGCTTGAAAGTGCTTAGGATGTTCAAACTCGTTTCAGCTCCCTAAGTCTGCTCTTCAGGGTCCTCCTGAGCGCCACTTACCACCGCATAGAACCAGCTGTTGACTTTAATGAGTCCGTATTTATGCCGTGCGTGCTGGGCTGCAGACTGACTGTCTGGCTCAGTTTTAATCATGGTCCACCGCCTTTTGTGTACGGTGTCGTTTTAAAGCCGGTCAGTTTGTCTGCAGGGGTCAGTGAGGTGGTGATGGGCACTGATGAGTTAGTGCCCTTTACCATTCATAGGATGCAGTGCAGGGCCTAAACGGGATTGCCGGAAACACTGCATTTTAAAGAAATGATCTGCTCTTATCGGACGTCACGCTGAGCACTGTTCTCTGGAGACATTGAGGGTTCTGTAGTAGGAAGGATTTTATGCCCTTCTAGAGTTTACAGCATAGTAGGGAATGACTCACGGTTAAACAAACAAGCTGGCAAACGGTGCTGTCTCCGAGCTCTGTGCTAAGACGAGACAGAGCGGATCAGGAGAGGCCGGGTGGGTGTGAGCCTAGGATGCAGAGGCAGCTCGCCCGGCAGAGGCCCCACTGAGGGCGCTCCGATCCTCTGGGGGTGAAGGGAGGGAGGCAGGGCCCTGGGTGGGGCCACAGTAGGCAGTGGGTGCAGGGTCTAAGTCCTGGGGGTGGACCAGGTGGGCAGTGAAGGCCAGGCCCTGTATCAGAGGACTGATCTTACATGGAGTGCAGTGAAGCCACGTCGGGTGCAAACGTTAGTGTTGTGATCTTATTCCTACCTGGACAAGAGTGTTCTACCCCACCATGGCACAAAAGCAGCAGCCAGGAGGCGGGGCGGGGGCACATTTGGAGCTCAGAGGAGAGATCGGCTGGGATCTGTCACCATAGAGATGGCGTTGCAGGTGCTGTATGAGCAGGCTTGGCCAGCGTGTGCAGAGATAGAGACACAGGGAATGAGAGTCAAGAGAAGTCTCAGCAGGGACAGCGTCTGTTTAGCTTGCTCTTGAGTCACTTTGGGAGCGCACATTGCCTGAATACCAACAAGCGTGGTAACAGCCTGTAGTTTGGGGGCTTGCTGTGCAATAGGTCCTCTTCCACACACGGTACCCAGGTGAGCCACTCAGTCTTCCAGAAGCTGCGTGATGTAGAGACCGCTTCCGGTTTTACAGGCAAGAAATGGAGGTACAGGGACTTTAGCGTCACCTGCCCCAGGGAAGTTCCACGCTTTGCCTGTGGCGGGGAAGACTCAGCTCGGTGGTCTCAGCCTCAGAGCCCAGGTACTCCTTCATCCTCCGCACTTCCACAGAGCGGAAGTCATCAACTTCGATTTATCAGTGTACTTTGCAGTTTTGTGAGGAACTCTGCATAGTTTCAATGTTGAAATAAGAGACATTTTGAGCAATTACTAATAGTTCAAGCAAATATTTTTGCCACAGTATGTTTATATTTCTACCAGTCTGTTTAATTACAGTCTGCACTTTATGTTTAAAAATAAATTCCTTTCTGTGCTAACATTCACTAATCGCACACGTAGACTCTGAAGTCAGCCCACTGTAGCCCAAGACCCAGCTTTGTATTGAGCACACGACTTGAAACTCTGCCTCAGTTTCCCCATCTAAAATCATTCCTTTCTCATGGTGTTGCTGTAAGGATTAAAGAACCTAATTTAAAAAAAAACACTTAAAATATCACACACACACACACACACTCGCACATGCACACACATGCACACACAACCGGATGAGAAGGAGGTGATCCATTGTTGAAAGGACAAAGACTGAGAGCTGGAGTTTGATGTTACAGACCAAGGTGTCCCTAACCCACAAGAAACATAAACCTAAAATAAATAAATATCTGGCACATGGTTAGGTGCTATATTAGGTCCCTTAAATAAATAAATTATATCCAACTTGTACACAATTCCAGGAAATGAGGTTTCAGAAAAAGAAATATCTTGTGTGCAGGTTAATTACTGATTTTCAAAAGTGTTTTTGACTCTACTTGCTCAGATTTCTCCATTTCATGAACCAGGAGATGAAAACAGGGAAGCCGGAAACAGGAAGTGGGAGAAAGAATTCTAAGGTCAACACTACAATGCTGTAAAGTGGAAAAAGTCAACAATTCCAAGACAGAAAGTGGAACAGTCTACTTTCCAAGATGTTAGCTTGGTTTTTTTTGGTACCAAGGATCCAACCCAGAGCCTAGGCACTGAGCTACATCCCCAGCTCTTTTTATTTTTCACTTTGATACAGGGTCTCACTAAGTTCCCTATGCTGGGCTTTACCTTGCAGCCTTCTTGCCTCAGCCTCCCAGTAGCTGGGATTATGGATGTACACACTGTGCCCATGTTGTCTCTTTGATGTGATATCTTACTCGTTTTACTTTAGAGCAGCTGTGTGATCTTGAGCAATTTCAGCTCCCTCATCGGTAAAGATGCATATAATGATAATATCTGTCTTTTAGAATTGCTGGGGGCTTCAAAGGAGTTGCAGTGTGCAAACTGCACAGCACAGTGCTGGCCGGAGCCAGAAGCTGACGTCTTTGATCTTCTTGCTCCTGGGTTCATAGGTTCACCCCTTCCCTGGCCTCCAGATAATGGTACTTTCCCATCAAGAAATGTTTAAAAAATAATTAAATGAAGTGGAGTCTGATATAACATGGCACTAAGTCAAGTCTGAGTTCATCCAAAAAAATGAAAAATCAAAATCAAAGGAATCCTAGGAGTCAGGCCACAAGAGTTTTCTGAACACATTTATGTCAGCATTTCAGTGAGCGGATAAAGTCGTCTCTTTTTCTCCAAGAGCTCACATTTTGTGACTTTTTAAAAAAGTTGCTTTGAGGTGCTTTATACAATTATATTGATGACTATAACAAGCTGATGATCAGTGAGCTTCTCTAAGAGAGAAATTACTAGCATTTTATCAGTAATTTAATGGTCCCCAATTGCCTCATTTTTGATGAGTTCACAGAATACTGCTTAACTCAGAGAACAGATGAGAACAATAGGATGCTGCTTGAAGCATCCTGAGGGTCATGCTGTCTGGTGTCGCAACACAGCTGATGACTCAAGTCTACACTCCAGAGCCCTGAAGTGGCTTCTCTCATGCAGAGAGAGCCCGGGCTGAGAGGAGACCCAGTGCTCCCAAAGCCAGCTTGTTCCATTCACTGTATTTTTTTGTTCCGGGAATCGAACTCAGGACCTTGGGCTTGTGAGGCAGGTGGTGGCACCACTGAGCTAAATCCCCAGCCCCCTCCCCTTCACTGTATAACACTTGCAGTTACACAATGGTCTACTTACTATGTTTTTTTTTTGAGATGATAATAAACAATATTTATTGAAAGCGTGCTGTATTTTAGAAACAACATTAAGTGGCTTTATTCTTGTGAAATCCCCGTGAGGTAGGGGCTATTTTCGGTCCGTATTTTAAATATGAGGAAACCGAGGCATAGTGAAGCGGAAGACCATTCAGGGAAGAGCTGGGTTTTGGCCCCA
This sequence comes from Heterocephalus glaber, assembly GCF_053883595.1. NCBI lineage: Eukaryota > Metazoa > Chordata > Mammalia > Rodentia > Bathyergidae > Heterocephalus > Heterocephalus glaber. The sequence goes on from NW_028258413.1 coordinate 8,119,081, forward strand.
AACCCCCGGCCCAAGTCTGCCTGGCTGTTGCTGTTCTGTGCAGCTTTTCATGTGAGTGGGGCCAGGTTGGAATTGAAGTCTGGGTTGTGTGTGGATCTGAAAAATGGGATAATAATGGAATGGGTACTAATAACGCCCACCTCAGAGCCGTTCGCTCCCCATGTGAGTGAAAATAGTTCTTGGGTGAATCTTAACACGCAGTGGGCGCTCAGACTTGTGAGCCACCGTGACTGATATTGGTTGGATGCCTGTTAAAATCTTCCGGGGTTTGTACAGGAGCAGAAGAAACCTTCTCTGAAACACATCATTAGAGGAAGCCTGATGCGCATGTGGAGAGGTCCAAGAAAAGTTTCATCTGCGTTTCTATGGTCCAAGTAGAGTACAAAGATGGATTTAAAAAAATAATCTCTTGACAATGCGAAGGGGACTGCGCAGTGTGCCCAGTGTGCGACCCTCCACCCCCGCAGCTCCCCGGGGGTCCTGACAGTGCACACAAGGGCGCAGAGAGGCCAGGCAGAGCAGGTGGGTCCTTTTGACCGAGCTCTGCCGTACCTCCAAAACGGCGTGCCTGGGTTCACGCAGCAAACAGGTCTGATGCTGGCTAACTTCCTCGGCACCGAGGACAAATTAAACACAGCCCCATCTTGCACATGCCACTGTTCGTATGATGTGGGAAACCTGTCAGTGATAGAACTCGTAGCTCGCAGGATGCAGCGATTGGACAATCAGCTCCCAACGCAGGGCTCTGGGGACCGTGCTGAGCTTGGCGGAGGCGGTGCGGTGGCTTGGAGAGCTGGGGCTTACAGAAGGGGACCGCAGGGGCGCCGTGTGTGTGGACGCTGTGTCTGGGAGAAGGAGTGGCTGACCCTGGCAGGTGCACGGGAGCCCGTCGGGGAGGGACGACTGGGAAGAGGGGCAGGGGCCAGTCCGTGTGCGTTTGGGTGGAACCGAGGCATCAGACAAGGCGGGAAGCTGTCCTGCTCCGCCAGGGGGCTCAGGCGGTGGCACCGGCCGCATCCCTGCAGGGAGGGCGGGGTCTGGCCCCCTCGTCTGTGGGCCTGGCTGGCGGAGAGCGGGAGAATGAGGCGCTAAGAAGCTCCGGAGTGTGTAGCTGCGGGGTCACCTCTGTTTGCCACTCAAGCATTTCTTTGCCTTCTGATTTTTGTGTTCAACCTGTGTGTGTCGTGTTCGTGCAGTGAGAGCTTGTGCTGCATGGAGGAAGGCAGCGCTGTTTCCTGCAGGTGGAGGGGATCGGCGTGATGGGTGGGGCTGAGCTTTCTCCAAAGGAAGCCCCGAGGTAGGCAGGGTGTTAGGTGACAAGGCAGGATGTGGAATGAGGCACTGCTGCATTGCTCTGTGGTCCTGGCACTGACAGGAGGACGCCTGGGGAGCAGAGTCATCGTGGTTGGCACTGCCGTGGGTCGTGTGGGTTTCCAGCACCGCTTGGCATCTGTATTTCTTGTTGGCACTTGGTGCTGGTATACGTGTGACACACACACACACACACACACGTGTGCACATGCGTTTCGCAGCATCCCAGGCAGAGCAGTGGGAGCTCCCTGTTGGCAGGAGCCGTGGTGTGGTCCACATCCTGGGCCCATGAGTATTTGCTAGGGCAGTTTTGTGGACAGAATAGCAGTGAGTTGTTGCATGTTGAGGAGGACAACACTTTACGTTTCTCCCGAGTCCCTGGGGCCTAGCAGTGGAGCGACCTCCATAGCAGCAGCCCACACTTTCAATTCTGGGGCACAGCAGCCGGCCGCCTGCCTTGGGGTGCGGCTCTCTCTGTCAGTGACCTGGAAGCTTGCTTGGCCCCCATGTCCTTTGGCTCCCCAGCTATGTGGAGCAGGGGCAGCAGCATCCCCTCCGCAGCCTCATGGGAATCCAGGAGCTGCCCTGGGCACAGGCTGGTGGTGGTGTCACCATTTGTCCTCTGAGGCTGCTGTTGTCTGAGGTAGGGCCGGGCACATGGGGTCCTCAGGGTGGCACCAAGGGTGACGCAGGGCGCCTCCTCCTCCTTCCCACTGTGCTGTGTGTAGAGAACCATGCAGCAAAGCACCTGGGACCCGGCCCAGGGCCACACTGCCCTGGCCTCAGGTGACCACTGCAGACACCTGCGTCACTTCCTCCCTCCAGGGCCTTCCACCAACGCCTCGGGGCTCCAGGGGCAGAGACTGAGGCCCAGGCCAGCAGGCTAGCATGACCCTGGCTGTGGGGACGAGCGTGCACCATCTCGTGGGCCCTGGAATCTCCGATCCCTGCCAGGGACCCAGGGGCTCTCTGGAGTCTGCAGACAAGGGACCGTGACGGGCCAGTGTGGGCCATGCTGGTCACCGTGGCATCCGTCTCTGCCCAGCCATCCCCTCTGTCACCCACGTGACCCCTGGCTCTGGGCCTGTCCCCTGGGAGCCCTGGTCTGTCCTACTCTCAGATCCTGCAGTTCTGTGGATGTCAGGACGCGGCAGAGCGAAGGTGCGGGTCTGTCACTGTGCTGGGCTGTGTTCGCGTCCTGTTTTCTGCAGTTTTCCTCCAGGAAGCCTTAAGAAGACGCCTGTTTAGCGCCCTTAAGGAAGTGTGCTGTGCGCTTGCGCGGTGAGGCCCCAAGGCCGGCTAACGCTCTCTCCTCCCTCCCACACAGTCTGGGGCTACGGCCTGCTCGCTGTTACCATCATCAACCTGGCCTCGCTGCTCGGCCTGGTGCTGACCCCGCTCCTCAAGAAGCCCTACTTCCCGAAGATTCTGACCTACTTTGTGGGGCTGGCTATCGGGACCCTGTTCTCAAACGCAATTTTCCAGCTCATCCCAGAGGTAAGGGTGCTGTCTGTTTCTGTGCATAACTGCCTCTTTTCAATGTTTCAGCCCTTTGTGTGTTTTTAGCCTCCGGACAAGCAGGTTTATAGTGTACTGGAGGGGAGAAAGCGGGTTGCAGCAGACACGGGGAGTCCGGCGGTGGACACACAGGGCCGAGGCCTCACACGCTCCTGATGCACTTCGCAAATTTAATTTTCCTTTCTCTCTCTCTCTCATTCTTCTTTCTTTCTTTCTTTCTTTCTTTCTTTCTTTCTTTCTTTCTTTCTTTCTTTCTTTCTTCCTTCCTTCCTTTCTTTTTCTTCCCCTCGCTCCCTGCCTCCTTCCTTTCTTCCTATTTTGTAGGGCTTGAACCCAGGACCTTCATATGGAGCTACATCCACAGTACTTTTTAATTTTTTTTTTAAATTTTGACACAGGTTCTTTCTGATTTGCTAAGTTCCCCAGTCTGGCATCCTTCTGCCTCAGCCTCCCAAAGTCCAGGTATTTCAGGCATGTGCCACCACAACCAGCTATATGCCAGGTCAAATTTAATGAAGATATACCACAAAATTTCCTCATATGTTTACTGCCACTGGAGAAAAACAGGACAAGTAAGACCTTGGTTGACAAGCCTCTTTTTTTAATTAACTGGGGAAGAATTCAATAGCAGGCCGATCCATAGCGACTTTCTTTCCGTTGATAAAATGTGCTATTGACCTGACATTGATCTGACATTGACTATAGTGCACTATTCAGTTAATCAACAGTCAGTAGTTATGTGGCCATAAAGAAGGAAAAGTAGAGGAGGAAGATAGGTGAGAGGGAGCCAGAAGGAGTGCTGAGGAGGGAAGAGGAGAGACCATGCCAGGAGGTCCTGGAGGAGCCATGGAGGAGGCCACACGTGAGGGAAGCCTGGCCCAGGCAGGGGCCCAGCCCAGAACGAGCGCCCGGGGCTGGAAATAACCAGAGTGGTTTCAGTTTTCACAATGACCTGTGCAAACGAGGGCTCACTCTTCAGAGTCACAGGATTTTTTGTTACCGATCTAGAAAGAACCCAGGAGCATGTTGCCTTCAAACCCCCAAAGGTGGAGAAGGCAAAATTAAAATCCAGGGGATGAAACCACTTGCTTACACCCACACAGTGGGCTGGAACACAGTGGATAGATCGCTCAGACTTTCTGGCTGAAAGCACAGAGTATATAATGTATTGAACACTTCCCAGTGTCATATGTATTTGTATTTGTTATTTCACCCACTTTCTGCTGGGCTGGGAGCATGGCTTGCCATGGAAAGCTGATCTCACACACACAGCACTGACTTCCAGCCTGACTGTGAAACAAAGCAAAACAAAACAAAGCCCAAACTAATATTCTATGTGGGCCAGAGATTCTACACCCAACATTTTAGATTTTCTCTTTTGTTGAACATGTAGCAATGTAAAGGATCTGTCTTTGTAATAACACCTCAGATTCCCACACATAGGTTTATTGCATGTGTGTGTGCAAAGCCCCCTTTCCTTTTGTTATTCCATTTTACTCTGCACCCTCCGTATTAGGTGTGCAGAGTGGGGCTTTCTATGCCGCTTGTGCAGTGTGCATTTGTGAGAGGCAAACAGGAGTCATTTAAATGAGTGGGGCACCACCAGAAGTGTACATATAGGATGAAGGCCTTGACATCCTCTAGTCTGCTCCCGAGGGGAGAGCTACAATGCGTGGAAAGGGGTGAGCCAGGCTGGGAAGCTGAGGCAGGAGGACTGTAAGTTCAAGCTCAGCCTGGGCAACTTAGTGACTCAGCAAGACTGTCTCAAAATAAAAAATAAAAAAGAGCTGGAGATGTAGCTCAGTGCAAAGTTCCTGGGTTCAATTCCCAGCACTGCAAAAAACAAACACCCCCCCCCCAAAAAAAACCAACAAAAACCCAAAAAGCAAAAAGCGTAAAGTTGTGGCTTTTTGCATATTACTGTTCCACCTATTTCATTATCTTAAGCTTATGCATTTCTCGTACATTAGGGACTACTGGACTCTGAAAACTCCAACTCCTGCCCTTTGTCCTTCAGCAATGGGTTGTCTCATTTGTGGTCTTGGCAGGTAAATTTCCAGGATTACCTGGGTCTGGGGACAGATGAAGAACTTTGGTAAAAACTGTATCCTGAGAAATCATGGTATTCCTTTCCAAAGGTGAAACTAAATCATGTAGTTTGGCCTGAATTGCCTTCCCCTTCCCTCTCTCAGGCATTTGGATTTAATCCCAAAGTTGACAGCTATGTGGAGAAGGCGGTTGCTGTGTTCGGAGGATTTTACATGCTTTTCTTTTTTGAGAGAACGCTCAAGATGTTGCTGAAGACCTACGGGCAGGTAAGTGGACTCGCCTGGAACTTGTGTAGAGGGCCCCTGAAGCACCTCGGTGCCAATGGAAACGTCACTTTCAGGGTCATGTGACTGTCCCGTGAGCAGACCTGTGGCCGGGAGAGGGTGGGAAGCGTGAGCACTGGGACAGGCCTGAGAGAAACGCCGCGTTCCGCCGCAGACCTCGGGATGTGCGGAGTTTGTAGTCCATTCGTATTATCAAAATGGGAAAGGTCTGTACTCTAACACGAAAAGGAGAAGCCATAGAATATAATCAAGGACAGTCCGTGTAAGGCGGGAAAATTCTGTAAACCTGCAAAGGTGACGCGGAGAGCAGACACAGGCCTTGTCGTCTGTGACGGAAGAGGGAGCGCTGTTCCCGGTCGGTGTGAGGCAGCTCAGCCTCTCTCACAGCCCTGCCACCCTTGTCTGTTTGTCCATGCAGAGCGATCACACTCACTTCGGAAAGGATGACTTCGGGCCCCCGGACAAAGTGCATCAGCCCAGAGCGCTGCCTGCCGCCAACGGAGGGATGTGCTACACCAACCCTGCTGTCACGGAGTCCAACGGGCAGGTGCACTTCGACAGCGTCAGCGTGGTGTCCCTGCAGGTACGAGCACCCCTTCTGTGCCTCGTTCGCTGGCTCTCTCGCCTTTTCCTCCGCGGAGACTGCTGTGAGCTGCTTGTACATTTACTGTTGGATTCCCTTCTACACATGAGGGGCTGCCCTCTCTGCCCACCTTCTCCCTGGGGTTTACACTGAACAAGGGTGTTAAGAAAGAAACTAGGGTCACTAGGTCTGAGGCTTCATTAGCCTCTGAGATTGTTTATGGAATTGCCGCTCCTTTCACTTTCTAGGATGTGCATAGTGCAGTCAACACATTCAATTTTCTTCAGGTCTTTCAAGAGCCAAAACCAAAGAATCCCTAGAGCGAGTTTGAAACTGCAAGATTTGTGCACTATTACTATTGTGTTCATTAATTGTAGCCATAGCTTTGAGAGAATAATAGCTACCAATGTCTGACCAGGTATTACATGCCAGTTAATAAACCAGGCAATTAATTATTTATCTCATTTTCTTTTTATTTATTTATTTATTTTCAACTCTTGCTATGAATTTTATTTATTTTTCTTCTGGAAATTTTGTGTTTCTTTTTCCTTAAAACCAGACACTGTAATAGAAACAGACATTAATTCACTGAACCTTTGCATAAACACTTTGAGTTTACTCATATATTCTTCAAATTATCTTAACATAGAACTGCATATAAATTATACTTTATTTTGGTTGATTTAAAAACAAGCCCAACAACATAAAAAAACAAAGCCTCTTCCTATTTCAGGAGAAACGTTTTACTGTGAAGTTACCCTTTTAACATCTTTGCTGTCAGTTTTGGGTGAACCAGGATGGCTGCTTCTTGTCTCGCTCAATGATCCTCTTGCCCTGATCGTGTGGGGATAGTGTCTCTCCTGCGTACAAGACCACAGTCTCTGTGGGGGGAGCTTTAAATGGGCCCCCTTCTTGTTTCCCTATATGTCGTCTGATTTGTGCAGTCTCCTTGCGCACTTTCTCCTAGCAAAAGCCGCAAAGGACATGTTTCAATTTGAGGTGACCACATTCAGGATAAACGCCGATATTGTTCTTAACTTTAATAAGCTTCCAGGGGTTTCTTCTTCTACACTGGTTAACTTCAATACTCCCTCTGTTTTGGGGAGCTGCCATCCAAAAGATACTACCCAAGAGGCTGGAATTCTCCTTACTTCCACTGGTATCATTTGCTGGCTCTGTAAATATCACTGGACCCTGGACAGCTAATGCTGGTCCTCACTGAGGACTGGAAAGACCTGGCCAGCTTTGCTGGAATTCCCGCTGCAGAAACTCCCAACAGTTTCAGAGCAGTCCCCGGGACACTGGCCCCAGCAGAGCCACCAACAGCAGCACGGCCCCTGCCATGTTCCTCGCCGGAAGACTGACCTCACTGGGCTGCTGGACCCCACCCCTCCTCAGTTACTTATTATAACAACCATTCTAAGTGGGTATCATTTGCTATGTGTTCGAATTCTGCTGGTTTCAAGGGGTGGAAGTCAAACTCATTTTATTGGAAAGACTCGGTGTCTTGTGGGGGAGCCACAGGAAGAGCGAGAATCAGGAGCTGTTAGGTCACCAGGACGCCGACTCCTCCCACGACTTCATCCCGGAGTCCTTCTTTCTTTCTCCGTGGGGCAGGGCCTTGCACTGGGGACCCTGTGGGTACCGTCGACTCCTGAGATTTGTGAGTTACAATTACAGCTCCTGGAGGGACACAGATTCTGATCCCTAAGCCCGACATCCCCGGCAGGTGTCTCCCTGCCCGTCTCGAGGCTAATCTCAGCACTGAGACTGTGGGGCCCCACTTTGGCACGAAAGGGGTGTCTGTGTGGTAGAAGAGCGGTTTATTAAACAAGGGGTTCAATGCTAAAGCACTTGGCGGCATGGATGGGGCCCTGGGTTCAATCTCCAGCACTGCCAAAACAAACAAAGGAGCAAATAAAGGCAGAGAAAGGCATGGGCATGCGCCTGTGAGCGGGATGGTGGCACTGGTGGCCGCCCAGCTCCCACTGGACAAGCGAGGATGGTGGGGTTAAGATGCGGAGAAGCCTCTTGGGTGGACAGTGGGCAGTTGGCAGAAGTGTGACCCAGGTGTGATCAGAAGGAGCACACGAGGCAGAGCCCGCCAAGGGGAGGCAGAGGGGACTCAGGGGGCTTCCAGGACAAAGCACTTGTCCTCCCGGAAGGAGAACGTGGCTGCTTATGTGCTCCCTCCCTCTTGCTGGGGGAAGATCTTGCATGTGTGGAGAGGCTGCTTTAGGTTTGCATGGAGCCACTGGGAAATTGTTTTATGCTGTGCAGTGACTGATACTTTCAGCCAAGATTGTGCAAGCAGATACTCAGGTAGATAATTTCTCAGGAACGTGGAGTGCTAGATCGATGACCTCATTTGATCCTGAGGCTGACCTGGGACAGGTACTGTAACTATGGCCTAGACAGGTCAGGAAACCTGAGGACACACAGCTGCTAAGCCACACAGCTGGGATGGAGACAGCCTGGTCTTAACTTTTTTTTTTGCTCACTGGGGATTGAAGCCAGGGCCTTTGTACCACACTAAATCCTTATATCCTCAGTTCTTTTTTTCTTTCTTTTTTTCTTTCTTTCTTTCTTTCTTTCTTTCTTTCTTTCTTTCTTTCTTTCTTTTTTCTTTCCTTCCTTCCTGTCTCCTTCCTTCCCTCTTTTTTCGTTCCTTTCTTCTTTCTTTTCTTTTTAAATTTTGAAAGAGTCTTGCTGAGTTATCCAGGCTGGTCTGCAACTTGTGCTCCTCCTGCCTCAGCCTCTCAGAGTGCTAGCATTACAAGTGTGCACCATCATATTGCCTGTAAGGCTATAATGCAATGCAGGGTCCAGCAGAAGGAACCCAGAGAATGACAGTTAAACTGATCCTTAGGGCTGGGGATTTAGCTCAGTGGTTTTGCTGCCTGCTACAAAGCACAAGGACCTGAGTTCAATCCCCGGTACGAAAACAAAACAAAACAAAACAAAACAAAACAAAAAAAACAAAAAACTGATCCTTAGACTGGGTGTCCAAATCCTGGCTGCCTCATGGGAGCTTTTGACAAACAGTAGATTATAGTGAAATCAAGGTTGATCTCGGTGGGTGATTCCAGTGTGCCAGGCCACTGTGTGGCCTTTTACACACTGACCAATAATCTTCAGACCCTGGGTGGCAGAGGGGATGCTCCGCATGGAGCTGGGGCTTCTCTCAGGTTCCTCTCCTGGGAAGGTCCTCCTGGGTCTCAGGAGATAAGAAGGCGGCCTGGGGCCATGCTGCGCTGCAGAAGAGGAAGAACTTGAGTAGGTCCTGCCCCGGAGTCTCGGTGTCCTGCTCCCCAGGCATAGATGAGACAGAGTTCTGGATTTAAAGTATTCAAAGAACCGATGACCTTGACCACGGCAGCCTCAGAGTGACTTTCCTTTCCGGGGGACCTGCTGCCCCCACGTGCTGCAGTGCTGACAGGGATGATGGTGTGGGCAGGAGGAGGTCTTAACAGATAAACTGAACAGCTCAAAAGCTTGCGAGTTAAAGCTGTAAGCGCCTGGCTCAGGACCAGCCATGCAGGGGACTGGACAACCAGAGATCTCAGCACTGAGACGAAGAGGTGCCTGAGACGCCCCGCTCTTCATGCTCAGGAGTAGTGACCAACAGGCTGTGTTTGCTCGGCTTCCTGCAGTGACCCCAGCTCCTAGCCCTGCGCTGACACATGCAGGGAACACTGCTGAGCACTGGTGCCTCGTCCCGGGCACTGCGGATTCAGAGGCAACAAACTCCCAGACCTTCAGGACCCGGTGGACCCAGTGCGTAGATCACAGAATCACATGTGATCACATCCATGGCATCGGAGATCGGGATGGAAACAACGTGCAGGGTGAGGGCAACCTGTGGGCGCCATTTGGATCTGTGGCCAGGAAAGCACCTCCGAGAGGTCAGTAGGGAGGTGGGTGAGGAGAGAGCCAGCGGTGCTAGTGAATGCATGGGAGGAGAGCTCTGAAAGCGCTGAGAGCCATTCAACAGGTCACCTACAGGAACCGGAAGCAGAACAGAGCTTCGTTTCTGAGCAGCGACAGTAGCTTGAAGGTAACTGTGAAGTTGCAGGTTTAGGGAAACCACAAAGCTACCAAGACGTAAAGAAATGAAGCGAGAATTCTGGAAATATACTGCCAGCAATATCATTTCTTCCCTCCCCCTCTCCCTCTCTCTCTTTCTACTGGCGATTGAACCCAGGGCCTTCACAGCAAGTTGCATTCCCTGGCCTTTTACATTTTTAATCTTGAGAACAGGTTCTGGACATTGTGCTGTCAGTGTCTTCTCTAAGGAAGAGAATGTTAAACAACTGGAGCAACCCAATGCTCTCTTCACATTTCTTTAGATTGCATAAGAAATGGAATCTAAGAAAAGACGTAAAGGTCTAGAAATGGTATTACTTTGACAGTCGATAGGTGTTGCCATATAAACGATAGTGATTTTAATAGACTTAAAATATTTTCTGATATTTTCTATGGTAAAATTTAACCTAAGTGAATCCATTAAAGTGACTGAACATGATATATAAAATTCATGATCCATTTGAGTCCAAGTATTGCTTTAAGAGCTTTATTAATTTTATTTGTTACTGTTTCAACAAAGTGAAGTTTTAAAAATTGAGAACAAGAAACTATTTAAAAGTTTTGAGTTACAAATAGTACTTTAATTCAGCGTTAGTATTAATAGGATGTGAATTATGTGGCAGTCTAGATCTTAGCAACATGATTCTTGATTTTGCTTAAATGTAGGAAGAACAAAGTAAATATTATAGGATGATTAAAATGTCTGACTTAGGGAGATCTTTATTTTGTTATTCATCTAAACCATTCTGACCCATCACAGAATGCTCAGCTAGGCAAGAATATTTGTATTCAGTAGCGGTTGTTGGGATGCTGTCTGTGTTCACGTGTACGAAGGCCAGGGCTCTACTCATTGAAAACCACTTTTTATGGTCATGAAGCATATTTATTGCAGTACGAGGGTAGAACATGTCTAGCAGTATGTCAGTGTGATTCTGACTTCAGGCTGAGCGTGTGGAGCTTGGTGCAGAGGGTAAATGTGGAACACAGCCTGGGCACAGCTGGGGGCGTGTGTTCTGGGAACGCTCAAGGCTAAAGGTGTCAGTGAGGCAGATCTGGGGAGGGGCCGGGTCTCCCAGGGCCCTGTCACTCAGGGGCTGGGTCATATCCATGACAGTGTTGTGTGCTTTTCCCCGGCTGTGTGGGGGTGATGCGGAGGGACCCCAGTTTCTTGTATTCTTGGGGCCTGTGCTAGTGCTCAGGGGCCGCTAGAGGGACCTTGGCTCTCCTGCCTCCCGGGGCGCCTGCAGCTGCTTTGAGTTCTGTGATTCCACTGGAAAAGATGCCTTTAGGTGTAAAGTGTCAGGGTCCACCTGTTTTTCTGATAAAGCAAAAATTATTCCAGCTGCTTTTAGAAACTGACTCTTGACAACTTGATGTTTAAGATGGCAGTGCAGCAAAGTAGAAGAAGTGGAATTTAGCTGCACAGTGGGATGTTAGAGAGACAGACGTTGTCAATTAACTGATACAAAGTGGCGCTCCACAAACACAGAGGGAAGTTTCTGCATGCGTGGGCCTCTGTGAGAATCCAGCAGACTTTAAATCAATGTTGATTTGTTCACCAAGGACTTACCAAGCACCTTCTTGTACTTGGCCTTGCTTCTGTGGGCAGAGGGCATGGACTCCCCACCTTCCAGTGTAGGCGAAATGCTGTGCTTTGTGCTGAAAGGTGTATGCAGGAGGCTGGGTGGAACCAGGTTGGCAGCCCCTGTGTAGAGATGAGGGCCTCTCTGCCAGCCTTGGGGGGTTGGCTTTTCTTCATCTTTTCTCGGAGGGGAGAAGGTGGGGCTTATCCTGGCTGCGTGAGCGGGAGCTTCAGTTGGCTTCCTGTGTGTGTTCCACGGTCACCGCGAGAATGGAAACTGCCCAGGAAGTGGTCTCCCTGCTCGAGCTTGGTGGTGACGGTCAGGAGCAGGAGGCCGAGTCTGCTCGAGGCAGAGGTTCCCTCGGTGCCTCTCCCTGACCCTTGTCCTGTGCTCGACGTCTGCACTGGCTCCGAGTGCTGCCCGGGGTGCCGGACATGGGGGCCGGATCCTCACCTCCCTGATGTTCATTATTCTTTTATTCATCTCTACTTAACACCTGCTCATATCATTACGAAAAGGTGGTCTAATTCGGTTATCACTGCACAGAATGCTCATCCTGCCTTTCCTCGCTTAAGGAGGAGCCTGCGATCGTACTTGGGATCGGTGCCCTCCGCTCCTCCTCACCAGGATGTCTGTCCTTGCCAGTGCCTCAAGCCATTTTCACCCCTCAACTCCTTCCGGTTTCCATTGGTCGTTCCCCCATCTCTCCCTGTCTCCATCTTTTCCACCCTTTCCTCGACCTCCCCACTTCCCAGACTCCTTCCTGCACCTCCAGTCCCTCAAAAGCCTGGAGAATCCTCTCCGCATGCCTCCTCAGATGCATCTTCCCTGGGACTCTCTCAACATGGTGCCTTTCTCCGAGCTTTTCCCCAGGAGCAGTGCAAGTGATCTTTCCGGGCAGGACGCTGCATTTGGAAGCCTCACCCTCTCTCGCTGTCCCAGCTGCTGCTGTGTGGGTCACAGGCTTGAGCGCCTCCTGCTGATGACAACACTTGGAGCTACTCCCTCCCCTGTTGCAGCTGTTGGTGGCTGTGTTGCCTCCCCTGCAGCTCCCACTGACCTGGCTTCCTCCCTGGCTCCCTTCCCTGCTTGCAGCTGGGTGTAGGGCAGAAAGAAGCAAAGGCTGGGGTGAACCGGCCATTGTCCACGTCCGAGCAATACGTATAGCATGTGGATGGGGAAAAGTTAATGGCTCTGAGCTCTGCTCATCTGCCAAATGAAGAGTAAAAATCCTTAATTGTTGAATTTCTGTGAAAATTAAATACCTTATCATGGGCCAACTACATAACATTATGTCAGTATCTGTACTCCTCTTCTGTTTACCAGTTTTCACTTCTTTCCTTGGTCTCTGTCATAGTTGTCTCACTGGGCCGAGGGCATAGCTCCGGGGTAGAGTTCTTGCCTGGCATGTGCAAGGCCCTGGATTCCCAGCACGGCAAAGACCAAAAGCAAACCGTACGACCACCTCCTGGAGTCCTGTCCTGTCATCTGCTCCTCGGGGAGTGTCTTAGTCCCACACACTTCATCCTTCTGAAGCTGGCTTCTCCTGCTAAACTAGATGGATGTTTGGATCTGTTTGTGTATTTCTCCCTAGGGTGGAATACTCCAATGCAAAGATGAAGAATGTAGAATTCCCTGTGTTCTCATCCTGTTATTTACATTCCTTACAATTTGAGAACTTTCCCTAGAAAGTAAAGTTTGATTTTTAAAATGTGCAGCTCATTAGTAACAAAGACAACTTTTTCTTTTTGGGGGAAGTGCCGTCCAGCTGCCATTGCTGCCAGCTAGATGAAGAGAATCTGGAACATTTGCTGTCATGTAATGGAACAGAACTGTAAAGTACAATTTAATTTGCCACTTAAATGGTGATACACAAGGCTTTGTCCCAGATTCTCCATCAGAGTTGCCCGGTTCTGTTCCAGTAAGTCCAGTTGTGTCTGTTGGAATCAGACTTACTCATTTGAAAAGAACGTGAAAATAACAACCCCTTGATTAGGTACCCCACATAGGTGATTGACACATTATTGAAATACTTGGGGCACATTAAATCTCTTAAAATTAAATGAAGGGTTACAGCTTTTTCCCCGGAGGCATGGATGTCCTAACAGGCTAACTGAGAAGATGTGAACTTCAGCTCTGGCAAGCTGTTGTTTACTGGAATTGGTTTGATAACCATAGAAAAGAGTAACATTTTAGTTAATCTTGTGATAAATATTTAAATGGTTACTGATGTGTGCTTTCAGATACAAGGAAACATAATTAAAATAGTGTGAAATTTTGAATGCTGGGAGTAACTTGAAGGCTTTTAGGTTTTTCTTTCTGTAATCACATCACATATGATACACATACATACACATGCACGTATATGTGTATGTATAATTTTTGTTGAATAAATGATTATTTTGAAATTAAGAAAAAAGAAAGAGCAGGTGTTCAAAGACAAGTAGGCCAAGACAGGTCCTTTCCATTTCCCTAGAAATTTTTGCCAGAGAAACTAATTTCTATCTCACAGATTGCTTACCTAAAAGTTTTAAAATTGTGTTCCAAGTGTTGCTCCGGTGGACAGAGGGTGGATACGATTGGAAAAGATCCCAGAAACGTCTTCATTTCCAACTTAATGTACAAGAAGCAGAGAAAAAGAGAGGACAAGCCCTGTCTGACACTGGGAGAGGAAAGAAGACAAATCTGCTTAAGTGTGCAGTGTGTGGTGATGGGTCTGCTGGGGTTGGAAGACCAAACCATGCATGCATGAGCCCTGGCGACAGAACACATGAGAGCATCTAGCAGAGACCAGGCAGGCAGGGACAGGGCCTGCAGGGTGAGAGGAGAGGAAAGATGATTTTCTCCAAGTCAACGTTTTTATTGAGGCTAAGCACAGGTACAGGAGAGTGGCAAAGCACCTCTGCAGGGCTGTGCAATCATGTCCGAAGTGGACTCATCCATGGACCATGGACAAGAGAGAGGATCTCCAGCGAGTCCCACACCTGTCTCCTGGGGGCCTGAGCAGTTCTCATGCACTTCTTCCCCCAAGGGAACTGGTAGTGTGACTGCTTGTATTATTTTCACTTTCTGCAGTTCTGGGATGGAACCAAGGCCTCGGGCATGGTGGGCAAGTGCTCTACTACTGAGCTTTGCCCCCAGCTCTGCTGCCAGGACTTCTAATTTTAGGGATTCAATAGTTTTTCATAGAGAATGCAATGCTTGTATTTGCTGTCCATCGCTCAGTATTAGATTCATGAGCTGCCTACAGTAGCAGTTTGCTCATTGTCACTGCTCCACGGTGCTCAGTCACATACATGTCCCATTGGCATCACAATCATGAGTCTAATCTTGCTGCATTGACCCATGACCTCATGTGTTTATTACATATCTATATAGCTGTCAACATGAGTTGTTTTACATTTTCAAACTGTAGGAGAGAGACACTGGACCGGGCATTTCATGGTGTAACTTGCTTTGCTTGTTTTAACACTTACAGTTCTAATTCATTTGTTTTAATTGCATGTTTCCACTATTACTTGTTTTCCTCTTTTGTCTGACAATAGTATTTTTCTGCCCAGGATTTGCTCTAACAAACGCTTCTGCACAGTGTATTTTATATACGTGCCTATGTGTGAACGTCTGCCTGGGGCAGAGGCAGGGGTGATACCAGCGTCACACACAGAACAGTTCTCTCACACTGTAGGATATTAAGCAAGTGTGGCTGCATTTCCTCTTCTTGCAATAGAAGACAGAAGACCTCTCTGTGTCCAGAAGAGAAATAGATCCATTACATGTGCTGATGATGCAGGAGCTCCAGCTCAATTGTTTTGCCAGACCTCTGTGAGGAAGCCTGGATTGATAGCTAGAGGAGTAAGAAATGGGTTATAGACTATGTATATGTTTAATTTTACTAACAAACTGCTCTTTACACTGTTATACTTGTTTACTCTCTCATCAGTTATAAGAGCAAATCCACATTTTCTCCACATCATTAGTAATGCTTAAAAACTGCAGACTTTAAAAAATATTTTATTGCCACTTAAAAGTTTGAATTCATATCCTTTGTACTTTATCTTTGTGTTTTTTTTTTATTTTTAGTAATGTGAAGTGGATTTTCACATTCTTATTGGTTATAAGTTTATTTTTACATTTCTTGTTCATCTGTTTTGCACATTTTAGTTGAGTTGTCTTTTTTCTTATCTGTGTGAAAGAAAAATTATGTTGACATTGGTTAAGCCACAAAGGAGGACTTTATCCAAGGCTACTGGAGTAGAGTTGACCTTATAGGTAAAAACAGTGGCTCAGTGCTGAGCACAGCAAGTATGACTGAGGGTTCCTGCTCACTAGCAGGGTGTGCATGCAGGTGAGGTGTTAGTGGATAGAAAATCCAGGAGACAGGGAGGGTGAGGGTGGGGGTGCTTACCAAGGCGACTTGCTACCTTCCTACTGAAGGTAGGCCAGGTGATCAGACACTACCTTCGGAACAGTGGAGATCAAGAATGTTATCAACTACTGAGAGTGCATGGGTATTAGGGACAGGGGAATTCTTGCTACACCAATTCAGCAGATTTCTTGCTATAACTGGAGTTGGCAAAAAATGGAGTTGGAAGCCCACTCCTGAGATCTGTTGGAAAGAGTGGCTAAGGAGCTTCAGCAAAGTTTGGTCAGAGAGAAAGTCTCTGTTGTTGGTAGGAGTTTACACATGGTCTGGATGCTTTCGGTCATTACTTGCATGGGTTACAGATATATTCTGTAAGGCTGTGGTTTCTCTTTTCACTTTCCATTTTATTTGACAAAAGTTTTAATTTTAATATAGTCAAATATGTCAGTCTTTTCTCAAGCTGTCTAGCTAACTAAGTCTTAAGAAATTTTTCCTTTATCACAGTCAAGAAAATACTTTTTCATTTTCTTCCAAAAGTTTTAAATTTAATTTCACATGTGGAATTTATTTTTCTGTATAAGGATTCAGCTTTTTTTCTGCATAAACAGTTATCTCATCCTTCTTTTATTGAACAGATAATTTTATTGATATCAAATTTCTGCAGATCAGATCAATGCATTTACATATGGGATCTCAATACAATACTCTTACAGTAGTCTATTCAAAAAATTCCTACCCAATACTACACTGCCTTAATTTTACAGGTTTTTTTTTTTTTTTTTTAGGAAGCATTGAGTTTCCTAGATCAGGCTTCTTACCTTGTTTTTTGTATTTATTCTTCCATATCAATACCATTTTTGCTATTTTAATTGACATTGCATTGGACTTGAAGATTAATTGAGAGAGAGATGATATCTTTATGGTATTTCAGAATTTCTGTTTTATACTTTATTCTTTCAGTGTTTTTAGAATATTCTGTTAGATAGACTTCATGGGTTTGTAGGTCTATAAATGGTATATTTTTCCCATTACAGTTTCTAGTTGACCATTACTGATATGTAGGAGCACACTGGTTTTAGCATATTCATTTTTTTTTTGGTACCAGGGGTCGAACTCGGGTCCTTGCGCCTGCAAGGCAGGTGGCAGAACCACTGAGCTAAATCCCTAGCCCCTAATTTTTTTATTTGGAGACAGTATATCACTATGTAGTTCAGGTTGTCCATGAACTCACTATGTAGCCCAGGCTGGCCTCGAACTCACAGCAGTCCTCCTGCCTCAGCCTCCTGGGTGCTAGGATTACAGGTGTGTGCCACCACACCAGCTTGTTGATTCTTTAAGATTTTCTATGTAGTCATCAAAGAGAAATTACACTTTTTCTTTCATTCTTTCAATTTTCCCATCATTTTTATTCTTCCAGTTGTTACAGCTCTTATTTTCCTCATCTCAGACATTGGCAAGCACTGCTTCACGTTGCTGAGTAGAAGTCACCATGGCTGGTATTTCTTCTTATTTCTGATTTTGATGCCAATGATTCTAAGTTCAGTAGCTAGCATTCTTTAGTTTTCTCTTTTCAAAAACAGGCTTCCTTAATTAGATTAAGAAAGTTCCTTCATATTTAGGATTTGTCAAGCATTTTTTCAGTGTTTAAAATTGTGTTGTGGAGTTCAAATTTGAACTGACATCTAACCAAGTTACTTTACTTTTCTAAAACTCACTTTTATCATCTGTGGACTGGAGTTACTATCAGGTAGGATTATTGTGGGGTTAAATGAAATATTTTAAAGTCATGAATAACAATAACTGTGCAGTGAGTATTAAATCCTATTATTACTACAACAGAGTACTGCCGCTTTGGTCCATCAGGGTCTTGAGTGGGGCTGGAGTTCTTGTGAAGGTGACAGCATCGGACATGCGGGACCAAAGCTGCAAATCAAATTCTCTATTTCAGTGGTGAGATATTGAGCATCTCTTGGAAGAGTATGAAGCTGGCATGACGGGGCGTGCAGGTCAGGTTTACAAGCCCTTGTCAACTTTCGCTCTGTGTTCCTGTGAATGCATGGCGGGTGCTTTTTGGAGATTTAGAAATAGATGGATCATTTCAGTGCCCTAGTGATCTACAGTGGAGTTCCAGTGATGCAGGCCTCTGGGGTAGACAAGCAGAGCAGGGCTTCTGTGAGTGCCTTCCAAGAACAAAACCAAAAGGCAAATTTGAACACAGGAAATGAAGGCAGTTAAATTGGACTATTAAAGTTAAGAAATTAAACAGACAGGGTAATTGTGCATATCTATGGGATACAATATAACATTTGGATATTGTATACATTGTATATGTGCTGCAAGGGAGCATCGGATATTGTATACATTGTAGAAAGACCAAATTAAGTGTTAACATATCTGTCACATTGTCTATGTATTGCTTTTTTGTGGTGAAAATGTGAAGTCCACTTTCAGCAATTTAAACAATATAATATAATATAATACTACTGTTGTTGTTGTTTTACCAGAATGTCTAGGACTGAGTCATTTATAAAGGAAAGAGGCTTTTTTCACAAATGGATCTGAGGCTGGGAGGCCCAAGCTAGAGGCACCTTTGCTGAGGTGGGGACCTGCAAGTGGGGACCTGCAGTTGCGGAGGTGGCCAGGACATCCCATGGGGAGGAGGGTCGTACAGGAGACAGAGGCAAGCTGGCTTTTCTAACAGATGGGCCCTGAGACATAACACATCTTTTTAAAAGGCTGTAGAGAATCCCACTGTATGCGTGTACATGTGTATGTGTGACTGCACACTCACGTACACGTGACACAGATGCACTCAACATTTTCCTTGTCCACTTGCGTGCTGATGCCTTGGGTTTTGGCCCTGACGTCCTTTTCCCCGGGACAAATTTCTCGATCCGGTTGGTTGGAAGAGACTCTGATGACACAGTGCCATGCATGTGCTGGGTGGTGCTGTCCTTAGGGGCACGAGAGAGAGAAAGCAGAGTGGCCTGGCTGAGGTGGGACAGGGTGAGTGGAGGACACCCCGTGCACCCCCAGTGTGGACAGTGCCCTCCCTCAGGACATCCAGCCAGCCCAGTGTGATGAATGGAATCACAGAGCGACTTCTGAGGGTACAGAAATGGTTCGGGCAGGAGAGAAAATGTTGAAAGGATTTTCAAGAAAAGAGAAAGACAAGTGAGAGCTGGAGGGTATTTGAGAAGTGTCGCCTGGTGTGTGTGTGTGTGTGTGTGTGTGTGTGTGCGTGTGTGCGCACGTGCTGAGGAATGTGGTGTTTTAAAACAGCTTTGGGCACAGCTTTGTACATTTTCATGCTTCTTGGGCCATGACTGTGTGCTGTGGGTGGTGAGAAAACAGGCTGCATCTAGTAAATAGACACTGGAAAAGACTGAAAAACCACCTTTCTTTTGCCATTGAAGAGAGAATTCAGGGGGTGTCAGGACTCGAGTTGTTAATCTAAGAGGATGTCGGCCAGGGCGGGAAGAAAGGCGAGGGCACGTGGGTTCAGGAAGAAGAGGTGACAGATTTTGAAGGGACTCTCTGTGGATGTGGCCAAGAGTTGTGAAAACCCACTGCTGAGGAGGAAAACAGACTTCCCACTTCCGGGCTGAGGTGGGGTCTCCAGTCCAGAGCTGGCAGGTTCTTTCTGCTCCTCACAGATGTGATGCTGCGTCCCCTGGGGAGAGCCATGCTGTCGCAGGCAGGGACTGTGTCCAGGAGGTTGGGGTCCGGGCCAGGCAGTCCCATCTGGGGACTTTGACAGGAGGCCCAGAAGAGCTGTCCTTCAGTCCACCTCCTGGATGACTGTCCTGCACGGAGCTGCTTTCTTCCTGGCTGCAGGACTGTGGTCAGTGTCAGGAAGCACTGACCCTGAAGAGGAGCATTGGGATTATTTCTGCTCCCTCTCATCAGGGCAGGACTACACTCGGGACTCACAGATATCATTCATGTACTCCTGGACTGGTCAGTGTGGTCATCTCCTCTTTCTAGATGACGAAACTGAGTCCCATGAGAGTAGTATCAGCAGAATGCGGGTCTGAACTGAGAACACTCAGCATTCTTTAAACAGAGCTAAGGTCCTTCCTGACCCACACGCTCTACATTGAGTACAATTTTTTTTTCCTGATGATCTGGGGATTGAACCCAGGGACTTCACTCTGAGCTACATCCCAAGCCTTTGCTTTATTTTTTAAATTTTGAGATAGGGTCTCACTAAGGCTGGCGTCAAACTTTCTACCTCCCTGCCTCAGCCTCCTAGAATGCTGGGATTACAGTTGTGTGCCATCATGCCCAGTTTAAAATGACATTAATCATACATTTTGGGGATGGGGTTTCTGTGTGTTGCCCAGGCTGGTCGTGAACTCCCGGGATCAAGGGATTGGTCCACCTCAACCTCCAGAGTGTCTGGGGCTAAAAATGTGCACCACTGTGCTCGGCGAAGTCTGTTTTGGATGACATCCAAGTATAAATTCTTTCTTTCTGAGAGTCCCCATGCACGAGGTCAGTGGTGGCAAACCTGTGGCACAGCAGGCTGTTTGTATCATTGAAAGCTCTGAAAGGTTCGCCACCAGGGCACCAGGAGTTCCTTTGAGGACTTCTGGCCAACTCAGGCAGCAGTCACCATGCAGTGAGGCTGGTCCTGCTGTGGAGGGACACCAGGGTGCCCCCTGTGCCCAGAAGGCTGTGGGAGCAGAGGGGTGATGCTTTCCTGAGAGGACTCAGCTCGTGCCACCCTGCAGGTGCACAGAGGTTGTTGGGTTCGTAAGAGCGGGCAACTGGTAACCTTGGGGCAACTGTTTTTAAACATTTGACTTTTTCTAATTTTGAGAAATTTAAGCATGTGTCTCCATAGAAAAGTGGTTTGCCATTATTCTGCTCAGGAAGCTGCTGGCAAAGCCCCTTCACCTTCACTGCAGAGGGTACCCAGGGGCCCCACCCAGTCCTGTGCATGGTCACAGGGGTTCACGATCCCGCTGAGGCTGTCGCTGCTGTGTCATCCATCAGCTAAGACACTGGGGTGTGGAGAAATGCATGGAGAAGGACCCAAATGCCTGGGGTAGAGAGAAGGCTGCGGGCAGCTGCTTGCAGCATTGTTATGTTTAATTTCTGCAACAGCCACCCACACAGGTATTCACTGCCCACAGCGAGTGACTGGAGATCAGTAATGTGTGTAATCCCTTTGGTTCTCGGTGATGACAAACAGAAGGTGGCTCAGATACCCCGGGGTCTGTGTTTGTCCCTGTGCCTGACTCCAAGTGGAATGTCGCCTCAGTCCATCCTGATTTCAAACAATTAACTCACAGTGAACGTGTGGGATGCAGTGTGCAGTTTGCTGAGGATTGCATGCGAATGAAACCTGGTTACTTTCTTTACTCGCCCAACCTGGGAGTGCTGATAAGTCAGGATCTGTCCCGTTTTGCCTGTAGGCTGAGCTGTCTATATGGTCTTGGCTACATCTATAAAAATTGCCTTTGAAACAATTTTTGGCATGCTTTCACATAAAGTTTTAATGTGACTCAGGGAATGCCAGACTTCAGGGATGGATGTGGTGCATTAATCTTCTTTTCTTATTTGTTTGTCTGTTATTTATTTGCTGCACTAACCTTCCCCAGGGCTGTGGCAGCTTTTCTCAGGGACCTCACCACCCCCCGGTGCCTGCTGGCAGAGCCTGGTTTGTCACTGGAGGTTCTGTAAAACACTAGAAGTGCATTTATTTAAACATGTTCCATACTAAATTGCTTTCCCTAATCAGGCAGGACTTATCTCTATTTAGAAGAATTAGTGAGGTTTTACTCAATTAAGCTTGATATCAAGTTAATTTTCCCCCATTAGTATAACGAAGAATTGCAGAGTTGCTCTGTCATGCGTGCTGATTCATAAAAAAAATTGAGAATAAATGCCAAGACATTTTCTCTTTGAAAAACAAGGAAAAAAAAAGTAAGATGTTCAAGTAAATTATTCTGGATATCAGAAAGAGTTGCTTAACCTATTTATGCTGAAGATTGCAATTTGTTGAATTTTTGCATGAAGAAAAATTGAAGGGAAAAGAATTTGAAGAGAAAAAACTTTATTATGTTCTGTTGTTATGGGTGTTCCCAAAATGGAACCCTAGGCATGAAAGGATGAATTCCACCATGCAGAAAGCCCAGTTCCACAGGAGCTGGAGCAAGGAGTTTGTATGTACATGCTCTACTGTGGAGGGCCTTTCGTGGCAGCTTTTCAAGGTCTTTCTAAAAAAATGCATTATAAAGGTTATGAGGGTATCCATTTTACAATTATTACCTTCTTTTCTTTGGTTTCTCCTGTTCATACTTTTAAAAATACGTATTTTGTGTTCTATTCTTTACATGCTGCACTGTGCAGTTTGGGAACACGGAACCAAGACCCGGTGAGTAGCTCTTACCCAGCGTAGGCCGACGTGGACAGGTTGCTAAAGCAACGGGGGCTCGTGGTTGCTGCGAATGAAATCCTCGTCCCATGGAGTGGCAATCGGGGAAGCAGAATTAATTCTACGTTCTATTGTTCCCTACTGTATTGATTCTACATATTCAAAGTAGGGATCCCAAATTAGAGAGATCACAAGGCTAACGCATCCTGCAGATGAAGTGTGGTCTTGACAGAATGCTCTTTGGGCTTGACATTACTGTTGTGGAGTGGAGTCTGCGGACTGTCTGTCTGTCCATCTGTCTGTCTGTCTCTTTCTCCCTCATACACACACAGACCTATTCACCTATAGATATTCATTTGTCTGTATAGCCAAGTCCTTCCAGTGCTGTCTGAGGCACATGTTCAAATAAAAAATCTTCCTTTCAGTCACTAATACTCCACTTATAATCTTGGTGAATAAAAGAATGGAGGGCGTTTGAAGACCGGTTTAGGTGCTCACGCTTCATAAACGTACCTTCAACTCTGAGTCATCTCTTACTGGTGAAATTTGATTTTACTTGAGATCTGCTTTTTTTTTTTTTTTTTTTTTTTGATACTGGAGATGGCACTTGGGACCTTGCGCTTCCGAGGCAGGTGCCTGAACCACTGAGCTAAATCCCCGGCCCCAGGTCTGCTTTTCTAGATGAGGAATTTCAGTCTCTCTCTGAGCCAATTAAGTTAATGGCTCCTCATTTATTTTAATAAGTGGTGATTTTCTCTGGCCTTTAACTTTGCTCGCCATGCATATGGATGGCCAATTTACTCAGAAGTATTCTCAGTTTTGAGTTCTAGTCAGGAGAAAAAGAGACCAATGACTTTTTGAAGAGGTTGGGATATCTTTGTTTCTGTTAGCAGTCATCTGGAAATTAAAAGTAAAGAAGAACAGACTTCATTTTACCGAGTCTCCTTCCACTTAGGAATATCAAAGAGCTCTATGAACATGCTTTATCAAGCCTTTATAGCAGACTAGTGAAGGTGGGTAAAAGCTGGAAGTAATAGCAGAGAAAGGAGCAATAACAGAACAGTCCTCTTGGAAGGTTCAGAAAACACTTGGAGCTCTGCTTTGATGCTTTGTAGTTTATCCTCTTCTATTCCTGGTTTATAAAATACATTTTGGAAAAACTGAAGAGAAGGATCCATCATTATTCATAGTTTCCTAGGCTGCAAACAGAACATGCAAATCTAGAGATTGTTTTACATTTGGAAAGTAGAATCACAAAAATTCTTGATTGGGTAGACATCATTTTTGTAGAATTTGTTCATATTTTCTCTATTTTTTATAGTGCTTTTGACTTAGGCCAAAATTCCAGAGTCATGCAACGTTTACACTAAAACCCTAAAATGACCTTAAATTAAGCCTCCAAGATATATCAGGCTACTTTTGTGGTAACATCTCATGTTCTGAATGACATCTGGATTGTATATTGAGTCAGTAAAGCTGCACGGAGGCACAGAAACATGGAGTCAGGCATTCACTCCGTCACTCACCCATTCTTCATTCACTCACTCATTCATTCACTTGCCATGCATCCGGGGATCACCTGCCTGGGGCCCGGAGATGCCGCAGACAGAAGGTGCTCGGGTCCCTGGCTTCGGCCGGACGCAGCCCAGCAGCATGTATTCCGAATGCTGTGCCCGGAATGAAAACTGGCGATGTCGTGTCTGGGCCATCATGCTGCTTTGGGGAATCAGAAGTGAATCTAAAGAGACCACTTTTGAGCAGAAACGTGAATTGTAAGGAGGAGGCGTCCTTGCGAAGGTGGGGGAACAGTGCAGTGGCTGAGGAAAGAGCCAGCGACAGGCCTTGGGTGGGAAAGCGTTTGGTGGTTTTAAGAAAGATGGAGCCCAGGCTCAGCAAAGCTGCTGTGCTGCGATGCTAGGGACCCAGGGAGAAGTCTCCCAAGTCAGCATTGCTGCGCTCACGGCTCGTCAGTCTTCTTTTTTCTCTTCATTAGTACATGTTTTTAATACACGGAGTTTACACTCATCTCGGGAGCAGATACATGTACATTAACGTATCTTGATTCTTTTTTATTTCCCTTCCCATCTCCACCCCTCCTCCCCCTGCCATCTCTAGATCTAAAAGAGACGATGGTTCACAAATTACTTTTTATTAACTGTGTTGAGGTCAGGAAGAGCCAGGCAAGAAACAACTTTGGGCTTCCATCCGCACTGCAGTGTGGGGAGGACAGATTACAGAGTGGTGTCCTCCCTGCTCAGTGACCGCAGTGTTAGCAAATCCCAGACCCCCGACCAGCTCAGCGTGGTCTGCCCTTGAATCACCAGTGCCTTCCCGGGAGAGTCCTGGAAACATGGTAAAACCCCCCATGCCCAGCGCACGCTGCTGAGCTGAGTGTGCCTCCTGGAGCCCGTTTCCCCTGAGGGGTCTCCACTTTTCGTGCGTGGGATGTAGAGTCAGTCTCGGTTCAAGTCCTGGCTTTCCGCCTCCTTGCTGTGCCATTCTGGCCAAGTCCTTACCTTTACTATTCTTATTTGCTTCATCCGGAATCAGGATAGCAACAGTCTTTTCAGGTGGTTGAGAGTTCTTTGCAAATAATCAGCTTTCAACAGGTTGGTTTGTTACAGTTACTCTGTTTTTGTGCTTCTCCCTGGGCAATCTGAAAACCTGAACCTCACACGTTAGATGCGGTGGGCCCGGCGACAGTCTCTGCCCGGTCTCGGAGTAGAGGGAAGTGTCTGCGTGATTCCAGCATTCTACCTCTCATTCGATTTGGCAAAACATTCTTCCTTCCGGATATTTAAAAGAAACACACACTAAATGCTAAAATCTTTGTCTTCCAAGGGCTTTTAATCTGGCCACACAACTCTCAGTGATAAAAAATTGGCACACAGCATGAACATGTCTGCATGTTCTGAGTCTTGTATTTCCATGACGCTGAGCTTTCCTATGCCTGTTCTTTCCACTTGGCTGTAAATGTCCGTGTGTTTGCCGTTGGGAAAGGTTTGAATAGATGACTCCAGGACAACGCTTTGAGCGCTCCTGTGAGCATCCCTTTGTTTATTATTCAGCCAGCGGCTGATCACTGAGCATAGGGGGACAGACGGAACCCCACAGAAAGCGAACCCCACGCACAGAGGCCCAGAGGCTGTCCCTGCTGCTTTCTGGGGGTGGGAATTTGTCCCCGTGCCTCAGTTTCCTCGTTTGTAAGTGGAGATGGCAGCCCCTCAGCGTTTTCCAAACAGCGAGTTAGCAGCTGCGAGACGCAGCCCTCAAGACCGAGGGGGGGGGAGCCCACGTCGCCCTTGACATCCGTCCCCATGCCGTCCTCCTTGCAGGACGTCCTCGTCTTCCAGCCCGGCTCCTTGCTCCAAACCAGCTTTCCCAACCCTGGCCAGGAAGTCTCCAGGGTGTCATGGTGACGGCCATGCGGCTCCCGCCCCTCACAGTCCCCTCATGGGCAGAGGTGGCCTCTGCTCTGCTGAATGCGGAAATAGAGATGAGATCCCTGTGGTCCCCACGGAAAAGGCTCCTTGTGCCCTTTGGGGTGTTCGCTCTTCCCGGTGGCAGCCACGCCCCTCTCTGCCCTCATTGCCTCTCGCGTCTCTGTGTCTCTGCCTCTCATGACCATGCAGGCTTCTCACCCTCTGCCGGCCGCTGCCCCCAGAAATCACACTGCCAGGGAGTCGGTCACTTGTGCCACCTGAGGCGGGACGCCTGTGTGTCAGCTCTTCCTGGGGGTGCAGCTCAAGTCACCCCACCCGTTCCTGCCTCCCATCTGCACCCTCAGTGCCCTGGGTGCTGAGCATGGAGCTGTTCTGCTTGGGTGGGACTTTCAGATCCTGGGCATGCTTTCCAGCTCACATGAAGACGTCACCAATTTCCGGTGTCACCCAAAGTCCCTGAAAGCCTGCTCGGTAGCAGTGAGAGTTGCACAGGCCAGGAGACCATGAAACAGCTTTTCATAAGAGATGATGCCCTGTTTCTGGGATGCACAGAGCATTATAATGCCGGGTGCCCCTTCTCGTCTGCAGCGACTGCAGGACACCTGCAGAGCGGTGTAAGTAGTCCATCAGGACAGCTGCAAACATTTAGCTAGTGTGTGCTTAAATTCCACTGGCAAAATAGTTGCAGATTTCTTGGAATGCCCTCAGGTTTCTCTTAAATTATTATTTTCATGGCAGCACAATGTCACCATCTCAAACTAAAAACGAAAGACAGTTATTTCAACTTCTAAAGACTGAAACAGCTTTCCTCTCATCCCACAGAAGGGTTGAAAGGGAAACCATTTCCAAGGGTTCTGGAACTTGTTATTTTCTTGATAATGGCTATGTTCATTAGGAAAGAGAATTTGGAAATGGTTTTGCGATTTTCCTGAAACCTAATGGTTGCAGGTTTAATGCATTTGAATTGTATTTGGTTATAGGCATTAAAGATAAAATTAATTTCTCCTTTCCATAGGAAGTTTTCCTTTGGCTATAGTGAGCGGAGACCAACATTTCAAAGCCATGGGAAGGGCCAGGGAACCCTGGCTGTAAAATATAAACACAGAAATGATTAGAAAATCGAGTCATAAAAGCAAAGCCCATCAAAAATTCCACATTTTAGAGTGGCTTTAACTTTTAAGAGTACATGCATGTCTATTTAGCCCTGTTTGCTACTTTTGCACTAAAATATATGTAATAGCGTAGTTGGAGTCTGTGAGTGCTGTGTCAGAGAATGAGCATTCGTACCAGAAAGAGCCGGCTGTGCAGACCCTGGCAGGGTGCCACCGAACCCAGGAGACTGTGGTAGCTGGGCTGGTAACGGTGGCGCTGTTGGCCCCTCACACCCCTCTAGCACCTAGGGAACCCCAGTCTGCAGGAAGCCGCTGCCAACAAAGCAGTGGTCTTTAGTTGGGACATAGCCAGTGTCCGTTACTCCTCAGGGAGGGAGTCCAAGGAGTGAGTGCCCGCATTTCCATCTCCTCTCCCCAGTTTTGGGCTTGAGCTGTCTGTATGGGACTCTCTGGAAGCCAGAGCCCTGTGACAGGCACACACAGGTGGTAGGGCATGGAGAACGGGAGAAGGGCAGACAGTGGCTTTGGAGGTGGTTTTCACAGAGCCCTTGCCTGCCTACCAGGCACCCTGGGCACCCAGGAGCATTGGGACCTGCAGAAGTGCTGCAGCAGAGGTGAGTGCCGGCTGTGCCAGTCCCTGCCAGTCGGAAGGGTCCCCTGTGCTGGGCGTCCAGTCAGCTGGGCCTCTTGCCCTTGGCTGTGGCAGGCTGGGCCTCTGTCGGGCTGGAAGGCCGGTGGCCTTGGCAGGGAGGACAAAGTGGAGCTGGGAAGAGGCCCTCCTTGCTGCTGTGGCCTGAGTGATGTCGGCCCGCTAAGGACAGA
Source organism: Heterocephalus glaber (assembly GCF_053883595.1). Taxonomy (NCBI): domain Eukaryota; kingdom Metazoa; phylum Chordata; class Mammalia; order Rodentia; family Bathyergidae; genus Heterocephalus; species Heterocephalus glaber. The sequence goes on from NW_028258413.1 coordinate 8,146,620, forward strand.
TCTGGATGGCAACTGGGGAACCCTTGAATCAGGTCTCTTCACTTTGTTAGCCAGACTCCTTGTAATACCAGAGCCCCTCACAAGATTTAGTGGAGCAGAATTAGCTTCCCACTCCGTGCCTGTTAAAAGAGGTCTATCCTTATATAGCTTTCCAAATAAGAGGAGTGATCAAAATACATGGTGAATGCTTAAATTTAAAAAATTTATTACAGTAAAAGATGCATTGCCATCTTCCTCAAATCACTGTCCTTCATTCAAACATACGTGTGCCCTCGTTCTTTATGAATGAATGTCTTTATGAGATGTGATAAAAAATATGATGAATGCTGCGGTCCAATGTCAGCCACCTGGAAAGGCAGCTTGTAAAAGCACAACTCTGCATCCTCATCCACCTATTCACCAGATCTGGCACTGTGTGACTCCTGGCTCTTCCCCAAGTCAAAATGACCATGAAAGGTCAACATTTTGGATCAATTTAGGACATTGAGGCAGCCAGGACAGCACAGCTGAAGACCCTCAGGAAAGAGCACTCCAGAGCTGCTGCAGAAAGTGCCAAGAGATAGGATGAGTGTGTTCGAAGTGAGGGGTATTGTGAGGGGAATTAACGACAACATGTCTTTATTGTAATACTTTTTTTAAATTTAAGCATTCACCAGGCACCTTGTATCTTTGCTCCCCATTTTCTGACTTTATCACTTGAAAGCCTGGCCTGCCCTGAATTAATGTTGCTCTGAACCCCAGGCATTTCTTCTGCAGGAAGTGAGAAATCAGAAATTCCACTCAGAGGATTTCTCATCCTCCTTGTGTTTTAGGCACTTGTGAAAAAGCTTGCTTAGTCAGGAGGGCACAGTGTGCTGTGGGCACACTTAGATGTCTGTGCACAACTGAGTGGCTTTGGGGAGTCACCACGGAACTTTATTGCTGGGGGGAAAGAGAAAGCATCAGGATTAGACATGGTGAGACTCTGGATTGCCTGCTGTCACTGTCCCGCTGCCTTCCCGGACAGCGTGGGGCTGTCCCTCGACATATGGTGGAACTCGTGTGAGTATCAGTTTCACGTTCTGCTGGTGGACAGCACCAGCCCACCATGAGCACGATGCTACCTCATGCAGTACTCCCCGGGTGGGATCCATCTCTGCACTGACTGCTTCCGAGAGAAGAGCAGTTCAGGATGAGATTTCCATGGTCTCTGGGGTCTGCAAGGCACTCACTGGGTCAGGGCTGCCCAGAGGCTCCTGTGCCCCTCTCTGACAGCCACACTCTCCCTGCCCCATTGTCCTGTGGGCCCTGGGAACCCAAGGCAGCATGGATTGCTGTACATCCCGGACACGGCAGACACCTCTCAGGGTCTGGGCCTCATTGGAAATGCAGTGCACCCTACATACAACCAGGGTCCTTTTCCTCAGTGCTTTGCATATAGGAAAATCCCAATGGAAGCATCTGATTGCAGGCTCCTGTATCCACTTCCAGCACCAGCGGTTGCACCAGCTGGGGTCCTGGTGGGAAGAAGACTGCATCCTGAAGACTCTTGCAGCAGGGTTTGCATGAGGAGCAAGGTATGGGGAGGAAGAGAACCAGGGTGAGCCCTGCACCAGTGGCCCAGGATGCAGAGGGTGGGGCAGGAGAGGAAGCAGTCCCTGGGAGCTGGGGAGGCAGGGGCTGTGACTTCACGTGCAGCCACACTCGGCCCAGAGTTGCCTACAGATGGGCACCGAGGACAGGACGCCTGCTTTCATAGCTCCTCAGCCGGGGCTCCCTATGGTCAGCCTCAAGTGGGAACCAGGAAATGGGCAGGCCGAGGTGGCCGGGTCAGGAGAACCCGGGACAGAGGCCAGAGAGGGAGCGGAGTGTCATTTCAAAGGGGACGGCGTGGGGCTCCACGTCACAGGCCCGGCCTTTCGCCTCGTGTTCCACTCTGGACTGTGAACTCCAGTGGGCTGGAGCTTCCTCTACATCCTGACCTTGGGGCACAGTTTCTGCCTCCTGTAAGATGGACGCGCAGGGGATGATCTCTAAAAATGCTCTCTTGAGGATGCTGTGAAGTTAAGAGAAGACAAGGAAGCTTGCGGGTGGACGTGCTTTGTAAATGCGAGGTGCTGTGTGCGTTATTTCACACCCTTTGGATTTGTTTCCTACCAGACCCAGGCAACTCTGATTCATTTGAACTTACGAAGTCAGCAATGACGATTTTTAGAGTGAGCTTCCCTTTCTGGCTAATTAATCTCCTGGCTTACCTCGAGCTTTAGTGGTGAGATTTCTTTAAGAACATCATCACGCCCAAGCTCATGCACCCTTGTTAGAAGCTTTCCTCTTTTCCCTCTAACAAGTTTCTGTGCCATCCAACTTTTGCAGAATTTTCTTTTAGCTGGGACCACTTGGTGCTCAGCTTTGGACTTCAGACGCATCTTCGCTGTGGGCTCATCTGCCCTCTCGTGGCGGAGGCGGGAATAGCCGCAGGTTTAGAGAAAAATCAAAGCGGGGAGCATAAGCCCAAAGCAGCGGCAGCGGCAAGTAGTGATAACAAACAAGGAGAGTGCAGTACTCACTGCGTTAATTAAAGGAACTTGAATTTAGCAGTGTCTTTGTTGAGTGAATTGTAACTTTCTGCAAATGTTTGCCTAGTTTGGTTTGTTTCATTTTGAAAACATTTTTGATGAGTGCAGGTTTACAGTACATAATGATTACAGCCATTGTGGGGAGTCGGTACATGCACATGACACAGCTTGATTCCTTTTAGATCCCCTTCCAAAAATATAAAAATATAGGACTTTAACCTTCTCAACAGCACGATTTGGGACCTAAGCTCAAGGAGTTAACATGTGGCGTAGCTAAAAAGTCAGCACAATCTTGACTTAGAGGTCAGATGGCTGCTATGCCTGATGTGTTAATTTAATTTCTTTTGCAGCACTGAGGGTGTTTGTTTGTAGACTACGTGACATTAGGTGGTCAAGTTGGCTTTGCAAACTTCCCCCTTATCACAAGTGAATGAGGAAGTTGTAAATACCGTACGTGATTTCCTAAGCCAAGCTGGAAGATGGAAACACTGTCTTAATTCATACGGTCTTTGGGATGCATCAGGCACTGGGTCTACACGAAGCCCAGATCTCTTTCTCCATGGCTTTGCCAGAAACATGTTGTACCTCCTTCCACGATTATCAACTTCTGCTATCTGTCGCCCCGGCCACCTCCTGGTCCCATACCGATCAGGACCGTTTACTATGCTGACGTTTAAGACACAGTCAGCAAGAGCAAAGACCCAGATGTAAAGGCTGGAAGTCTTTTTTTTTTTTTTTTTTTTTTTTGGTACGGGGAATTGAACTTGGGACCTTGCACATGCAAGGCAGGCTCCTGAACCACTGAGCTAAATCCCCAGCCCCAGACGTCTTTTTATATAGCTGAGGTTTACTTTTGAAAATAAAGGAGATCAGAGACGTATGATAATGCTGCTTCGAGTGTTTGGACGAGTTTTTGAGAGGAGAATTTTCCCTGGTGCAGACCCTGTAACAAAGAAGGACCCCCCATAAGTCTGGAGTATAAAACAATGTTACCCCAAAGCCCACTTCTCTCCCTTCTATCACTGGGTAAATTCACTGCCTTTCTGTGCTTTCATTTTTTCAGCTCTAAAATGGCTAGAACAATACCAGTTGCTTCACCTCATGGAACTGCTCTAAATGCACCCAAAGCACTCAGAGCAGAGCTATACATAAGCCTTGCTGTTACTGTGACCCCCACAGCTGGATCAATGGTGATGATAATGGTGACAACGAAGGTGACCACAGTGGCCCCGGTCTTCCATATTAAAGGACGCATTTGCCCCAAGTGATTTGGGCTGGATCTGCAAACAGAAAACATATACTATTAAAAAAAGAAAAATTGTAGATAAAATTCCCTAAAGACACAGACTTGCCACCAGTGAAACAGTGAAAAGATGTGTTACAGGATCTAGTCAGTCCTCACAGTGTGGATCCCCCAGTGTTTTGAGCAAGGTTAGAGTAAATAAATGTAAATGCCTCTGTTGTTGACCTGGAGGAAGTGCCTTTCGGTTGGTTGTATGTTGCACTTTTTAAGAAAGCCAGCCATAAACCTGATGTCTTGGTTCTCCAGCATAGACACGGATCTTAAAGACAGGCCCTGTGTCCCCACTGCAGACACTCAGTAAATATGTTGATTAGGAATGAAATGTTCTCCGGTTAATTGCAAACTGCTCGCCTACTTAAAAATGAATTCGCATGTTATAATCTTTTCCTTCAACTTCTGGCAAATGCTTTAGTTGGCATTTATCATTTGATTTTGTACAATTCTGTCTATTTTATGGAACTTGAAATTCCTACAAAGGGTCTGTGATCGGATTTTCTATTTTTATTATTATTTCAAAGTGGAAAGAAGTGCTGACATAAAGGCAAGCCTGTTCCAAGCGCACTCTGCGGCGATTGTTGAGAGAATGATTAAAATTTGGAGGTGGTGGGGACCCAGCCCCGGGGATGAGGCGGGAGCACTGTAGCTGTTGGGGAGCAAGTTGCCTTCGCTTTGTGTCCCAGTTAAAGAAACTGACTGTGATAATCTGTTTAGAGTCACACAGGCCCAGAGGAGGAGTTGGAATTAATGTTCCTTGATGTCAGCCTGCTCTGATTGTGGCTTTCACATTTAAATTGAAACATGGAGAAGACTTTAAATGTACTCTTTGGATAACTTTCTTTAATGTATGTGCATTGATCCAATTCTTAGAGTAAGATGTTATATGGCAGGAAGGTAGTTCTAAGAATTTGTTCATATCAGGGAAAAGGTTTGGTTCTGGGGGAAACCGATGTAAAATGTGTCTAAGTGGCTCGATCAAGGTGTACCTTTGCCTGCCATAACCTTTGTGTTCTCTGTTATATATTATCAGGGCTTCCCATAACCATGAAAGACTTTCAGCTGGAAAGTTGGTCTCTCTCAGACACGAGCCATCTCCTACTTCTCTGTACCCCTGACCCTAACCCAGGAAATGTTGGTCATCGTGTTGCTCGGTCTTCTGCTATTCTCCAGGAGAACAAAAGGGAGCCCAGTTCGTGTGGCTGTTTGAAGGGGCCCAAGCTGTCCGAAATCGGGACCATCGCCTGGATGATCACGCTCTGTGATGCGCTCCACAACTTCATCGACGGCCTGGCCATCGGGGCATCGTGCACGCTGTCTCTCCTGCAGGGCCTCAGCACGTCCATCGCCATCCTGTGCGAAGAGTTTCCTCACGAGCTAGGTAAGAGGCGGCTCTCGACGACCCCTGTGCATACCTGAGATGCCCGATGAAGGACCCTGCCGGACACGGCTCTGATCTCACTCCCACCGGACGACAAACCCTACTCACGTGGCGTTTCCTTTTTCCAGGGGACTTCATGATCCTGCTGAACGCGGGGATGAGCACGCGGCAGGCCTTGCTGTTCAACTTCCTCTCCGCCTGCTCCTGCTATGTGGGGCTGGCTTTTGGCATCCTGGTGGGCAACAATTTTGCTCCGAATATCATATTTGCACTGGCGGGGGGCATGTTCCTCTACATTTCTCTGGCTGATATGGTAAGACATTCAGGCATTTTGTTTTGTCCTAATTAAAACCTGAGATAAGCTGCTTCCCCACGTGTGGGCCTGCCTTGGGGACTTGGACTTTCCTGTTTCAGCCCGCCCTTCTTGAGCCCAGCACTCTGTAAGTCCACAGTAGGTCTCCTTGATTTTTAAAAATGAGATCTCATTAGTAGAAGGTGAAATGATTTGCTTTTGTTGAAGCAGGGATGTTTTCCTAGGCCCATTGTGCCTTTGACAAGTGAGACTTGTCTTCTATCATAATCTGTCCTTACACAGTGGACCCTCACGTGACAACTGGCCTGACATATGAACAACTCGGGTTATGACCAGAATTTTAGTTTTAACTCATGAACAAAGTCTTGAGTTATGACCCGAATGCCAGCCGCCTGTACTTCCAGATTTAACTTCCAGTCTCAGATACAGATTTAACCCATAAAGAGTTCTGGAAGGAACATCACAGCATCTTTCCCTGTGTGGGGTTGAGAAATCCTGGGCCAGTGTCTCTCTAAGCACGCTGAGATCTGCCTGTGAACAGGAGAGAGACTTTGAAGGCTGTGAGGAGGAGCCTGAGCCTTCACTGACCTACTCGAGTTACAACTGCCCTGGGGAACGAATTGAGTTCATAAGTCAAGGGTCCACTGTAGAACTTTGTCCCTCTCTTTTGTGCAAACATTGCATCTGGACTTGTTAGAATAAATAGCATCCTGTTATTTCAAGTCTCTAAACAGTGAAAGGCTTTTGGATTAAACTAAAGCTAGCTCACTAAAGTAGCTAACATTAACATTTGACAATGCTTACTAGGTTCAGTATGCATTTGTATTTCTGTCTCTGTGGTGTCTATGTCTGTATTAATATCTGCATATGTTTGTGTGTCCATGTGAGTGAGTGTGTTTCAGAGGGAAATGGCCTATGCACTTGTGAGTGAGTCATGGACAGCTTTGTAGAAAATAAAAAATATGCTACTGTATGAAAATCAAAGAACAGTGCTTTCTCACTTGGAACTGAAGATATCAAACATATAATTTAATAATTTGATTTTTTTCATCTGTACTTGTAGCTCCAAATATCACTGTCTAGAACAGCTAGGACATCTTCTCCTGAAGCATCACTGCTTTGATCTTCATCTTCACAGAATCCAGGCCTCACCCTATCTTTACTCCAGCTGGACATTTCTCCTTTTTCTGATAGTACAGCAGAGTCCACTGGAGTTGTTCTGTTTAAGGAAACAATACTAACAAAGGATGCTGCATATACTTATGGTGCTTTTGCTTTTTCTGGAGTAGTTTCACAGCTCCAACCATTTTATCCTGGAAGAAATTTTCTTAAGCCAGACTCCTGGATCAGCTGGACCCTGAACACCTTGAATGGATCTGGTGTACATAGCCAATCACTTTGCAATGTGCCTTGCGAAGTCAGTGTGTTCATATCTCCTATGTAGCCTGGTCAGTACCCATCTTTGAGAGAGGGTAGATTTTAGATGAAATACCTAGAGTTTTAAGTCTTTCCACTGTAATGATGCTATAGTTTTTGACCCTAGAATAACACACAATTTATTTTAAAACTTTATGACTTTGTGATGGTACAGCAAGTCAAAGGAAACAAATTGAAGAAAAAGAAATGAAATGTAGGGTTGTTTCTAAAAATTTATCCAGTCAGCTGCTATGGGTATGTTTCTTGTGTCAGGCACTGGAGACCTGGGGTGATTCTTTCAGTCTAGTCTCTGCAGTCTGGCAGGGATGAAATGCAAGACACAAACATCGGGCTGACCAGAGAATTACAAATAGTTCTAAAATGGTATGAAAAGGAAAAGCAGTGTCTACCATGAGAGGGGACAATAAGGAAATCTAGCATGAGTTGGGAAGGGTGAAGGGAAGTGTTTCAGGAAGGTGCAATTTAAGATGAAATCTTAAGGGTTTGGTCTGTTGAAAAACTGGAGGCAGAAGAGTTCAGGCTGAGGTTGTAGGGAGTGTGTGAGGAAGGAGTGAGGCTGGGCGCTGGGGTCCTGAAAGGACGGTATGGATGGAACACACACGCACGCACCCACACACGCACGCACGCACGCACAGGCTAGACGGAGGTCTGCCCCATCCTGCTGGTTGGGGGCGGGGGCGCTCGGCGGAGCCGTGTGCACCCCTTCAATCCTTGGAAAGTGCTGGACATCTCAGCTTCTCTTCAACATCTAAACGCCTGAAATCATGGCCCTCTCCCCCACGGCGGTCTGCAGTGACTGTTTTGTGTTTTGCCACCAGATGGCAAGAGTTGTCTAACAATGCGTCTTGTTCTAGTTCCCGGAGATGAACGACATGCTCAGGGAGAAGGTGACGGGGAGGAAGACAGACTTCACCTTCTTCCTGATCCAGAACGCGGGCATGCTGACGGGATTCATAGCCATCCTGCTCATCACCCTGTACGCGGGGGACATCGAGCTGGAGTGATGGGGGCGTGGAGGCGGTGTCCCGGATGAAGGCATTCACAAATCAAAACATCTCCAGAGGGATTTTTACGCTTACTTAGTTAAAAGATGCTTTTGTTTTTAAGTGTAGGTCAAGAAAAGTGATTATTGGTTTCAGGTCTGTGAAAGAGACTGTTATTTGTTGTTAAAATGTTTTGAAAGGTGTTCGGTTCCAGTCTGAGTGCCCAGCGCATGAGGTCTCGGGAAATGCTCAGTTTCCCACGCCTCGTGCACATTGGAAAATCACCACGAAGCAAGATACATGCATTTTCTAATCATGTCGACAGCGAGACCCCGGAAAAACACAAGATAGGTCCCTTGAGGCTTTAAAACTCAGTAGGGTCAATTTCAAGTGGTTTCACAGTGGTTTTCTTTCAATTAATTTGTTCTAGTGCTTCAAGAGCAGGTACATGAGAATGTGGAAGAGAAGCAAAACACACAACACAGATATAAATGATTCCCTGGCTTCTGTGAACCCGAGAAGGAAATATTGTGCACAGCGTTTGTTCTGTTTTATGTTTCCATCAGGAACCTACGACATTGTGTTAAAAGCCTTCCAAAATAATTCAAACTAAGAAATCAATAAAGACTCGCGAGCCCTCCTAGGTTTGGGCTTAGAGACTCATCTCCAAGTCAGCCCCCCAGACTCCAGCGGAGGCCAGCGCTGTGTGTGCAGGTCCCGAGCATGCAGTGGGTCCACCTCGGCACAGTGTGCAGAGAGGGAGACCGGTCAGCTTCAGGGCCGGGGATTTGCTTTGTGACAGGGAAGAATATGTTGGTTTCAAGAAAGAAATTGAATGTAATTTTAAGTAATTTACTTTTAAAGATGAAAGTAATTCTTTTTTTTTGTGGTACCGGGGATCGAACTCAGGACCTTGTGCTTGCGAGGCAGGTGCGGTGTCACTGAGGTAAATCCCCGACCCTAAAGATGAACATAATTAATTGGCAGAGAATATTTGAATAAATGCAAACAACAGCTGGGCTGCTGTGTGTCAGGGACTGATGAAGCAGAAAGCACACATTGCTTGTGGTGACCGAGAGTTGTTCAGAGAAGATGTCTTCTAGGATCAGTCTGCATTTTTGCATATGGTATACTTTGGGGAAAAAAATTCGGCATCCCAAGGTTATCTTTCTACTTTTTCCAGAAGATGGAGCCTATTTACCCAGATAATAGAAAAGGAGTCTAAAGTTAAACATCCTAACCTCAATTCACACTCCCGAGTCACATAAGGAAAGATGATTTGATAGTGAGGAAAATGATGGATAAAAGCCAACGATGATCTCAGGAATTCCATTTTCCCACAGACTAGAAAATGTTCTCACATAGCAGTAATGCAAATTTGAGGAACATGTAACACGTATGTTGATGTATATTTCTTTTTAATTTACAATTTAAAAAATATTGTTGTTCCAATTGTAAATACCTGTGAAAGCATGTACTGTCCATTCATTATTCATTTAATGTGTATTTTTTTTTGAGTGACTATCATGTACCTGATATTGTTGGGGAGAGAGAAAATTTAGAAATTGAAGGTATGTTTATTTCAAAAAATATTTAGCAAGCAAATACTACAAAGACTTATTGGCCATTTTGATAAGCAGAATCTATTCTTATCATTTCATCTTTTTAATATTCAATCCTACTAAGTAATCTTTGCCTTTCTAAAGCATAGGTTGTATGTCTCGTTTAAGAAACTACTTACAGTATTACATTAAAGGAGAGTTTGATGACCTCGCACTGTGTGTGAACTATCTGCACACTTCTTGGCTACCTTCTGGCTATTTTCCTCAACTATGAGTTCAGAGACAGCAGAAAAATGAGAAGCAAAAAGGAGATTGCACTTTGTGGAGGCTTTAGTTGAGTGCAGGAGATTGGCTGTGGGAAGCCGTGTCACATTTGAATTATCCTCAATGGCTGTATTTAAACAAGCACAGAGCTATCGGTCAACATAGCTCATGCTAATGCACTTGGTATGCCAGGTATGTATCCTATGATCTTTAGACTTTGGAGATGGTGCCAGGAAAAACCAGAAATGGTTTCAGAGTTGAGGGTGTACATCAGTGGTGGAGAGGTCTTGGGTTCTGTCCCCAGGACCACAAACCAAACCATGAGAAAACTGACTTCAGTGTATCATATATTGGGTCTTTAGGTTTTCATTGTAAAACTTAAAAAATGGTTATCAGTAGCTGGCACTTATTAACTACTATATCAGACCCTCATTATCTATTATTTAATTTTACATAGTAGAGAATATCTAATATCAATAACAATTCATGAAAGGCCTCCTGGACCACCTCCTTGTTCAAACCCTAATATTTTTCCTCATTCCTTTTTATAAAGTATTATTTTTTTTATTTTTTATTTTGGTACCAGGGATCGAACTTGGGTCCTTGCGCTTGCGCAGCAGGTGGCGAAACCACTGAGCTAAATCCCCAGACCTTATAAAGTATTATTTTCTTGGCTTTACCTGTGTAAGTTTTGTTGCATAGACATCACATGGGCTGCCTCTTGCAAAGATGGTGCTTGTGCAGTCGTGAACCTGCCCGGCCATGGCCCATTTCTAGTGCTGTTCAGTGCAGCCCATGTCAGAGTCAGCCCACCAGCAGCCCCTGAGGAGTGGGGTGTAACCTCAGTAGGGGCACAGGAAGGCCCTGCTGACTGGGCATTTCTGATTCACCACATTTACAAGGGCTTTGTCAGTGAGGAGCTTGCATTTTAAAAAAGTGACCTCAAAGAAAGAACCAAGCAGCACCATGAGCCTGAGATAATGAATGTGCGAACATCACAGATGCTGAGGGTAGCCCAGGGTGCCATGTTGGTCTGTCTTCCTTTGTGTCTCACATGGATTTTACCAGTAGGCTCCCATGATTCCCAGTAGACTCCCATGATTCCCAGGCTCTTCTGTGTTCGCTCAAGGTCTCTTATGTAACAAGAGGTTCCTAACTGCCTAATAAACAAATCCTCCAACACTGACATCACTACAGCTGCTTTCTCCTTGCTACTGTGCCATCCACACAGCTGTGGGCTGCAGAGCCTGTGTTGGGCTGCTCTTCTCTTTGCCTCCTCTCTGGGCTGAGTGTGCACAAAGTCTTCACTCCTGACCATTCAGCTTCCCAAGTTGAAGGCCTCTGAGGCCTGTAGGGTCTGGAATCAGTGACTTTACTGTAGAACTGTGGGTAAACTGTAAAGCAGGTGGATAACCTGGTAACTCCAAATACCTCTCTGTGAATTCTAAGAACTGCCCACCCCCCCAAAATTCAGCATTCTCAGTGGCACACTGCGGTCACTGACAACCAAGTGACATTGGGAAGAGAGGTCCACTTGGGTGAAAATGAACATTGCCTGGTGCAATCTAGTGAGGCAGAGAAAGACAAGGTCCCTGCGTAGACCTGACGATTATCACACAGGTGCCTAAACACACAAGGGCTTCTTCCTTTCCTGCAGCTGTGGTGTGGGGGCAGTCGGGGTCCCCAGACTCCTCTGTTTGTCTGTTCTGTCATGTTGAGCTTTGGATGCCTTCTTGCAAGGTTGCTTCCTGTTCTGAGATGGTTTCGAGACGCTGGCCTTGAAGCCCAAGTCCACCGCTATGGGCAGGAGGAGCAGAGAGAGGGGGGCACTCACACCCCGTTCTGCATCCTGGTGGAGGAAAGTCTTCCTCCTTCACGGACCGGTCCTGCTGCAGGACGAGCCAGAGAGGCTGCCTCTAGCAGATCCATGGCAGCCACGAGAATCAGGAGTTGGTACGAAGAGACCTCAATTCTAGGGAAACAAAAATGAAACTATTCTGAGGATTTGGCTTTTTCCTTTGTTGTCTGAAGGTCTTCTGATTACTGGATTTATATTCAGAACTATGAAATTGTATACTGTCAGTAGAGACTGGCAAAAACAAATTTGAAAGTCACTTATTATTTTTTAAATTTTTTCTCCCTCTCTATACAGCTTACTACATGGAGCTACTTAGAAGGAAGACGGGGTCTGAAGTGCTATTTGATTTTGTGCATAGGAAAAATTTTTAGGCACTTTATTTCCCCCTTTATTTTTAGAATCAACAAGAAGAAGTTTTTGTGGACGTGAAGGGAGCTACTCAGCGAGAGGCCTCTGATTCATGCTTTGGAGGGACACAGTCAGGGGACCTGCTTTAGCAGGCAGAACTCGCGAGTCCAGCAGTTTGCATAGTGTCTTCGCTTCTGCATCGATTGCCAGTGCTGTCCTCACAGCTGTGAAGACCGATTTATGGGAAAACCATAGTGAGGCAGCGGGGACAGTTTACCACTGAGCCACGTGCCTGTGATCACCAAAGGGGTGTTCGATCAAGGGTCCCAGGAAAGAAAAAGATAGGTGAAGAGGAACACATGGGTCAAGATGGAAAGTGATGAGTTACAGAGGAAAGTTTCTCAGGAACAACCCAAGTGGAAAATTACTTCCTCTGTCAGAAGCTGAGAAAGCCACTTGGGGTGGTGGTGGTGCACACCTGTCACGCCAGCACTCTGGGAGGCTGAAGCAGGAAGATTGTGAGTTCAAGACCAGCCTGGGCAACTTAGCAAGATCCTGTTTTAAAATAGAGATAAAAAAGGGTTGGGGATGCAGCCAGTATGAAGGCCCTGGGTTCAATCTCCAATAGAAAAATAAAAGAAAGAAAGGAAGAAGAAAGACAGGAAGGAAGAATGAAAGAAAGAAAGAAAAGAAAGGAAAAGAAAAAGGAGGGAGAAGGAAGAAGTTTATAAGGAAGCAGTGTATAAGCCATCTCCTTCTGTATCCTGTGCACACCCGGTCAGCAGGCCCACAGCTCACTTGAAGGCAGTGCGGGTCTGACAGGTACCACAGGTGGTGGTGGTCATGTGGAGGCCCAGAGGGGCTGGCAGGGCTGGAGAGGAAGGTGAGCAGAGTCGCTCTGTGCTGGGCTGGACCTCAGCTGTAGGATTTGCTGGATGCAGGTGGATGACTGTTCCCTTGGGCTAGTGGGAGCCAAGTAGGGGTGCAAGATCTGGCTTTGATGATGTAGAATCACGCACGAGAGAGGTGTGCAGTGCAAGGTGGAGGCCAGTACTGATGCGCTGCCAGGAAAACAGGACTGAGCTGGGTGGGAGGACTGGAGAGCCAGGATGCATCCCCGGGGAGGGGCCCGGAAGGATGCTCCGGGTGTCTGACAGAGAAAGGCTGGCCCTGAGCACCTGTGTCAGGCAGCGGAAGTCACACCTGGACAGTGTCCTCCAAGCGAGAGCTTCTGTGTCTCCAGTTCTTTCTCTTCCTTCTTCAGCACCGAGCCTGGTGGGGCAGAGTCCATAGTCAGCAACTGGGGAGCTCCAGTCTCCCCTTGAGCAAAGCTTGCAGGGCTAACTGATGTTTTGGAATAGACACCTTCAAAAATCGACTTGAGAGTGATGGTGGGATTTTATATCCCTGGGCCCTATGGCGGATCATCCTAATGCCACCCCACTTTTCATCCGGGCACAAGAGAAGGCTTGCCCAGTGCCTGTCCTCCAATCAGGCATAACAGACAGAAAGGATTAAAATCAAAGCTGCTCTGACTTGCCCTCTGAGAAGTCCAGGGCCATATACGCACTCTGAAAGTCAGTATTCACAGAAACCCTGGGAAATGAATTCTATTCCCATTACCGGGCCAGTCCTCCCACTCACACTGTGGACTACACACAGCAGTGGCACAGGCCATGAGATCTCTTCCTCTCGAGTCCCCTCCAGTGCTGCTGCAGAGAGAGCTCTACGAGAGGCAGGGATGGTGGCTGAGGGGACTTCTGTCCCACATGGCAGAGCTGGTCCTGAGGGGTCGCTTTGGAGCTGGGAGGCAGTGCAGGGAGTGTGACCAACTTGATTCTAGTCTGTAGGAATGGCACTTTTGTGTCTGCTGGGGTGGGGGCATGGACTTCCAATAGAGATCCATTCTGGACCCTTTCCTATGTTGCACACTGGGCCCAGAAATTGACCTGCTGAACATCCATAGGGTTAGCTACACAGAGACCTTCAATAAGAGGCTGGAGAGGAGTGGTGAGAGGGTAAGCTATCCGCTTCCTTGGCCATCTCCCTACTGGTCTCCTGGGGCTGCCTGAGTGGTGCACGGGGACCTTCTCCTCTGTGGGCTCCATGATCCCAAAGCAAACGCAATCAGTCTGTGGAATAAACACCTGCACTTGCATGTGTGCTGCAGTGTGATCCATGCGACCAAGCTACCGTGGAACCACCCAAGCTACCATTGGTGCAGGAGCTGGTGAAGAAAGCATGGCGGATACCCACAGTGGGATAAGATTCCACCACAGGAAAGGTGAAATCCATCGTCTCTAACAATATGGGTGGAGCTGACTGGAGGGCACTGTGTGATGTGAAATAAACCAGGCAGAGAAAGGCAAATACTACATGTTCTCACCTACATGGGAAAGCTAAAAGGTGGATTGCATGGATGTGGAGAGAAGGTTGGTCACCAGGCCTGGGAAGGGTGTGGGGAGTGAATTGAGAAGGGTCAATGGCAAAGGGTTCAGGACAGCAGGAAGAATTTCTAATGCTTTATAACAAGGTAGGATGACTGAGGTTGCTAATAGCTAATTGAATATTCTAACATGGCTAGTAGGGAGGATTTTGAATATTCCCAACACAAATAATAAACATTTGAGGAATGGATGTGTAAATTACCCAGATCTGGTCATTACGCAGGTATAATGCACTGAAATTGAGGCAGGAAATTAGGGCAGGGCAAAGCAGCTGGGTAACTGGATGTGACCTGTCAATCGAGGAGACCTGTCAATCATGGAGAATGATGCCCTCAGTTCTACACAGGATTGAGCCGAGCCTTGCACCTGATGCCAATCTTCTGGCACTAGGTCAAATGGGTTTTTGATGGATGGGCTAGATCTGGGGTCTGAAGGAGGCTGTAGGAGACAGCGGCTATCTAGCTCGTGGGTGCTCTGAGCCTTTCACCGGCCACTCTGCTGCACTCTGAAGGGTGAATTTCTCTCCCTCCTCTAACGGGCCCACACTCACTCTGCAGAGCACTGCTTTTCATAGCACTTTTTCTTCTTGAGAACTTGCTTTGCACCTCTCCTTTTGTCCTAAATAAATGTTAAACTTTCACACTCACTGACTGGTGAATCGATCACAATGTTGGTCACTACCAACACCAAGTAACAGAATGTCACACTGCACCCCATAATGTATACAGCTACCATGTGCCAGTTATGAAGCACAGGAATGAGGAGAAGGATGGATCCCCTGCAGCCATACTCTGTCTCATCTTCAGATCTGTAGTAACTCAGAGTATTATTTTTCAAAACTACCCAACGATCCTGCCACCCATAAATGTAGTCTGTCCACTATGGGGGAAAAGGGAAGGCAGAGGAGAAAAGAAGCAAAATAGAAAAGTCAGAGATCCAAACTTTTAAAACCAAAACAAGAGTTCTAATTTAGTTATGAGCATAAGCAATGAAATGGTAACATGAAAAGTTGAGATCTTTGAGACTGTATGATTTTTAGTCATTTTTACAGTAGTTTAAATGGACAGGAAATAAAATACAACACTTTCTTATCTCTGACATCTGAAGAATCAACCCAAAACAAGATTCTGATGAAAAGTTCTGCTTTGTTTTCTGCATGCTTTTATCCTCCCTCCTCACACCTTCATGACATTTAGAAACGGTTCTGGTCCCTGTAATAATGAACTCAGTCAACAGAAAAGTATATAGTCTCTCTCTCACTCCAGTACTGCACCAAGGCTTCTAAATCAACAGGAGTGTGGGGCCAAGCATTGCCAAAATTCTACTTTTATTCTAAGTTAACCTCATATGAAAATTTATGACAGTCATAACTATATTAAAGTAAAAATACCCTAAGGTGGATTCTAGGGGAAGGGAAAGGATTGAGGAGGGAGGGGTAAAGAGAAGGAGGAGGGTCAGGATGTTACACATATCACTATCTGTATGCACCACAAAAATACAAAAAGAAGAGAAGGAAGAGGAAGAGGAGGAGGAGGAAGAAGAGGAGGGGGAGGAGGAAGCAGAGGAAGAAGGAGGAGGAAAAGGAGAAAAAGAAAGAGAAGGAGGAGGAGGAGAAGAGAAAGAGGGGGAATTAAGCTTTCTCAGAGCAGAGTGTCTGATATGACCCATGGTGAAGGTCTTGCTTGTGTTTAGTTTGTCACAGGCTGGTACTTTTGTAAATAGAATAAACAGGAGGTACTAGAAAAGTTAAGTTAAAATAAAGGTGTAGAAAGCCCAAACTAACAGATACACTAGACATAAAATCAATCTCTCCAATTGCTACCAATGCTAACCCTCTGTTTTGCTCCTGGCTCTCAAGTTCTGCATTGAGCACCTTGACAATTGTTACAGGCTGGGTGCCCATCTTGGGATTCCTCTCCCTCGCTCTGCTGATCAATACCTCAGCCTGGGGCAGTTGCAGCTCTGCTGTCCTTGGCCCTAGGTTCATGCAGCAGCACTTGCACGTTTCTATCAATGAGCTGGCCTTGCCTTCCCTGAGTGGGCTCTTGGTTTCTTGTGGCAACTGGAGTTGGTCAGCAGGAAGCACTTTGTCCTGGAAGAGGTGACTGAAAACATGACAGGAAAAAGACAGGAAAGTGGGTGCATGGGTTTGCACTGTCTGAAAGCAATGTGAAATTTAGACAGGTGAACAATGATGACAAGCCTCACATTTACAGGGGACTGCAATATTGATTATGCCCAAAGCAGGTTGTAAGCAGAGCAGGCTGTGAAGAGTCAAGCCTGCAATTGACTTGCTTTGAGAAACGAGTCTGGCTGAAGCCTATGTGCTGAGGTCAGAGTAACTCACACCCAAATACTGTTGCCACAACTAAAATCTTCTTACTAGAAGGACAATGTTCTAATTACAACCATATATTTTGTCTATTCTGTTCCTAATTCAAGAATGCTTTGTCTTGTCTTTTATGAGCTTTGCTTACATTAATTTCCATAGAACCTGCATGATTGTGCTTCCTTGCATGTAGTTCTGCCCTTTCATGTAGCTCGCCTTTACCTCAATTGATTACCAATAAAAATCAGTGGCTTGGACTGGCCAACACCTTTGTTGGTTGCAATGGCATTGGTCATCCTGGCCCCCACTTTCTGTTCCTCTTAGTTCTTTTAGTTTTTTTTTCTCAGACCTGCATCCTACACTGAGTCGAGACTGGAGCCTACTGCAGAGGTTACTGGTAATGCTCCATGGGTCCTAGTACACATTGAATGATCTTGAGTCAGAGGGATGGAAATGGGTTAGCGTCATTTGTATGAGAAAACTTCAGAGAAAAATGTCTAGGATATTTTGGGAGATTGGCTAAAAATAGACTTACACTGTGAGCAGGTAAAAATCTCTTGAATAGATGAAAGATATGCTTGCCTAAGAACACATCCTGAGCATTCAACATCACTTTATTTTAAAATAAAGGCTGATTTCTAGGTGAGGGAGAGAGGATATATTTCTACAAGTGCTTACTGAATAAAATTTGCAAATTTCCAGTGTAGATGTGTTTGCTGGCCACTCTCCCTCCCCTAATTGGACTCTGCATTGTGTATCTATGTGGGAAAACCTGCTTATATCCACGAAGCTGAGAGGCTCTGGCTGTTCACAGCTGAAGGTTTTTTTTAATAAGTTGGTCCAACTTTATTGTAATCTATTACAAAAGACAAATAAGAACCAATATCTTTGGTTTTAAGGCCTTTAGAAATCTGAGTTATGTCTTACTACAGAAGAATATAAATTAGTTCAAAGTATGGTGTGAAAACATGTTTATAAATGAATAGTGTATCATTAGATGTTTGTAAATGGTTTTTTCTTACTTCACAACTATCAACAGTGCTTTAAAAAATTCCAAGAACCAGTTTGGAATTGACTGAGAAAACCCACACTTGGTCTAACATGAAAGATGTTCACAGCAGAGTACTCTGGCCACAACCTTCACATACTACCGGATGTTGGAAGATGGTCGGTTGCTAGATGAAAACATTTTGTATTTTTTCTAATTAGTGAAAATTATACTCACATATAAGAAATCATCTCTTGGTTTACAAATGCAAAATAAATTCTTTGGGGGTCTCCATGTGAGAGAGACTTTCTTTTTTAGCTTTAGGCAAAACATTGCATCTTTTGAAAAATGTATTTAGCAGAACTCAAGTCCTGCACTAAAGCACAGAAGTGGGGGGGGCTCCTGAGACCTCAGGCTTTTGAGACAAATACTTAGGAAGGTCAAAGTTTGCCTTTAGAGATTAGAATTCAACATAGAAAACAAATGCAGTTGTCAGACAACTCTTCCTAATTTATAGCAAAACTATACAACATAGCAAAACTCCATTTTACCTTAAAGAACTTTACATCATGCAAACTTCAAATTTAAAAAAGAATTGTTCCAAGTTCCAGTGTAGATCATGAGCCTACTTAGACCCGAGCATCAGAAAATAAACTTTTACATTTTTCTAGTCTTCCTGTAAGTGTGGTATTTTTGGCTGACAGATTAACACCATAGGCTGAATCTGTTGCTGAGGAACATGTTTCTTTTTGCTCTATCACTGAAACTGAACGCATCCCCAGCCACAAGGAACACACTTTTTGATCTGGTAACAGAAAACAGTTCTGGTAACTTTTTCAGCAGTCCGACGGAGGGAATTTTGCCCTGATAGGGCTCTTGCCACTCACTGCTTTTGTGCCAGTTTTCTGTAGCCCCTCTTCCAGCGTCATAGTCCTGCCAGTACTCATGGCGAACCTGGCCTCCAGATCGCCTGCACCTGTACTGCCTGCCCTGCTTGAAGTCTGCATCCCAGTCTGTGCAAATGATCCTGTCGTCCAGACAAGTTTCGTTTATGAAACGCATGGCATTTTCTGCATCTGCTCTCGAGTAGTATTCCACAAAACAGAAGCCGCATGCTGTTTTCTTCATTTTATCCAAACCCATCATGATCTTCTTTATGTCACCACTTTTGCTGAAGAGTTCATAAATTTGTTCTTCAGCTGTGTAAGAGGAAAGATTTCCAACATACAATATAGAAATTTTCTTCAGTAATTTTTCTTGTTCTTCATTGTCACCCTGAAAGTGCTGGTCCCGGTACTGGCTCAGCTCCACGTAGGAGTCCCTTCACAATGCCTTCAGGAGGCCACCTGACATGATGCTAAGAGGTAGAGAAAGACCTCCCAGCCGAAGTTTTTCCCTTGGGAGTCATTAGATTTGCCAAATGCCATGTTGCTACTCTTATAATTAGGTGAGAGCTGGTTAATGAATTGGGAAACATTGATTTTAGCAATCTTAGTAACTGGGGGAAGGCTCTTCCCAGGATCTTTTTTCCTTTCTCTACCTTTACTTTTATATTTCAATAAAAAAGTCTTCCTTTAATTCATGGAAGCTAACCCTCAGAATTTCCTTGTACGCGCACATGAGAACAGTCAACGACGGCACTGTCCCAGTGAGCTGTTGGCCGTTCACAGTTAGAGTATCTTAGAATCATGGATGCTGGTGATGATGGGTATCAGATAGGAGCTGGTTGGCCTGTGACTCTGCGGTGACAAAACCGGTGGCAATGACATTAAAACCATTGATCAGCAGGACGAGGGATTTGTTGGCATTTTCTGCTTTCCATGAGGTCTGCCCTTATTCTTGCACAAGTAATAGCTCCAGTCCTCCTCTTGGAGCCTGGCTGCTCCTACTCCGGGGCAGCTTGTCTTTCTGCCCACCCCACCCAGGCCTGGGCCATGTGGTAGGCGAGTCACTCAGCTGGGCCAGCTGCAACCTCCTCTGGAGCATCCCAGGAGCCCTTGTCCTTAGTGTGTGATCCCAGGGCTGCTGGCAGGAGGGGGAACCAAGGTGCTCATAGGAAAGCAGAGGGGACCATGGCTGCCCCTGGTTCTAGTCCGTGTCCTCAGTCTTGTGTTCAGCTCTTCCTTCGATTCTGTGTGCTACCCACATTGTCATCATAGCTCACAAACCCTTCTTTTGGCTTTAGCTAATTTCATTTGTCTCTTTTATTATTTTTTTTGGTACCAGGGATCGAACTCAGGTCCTTTCACTTGTGAGGCAGGTGGCAGAGCCACTGAGCTAAATTCCCAGCCCAAACTTGTGTCTCTTTCTAACCACTGTTTAAGCATTGAGATATTTATTTCAAACACCATTGGTCGCTCTTGAATTTACCCAAGTTCCTCAGCACCTTTTGGATCTCCACCATCAAGGTCTGGACTTAACTTCCTATTTCAGACAGAGTCCTGCAACATGTTCATTATCACTTGTGCTGAACAACAGTTGTTCAAGATTTCCAGAAAATCTCCAATTCACTTCTGTTTCACTTTGAAGTTTGTAGAAACACAGCAGGTACTTTAATTTTTGCACTCACCATAGTTAGCCCACCAGACTGGGTCCTTGCTCCTCCATAGTGGCCGGGGGTGTGTGTCACACTGAATGTGTGGAAATGCTGGGGAGCTAAGGGGACCCCTGTCTGTCACTGACCAACCTAGAGTTCAGAGTAGATTGTGGAGGTGAAATAATACTCTACCCACAGAATGATTTGGTATTGACAGCAGGGGCAAAGATAACTGAGCAAGTAACTTAGGAACCTTGACAAGCCAGGCAAACTCAGAGTTTCAGATCACTCCAAGGAAGGTGTCTAATGTAGGAATGAATCTGGGCCATACTTCATGCACCATGTTCACAGGAAGATGCTGTTTCTTGGCAACCATCACCTGCTTGTCAATTTGATTTTTGTAGGCACCTGGCTTTTTCTGGCCCCTGCCTACCTGATACCTATGCATAATATCTAGGTTAGTGTTGGAATAAATACACCCAATTTTGTTTCAAATAATACTTAAAATTAATTGTTTCAACTTTGCTTCTTTCAAAAAATAAAGTAAACTACCTCAGGAAACCATGTAGAGAGTGAGAAAAAGGATTCCGAGCTTGTTCTTTTGTGGACTAATGAATGAACTCACTTGGTTAATAAAACATTTATTCAATGCCTATTGATGCCAGGCCTGGAGGATTCCAAGAGGAAGAAGCAGAGCTCCTGTTTGTCACAGGGCTGCAATACCACATGAGAAACCCACTTTACACAGCTCACAAGTGTCATAGTGGGGAGAGAGGACAGCTGGACAGAGAGAGCGACGTTGAGCACAAGGCCCAGTGTCTCCCGAGGCCTGAGCCAGAAGTCAGAAGGACTTCACAGAGGCGACAGCCCCTCTCAGCATTGGCTGTGGTGTTAGTGGATTCCCAATTCCTCTCTGACCCGACCTCCTCTTTCCTACCAGCCTTACCCTGTGACTTACTGACACTAAGACAGCTTCAGAGTGTAAATAAGTGTTGGAGAAGATGTTCCAGGTAACCTGATGACTGTGATGTTTACAAAGAGAAAGAAAATACAAACAATGAAATGAACTAAAAAACCCAGGCTACTCAGGAGTATGCATGCTATAATACTGATTTTTGTTATATATGTATGAATACATATAAAGTATACAGATGGGAAAGATATTTTCTTTTTGTTTTTTTTTGGTACTGGAGATTGAACTTGGGTCCTTGCGCTTGCAGGGCAGGTGGCTGAACCACTGAGCTAAATCCCCGGCCCCTGGAAAGATATGGGACGAATTCTCACAGCCCTAGGAAGGAGCCAGTCCAATGCATACCTTGACCTTGGACTTCTAGCTCCAGAAACAGGACATTTCCATTGTTCCAGCCACTCAGGAGGTGCTTTGTTATATAGCCCTGGAAAACCAATACAGTACCTGAGGAGAAAATGGTGTGAGGGTTAAGTGTCAGAATGCAGCAAACAAAGTAGGAAGGTGGCTCATGACACCATCTCTAGCACTGAATTAGAAAGCCTCCCATGGAGTCCCCATCCCTGGGACTTCTGGGTGTGCAGCAATAACTTCTCCTAGCTGTGCAAACCATCTTGGGTTGCTTTTGAAATACCAGCAAGTGTAGCAATCAGCTCTCCCCAGATTTCATCCAAGTCCTGGTGCCCAACACTGCCCCGGCCTCTGTCCTGCTCTGCTCCCCCAGAAGTTGATTCATCTAACTCAACAGAGGTGGAGGGCTAAGTCCTCCTTCTCTGCCAGAGCCCCCTGCTCCTGTGAAGGTCATGAGGAAGAGTGTCATCCAATTCTTCCCATCAGTAGAAGCCAAGCCAGCCAGCCTGTGTCTCAGCAGTCAAACGGTCTTGTCTTAGCAGAAGAGCCCGGACAGATAGGCTCAGCCTTCTCTCATCGCTGTGCATCCTTTCCTTCATGGCAATTTTGGGGAGAACCTGATTATTCCAAGAGAGATGGAAGAGAAGCCATCTGTGCCCTGTGCTCTGAGGCCTCACGTTTTGGAGTTAGCCTTTGGGCCTGGCGTCTTTGGTGGAGGAAGCAACCATTTCCACCATTTCTCAGCTGTGTTCAGAGAGGCGTCCATGCAGCCTGAGGAGAGAGGAAGAAAGGAAAGGCATTGGAAGTGTGGGGAGCCCTCTGACCACCCCTCTCTCTGGAAAAGCAGGAGGGGACACTGGCCTGTGAAAGGTGTCCTCCCTGTAACAGACAGGGGAACATTCTGGTAAAACCTAGAGTGTTCTCTACAGACCTTGTTTAAATGGCTCTCATCTTTTAATTTAGCTGCTTTTCACAACATACAGTAGTCCTCCGTGTGGAACTCCTTATGCGGGTGACAGACTCTACTCTTCTTTTTTTTTTAAATTAACTTTTGGGGTGCATTTTAGGTATACATTATGACCACATTCATCATTGAGAGTTTGTACCTGTACATGATACATCTTAGTTCTTCGCATATTGAGGCCATACTCTTAAGTGGAATAAATAGGACACACATATGTAAATACCTAATTGTCTCTCTGCTGTGAGAAGCTGAAGGTGTAAATGAGGACCAAAATGTACAATAGATGATATGAAAGAAGAAGGAAAGGTCCAGAAAAAAAAAAGAAAAGAAAGGAAACAAGAAAAGATCCAAAGAGGAAAGGGAAGTAGAGGAGGTGGGGGAAAGGAAAGAAGGGAAAGAAAAAAACGTGAGAAAAGCAGGAAAAAACAGACTCTACTCTTCTCGAGGTCTCTGTTTTCTTACAAGGCACCTGGCCACGTAGACCAGTAGTAACTAAATAAGCATGTAGACCATGTAGACCATGTAGACCATGTAGACCAGTAGTAACTAAATAAGCATGTAGACCATGTAGACCATGTAGACCATGTAGACCAGTAGTAACTAAATAAGCATGTAGACCATGTAGACCATGTAGACCAGTAGTAACTAAATAAGCATGTAGACCATGTAGACCATGTAGACCAGGAGACCACGCAGACCAGCAGACCAGGAGACCATGTAGATCACATAGACTGGTAATAATTAAATAAGCACGCATTTCTCCTGCTCATCTCTGGGTCGGTTTAGTTTAGGGCCCAGGACAGCATTGGAGCCTTGGCTTTCCGAAGGCAGGAAGGAGAATGCACAGTGGCCTGAAAGCGGGCCTGTCTCTGAGCCCCACCTTCTGCAGTATCCTGCCGCTGTCCCCTGCTGCTGATGCTGGCTGCCCATGACAACCTCAGCCTGAGACACTAGTGGACTTTCTTGTCAGCAGACCTTAGGCTTAGGACCCCTCCAACCTTCTCTCCTTGTGCTGCCCTGTTCCTGTTAGCTACCCACTCACCCTTCCCAGGGCACCTGAGGAGGGGTTTTGAGGGAGAGAAGAGCTCTTCATCCACCCAACATCCCCAACCCTGATTGGTGGGCAGAATTCCTAACTGGTTGATTCTTCCATTGCACTGTGGGTCACGGGTTGCAGGGACCCCCTCGGGAAGCATTTGGTGGTCTTGCTGCTCTGGGGTCTCATCCTATTCATTCATTTATTGAAGAAATGGTGGTGGGTTGATGGTCAGGGAAGGTGTTTTTGAAGATGGTGTTTTTCTGCTGCTGAATTCAAAATGGGATGTGTCTCCCCAGATACTTCATCAGAACTGAAATTATTGGTTTGTAACATAGCCTTACAGAACCTGTGGAGGTAAAAAAAATCTTTCTCAAAAGGACTTGGAGGCTGAAAAGAAACTAGATCATCCTTCAACCTAGTTTTAAAATACAGAACTTGCTATTCCTATTTCCAGATCAGTATACAAATAGGTAATATTGAGCAGAGAACATTTTATTCAACATAACATTGTATTTTTTTTTAGTACTGGTGGATTGTTAATCAGTCAATAAGTATTAGCAGTGAAGTGCTTCTGGTATTTTCAATTAAAAGTTACATATTTTTCATTTATCACTTATAACTGCCACTTGCTAATTGTTACTTCTGTTAAGAGTAATTTTCCTTTTGACATTTTTTTGTGTATGTAATTATAAAAATAAGTCTCTGGGATAATTATAGACATATTTTCTTATTAAAAAATTGCCATAAATTTATTTTCAGTTATTTAAACTTTTAGGTTTGATCTTAGGTCACCCAAAACATTTATTTATGTTTGTTTTTAAGTTTGTTGATTGCTAAATTATTTACTTTAAATTTGAAAAACAGTAGATGCATTGAAGGGGAAAGTATTTTGGAATCAGAGAGAGCAGATTTTTAATTCTCTCCATGACTATTTACTGTGTGAACTGGATCAGTTTCCTATCTGTAAAATATGGATAATTTCTACCTCTCAAAATAAACTGTGACCATGCATAAGACATGCCTAGTAAGTCACGTGGTTTTATAAACCCCTGTATCCCCTAATCAGTGCTCAGAACTGTGAGAGGTTCATGTTCCATGGTTACAAGGCCAAAGAGTTATTGCCAATTACAAGCAATTATAATAGAT
Organism: Heterocephalus glaber; assembly: GCF_053883595.1. NCBI lineage: Eukaryota > Metazoa > Chordata > Mammalia > Rodentia > Bathyergidae > Heterocephalus > Heterocephalus glaber. The sequence continues at coordinate 8,171,385 of NW_028258413.1, forward strand.
TCGATTGTATGTTCCACCATTCCTAGCTAGATTATTTCCTTTTGTGTATGTAAATTAGTCATATTCCTGCCATTTTCACTTAAAACATTGGTATTTACGAATAGTTTCTCTAGTGTGAGAAACTGAAAGTGTACATAAGGGTTAAAATGATTAAAATGAATAATTGATAATTTGAAATAGGAAAAAAGGTCCCAAGAGGTAGGGGTGAAGGGAGGGGAAGGGGAAAGGAAAGAAGGGAAAGGAATAATTATGAGAAAAGAAAAAAATGGCAATGATGTCTATGTAAATAGGGAAGAGTGGAGGGGGTGAAAGGTGCACAGGTAATGGGGAAAAAATAAGAATCAAGATACATCATGTACAGGTACAAACACCCAACGATAAATGTAAATGTTTGTATACCTACAATGTACCAATAAAAGAACATAAAAAAATTGTTATTTAGCAACAGGTATACAAGGTCACTAGGATTTCTGCTTGGATTTAGGTTAATTTATTGAATGACTTATTATCCTGAGTTTAACTAACAGAAGGATTTGCTTAAATTTTAGTTCTTCTTTCACTTTCTTTTAGTTTTTGGTGGTTTTCAGATACACATTACTAATCTCAAAATGATACAGGCTTTTTCCTTTGTCATATTGCCTTCATTAGAGGAAATATGATTTGATATTGCCATAATAGGATTCCACTATTTCCATAGAATTTAATGCTCGTCAAAACCTCTCATATCAGTTATATAATTTCATATTAAATTTATACAGATAAATAATACTGTCTTATATCTAGATGAGGATACTCAGCTCTGAAGAAGCTGTAATTTGTCTGGAAATCAATGTTAATATCACTTTTGCAAGACTATTTTCACCATATATAGCTGGCTCTTCAACTTTTTTGGATCCTGGAATTCTTTGAATCTCTAATGAACAGGATGGCATTACAAACAGTTTTTACAGCCCACGGTGGCTTCTCCTCCCCCAATTCAGACAGTGAAGTGAACTTCAGTTTAGTAGTCCTGCTTGTGGACACCTTCAGTCCGTCCTGATGAGATTCTGTGGATTGCTGGGTGTGTCCTACTTGACATGTGACATTCAAGTCCCACAATGCAAACTCTCTCCCAAAATGCACTAGGACTGTTTTCACCACAGAGGAAAAACAAAGACTCATTCATTCAAATGATATTCCATGGAAAATGGGCAGCCTATAAAATATTAACCTCTTGTTCTAAGAGAAAGGAATCTGTCTTCAAATAAATTCAGGAGATGCCACATACAGTACTGCTGTCTAGTCATAGAGATTTGTGGTGGCATGTCAAGGACTCCTAAATTTCTGCAGTACAGCACCCTGTATAACTCCTCTGACCCAGCCTCTCCAAGATTATCAAACCACATAGACTGTTTTCCTCCACCTTGGCTGAAAAGCTCATGTTAGCATTGCTGAGAACCATGGTGGCTACATTCACTCACCTGTGTGATTTGTCCCACATTTGCCCTCTGTCTCAGAACCTGCTGGCAATGTGGAGGTTGCCTTGCCACTGGGAAGTCTAGGCCTCTGGATCTTTAGCTATTTCCTCTTCTCCCCAGTCAGACCATGGACTGCCCCTTCCTTCTTCTGAGGTTCCTGCATGGGTTCAATAGGGAGCTCACATTCTGCCTCTGTTCTAAGAGCCTGTCTCATCTCTTTTTTGACACTCTGCACTTTGTATTCTCTTTGTGGTTTTCAGAATATGTCTATTCACTATTCTGGGATCTTCCCACTTGTCCCATCAGGAAGATCTGAGAGGAAGCAGGCAGCTCTGGGGCAAGAGACTCAGACCCCATGCATTATTAGCCCTGTGCCTGAGGCAGCCTGCTGAGCTGAGGTAAAACATCCTAGAAATGACACATGCTTGGAGGGGCTAGGACCTGAGGCACTCAGCACACATGACTGATCCCAGCAGGGTCTGCTCCTAGCGAATCTGTGTATGTTACCACTACTAAAGCCGATTACACTTATGGGCCCTGTAACACAACACACTTTCAAACATTGCTGCTGCGATTATCACTGTTACTCTTTGATATTTTTGGGTTCCATCTTTATTGTGTTTACTTCCTTGCTTCCAGAGGAGGACTCTGATGTGAACAGTTTATAGAAATTTACGTTGTGGTGCCCAGAAGTTCCTGTTATGAAACTGATGTATTATTTTGTTGTTGATTTTTAATAGCACATAAAATAAAGAGCAGACGATTTTCCCTCTTGCTTATTTGACTTTCCGAGCCACACTGCTGCGGAGGGAGAGCTGAGGGGGACATGTCAGGATGTGTCTTAATGAGCCTCAGGAAGGCAGAAGGGGCAATTATGTTAAACCTTCTGGAAATGCGCAGTCATCAAGGAAGCCACAGTTAATGGCTGAGCAACCCCATCCCTATTCCTCCTCTTATTTTATTTTATTTTTTGTTCAGAACCTTTTTATTACATTTTGCTAAGAGTGAAGGAACAGCTTCATTATACTGAAACTTACTCATTTGCTGTCATAACCTACATAAATGGCTCTGCAAAACCAAGTAAAATTAGGTCTCCATTTTCTTTATTATATTTTTGTGTTCCTTTTAAATTCTACTCCTCCTCCCTACTGTGGGGATACTTGCTTGCCAGTTGTAAGTGTGAAGCAGTTTGTATGAATCAAGGTTAGTTTCCTACTTGAAAAGAGAAAAAATTACCGATACCAATTTAGGTTTATTTGGATCCATTATTAACCTGGTTTCTGGAATTCTAACCTTTGAAAAAGTGGAGCAGCTTTATTTGAAAGTGGATGCCCGGGGCCTGTGGTGAACTGCACAGCAGATGAAGAGGGGTCAGAGAGACTTCCAGCTGGAGGGGCCCTGTTCCACACAAGCAGGCAGCTTTCAGTTGCTTTTTACAGCGAGACGAATTGTCTGTGTGAAAACTTATGCAGAACCCAAACGTGAAAGAAGAGACAATAATAAAGGCTGAAGTGTGAGTTCTTGCTCATTTCTTCTTGACTTGGCTCTTCTTTCTAGATTATCTCTGGGAAACCTCTGAGTTTAGGTTTGAAAATCACTGATAAGCAAAATTCAGGAATATGCTTGTTCAATTTAATTCTAATATATTAGGCAAAATGTCCTAGGTGAAATACTTAAAATATATTTAAAGTTTTCTATTTTTGATGGCTACCCTTGAAGAAGGGTTGGCAACAGTTGGGCAGGAAGTGTTCTAGGTTTTCTGGGCTAACCTGTGAAATCGAGACTATGATAACAAAAGGGAAAACAAATGCTCACAAAATTCTTTGACAAAATCCAAAATATAATAATGATAATTACTTAGTACAAAGTCTTTGTGAAGCATTTTGGTTAATGAGAAGAATCGAATTATTAAAAAAATAACGTTTGCATTAATTGGGGATCAAGTTAGCATTCCCCATTGCCAAATCAATTGCAAATGTTCATCTTTAAAACAATTCTTATTTTTGGTGCTGAGCATGAACCCAGGGACTTCCTTGTACATGCCCCCTGCCACTGAGTTACATCACTGCCCATGTGAAGACAGTTCTTTCCTGAGAGATGTGCTGCCCAAAACACAAGGTAGGTGGGACTGATTCATGGGCGTGACAAAAGACACAATTACTACTAACTGAAGAAAGTTTAGCCAAAATCTGGCTGATAAAGTTTGACACAAAGCAGCCTCCATACATAGTGCACGTCACCATAGTTTGGTATGTAAAACAACCTAACCTGAAAGTATGGTACCTTTGTAACCAAGCAACTGAGTCTCAGCCAATCACAGAAGTCAAGGTCTAGCCAATCACAAGCTGCCAATTTTTCAGACTTTTCCATATAAGGAAATGCCTGGTCAAGTGCCCGTATAAAGCAAGTGGTGGGAGCAACCAACCAGGTTGTTTCTGTGCCTCACATCCTCTCTCTGTCTGTAAATAAAACCTTGGTACCTGGTGGGATGGGGCATTCCAACCATCTTTGATTTGGAATGCTGCCCTGATCTAGGAAGTTTTTTTTTCTTGTTCAAGTAAACCTTGTTAAATTTAATTGGTCTCAGTTTTCCTTTTTAATAAAGCAAGTTTCAAGATTTTAATTGGCTTTTTATTCACATAGCCAAAATCAGGCAACCTTCAGAATCAGAATAAGTTCAAAGAACTCTGCAGCTGCCACATAGCCAGGTAATATTTATGGATCAAGAATAAAGTGAGGTGCAGAGAGAGAGACAGAAGTGAGTTACAGAGCTTAATTGGTTTGTCATTTTTGAATCTGTTGGCTGCCTGCAATTAACTAAAGCTCTGCTGCTGTAACGATCAGAAACTCAGCCACTTGTTATATGACTATGCTCCTAAATTAATTAGTTTCATTTTGAGCGAATGACTCTGTAATTGGTTTGGGGTGTTGGGCCGATTACAGGAGCCTTGTCCAAATCAATGGTGTCTTGCACAATATTATTTAACAGGTTATAGTTTGTGAACCACTGCTCCAGAATGAACTTCAGCTTGGACACAGAAATTAGGAGCTTTTAATTTGTCTTTTATGTACTTTTGGTTATAGTAATAGCAATGAAACACCTTCTCACTGCTATTATATTGGCCATGTTGTTTTTCTTTGAACATGACATTATAATTCTCAATGTGGATAAAGTTTCAGTAAAAGATAATCTGAAAAAGTCTCCACGGGAGTCTCCACAGGAGACTTTTTTGAACGGGAACTTGTCAAAATATGTTAAATGTAAAGAATATACATAAACTTTGACCTAGTGATTTTATTTCTAGGCTTTTAACCCAGTGAGGATTATATCAAAATATGTGCAAGGTAATTTATTTGTCATGTATCATAGTGGAAATTGGGGCATATCTAAATAGGAGAATTGTAAAATAAATTATTGTAGAGACATGGAAGAGATTATTCTGCAACCATTGTGAATTGAATTAAGGAGCCTTATTGACATGGAAAATGGCCACAATATAATATATTATTAATTGTTTAAGACAGCAAGCCATAGATATTATACATAGTATGATCCCATTACTGTGTAAAAATACATGCAAGCTTAAATACTGAAAACAAAATGAAAGACTACTCATTAAAACATTAACAGTGCTTATTTGTGAAATGGGAACATAAATTATTATTTTTAGTATTTCTTGGGTGCTGAATAACTGCAGGCTCTTGGAAATACTTTGCATAAATGATCTCCTGGAATCGTGAAGTCAGGGCTGTGTGGTGGATATCTTATCTTCCGCAGTCTCAGGGGCCCAAGGCTTCCCCATTGGCACACTGAGAAATGGGGAAAGTGGGCTTTGGAGTGAGAGGCATCTGACCCAGAATTTGCATTGCTATCTTGCAGGGTATATGGATTCTCTTTCTTTATGCTAATTCATTTATTCTTGCTCTAAAGTATTAGCGGAGTTTTAAAGAACATTGGGTGTAAGTACATTGAAAACACTGAATTGCCATGCAGCAGATTCAACCATTTCTTCCCTTTATGGCTGTTTCTTGGGACTTGCAGAAGGACTCCTGTCCTTTTTGTTGGCCTGAGGGGTTTTTCATGAAAACTCATGAGGGCAGCTCCCGCAAAGGGTGAGTATTCCCTCTGCCTTTGCACCTGTAGCTTAGTCCCCTAAAATTGTGTTCTCCAAGAAGAACATTAGTCATCTGTACTCTTTTTTCCCCTTAAGTTCTTTTATTGGTACATTTTAGGTATACAATACATTTACATTTATCATTGGGTGCTTATACCTGTACCTGATATATCTTGGTTCTTATTTTTTCCCCATTTCCTGTCCTCCCTCCACTCTTCCCTATTTGCAAAGACTTTGTTTCCATTTTTTCCTTTTCTCATAATTTTTCCTTTCCCTTCTTTCCTTTCCCCTGCCCCTCTCATTTCCCCTGCCCCTTTGGACCTTTTCTTGCTATTTCACATTAACAATTATTCATTTTAATCATTATTTACACTTTCAGTTTTTCACACCAGAGAAACTATTCGGTGTTTACACATGTGTGTCCTATTTATTTCACTTAAGAGTATGGCCTCAATACGCATCCATTTAGCTATAAATGTCTCTAGTTTCTCATTTTTTATGGCTGAGTAGTACTCCATTTTAGAAAAAAACCACATCTTCTTTCTCCACCTTCCAATTGATGAGCACTTGGGCTGTTTCCAAGCTTTCGCTATCATAAACTGTGCTGTTATAAACATGGGTGCACATATATCGCTGTGGTATGATTCTTTTAATTCTTTTGGGAAGATACTCAGCAGGGGAATAGCTGGGTCAAATGGGACCTCTAGTCTTAGTTCTTTGAGGTATCTCCATACTGATTTCCACAGTGGTTGCACCAGCCTGCACTCCCACCAGCAGTGGAGAAGGGTTCCTTTCTCCCCAAAACCCCGCCAGCATTTGTTATTGGTTGATTTCTTGATAGCAGCCATTCTTTCTGGGGTGAGGTGGAATCTCAGTGTTGTTTTCATCTGCAAGTGACCAGTGATGTTGAACATTTTTTTCATGTATTTATTTGCTGCTTTTACTTCTTTGTCTGAGAAATCTCTGTTCATTTCAGATGCCCATTTTTGAACTGGGTGTTTAAATTTGGGGGAGTCTGACTTTTTTCAGTTCTTTATATATTCTAGTCTAGATAGTAGTCCTTTGTCTGAGGTACAGCTGCTAAAATTTTTTCCCGCATTGTAGGTTGTCTCTTAGCTCTGTTGGTGGTTTCTCCTGCAGTGCAGAAGCTTTTTAATAAGATGAGATCCCAGTTGTTGATTCTTTCTGCTAGTTCCTGTGCTACTGAGGTTTTCTTCATAAAGTCTTTTCCTATGCCAATTTCTTCAAGCGTTCTACCTAACTTATCTTCCAGTAAGTTTAGTGTTTCTGTTTTAATATTTAGATCTTTAATCCACTTCGATCTTAGTTCAGTGCATGGTGATAGATATGAGTCTAGTTTTAATTTTTGGCAGGTTGAAATCCAGTTTTTCCAACACCATTTATTAAAGAGGCTATCTTTCCTCCAGAGTCATCTGTACTCTTAAGGCAAATTACTTCTCTCCAAGAGATGGTGTGACCTTAAGAGCTCTTTTGAATCAGTGCAAGTTATTAATTGGTGGTCAATAAACTATCTATCTTGCCCTTCCTTATTGATTTCAGGATTGTCACCATCTTCCCTCAGGAATAAATAAGAAGTCTCAGCATTCTGGGAGGCTGAGGCAGGAGGATTGTAAGTTTGAGCTCATCCTGGGCAACTTAGTGCCTATCTCCAAATATAAAATCAAGAAAAGGCCTGGGGATGTAGTTCAGTGGGAAGTCTTGGGTTCAATTTCTAGTGCTGAAAAAAAAGTGACTAGGAATAGCACTGGTCCAGGAGGGAAATGCAAATTTATTAAAATTACAATCTTAAATCTTCAGTGCTTACTTACATACCATTTCTATTGCAAATAAATTATCACCTGTATTTAAACTTCATGATACATTCCTGCATTCTAGGCTACAGATGCTCTAAAAATGATGGCTATTAAACTCTGACATTTTCCATTCACTGAACAAGATGAACTGTTCTCGCTGGTAAATTGCTCTTTAGGATAATGAATCCTGTCAGGAAGGTCTCTGCTCATCTCGCCACTTGGGTTGGTGTGATTACCAGGTTACAGGGCGTAACCAACACAATCATTATTTTCCAGACCGATTTTGTCACATCTTTTGTTCCCAGCTGCTTGCAAACAGAATGGGGGTAAATTGTCTTTCTTAGGAGTTGAGAAAAATCATAGTTTTATTTATTGAATGCAGTTAAAATGGTCTGTTGGGAAAGGATGCTAGATCACAGCTAGACAGACAGGGTCAAGGAAGGCTTTTACAGGAAACATGAAAAGTCTTGAAACCCAGGTGAGCTAAAAGTCATCACAAAGATAAATCTAGTTATTGAACTGAGTTTAATGGTCATCACTGGCTGAATCATTTTGAAGTAGGCAAAAATCATATCGCAGAGTGAAGGATAATAATACACACCCTAATTGGGGCTCGGGTGGGGGCAAGAAGGGGCTGGTATACAATGGTAGCTTTGACCTCTTTGTGGCTCCCATTCATTTATCCAACCTTTGAACAGTATTTGCTAAGCTCTGCAGCAGTGAAGATATAGACATGAGCACAGCCGATCACTCTATTCTCATGGAGCCTGGAATCCCCTGGATGGTTGTGTTATGGTTTATATCTGGATGTCCCCCTAAAGCCTCATGTGATCCTAGCTGAGGCCTTTGGAAGGTAACTGGACTATGGGGCCAGTTATAGCTGATCCACTGTTAGGAGGTGGGGTCTGGATGGAAGAGGAGGTCACCGGGGATTGACCTGGAGGGGTTTCTCTTCCTCCTGTGTGTCTTCCTTCAGTCTCTGCTTCCTGGGGGCCATGCCGTGAGCAGCTTTTTCTCCACCAGACCCTTAGGTTCTGTCCAGGAGCCAGCCAACTGTGGACTGAAACCTCCCTGAAGTGGAGTCGGACTAAACTTCTCCTTTCAGCTGTGGGTGGTGGGTTTTGGTCCCAGCAGTGTGGAAAGTGACTAAGACAGTTGCTGAGTGTTTGGTAGTGTCTGGTGACACAGCAAGAGAGTGCATGGCTGTCCTCCCCTCACCCCCCCATCCAGGACCCTGGTGACCTTGGGAATGAGCAGAGAGGGCACGGGGAAGAGTCGGCTGTTCGGGTCATACAGAATGTAGCTTGATTGCTATATTGAAAATGCTCCACTGACCCTGATTTAGACCAAAGGGGGATTTTATTGGACTGCTTTCTTTCTGTAATATTTTTAAACTGCAGGTATGATTCTCAAGAGGTTGGGTCATATGTGCCAATCCAGAGAGGCATCTACCCTTTCTGCTCTTCTGCCTGGGTCATAGAAGGAAGCTTACTGCTTGAGAGTGTGTTAAACAGTGAACTTTCCCAGTTCCACAGATTTGTTCAATATAAAAACAGCATTCAGCAAAAGAATAATTTTCAACGACAGCCCTTCTTAAAACGATGAACAATTTTCTGCCTTTCCCACCAGGGTGGACATTTTCTTTGTCAACTCTTCAAAATTCTGCTCTGAAATCCGAAGCTCCCCCATCTGCATGCTGATCTTCATCCAGCCTCAAGTCGCAGCGCTCCAGGCTGCATGGCTTTCACACTTCCTTCAAGTTAACGTGTGTGTAAGGAACAGTCAGGCTCTGGTTTTGGAGAGCGTTCTTGCAGAAAAGACAAGTGTGATTTCTCCTCTCGAGATCTCTTCCTGGGTCCCAGAGTGGAGCGGGCAAGAGTGGGTAGCTGGAGAAAAGCACATATTTCACACGCATGTAGGAGCCCTGCTGGAGCACGAAGACCTGGGATCCACAAACCCTGGACACATTTGTGCAGGAAGCTGTAGATTGAGAGGAGTGTGGTAGTTGTGGAAGTGCAGCTCTGACGTATGGGGAGGCTAAGAGGATGAGACTTATTCCAACAAGGTCAGAGTGTTCCTTTTGCAGCTACTGCTTCCAAGGACCTTTAGTTCAAAATAATCTTCATGCCCAAAGGCCATATTTCAGGGTGATATGCTTGGATATATGTTTTATTTTCTTATTTTGTGTTTAGTTTCAGAAGAAAAAGTATTTCAGAGGATGAAATGGTTACAGAAGCCTCAAGGATCAAATACTTAGATTGCACTTTGAAAGGGAAGGCTCCGTTCCATTTTCTCTTTCTGAGCTCTATCTGGTCTATGTGGTCTATATGGGGAATGGGGTGACCGTGACTGCCTCTCGGGCAATCACAGTTTGTCCACAGGCTGGAGAGTCTTGGGCCACTCAGCAGCCCGTGGTTTCCTGCAGAGAAGTGGGCGCAGCATAGTGGCACACAGAAGACCAGCAAAGGGCTGTGGGGTGGACAAACCAGGATGGCTTCCAAAACAATTTTTGGCAGGTTATCGTTATACATTTTGGTAAAATTAGTTTTTCCTCCTACATTAAAAAAAAAAATCTCGCTTCACAGTATACTTATTTTTTTTTATTAACTTGTTCATAGAACTCATTGTCCATATTTACAGCAAACTATTTTAAAAATAAGTGAGTTTATAGAATTTGTTTTATTGTTACGACATTTTATTAAGGTGGATATAATTTTAGAATTACTACTTAAAATTTCAGCACCTACGAATGAAGCAGGGTTAAGGAAAGTTTACAGTTTATTGAAGCAAAAGGAAGTTATTATACATGAACTTCTCTCCTTCTTCAAGCTGTGGTATCTGCAGCATTTAAATCCCTATCTCTTTAGGTGAGCCTTGTAAAGTGAGTGAACTGTATATAATGAAAAGAATCCAGAAACGGAAACACAATGTTACAGGCCAGCGTGTTTCCCAAAATGTCTGCGTGGAGCGCTGACGCCCACCACCTGTATGACAGAGCCTTTTACGGGTGATTAAGACAAGGCGAGGCTGTCAACGTGAACTTGGGACCAGAGTATTTGGTGTCCTATAAGAAGAGATGAGAGACCTCAGAGCAACTTTGGGGGTGATGCAGGGAGAAGGTGCTGTCTGTAAGTCAATGACAGAGGCCCCCAAAGACCCCATACCTGCTGGCACCATGCTCTTGGACTTTCTCTCTCCAGGGCAGAGAGAAACGAGTCCTGTGAAGTCTGCCGTGTGGTGGGTCCACCCTTCCAGAGCCTGTGAAGAGGCCTTTATGCTCCCCCCACTGGAGGGTTAAGAAATTTATATGTGGAATAACTGGGGATCATCACTGTGAGTACTTATAACATTTGTACATGTCACAAGTTTAGTAAAACAAACCTCACTGAATTCTTCCTGTTCGCCAGGCATGCATGCCAAATGCCTTATGAGAGTTGATGCTCTCGCCCTAGCCATGACATCGTGACAGATGTACGATGACCGAAAGGGTTCACAGATTTGAATCAGTTCCCCAAGATCACACAGGAGCCAACGGATGGAGCTGCAAGCGAAGCCCAGATAATTGGACTCTAGAGAATACTGTATTAGCCATCATCTGAGCTACTCTCTACTTGAACGGATCACTGGGAGGGATGATTTATGTGATGTAGCTCAAGGCAGAACTACATGGAGCATCTATGTCAGAGCAGAAATGCAAATTCAATGATGTTTTAATCAGGGAATGGATCTGGAAGGAATTTTAAAAGGCAGAGATGAGATGATATTTCTTATAAAACTGGCATATGCTTGGAAATATTTATTTACTTTTAGAGCACTTAGAGTAGTTTTGTAATCAGTTCATTAATCAAAGGACCAGCAAAGGACCAGAAAAGTAGTCCCTGAAATAGCACCATATTAACTTAGTGGCAAGGTGGAGTTCTCTTTTTTCACAGAGTTGTGCTAGAATCAGGGTGATGGCAACAAGGATCCAACATCCTCTCACTTCCAAAGGTGACCAAGCTGTTGTACAAAACATATTCACTTGAATATAAACCTGTAAGATATCTTAAAGTAAATTAAGTTTCATAGAATGGGCATTAATAAAATGTCCTTTCCTTTTCATACTGTAAAGTCTTCAAAAAGGGGCGGATAGGCGTGTTGTGTGTAATCATGGAAACGAGGAGGGAGAAGTTCCTGGTGATGGTGGTGCATACCTCTGAATGCACCTTGTTTTCCTGTCCACAGGCCAGTTGTCCCTCTGTCATAGCCCACTTGAGTCACTGCTCAGGGTGGAGGGATGAATGGGAATTGCAACAGATGCATGAATGAAAGCTCATGGTAGGTGAAGAACTCAGAAGCAGGACTGATGGTAGGGTTTCCTGGATTCTAGCAAAACATCTGACTCTGTGAGCTATAAAGTCCTTTCTTGGTTAATTTGAGTATTCTCCCGTTTGCCATTCATAAATGATGTGTGTAATATGCCCAGTGGATTTGCACTAAAATTGTTTCTACTTTGAGAAATTCTGTGTCAGTCTTTGTTATAAAAACCCCCAAAGCTCACAATTGAGGCTAGCTGGAGTAGTGGTTAGCCTAAATCATGTGACACAAATTTGAAGGTATTAAAAGGGTGGGGATTGGTCCTAGGGCAGAGAAGCTGAGCGGGTCCCAGCACCTGGAAAGAAGCTCCCCTGCCGCCATCCCAGGCTCCTAGGGCAGAGAAGCTCAGCTGGTCCCAGCACCTGGAAGGAAGCTCCCCTGCTGCCATCCCAAGCACCTAGGCCAGAGAAGGTGAGCCGTGTGGGCACCAGAAGCACCCCCTCCCCCTGGAAATGAGAAAACACATAAACAAACCTCAAAAACAGAGTTCCAGATCACCTACAGCAACCCCAAAGGGAAATGAGATGGAACAATCTGATACTCAACCAGCTGGACTCTCTGAACTGGCAACAAAAGAGGATCTGGGAAAAATGAAATCAGAAATAATTACTCAGATAACAGCAAGGATTTTGCTCATGGTGCAAGACATGATTAATAAATCTAGAGAGGACACAGATAAAAAAATAGAGGATCTGAGGAACGTGATGGAATCCCAACATAGGAAACAAATGGAATCCATAAAACAGATACAAACAGATTTCCAAGAGATTAAAAACTCCATTGAAAGTCTGCGCAGCAGAATGAACCAATGTGAGGATAGAATTTCACATATAGAAGATAAGATTGCAATTAGTGACCAGGAAAAGAAAAATTGCTTTAAAATTGTAAGGGAACACGAGAAATCAATCCAGCAGCTGCTAGACGATGCAAAGAAGAATAATATAAGACTGATAAGACTGATTGGAGTCAATGAAGAAAGAGTGCAGATGACATAAAAAAACTGTTCACAGAAGTGATGGCAGAAAGCTTCCCAAGGAGGGAAAAAGAACTTGACATACAGATAAGTGAGCCATATAGGACTCCAACTAGCCTTGATCAAAAAAAATCTACACATAGGCATATAATAGTTAGGATTCCAGAAATCCAACAGAAGAACAAAATTCTACAAGCAGTGAGAGAAAAGAAACAAATCACATACAAAGGAAAGCCCCTCAGAATCACAGCACACTTCTCAGTGCAAACCCTCAAGGCAAGAAGAACTTGGAGTGATGCATTTCAAGCCCTAAGGGAAAACAGCCTCCAACCCAGATTGATGTACCCTGCAAAACTATCTTTCAAAATTGATGGAGAAATAAGATACTTTCATGATAAAGAGCACTTCAGGAACTTTATGAATACCAAACCAGCACTCCAAAAAATTTTAGACAATACCCTAGGAAAAGACAATGAGGATCACAACCCCAGGAAACCTAGCAGAATGAATCCATTGGGCATGACAAATTAAACACAAAGGGGGAGAATCCAACAAAAAGAAAAAGTCATGACAAGGCTTTTAAAACTTTTAACTTCATCTCCCTAATGAATGTATAATTCAATCTTATTATTTTACTGATTAGTATTTTTCTGATTCTAGAGTTGCACATCATTCCTTGTGCTATACTGGCTATTTATCATCTTCTTATGTCTACATTTTAATTGGGCTGTCTATTAATGAGCTCTAAGAATTCTTTATATACTCTGGTCATAGGTTATATGCATTGTAAATATGGTCTGTTTAAGGACTACTTTTCATTTTAATGATGTCATTTAAAGTTCTAAATTTTGATGGAATTTCATTTATCAATTTTTTTCTTTTATACATCATGTCTTTTGTGTACTAGGTAGTTCTTGCCTACCCTGAATTCATAAACATTTTCCCTTATAATTTCTTCTTAAAGTTTTATACTTTTAGGCTTTCTTATTTAGGTTCATAGATCCCTTCAAGTTATTTTCATGTATGGAAAAAAAGGGTTGAGGTTAATTTTTTATGTGCGGATACCAGGTGTTCTAGCACCGTTTGCTGAAAACATTATCTCTTCCTCGGCTCTTGAATTGAATTTATATTCTACAAAATGCTAATGGTAAATAATCTTTCAAAACTCAGTGAACCATATATGTGTGGTTCTATTTCTAGATTCTCTGTTTTATTCCAATGATCTATATGTCTTTCCTTACACCAACACTGCCTTGATTACTGTAGCTTTAGAAGAAGTCTTAAAATTAGGTACTAAATGTCTTCCAACACTTTTTGTTTTTGTTTTCTAGGTCCTTTGTACTCCTACATAATTTTTAAATTTCAATATCCAATTCTTCATTTATAGCAAGTATACACAGGTCTGAATTTTTATATATACCTTGTGTTTTCTAACCCTGCTAAATTCAAATACAAGTTCTAGGAGTTCCTAGAGATTTCTTAGTATTTTCTCTGTAGATGATCATTTCATCTACATATAAAGATTTTGCTTCTGCTGTGCCAATCCTATCCTAATTGTGTCATTTTGTTGCCAGACTATTTTGGTGAGGACTAGGTTTCAAAGTTTAATGGACAGATAAAGAGTAAGCATATCTGCCCTTATTCCCCACCTTAAGGAGAAAGCATTGTATCATCTCCATTTATATAAGGCGTTCTCTCTGGAAGTATGGAGTACATGTCTTTAATCTGTTGAAAAGTTTCTGTTCTACTTCTAGTCTCCTGATAGCTTGTACCATGAACAGCTGTAGAATTTAGTCCAATACTTTTTCTCCAACTAGTGACAGGATCATATGGCTTTCTCCTTTCCTCTGTTAAAATGATGACTTTTGGGGGTGGATTTTCCAATGCTGAACCAACACTGCCATCCCTATAACAAAACCACTTTCTACATACTGCCAGATCTGATTTCTAAGAGTTTGTTTTGTTAAACAAATTTCTATCTATGTTCATACTTTTTTCTTCTATTATCTTTATCCAGTTTTAGGATTAGCACAATGTTGATTTCCTAAAATGAGGAGAGAAGTGTTCCTTCTTTTTTCTGCTTTGTTTGATATAATTTATCAGTTAAAATGTTTATGGGCCTGCTGTTGTCATATAGGTAGGTTTTCAAGCTTGGAATACACTTTCTTTAGTAGGTGCTATTCAAATTTTATATTTCCTCCAGAGTTAGTTTCATTAATTTGTCTTCCAAGGTACTTCTTAGAAGTTATCAAATTTATTTCAAAAACGATTTTCGTAATATGCTTTCTATATTCTTTTAAATTCTGTAAAATCTGTGGTAATGTCTCCTAGATCTTAATATTGTAATGCTAAAAATGTATAATTGATATCGTGTAACAGGAAGAAAAGGTCTAATAGAGCAGGGGAATTGGGAGGGGTAGGGGAAGGGAAAAAAGGGAAAGGAAAAAATATGAGAGGAGGGAAAAAAATGGAAACAAGGTCTTTGGAAATAGGGAAAGGTGGAGACGGTGAAGGGAGGGCAAGAGAAGGGAAAAAAAAAAAAAGAACCAAGAGACTCATGTAATGGTACAAGATCCCAATGATGAATGTAACTGCATTTTATACCGAAAATGTACCAATAAACTTAATGGGGAAAAAAAATAAATAAAAGGATGGGGATTGGAAAGAGTGAGGTATTTCAAAATGAGAGCTCTCTTTCTTATAAGTGAAAGACCAATAGATTCTGCTTCTAACCCTCCGAAAGGTGTCCCTAGCAGGCAGGGGTAAGAATCATGACTCAGCACTTCTGGGGGGGGGGCGGGGGGACGAGAAATACTCAAGCTGAGCTTTGTCAACCTCAAGAGGGCAGATCTCTTTACGATGCCTGCATGGATGTGTGGGTGAGACTCGTGGTTCTTCCTCAGCACGCCTCTCAGCCAGAGCCTTCGGCACGGCCCCTCCACCCTGGACAAATCCACGCCACATCTCCAGCGAGCCCTAGATCTCGACCCAGCTCCAGGCCTTTTCAGAATCCCACCATCTTTCCAGCACACGACTGGCCAGCTCGTCCTGCCCGACCCGTCCTCCCTCCTCCACGACTGTGCCACTGTCCAAGTCTCCCTGCCCTGCTCTTGTCCCCCGTGCAGTCCGTTTTCTCCCCGCAGAGTCCAGAGTGACTCTCTGAAGGCGGAGGCAGATGGTGCAATCTTCACAGCGCTGCTTCCGGCCTCACTGGAACAGTGGTCACAGGTGATGCCCTGTGCGCCCCATCCCAGGTCACATCACAGGTCCCCGAAGGGCACAATTTTCATTGTTAACTAGAACTACTTTTTCCAAACTTGATGTTTGCTGCCTTTCACCTCAGTGATTTAGAATGCTTCCTTGGATGTTTTGTCAGGGAAATGGATTTCTTTTTCTGTAAATGGTCTCCAGACCATTTATGCCAACACGAGTAGAATGGAGAGAGGCTAGCGGACGGTGTAACTCCAAGCTCTGAGTGAGAGGCTGCCACCAGTGGGTGCGTGAGGCCGGCTGGAGCGGCCTGGTTACTGAGGCTTCGGTGGTGCCCTCCAGGCCTGCGCTGCTGGAATCAACAATGCCCCCAGGGAGGCTGAGGCAGGAGGAGGACCTGGATTTGAAATGCGCTGCTGTGATCTTTTAAAAGACATTTGTATCTTCCTAGAAACCTGGTGCAGACTTATGACAGGGAGAAAACCGTCATAAAGCTCAGTCCTGTGGAGACCCATTGTCCTGCTGCCGCTGGGTCCTGGCTGCCAGCCGGCCACGTCCCGGGCGCCACCTTGCGGACGTGCTGTGGCTTAGCAGGCGAGATGAGTAGTTTCAGCGGAGCCCTGCTGATCAGTATCAACATATCCTTCTCACTGGAAAAGAGGATTCTAAGGAAATGTCACGTCTCTCTGGTTGGTGAGATCACCTTGGGTCCATTTGCTGGCCCGTCCTCCTCTGCTCCGCTCGTGGCTCCATTTTTTGCCTTAGAGTTTTTATCTCCTTGCTCCTTTCTTCATCCCGAGTCAGGTGATTAAAGGGGTCAGCCCGTGCACTCTGTTACCGTGGAGACCAGGCCTGTGTGGGTTGTTTTCTCCTCTGCATCCAGCTGTGATTCCAGCATGGTGACAGATTTTAACCAAGTGGAAACACGAGCCTTTGAAATCTCTCCTCATGCTTCTTGTCTGTGGGAGAGAGGAAACCCAAGGAGCAGTTTTCATAATTCCGAGATGTGGCACCCAGGAAATATGGGATTGGGTGCTGATGCTTCCGGTCGCCACGGGTTTCGGTCCCTGGACTCGAAGCTGTTTTGTTGCAAGCTTTTGTAGCGTCGTGTAGGCAGGAGAGGGAAACCGTGGTGCTCTTGTTCTGAGGGAAGGAAATGGGTCTGTTGGCTTCTACAAAGTAGGTGGTAAGATTCTCCTGGGCCCTTTGAGTACTTACTGTGTGCAGGGCTTTTGCCGGGCGTGGTGGCAGACGCCTTTTATCCCAGCATCGGGAGGCTGAGGCAGGAGCGTCACCACGAGTTCAAGGCCAGCCTGAACTTCATAACAAGATCATGTCTCACAAGAACAAAAACCAAGAAACAAATAAAGGGTTTTCTATGCACTGTGTCATGTCACTCTAAATCACACTAGGAGGCGATTCTCTTACATCCCTTTCACAGATGAGGACACTGGAAGATGTGGCGTTTAAGTGACCCGTGTGGTTATGCTGAGCAGCGCTGAGACCAGGAGCAGATGAGGCTGTGAAGCCCAGCACCTGCCTGTGGACGGAGAAGCTCCTGAGGGTCAGGCCTGTGTGTGTGGTGACAGCGTGCTCTGTCTCCATGGCTAAGGCCACACTCACATTGGAGGTGAGTGTGCAGGCTGCACGTGGGCTGTGGGCATTATCCTGGTTAGGATGTCTGCACTCCCGATGCCTGCAGCACTGCAAGGTCAGCCCTTACTCAGGAGCCAGGCATCTGTCTGTGCTTCTCTGGTCTTGAGTGAGAGTCTCTGAGAGACAGAGGAGCCAGAATAACCGGAAGCTCCGCCTGCTTCTCCTTGCCTGCCTCCAGGGCTGATTTCCAGGCAGCTTAGCCAAAGTCCAGACCCGGCTCTGCTAGGGGCAGCACCTCTGATGGGCGGTCACCTTGGAGGTGATGTTTAGCTGTTTTTCAGCAATTTAGAAACCCTGTCCAGCTCCAGGGGTTGACACCACCGAGGCCTGCCCTTCGGGTGGGGTGCTGTCTAATGCCCCGTGATGTCAGAGGTCATGCTCATCCTAGGGAAAGCACCCAGTTTGATCGCGTGTTCAAAGACCATGCGTTGCCTGGCTTCTTCTCTTCCCGTGGCCTGTCCTGGGTCTTAGAGAACCCCACTTCTTTATCCCTCATGGCCGGAGCTCTGTGCTGGGGTGGCGGATTTGAGACTCGCTCTCCTGTCTCCGCCCCTTTGGCTACCTCGTGAACACACATTTTCTTTTTGCTAGATGGTAATCTTTCTGCAAGATTAGCATGCAGTGTGGAAGGGAAAGGAGCTTGACTGATTCAGCAACACGGGGAGCTCCTGGTGCATGCACGAGCAGGGGGAGTGTGTGGAGGGGCAATGGACTGATGATAACTAACTTTTCCAGTTTTTGCTTGTCTTGGAAAATCTATTCTTCTTCCACTTTTGAAGAATTACTTCAACGGATATATGATTATAGGTTGGTGGCTTTTTTTCTTTAAACATTTAAAATATTCCATTTCATGGTACGGTGTTCTTTATTTCAAGGTGTTGCATGTTGAATTGCATCCTCCCAAAATTATATTGAATTCCTAATCCTAATCCCCGTTATGTGAAAATTTGAATTTCCTTGGAAATAGAATCTTTGCAAGTGTTTCAAGATAGGATGAGACCACACTGGATTAGAGCAGTGCTGAATTTCAATGACTACTACTCTCATAGCTGAAGTAATATGAAGATGCACAAATAGACACACAGGGAAGAGGGATGTGTAATGATAGAGGAAGACATGACCGAGGCAAACAAAGGATTCCCAAAATTTTCTTCAGAGGAAACCTAGTCTGGCTGCCATCTTGACTTCAAAGTTCTACCTTCCAGAACTGTGAAAAAATTAATGTTTTGTGCTTTTAACTTACCCAGTATGTGACACTCTGTTGTAATCACTCTAGGAAACTAATACACCTTGGTTTCTCAAAGAAATCTGCTGTAATTCTTATGCTTGTTTCTCCAGAAGTGATATTTTTTCCCCCTTCTGGGTTCTTTTATAATTTTACTTCATCATTGGCTCGAAGCTTGAATGTCATATGCCTTTGTATCAATAGTTATGGTATTTATTCTTCATGAGTTTTCTGGATACATGATTTTGTGAGTTATTAATTCTGTAAAATTATTGCCTATTGTGTATTTAAATGACTTGGTCCATAGCAAATGATAAATGAATAATAGTTATAATTAATCATGAGCATTTTCTTTTGTCTATGAATTGAATTGAGCCAATGTAGTCTAAAACAAGGTAATATTTATATCAATGCCATTGTAAGGTTAAAAGTTTCTCACACAGAGTGCATAGATGTCTTTATCATAACATTTTGTTCTAGGATCATTGCATTTGTTCTCTCTACCTGGAGCATTCTTCCTCTTCTTCCATCCAACTTTGCCTGGCTGACTCCAAGGTGTCCTTATTCCAGCTCTGCCTGACTCTTTCATAGTATATGAGGTCCCTCACAGTGCAATCTTCTAGCATCTTGAGTTTCCTTATGGCGTTTATCACCAAATTATTCAGGGAATTATTTTTTATTGTCTTTCTATTTGTTATTTTACTTACATTGTCTAGAACAATTATCTAATGCTTAGAAAGTGTTTAGTAAATGTTGCTGAGTGACCGAATAAGTTTGAACTTCAATAGACAAAGAGATGAAGGGTGACAATTTGTAGATGATTCCAAAATTTCTAGATTAATAATGTCATTAATAAAAGAAAGTCATCAAAAAGTGAGGAAACAAAAGTGTGTGGAGGGGCAAGCTGAGGCTGCTGAGGCCGCTGTGTGGAGCTGCACCTCACACCGTGGGCTGGGTGTGGCTGTGCTCTGTGTGCTTCTCAGAGGTCCTGCTGATACCTCTGGCCCAGGTCCCTCCCAGAGACCTTGGAGATGCCCGTGCAGGGCTTTTTCTCTTCCTTGTTGTCCCTCCATGCTCCTTTACTCCTGCTTTCTGGGATCGGCTGTCAGATGCAATGCCTGCCCCCGAGTGTTTGTCCCAGGTGCTGATTCTGGAGGAATCCAATCTGAGAACCAGAATAACTCGTCAAAATTAAAGAACTGAGATGAATCTGTGGCACCGAGAGCACAACTGCTGGGCTGGCCGAGTCCACGTGGCGGAGACACTCATGTGTGTGTGTGTGTGTGTTTGTGTGTGTGTGTGTGTGTGTGTGCGCATCCTGGCTCTGTCACTCACACTCCTCACAACACTGCTGCTCCATCAACTAAGCGGAGCCTTGGTGACCCAGGTGGAAAAGTTGGAAAAGTGATGCTACCGCACAGGACTGTTGAGAGCTCATGCCTCGCCCTGACATGCTGGTCTTGGCCGCCTAAGCTCCTTGCTCAACTGCTGGGCTCCCCTAGGACCAGGTGATGGACAGTGCTCAGGCAGGAAGGAGGAGGGGTGCAAGACAGGCCTGAAGATGTGCGGAGGGCGAAAGGGGACTCGAAGCATGCACTGTCTCATCTGCGAGAAGAACTTGAACTACACGTTCCCACGAAAGTGGCAGAAGATTCATGGGACAATGGTTTCCTTGATAGTCCTCAAAGGAATTTTATGTGTCTGCTTTTCTTTCTTTCTCTTAATGGAAATAACCATGAAGTCTATTGTACCACATAGAGAAGACTGGGGCCTCCAAAGAGCCAAAAGCTTCTGTTTAAATGAATCTTCCATTTATTAAAATGCTTCTGCTTTATTGCATTTTATGTCTCTTGCTGTTAAAGAGATGTGACATCAATGGGAACAGAAAGTTGGCGAGTGCAGAATGGATGGAGAGTTGCCTTGGAAACGGGGTACAACCAATCAGGGAAGAGATGGCATCATCCAGGAAGTCTCCCAATTGCTCCCCATGGCCATCTGACTATAAACGAACCCCATATCCATCACCATGCTCTGCACCCACTGCACAACCCCAAATCTGGGTGAGAGTAAAGAACTTATTCTGAATGCTCAGCTCTGGGCCCTGGAGATAAATGGAGCCACCTCAGCTCTGATTTCTTTCTCTAATTCTGCAAACAGCAAGAAAGACCCCAGGAATGGCACTGGCATTGAGCCTGTGTGACTCTCCTCCCACATCCTTTCTCAGTGTCCCAGATGAGCACTGAGGCACAGAATCTGCTCAAGGTCACTCAAATGACAAGTAACCCTAGTGGGACTGGATTCTCCAGATGTCACTGGGGAAGCCTGTCCCTTTCTGCTTAGGAGCCGTCCAGAGGGACCTTGTAGGAGGATAAAGGACTTTGGCCTCTGTCTCTTTAGACTGACACAAATCCTGAAGGTGTGGTGGGGACCCAGGTGCTAAGGGGAGACAGGTGGGTCCCCCTCCTCTGCACCACATCCTCCATTTCTGTCCTCACCGAGATCCCAGATTCTCCTTTCTGGGAGACAGTCCCTCCATAAAACTTCTCTGAATGTCACCCAGACCCACACACAGATCATATCTATCTTTCCGAAGTTCCCACAGCACGCGGTGCTTGACCACCTTTTGTACTCCTTCATGGATGAGCGTCTCTTGCCTCACCACCAGATTATATTTCTTGGAGGCAGGAGTCATAAATTGATGATGTGAGCTGTTTTCGCTCCCATTTCTCGGTGTCAGAAGCAAACTGTTTAGCGATATCCATTGATGCAGGAGGATTTGCAGCACCTCCTATGCTAGAGCCGGGTGGTTGTTGGCTTGCTTTTGGTGTATGTAGAGATGTAATATTCAGTTTTATGAGGTCATATCCCTTTTATGATCCATCTAAGGTATTAGAAGTAAGTTATCAAATTGTGGACTGTATCAGAGCCTCCTTTTAATTGCTAGCAGCCTGCTGGTTTTTCTGTGCTAGTGCAGTAAATTCAGAAAACAGTGTTGACTGCTAGAATCTTAAGCTATTTTACTGACCCCAGTATAAGCATGAGCATGAGCATGAGCTCTGTGTTGTTGCAAGCTTAATTCAGAGGAATTTGAAACAAACCAGCCAACAGCCCCTCATACACAGAAGGCTCCTCCTCCCCTGCCACCTCCTTCCCATTCTGCCTGGCTGAGCCCTGTCCCTCCCGTGAAGGGTGCTGTGCTGAGTATGAGCTCAGACTTGAGGGAGAGGGGCTCTGCTGTCTTCTGAACCCCAAAGATCTCTCCATCCAGTGGCCCAGAGGTGGAAGGGGCAGGAGAAACCTTGGCTGCTCTCCACAACCTCCCCTGAATCCCACTGCTTCATACTCAGTAGCTTCTCTGACCTGGAAAATCTGGGCCGTGTGCCCAGGAGAAAAGGTGTGTGTGACAGCTGCTGTACTCGGTCAACACGGTAGCTTCCACTCCACAATAGAGGTTCAGATTTTCAGTTCTCTGGAGAAACCAAGAGGAACGGAGAGCCACTAACTTACAAGCACTTCCTTCGTTTCCAAATAGAAATTTGTCTTTGGGATTATCAACCACTGATGTGGGTGGTGGCCTCTAAATTCCTTTCAGCTAAGATTACAGGGATTGAAAATGTCCTCAGAGAACAAAGTAACTGTCACAAAGGCTGTGCCTGAAGAGGAACGGAAGGGGCAGAAGCTGCTTTGGCAGAGTGGGGCTGCCCTCTCCCCGGTCTTTAGGTTCCCGTGCTCCCTCTGTCCTCTGTTTTGTCTGCGTGCCCCTCCCCGTTAATGTCTCACACAGGTTCTTCCTCCCTTGCTGGGGGAGTCGGTTGGCTCCGTTCACTGTGGCAGAGGCCCGAGAGAATCACTTAGGGAGGGAAAAGGGTCGCCTGGGGCAGAGCTTCCAAGGTCTCAGCATGGCCCTGTTGTGTGGGGATGTGGCTGGCAGCGCCTCAAGGTAAGGAAGAGGTGAGGAACCTTGTTCATCTTATAGGGCTGAGAAGCAGAAAGAGAAACAGGACAGGGCCAGGCCCCAGTGTCCCTTCAGGGGCAATGTCCTCAGTGACCATATGGCCTTTCACTGGGCCTCACCCCACCAAGGTACCCCCAGCTTGCAACAGTGCCACCAGCTGAAGACCGGGCTACAGGGCTTTTCAGGTCACTGCAGGTCTAGGCCCTGGGCTGTGGGAAAGTAGGCACCAGGCTGGTTCTGAGGGGTTCCCGAGTGGCTTTTGGGAAGCGAGCAGCCTGTCAGATCCATGATGTCACGGGTACCAGGCAGGAGCCCCCCCCCCCCGGCCCCGTTAGGTGGAGTGACTCCTGCCTTCTTTGTTGTTTTGTTTTCCACATCTGTCCCCGAAATGAACTTGTAAATGCAGCCCTCCGTGGGGCTCCCCTTTTCCCGACCTTTCCCCTAGGAATGCCCTCTGCTATTTTCTATACTGTCGGATGTGTGTAATTTCCTCATGTTAGGAAATGATAAACCGGAGTATAAACAGTGGGTATTATCAGCAAAGTAGTTCATTAAAATTGTGATAAAACATACATGTTTTGGAGACATTCTTAATTGTGAAATAGGGATAAGAAAATTACAAGCATTAGTCCTTTCACATTTTCTACCTTCGCATCAAGTAGACATATTATCTCTTTTTTATTAGAAAGGAAAATTGAGATATTAAGAGTTTAGTCATCTTTCCAGGGTCAAATAGCAGGTGTTATGGAAGACTTTGAACTCAGTTGTCACTCCAGACCCTGTGGATTCGATCATTACGCCAGACTGCTTCACTGTGGGATTTAGACTTTAAAATGCTTTCCATTCCCTCTTAGCTACCACTTGAAAGTATAAAGTAGTCAGTGGGGTTGTTTGATCACCAGGCATCATCTCCAGTTCATGCCTGTGCATGGCGCTGGGCAGGATATTAGGGAGAGTCTTGCCCCAGGCACCTTCCACTGGACCCACTCCTCAGTTTAGCACATCTGGCAGCCTGGGTGCCCCTGTGTATTTGGATGTCAGGACTCATATTTTACTGTCCAAACCCAGTGTTCACTTAAGATTTACTTCAAATGCCACTTCTAAGAAATTTCCTAGAGCCCCTAGGAAAACATTTTTTATACTCATACTATTTTGTCAACATTTTCTGCATGCAGTGGAGGCTTTTTGCAGGACTTTATTTCTCTCATGCAAGGGTCTAAGAGGAAGCTCATGGGATGGACAGATTCTTACCCTGGGTGATGCATCAGTGCCTACAGCCTTGCACACTAGAATTGCTATGGGCATTTGCTGAAATGAGACCAATATGACCCCTGTAGAGCTCTGGCTTTGAATGGAGGAAATGATGTTCTGAGTTGCAGATTTTGCTTCAACTGATATGTTTTCAAGGAATTCTGGATAAGGAATGATTGAAAATAAAAAATGATAGGTAGGAAAAGAACTTGGTTGATTAGGTAAATTAATCTTTTCAAACTTTCAAATTTGCTGCCAAATGTATCTCATAAACATTTGTTTGCCTTTAATAGTAGATTGGGGCAGATATTTATCAAACCTGTAAATCTAGCATTTCTGTTTTACTGGTGTGGGAAATATGGCACTCAATGCCTGCTCCATATCACTGAGAACAGTGCATGATCATATTTTAAGAATTGAATTGCCTGGGGCTGGGGGTTTAGCTCAGTGGTTTTGCCGCCTGCTGCGCAAGCGCAAGGACCTGAATTCGAGCCCCGGTACCAAAAAAAAAAAAAAAAAAAAAAATTGAATTGCCTTGTGTGAAAAATAACTCACAGGCCCCCAAGGGGCTGCAATTTGCTGAGTTCATGTTCCTCTTTGAAGTCATTATAGAAAAAAATATAACCTGCTCCATTTCACAGATTTGAGAATTTACTTGTTGTAAATAACTTTCAAAATATTGATCTTCACAAGACTAGTGAGCTAAAAATTAAAAAAAATTCTTTCCCCTCTACTAGAATTGGAATTAATGCTTATTTGTTCATTCATTAAAAGTTCTTTTTTATCCCTTAACTAACTTTTCACTTTATGGGAATTTTGATTTTCTAAAGGCAGCTGCTCATCAAATTTGGCCAAAATGAGTGCGATGTGCTAAGAAACAATTGATTTCTCTGATGCAGATCTTTTGGCTTGTCATCTCCCTGAAGTCTCTCTTTTGAAAGGGGACTGGACATTCTCCTAATTTAAAGAAATCACACCCATGGTTGTGAGTCATTATGACAACTTGTGCTGTCTATAAATTTGCATAGCAGACTCAGAGTATCCCATATTGTAAGAAGAATGACTTTAAATGTGGACAATTTGCAATACTGCTAAAATGTACTATTATTATGCCACATTATCGGAAGTGATAGTGTTTCCTCAGAGAAAGCGCTGTGTCAGCTCCTAGGACCCTCCCAAGGCTGTGTTCCATCCCCTGGGCACTGGTCCTTCCTTCCCGGCACCCCAGCAGAACCACGAGTGATCCGTATGATCCAGCATGCTGTGCGCTGCTCTCTGCAAGCTCCAGTGAAGGAGGAAGAGCAAGAGGATCAAAGTAACTTCACAGACACCTCCAACAGGCATAGGGGGATGACACGGTACATCAGTTTTCTGGGTATGTACAGCTTCAAGTGATTTATTGAAAATTACATACCTTAGATGCAAGTTCTTATGAGAGAATGTGTAGACAGGTATTTTTTTTAATAGCTCAGAGAAAGAGAAAGGATTTTATGGATTCCATAGATGGACTAGTTACCATGTTCTTAGTTTTACTGCTCATGAATGCAAATTCATCCGATTTTTCTATATTTTAGCATGCTCACTTTTAAGTATGTGAAATATTTTAAATATTGATAAATATCCAGATTCAGAAAAATGTAATAAATAGTAATAAAGTGCCTCTGTTTTGTTTGTTTCTTTTTTTATAGTACTGGGGATTGAACTCAGGACCTTGCACTTGCAATCCCCAACCCAAAGTGCCTCTGTTCTGGCTATAGAGAAATAATAATAATATTTTAGAAAAAAGTTATACTTTTCTTAATGAAGGTAAAGAGTTTATGAAAATGTGCTTCTTATATATCATATTGGGCATTTCGAATTTAATATGAAATTTGTTTTTGCCTCAAAGATGTAATAATTTTGAATAAAAATCTGAATAATTACAAAATCATTTATGTTCTAGTAAAATCAAAGGTAAATGTTCTAAGCAAACAAAAATCAAAAGAAGGTTATTGTACTCTGTGTATTCATTCATTCATGAATGAATGTAGATGATGTTCTTGGCTTCTCTTTTATACCCACTATTGGACCTCAGTAAATTATTTTATTTTGTCTTAATTTTTAAACCAGGAAGCTAACTGCCCATGACACAAAGAAAATAGATGATCTGTCTGTAAAACCTAAATTTTTCTTTTTCGTATAGAGAAATTCAGAAAATGATATGCGGAGAGAAAGAAATACCCCCAGGGAGATGAAACAAACCCCAATTCCTCATGAGGGCAACAAGAAAAAAAAGGACCCAAATCAACCTTGTCAGGGCTCTGAACATTGACTAAGGGGTTGCAGCAGTAGGAGGAGCTTCTATCCGTGTATCTGTCCCACCGAGCCCCAGAAAGGGCAGTGGCTGCTGGGTTCTTAGTTTGTCCTGCCCGCCTGTCCTTGCACAGCTCCTGGGCTGTGAGGTCACTGGCTCCGGGCAGCTCCGGGGAGGGAGTGTCACTGTCTGCTCCCCACTTTCCATCCCCGGTGAGGGATGGCTGGGGTAGTGGCGTCTCCCTCTGCTCCCCCAGCTCCTCTTTCCCAAGGCCCAGGCTCTCCCCGTGGCTCAGCAGAATGCTGCAGTGCAGAGTCGCAGTCCTTAGCAGCAAGGCCTGCTCGGGAGGGAGTTCCCTCATCTCCAGGTGGAGAGGAGCTGGGCTTCCATCGCTTCCAGAGGAAGACACCCCCACCTCGTGGCAGCCCTTTCCTCAGAGGGAAGAGGGAAGAGGGCATTTTCAGTCCTCAAAAATCATAGCACTAAAAACGACTCTACTAGATGGAGGGACACATCCAAAGGGATAATGCAAAGGGATCCAAAGGGATAACTTAAAACAAGCCAATGCAGTTGAGGGGGGGGGGCATGGCCCGGAAGTTGGGTCCTCAGCACCGCTACCAGCAGGGTCTCACCCTCGGCTACTGTGCAGCAGGGGGAGTGGGAGACGGAGCTCAGGACAGCCTGGTGGCCCAAGTGGGGCCGGGGATGCGGCTGGCGTTGGCGGGAATGAAGTCTGTGAGGGAGGGCGAGGTGTCCCTTCTGCTTGTGCCCCTTCTCCTCGCTCTCCCTGCTTCCTGCCCCCTTGGCTGGAGGATGACCACCATCTGACTCAGGAAGGAGAGGCAGTGGCGGCAGGGACCTGGGCCCTCTGGGACCAGCTCCCACAGAACGAACGCCAGCGCCAGTTCCAAGTGTAGCCCTGTTTGGAAGAAGTAAACAAGCTAATTTGTTTCAGCTGCTATTTCATTGGATTTTCTGCTGCAGCACAAGTAATTCCTAACTGGTACAAACAGGAAATTGGACACAGGAAGCAGAAAAAGTCTGTATGGAGAATCCTTTAAGAAGTAAAACTAGAAATTCCACTGAACGTAGCTATATCCCTTCTAGGTATCTTTCCAAGAGTTAAAAGTCATCGCCTTATAGTGATCCGTATGTACGTATGTTTATAGCAGCAGAATTCATAGTAGATAAATCTTGGAAGGAGCTTATATGATCATCAACAGATCAATGGATAAATAAATACCATCGTGAGGTATTTACATACAATGGAGTACTATTCTGCCATCAAGGAAGATAAACTTGGGTCATTTGTAGGAAAATGGATGCACCTTGAGACCACAATGTTAAGTGAAATAAATCAGACACATGAGTTTAAATATTGCATGGCTGCTCTTATGTGAGAAAACCAAAGTATAAACAAAGGAAAAAATAAAAGGTAGGTAGTAGGAGGTAGGAAGATGGATCTTTCTCAAATGGGAAGAGGACTGAGAGATGGAGAGAGAAGGAGCAAAGAGAAGGGAAAAGGGGTAAGAAAAAGAAGGAAGAAGTGTTATGTACTGGTACCAACTCCACACAATGTGTAAGCATTATGTACTGCAAATGTGGACTAATAAAAACAAATAAAAAATTCAACCAGAAGTACTTAGTATGAAAAATAGGATGGCTTAAATAAAGAACCGAAGGGAGGGATCAGCGACTGAATGTATGGCAGGGAGACAGATCAGAAAGCTAGGCGAGGAATCTAGGACCTGCCAGAGGAATCAGAAGGGGATAAAAATGTGTATATATTACAAAGTGAAGAGAAAACAGAAGTGGTAACATCAATGTCTGAATAAAAGGCATTTCTGATGGAAGAATAAACAAGAGAGAAAGAAAAAATAATGGCTAACATTTCCTCAAGTGAAGGAAAGATATTCATGCAATTAATTGAAAGATCTTATGCAGTGTGAAACAAAACAGATAAAGGAAAACTCACACTTGTGTATATTACAATGGGTTATAAAGTGATTGAACTTTAAGAGTAAAATTCAAATAGTTTTCAGGGCTTGAAAGCAAATCACCTCCATCTAACAAGAACTGCAGTATCAGACTGCTCAGCAGCCCTGCTGGATAATGGAATTTTTAATGGAATTTTTATTTTTTGGTGGTGAGGGTTGAAGACAAGGAAGTCACACACACTAAGCACATTTCTACCACTCTGCTGCACCCCAGCAGCAGGAATACTATTTTTAGAGTGGTGAATAAAAACACACTTGATTCTGCAATTTCCCCAGGTGCATTATCACTTGAACACATGAGAGAGAAACCTGCATGTGCACGCTGCTTCAGCAGACTTATGACACAATGTTCCCTTTAAAACTATTCTAGTACAAAGTTCAGAACATATGGACGACAATGCCAAACTTTGTACCAGTGTTTTTATAAATAAAGTTTTATTGGGACATAATTCTGTTCTTCATTTATATATTGTCCCTGGGTTCTTTCCCAGTGTAATGGGAGGGTTAAGCAGTAGTGACAGCATTGTATATTTCAAAGCCTAAAGTGTTTACTCTCTGGATTTTTAGAGAAAAAGTCTGCCAAGCTCTGCTCTAGGATAAAGGACTGAAACAAGAAGAGAAATGAGATGAGGGGAGTTAAGATGAGTACATAACTTGGTAAAGTTTTTAGTAAAGACCAGGCCGAGTTGAAATATATTCCAAAGATTTCAGACCGGAAGTGTTGGTGTGCTGAGCATGGAGCGGGAGGGGGAGGGAAGACCGAGCAGGCAGGCTGGTGGCAAAGCTCTTGGCTCTCACCTTGGGTGGTGGGGTTGTGCTGGGCAGCACCTCACACCTGAGGATACTGGGTGGGGTGCGGCCTGGAACTGTTTGTGCTTCCAAGACCCGGCCCCTGGCTGCGGAGAGGGCGCCAAGGGTGAGCACAGAGCTGGTAGGGCTGCTGTCTGCCGGGGGAAGGGTACCCCTCTCTGAGCCGTGGAAGTTTCCCCCGACCTGGCCACCGCCAAGGGAAAGAAGGGCAATGTAGCTAGGACTAGGCTTGAAAATGATAGGGAAAAGCAAACAGGTGTGAGCTATCAACAGATGAGTGCCAACCACTGGGAGTGTAAAAATAGACCGGCAGAAGAACAGTGCGCTCCACTCAGGGAGGACGGTCAAGGAGCGGGGAAAAGGAGGAAGCGCGGTGAACAGAAATGGGAGCTGGGCGGCCAGGAGTAAGTCCAGATGCGGCAGTAATTATAGTACCTGTAACTGCGCAAGGCCGATTGATCCAAAGACAGATGCTCAGATTAGATTTTGAAAAACGCGATTATGAGGCAAGGGACTCAGGAGACTGTGTCTCCATGGAAACATAGGCACAGCATGGTATTTGTCAAGTGATAGTTGTTATTGTGTTTTATCTGTATTGAGTTAATTATTCAGAATTGAAGTAATATCCAATATCCTGGAGTCAGCAGTTTTACTTCCCAATTAATGATGTAGGTGACTTTGCTTAGCAATGTCTTATTAGGACTTAGTGAATGAAATAAAATTCTTAGGATCCTCTTCAAGAGTCTTTTATTTTCTCTGACAGAAAAATTTCTGCCCTATTAAAAATAATACATAGCCGGGGATTTAGATCAGTGGTTCTGCTGCCTGCCCTGCAAGCACAAGGACCCGAGTTCGATCCCTGGTACCAAAAAAAAAAAAAAAAAAAAAAAAAAAAAAAATACATAATGAAGCAACAGTATCAGTGGTTTAAATGAAGTTTGATTAACTCATTCAGAACCTTATTTATCACAAAATGCTGCCAGAAAGATAATATGTGTGTCACACAGAAATCAGCCTCATTTATTTCAAATGTAGTTGACTAGTTAATTATGACAAAGTAAGAACTATAATCCAACTACTTTATTAAATACTGGTAGATTATTTCCATAAACTTTACTCTGGGCAGGGGAAAGGGGGAAAAATAAGAACCAAGAGAGTATGTAAAGGTGCAAATTTCCAATGATGAATGTCATTATATTATACACCTAAAGTGTACCAATAAAAGTATATCCAAAAAAAATCTTTACTCTGTTCTACTTAACTTTTGTCATAAAGTTGTAAACTACTACATATGATCTAGTTTTGAATCAGACCACAAGAACTGATCACTTTCCCCATTTCTACAATTAAAAACCATACTAAAAAGACACGAGATCATATCATAGACATTCAGTATGGAGAATAATTATTAATTTCCAGTAACAATAAGTGTCAACTTCCAATGAGGTATCTTAGTGCTAAGATCATATTCTGTGTTTTGGAGCTTGTGAAACAAAAGTTCTAAACAATACTTACCAAGACTGATCACTGCTTTTGTCCTTTCCAGTGTCACCTAGTGTCTGAAAATATTTACATTGCAGAATTTCAGATTTTTCATTTTGCTGTACCTGTACTGAGAAAGATAACATTTAGAGAATAGTCACATTGTAGCAGTAGGGACTTCAGTACCCTGATCATCTGCAAATGGCTTCCAAAATTAAATATTTCAACCTCCAAGTACTCTAATGTCATGAAAATGTATAGCTAGGAAAACTGGGGAGGGGGACTGGCTTTGTGACTCTACAAAGGATATTTAACTACAAATCTGGTCTATCTATTCCTATAATCATTGGTTAGCATGCTAAAAATGGCAAAAGAAAAGATTTTCGGTAAACTTCTCAGAAGAATTTGGAAGCCAAATCCATGTCAGACTGAGCTATGTAGTCAACATCTTGTTTTTGGATCCCAGAAATCTCCCTGACCCTTGTGCCATTTGAGGACACATGAGGAGATGGCTGGATATGAAACAGGAAGTAGCTTCTCACCAGATGCTGAATCTACCAGCACCTCTACCTTAGACTTCCCATTCTCTAGAAATGTGACAAATAAATCTTGTTTCTAAACCACCCATTTGGCATTTTGCTGTAGCAGCCAAATCAGACCAAGACTCTCATTCTAGTCAACAATATCAGCACTCAGTCTGAGTTGAAAGCAGTTAGTGTGAGTTCTGAGCATCAGGCACTGCTATTTGTCACTTAAATGAATTGAGAAATTCCTGTGTGTTGGCCATTTTGCTTGGTTTAATGGTGATCTTGCTGCTCAGGATGAATTCACTGCTTCCCAGGAGCTAAGCTTTTGGTGCTGCCGCCTGGGGGGTGAGTAAGAATTACAATACGGCGCATGGTGCCAGGATGGTATGGGAGTGTTATGTGAGTCAGTTTTGGAGATCAAGGAGAATACCTGGAGAAAGGGCTATTTTTGGCTGAGCTCTGAAGCATGTATAGGTTTAAGCAGGTGAGAGCCGGTGTGAGTAGGTGGAGGATATAAAGTCTACTCCAAGCAGGAAAAGGCTCAGTGGTTGTAAAAACTGTGGTATACCCAAGGAACTATTGTGCAGGAATAGAATACCCGCTTGGGGAAAGAAGAGAAAAGTATTAGGTTATTAAGTACCACTGTATAATCCATGCTGAGATGTTTTCATGACAAAGATGTTGGAAGGGACTGGAGGATTTACTGAGTGATATTTGATCTGATTTGTGCTCTTGGAACAGATTTGAAGAGTAGAAACTGGAAATGAGAAAACTAAGGGCCAGGAGAGAAGTTGGGGAGCTCTGGAACAAACGCTCATCTCAGGAAAGAGATGGTGGTGGTGGTACCTAGATAAACAGCCTAACAGGTGGGAGATATCAGGGAGCTGGAGTGACAGGAGTTAATGGCTGGTCAGCTTCAAGGGAAGGAGCTGCTAGCACTGATGTCCCTGCTTGTGACTTGGGTGAGCGGGGGAGGGTGACAGCCCTCAGAGAGGGAGGGCCGAAGGGACAGCCTGGTTCTAAGACGTCAGGTGGAACTGCATGCTCTTAGTTTCTGCACTGCCTTCTCTTTCATGAACTCTCACTCTCCTTCATGTCCCATTTTAAGACTTCTTGCTTATTGGGGTATGTTTCATTGCTCTTCTTCTTAAGTGTTTTGTTTTTACTCTGTAAAGAATATTTCTCATCAAAAATGTTTTTCGGGGCCGGGGATTTAGCTCAGTGGCACCGCACCTGCCTTGCAGGTGCAAGGTCCTGAGTTCAATCCCTGGTACCAAAAAAAAAAAAAGGTTTTTGTTTGCTCTCAATCTATTATTTGCTTTTAATTTACACTTCCTATTCAGTTTAGAGTTTGAGATACTTAACAATACAGTTGACCCTTGACTTATGAACTCGATAGGTTCCGAGGGCTGCTTGCAATTCAAGTTGGTTGTAAGTCAATACAGCTGAGATCTGGATGTTTACCTGGATACATGCTCTATATAACAAGAGCCAGACAAATCTTCTATTAACCTAACTAACCCAAGTTGTTCATATGTCAGGCTGGTTGTAACTTGAGGGTCCACTGTACTTGTCTTCATGCTGGGTTCCCTATTGTCACTGTATCAGTTAGGTGGAAACTTTAAACTTATTTTTAGCTTGATTCTGTGAAACACTACCCTCAGTTACAGCAAACCACAAATAGGCTTACAGCTTCTGTCAATCACGAGATATTAAAGAAAATTACTGAAAATTACTGCAAAGAGATGATACAATTAATATCGCTTTGTTATTTTAGTCTTCTATCACTCCTATAACAAATCACTACTACCTTAGTGGCATAATGTAACCCACATTCATCATTTATAGTTTTTCAGGTCTGGAGTCTGCTGAAGGCCTTAACTGGGTGTCACTCTGGGTTTTGGTTTGTCTTGTTCTCTCCTCACGGACGCTAGGGAGTCGGTTCCCTTGCCTGTCCCAGCTTCTGGAAGTTACTCACATTCCTTGACCCATGGTCCCCTTCCTCCACCCAAGCCGTCTGTGGCATGTTGAGTCCTTCTCACTCAACATTCTATGGCCTTTTCTACTGCTCACTTCCACTTCTAAGCACCCTTGTGAGTACCTTAGGCAACCTGGATAATCCAGGGTAATCTTTCTCTTTTCAGGTTAGCTAATTGGATTCCGTCCCCAACTTTAATTCCTCTTTGCCTTGTTACATAAGATATGTATAGATTCTGGAGACTAAGCCATGGACATCTTGGAATGGCTAGTTTTTTTACCTATTGCATTTATAAAATCCAATAACCAGCTTTTGAACTATTAAGTGTTTTCTTTTGCTTTTTGAACTTAAATCACAGTTACCAATGACTTCCACATCACAAAGAGCAATGGGCAGTTCTTAGTTTTCTGACTTACTTCTCCACAATCTTCAGTCTTTACCTGGCTTCCAATATGAACCCCCTCCCTTTCTTCCCAGCATGCCTTGCGAGATGTTCCTCTTCTCCTTGGCCACATAATGTTGGAATGCCCAGTGGCTCTGTACTTTTTCTGTCTTTCAACATCTCTACTCATTTTCTTGGTGACTTTACACTGTCATGGACTTGAAAGCCATTCACATGCTGATGACTTTTTAATTTTTATCTCTCTGGCTAGATCTCTCAAATTCCACACGTATTCATTCAAATTTCTCTTCACATCTCAGGCATTTCAGTGTCAACAGTAACTTCTGCTCTTCTCCTAGGCCAGTTCCATCTGTGGCTGTCCCTGTCTTGATTGATGACAGCACCATTCTTCCAGGTTCTTAGGGCAGAATCCTGTAGTCTGAATCCTTCCTTTTCCTCCACCTCATATTCCTTCTGTCAGGAGATCTGGTGGCTTTGTCCTTGACACATATACATAATTCGTCACATTTCAATACTTTCACTGCTGTTACCTTGGTCTGTAAATCACTTTCAGGATCTCAGGATTCAGAAAATACTACTAAAACTTTCTCCAGTGAGGGAATCCACATTTAGGAGTATGGCATTCAAAAAACTGAAGAATTTGTTATTCTTCATGGTAGCAAAATCTCCATACTTTGTACACTTTGTAGACTCCTGGACACAATCACTACAAAGTGCAACTTGTCTTAAATTCCAGTTTCTGAGATGTTTTATTCCTTAAGAAGAAAGGAAAATCATCTGACCTTTAAAATTATAGCAATATCTCATAGCTATCTATAACTGGCCAAACCCAGAAATGTCCTGATTATGATTTTGGACAAGGTAAATTCTAGGATCTATGGATTTAGATTGTATTTACTTCTTCCTTGGCCAAAATATACTAACACTTAGCTTTACTAGTTTGAATAGGAAACTTAGAGTGATAAATCCTGATTATGCAGGCAGGCTGGCCTCACTCCACAATACTTTTATGTTCTCCTATATATACTTCCTAGATAACTGATCAGAGTAATAATAGCATTAGGTTAAAGGTGAATACTGAAAAAGAATTTTCATCATGAAGAAAACTGCCTTTGACTTCATTATCAACTTGATCTTCCATGAAGATGAAGGCAAAAGTGAAGTCTGCTGCATAGGAAGTAATTATTTCAGGTCAAACATCTTGTGGCATATGATTTGATGATTTTACATTGAACTGCATGTTGAGGTTTTCTTTGCTACTAAAAACATTCATATTTCTGGTTAGTATTTCTAATTAAATGGTTTCTCCCTACTCTATCCTCCGAGGGTTGTTTGAAAGGAATATTCCAGAAAAAAGTTCTTTGCAACTCTTTAACAGTCTTTTGCAAATCTTTCTTCATTTTTTTGGTAGACTTATTTTGAAATAATTGCTGTAGCAGCTTGCACTCTGGAACTTCCCACACCGACACTAACTGTCTCTCAGAATATTGATGAGAACACAGTTTGTCCCCAGTGATGATGTAAATCATTTTTTTTTTTTTGTCTCTTCTCCAAAGAGATCCATTAAAGAACAGAAAGAAGATGCCTGGGTCTTCAGAAAGAAAGCAGTACTTAGACAACTTTTAGGAGTAGAAATAACAATAAATAAATCAAAGCGAGGTTACAAAAGTTCATGATATTTAGGAAGATGGATTTGAAAGAAGGATTAAAGGGAGAGAACAGCGGCTCCTTAGCACATCTCTCACTACTCATATTAGATGCGCTGTGCATTGAACCATATAGATCTCAGGGGCTCTGGAACAGGTAGGACTAGGATCTCTGTGCTTATCATTTGCATCCAGTGGCTGTAGCCTCAGTATGGGTTGCAATATTTGTCTTTCACTTGGGATCAGATTTTTAAAAAAACGTTTTAAAAAAATTAGTACATGTGTGTTTACATTTCTTGTAGGGAATTGGTACATGTACATAATAATACCTTAATTCCTTTTTCATCCCTATCCCTTCTGTCCCTCTCCTTTTCTCCATCTCTCAATCCTCTTCCCATCTGAGACAGATCTATCTCCTACTTCCTATTATCTACCTTTTATTTTGCCCTTTATGTTTTGGGGTTCTCATATAAGAGAAACCATGTGATATTTAAGCTTGTGTGTCTGATTTATTTCATTAATGTTAGGGTTGCAAGGTGCATTCGTTTCCTACAAATGACTCATTTATCCTTCATCTCAAGAACATCTTTGGGGAACCTGCTTGGAACCAGGGACACAGCAGTTGTTCAGTCAGTTTTGGCATTGCCACAGACTGACGACAATAGTTTTCTAGACACTCAGGTAGAGTGTCTGGAAGGGGCTGTCCACAGCTCCTCCCACAGGTGTTGAAGCCCCACAGGAGCAGGTTCCGAGGAAGCTTGGGTGCACTCACTCATCTGGGTGATGCTGGGGCCCACATGGAGAGCATCTTTGCCAGGTGAAGCTGGTGCTCCTGGACCTCACCTGCCTGGCTTGATCTCCAGCTCTCCAGTTGCTAGCATGCATCCTTGGACACACTAGATAACTTCTTTACGTCTCAATGTCCTTGATTTGTGATACAAACATTGTAATAGTAATAATACCTGCCTTTAGTATTGCTGAGAGGATTACATTCTTTCCCTTAAATAAATGCTGGCCATTGTCATTGGGATGAGAGGTTCTTATTTTTAGCAACAAAAAATTTAAATCAAGATGTAAGCCAGATGGCCCATTCCAAAATAAGAGTGAGATATTTTGAAGCAGTAAGTTTGAATTACCAGAATTCTGGAAACTTGTAGATTGGAGAAATTTTACTCACATGGAAAGAAGTATATTTTGAGACCTGATAATAAGACAGTGGGGAGGGGGAGGGAAAATAAAAAGAATTAAGATATGCTATGTCCATGCACCAACTCCCCATGAGGAATGTAATCATTATGTACTGCAGGCATGCACTATAAAGTACAATTAAAAAAAGAAATAGATGGCTATGAGTTTGGTGGAGTATTCACAGTGTTTTCACTGGAATGGGAAGCTCTAAGTCACAGGACTGACAACAAAATTAGTTTTGTAAAAGCTTACATAATATTGATGTGTCTTGGTCATGTGCTTTATCTGATTCTGAGTTTCCATAATGAAATCCTCTGAGAACCAACACAGGAAGATACCTGTTTCTAATGTTTTAGTTCTTAGAGAATGTCATTGCTAAAACTCAGAATCAGATAATGAATATAGCCAATGCTTGGAGTTTTTATTTGCTATGGTATGACATTTGCCTTCCATTTGCATCCAGAGAGTAGCTAGTAGAAGCTTTCAAGAAAAGATGGCAAGGGTCAAAGAATATAGTGACCCACTGGTGGTGTGGTCAAATTCCAGGAATAGACATAGGCGTGGTCTAGGGTAGCCGCAGTAGAGGCAGGGACAAGTGCCACATTCTGGGTACATTTGGGGGTAAAGCCAACAGGATTGTTTTGAGTGTGGGAGGATCAGATGGAGAAGGGGTATAGGGTGATGCCAAGGTTACTGGCTGAGAACTAGGAGAATGGGCTTTGCTGTGGAGAGGAATGCAGTTGGAGGAGAGAGCAGAGGATAAGGAGAGCTTTTGGCAGATGACACTTAGCAGGTTTGTGTGTAGATGGAAACTGGGAAGGGGAATTGATGGAAGAAGTGAGTGTCGGCTTAAAGGTGTCCACTGTCAATCAAAGTGACCTCAGAGAATGTTTGGGTTAGTGGTAGAGAGCGCAGAGTGCTTGGCTTTGATGTTTTGGGAGTCTGAAGACTTGGGGAGTTCTCTGAATAACCATGGTTTAGCAACAGAGGTGAGGAAAGAGCAAGACGTCAGTAGAAGGGGCATCAGGAAGAGGGAATACAGTGTGGGGGTGGTGTACCCCAGTGGACCTCAACCCTGGCTGCCTATTATAATGATTGGAGAACTCTTTAAACATACTGGAGTCCAGGCTCCATCTTAAATATGCATAGTCAGGATTTCTGAGAGTGGGACCCATCAACTGGAACTTAAAAATAAACTCCTTATGAGACTCATTTTGTAGTCAAAGTCGAGATACACAGATTGATGTGGGTAAAAAATAATTTGGACAAAGAAGAAATGAGCCAGGTTGCAAAGCCATTAAAGAGTTGTGCAGGCTAAATACGTCTAGCATGTCTGCTGCATATCTTTGTAAATAGTGCCAGGACATAGAGAGAAGAACACAGGGGATGTTTAGATGCCCAGGCCTTTAGAAAGACCCAGTTTTTGAAGTGAAGAAACGGCAATCCACTCGCTTCTGTTTTACAGGTTCTGCCTGGTATTTAGTACTTTTGCAAGTCAAGGATACAACAATTCTGCATTGCACTAAATGCTGCACTGTGGTAAATGAAATAAAAGTGGCTTCCAGCCCTAAAGTTTCTATAAAACATAGAAGGAAAAGAAGAACAATGAAAATCAGAGTAGAATTTCTAGTAAAATATGTAAATGTTCTGGAAGGGCTCTCTTTACAGAAACAAACTACAAACAGTAGAATCATTTACATCAAAAACAAATCCAGCAGTTGATGCTCACCTTGAACACTTTAAATACCTTAGGGATGCAGAAAGCTTTGTTGGCATTGAGGTCTGCAGAGTAGATTCTCCTACACATTTTATTATCAGAGAGATGAAAGCTCTTATTGGGATTAAATTTAAATTTTATTTTACCCTGGCAACCTCTCTTAAAACAGTTTTACAACTCCTAGCAAAAGCAGCGTTTATGTCCAGCCTTTTCACAATTGTCATCCGGGCACTTGGTCCTGGTGTGGACTCTGTCTGTCCCTCATTGGAAAAGTGGAGGACAAATCTCTCTGCTCTTTTTGTGGCTGTGCAGTGTGTACACTTGGAAGTTTGTTCCAAATCATGAATTTTAGTAAAGACAAGGGAATTGGCATTTTGATGAACACACAACTGTGGTTGGCAGCGATGAGTCCGTGTGAGAGCCCGATTTTGTCTTCACAGCTGGGAAGCTGAGTCTGATCGTGCCTTTTCATCCTCCCCTCTCTGCTCAGCACAGCACAGTGAGAATCACTGTAGGAGCAACAGGAGGGCAGAGCCCAGACTGGTGAGTTGCTACCACGCCACCCAAGTGCTGCATAAATTTTGAATTTTTATTTTTATTCTTTAATTGGTCCTACTTCAAGTGCCAGTAACACCAGGAGCCCATGTTGGGTGACTTTGGAGTCGGGAGATGCAGAGAGGAAGGTGCCCTGGGGACACTGGCATGGGTGATGCAGGGGGAAGTCCCAGGAGGCCAGGCACAGGAGGGCAGAGGTGCCAGCTGTCCTTGCCCTGAAGTTTGCCAGTGGCCATCTTGGTCTGTGGGCTATTGGCAGTGTGGGGACAGACGAGGACTCGGGGACTGGGTTTATTTACCGGTGAACTTTTCTGCATGCGTTTGGGTGTGGGTGGCGGCATGGGGCCAAGAGTTCATATAAACAAATTTCTACAAGGGAAGATTTGATACAAGGAGCTCAGTGAATCATCAAGAAGCAAAATTGGTTTCTTTTCAGTAAAATGTCAAATGTAGGTGAAATTGCCAAAGATAGAATAAGAAGCTGAAACCTTTCTCAAAGTCAATCTTTAATAAAATAGAATCTAGATAATGGAAAAAGATTTCCCGTTAGAAACTATTTAACAAAGAGATATCATGAAAGGTTAATAACAAACTTTTCTTCACAGTCATACTCATAGAATCTTCTTTATGTAATGACACCATAGTGTGGAAAAAGAAAGAAAAATAAATAAATGTAAGATGGGATCTTTTGACCTCAGTCCTACTTTAATCAATTCATACCGGCAGAAACGCATCCACGTTTCTACAGGATTGTCATGGGACCACTTAATTTGTGTGCATTTGAGATTCTGGTTTTAGTTTATTTCTTCAAAGGAAAAATTTAATTATGAAACCTGGATATGGTAGGCAGGATGAGAAACAAGGACCTCACTTTACACATCTGTAAGTGTTTGCGTGCACAGTACTGTGTAGGTGTTTCTGCACAGGTCAAACACAAGCATCCCATCTATTGGGACATATAACAGGGTGCTTTGGTTGAGCTCAAAGCCTAAGGGGAGATTAGATTTCTGGGATGTGGAAACAGCTCCCCAAGACAGCTCTGTGAGCAAGGGTGTCAAAGAGCAGGGACTTTCTTTTGACGGGAGGAGAAAGGAGGCTGTTGGGAGGGTAATCTCGGCAGAGAAAAGAGAGGAGAAGAGTATGGGGAAGAACGGGACACTAAGTGAGCTTAGTTTGCTGAGCTGGTTCTGCTCCCAGGATGCCCTGTGCTGTGGAGTGGTGTGGTGCAGGATTGAGATGGTTGTGTGGGGATCTGAGAGAGATGTGAAGTGGGTCACAGGGCCATGGCTGTGGCACCGTAGAGCCTGTGTGGCATGAGAAGTGCTGCTGCTCAGGTGTTCTGGGCTCACCTGTGGCTCCATGGTGCAGTTCCTCAGTTTCTCCACATCCTGTACCAACTAAGAATGCATCTCAGGGTTGAAAAATTCCAGCTCCCCCTGCCGAGCCAATGGCCATCAAGCTTGGAGTCAGCAGACACAGGCTCCTGTGGGCTGTTGCTTGCTACTAGTCTTCCTCATTTTTTACCCCCACTTGTCACCACCTGCCAGTCAGGCTCACCCTTGAATTTCAGGCCCTGCACTAGATGTGGAACCAGCTTTATTCATGGTCCTAAAGGAGGCTCGGCATGGGGCAACCCATGACCCTTGCATAGGTCACTTAGGAAAAATAAAAAGGATAACGGGATTCATTGGCCAATTTTAAGTGCGCTGGGGAACTTGTGGAAAGAAAATGATGAGCTTATTTTCAAATTCCCAGCCCCAAGCCTGGGTAAGAGAACAGAAACGTTGGATGCCTGTTCTAAGGAGAAATTGTAAGGGAAACTTGGGGTTTGTGTAGCGCGCGCGTGCGCGCGCGCGTGTGTGTGTGTGTGTGTGTGTGTGTGTGTGTGTGAACTAGATCACTTTGTTGCTGCAGCTATCTCATCCAAAGACCAAGCTCAAGCTGCAGGGAAGGTAAAGCTGTGGAGTGGAAGTTAGATGGAAGCTCAGAATTTTTAGTGTCTGAGCGTGAATCACGGTTACTTCAATGCAATTGTTCTTCTCACTGAAAATGGAGAAGACAGGGGTCAACCTGGGACATTGGTGTGGGAGGGGCTCGAGCCAGAGGCACTGGTCAGCAGCGACTGGAGGAAGAGGTGAAGTTCAGTCCTTCTGGGGAACTGCTCCGTATGCATACAGGAGGGTAGAGGAGAAGTTGAAATAAATGCACAGAGATGGCAATGATACAGCACAGCAGATGCAACACGAAGTCTACCTCGAAGCTAAGACAATAGCCAACACTGGAACAAACCTCTAGCTGTCTTAAAAAATAAAATAGAAACCTGAACCAAACCACAACTAATCTGACTGATGACATTTTCCATTGACGATACAAGGGGTTAATTATTTACAGCTTCAAGTTTTTCCAAAATTGTGCTTGCATTTAAAAATTTTATCTTCAATTTTTGCAATTATGTATCAAGCTGAGGGTGGCATTTCTGATTTGGATCAGGAAGAAAATCATATTGCATACATTTTTGTTCCCTCAGAGCAAAGGAGAAGGAGGAGGAGGAGGCATGGGGATGCAGAAGGAGGCTTCTTTCTTCATGCTGCCCTTCAGAAAAGCCGAAGCGAGTCTTCCATGCTGCAGAGTAGCTGGCAGCTCTTTCTTCACAGCCTGCTTTAACTGCACCGTTCTCTTTTGTTCCTGTAAATCCATTTGGCCCACAGACCTCTCATTAGCTTCAAAGGGCTTTGGAGTCTAAATACACACCAGGGCTGAAACTGTCTCAGCACAGAGAAACACCTACTGTCCCACGCAGTAGGACTTCCGGGACCCTTCTAAGAGGTCAGTCATTACATCCACTTCCTGCCCCGCCTAGGATTGGACAAGGACACAACGTGACAGCAACATGAGCCCAGGGCACAGAGGACACTCAAGGGGCTGCAGGCTGTAGAAAAAAACAGAAGAACGCTTTCTTCTCTAATCTAGATGTAAAGCATCGAAGGCCAAGAGGAGGCCTTGTGGGAATGTCCAGGTCTTAGGCTCCATCTTTACATAGTGAAGGCTTTATAGTGGTTAAAACTATAAATCTGTTTCGAGTCCCAACTATTTGCCAGAAGTTTTTGTAGATTCTGTACAAAATTTTGTAGGTTTTGTAATTCTGTAATCATGAATTAATATATAAAAAATCCTATATTCATGTAACTTACATTGTATGGCACACAGTAAATATAATAATGTATGTATTACACACACACACACACACGCGCATCTCTGTCTAGGTCTTTTCATTTTCATATAGTGATATATTTTATGGCACCCCCATCACTAAGGAAGCAGAGGGGAGGTCAAAGGAAGCTGTAAGATATGAAAGAGGGTAGTCCTGGACTTGCTCATGGTTTAGGGAACTGAGGCTGAAGGAATGCAGGAGTTGGACGTAGCAATTCCTTGGAAGAGGAAATCCCAGGCAGGGGCTGAAGCTGGTGCATGCTGTGCTGGTGGCTGGAGGAGAGAAAAGAGGAGAGTGGTAGTGGATGAGGACAGAGGTTCCAGGGATTTGGATGCCACAGGACCTTACCCCTTGGTAAGGACTGGGGCTTTTGTGGTGGTGGAGGGTGTGATGGTGCTGAGTAGGCTCTTGGCATTCGGTTGGTGATCATTTTGGAAGGACTGTGATTGTCTTGGTTT
The DNA here is from genome assembly GCF_053883595.1 of Heterocephalus glaber. Classification (NCBI taxonomy): domain Eukaryota; kingdom Metazoa; phylum Chordata; class Mammalia; order Rodentia; family Bathyergidae; genus Heterocephalus; species Heterocephalus glaber. The sequence continues at coordinate 8,213,662 of NW_028258413.1, forward strand.
CTGGGTTGAGAAGAGACTGTCAAGGGAATGGAAGAAGACCAGTGAGGAGGCTATGGTACTAACCCAGATAAAATGTAGCTGTGGCTCTGAGCAGGGTGGTGGCATTTGAGGAAGTAAAATGTGGCTATATTCTATCTTCGAGATAGAGCCAGGGAGATTTGCTAAGGCATTCTACGCAGAAAATGAGAAGAAAGACTGCTCAAAGGTTTTTGGCCTGAGGAACTGGAAGGATGGAAGAGGTACTCTTGAAATGGTGTAGTCTAGAGGAGGGGGCTGTTGGGAGGAAGCTCTGCCTAAGAAGTATTATGGTTGTATTGTAAAGAAGGAAAGGTTTATCTTTGCTCACGGTTTCAGAGGTTTCAGTCCATGGTGAGCTGGCTCTAAGGCAGGAACATCATGGCAGAAGGGCAGAGTGGAGCAAAGCTGTTCAATTCATGGGGGCCAGGATACAGAGCAGGTACCAGGGACCACATTGAGTACTCAAGGTCATGTCTCCATCCAGTCACATGCAGAAGTGTGTTTCACTACTTCCCTAGGTAGCTTTCAAGCCAATCAAGTTGATAGTTGAGCTTAACTGTCACAGGTGTGTTAAGTTTAGGAAGTTCACTTACACATTTATGTGGATCTGCCTGGTTGATATATGATTCTGAGGTTCTGGAGAGAGATTTGGCTACAATATAAATCTGGGAAGCAGCCTCTCTCTCTCTCTGTCTCTCTCTCTCTCTCAAAAAGTGGGAGAAAAATCAGGAGTCTGTTCCTGCAGAGATCACATGGTGGAACATTTCCCAGGGCATATGGCAGACCAAGCAAATGACCACTGATTTGGCCAAGGAGAAGTTCATTGGTGTCCTTCATAAGAGGAGTTTTGAGTAGAGAGGTGGTTGACAATGGAACCCAAGGGAAAAATGGGAATAAATTGGAGGAAACAAGTGCAGGAGCCATTTAGAGGAACTTTGGAGTCTAGAGTAGATACATAAGCATACCTGGGGGAAACCGTGAGGTCCCAGAGAGCTTTTTGTGTTTTTAGAAGGTAGAAATTTTAGTTGTTTTTTTTTGTTCCTATTCTGATGGAAACGTCACAGTGGAATGACAGTGAAAGAGATAGAATTGCTGGATGGATGTGATTGTGGAGGAGGCATTGGCTCCAGTGCCCCGGAAGGACTGCCAGAGACAGGACAGGATGGCCCATTTGGAAGCTCAGTGGAGAGGTGGAGTGCGAGGTGCATGGGAGTGAATGGGTTGTGGGCCTCTCTGGAAACGCCTTCCTGATATTTCTCAGAGAAACAGGAAGCGCATTCTTCAGTTAGAGTGAGGGTGAGGGAAGAGATATTGGAGGCTTGAGGAGACAGGAGATGGTGGAATGTAATTTTCTATGAGGCTCCAAGAGTGAATGAGCTAGAGAAATACGGGAGGACAACTGGTTGAACCAAGGGCTAACTACTCACTTGCTGTACCCTAACCGGTCACATGCATGACTGGTTTGTACCCCTTCTCTTACGTAGTGTAGGTGAAGCGAGTCAGCCTCACCTTAGAGTGGAGACACAGCTGGGGTTGTGCCAGGTTGGAGGTCATTGAAGTGAAAGAGGAGGAAGGGAGAGGCAGGATGTCCAGGAAGGACTGTAGTGATGTAGGGAAGTGAGGACCAAGAGTTAGGGGTGTTTAAATATGTTTAATTCATGAATTTTACATCCTGGCAAAGTTAAGAAGTGTTGGAGTTAGAGTGCTAGAAGAAGTGATGGTCCAAGAGTGTAATGCTCAGCAGGGGCCATGACAGGACAGACGCTGAGGCAGGACAGCAGGAGAGCAGGGCCAGCCAGGAAAGTGACACCTTGGCAGACAGGAGGCTGCAGGAACGGGGGCCGGGCAGTAGACAGAGGTCTGTGGGCATGGATGTGGGAGTTACCAAAGATAAGGGAGGAGCTGTGCTGGAGAGAGAAGTAATGAGCTACATGTGAAAGTTTTCAAGGTATAGTTCTTTCTTTTTCAAATTGTTTTCATGGTAGAAATTATAGTAAGGATCCAATGAGAGGAATAGAAGGATTTGTTAAAGATCATTGATATACATATGTATTCAAGAATGTTAATAAAATCTTGTTTCAGAGAGAGAGAGAAACCAATTTGGATAACCTGAAAGTTAAATAAGTTATGATATATTCATGTAATACAATGCTATAAAAATAAGGTTTACTCATATTCATACCAACCAGGAAATGTATTCACAATGTTTTCCAGTAAAGAAACTAAGTCATGCATTAATATAAATAATAAAATTTATTTAAAATTACAAAGCGAATGATACCCATAGAGTTGTGATAACACAAACATAGAGGAATATGCATCCAACAGAAGTTCTAGGGGCTGGAGCTGGCAAAACTCCTTTTCCTTTTTTCATGGGCATATAGTTTTCTTTTAGTTCATTCCTTGTACAGTTTACCTGAAATACAAGTGTGGAAACTCTAAAGTATAGATGGGCTAAATCCTAAAGAACCTCGGTGAGACTACACTTGGATCTGGAAGGCGAGATTGCCGGTATGTCTTCATTTCCACCCATGTCGCCCCCGACTCACCACTCTCTCTGTCTAGGGTGGGAAACCATGCTCACCCTCTCTGGCACCGCGTGCAGTGTCTCCTAGGGCTCTGCGTGCCCTTCATACCCTGCGGTCCAGCCCTGCCTGTGTGTAAACAGAATCAACCAGGTATGGATTCTGCTGTGGGCATTTCTTTTGTTCACTGTTGCATACCTAAGTCCATCCCCAGCGAAGGTGTACAATTGACTTTTAGGTGATATTCCGTATATGATACACTGTTAACTCACTGGCCCGCTGACATCGATGGACAATCTGGGGCTCCTGAGCCATGCTGTTGTGAGTTCTCTTGTGCACAGAGCGCAGCAGCCTGTGCTTGCCTCTGCTGGAGCAGAATGGCTGGGTGACAGAGGATGTGCTGCTTCAAGTTATTTCACCCATGACAAACTCTTATCTCCCAGCAGCAGTGGCTTCCCTCAGCTTCATGGTCTTTCCAACATGCCGTGTTGCCATTAATAACATCTAAGGTGTTTTCTTGACTGTGCAGGCATCGCTGTTGTGGTTTTAATTTGTATTTCCATCATTATTAGTGAAGCTGTTTATCGACTACTTGGATAAACTCTTGTGCGTTGTCTGTTTTAGTATCAAGAGAATTTTTCCCTGTTGGATTGCTTGACATTATTTTTTTCCAGTTGTTTATTTTTAAAATTCAAGCTATGAGCCCTCTTTGGAGCTATGTGTTGCCAGTACTTTTTCTCTCATGCCAAGAGTTGTCCTTTCCTTGTTAAGGGAGACTTTTGATAAAGAAAGCCATGCAGTCGTGTTTTTCAGCATTTTCTTTATGGTTCCATGTGGTTCATGTGAACTGTTTGAGAAATCTTTCCCTACATTAAGGCTATAAAAATATTCTCCCTTCTTAACTTCTGGAAGTTTCATTCTTTTGTCTTTCATGTTTTGGTATACAATCGATCTGAAGTTGACTTTTGTGTTTGACATGAGGTTCTAACTTCATTCTGTCCCTATACATACCTAAAAGGATAATGCAGTTGTCCCAGCCCTTTTTAAAAAATTTTTTCCCCATTGCTCTGCAGACCACATTGGCAGGAAATCATGTGTCCACGTGTGCATGAATGTTTCCCAGATTTAAGTCATGTTCTTTTGAGCTATTTTTCTATTCTTATGCCATTGCTTTGTTATCTTAATAATTAGACCTTTATAATGAGTCATAATATTCAGAGGAGCAAATTCTCCTATTCAGTACTTTTCCCTTACTAATGTCTTGGCTGGGCATAGCTCTTTGTATCTCTGCATTTCCATGTATACTTTAGTACTAGTTGATCAAGGTCCACACACACAAACACAGCATCGGAATTTTTGTTAGGATGTATTAATTAAGTTTAGAGATCAAATGGTGAGGTTTGATATCTTTTGCCATTGAGTCTTTAGTCCATGTCCAGGGTACAGTTGGTCATTTATCGAGGTCTTTGCCTTCTTTCAGAAACATTTATAGCTTTCTTCACTGGAGCATCCATGCATTTCACTGGAATGATGATGTAGTGCGTAAGTCACCTATAGCAGATGCTAAAGTTTCTACCCAAGCTCCCCTTGAGGCTGAGCCACTCACGTCCTCAGCTGTGGGGATTCAGTTGTCTCCTCCCGGAATCTGTCCCAGAAGAAGAGAGCCACTGGCCCTAGAGTTTCCAGAGGCATATCTGATGCCTGCCTGAGGTGAAAACTGTCCCAGCCTGGGGGGTCCCTGACGTGGCATAGGTGTGGTTTGAGGTCCCCATGGGAACATGAATTGGAATTTCATTCTTTCTGTGAGGCACTGGAGAGGTAGAAACTTAATCTGACCATGGTGCTTAAATCAGGATATTGGGAAAAACACCCATGATCAATTTTGGTGGTTTTGCAGGAAGAGAGACCAGATCTATGCATGCAGTGCTTCATCTTTCATGGTGTGGTGTCCTATACTACCTAGGATTCAGCCATTGAGAAGATGATCCAGATGTAGATACTGGATCAGAATCAAGATTCACATAAACTCTTTTCTTTATAAAGTTACCAGCCTCAGGTATTTCATTATAGTAATGAAATTACACAGTCCTCATCTCAATTTGGAATAACTTTAAAAGGGTATATGAACTTCAAAGTTCCCTGTGGGATTACCTAAGTCATTGTTGCCTCTACACTGAAGTCAAAATTTTTCCTTTAGACAGTTTTATCTATCTTTTTTTTTTTTTGGAAAGTCTGGGTCCTCTAGTACAGACTGAATAGATCTAGTGATAGTGATAGCGAGGTTCTTTGTCATGTTCTGAATTCTTGAGAAAGTTTTCAACATATCAGCATTAAATAAAGTTCAAGGTGAGTTTAATTTTTAATAATCTATTGGATTAGGTATCCTTCAGGAAGGATTACTTTCTTTTTTCCTTAGCATGCAAGAGAGTTTTTCATAAATGGGATTAAGTGAGATATTTTTCCTATGTATATTGAAATGACCACAATGTTTTCTTCCTTTATTCTCTTGATGTAGTGAAATACTCAAGTGATTTTCAAGTGTTAAAATAAGCTTGTGTTGGAGGTGGGTGGGTGGAAGAGGTTTATGGATTTGTTTTGCTGATGTCTTGTTTTGCATTTTCTTATGTATGTCCATGCATGAAACTGGCTCGTGCTTTTCTTTCTCCTCCCATCATTTTATTTGAGTGTCCAGGTTATACAATGGTCTTCAAATAAAACTGCTGTGTTAGTCTCTGTATTAATCATCCACTAGTGTGCAGGAAGTATTTTAAAACAGCAAGATCTATCAAAACCTAGTGTTTTAAAACAGCAAGATCTATCAGCTCACAGTTCCTGGGGGCCAAAATGGCCTAGACAGGTCCTTGGGGTGCCCGACTCTCGTGGGTCTGTGGCATCCCCAGCTTTCACTGGGAAGGTCCTGCTGGGCTCACTCATGAGTGCTGGTGAGGTTCAGCCTCCATGGCTGTTGGATGGAGGCCTCAGTTTCTTGTGATCGGTGGGCACAAGGCTACACAGTTCCTTGCCATGGAAGGTTGTCCTGAGATAGCTGGCTTCATCAGATCAGAACACAGAAGAGGCCATCAAGACAGCGCCTGGCATTGAGACAGAAGTCACCATCTTCTGTGACCTTATCTTGCAAGTAACAGCCAATCGTCTTGCCAGTTTTTGTTCATTAGAAGCCAGTGTACAAAGATTCCAGTTGCTTCAGATTCTTGTTATCACTTGGTGGCATTGGGGCTATTTATGTTTAACTTTACTATTTTTGGGAAAATTTTCCACAGTCTAGTAGGTATGGAGTGGTTTCTTGGTGTGGTTTAAATTTGCATTTCCTTAGTGACAGAGAGCTCATACACAGGAAACAACTCCTGAGGGGGTGACTGGTCACCGTGGTCCTCCAGGAGCTATGACCGTAGCTCCTCCATGTGACACAGGGCCTCAAGTGCTCAGGAGGGGGCTGGGGCAAGGGGCACGGACAGCACTGTTACTCCTGCATCTTTTGTTTAATTCTCCAATGCATAGGTATTTCCACCCGACAAAGGAGGAAAGTGAGGCTCAGTAGGGTCATATAACTTTTGCCCAAACCCAGAGTGGATAGGCAGAGGAACCAGAATTTTAGTTCAGGCTCCAAAATTTACAAGTGATCAAGTTCCTCTCAGTATCTTTTTCTTCAAACTGAGTACTGTCTCTTTGCACATCCTTTTCTCCCCAGCCTTTGATCAAACATATGGGTTTCCTGGGTCTCCCCTGTCCCGTGTTACTTCCATATTGAGTAATAAATCCCGATTTCTCCACAGTGACCATTATGTCAAGTGACTGTGCTCGGCCTGTTGAAGCTGAGTGGATGGAACAGGAGCTGTCAGCTGGGGCTTCCCAGCTTCACGGTGCCTATGGAGGCCACCTGTACTCCTCGGCCGGCCTCTTCCAAAAGAGACACCCACAGTGCTTTACTAATGCACACTCTGTAATAATTTAACATCTAGCACTCACATTGCTATCCAATCTTCAGTGCCTAGACAAACACCACTCCATTTATGGGGTCACTGTTACATGTGGCCAATCCACAGTACTGCAGATCAGGGGCCGGGTCAATATGTGGGATGTCCACTGCCCACTGCGATTTACTCTTGAGTTTTGAGTTACATGAATGACTTGGGGATTTTGGACAGTTTTAAATTTAATATCACAAGTAATTAGGTTCTGCTGGTAGCAAACATTAAATAGCCATATCATACAGTATACACTGAGTTCTGTTGCTATTCTTTGATAACTTGTCCAGATTAGGGCACTTTAATGAAACTTATTGAATTATATATAGACAACTCTTGGGGGAAAAGTGAGAGGTACTTTCCAACATATGCATATTTTGGCACGTGTTATTGGCAACAGATGAAGTTGCAGTTTATTAGATTTAAAACCAGAGGGCACATTATGTAAATGCTAAAGTGGGTAGAACAGAGAAATCGGAACATAATGCTGATTATTTGGAAAGCTCTTCAAGTAGAGAAAGAAAAGCTGGGAATATAAATGAAAAAGGGAGCAAGATTTCACATTTCCAGGGCTGAGGATATAACTCAGTGGTAGAGTGTGTGCTTAGCATGTGCAAGGGCTAGGAGTAGGAAGAACCAAAATAGTGAAAATGGCCATACTTCCAAAATTGTTATACAGATTTAATGCAATCCCTATCAAAATACCATGGTCTAATATTCTAGGATAAAAGATGATTCCCCAAAAGATTTAAATTATTGCAATTTTTTCTCGACTGCAACAAAAACAAATAATTGAGATAACTGCCCTTTTAAGGCTGCAAAGAGGGCTTAGGGAGTGGGGGATTTTGAAAGCTATTTATCACACTCCTACTGCCATACTGATTACTGGAATTTTTTTTAAGAAGCCCAGCATGCAGCGATTCTTCTGGCTTCTCACACACAGAATCATCAGGTCACTTTTACCTTGTTTGTCTAAGGTTTGAAAATTAGCTTTCATCGAGCGCTGTACAGTACCAAGTCCTCAAGGGAAGGACAAAATGCAACTTATAAGAAACTTATGAAACAATTAATACAAACACCACATCAACTTTTACACATTACTCCATTACATTAAATTTTTTAAATTTGCCGGAAGGAGATGTTGAAACATTTTAAAGAAATTGATTTAGCATCACCTCAGCCAGTATGGGTAAAATTAGATAATAATGTTGACTGCACAGGTGACAGAAAAGGCACCTGCAGGACACCCAGACTGATTAAAGGCGGGGTGGAGTACTCAGCAGGCAGCAGGAGGACCCCCACAGTGTCACCGGTCTCCACTTACAGAGCCTCATGGAGCAGAAAGGAACTTGCAAGGCATTTAACACCCAGTGCTTCCTGGCAATTACAGAAATGTACAAGGTTGTAAAAATGAGGAACAAAACCTGAACATTGTGAGTAGGATGGAAAGTTTGGAAATTACAGGTGAGAACGGCAATTTCCAAGCCCCGGGAGGCTGTACAGGGCCTCCTCCGCCTCTGCTCACCCGCCGAATGGGCTGCTTTTCCTCGCCATTGCCCTTCTGAGTCTGGGCCGATGGTGGGCGCAGGAGAATGATTTATGGCTGTGCCTTCTTCCCGGCTCTCAAATCACCCACTCTCCTTTCCCCGCTCAGGCCCTGGTTTGCTTTTCCTCAGCTGTGGGAAGGCTTCCTAACTGATCGTTCTCCTCAGTGCCTCCCTCGCTGATCCATCTTGTAGATCCTCACCAGATTGGTCTGACTGCAGCCTGGTTTTCACTGCCTCGGCCTCCTGCAGGTCATCTGCAGAATCTCTGAGAGGCTGTGGGGAACACACCCTGCCTGGGGTAGGAAGACAGCTGCACTGATACCATAGGAATTCTGCCGCCCAAGTCCTCGGATTTCAGTGATCTCTGGGAGGCACTGTGGTTACTCTAAGGTGCTGGAACCACTGAGCTAAATCCCCGGTGTGATTGGTGAATTGAGACCATTAACACTGATGGTTATAACTCATACCTATTGACTTATCATTGTCATGAGTTTTTCTGTTTGTTGGATTCTCCTCCTTTGGGTTTAATTTCTTGTCTTGCTGATGGATTCATTCTGCTGGGCTTCCTGTGGTTGTGATCCTTTTTGTCTTTTCCTAGGATATTGTCTAAAATTTTTTGGAGTGCTGGTTTGGTATTCATGAAGTGCCTAAGGTGCACTGTGTCATGAAAGTATCTTATTTCTCCATCAATTTTGAAAGATAGTTGTGCAGGGTACATTAATCTGGGTTGGAGGCTGTTTTCTTTTAGGGCTTGAAATACATCACTCTAAGCTCTTCTTGCATTGAGGGTTTGCATTGAGAAGTCTGCTGTGATTCTGATGGGCTTTCCTTTGTATGTGATTTGTTTCTTTTCTCTAACTGCTTGTAGAACTTTGTTCTTCTGTTGGGTTTCTGGAATCTTAACAATTATATGCCTATGTGTAGACTTTTTTGATCAAGGCTATTTGGAGTCCTAAATGCCTCACTTATCTGTATGTCAAGTTCTTTTCCCCTGCTGGGGAAGTTTTCTGCCATCACTTCTGTGAACAGTCATCTGAACTCTCTCCTGTTTCTTCATTGACTCTAATCAGTCTTATGTTATTCTTCTTTGTATCATCTAGCAGCTGCTGGATTGATTTCTCATGGTCCCTTACAATTTTACAGCAATTTTTCTTTTCCTGGTCAGTAATCGCAATCTTATCTTCTATATCTGAAATTCTGTCCTCACATTGGCTCATTCTGCTGTGTAGACTTTCAATGGAGTTTTAAATCTCCTGGAAATCTGCATCTGTTTTATTGATTCCATTGTTTTATGTTTCCTATGTTGGGATTCCATCATGTTCCTGAGCCCCTCTCTAGATTTATTAATCATGTCTTGCACTATGAGCACAATCTCTGCTGCTATCTGAGAAATTATTTCTGATTTCATTTTTTCCAGATCCTCTTTTGCTGCCAGTTCAGGGAGTACAGGTGACTGAGTATCAGAGTGTTCCATCTCCTTTCCCTTTGGGGTTTCTGTAGGCGATCTGGAAATCTAGTTTTGAGACCTGTTTACATGTCTTCTCATTTTGACGGGTGTGTGTGTGCTGCTGGCGGCCGCGCGGGGCAACTCCTATGTGTTGGCAGGGGTGGTGTGGCAGCCCAGAAGCCTCCTCTTGTGTGCCTCGAGCAGCTCACCTCCTGAGTCAGTAATTTAATATAATAAAGTCTATGCATATCAGGTGTCCAGGTCATTGAGTTGACCCATGACCTCAACCATGGGATCACCAGTCCAGCTGTGACAGAGCACTTCCCTTGCCTCACATTGCCTCCTGCCTCCCAGAAGCTCATCTCTGTGTGCTCCTTGCAACCACTGGTCTGTACTCTATGCCTCTAGTTCTGCTGTTTCTTAGAATTCATATGCATAGACTCATACTATATATATATTGTTTTATGTTGGGGCTCTTTAACACAGCAGGATACATTGGAGATTGGAGAACATGTTTTTACATAAGTTGGTATCAGCTGGGAGCAGGGCTGTGCAAGAGCAGGGGCTCTCAGCAGACTCCAAAGCAAGAGTGGGTTCCCTGCATCTGATGCTCTCTGTATGGGCAAGCTCACCAGCTTCATTGAGTTTTGCTCTCTTAGCCATTAAAACAGGGGCAAAAATCTTGGACCTGGAACTGTTATAACACTTCTAGGCAGTATGTATCAGGACTTGTCATTAGGCTGGCAGCAGAGGGGCAGAAATAAGCACACAGAGAGAGATGTGAGCAAAGTGTTCAGATTTAAATTTTGGTGAAAGGAATCAAAATGTGTAGAAATACATTAATAATTCAGTGGGAATGTGCCTTCTTGCTAATATCTTAATAGAGATCTGATAACTCTCAGATACATGGTTTGGTGTACTCTGTTGCTTTATGTTTCATTTTAAATTGAGCATTAAGGAAATGCAGTATTGTAATTGTAACTTTGCCAATACTTCTATATAGAGGCCTGTTGCCATTTTTATCTTCAGTGAAATTTTTGTTCCCAAGAAAGGCAGGATTATTTATTCTAACAGATTGAGTTGGTGTGGTGTGTTCTTAGTTATCAAAAATACTCTTGTAGCTTTGGGATTTTGAGTTGATGAATATTCATGATGTGTAGAAAAGCATGGCACACACTGTACAAACTCAGTCACACAAAATGGCATGTTGTATATGTACACACAGGACCTAGAAGAACACATCCAGCTAAACTGCTTATGATTGAGAATGACTTTGTTCTTTGCTTCTTGTGTTTTTGTTTCCTGTAATGCACAGAGTAACTTTAAAAAAATAAAAATTATTTTAAAACAGGGGCAAAAATACTGACTTGAGATGGTCATTGTGAGAATTAATAGGTTATAAAGATCTTACTAAACAGGTGAGTAGGAAAACGAGTGAGCATGACATAGCTGATGGCATTGTTTGTTCTTCAGAGATAGTAGCCAGTGTTATTAACAGAACTCCAGACTCCTTGCCACAGCCTGGATCTGATTTCCCTGGATGACCTATACCCAATTAATATGTGTTGTCTTGATCTAAATATAAATTAATGATTAACTGTGATTCAGTAGTGTCTCAGTTTGGAAGATAAGTTGCACTAGTTCTCCCTTCTTCCGCAGTAATGGGATTCCCCAGTTGTGGCTGTATATGTAGCCAACCAGAATAAGGTTTCTTGGTAGCCAGATGATCATTTGTCTAAAGCTTGGCTGATGAGATGTGAATAGACAGATAGGCAGCCTTTGAGAAACGTCACAATGGATTGGAGTGTGCCTTTCCCCTTCTCGATTTCTTACTTTGCAGCCTGCGATGGGGACATGGTGGTAGAGCTGGAGTAGTCTTCTTGGACCATAAGGCAATTTGGCAATGGAATCCCAGTCAGTGGTCCATCGACAGAAGAATTCTATTGAAGTTTACTTGAGAGAAAAAGAAGCTTTTATTGATTATTAAAGTCAATACTATTCTGCATTTTGTCATCCACCATCAAATGTATACCTAATTAATCCTCCCTTGCATGCCAGCCTCAAGTCTTGACCTCCTAACACACCTCGTGCAAAGAGCCTGAAGTTGAGTGCAACTAGAAGTTTCCCATTCTGCTGTTTGTGAAATACAGCCAGAGATTAGTATCCCTTATCATATCTCTCTTCTTCAAGTGAAGGACTTTTATGTTCTGTCTGCAAGGCAGAACATTGGATTTTGTGAATAGCTGAGGATATGTCTCATCTAATGAGTTCGTAATTTGAAGACTTGGGAAACTTGGACATAAAATTAAACAAGACAAGTTATTCTCTATGTAGGTGACATCTAATCACTCAGCTCTTCACTTAGGTGTGCAGATTGGATATTCTTCATGCATTCCAAGAGATGACCTGAGGTCTCTTGTGAAAAGGAAAAGATCCCAACCACATCCTATTTCTTCACTCTCAGGAGGAATATTGTTCAAATTTCATTCAGCTGTTCCTTCACTGGGCTAGGGAGGGTCTTTAAAAAATGTATTTGTTTTACTGTGTAGGAGTTTCTTCTTCTTTTGTTATTATTTGAACCTTCCCTCCAAGCCCTTCGTGTTTCCCAAGATCAAACAGATAGCACAGATGTTAAGATAATTACAGGTGTAATAATAGATCAGCATTTCTGGTTCTTGATTTGGAATGGCCAGTGGAGTTGCTGAGGCGGTGATCTACAAGCTACTCAACTTGTGAGCCTTCCTTATCCCTGGTGGGTGTTCCACATCATCCCACTGAGCACTCTTCCCCTTACCTTAGTCCATTCACTAGATGTATCCTCTTTCACCCATGAATGAGAACTGTACATACAACCTGTGTTAAAAATCACTCAGCAACCCCATAAATCCCACCTGTTCTTTGATGTCTCCCTATGTGACTTGAACCTCAGTCCTTGCCTTTGCCCCATCTGGTCTTTGTTACCTTTTGCCATCTCCTAATATTTGAACCATTACTTGCCTTAAGTATTTTTTGTGGCTGTCAGTATTACTGATGTTTCACTTAAGCATGGTCCACAATAGACTTGTCCCATAGAGTAAAACCCAATTCTTGGTGGCAAGGAGGCCTCTGGTATTGAAAGGATTTGGTTACCCAATAAATGACTAAATTGTATTCAACTTGTAAACTATTTGGAGAATTTCTTTGAGACAGCTAATCCTTTTTCTTCTCTAACCTAAGCCTGTAATCTTAAAACCAACTCGATCCAATCCTGTAATGTATGCTTACCTATCTCAGTTGTTTTGCATGTGCTTGAGGTCTGAGACTATAAGATTCACTTGAGAGAGTCATGTCTTAACCTTTGTGTTTCCATGGCAAAGCCCTGTAGGTGGAGGCTTAGGAACGGAAACAGTTCCGAAGATCTGGAGGCTTGGGAGTCCCAGGTCATTGGCCTAGCAGAGGTGGTGTCTATGAGGTTTGCTCCCTGGTTCATGGGTGCTTCTTCTTGCTATGCCCTCAAGGTGGCAGAAGGCCAGAGGCAGCTCTTGGTGTCTCATTTATAGGGACACTAGTCCCATTCCTTAGGTCTCCACCCTCATGACCTAATCCCCTCCCAAACACGTTAGGGATTAGGTTTCAACATAGACATCTGCAAGGGGGTAGGTGTAAACACTCACTCCACCGCATTAGGAATGAACAGATGCAGGCCGTGGGTATATAATTGATGTTTCCATGTCCTTTCTCTTTCTACCTTGTGGTTTGTGCACAGTTTTTGCTTGGTCCTCTTTTTCTTCTGGCCTCAGATGTTCTTCCTGGAAAAAGCTGCTCTTGTTCGATGCACATGTCTTTTCTGAGTCCACCATCAGAGCTCTTACCTCTCTCCACAGTCCCTTTGATATTTTAAATGTTCTGTGCTCTTTCTCACCCAGTTTTGTATTTAGGTAGTTTTAATAATTTATAGGCCTTTGGCCTTTTCATCTCACAAGAATTTGGACTATTTTCATTACTATCTTATTCATTATATTTATTGCCAAATGATTTTTTGTCTGATTCTGGACAATTTTGTTCTTGTCTACAGGAGGCACCATGTTGAGTTGATAGGCAATAGGGCTCCGGTGCCCTCCCGTTTTCCTCACTCAGTTTGGAGCAACCTGCAGAGAAACCATCCACAGAGGGGACTGGTGCTGAACAGTAAGGGTCTTTCACAAAGGACACCCAGAGCTCTTTGTTTATCATCTTTTATTTGCACATTTGCTTTCTTTTATCTTTGGCTGACCAGACATTCAGTTTTGTGGCCAAGGTTATTGTCTCTCAAACATAGGCTATTTTCCCCCTGTATTGTAAGGATCAGGATGTTTATTCAGCTATCCTTGGGCCTGAGCCTTTCAGGGCTGAAAATATGTTGACAGTCACCTATTTAAAGATTTATTGCATACCCACTTTGATTGTTTTTCTTTCTTTTACTATTTATTACAACCAAAGAGTCTTCACCTCTGTACTAGTCAGTAAGTTTAACACAATGCAATCATAGGAAAAAATTTTTTGAAATGATCAAAATATAATTTACAAGAAATAAATAGCAAGCAGAAAAAATATTTAAGAGCCCTATCAAAGAGAAAGCTTAATTCAGAAAACACTTTATCAACATGATCATTTAAAGTTGGTGCTAAGTCAAGTATGGTTCGATAATTGGGGTGGTACAGTGATTGAATACTTACTTTGTATTTACTTACAGAGGGAACATTCATCTCCATCAAAATAAGTATTTGAGCTTCATAAAAATGCAGAGAAAGAAATTCTTTCTCAATGGCCCATGACTGTGATTACCTTCATTGTGGACATTTGTGTTTCGCCATGCAGGCAGGTTTGCAGTCTGAATAAAATGTGAGCAGTTATCGAAAGATCACAACTTTGTAAAAGACACAGTTGCCTCCTCTACATTCATAGGCACACAGAGAAGTGAGCTTCCATTCATTTCAAGAGTGTTCATGGGAGCATTGTATGCACTGCCACTTCTCAGACTAAGTAAAGAAGATACACTCTCCATTCTCAAACTGGACCGAGACTGAGGTTGAGAATGAATCATAGCCAACATTTAGAATTACATAGCCATTGGCATATTTTTGTATATGAGAATCTGCTATTAGCTTTACTTGGTTCAAAAGAGTTGATGAGTCAGCAGAGAGGATGATGGAAAGGAATAAACACTGTACTGCGTATTGACATGGTGCTCTGATCCTACTGTCACTGTGAGATTTTTGTGTTTTTCCAAATATAGGGTTCTTAGAAACACATTCACTAATTCTTTCCTATTCTTTTCCTGTGTCTGCTCCATATGCCGCCATCTTTCAGGATGTATCACGTGGCTTTTAATACAGTTCTGCAATGAACAGCCCTTCTTGGGGACTCCTAAAGTAAGTGAGAAGAAATTATTCCTCCTCCGTGAGTTACCTATTCTCACAAAAGGGCAGGACCCTTTGTGAGCTAATAAAGGTCGTTTGGAATTGGATATTGGTACTCCGTACAAACAAGGGAGCAAATAAATAAGCAAGGTATACACCATTTCCTTTTGTTAAAATGTCTTGTGCATTAATTTCAAAATGTAGCACTGTGTAGTGGGAAGAGCAATGATCTTGGAGTCTTACAAGAGCTGTTCATATTTTAGCTTCTCATTGAATAGCTTGAAACAGTGGGCAAGTTTCACTTCTGAATTTCATTTATTGCGCTGCATTGTTGTGAAAATTAAATGAGTAGGTGTACTAAGTGCTGAGTGTACTTAGGCACTGAGTGAGGTATGTTATTTCTAGATCCATGGTACTGGCACATGTAAAGCCTTTCTCCTGTGTGATTTTCCTGCAGGCATAAACCTCAGGTATGACTGGAAATGAGTGGACATGCTTTCACACGTTTGTAGCCCTGTGTCCCTTTGTTCATGTGTCTATGTGTTCTTCTCTAGCTCCCAACTCATATATTGAACTTTATCTTAGAAAGGCCATTTAACAATTATTTGGTGTCTTCTTACATTACAGTAATTACCTCGGTTCATGAATGCTACTGTTTGCAGAGAATTTGGTATACATAGAAAACATTCAGCAAAATTTTACTTCCTTTCGCAAACTCCACATCAGATGACAAACATGACCCTGGCCATCTTCTCCAAACAAACACAAATGCAGCCATCTTCCCCCAAATCTTAAAACAGATTAAGTTCATAAACTGATATACCCCTGTATGTTGCTGTTAATGGCTTGCATGGGGCTTTTCAAAACTGACTGGATCTAGGGCATGGGATACTGGGATTAAGAGTAATATGTGATATGGAGTTTTTTTTGTACAGGGGCTTGAACTTGGGACCTCGTGCTTGTGAGGCAGGTGGTGGAACCACTGAGCTAAATAGATAATGTGAAATAGTAAGAAAAGGGGCAAAGGGGAAGGGGAAGTGGGAGGGGTAGGGGAAAAGAAAGAAGGGAATGGAATTAATATGAGAAAATGAAAAAAATGGAAACAAAATCTTTGTAAATAGGGAGGGGCTGAGGGATTGAAGGGAGGGCAGGGGAATGGGGGGGCAAAAATAAGAACCAAGATAGAGTATATAAAGGTGCAAATTCCCAAAGATGAATGTCATTGTATTTATACTTAAAATGTACCAATAAAATTGATAATAAAAAAGAGATAAAGAAACAGATGAAAAAGAACAAAAAAGAGTAGTATGTGGTACTAAATTACTCCACTGATTGTAATTAGCAAAGTTCTGAGAGGCACCACCCTAAGGCTGGCAGCCTGGATGGGATCAAAGGGAAAAGCAGGCTGCTTCTTGCTGCTGTATGCTGCCTTCTACTTGCCCTGCCATGGACTGTTTCTCCTCTGAGATGCTTCTCTGCCATGCCTCCCTGCCTTGAAGCCAGACAACTATGGACTGAAACCTCTATAAACTGTGAGCTGAAATAAGCATCTCCTCCTTTAATTTTGGGTGTCAGGTATTTTGTCTCTGAAACAAGAAAAGTGACAGCTGTCTGGTCACTATTTCTGCTTTCAGAATTTTAAAAAGATTTGTGGAATCAATGATGATGACAGCACAAGTTTAACGTTGCATTAGAATAAAGGTTTTCTGACTCTATGGGTTTCACTTGTGTTTTCTCCCTCTGTCCTTGCTGTCCTGTTTGTCCCACAGGTCCTACTTGTTGGAACTACAGAGCTGGGAGGCTTCCTCCAGCAGTGCCTGCTTCCCAAGTGCATACATGTTCACCTTGGGCCTTCCACTCACACCTCAGTGGCTGCTATTTCCAGGGTCAAATTAGTCTTAAAAAGATTTCTGAGTGAAAAGTTATTAAGGCCCTCAATATCACTAACTTTTAATCTCTTTTAACCTTAACCTTTACTTTCAGGGTCTAAAGGGAATTTGCAAGCTTATTAAACTATTACATCCTTTCCTGGAAAGTAAACCTTGTTGAGCTGGTTGTTATAGCAACCACAGCTTTATCAAATGTTTTGTCTTCTGCGAAGTCATTGCATTTGGCCAAGACCCCTCTGAAAGATCCTCATCTACGCTTCTGATTTATTAATCACAAGTCCACATTTCTGCCTAAGTTTCCTCAGTTGCTCTGATTTCTTAGGGTTTTGCCGTTGGCATGTGACACCCACAGTGACTCCAGCTTCACTGCCGAGAAAAACCAAAAGGCTTTAATTCAGAGACATCTAGAGTGCTACCAACCAGGGTGCAGGGCTGAGAGGAGCAGAGCTGCCGAAGGACTTTCTTGCCCCAGTGTGGCAGTGATTACAGCAACACAGCCTTTGATTTAAGGCAGAGCCTTAATGCAAAGCCTTCTTTTCTTTGGCTGTGTCTGCAGGAGTTGATTTATTTATGTTGGTCCCTGCTGCAGAGGACGTGGTACTGTACAGCGCTCGATGAAAGCTAATTTTCAAACCTTAGACAAACAAGGTAAAAGCAACCTGATGATTCTGTGTGTGAGAAACCAGAAGAATCGCTGCATGCTGGGCTTCTTAAAAAAAATTCCAGTAATCAGTATGGCAGTAGGAGTGTGATAAATAGCTTTCAAAATCCCCCACTCCCTAAGCCCTCTTTGCAGCCTTAAAAGGGCAGTTATCTCAATTATTTGTTTTTGTTGCAGTCGAGAAAAAATTGCAATAATTTAAATCTTTTGGGGAATCATCTTTTATCCTAGAATATTAGACCATGGTATTTTGATTGGGATTGCATTAAATCTGTATAACAATTTTGGAAGTATGGCCATTTTCACTATATTGGTTCTTCCTACTCAAGAATAAAGGGTATCTTTCCATTTTCTGATCTTCTCTTTGATCTCCTATCACTGTAGTTTCCCATGTAAGGTCTTTTACTTCCTTCCTTAGGTTGATTTCATTTTTTGGATGCTTTTGTGAAAGTTACTGTTTCTCTAATTTCTCTCTAAGTGTTTGTTATTTGTGTACAGGAAAGCTATTGATTTTTGAGTGTTGACTTTGAAAACTAAAGAGAAATGTGTGTGATGGTTGCCTATGATTTATTTTGGTTAAAATTGGAAAAGGGGCACTCAGAAATTCATCCTTCTTCCTACCATTTATTCTAGATGAAAATCTGTGGTTAGTATCTCTTGAGAAGTGGCAATAACGTTTAACATAAATGAGTTTAAAGAGAATTGGAAGGGTGTGAATTAATCTAGCACACAGCCTAGCTGTATGATCACAGGCAGATAGAGCACTGACTTCTATGTATCTCAGGCTTTGGAATAATAATAAAATAATAAGTGTAGAGTTAAATGATGTCTAACCTAAGTTACGTTGGAGAGACAGCATTGTAGAAGGAAGCTGTCACATGCAGATAGATGCCTTATTGAGAAAAGAAGAGGGATTAAAGATTGTATTTCAGAAAATGAGAACACTGAGTCCTTACATGAGTAAAAGCTCTACTGCACTTGGCTGGAAAATTGGTTTGGAGTGAGAAGTATGGACAGTTACAATTTGAGGGTTGTTTAGAAAGAATGACATTCTTCCCAACACTAACAGACAAATGTAGGTGTGCTTTAAATAAGATTTTTTAAATTCTAAAGAAAGCTGTGATTTCTCAACTTGCACTGCAATTTATCAGAATTGTGGACAGAGGATTAGACCATAAAGATCTTACAGATCAGAGAAACTGTGGGATATTAATCCATTTACAGCTGTTTAATTATTAATTAATTATCAATTTCTTGCTACATGTAAGTCAGCCTATCCATGGATTTGTAAAAAGCAAACATGACTGAGCACCTACTAGGAGTCAGGATTTTATGCTGTATTGGTTTTTGAACCAAAGTGAGTGTCTCAATTTCATACCTTCTCACATGTATTACATGCATCATATTTTCACTGGCTGATGCCCCAATCTCCAAACTTCAGGTTTGATTATAAAATGTTAAGTTTCCATTCCTACTGAGCAGTGGGTTCTTTATGGACAGCTTTGGAGAATTTCCTAACTCAAGTACAGTTGGTTCTTAAAGCTCAGTCCAGTCCTGTGACACATCTATCTATGCAAGTTTATGAACTTCCTCTGGTTCTAGGCTCCTTGATTGGGGTGGAGAAAGAAGAAGGAGAGGTAATCAGGCAAGGACTTCATTGTTCAGTGCTCTCCACTTGCCAGCCTCTCTGAGTTGGGTAGCAGTCATCCTAGGATGGACACTGCTGAGCTTTGGTGCCTTGGTGGGGGTCAGGCTGGCTCACACACAGGGCAAGAGGTGGACTTCCCAAGGATTCTGAAGGGTCTTCTCTATACACAGTTCCTGGCATGGGGAATCCAGTTCTGGTTGATTTCTCTCACTTCTTTTCAGCTTCTGCCACCCATAGTCCACCCACTACCGCTTCCTGCGGAGGCTCCTTTGCTGCACAGGTGGCATCTTGGCCAATTTGTGGTAGAGGTGGGGTCTGCTCTGCCCACCTCTCTCTTTTCCTTTGTGAGGGAAGGTTGGGGGCAGGTCAGTAGCCTACTGCCCTTGCAGACAGCCAACAGAGGAATGAGAGGACAGTCTCACCAGATGGTGTTTTAGTCATTTTCCCACCTCTAGCAACTACAAGGAGGAGAGGCTGATTTTGGCTCATGGATTCAGTTCATTGTCAGCCGGCTCCAAGGTAGAAATGCCATGGAGGAAGGGCCTGGCGGAGGAGAGCTGCTCAACTCATGGGGGCCAAGAAGTAGAGAGAGAAGGAGGAGTCAGGGACAAGAATATCCTCTTCCAAGTCACACTCCAATACCCTCTCCAACCAGGCCCCACCACCTTACAGAACACTCAGCCATGAACTCACCGGTGGATAGATAGATCCACCACTGAGTGTGGTGCCCCCATGACACAGTTACCTTCTGCATGCACGGGATTTGGAGGGGTTTGATTTAAACCCCAACGGATAGTTCACTCACAGTCTCTGCAGCTCTGGGTTTAAGGAGGAGAAGGAAGCTCATGGGGAAGAAAGGGATTGTTCTCGCCAGGCAGCAGCTTGTGAAGGCCCTGAGGACCTGAGCACTTTACCCTCTCCCAGCCCTCTGGTTTCAGAGGCTGGCTGCTGGGTGATTGTTCTCAGTCATGGGTTCCCTTTAGAAGGCCCAAGGGAGCTCCTCGCCTCGCTGCTGATGGTTCTTTTTAGATTTTACCAACGTCTGCTTCCAATTCTAGTTCTGAGCTGCAGCTCAAAGACAGATGAGAAAGTTCCAGTCAACATCCTGAGACGACATTTGTATCATGACAGTCTGGATGCATTTGGAGTAGGTTTCTGTTGATTTCTGCAACACATAGAGAGTGTGACTCAGCTCTCAGTTAGAGCCATCAGGGACTCAAGCAGCATAGAGCTTAGTAGAATACCTTGAGCACGTGAAGTTAACCTGAAGTCTGAAAATCCTTCCAAAGTTTAAGCCAAGGGCTCACGCTTTGCTCTGACATTTATGTGGCACCAACAGATCCTCCTATAGCAGAATGGACCCAGGATCAACTGAAGAAGAAAAGCTGTGATTCTTCCCTTCTCACATAATACCTGAGCCTTATGGAGCACATGACTTTCTGCTCAGGAGCTTCAGCTTTATAATCTTACAGCTAGTCTGCATCTTTGATCTCCTTAGTACTTCACAGCTCTCTATGCCACCCATCACAGAGGAAGAAAGAACACACAATCACTGTGTTAGGGGATTTAAAATGAATATTATTCTAAAAGTTTACATTATTATCTAACGTTTAGAAGGAAACGTTCTCCCATTTAGAAATCATCCCTTACTGCAATCCCTTTTCCTGTTTTATTTGTTCCTTAGGAATTACAGAAGCTAGCAGGTCTACATCTTTTACTTGCTCGTCTTTCTCTTTCTTCCCTGACTGGAATTAAGCTTCATGGGCAGAGGAATTGGTCCACTATTTTGCCCTGCATTTGGCATAGTGTTTGATGTGTGAAGAGAGGAAATGAGGGTTTTTATGAATGAAGAAATGAATGAGTAATATTTAAAAAATAACCTACATTTCCAAGTGCCCACAAACAATATGTGTTTACTGTCAAAGTTGAGAAGCACAGCAACTCATTTTAGCCAAGTTACCACAGTGTGTGTTGGATTGCATTTAACCTGGTGTACTTTGGTATCTGCTCCTATGAATAGTTCTTAAGCACCGAAACACTTAATTTTTCTACACTGACAAAATTCAGTCTTGAAATATTCAGCAATTGATGGACCATGACATTGAAATTTTGGAAGAGTGTCAGACTGCACAGTAAAGAAATAAATGATGGTTTGTGGATGTTAAATGTTCTGTGTTGTAATTTCTGATGACCTAGGCCCAGTGAGGAAAGATTTGATTTGATGGAGATTGGGCCAACTTATTGTTAACAGAACAGTGCACTTTCCTTATGTTGTAGCTATTGTAAAAATGCTTCTGAAAATAATACGTCTGAAAACCATTACATGTATGGGAAGATGTCAGTTAACGTAAACAACCCTTCTTTCTGCAGCTCTGCCACTTTTTGCTTGCTCACTTCTAGTTTGTTGCTTTCACTGTTTCTTCAGGTTCAAGTTACCTAACAGGTACTTGTGTTTGGAAGGTCAAGTTGAAGCGATCATTAGTCAGTTTCCATTCCCCAGCAGGAAGGGGAAAGAATAGAGTCAGGCAGGTCAGCCTCTGCAGCTTTTCCTCCTCCTTCACCCTCTGCCCAGGTTGTCCTGAGATTCAAGTCACAGAGAAGCTGGGTAGGGCCTGGTTTCCACCTCGGAGTGGCCTAGTGTCTCCCTAAGTGGAAGAGAATTTCCCTGGCAGGCTCATGTTTGATTAGCTGTAGAATTAAGCTTAAAAAGAAAGACCTAATGTGAGAGGTGGATATTTTTACCCTGTTTTATGCATAATATAATTTAATATAATTTGAATAACTTAAATTTTTTATTTCTGTGGTTGGCAGCAAGAAGTGGTACATTGAATGGGGATGTTGGATTAGGTAGAAGTGTGAACCCAGAACCCAGAGTATGCTGGGCCCACAAGATTGCTGAACTACATCCCTGGCCTGGTGTTAGTTATTGTTGCCCACAGGGCTGATGGACATTTTAAATGAAACAATTTATATGAAATTCTGGAAGGTATTCAACAACATTCACTTCTTTCATCTTAGCAAATTTTCCGCTGCATTTATAGTTTTTTTTCTTTCTTCTTTTGTATGCTGATTGTTGCTAACTTTACTCCTAGAGCTACTAGAATCTGCATTTTTGTTTGTCCACTATTTATGATTTTTACGGACTGATGACATTCATACCATGGTATTCAGAGTTGGATGGTTGGCTGTTGGTGGAAAGTAAGTTTCCCTTTTAGTCCTACTAAGTGCCACAGGTGATCCCAAACCCTACAATGTCCTAAGCAGTCTGCACCCTTGGGAGTTTTCCTTTTATTTATGGGGCATTATGTGATTGAACAGTTTGACGTGTGGCTAGCAGCAAAATTCAGAGAAATGAACTGAAAAATGAATTAACTGGAAGACAAATGGACAAAGGGAAATCAAAGCTCAGGATGGCAATGTCCATTGTCCTCCCAGCTCATGGCAACAATTTCTGTGCCCAGATGAAGCCCATGATCCTCTCCAGCCCAGTTCTCCATGACCCTCCTTCCATCCTCGGCATTCCAAGTTCCCAAGTGTGTCAACTGGAGAGGAAACGTTGGGGACCATTTTGGTCTTCTGGGTTGAATGGATGTCCCCTTTGGGAACAATAATTAGCCAAGTATTCCCAGTTCTTTTTGGTCATGGAAAAAACTTTATGGTTTTATTTTTAAATTTCAAGGATGACCTTTTTGAATTAGAATTTCCTTTTCCCTAGGAAAATTTTAGAGGTGCATGTGGAAAGGAATGACTTTGGGAAATAAACTCATCACACTCACATGTTCTTCTGACACAAAAAGTTGCCAAACTAACTGTTTTTTCACTTAGAAATAAATTATTTTTCCACTGTTTTCAAGTAATTTTATGTTTTAAAAACTTGGGTTGGGTAGCTCTAGTGGCCTTCCTGAGAGAATAACTTTCTTCTGTATAATGTATCTCACCATTTTTGCTGAAGTTCTGGTAGAAATCACATACAATGACTCAACTGTGTGTTTAAAATGTTTATTCTAACTTTAATCCTTTCCCTCAGAAATATTTCTAGGGGTAACATCACTGCCATGTCAAAGCTCCATAGACAACTGGAAAAAACAATAGAGATCGGCTTTCTTCCCAAGTACGCGAAGGTCACACACAGTTCCAGGGCCCCTTGATGAGATGTCTCTCAGTTGGACTCATTCCAGACAGCAGTTGGGTGGCACTGACCAGAAGGTGCACACAAGTGTGACCGAGGCCCAACCCAAGTGCAGGAGCGGATGTCCTGGGAACTGAGGAGTTAGGAAAGCACCAAAGAGAGACAGCACCTCATCCCATTCATTTCCAGCACAAGTCCTGTCTGCTCTTCACCCTGGGCTGCTTAGCCTTCCGCCATTTCGTGGCCACTCCGTAGTCTACTGTCTGGAAACTTCACTTCCAGAAACTCTGAGATAAATCATTCTTTAGGTTCGTACTACTTCTGTCACTCACCTCCCCCACCAGGCTCACCACTCCTACCGTAACTACTCCAGCAGTTCCGAAAATAGTGTTTTTATAAGAGAAACTTGAGAGGCATGGCCGACACCAAAGGGATAATCCAGCCTCCAAGCCCCACCCAGTGCTTCGGGTCCTGCAGGGTGGTGGCCTGCTCTTTCCTGGCTTGCCTGTCCATATTTCAGTTTTCCTCTTATTTCCTTGGCAAACTCTTGATCATCTTTTAAGACTCAGCTCACAGAATCTCCTTTAACAAACACCTCCTGGAGTCCCCATCATAGATGGGGAGAAATAAACTATAGTTTTGGCTCCTTGGACATCATACTATGATGTTCTAGTAGACAAAAGGCTACGTCTATTGCTAAGATCCTAAACCACCCACAGTCCTAGGAAGAAGTGGTTCTTAGCACACAGCTCTTCCTTAGTAAGGCTGCTGAGCAGAGACTGTGTATGGGATGGTTGACCCCACATGGAAACTGAGTGCTTTTCTAGAGTGAGGCAGGGTTGGCAGGTTGACTCTTGTATAGCCACTTTCCTTGGGAAACATCAGCCACTTTGCTTCACTCCAGGAATATTTCCTTGGGAACTCATCCTTCATTTCCCAGCATCAGGCTCCCAGCACTGGTAGTGGCATGAAGCTGTGGGCAGGTGCGGCTGATGATGGGTGGAATTAAATCTGGACCCTCTGTGATACTTGGGCCCTTGATGTTGGCACACCAGCCATCCAGTGGGCTGAGTCATGCGTCTGGCCCTGTCATCCAGGCTCTCCGAGTGACTGATGGGCCTGCTGCACTGAGTTTTATAAAAGTCAAGTAAAACAAAAACAAAACAGCTGTGCCATTCCTGGTCTCCCAGCAAAAGCTCAAACTGGGTGAAAGTATTTGAATAAGCTGTTTATGCTCTAAGATTCAGTCCTTAAAGGACAGGATGCCTATTGCCAAAACCAAGTCTTTCAGTTACTGTCAGGCTTACAAAATAATCTCAACTTGCCACTTCATATAGTGATTTCATATGCATTTTTCTTTCCCTTGCACAACAGCCATGTAGAGCAAGAAGGACAGTATTACCCTCACTCTGTAGATAAATGCTCTAATATCCTGACACTCAGAAACTATTTTAAAGTCATGTTCAGTTCTTGTATTCTACGAGCAGCTTGCTATATGTCTGGATACTGCATGTTCCTCTGTGTCACTCTTCCGCCCAGTGTGCACTTCTGAAATGTATGTTTGTACTTCACAAGTCTGTCTGCCGGGACACAGGGACCTCTCAGGAGAAGCTGCAAGCTTTTGGGAGCTTGTGCCTGCTGGTCACCTACCGGCACAGCCCACAGTCCAAACTGCAGGGCTGGATGGAAAGCAATAGCTCAGCCCCAGACAGAGTCAGTGAGAAATGCAAGAGCTCCTCCCCCTTGTTTACACAAATGGCTCCTTTCAAAGGCAAGGTGCTCATGTCTCCAACACAATGTGGCTCTTGGATGCCACCTCAGCGGCAAACTGGAAACTCGTACTTGGCAAGGAGGACAGCCCTGGTTTCCTGATGTGCTGAATCAATAGGAAAGGACTTTAGGAAAATGGCAAGAGCAGCATTAAATGGCTTGGAACTTTTCCCATCCAACGCTATGTACAGGCTTCCGAGTGACAGCACATGACCGGGAACATTTGTGCTTTATAGATGCCCTTCATTCTTCAGAGGTGAACAAGCCAAAACCCACTGAGAGCTGAAGCGTCTCCCTGTGAGTGCTTTAATTTTCTGAATTTTTGTGCAACTGGGTCCCTTACTGGGGTGGCAGTGTCGGCGTCTTGGCTCCTGTCTGTCATGATGTCTTCTCAAGTCTCTGTTGCTTTTCTTCTTTCTGTTTTGAATCTCAAGATAAGTCTCACACATTATGACCGTGTCCTTGATCACACATTGGGGCAGCCAGCCCATGGCAAGGAAGCGCCTGGGGATGACAGGAAGTTAAAGGGCTGAACGGATCCAGGGTGCCAGGATTTAGGGGCTGTGGTGTGGGAGTGGGGAGCAGTGGGAGGATTGCGGGCCCTGGAGCTGTGTTCTGGGAACTAACGGAAGGAGGGGGAAGGGGCCAATGACAATTGTTGTTGCTTTCCTTTCCCACCTGTTTTGCCATTTCTTTTTTTCCCTGTTACTTTTATTTATTAATTTTTTATTAGCACATGTTTGCAGTACACAATGATTGCATTTATCACTGGGCATTGTACCTGTGCATAACACACCTTCATTCTTTATTTCTCCCTTTCTGCTTTCATCCCTCTTTGCTCCCTCCACCTCTGGTTCCCCCTTCCCATTTGCAAAAGATCTCCCCCTTTCCTATTATTCATCTTTTATTTTGCTCATTTTTATATTTTGGGTTTCTCACAGAAGAGAAACCATGTGCATTCATTTTTGAGAAGGTAATAGTTTGATTCTGTGATTACATTGTAATTGGGAAAAACATTTTTTTCCCATTAAATTTATTGGTACATTTTGGTTATAAAATACAGTTACATTCGTCATTGGGATTTTGTACCTTTACATGACATATCTTGGCTCTTATTTTTTTCCCCCTCCCCCTGCCCTCCCTTCATCCCCTCCACTCTTCCCTATTTGCAAAGGCTTTGTTTCCATGTTTTTCCTTTTCTAATATTTTTTCTTTTCCCTTCTTTCCTTTCCCCTACCCCTCCCACTTCCCCTACTCCTTTATACCTTTTCTTCCTATTACACAATATCAATTATACATTTTTAAAATTAAAATATCAAGATTTAGAAGACATTACCACAGATTTTACAGAATTTAAAAGGATACAGAAAGTATATTACAAAAATCATTTTTGAAAGAAAATTGGACAACTTCTAAGAATTACCTTGGAAGAAATATTAATGAAACTGACTCTGGAGGAAATATAAAATTTGAATAGCACCTATTAAGGAAAGTATATTCCTAGCTTCGAAACCTATGTATATGACAACAACATGCTCATATACATTTTAACTGATAAATTATATCAAACATTTCAAGCAGAAAAAAGAAGGAAGACTTCTCCCCTCATTTTAGGAACTCAACATTGTGCTAATCCTAAAACTGGATAAAGATAATAGAAGGAAAAAGTATGAACATAGACAGAAATTTGTTTAACAAAACAAACTATTAGAAGTCAGATAGGCAGTATGTATTATAGGGATGGCAGTGTTGGTTCAGCATTGTAAGATCTACCCCCAAAAGTCATAATTTTAACAGAGGAAAGGAAAAAGCCATATGATCCTGTCAGTAGTTGAAGAAAAAGTATTGGACTAAATTTTACAGCTGTTTATGGTAAAAGCTATCAGGAGACTAAAAGTAGAACAGAACCTTCTTAACAGATAAGCCATGTACTTCATACTTCCAGAAAAAATGCTTATATGAATGGAGAAGATACGATGCTTTCTCCCTAAGGTGAGGAACAAGGCCAGATATGCTTACTCATCATCTGTCTATTAAACTTTGAATCATAGGCTGAAACCAAAATAGTCTGGCAATAAAATGACACAATTAGGATAGGATTGGCAAGGTAGAAGTAAAATCTTTATATGTAGATGAAATGATCATCTACAGAGAAAATACTAAGAAATCTCGAGGAGCCCCTAGAACTTGTATTTGAATTTAGCAGGATTAGAAAACACAAGGTATATATAAAAATTCAGGTCTACGTATACTTGCTATAAATAAAGAATTGGATATTGAAATTTAAAAGTCATGTAGGAGTACAAAGGAACTAGAAAAGTAAAAGGAAAAAAACAGTGTTGGAAGATATTTATTACTTAATTTTAAGACTTCTTCTAAAGCTACAGTAATCAAGGCAGTGTTGGTGTAAGGAAAGACATATAGATCATTGGACTAAAACAGAGAATCTAGAAATAGAACCACACATATATGATCCACTGAGTTTTGAGATTATTTAACATTAACATTTTATAGAACATAAACTCAATTCAAGAGCAGAGGAAAATGTAGTGTTTTCAACAAATGGCACTAGAACACACCTGGTATCCGTATGTACAAAATTAACCTCAACTCTTTATTTCCATACATAAAAATAACTTGAAAGGATCTATGAACCTAAATATGAAAGACTAAAACTATAACACTGTAAGAAGAAATTATAAGGGAAAATATTTATGAATTTAGGGTAGGCAAGAATTTCCTAGGATTTAAAAAATAAGATGTATAAAAGAAAAAAATTGATAAATGAGAGTCCATCAAAATTTGGAACTTTAAATGACATCATTAAGAAAATGAAAAGTAGTCCTTAAACAGACCGTATTTATAATGCATATAACCATGACCAGAATATATAAAGAATTTATAGCTAATTAGTGGACCACCCAATTAAAAAGTAGACACAAGAAGATGATAAATAGCCAGTACAGCACAAGGAAAGGTGTGCAACACTAGAATCAGAAAAATACTAATCAGTACAATAACAAGATTGAATTATACATTCATTAGGGAGATGAGGTTAAAAGTTTTAAAAGAACAAATGTCAGCTTAGGTGTGAACTAGTTAGAACTTTCTAATACTGCTAATGTGAATGTAAAATGATAAAACCATTTTGGAAAACAATATAGAAATTTTTTGTATTACTGTTAAGGACCCATAGTCCTATACTTAAGTGTTTACTTAAGAGAAATGAAAACACATGTTCACAATATACATACAAGTTGAGTATCCCTTATCTGAAATTCTTGGGACCAGAGTGTTTCAGATTTTCATTTGAAATCCACTTGATCTGCAAAGAGGATAGCTACTCCTGCTTTTTTTTTTTTTTTTTTTCGGGCTCTTGTCACATGGAGTATTGTTTTCCACCCTTTGACTTTCAGTCTATGAGTTTCTTTTTGAATTAAATGTGTTTCTTGTAGGCAGCATATTGTTGGATCTTGCTTCTTGACCCATTCTGCCAGTCTATTTCTTTTGACTGGTGAATTGAGACAATTAACATTGATGGTTATAACTTATACCTATTGACTTATCATTGTCATGAGTTTTTCTGTTTGTTGGATTCTCCCCCTTTGGGTTTAATTTCTTGTCTTGCCAACAGATTCATTCTCCTGGGCTTCTTGGGGTTGTGATCCTCTTTGTCTTTTCCTAGGATACTGTCTAAAATTTTTTGCAGTCCTGGTTTAGTATTCATGAAGTTCCTAAGGTGTTCTTTGTCATGAAAGTATATTGTTTCTCCATCAATTTTGAAAGATAATTTTGCAGGGTACATCAATCTGGGTTGGAGGCTGTTTTCCTTTAGGGCTTGAAACACATCACTCCAAGCTCTTCTTGCATGGAGGGTTTGCATTGAGAAGTCTGCTGTGATTCTGATGGGCTTTCCTTTGTATGTGATTTGTTTCTTTTCTCTAACTGCTTGTAGAACTTTGTTCTTCTCTTGGGTTTCTGGAATCTTAACAATTATATGCCTATGTGTAGATCTTTTTTTGATCAAGGCTAGTTGGAATCCTATATGCCTCACTTATCTGTATGTCAAGTTCTTTCCCCCTGCTTGGGAAGTTTTCTGCCATCACTTCTGAGAACAGTTTTTTATGTCATCTGAACTCTCTCCTGTTTCTTCATTGACTCTATTCAGTCTTATGTTATTCTTCTTTGCATCATCTAGCAGCTGCTGGATTGATTTCTCATGTTCCCTTATAATTTTGAAGCAATTTTTCTTTTCCTACTCACTAATAGCAATCTTATCTTCTATATCTGAAATTCTGTCCTCACATTGGCTCATTCTGCTGCATAGACTTTCAATGGAGCTTTTCATCTCCTTGAAATCTGTTTTTTATCTGTTTTATGGATTCCATTTGTTTCCTATGTTGGGAATCCATCCTGTTCCTCAGCTCCTCTCTAGATTTATTAATCATGTCTTGCACTAGGAGCACAATTTCTCCTGTTATCTGAGAAATTATTTCTGATTTCATTTTTTCCAGATCCTCTTTTATTGCCAGTTCAGGAAGTCCAGGTTGTTGAGTATCATAGTGTTCCATCTTGTTTCTCCTTGATGTTGTTTTAGGTGATCTGGAAGTCTGGTTTTGAAACTTGTTTACATGTCCTCTCATTTCAATGGGGGTTGTGGGGCTGGGGGTGGGGTGGTTGCTGCTGGTGCCCACATGGCTCAACTCCTCTGTGCTGGTGGGGGAGGTACGGCAGCTCAGAAGCCTCCTTTTGTGTCCTGGGAGTGGCTTACCTCCTCTCTGATGGTGGGGGTGGTCAGAAAAACAATTTGAGAAAGAAAAGATAGCTCCTATCAATGTGTTGGGACTGACTCTTACATACATGCAATATGTTGTGTCTACATCAATGCTTTCTTCTTGTTTCATGTTGCTTGGACACTTCCAGGGAATAATTTTAAAGGTGAGCAGGAAGACTTCTGATGCAGTCCACTCTATCTTCGGATTGTAAAGATTGTACGGTCAAGCACATTAAGTAGAATGAATGAAGATCTAAAGCCTCTCACTTTCTCTCCTCTTTTCTCCTGTTTTTACCAGCTAAATGAATGAGTCTTTTAAACTCTATCTTTTCTAAAGTAAAGATGAGTGACATGAGAGCACCCCACTGACCAAGATTGACTGCCATTTCTTGGTGTCAGTAATGAAGATTGGGAGTGTTTATTGAGTGTTATCCTGGAAGGCACAAGGGCAGATTGAGTACATCCATGTGTTAAATACATTCCTTCATTTACTACTTTCAGTAAACTGGAGGATAAGGATTATAGTCAATTTAAAGGTGAAAACCTGAGATTTAGGAAGACCAGCCTGCCTACTGGTACCCAGCAATTTATTCTATTTTATTTTATTTTTTAGTTCTTTTATTGGTACATTTTATGTATACAATTAGTTTACATTTATCATTGGGTGTTTGTACCTGCATATGATATATCTTGGTTCTTATTTTTTTCCCCATTACCTGTGCACCCTTCACCCCCTCTGCCCTTCCCTATTTACATAGATTTCGTTTCCATATTTTTTCTATTCTCATAGTTTTTCCTTTCCCTCTTTGTCTTTCCCCTTCCCCTCCCTTCACTCCTTCGTCTTTGGACCTTTTTTCCTATTTCAAATGATCAATTATTCATTTTAATCATTTTAACCCTTATTTACACTATCAGTTTCTCACACTAGAGAAACTATTCAGTATTTACACATGTGTGTCCTGTTTATTTCACTTAAGAGTATGGCTTCGATATGCATGCATTTAGCTATAAATAACTGTAGATTTTCATTCTTTATGGCTAAGTAGTACTCCATTTTATAACAAAACCACATTTTCTTTATCCAGTTTCCAGTCGATGGGCACTTGGGCTGCTTCCAAGCTTTAGCTATTACAAACTGTGCCGCTATGAACATGGGTGCACATATATCACTGTGGTATGATTCTTTTAATGCTTTTGGGAAGATACCCAGCAGGGGAATAGCTGGGTCAAATGGGCCCTCTAGTCCTACTCCTTTGAGGTATCTCCATACTGACTTCCACAGTGGTTGCACCATTCTGCACTCCCACCAACAATGGAGAAGGGTTCCTTTCTCCCCACACCCCCACCAGCATTTGTTACTTGTTGATTTCTTGATAGCAGCCATTCTTTGTGGGGTGAGGTGGAATCTCAGTGTTGTTTTCATCTGCATTTCTTGAATGACAAGTGATGTTGAACATTTTTTCATATATTTGTTTGCTGCTTTTACTTCTTTGTCTGAGAAATGTCTGTTCATTTCAGATGCCCATTTTTGAATTGGGTCTTTGAATTTGGGGGTCTGATTTTTTTCTATTCTTTATATATTCTAGATAGTAGTCCTTTGTCTGAGGTACTGCTGCTAAAATTTTCTTCCTGTATTGTAGGTTGTCCCCTAGCTCTGTTGGTGGTTTCTTTTGCAATGCAGAAGCTTTTTAATAAGATGAGATCCTAGTTGTTGATTCTTTCTGCTAGTTCCCGTGCTGCTGAGGTTTTGTTCATGAAGTCTTTTCCTATGCCGATGTCTTCAAGAGTTCTACCTAACTTATCTTCCAACAAGTTTAGTGTTTCTGTCTTAATATTTATATCTTTAATCCACTTTGATCTTAGTTTATTGCATGGTGATAGGTATGGGTCTAGTTTTAATCTTTGGCAGGTTCAGATTCAGTTTGTCCAACACCATTTATTAAATAGGCGATCTTTCCTCCAATGATGGTGGTTGGCTCTTTTGTCAAAGATGAGGTGGCTGAGCATGTCTGGAGTTGTTTCTGCATCTTCTAATCTATTCCACTGATCCCCAGGTCTGTTCCTTTGCCAGGACCATGCTGATTTTATCACAGTAGCTTTGTAGTATAGTTTCAAGTTGGGGATTGTGATACCCCCAGCCATGTCTCTGTTGCTTAGAATTGCTTTAGCTATTCTAGGTCTCTTCTGGTTCCAAATGAATTTTTGGATTGTTTTCTCTAATTCTGTGAAGTATATTGTTGGAATTTTAATTGGCATTGCATTGAATCTATATAGTAGTTTTGGAAGTATGGCCATTTTCACTATATTGGTTCTTCCTACCCAGGAGCAAGGGATTTCTTTCCATTTTCTTGTAACCTCTTTGATGTCTTTTTTCAGAGTGCTGTAGTTTTCACTGTAGAGGTCTTTTGCTTCGTTAGGTTGATTCCTAGATATTTCATTTTTTTAGATGCTATTGTAAAAGGAATTGTTTCCCTAATTTTTCTCTCAGTGAGTCTGTTATTTGTGTACAAGAAGGCTATTGTTTTTTGAGTGTTGACCTTGTATCCAGTTACTCTACTGAATCTGTCAATTAAGTCTAGAAGTCTTTCGGCAGAGTTTTTTGAGTCTTCTATGTAAAGTATCATATCGTCAGCAAATAATGACAGTTTAACTTCTTCTTTTCCTATCTTTATTCCTTTTATTTGTTTCTCTTTTCTAATTGCTGTGGCTAATGTTTCCAGAACTATACTGAACAGGAGTGGTGATAGTGGACATCCTTGTCTTGTTCCTGATTTTAGCATGAAAATTTTCAGTTTTTGACCATTTAGTATGATGTTGGCTGTTGGTTTTTCATAGATAGCCTTAATCAGGTTGAGATAAAGACCTTCTATTCCAAATTTCTGTAGCATTTTTATCATGAATGGGTGCTGGATTTTGTCGAATGCTTTTTCTGCATCTATTGAGATGATCCTATGGTTTTTGTCCTTGACTCTGTTAATATGGTGGATTACATTTATGGATTTATGAATGTTGAACCATACTTGCATCCCTGGGATAAATCCGACTTGGTCAGGGTGTATGAACTTCTTGATAACCCTCTGTATTCTGTTTGCCAATATATTGTTGAGGATTTTTGGATTTATGTGCATTAGGAAGATTGGCCTGTAGTTCTCCTTTTGGATTGGGTATTTCCTTGGTTTTGGAATCAAAGTAACACTTGCTTCCAGGAATGAATTTGGAAGTATTGCTTCCCTTTCAATTGCCTTAATGAGTTTAAAGAGTAATGGCATTAGTTCTTTTTTAAATGTCTTGTAAAATTCAGCAGTGAAGCCATCAGGACCTGGGCTCTTCTTTGTTGGTAAGTATTTTATTACATTTTCAATTTCTCTCATTGTAATTGGGGTGTTTAGAATTTCTATATCTTCTTCATTTAAGTTGGGCAATTTGTCTGTATCTAGGAATCTGTTCATTTCTTCTGCATTTTCCATTTTATTGGAGTAGAGGTTCTTGAAGTAGGTATTGATGATCCTCTGGATTTCTGTTGGATCTCTTGTGACTTCACCTTTTTCATTCTTAATTTCATGTATTTATGCCCTTTTTTCCCTTTCTTTGATAAGGATGGCTAAAGGTTTGTCAATTTTATTTATTCTTTCAAAAAACCAACTATTTGATTCATTGATTTTTTTGTATTGTTCTCTTAGTCTCCATTGCATTGATTTCTGCCCTAATCTTTATAATTTCCACTCTTGTATGAACTTTGGATTTGTTATGCTCTTCTTTTTCTGGGAGCTTGAGGTTCTGCATTAGGTTATTTATCTGAGTTTTCTCTGTTTTCCTAACATGGGCATTCACTGCTTTGAATTTCCAGCGTAGAACTGCTTTCATTGTGTCCCATAGGTTCCTGTACATTGTACTGGCATTTTCATTTACTTGTAGAAACTGTTCAATTTCTTCTTTAATTACTTCTGTGACCCATTGGTTGTTCAAGAGGGCGTTATTCAGTTTCCATGTGTTTGTTGGGGTTTTGTGGTTTCTTATGTTATTGATTTCCAATTTTATTGCACTATGGTCTGATAATATACAGGGGGTAATTTCAATTCTTTTACATTTACTTAGATATGTCTTATGAGTTAGCATGTGGTCTATTCTGGGGAATGACCTGTGTGTAGCCAAAAAGAATGTGTATTACAATTTTGTGGGGTGGAACAGTCTGTAAACATCTATTAAGTGCATTTGTTCAATAGCTTGGTTCAGTTCTTGAATTTCCTTGTTAACTTTCTGTCTAGATGATCTGTCTATTTGTGATAGTGGGGCATTGAGGTCTCCCACTACAATTGTGTTAGTGTTTATTTGGTTTTTCATGTCTATTAATATTTGTTTTGTATAGTTGGGGGCATTTGTATTTGTTGCATATATATTTAGGATTGTCATCTCTTCCTCTTGGATTGTTCCCTTCACAAGGATGTAGTGACCTTCTTTGTCTCTCTTAATTAGTTTTGATTTGAAATCCACTTTGACTGCAAATAAGATTGCTACCCCTGCTTTCTTCTGGGTTCCTGTGGTGTGGAGAACTGTTTTCGATCCTTTTACTTTCAGTCTATGAGTTTCTTTTTGAGTTAGGTGTGTTTCTTGTATACATCATATTGTTGCATTTTCCTTTTTAGTCCATTCTGTCAGTGTATTTCTTTTGATTGGTGAATTGAGGCCATTAACATTGAGGGTTATAATTGATAGATATTGATTTATCTTTGTCATGATGTTTTAGTTTTGTTGGCTCTTTTATTTCTTATTTTTTCCCCCTTTCCCTTTAGTGTCTTACCTTGTGTGGAGGCTTCCCTCTGTTGGGCCTCATGGAGTTGTGACCTTCATTGCTTTTTTCTAGGATATTGTTCAGAATTGCTTGTAGTGCTGGTTTGGTGTTCATGAAATTTCTCAGGTGTTCTTTGTCGTGGAAGTATCTAATATCCCCATCGAGTTTGAAAGATAATTTTGCAGGATACAACAGTCTAGGTTGAAAGTTATTTACTTTTAGGGCTTGAAATACTTCACTCCAGGCTCTCCTTCCTTGATTTGAGGATTTGTGTTGAGAAGTCTGCTGTGATTCTGATGGGCTTTCCTTTGTAGGTGATTTGTTTCTTTTCTCTAACCGCTTGTAGGATTTTGTTTTTCTGTTAGGTTTCTGGGATCATGACTATTATATGTCTAGATGTAGTTTTTTTTGATCATGGCTAGTTGGAGTTCTATATGCCTCACTTATCTGTATGTGCAATTCTCTACCTCTGTCTGGGAAGTTTTCTACTATTACTTCTATGAACAGTTTTTTTTTATGTCAGTTGTGCTTTCTCCGGTTTTTACATGGACTTCTATCAGTCTTATATTATTCTTCTTTGCATCGTCTAGCAGTTGTTGGATTGATTTCTTGTGGTCCCTTACTATTTTTAAGAAATCTCTATTTTCATGATCTCTAACCATGATCCTGGCTTCTGTATGTAATATTCTATCTTTAGATTCCCTTAATCTGCTGTGGATACTTTCAGTGGAGTTTTTGATCTCCTGAATATCTGTTTGAATCTGTTTCATGGATACCACTGCTTTCTTATGTTGGGGGATTATGGTTTCCATTTCTTTCTTATGCTGGGTATTCATGGCTTCCAGCATGTTTCTGAGCTCATCTATTTTTTTTTTTATCTGTTTCTGTTCTAGATCTTCTAATCATGTCTTTCACTCTGCTCACCATCTCTGTAGATATCTGGGAGATTATTTCTGCTTTGAATTTTTCTAGAGCATCATTCATCTGTTTTGTTACTTCCTGTGCTATCAGTTCAGGGTATCCAGGTGGTTGGTTATGGGACTTTTCCATCTCATTTCCCCCAGGATTTACCCTTGGTGGGGTGGAAGTCTGAGTTTGTGCCTTGCTTAAATGTCTTCTCATTTTTGTTTTTGGTACTGTCCTTGGTTTAACTCCTGGGTTGATAGTTTGAAATTGCTTATTGTAGGTATCTTTGTTGCTTGTAATTAGAACCCTTATGGAATGATTGCTTCTCAGAGGTGTCTTCCAGATATAGCTGGTCTTTAAGTTTTGAGTCTCTAATGACTCTAAGGCTATCTCATTTTCCTTATACTAGGAAGGGTCATTGACTAGATCAATAAAAACACCTTAGTCCAAGTGATACAATCAGCAACACCACTGCATCAAGTACATCTTTGAAAATGACATTTTGTGGTAGTCATTAATCTATCACCTTTAGCTGTGTGAATTAAATCAAGATTGAGGACCAACCCAACATATAGTGAATAAACTCTTCAAAATAACAACTTTACCCTTTGGGAAGGGGAGTCAGCAGGGGTTGGGGAGGGAGGGACAGATGGGAAGAAGGATAGGGGAAGGTTAGCAGTGTGGCTAGAGGGCACAGGTGAGAAGAAAAAAGAGAATAATAGGAAAATAAAGAAGAACTCTGAATGAGGACCAAAACAGGGACAAAAAGGGAAGATGAACCATGTGGGAGAGCAAGAGAGTGAGTGTAAGAGAGAAAGGAAAGAGAAAAGAAAGTAGGAAAGAAAAGAAAAAAGGAGAGAAAAACAAATATTTGCAAAGAGTAGGAAAAAAATTTAAAGATCAGATGAGCAAAAGAAATAAAAGAGAAAACAACCCAAACTAATAATACTAATTTTGGGAATAAAAAATAACAATGAAGATGAAGGGCCTCTTTCAGGGCATGTCTCTGCTGTCACAATAGACAACTTGGGTAGCAGTGTGCAGATATAAGTCAATGAGTCTCAGCAAGCTAGTCACAGACCGATGAGATTCAGGCAGATTTCTGGCTGCAAGACCCAAGTTGAGCTCCCTGTCCTCCTGAAGGGTTGAACTCTGCAGAGTTGTATTGCAGGTTCCAGCTGCCCTTCCCCTGAAGATAGTCCCAGTCCTGATGGGAGGTGAAGATGACTCCAACTTACCCAGTACAGTGGTCTGGTGGACTGGTGTCCTCTGCGTCTTCGTAGTGTGGAACCAGGTGGCTGTACAGAGAAGAGGCCAGAGGAGCCGGGGCGTGTGTGTGTGTGTGTGTGTGTGTGTGTGTGTGTGTGTGTGTGTGTGTCCAGTTTATTGCTGCTGGAGCACGGGCTGATTCAGAATGTTCTGCACGACTTGCGACCTTGGTATGGCATCCGCAGACCTGCCTGTCTGCAGCGGGCTCTACCCAGCAATTTAGTGGAGGAGTGAGGGTTTGGTCTGAACATTGGTCTGTCATTTCCAAGCCTGACTCATGATATATGTTGTGTTACCCCTCAAGGGCTTCTGCTATTGATGTTTTCCTTCTCCCTGGAGGTTGTTACAGTAAAACAATGTTGCACTGAAAGGCAAGCTGTAAAGAAGTGCATCGGGTGGCTTTATCCCCATCTAGAGGCTGGAGCTGGACGTGTGCAGAGTGGCCTTTGAGAGGAGGGGGACAGTGTCAGTTCCACAGAGAGTGCGGGCCAGCGTTCACACTTCTGATTTAATCATATCCTTGCCTGTCTCAGCTGATTGGGACTGTCACAATTGCATGTCTGAAACTGTTAGTGTTTCATGTCCTGTTCTGATGATTTGGAAACAAGGTCCTGAGGGTCCAGGATGAGTTCTTCACATCTGAAAGAATCAGAGAACAACAGTCCCTGTACAAAGCCCCTGTTTTACCAGATGCAGCACCTGCTGTGCCACATGCAGCTCATTTTAACCCTCATGGAGTGGCTGCACAGCACCTGCTGTTACCTCAGCTTTGTCTACAGAGAACTCACTTAGAGAAGTTGGGTAACTCAGACAGGCCTCTGAGCACGTCGAGGAGTTCAGGTGAGAACCAGCTTAGTCAGCATTGCGCCTTCCTGGTCAGTGTCCTGCAACTCCAGCACCAGCTGTCATGCACAGGGGGCTCCCTGGGTCAGCAGGCAAACGTGGCCTTGGGAATTTAACAAGCCAGGACAGTTCAAGTCCCTCAGGTACTGAACACTGCTAGCACTTCATGTGAGTCACAGACTTTATCAAAATGACATCCTCGAAAAGTTGCCGTCTCCCCCGGGCCGACCGGTCTCATGATCCGGCGGAGCCTCCCGGGGAGGCCGGGCCGCGGAGAGGGCGCGGGCGCTGGGACCGGGACCGGCGAGGGGACCCGGGCGGCAGCGACCGAAGCGGAGGGGGCGGCGGCTGCGCTCCGAGCCCGTCGCCCCCTGCCCTCCCCTCCGGCGGGGGGCGCCGCTGCATGGGGCCGGGGGGACAGCGGCGGCGGCCCCCCCAGGCGGGCTGGGGCTGAGCCCGGCCGGCGCGGGGGCGCGCGGGGACCATGCCCGGAGGCCGGCCGGCCGCAGCATGGCTCACGGGCCAGGCGCGCTGATGCTCAAGTGCGTGTTGGTGGGCGACGGGGCGGTGGGCAAGACGTGCCTGCTCATGAGCTACCCCAACGACGCCTTCCCCCAGGAGTACGTGCCCACCGTCTTCGACCACTACGCCGTCAGCGTCACTGTGGGGGGCAAGCAGTACCTCCTGGGACTCTGTGACACGGCGGGACAGGTGCAGGTGACTAGGTCTCCCCCTCGCAGCAGCCTGTGTCTGGTCCCTCATTGGAAGACTATGATCGTCTGAGGCCTTTATCCTATCCAATGACTGATGTCTTCCTCATATGCTTCTCCGTGGTCAATCCAGCCTCATTTCAAAATGTGAAAGAAGAGTGGGTACTGGAACTTAAGGAATATGCCCCAAATGTGCCCTTTTTATTAATAGGAACTCAGATTGATCTCCGGGATGACCCCAAAACTTTAGCGAGACTGAATGATATGAAAGAAAAACCTATATGTGTGGAACAAGGACAGAAACTAGCAAAAGAGATAGGAGCATGCTGCTATGTGGAATGTTCAGCTTTAACCCAGAAGGGATTGAAGACTGTTTTTGATGAGGCTATCATAGCCATTTTAACTCCAAAGAAACACACAGTTAAAAAAAGAATAGGATCAAGATGTATAAACTGTTGTTTGATTACGTGAAAAACTTCAGTGGCCAAGAAAACTGTCAGTTTCTCTCAGAAAGCATATGAAATGCTACAGCGATACCCAGACCTCTTGTAATGAAGCAGTTTCAAACTTGAAAGAAAACAAAAACCTGTCCTCAGAATTCTATAAATTTCATTAAGAATGTTCCTTAAAGGTCTAAGAAGCAGCAAACAGAATCTGAAGCCACAATCTATTATAAATACTTTATTTCAACTAGAAGGTACAATCTCTCAGGGTTTTCATAGTTCAAAAAGCTACAATCACATCATGTTGAAACTACATTAAAAAAAACAACAGTGCTGTAAATGGAACTGCTTGGCTTTGACCATATACATTTCTGCACAGCCCTTACGGAGTCTGCACAAAGAAATATCTTCTCCCTTTGCTCCAGTTAATTGTTCTTGTATGTAATTTGCTTTCTATTCCAGTATATCCGGAGTGGTGAAATAACAAGGCCAGCCACGTAGCCAAAGGTTGCTCCAAGTGTACAGGAGATGAACCATACCTGAAGAGAGAATGTATGAGATCAAAAGCAAAAAGATGTTTATTATATTAGCTGAGCACAAGTTAAATGTAAACTAAATATTTCTATATTAAAGCTTAATATGCTTTCTTAAAGAATGCCAAAAGTGTAATAAGGTCATAACTGCATTTATCATCAACACTAAAAATGTACACATTTTAGTTAATGTGCATTAAACTGTAACAAGGCTTCTGACAATTGTAGATTTAGTTTGGTGCTCCCCAAATTGCATGAGATACATGCTAAATTACAAATTAAAATTTTGGGTCAGACTTCGCCATAATCATGGACTCAGTTTAGCTCTCTGAATTACCTGGTAATTTTTAAAAAATTCCCACACTGGCTGTGCACATCAAATGATGAGAACTGTGTATGCTGACCAAAACACAAGAGAAGGTTGATTTCTGTTAAAGAGGCAAAACCTAGAATCTAAGCATGTTACATGGAATTTAAAACAGAGCAGCTGCTTCTGTAATAAAACTGTTGTCACCTTTCAGATACAGATATTGCAACTATAGCAGAAGTTATAGAACCACAGCTTATATACACTCTCAGAATGTAAGTTAAACAGAATACTGCTGGCTTCCAAATACCTATTCTCTCCAGTTGTATCACATTTCACAATATTCCATTAAGCCAGAAGTAGATAATGTTGATTTAATTAATCCCGGGGCAGTACGTATTTGTCCCAAGGTGAAAGGCTCTGCTTAAAAAAAAAAGGAAACATTTTTCATGTTCATCTGTAAAGCTTATGTGGTACTAGAGCCATTTTTTTTTCTTTTTTCTTTTTTTTTTGGTACCGGAGATTGAACTCGGGTCCTTGCGCTTAGGAGTCATTTCTCATCATCATCTGAGGGACAGGCCTTAGGACTGTGTTGCAGGTGAACGTTCTTAATAACTGGTCCTGTTACCTAATCTACCTTCTTTGTTTGGTCTGCTGTGGATCTGCCATGTTCCAGATGCCACACAACAGATAGTAGTGCTAGACAAAGTGTGAGCCACCTAATGCAGTTTAGATATGCATAATCTAATCCACAATTTCCCCTAGCCTTCCTTACATTTAACTTGCTGTTGCCTAAATTATGATTTGGTTTTGGTAGGCTTCTGTTAATTTTTATGATTTGTACTTACAGCTATGTGAATTGCACAGATTGGGTAATGGAACACCAAACATTTATACTTGAAAATGACAGCCTTAAATGCTTATATCAGTCACAAATCCAGGATGTACTGTCTTTGTATGTGAGCTTTGTAGAGATTTTTAAAAATACAAGCATCATCTTCCCCATTGAAGAGTGGAGAGTCTACTGGACAACTAGTCAGAAGCTTTCTCTCAGAACTGGACATTGGATATCTTCCTTCTCTCAAGAAATGGTGGTTCACATTATCATGGCCTTATGTATGGTAAAATGGAATCTTCTGTAACTTTCTCATTTAATTGTGGTCTATTTTTAGGTAGACTTGAAGGAATTGTATAAATCAGTTAACATATTATCTGAGTTGTCCAACACATGGTATAAGGGAATTAAGACAGTAAAGTATTATACATTTCCTAGTTGCCTTTGGGAATTTGATGGGGATTTTTTTTTTCAAATTTACATCTTTGAAACCCTGCACACTTGGTTTACTAGGCAATGAAAATTAAAATCTAGAATTTGTCCTGCCCTAAGAGATGGATTAGGAATCTGGAAACACAAACAGGTGTCACCTGCTTCTTGACTGGGCCTCAGTTTCCTCACCTTACAGTATGGAAGGTAGAAGAGACAATCTCCAGTGTCTCTCCCATCTATTAGTTCTTAGTGTCTTCTTTCCTGATCACAGTAATCATTGTTGGATACCATCTTCTCCAGATGGTAAAGATCATGTACACAGACTTTCAGAACTCTAAGCGAAGATGATTGTATCATCTGAACCTGAGGTGCCTTAGGTGCTCTACTGACCTTGATGGGGTTTGGAGTTTCTCATTGCTTATTCAGAGCTTTTTAATTGCTTTAGTTATTTAGTGTTTCTTTTTGTAATCCTTCCTGCTACTTAAACTAAAAACCAAAGATTTGTTTTCTATTCATAAGCAGATTGTAGAAAAATTGCCTTACTTTCAGAGACATGTTTTTTCATTAAAGGCTTAGGTTTTAATAGAAATTCAGATGAATCTCTGGAATGACTCTTTCAAACTAGTAAACTATTTGGGAAATAAAATACACTTCCAAAATACTTTATTGCCATGAATTTTGCTAGTAAATGCAAATATATTGCTTCTAATAAGGTCATGTATGAAAGAACTTAAAAGAGATTTGTAGTTAATCTGTTTTTGCATATAGTGAATTAGTTCTAAAGTTCTTAAAAATGATTTTAGGGACTCCTTAAAATCTTATTTAATACTTTGCTAATTTACACCCTTATTTTATCTCTATAGGTACATTTTAGGTTAGCCATGTTGAAAAATATTTCCAGTAAGTAAGCTTGAATTAATGGTATTTGTCATGAATTATCTTAGTTAGAGACACTTCTGTTTGATTTTTAATTATCTTAAATACCAAATTAAATACTGCTTTGTTGGTTGTTGCTTTTAAAGTGATTGTTACTTTTAACAGTGTCCCTTAACACAGGGGATTACAAATAAAATGATATGCATAGTTTACTAAAAAAAAAATGACATTCTCTCTGGCTGAAGTGAATTCATAGGATCTTAGTTTTTCTGTATTAACAAGTTGCCTGGTGACATTTTGGAGAGTTCAGCACAGGACTGGTAAGTTCTTATCCCACCCAACTTGCTCCAAGAAGGAAGGAGGAAGAGCTGCTCTCTCACAGCCAAGAGAGCATCTGATAGGATGCTAGTAACCCAAATTCCTTATGAATGCTGGTGAAGTCTCTAGATAAAATACTATGTAGACATATTCAAGTGTAAGAGAAAGAAAACCACTAACATTGAACTGGGTTTATCCCAAACCCCTCCACTGCCACCTACACATTAAATCATATTTGAATGTAATTAATGACAGAAAGTCTATCAGAAGAGTCAGTGCATCTTCAAAAGGAGAAAAACATTATTAACTGATCAGATGATTATGATTTCAGAAGAAAACTAGGAGAACTGGGTGTGTAGCTCAGTGGTAGAGCACTTGCCTAGCATGTGAAAGACCCTGGATTTGATCCCAGAGAGAGAGAGAGAGAGAGAGAGAGAGAGAGAGAGAGAGAGAGAGAGAGAGAGAGAAGAAAGAGAAAAAGAAAGAGAGGAAGGAAGAAGGAAGGAAGGAAGGAAGGCAGGAAGGCAAGCAAGCTTAATTAGTCCTTGAATCACATTCCCCCCAAAAATCACATAAACTAGCTCTTCAAGATTTTTTTTTTTAATTAGAAAACAAGCTGGGCATGGTGGCATACACCTGTAATTCCAGCCCTCCGGAGGCTAAGGCAGAAGGATTGCTAAGAGTTCAAGGCCAGCCTGAACTACACGGTCAGACCCTGTCTCAAAAAACAAAGAGGGGCCAGGGATTTAGCTCAGTGGTTCCTCCGCCTGCCTGGAAAGCTCAAGGTCCCGAGTTTGATCCCTGGTACCAAAAAAAAAGAAAAAATCAATCTCTCTGTACACCACCAATAACAAAGCAGGAAATAAAACACCTTTCAAATAGAACAATTATAAATTTACCAGGAAAAAATAAACACAGGTTTTGTGAAGAAAAATTAAATATTTGTATCAAGCCATATAAAAGATCATCTGATAAATGGAGAGCTATTCCCTGGGTCATAGACAAAACAATATAATATTTTAAGATGTCATGTTACCCAAAGTAATTTTTAAAGACACTGCATTGCAAAGCAAATTCCGGAAGGGTATTTTGAAAACTGATCATTGATTTTCAACTTTATTAGGAAGAAGAGAGGTCAATGAAGAGCTAAACAATTTTGAAAAGGAAAACCAAGGAAGAAAATTCATGGATTTAGGAGCCAAATCATAGATTTTGAGAGCTGGCTCAAATTCATTTGTTTGTTTTTTGTAATTTACAAAAGGAGTAAAGATTGGGGGATTTATTAAAGGTAAGAGAAGCGCAGTCAGAGACATGCTATTTTATCCATATAATATAATATAATTAAAATATAATATATAATAAAATACTATGGTCTCCAGCAAAAGATAAAAACCAAGAATGCAAATAGCAGGCTTTACTGAGATTGGGTCATATATGGCAGAAATATTGTGGCCCAAACTCTAAACTGCTCCCCTTGGAATTTGGTATCCTTATTTAAAAAGAGATGACCCAGTTGTGGGAAATTC
Source organism: Heterocephalus glaber (assembly GCF_053883595.1). Classification (NCBI taxonomy): domain Eukaryota; kingdom Metazoa; phylum Chordata; class Mammalia; order Rodentia; family Bathyergidae; genus Heterocephalus; species Heterocephalus glaber. The sequence goes on from NW_028258413.1 coordinate 8,257,221, forward strand.
AATAACCATGATGACAAGCTGAATATCTTAAGGCTGAATAACTCACTATAGTATTTATAACCAGTCATTTGCTTTCTTTCTTTTTCCTTATCTGTAAAATGAGAATAGCAGTTCTTACTTTCTTGCCACAACCCTTGAAAAGATTGATGAAGATATTGCTACATAAATGCTTATTTTAAAAACAAGACAAATGGGCAGAATCCCCAGTGCTCTGTGGAGATAAATGGATGCATATGCGAAAGTTGTCTTCTGTGGTGTAGAGAATGCCTCCACAGCAAGCAACACAGAAAAAAGCCTGTTTTTTCTCTTGCCATTGGTAAATGCAATGAGTTCTACCTATAGCCATGCACTGCTAAAGCTTTAAGTAATAACTTTTTTGTAGATTTTCCCAGAAGAAAGTATGTATGTCCTTTAAAACTATAAATTATATTGAAGCAAGTGGATCCCATCTGTTAAGTAAACATTGTGAAGAAAGCTCTTATTTGAATAACCACTAGGCATCATGGAAATTAAGCAATATAATGCAGCTTGATTTTGTTTAGTGATTTCCTTAACAGCCTGTATTTCCTGATGGCTCCTGGCATCAGGAGATTCTATAAAAATGAGATTAGAGAGCGGAAGTCTGGGCTAGAAGCAGGCCCTGGGACTTGTGGAGGGAGTGCTGGGGTCTCTCATCGCTGTGCCTGCTCTCGGTGACACTTGGGACCCAGAGCTGTTGGACAGTCGGGGGCTCGGGCCCAGTTTTTCTTTCTGTGCTCTTGAGTGAAGGTAGGGACCAGGAGAAGCACATGGCAGCTGGCAGGAGTCATCAATAAACACAAAAAGATTATTTATTTACTTTTGAATTCTTTTTGTTTCTTTTTCTTTGGCATAGCTGAGTCTGGCCAAAGGGAATTATGTCTTTGACGCCATAGAACTCACTGACTGATTACTACCAGACAACTGCTATAGTTGGATCAGATAGGAGACTGCTCTCGACCCCACTGTGTTACTGAATGTGTTCTTTCCCTGGTGTTACACTGTGCCTGTGATGATTAGCTCCCTGGACTCCAGCAGCTCAAAGGCTCATTTATAGCTGAAGTAAATAATTTCATTTGTAGTACCAGCAATGTTTGTCTACTGCTACACTAATATGGCAGTAACTTGCCATAGGAAGTGATTTACAGTAAAACTTAAATGAATTAGAAGTAAGTAAACTTAAATCTGAATTCTGTCATGGTAGCCCCATTGTATGTACTTTATAGCCACATGTGGCAAGGGGTTACTGTATTGGACAGTGTAGCCATCCCTGCAGATGTTTCTGTTGGGCACAAAGAAGACAGAAATAAATCATTTTTGAGAATGCTGATCGCACAAAGTGCTCTGGTCAGCACCACCTAGAGACAGAATAAGATGGCTCATGTGACATTGTAATTCCCTCTCTGTTTATCCATGTTTCTGGGTGTCTATTGGAGCAGGGAATTTTGTCCTTGTTTGGTAATAGTGTCACACAGCACAACGCCCGACTCTCAGAGGCTCAATAAGTATTTGTTTCATGTTGCATGAAAAAGAATCAAGAAAATAAGATGACTAGAAAAGAATTCTTGCAGGTGATACAATGGAGTGAATATTTGGGGAGTATAAATAAAATAGCCATTTTCTTATGAAACAGTTGGTCAAACAGTGTCCCAGTGTAGAAAAGTTGAGAGTTGTCCACACTCCAAGGCCTGAAGCCACCTGGCACCAGGAAAGGAAAAGAGCCAGAGCTTAATGGCTCTGTCAAGTTCAGTTGACTGCAATGTGGCAGGGCTGACTGCGGAGTCATGGGGAGGGACACTTCCCTTCTTACGCTTGAAGGAAACTTGGAGCAAGAATCTTTTTCAAAGCATTTAAATTTATTTCCTCTTCCAGAGCTAAGTCATGAATAAAATTAGAGAATGATTGGAAAGTGGTTTAAAGCAAGTTTCATCTTTGGGCTGTGAGAGAGACTGGAGAAGGAATCATTTATACCTATGAGCATAAAGCAGTACTCTAGGTTATAGCACAATAAGGTGCTGCTGTATCTTCCCTGTCTCCTACATTTAGAAAGGATCTTGTGCATAAATAGTGTGTGACAATAGTGCTTATGATAGCAAAGCAAGTGACCCCTTCCTCCCTCTCTCTCTCTTTCTTCCTTTGTTCTTTCCTCTTTCCAAGTGAAGTCTAGGGCATGGGACACAAGTTTCCTTGTTGGCACTGTTGAAGAGTTGAATGTAGAGTTTAGTTGACATTTCTCTTGCCTGTTTGACCACATATATCAAATATGTGGCAGGCACATGGTCACTCAGAGAGCAGACAACTAAGACCTTGAGGGGGGTAATTAATCACAGAATGGAAGTGACTTTTGTTGCTGTCCTTTGGGTGACAATCTAGCCGCTAAGTCATTGCTGCGCTGTCACACCCCACTGTGCTCTTGGCCCTTGGCTGTGTGTGCTGACCCTGGTCTGTGATCATGCCCCGGAGTTGCATGTCATGGAACCAGGACTTCTCTGCCTCAGCCATTAGGCTTCTCTGTGATGTGACTATTTCCTTGTGTTACTATCATGCCGTACCCAGGGATTCATCCATCACAAGATTCATACAGGGAGCAGATTATGGTGACATTCCAGGGACATGTCTGCCACCATTTAAATTCAAGTTTCTGTCCAAAAATATTTTCAGGATGAGTGTGTGTGTGTGTGTGTGTGAGTGTGTGAACTCAGGGTCTTGACACTGAGCTACAGCCCCAATCTTTTAAAGACATTTGTATTTTTATTAGTCCACATTTGCAGTACATAATGATTACATTCCTTGTGGGGCATTGGTACATGTATATTACACATCTTAGTTCTTTTTTATCCCCCCCCCCCCCATCTCTTGGTCCACTTGCCATTTGAAAAAGATTTATCTTCCTGTTTCCTAGTATCTATCTTTTACATTGTTCTTTAAATTATTTATACTTGGGTTTCTCCTAAAAAGAAACCATGCAATATTAAAGCCTGTGTGTCTGATTTATTTCATTCAATATTGTGATCTCAAGGTGCATCCATTTCTCTACAGATGACTCAAATTTATCTTTCTTTATGGCAGAGCAGTGCTCCATTGCATATAAATACCACATTTTCTTTATCCACTCATCTGTTTTTTTTTTTTTTGCTTAAATTCTTTTACTGGTACATTTTAGGTATACAATACATTTACATTTATCATTGGGTGCTTGTATTTTTACATGATGCATCTTGGTTCTTATTTTTTCCCCATTCCCTGCCCTCCCTTCAAACCCTTCACCCTTCCCTATTTACAAAGACTTTGTTTCCATTTTTTCCTTATCTCATCATTTTTCCTTTTCCACTCATCTTTTGAAGGATCTGTAGGCCACTTCCAAGATTTAGCTATTGGAGCTGTGCTGCTATAAACCCAGGCGTGCATATATCACTGAAATATGATGTGTTTACTCTTTCAGGAAGATATCTAGAAGGAGAATAGCTGGGTCAAATGGAATTTCTAGTTTTAGTTTTTTGAGGAATCCCCAGAATGATTTCCATAGTTGATGTACTCGTTTATATTCCTACTGACAAAGTAGAAGGGCTCCTTTCTCCCCACATTCTCAGCTTGGCAGGAGGGACATTTTCTCTGATATTTAGGATGGGAGCTCCTAGAGTGAGGTTCACAAATTGTGTGGTGTCCTGTGACTGAGTCTGGATGTCCCTGAAGTGTTGGACTCTCAGGTTGTCCACACTGGATGTCCAGGAGTTTGTCAACTCCAGATCAGGTTTTCCTACTCTTGCATTGGCCCATTGGGTCAGTTCTGGTGCCAAGGACTCCCTGTATTTGCCTGTTCATCTCTTGAGTCTCAGGAGCACTGGTTTTACCTGGACTCTACTCCTCTTTGGCTCCAAGAAGAGTCTGTTTTACTTTTTCCTTGCTAGCATGAGTGGCAGCCCCCAAGCCCCTCACATGTGGATGTGGAAACTGGAAGGTTCATCCTACCGTGTCCTCCAAATCCAGGTCCATGGAACAGTGCTTGATTCATGCTGTTGAATCTGTGTGGAACGCTATTTATCGGAGAACATTTCTGAAGTTTTTTCTGTGATGACATTTTCTATCATGAAGTGGCTGCTTGAATCATACCAATTTCTTTCAGAATAACTTAAATACAAATTAAATTTGGTCCCTGGATAGTTAACTGAATACATAAGGAAATAGTGAATTATCAGGCCACAGGAAGCATTCAAGGTGGCTCAGGAGGCACTTGGACTTTCATGGTGCTGTGGACCTGCCTCCCAACTCTCTTCAGGGCTCTCACAGATGCCAGTTGGCTTCCAATGAGCAACAATTCTCTCCTGGAGTGGGTAGTAACTTGGATAAGTGAGTCGTGACCAGGGATGGGGCAGGGTCAGGCAGCACACATGGGTGACTAAGTATCCATCGTGAGACTGCGGCATTCTCAGGAGAAGTGTGTGCAGGGTGAACTCCCTGCAGTAGGTAGGGAAGCTGGACATGGCTGCTTTGTAACTGGATCAAGGACCCTCCCTATCCGATGGTAACACTTCCTGATTTCCAGCGTCCACCATGAAGTCACTGCTTCCACTTGCTCTGCCTATCATTCCTGCACTAGGAACTTGGTTTAGGGAGATTATTGTGCAAAAGAAGCACATTAGTCCAGAGTCACGGGGAAGACGGCAAATCACCCCGCTGCAGACAGGCAGGTCTGCCCACGCCCTACTGAGGTCCTGAGTCCCGCAGAAGACACCAAATCACTCCGCTGCAGACAGGCAGCCACCCGGGTCCACACTACAAAGACGCAGAGGACACCAGACCACCAGACCAAGGTACTGAGTCCCGCTGCTCCGGGCCGAGAGGGAGGGGCTTCTGAGCCACTGTCCCACTGCTCCTGGTCCAGAGGAAGGGGCTTCCTGGTCACCATCCCACCCGCTGCTCCCGGCCCAGAGGTAGGGGCTTCTGAGCCATTGTCCCACTGCTCCTGGTCCAGAGGAAAGGGCTTCCCGGCCACCATCCCTCCCGCTGCTCCCAGCCCACAGGAAAGGGCTTTTGGGCCACCATCCCTACTGTTGCTCCTGGCCCCTGTCCCACCTCACCCAGCTCAGAGGAGATAATCCATTGCAGGCGCTAACAGCCTCCCACCCCAGTCAAAATGAGAAAACACATAAATAAGTCTCAAAACCAGACTTCCAGATCACCTACAGCAACCCCAAAGGGAAATGAGGTGGACCACTCTGATACACAAACACCTGGACCCTCTGAACTGGCAACAAAAGGGGGATCTGGAAAAAATGAAATCAGAAATAATTTCTCAGATAACAGGAGAAATTGTGCCCCTAGTGCAAGACATGATTAATAAATCTAGAGAGGAGCTGAGGAACATGATGGAATCCCAACATAGGAAACAAATGGAATCCATAAAACAGATGCAAACAGATTTCCAGGAGATAAAAAACTCCACTGAAAGTCTACACAGCAGAATGAGCCAATGTGAGGACAGAATTTCAGATATAGAAGATAAGATTGCAATTAGTGACCAGGAAAAGAAAAATTGCTTCAAAATTATAAGGGAACATGAGAAATCAATCCAACAGCTGCTAGATGATGCAAAGAAGAATAACATAAGACTGATTGGACTCAATGAAGAAAGAGGAGAGAGTGCGGATGACATAAAAAATCTCTTCACAGAAATAACGGCAGAAAACTTCCCAAGCAGGGGAAAAGAGCTTGACATACAGATAAGTGAGGCATATAGGACTCCAGCTAGCCTTGATAAAAAAAAAATCTACACATAGGCATATAATTGTTAAGATTCCAGAAACTCAATAGAAGAACAAAGTTCTACAAGCAGTTAGAGAAAAGAAACAAATCACATACAAAGGAAAGCCCATCAGAATCACAGCAGACTTCTCAACACAAACCATCAAGGCAAGAAGAGCTTGGGGTGAAATATTCCAAGCCCTAAAAGAAAACAGCCTCCAACCCAGATTGATGTACCCTGCAAAACTATCTTTCAAAATGGATGGAGAAATAAGATACTTTCATGAAAAAGAGCACCTTAGGAACTTCATGAATACCAAACCAGCACTCCAAAGAATTTTACACAACATCCTAGGAACAGACATTGAGGATCACAACCCCAGGAAGCAAAGCAGAATGAACCCATCTGGCATGACAAGAAATTAAATGTAAAGGGGGAGAACCCAACAAAAAGAAAAAGTCATGGCATTGACAAGTCAATATGTTTCAGTTATAACCATCAATGTTAATGGTCTCAATTCACCAATCAAAAGAAATAGACTGGCAGAATGGGTCAAGAAGCAAAATCCAACAATATGCTGCATATAAGAAACACACTTAATTCCGAAGGAAACTCATAGACTGAAAGTTAAAGGGTGGAAAACAATACTCCATGTGACAGGAACCCCCCAAAAAGCAGGAGTAGCTATCCTCTTTGCAGATCAAGTAGATTTCAAACCAACACTAATTAAGAGAGATGAAGAAGGACACTACATCCTTGTAAAGGGAAGAATCCAAGAGGAAGAGATGACAATCATAAATATCTATGCACCAAACACTAGTGTGCCCAACTATACAAAACAAATACTAATGGACATGAAAAATCATATATGCACTAATACAATTGTAGTGGGGGATCTCAACATCCCACTGTCACAAATAGATAGATCAACTAGACAAAAAATAAGTAATGAAATACTAGAACTCAATCAAACTCTTGAACAAATGAACTTAACAGATATTTACAGAGTCTTCCACCCCACAAAATCAGAATACACATTCTTCTCAGCTGCATATGGGTCATTCTCCAAAATAGACCACATACTCACACATAGAACATGTTTAAGTAAGTGCAAAGGAATTGAAGTTATCCCCTGTATATTATCAGACCATAGTGCAATAAAATTGGAGATCCATAGAAAAAGAAACTCAAAAAATTTCATAAACACATGGAAATTGAACAACACACTTCTGAATAACCAATGGGTCACAGAGGAAATTAAAGAAGAAATCAGACAGTTCCTTCAATTAAATGACAATGACAATGCAACATATCGGAATCTGTGGGACACAATGAAAGCAGTCTTACGAGGGAAATTCATAGCAGTGAATACTCATATTAGGAAAACAGAACAAGCCCAATTAAACAACCTGATGCTGAACCTCAAGCTTCTAGAAAAAGTAAAGCAGGACAACCCCAGAGCTCATACAAGGGAGGAAATTATAAAGGTCAGAGGAGAAATCAATGCAATGGAGACTAAGGGAACGATACAAAAAAATCAATGAAGCCAAGAGTTGGTTCTTCGAAAGAATCAACAAAATTGACAAACCCTTAGCCAACCTTGTCAGAAAAAGGAAAGAAAAGGCCCAAATCCATGCAATTAGGAATGAAAAGGGTGAAATGACAACAGACCCAGCAGAAATCCAGAGGATCATCAATACCTACTTCCAGAACCTATACGCCAATAAGATGGACAACACAGAAGAAATGGACAGATTCCTAGATACATATGAATTACCAAAGTTGAACGAAGAAGACCTAAAAATTCTGAACAACCCAATATCAACCAATGGAATTGAAAATGGAATTAAAAATTTATCAACTAATAAAAGCCCGGGCCCTGATGGCTTCACTGCTGAATTCTACAAGACATTTAGAGAGGAACTGCTGCCACTACTCTTTAAACTCTTCAATGAAATTGAAAGGGAAGCAATACTCCAAAATTCATTCCTGGAAGCAAGCATCACCTTGATCCTCAAAGCAGAGAAAGACCCAACTGAAAAACAGAACTATAGGCCAATCTCACTAATGAACATAGATGCAAAAATCCTTAATAAGATAATGGCAAACAGAATGCAGAAGATCATCAAGAAGATCATACACTCTGATCAAGTGGGATTCATCCCAGGGATGCAGGGATCGTTCAATATATGCGAATCAATCAATGTAATACACTGTATCAATAGAGCCAAGGACAAAAACCATATGATTATCTCCATAGACACAGAAAAAGCATTTGACAAAATCCAACATGCATTTATGATAAAAACCTTACAAAAATTGGAATAAATGGTCTCTACCTTGTACTGATAAAAGCCATCTATGAAAAACCAACAGCCAATATCATACTAAATGGTCAAAAACTGAAACCCTTCACAGTAAAATCAGGAACAAGACAAGGATGTTCACTATCAGCACTCTTGTTCAATATAGTTCTGGAAACATTAGCCATGGCAATTAGACAAGAGAAAGAAATAAAAGGAATAAAGACAGGAAATGAAAAAGTCAAATTGTCATTATTTGCAGATGACATGATACTCTATATAGAAGAGCCCAAGAACTCCACCAAAAGTCTTCTGGACTTAATAACCAAATTCAGTCAAGTAGCCGGTTACAAGGTCAACACACAAAAATCAATAGCTTTCCTCTCCCCAAATGACAGACTCACTGAGAGAGAAATAGGGCAAATAATTCCTTTCACAATAGCATCCAAAAAACTGAAATACCTAGAAATCAACCTAATGAAAGAAATCAAAGACCTCTTCTCTGAAAACTATGGCACTCTGAAAAGAGAGATTGAAGATGATATCAGAAAATGGACAGACATCCCCTGCTCCTGGGTAGGAAGGATTAATATAGTGAAAATGGCTATAGTTTCAAAACTACTATATAGATTTAATGCAATTCCAATTGAGATCTCAGCAGCATACTTTATGGACCTTGAGAAAACAATCCAAAAATTCATTTGGAACAAGAAGAGACCCAGAATATCAAAAGCAAATCTAGGTAACAGAGACATGGCAGAGGGTATCACAATCCCCAACCTGCAATTCTACTACAAAGCTACTGTGATAAAAACAGCATGGTACTGGCACACAAACAGACTTCAGGACCAGTGGAACAGATTAGAAGATGCAGAAACAATGCCAGACACACTCAGCCATCTCATCTTCAATAAAGGAGATAACACCCTCACTGGAGGAAAGATAACCTCTTTAATAAATGATGCTGGAAAAATTGGGCTTCAACTTGCCAAAGATTAAAACTAGACCTATATCTCTCACCATGCACTAAAGTAAAATCAAAATGGATTAAAGATCTAAATATTAAAACAGAAACTCTGAACCAGTTGGAACAGAGATTAGGTAGAACCCTTGAAAACATTGGTGTAGGAAAAGATTTTATGAACAAAACCTCAGTTGCCCATGAACTAGCACAAACAATCCACAAGTGGGATCTCTTCTTATTAAAAGGCTTCTGCACAGCAAGAGAAACCACCAGCAGTGTAAAAAGACAACCCACAATGTGGGAAAAAATCTTCACCTGCTCTTCCTCAGACAAAGGTCTACTATCTCGAATCTATAAAGAACTTAAAAAGATCAGACCTCCCAAATTTAAAGACCCAATCCAAAAATGGGCATCTGAAATGAACAGACATTTCTCAGACAAAGAAGTAGAAATAGCAAATAAATACATGAAAAAATGTTCAACATCACTGATCATTTGAGAGATGCAAATGAAAACAATGCTGAGATTCCACCTCACCCCAGAAAGAATGGCTGCTATCATGAAATCAACCAATAACAAATGCTGGCAGGGCTGTGGGGAAAGAGGAACCCTGCTCCACTGCTGGTGGGAGTGTAGACTGGTGCAACCACTGTGGAAATCAGTATGGAGATACCTCAAAGAACTAGAACTGGAAGTCCCATTTGACCCTGCTATTCCACTGCTCATTATCTTCCCCAAAGAATTAAAAGAATCATACCACAGTGATATATGTGTGCCCATGTTCATAGCAGCACAGTTTGTAATAGCTAAAGCTTGGAAACAGCCCAAATGCCCATCAACTGGAGACTGGATAAAGAAAATGTGGTTTGTAAATAAAATGGAGTACTACTCAGCCATAAAAAATGAGAAATTAGAGACATTTATTGCTAAATGGATGCACATTGAGGTGATACTCTTAAGTGAAATAAATAGGACACATGTGTATAAATACTGAATAGTTTCTCTAGTGTGAGAAACTGAAAGTGTAAATAAGGAGTAAAGTGTATAATTGGTAATGTGAAATAGGAAGAAAAGGGGCAAAGGGGAAGGAAGTGGGAGGGCTAGGGGAAAGGATAGAAGGGAATGGGATTAATATGAGAAAATGGAAAAATAGGAACAAAATCTTTGTAAACAGGGAGGACTGGAGGGGTTGAAGGGAGGGCTGGGCAAGGGTGAAAAATGAGAACCAAGAGAAACTATGTAAAGGTGCAAATTTCCAATGATGAATGTCCTTATTTTGTATACCTAAAATGTACCAATGATTAGAATGAATAATCGATAATGTAAAATAGGAAGAAAAGGTCCAAAGGGGTAGGGGTAGTGGGAGGGGCAGGGGAAAGGAAAGAAGGGAAAGGAAAAATGATGAGCAATGGAAAAAATGGAAATAAAGTCTTTGTAAATAGGGAAGGGTGGAGGGTGTGAAGGGAGGGCTAGGAATGGGGAAAAAATAAGAACAAAGATGCATCATGTAAATGTACAAGTTCCCAATGAGAAATGTAATTGTGTTGTATACCTACAATGTACCAATAAAAGAATTTAATTAAAAAAAAAAAAGAAGCACATTAGTGAAGTGATTAAATATTTATACTGGGTAACTGGCAGGTGCTCATGGTTAGTAGATGAAGTTGTTTTGAACTGATGTGTTTGCTTTCTAAGTCAGATGGGTCGTAGGCTTCTCTTTCGATTTCAACAACAGAGTGTGATGTATGGAACAAATTCTTGTTTTGCAAAGCTAATGCCTGTATTTTAAGTAATTTGCAAATGAGATGCCTCAGTCACTGGTGAAGTATGTTATTAGAGTTCACGAGCATTTAATGTTGTTACAGAAGTTCTCCACAGCAGATAGGGGAAAGATGGATGTGTTGATTGTGCTATGTTTAGAAATCAGAGTCCAAGTCTATTACATTAGTTCCACAGTTTGCAGAATATGAATCCATGGAGGGTGAAGATTTGGAAGATCTGAAGTATATTATATCAAGGCACTCAACTAGGCCAGCCTCTAAAACAGTAACTGATCCTAGTAAGCATTTTATAGCACTAGTTTAAAAAATTATTTTATTATACATTATTATTTATATTATATTATATATTATTTATATATACATTACAGTATTTTATGTTATCTTCTCAACTATAATTCTCAGTCTGAATAATAGCATATAGTTGATGTATTTATTTATTTTTAATTTATTTTATTGGTACATTTTTGATATACATGATGGTAACATTCATCATGGGGAATTTGCACCTGTACATATATATCTTGCTTCTCTTTTTCCCATTCCCCTCCCCTCCCTCAACTCCTCTTCCCCTCCTTATTTACAAAAGCTTTGTTTCCATTTTTTTCCTTCTATTCTCTTTTTTATTTCTTGTCCCTTCCTTCCTTTCCTCCTCACTCCTTTCTTGTTCCCCTTCCAATTTGAACATTTTCTTTCCAATTCCCAATGTCAGTTATACATTTTGGTCCTTATTTGTACTTTTGGTTTCTCACACCAGAGAAACAATGTGGCATTTAGACATGTGTGTCCAATTTATTTCATCTAAAAGTATGGCCTCAAGGTGCATCCATTTACCTAGAAATGTCTCAAACTAATCCTTTTTTATTGCAGAGTAGTACTCCATTGTATAAAAAAATCCACATTTTCTTTATCTAGTCATTGGTCGATGGATATTTGGGCTGTTTCCAAGATTGAGTTATTATGAACTGTGCTGTTATAAACATGAGTGTGCATATATCACTGTGGTATGCTGCTTTTAATTCTTTTGGGAAGATAACAAGAAGGGAAATATCTGGGTCAAATGGAACCTCTAGTTTTAGTTCTTTGAAAAATCTCCACACTGATTTCCACAGTGGTTGCACCAGTCTACATTCCCACCAACAGTGGACAAGGGTTCCTTTTTTCCCCTACAGCTCTGCCAGTATTTGTTATTGGTTGATTTCTTGACAGTAGCCACTCTTTTTGGTGTGAGATGGAACCTCTGTATTTTAATTTTCATCTCTTGAATGACCAGTATTAAAGCTTGTGTTTAGATTGCTCCCCAAAGCCTCATCTAGTCATAGGTGGGACTTTTTCAGAGGTGGCTGGATCTAGAGTGTGTGATTCTGTAACTGATTCATGGTGCAATGCTAGACTCAAGGGCACTAGGATTAAAAGTGTGAGTGCTACCCTTCCTAAGTAGTCCAGATAAAATAAAAGGGCAGAGAGACCCTGTTAAGGTCCCTTGTTACTTTTGCTACCTTGTGGGTGCCATGAACTGTTCTCCTCTGTGATGCCCCTCTGCCATGTGCCCCTCTGCCTTGGAGCCAGCTGATTATGGACTGAAACCTCTACAAACTGTGAGCTAAATAAGCTTTTCCTCCCTTAACTTTGGGTGTCAGGTATTTTGTCTCAGCAACAAGAAAAGTAACCAAGACAACCAGTGATGATGAACATTTTTTCATATACTCATTTGCCATTTCTACTTCTTCATCTGAGAAGTGTCTATTCATTTCAGATGTCCATTTTTGGATTGGGTCTTTAAATTTGAGGGGTCTGAGTTTTTAGAGTTCTTTATATATTCTAGATAATAGTCCTTTATCTGATAAATAGCTGACAATATTTTTTTCCCATTGTGGGTTGTCTCTTCACTCTGTTGGTGGTTTCTCTTGCTGTGCAAAAGCTTTTTCATAAGATGAGATCCCAGTTATTTATTCTTTGTGATATTTCCTGTGCAATTGGGGTTTTGTTTATAAAGTCTTTGCCTACCTCAATGTCTTCAATATTTCTACCTAACCTATCTTCCAGCAGGTTCAGTGTTTCTGTTTTAATATCTAGATCTTTGATCCATTTTGATTTTAATTTAGTGCATGGTGAAAGATATGGGTCTAGTGTTAATATTCAGCATGTGGAAAGCCATTTTTTCAGCATCATTTATTAAAAAGGCTATCTTTCTTCCAGTGAATGTGTTTGGCTCTTTTGTCAAAGATAAGGTAGCTGAGTGTGTTTGGAGTTGTTTCTGCATCTCCTAATCTGTTCCATGGACCCTTGGGTCTGTTTTTTTTTCCCCCAAGGCTATGCTGTTTTTATCACAATAGCTTTGTAGTATAATTTCAAGTCAGGGATTATGATGTCTCTGCCTTGCCTTTGTTGCCCAGAATTGCTTTTGCTATTCTAGGTCTCTTCTGATTCCAAATGAATTTTAGGATTTTTTCTCCAATTCTGTGAAATATACTATTGGTATTTTGATAAGGATTGCATTAAATCTTTATAACAATTTTGAGAGTATGGTCGTTTTCACTATATTGGCTCTTTCTACCCCCAAACAAGGGATATCTTTCCATTTTCTGATATTCTCTTCTGTCTCCTTTTTCAGAGAACTGTAATTTTCATTGTAAAGGTCTTTTACTTCCTTCATTTGATTGATTCCTAGGTATTCAATTCTTTGGATGCTATTGTGAAAGATGTCCTTACTTTCTCTCTCAGTGAACTTGTTATTTGCATACAGGAATGCTATTGATTTTTGAGTATTGACTTTGTATCCAACTATGCCACTGAATTTGGTTATTAACACTACAAATTTTTTGGTGGAGCTTTTGATGTCTCCTATGTAGAGTATCATGTCATTCCCAAATAATGATAATTTAACTTTTCCCTTTCCTATCTTTATTCCTTTTGTTTCTTTCTCCTGTCTAATTGTTCTCGCTAATGTTTCCAGAACTATATTGAATAAGAGTGGTGACAATGGACATCCTTGTCTTGTTCCTGATTTTAGTGTGAAAACTTTCAGGTTTTATTCATTTAGCATGATGTTGGCTGTTGGTTCATCATAGATGGCTTTTATCAGATTGAAATAAAGACCATCTATTCCAATTTCTGTAGGGTTTTTATCATGAATGAGTGTTGGAATTTTTCAAATGCCTTTACTTCATCTATTGAGATGATTGTATGGTTTTTGTCCTCATCTCTGTTAATATGGTATATTACCTTTATTGATTTGTGTATGTTGAACCTTCTCTGCATCCCTAGATGAATCCTACTTGGTCATGGTGTATAATCTTCTTAATGATTTGCTCCATTCTGTTTGCTAATATCTTAGGAATTTTGCATGTATGTTCCTTAGGGAGATTGCTCAGTAATTTTCTTTTTGGTTGGATCCTTCTCTGGCTTTGGTATCAGGGTAATGCTTGCTTCTTGGAATGAATTAGGGAGTATTGCTTCTCTTTCAATTTCATGAAAGAGTATGAGGAGTTGTGGCATTAAATTTTCTCTAAAATTCTTGTAGAATCCAGCAGTGAATCTGTCAGGACCTGGGCTTTTCTTTATTGGTAGGTTTTTAATTACATATTCAATGTCATTGACTAATATTGGGTTATTCAGAATTTCTATATCTTCATGCTTCAACTTTAGTAATTTGTATGTATCTAGGAATCTGTCCATTTCTTCTGCATTTTCCATCTTATTAGAATACAGGTTCTCAAAGTAGGTACTGATGATCTTCTGGATTTCTGCAGGGTCTGTTGTAATTTCACTCTTTTCATTCCTAATTGCATGGATTTGAATCTTTACTTTTTTTTGATAAGGTTGACCAAGGCTTTGTCAATTTTATTTAATCTTTGGAAGAACCAATTCTTTGATTCTTTGTACTGTTTTCTTAGTCTTAATTGCATTAATTTTTGCTCTGCTCTTTATAATTTTCTCCCTTGTATGAGCTTTGGGGTTGTCTTGATCTTCTTTTCCTAGAAGGTTGAGCTTCAACATTACGTTGTTTATTTGAGCTTGCTCTGTTTTTCTGCTGTGGGAATTCACTAATCTTAATTTCTCTTGTAGGACTGCTTTCATTGCATACTATAAGTTCCAGTATGTTGTATTTGCATTATTGTTTAATTGTAGAAACTGTCTGATTTTTCTTTAATTTCATCTGTGAACCATTGGTTGTTCTGTAGAGTGTTATTTAATTTCCATGTGTTTATGAAGTTTTTGTGGTTTCTTTTGCCATTGATTTCCAATTTCATTGGACTATGGTCTGATAATATACATGGGATAATTTCAATTCCTTTGCATTTACTTAAGCATGTTCTGTGGGCTGGTATGTGGTCTATTTTGGAGAAAGTCCTGTGTGCAGCAGAGAAGAATGTGTATTTTGATGTTGTGTGGTGGAACACTCTGTAGGCATCTATTAAGTCCATGTGTTCAAAAGTTTGTTTTTTTCTGAGCTTTCTTCATTGGTTTTCTATTTGTGACAGTATGGTATTGAGGTTCCCCATTACAATTGTATTAGTGCTTATTTGAATTTTCATGTGCATCAATATTCATTTTACATAGTTGGGTGTGCTGGTATTTTGTGAACATATATTTGATTGTTATCTCTTCCTCGGATTGTACCCTTTACAAGGATGTAGTGACCTTCTTTGACTCTCTTAATCAGTCTTCTCTTGAAATCCACTTTGTTTGCAAATAGCATAGCTACCCCTGCTTTTTTTTCTGGGTTGCTGTCACATGGAGTATTGTTTTCCATCCTTTGACTTTCAGTCTATAAATTTCTTTTTGAGTTAAATGTGTTTCTTGTATGCAGCATATTGTTGGATCTTGTTTCTTGATCCATTCTATAGTCTGTTTCTTTTGACTGGTGATTTGAGACCATTTTACATTGGTTATAACTGATATATATTGACTTATCCTTGTCATGTTATTTTCCTGTTGTCAGTTCCCTTTTCCCCCTGTTTAATTACTTCCCTTCCCTTGTGGATTCATTCTGTTGGGGTTCATGGAGTTGGAGCCCTCATTATTTCTTTCTAGAATGTCCTTAAAAACATTTTGGAGTGCTGGTTTGGTGGTCATGAATTTCTTCAGGTGTTCTTTGTCATGAAGTATATTATTTCTCCATTCATTTTGACAGATAGTTTTGTGGGGTACATTAATCTGGGCTAGAGTTTGTTTTCTTTTAGGGCTTGAAATACTTCACTCCAAGCTCTTTTTTTTCCCATTAAGTTTATTGGTACATTTTCGGTACAAAATACAGTTACATTCATCATTGGGATGTTGTACCATTACATGAATATCTTGATTCTTATTTTTTTCCCCTTCCCCTGCCCTCCCTTCACCCCCTCCACCCTTCCCTATTTGCAAAGACTTTGTTTCCATTTTTTTCTTTTTCTCATACTTTTTCTTTTCCTTTTTTTCCTTTCTCCTACCCCTCCCACTTCCCCTGCAACTTTGGACCTTTTCTTCCTGTTACACAATATCAATTATATATATTTTTAAATTACAATATCAAGATCTAGGAGATATTACCACAGATTTTACAGAATTTAAAAGGATATAGAAAACATATTTCAAAAATCTGTTTTGAAATAAATTTGACAACTTCTAAGAAGTAACTTGGAAGACAAATTAATGAAACTAACTCTGGAGGAAATATAAAATTTGAATAGCACCTATTAAAGAAAGTGTATTCCAAGCTTGAAAACCTACCTATATGACAACAGCAGGCCCATAAACATTTTAACTGATAAATTATATCAAACAAAGCAGAAAAAAGAAGGAACACTTCTCTCCTCATTTTAGGAAATCAACATTGTGCTAATCCTAAAACTGGATAAAGATAATAGAAGAAAAAAGTATGAACATAGATAGAAATTTGTTTAACAAAACAAACTCTTAGAAGTCAGATCTGGCAGTATGTAGAAAGTGGTTTTGTTATAGGGATGGCAGTGTTGGTTCAGCATTGGAAAATCCACCCCCAAAAGTCATCATTTTAACAGAGGAAAGGAAAAAGCCATATGATCCTGTCACTAGTTGGAGAAAAAGAATCAAACTAAATTCTACAGCTGTTCATGATAAAAGCCATCAGGAGACTAGAAGTAGAACAGAAAATTCTCAACAGATTAAAGACATGTACTCCATACTTTCAGCAAGAAGGCCTTATATGAATGGAGAAGATATAATGCTTTCTCCTTAAGGTGGGGAACAAGGGCAGATATGCTTACTCTTTATCTGTCCATTAAATTTTGAAACCTAGGCCCCACCAAAATAGTCTGGCAATAAAATGACACAACTATAAAAGGATTGGCAAGTTAGAAGCAAAATCTTTATATGTAGATGAAATGATCATCTACAGAGAAAATACTAAGAAATCTCTAGGAGCCCCTAGAACTTGTATTTAAATTTAGCAGGATTAGAAAACACAAGGTATATATAAAAATTCAGACCTGTGCATACTTGCTATAAATGAAGAATTGGATCTTGAAATTTAAAGTTATGTAGGAGTACAAAGGACCTAGAAAAGTTTTAAAAAAAGTGTTGGAAGACATTTAGTACCTAATTTTAAGACTTCTTCTAAAGCTACAGTAATCAAGGCAGTGTTGGTGTAAGGAAAGACATATAAATCATTGGAATAAAACAGAGAATGTAGAAATAGAACCACACATGTATGGTTCACTGAGTTTTGAAAGATTATTTAACGTTAGCATTTTATAGAATATAAACTCAATTCAGGAGCAGAGGAAGAGATAGTGTTTTCAGCAAATGGCACTAGAACACCTGGTATCCGTATATAAAAAATTAACCCCTTATTTCCATACATAAAAATAATTTGAAGGGATCTATGAACTTAAATAAGAAAGCCTAAAAGTATAAAACTTTAAGAAGAAATTATAAGGGAAAATGTTTATGAATTCAGGGTAGGCAAGAACTACCTAGTACACAAAAGACATGATGTATAAAAGAAAAAAATTGATAAATGAGATTCCATCAAAATTTAGAACTTTAAATGACATCATTAAAATGAAAAGTAGTCCTTAAACAGACCATATTTACAATGCATATAACCTATGACCAGAATATAAAAAGAATTCTTAGAGCTCATTAATAGACAACCCAATTAAAAAGTAGATATAAGAAGATGATAAATAGCCAGTACAGCACAAGTAAAGGTGTGCAACTCTATAATCAGAAAAATACTAATCAGTACAATAACAAGATTGAATTATACACTCATTAGGGAGATGAAGTTAAAAGTTTTAAAAGCCTTGTCATGACTTTTTCTTTTTGTTGGATTCTCCCCCTTTGTGTTTAATTTGTCACATCCAATGAACTCATTTTGCTGGGTTTCCTGGGGTTGTGATCCTCATTGTCTTTTCCTAGGATATTGTCTAAAATTTTTTGAGTGCTGGTTTGATATTCATGAAGTTCCTGAGGTGCTTTTTATCATGAAAGTATCTTATTTCTCCATCAATTTTGAAAGATAGTTTTGCAGGGTACATCAATCTAGGTTGGAGGCTGTTTTCCTTTAGGGCTTGAAATACATCACTCCAAGCTCTTCTTGTATTGAGGGTTTGCATTGAGAAGTCTGCTGTGATTCTGATGGGCTTTCCTTTGTATGTGATTTGCTTCTTTTCTCTCACTGCTTGTAGAATTTTGTTCTTCTGTTGGATTTCTGGAATTCTAACTATTATATGCCTGTGTGTAGATTTTTTTGATTAAGCTTAGCTGGAGTCCTATATGCCTAACTTATCTGTATGTCAAATTCTTTTCCCCTCCTTGGGAAGTTTTCTGCCATCACTTCTGTGAAGAGTTTTTTTTATGTCATCTGCACTCTCTCCTCTTTCTTCATTGACTCTAATCAGTCTTGTATTATTCTTCTTTGCATCTTCTAGCAGCTGCTGGATTGATTTCTCGTGTTCCTTCACAATTTTAAAGCAATTTTTCTTTTCCTGGTTACTAATTGCAATCTTATCTTCTATATTTGAAATTCTATCCTCACATTGGTTCATTCTGCTGCACAGACTTTCGATGGAGTTTTTAATCTCCTGAAAATCTGTTTGCATCTGTTTTATGGATTCCATTTGTTTCCTATGTTGGGACTCCATCATGTTCCTCAGCTCCTCTATTTTTTTAATCTGTGTCCTCTCTATATTTATTAATCATGTCTTGCACCATGAACACAATCTTTGTTGTTATCTAAGTAATTATTTCTGATTTCATTTTTCCCAGATCCTCTTTTGTTGCCAGTTCAGAGAGTCCAGGTGACTGAGTATCAGATTGTTCCATCTTGTTTCCCTTTGTGGTTGCTGTAGGTGATCCAGAAGTCTGTTTTTGAGGCTTGTTTATGTGTCTTCTCATTTGCACAGGGGGTTGTGTGCTTCTGGCGCCCATGTGGCTCACCTTCTCTGCCCTAGGAGCTTGGGATGGCAGTGGGGGAGCTTCCTTCCGGGTGCTGGGACTGGCTCAGCTTCTCTGCCCTAGGAGCTTGGGATGGTGGTGGGGGAGCTTCCTTCCAGGTGTTGGGACAGCTTCCTTCCAGGTGCTGGGACTGGCTCAGCTTCTCTGCCCTAGGAGCTTGGGATGGCGGTGGGGGAGCTTCCTTCCTGGTGCTGGGACTGGCTCACCTTCTCTGCCCTAGGAGCTTGGGATGGTGGCAGGGGAGCTTCCTTCTGGGTTCTTGGACTGGCTCACCTTCTCTGCCCTAGGAGCTTGGGATGGTGGTGGGGGAGCTTCCTCTCCAAGCTCTTCTTGACTCGAGGGTTTGTGTTGAGAAGTCTGCTGTGAGTCTGATGGGCTTTCCTTTATATGTGATTTGTTTTTTTTTCTAACAGCTTTTCATATTCTGTTCTTGTGTTGAATTTCTGGAATCCTATTATATACCTTGGTGAAGATTTTTTTGATCATGGCTAATTGAAATTCCATATGCCTCACTTATCTATGCTTGCAAAACACAACCTAGAAAATGACAAACTGTGGTAACTATTAATTTGCCACTTTTAACTGGATCAACTAGATTTGTGATTATTTAACAAAGTCTAAAGCAAACCAGAATATTGTATACAGTAAATATGCCCTCAGTATGGGAATTTTATCCTCAGGGGAGAAAATTTAAAATGGGTGAGGGGAAAAAATATAGAAATAGAAGAGGAGAAAGAGATTAGAAGGAAGGCTGGAGGACAAAGGAAGATTACAGGAACTTTGGGAAACTGGTGAAGAAGACAGGAGGGAAAGAGAGAAGGAAGAAATGAAAACAAGAACAGAACAGTATGACAACAACAACAAAAAAACTAGAAACAATGTTCACACATATGAAAACCAGAATAAACAATCAAGAAAAAAAAACAAAAATAGGAGAAAAGAAGAAAAAAAGTCCATTTCAGGGTGTGTCTCTGCTGTCACTGGTAGACTGAGCCAGCAGACAGACCTCAGATCCATGTTGGTTAATCCCAGAAAGCCAGCTGTAGATTTGCCTGAATTACTCACCAGCCACTGAAGTCTGCTGGGACCAGTGATCCATTCCACAGGTACGTTTCTCTGTGGAGGCTTCTGGGGATGCCAGTAGTCACCATGCAACTGCAGGTTCGAAGTGGCCCTCCCATGTTGCCAGTCAGGTCTCAGGGAGACAGTGCCACTTGCCACCTCCTTCTTCTGCACTGAGAGCTCTCTCTTCACTTTCCCTGTAGGCTTCAGTTCTCACTTCAAATCCTTTCTGGATCCCAGCGACCCACTTTCCTCTGTCTTCTCTTCCTCACATTGCTATATTCCAGTGGCTGGATTCCAAGTCTCAAAAAGGCTGTTTCTCTGCTGTTGACCACTTTATCACCTTCCTTGGAGACTGCATTTATTTATTTTTAAACTCCTTATTAATAAGATTATTTCTGAGGTTTTATTCCTATGTTATATTTCAATGGGTATATTTCTGCATGCTGTACTTCTTTTAACAAATTTAAAATATCCATACTGCCTTAGTTACATATTACAATTTGTGGAACAAATAAACCCCAAACTTTGGTGGTTCAACCAAATAGCTATGTATGTTCTATTCATCTAATGGACCAGTTCCGATTTTGCTTAGTGGGCCCTTTCCTTCTGAGGGCAATAGGAAACTTCAGCCCAGAAAGCACACATGCAGAATGAGTAATGGTAAAGTGACTATAAATCTATGCCAGCATGCTAGTCTGGTTAATGTTTTTGCATATATTTTTCTAGACATTTAAATGTGCAGTTTTAGAACAGAACTTTTAGGAGTCCCTTGACTTGCATATTTTTCCATTTTTTTCATCCTTTTATTACACTTTGGCTTTCTCTTCTGGTTAAACCTATCACCCATGTAATTTCATTGAATATCAAATCTCTACCAATATTTTAATATATTTTATTGGCATTTTGCCCATTTCCTACTATATTTAGGCATAGGTTTTTATATCTTAAGAGATATTGACGACTTCCTATCATTAGGTAACAAATACATTTTTAAGTTTTGTTGTCTATAGTTTAATTTTGTTTGTAGAAATTTTTGTTTTTAATTTTTATACAGCTAAGTTGATCACCTTTTAGTTCCTTTTTCTTTTATAAATTTAGGATTTGACAACATGATTTTAAAGTCTTTTCCATTTCACTATGAAAATAAATCTTGTATCATTTTGTTATACTTTCTCATACATTGACTGATAAGCTTTTCATTTAGGATTAGCAATCATATTTTCATTTTGAAGTCTATATTTTATGGTAATAAAATATATCTTTTCTTTATGTACTATTTTCTTCCTTGAATTTTTAATGTTCCTGATATTATAATACCACCTAGAGTGTTATTTATTGTTTTGAAAAATCTTTTATTTCTCATTTGGCTTATTCTTATATTTTGGCTTTAAGCTGTTTAAAATGAGGGTTTTTTGGTATAAGAAACTTATTTTTGATTTTATTTTAAGCCAATTTAATGTTTTTGAGATTATAAGGCTATTTCATGGACTTTTATTATAACTATTTCATCTTACCATTTTCATATTGTTTATGCTGTTTTTCTGTCATTTCTATTTCTAGCCATTATATTTAGATATTTTTCTGTACTGTTTCTTCTTTATTGTTTGGAAGTGTATTATTATTTTTAATTCCATTAGTGCAGATGTTCCTAGCTGATGGACCTCAGATAAATTTGTTATGCTTTAAAATGTAGTTAGCTGGATAGATTTTTCAAAGGAATTCAAATTTCTATAGCTTCTTGAAAAGTTGCAAAAAGGGAAAATTTGTGCTTCACCCAGTGCATCAGCAACCAACAGGAGCTGATAAAAGGCCCAGAGCCCTTTCCTGGGGCAGGTGTTTTCCACACTGGATGTCAACAGTTTGGATGGTCACTGTCACTATCAGGTGCTGGGTGTCATCACCCTGCAAAGTCAGTCATTTGGATCTTTGTGGGCTGGAGCTTAGGTTCAATCTTTGCCCTTCTTCCTCCATTTGTTAGAGGTATACATGAACAGCATCTTCTGAAGCCTAATTATTTTCAACACAACCTGTGTGGAAGCCATCCTTATTGGAGCTGGTTGTTGCCAGATGCATGAGTTCGTGCATGTCACAGCAGCTTCACAACACACTTCCTGTGCTTTTGTTTCTCATATCAAGTGTTGAGGAATAGTGTAGACATTTGTTATTTTTATTGTACAATTTGTGGAATACTGATAAATCTGTACAATCACAAAATCACCATAACCAAGATACAGAATAATTCTATGATCAAGTAAATTCATGCTCCAGTGAAATCTATTCCTCATCCTTCCAGTAACTGGCATCCACAAATATGGTTTCTATTCCTTGACTTTTGCTTTTTTTTACATTATACACACCCAATCACACAGCATGTATTTTTGTTTCTACTTTCTTTCATTTAGCCTAGCGCTTTAGTGATTCATCTCTGTGCATTCTTTTCCTTTTTATTGCTGGATAGTATTCCATTGCATGGGGTACCACTTCTAGTTTATCCACTCACCAGTGATAGACATTTGGGTTGTTTTGAATTTTTGACCAGTTTGAATCAAAATGCTATGAAGATTCACAAACTAATATTTGTGTGGACATATGTTTTAACTTTTCTTGGGTAAATATCTCAGAGTGATATTGTTAGGCCATTTTTAAAGTATGTTTAACTTCATAAGAAACTGCCCAACTAGTTTTTTAGATTGGTTGCAACATTTTCCATTCTCAGGAGCAAAGTCTGTGATTTCTGATTGCTCTGGTGAGTAGCATCTCATTGGGATGTACATCTGCATCACTCAGATCACTAATGATAATGGGCCTCTTTTCATATGATTATTTATATGATTGGTCAGATAAGCGTCTTCTTTGGTGAAGAATCTGTTCAAACTCTTCAGTGTTCTTTATTAGGGATTTAAAAGTATTATTAAGCTGTGAATCTTCTTTATAAGCCTTGGAAACACAAATATTTTAAAATTTATGATGTATTTTGTAAGTATTTTCTTCCATTCAATCTAAAGCTTATGTTTAAGTTTTTAATAGCATCTATTAAAGAACAGAATTTTTTTTTTAGTACCACGGATCAAACTTGGGACCTTGTGCTTGAGAGGCAGGTGACAGAACCACTGAGCTCAATCCCTGGTCCCAAGACCAGAAATTTTGATGTAGTCCACCACACTGATGTTTTCTTTTATGTTTTTTGTTTGTATGTCCTAAACAATTCATGATTAATCTCAAATAACAAAGAATATCTCATATTTGTTTTCAAGAAATTTGTAGTTTTAGTTTTCAGCCTTAAGTCTATGTTTTATGAATTGCTAACCTTTCTGTGTAGTGTTAGGTAAGGATTGAAGTGTATTTTCTGTTGCTTTGTATCATTTTGCAAAAGGAAGTCTTTTCTAACTGCTTGTCATTATCATCAAATACCAAGTAGCCATGTATTTGTGAGCCTTTTTGTAATATTTGTTTTGGTGTTGATCCATATAATTATTCTTAAGTCAATAACTCCTGTTTTAATGTCTAAAGCTTTATACTAAAATTTAAAATCAGGTAGTAGAAAGCCTGTCATGTTGTACTGCATTTTAATTATTGCTGCGGTTATTCTAAGTTTTTTGTTTCTCTACATGAATTTTAATCATTTTAATTCATAGATTTTAAAGCTGGCTACTTTTTCAATGGGGACTGCTTTGAATCTATACATAAATCTGGGGACAACTGACATATTAACAATATTCAATGTTCTTGTATTATTGTTCTTTTTGTTTTGTTTTGGTTTTTGAGGCAGGGTCTCCCTTTGTAGTTCAGGCTAGCCCTGAACTCACTATGTAGCCAAGGTTGGCCTCAAACTCACCATGATTCTCCTGCCTCAGGCTCCTGAGTCCTGGGATTACAAGTGTGCACCACCATGCCCGGCTTGTGTTATTGTCTCGAATGTTCTTGCATGTTCGTGTGACCATGAACATGGTATACATCTTTGTTAATGTAAGTCTTCAGTAGTTTCTCTACCCAACACTTGTAGTTTTCATGGTTCTACTGCAGTTTCTTAAAGACTGTTATTTTGTGCTCTTTTGAAGACATCTAATATTCTCCAATTACTGTGAAGATTTTAAAAAAGAAAACTGATTTTTCTAAATATTGTGGTATCCATCTGCGGGCAGGGAGGTGATACTCTCAGTGGTGAAAAGAAGTTTAACTTAGAATATACAGTGATACCTTGGTTATCAAACTCAGTTTGTTCCAAATTTGTGTTTGAACACTGAAAAGTTCAAGAACTGAACATATTCTTCACATAAGAAATGATGGAAAACCAAATAATTGGTTCTGAGGTCCCAAAGCTACACATATAAATTCATTTTTCCAGGATTTTAACAAATTTCACAATGATTTCTTTCTTTAACTCTGTCAGGATTCTCTGTTTTCCTCTTAGCTTTACTTTCTCTGGTGCCACTGTTTCAGTATTTTACACAAATAGAGAACACAAAGAAAGCACAATGATGAGTGTTTTAATGCACTAACAAAAACACTGTACACTGTCTGTGGAACAGCAGCTCTTAGACTGAACCACCACCCCATGTGACCTCAGTGAGATACGCTGTGTGACTCACTTTGGGCCAATACAGGTTTTATCAAGTTGAATTTTTGTTTGACTATTGAGCAACGTTATGAACACCAAGCAGATTTTTTTTTAACTTTGCAGTTCAAGCAATGGAAAGTTTGACTTTGGAGCTGTGAGACAACTGAAGTAGTACTGCGTTTTGAAAATAGTGCTAATAAGATTTAGCAGAGGGTAAGCTGTAAGATATATAAGTAAGCAAAAAATCAAAGTATTGTCCTAAGTAATGGCACAATTGTTGATGTTGTTTTCTAGAATAGATACCTTCTTGATATCTGTCAGTCAGTGCATAGTTACAGATAACAGATTCTTTTAATTCTTTTAAACACAAACTGATCTGAAACGGGAATTGACTCGTGGACTCTGGGTCAAGTGTTGAAGATTGACTTCAGAATTACTGTCCTGGCTACTGGCTCTGGAGTTAGGATTTCTTCACATCAGCTTGCTCTTCAGGCCAGGAAATCTGTGCCATAACTGAACTCCTGGAACATACTGGAGCTACAAGATTTGTGCTAGTAAGATGTGTGATTTGTGTCATTGCCTCTTTCCTCAGTTAGCTTAGTTCCTAGTTGAAGACTTGCATGAGGATATCTGAATGTCACAGCCTAAAACCACACTAGAGTCCATCTCAAGGCAGTCTGGCAGAAGCAGCTTTTAACTTGTCAACTTTTGCCATTCAAACTTGCTGTTACAGTGTCTTCCCAAGAAATTGATCTGGGCTCCAAACTGGAGAACAGTCAATGTGTAGAGACTTTCCTAAACTCCTTTACATCAACTTCAATCCCAGCAAATTTCCTTGCTGGTACCTAAATATGGAAAAGAGACAAGTTCATTTACTAACACAGTTCCTTGAAAAAATAAAATACTGGCTCTTTCTTTGAAGTGTAATTCCATACTCCAACTACCCAATCCTTGAAGGGAGCTCTTTTGGATCAAGGATATGAGGTTCTAGTGGAGACCCAGTTGGTAGTGGGTAGCTTTTTCTCCCTCCAGTTTTAAATTTTTATTAGTACATGCTCCCAATATATATTGATTACATTCCTTGTGGGTTGTTGGAACATGTACGTGACACATTTTAATCCTTTTATTCAAACCTACCCTATTCTCCCTCCCTTCACCTCTTAATCACCTTGCCATATGAGAATGATCTATCTATATACTTATTATTTATCCATTATTTTGCTCTTTACTTACATTTTGGTTTTCTCATGTAAGAGAAACTATGGAATATTTAAGGTTATGTGTCTGGTTTATTTAACTTAACATTATGGTCTCGAAATACATCCATTTTCCTAAAAATGACTCGTCTACCTTTATGGCAGAGTAATAGTTCACTGTACATAAATATCACATTTCCTTTATTCATTCATCTGTTGATAGACATAGAGGCCACCTCCTAGATGTAGCTATTATGATTTTTGCTGCTATAAACATGGGTGTGCATGTATCACAGTAATATGATGACTTCCACTCTTTCAGGAAGATACCTAGGAGGGGAATAGCTGGGTCAAATGGAATTTCTAGTTTTATTTTTTTTGAGGAATTTCCATACTCATTTCCACAATGGTCATACTAATTTACATTTCTACCAACAGTGTAGGAAAGTTCCTTATCTCCCTCAGCCTCACCAGCATATGTTATTATTTAATTTCTTGATAATAGCTGTTCTTTCTGGAGTAAGATGGAATCTTAATGTGGTTTTAATTTGAATTTCTCTAATGGCCAGAGATGAACATTATTTCACGCATTTATTGCCATTTGTACTTCTTCTGAGAAGTGTCTATTCATGTCACATGCCCATTTTCTGATTGGCTCTTTTATTGGGGGGATCTATTTTTGTGTTCTTCATGTATATGTATTTTATATATATATATACACACACACACACACACACACACACATATATATATATATATATATATATTAGTCCTCTAAGGAATAGCTGTAAAATTTTTTTTTCCATTCTGTAGGTGTCTTTTTACTCTGTTAGTTGTTTCCTCTGCTGTGCAGACTTTTAAATTTGATATGATCCCATTTGTTGATTCTTGGTACTATTTTTTGTGTAACTGGAATTCTGTTCAGAAAGTCCTTGCCTATGTCTATGACCTTGAGTTTTACCTATTCAATCTTAAGTGTTTGTCTTTTGGTTATGTGACATATTTTGGTCTTTTTTTCCCCTAAAAGCAGTGCTTGTTTCTCAGTGCCACTGTCAGGATTGAGATGTACATAAACAACCTAACCAGTAAGGTTCTCCTTTCTTTGTTACCTTCCCTCTATCCTTTCTTCTCTCCCCTCCTTCCTCCCTTCCTTTATTCTTCCCTCTCTTCCTCCCTTTCTTCCTCCCTCCCTTCCTTTCTCCATCTCTTCCTTTCTCTTTCCCTTTCTCATGTTCTATGAGTTTTTTTAGGGTTCTAATTATTTGGCTGTGCATACTTTTCTTGCCTTAGAGTCAGGAAGAAAGACATTTCTCATATCAGCCCCAGATGACATCTATTTCCTTTCTTAAAGGATAGAAAAAGTGGCCTGCTCCCTTCCATCTAATTTGTCTCTTCGCAAAGAAACTTAAAAGAAGCAACTTGTATTTCTTTTGCTGACTTTCCGAGGTTTGTTGCACTTTTTTTTTGTTAGTTTGTAAAGGGAGATAAGTCTCTGAACAGATTAGAAATTAGTGTTTCTGTAGGCCTTAAAAAAAAGAAAATCTTTTTTATTTCTGCTGTAGGAGTTAAAAGCTGATTTAAAAGCCCAAATGACCCTCATATTTCTGTTCCTTTGGGGCTCACTCTGCATCTTTTGTTGACCAGGGTGTGCAGTTGGAAAGGGAGAGCCTCTTCGGCTGTAGTTCTCCTGCTCCTTGCTCCTGGCTGTTGCCAGTGCTGTTTGGGCTGCTCTGTGGGCCATGGTGCCCCTGGTGGCACTGTCTGTGTCCTTGAGTGCAAGTGGCACTGAAGGCTGGGCAGGCACTTGCAGTCTTTCTCCTCCCACTCTGCCTCTAACGAAAATTCACCCTCAGTATCTGTCACGTCACAGTGATTGATAACACCAAAGCCCCAATCTCTCTGTTTACAAAGAAAGTAAGAGTTTGCATGGAAGCCATGCAGATGGATAATTCAGAGCCAGGAACCATGCAGCAAAAGTAAGCAAGCAATGTGGGCAAACCTGAAGTCCACTGAGACTCAGTCCGTGATTGCTAAAGAGAAAGAATGGAACAGCCTCCCAAAGACTTTCCAAGAGCAAATTCACACTAGCAGGGGAGTCTTGAAGCTGACTTCAGGCAATAGCTATGATCAGATGAATTACTAGGGTTAGGGTAGGGTTCACTAACCTCTGAAGCTAAGGTTATTTGATTGAATCAACATCTAAATGAGCACTTATATAGCTCTCCAGGTACTGAGAAACACAGAACATAGAAGTTTACAGTGATGAGCCCCTAGAGTGCATAGCCATTCCGAAGTAATCTTCATTTTTAGATAATGTCTGGGTCATCAGAGGGGGCCTGCCTGTCCCCACTCTTGTGACCTCTGCATCAGTGTCAAAAGAATCTACTTAACTTCTGGTGGAGCGAGTTATGGAGTAATAGACACAGTGTCAAGGCCAGGGAAAGAGAAGGTTCTATCTGGAACGGTTATGAGGGAAGCAGTAGTTTGCAAAATAAATCAGAATTTAGGAATAGTATATGCTTTGGTAAGAAGAGGTATATGCTTTGATTTTTACATTCTTTTCATGGTCAACATTAATTTAAAATTTCCAGTCATTCTTTTGTTTCTCAGCAAGGTGACCCAGAATTGGATGGACTGAGCTCCACCAAACACACCTTCTGTGTGCTGGTGCCAGTGTATGTCCTATGGAAATGGACACCATGGCAGGATTAGTTCAGGACACCTGCTGGGGGCACCTTGGAAGGTGCAGGGAGGCAGGCACAGGCAAGGTGGAGACTTTGGAGTGCACCACCTGCCTGGCTTCTCTCAGAGAGGGGTGAGGAAGGATGATTCTGTCCCTTGGGGAAGGGCTGGGGAGGCTGAGTCCTGCCATGTGCCAGCTCCGGTGCCTGCACTGCGTGAAGGGAATGGCGTGGAGCAGCTGTGAAGGCATGGCCTCCTCTGAGTGCTGGGCTGGGTTCTGCTGTGGGCTCTGAGGCTCCAGCTCCCCGAGGATTTCACAGCAGGTCCTCCTTTGAAGGCCAACCTGAGCGATGCTCCTCTGTGGCTGCCATGTGAGTGTATGGTGACTCCTTGATTGTCTTGCTGCTATAACAAAACTCCATCACCTGGGTGGCTTCTAAGCAACAGAAGTTTATTTCTCACTGTGCTGGGGGCTGAAGTATCCAGGGTGAAATTGGATTCCAGGTTCATAGATGGTTTCTTCTTGACATGTTCTCAAGTCATGGGGAGGACCAGGTTCTCTCCTGGCCTCTTTCATAAGGACGTTGATCCCATTCATCAGGGCTGTGTCTTCATGTCCTGATCACCCCCCAGAGACCTCATTTGCAATGCTGTCATCTTGTGGCTCAGGATTTCAACACATTAAGCCTGGAAGGCTCGAAAGCACTCAGACCAAAGCCAGCATTGTATGAATTCCAGCTGCGTTGTCCTTTCTCTTGGGTTTCTGTCAGTGTCAATCTATACTCCTATATTGAGGCTTGAGGGCTTCATCAAATACCCCATTAACCACCATCCACTTATTCCTCTGGCCTTGGCCTCTCTACCCAAGCTGCTCCGCTCATTTCCATGAGTTCTAATTTCAAGGCATTCGCCTGGAGACTGTGACTAATCTTCATTCCACAGTTGAGTCTGTGTAAAATCTGTGCTATTTCTGATCCATGTTTTGCTACTGTGTTTCTTGGCTCTTCCTCAATGTGTGCCACACACTGTTTACTGTACAGAAAGCCTGTGCTCATCTCTGGGACACAGACAGCTGTCAGGGGGCTCACTTGCTCCTTGAGTCTGCCGGAAAGGACCCATAGTGACAGAGAGGACATGCTGGCTCCAGGAGGAAAGAAGATGGTTGCTCTTTCCACCCACAGGCCACATCTTCCTCCCCTGGCTGGTGACAGAATGTGCCAGTTCCAGTGTCAGCCCAATGCCAGGAAGCTTCTGGAGCCGGCAGATGCTCTGACCCAGCAGCCCAACCTTGCACCTTCGGGGAGGTGCTGAGCCTGCAGGCTCCTCTGAGGTTCTCCTGGTGCTGAGATGTGGTGCCCCTGAGCCTGGACGGCAAGGCAGGGGCAGCTGGATGCCTGTTTTGCTCCTGCCTTCCCCTCAGGGCTCATGAGGACAGAATATTTTCACTCTGAGAGGAACTGTGAAGAGACATCAGGAAAGCGATTTTAACAATGACCTGATACCTTTCTAAGGATTACAGTGTAATTATGAGTAGTTTGGAGAAAACGGATGAACAGAACTTTGAGATGCCTGCTTTGAACCAGCATTGCAAATTGTGTCCTCCAGAGCCAGGCTGAGTCCATGTAGACTCACAATGGAGACCCTGCTCTGAGGGCCCCTTCGGGTCACTGGGCTACACCCTGCTGCAGAGGCCAGAATGCCTTCCAAAGATGCAGGGAGTCTGCTCAGATAAATTCCTGGGAACCTCAGGATGCTTCGTGGCCTTCACTCTGGCACTGGGAAGAGTTTCGCTAATCAAAAATACCTTTGGGACCTGATTTCAGCCGACGTGATAACTGCTTTAGAATGCAGAATCACGAAATTGGCGGCTGGTGCTGCTAGTTCTTATCCACATCACTCCTCAGCTAGACTGTCACTAGGTCACTTATGCAGGGATCCTAGCCTCTTGGTCTCCCGGGACAGGAGGGAAGAGCTCGTGAAAGCACGGTGTCAGGGTGAACCCAGGGCCAGTGTCCACTGTGGGAACGGTTGCATCCTAAGTGGGTTTGGGCAGACTGCTCACTGGATGGACAACTGCTGGTGAGCATCTGCTCCATAGCAGGCTGGGACCTGTGTTTGCGTGTGACACTTACTTGGCTGTCAGGAGGAAAAGGCACTTGGTGTTGTTTCTACAAAGGGCAGTGACAGGGGGTCGCCAGTCTGATTCTCAGGCAACCCTTAGCAGGCTTCTTAGTCATCCATCTGGAATTAAAAATGCACTTTTTCTGTTACTGAACATGGGGAATTCTGCAGTGGGAAGGTTTGAGTATTTTTGCAAGTGGGTAGTTTTAATACTAAGTATTACCTTTTATATCAGTTGTTTGATAGATCCAGATAAACTTGCTATTTATTTGAAACTTCATTCCTGAATGGAGTTAATGAAATTAAAATGCTGGGGAAATTATGTTGATTCTTTACCATAGCACATGTAAAAGTAGGTCTTCATTGTGCTTTCTTACCAAATCTCTAAATTGAGGCCATATTTTCTCTCCTTAGTCTCCTACTCTCCTTGGGGCACTTTGGTGGAATAGTACATATTTAAAGATGGGTATTTTGGAACTATGCAAACCACATAAGTGTTTTTTTCTAGGAGAAGTTATTTCTGTTAGTTGCCTTCTTTACTTGTAAGTTGACTATAACTGTCACGAAGTTTATGCCCTATATAAATTGCTTTAATTGTGTTGGGTTTTATGTAACATTTTTGTGTTTATATGAGCTAAATGTATGTGTGTATTATTCCTAAAACTCCAGAACCTTGCTGAACGTCACAGCAGAAATGCAGCCACATTTAAATGAAAGCGTTTATGCTAACTGGTTTTTCTGAAGCCGAGATGGCTGTCTCTGTGTGACGGACTGCCTTTCAGTAATTAAGTGAGAAGGACAGGCCAGTGTCCCATCAAGGTGTCTCAGAGGTTGAGTGCCACTTTTAGACTTCCAGTTTACCAGCACCAGCATCCTTCCTGCCCTCGTCTGGGTCCTGCAAAAACACACAAGGCCCAGATGCAGCAGTGAATGTGTGGGATCCCTGCCGCCTTCTCCCAGGCACATTTGCCACCTCCAAATCTAATTTAAGACCAAGAAATGCCTTCAGCTGTTTCCACCCAGTTGCTAAATCAAATGGCAGCCCCAGAAAGAAATGTGAGGAATTCTGATGTGACTGAGGAGCTAATATATAAAGCCTGAAAACAAAAGTGCCAGCATCATTTTTCTTTGCCCAATATTCTGCAGTCAAACTTGGCTTAGTGGAATAAAACAGAACAAAACCTGAGGCTGTATAAAAAGCAATCATTGCCAAGTTCATACTAATTCATCTCTGGTCAACTAACAAGATAGTCACACAGAGTATACAAGCTCTTCCTGGATAGTTTCCACTAGTGGGGGAATCTCTATATCCTGTGTTTTAATTCTTCTCTATTTTACCTGCCTAATAGTCCACAAGACATTGGATGTGAGTGAAACTGAAAAAATACCATGTGCTGCCTTCCTTATTTTTGTCCATTTCAGAGCTTGGTGGAGTTTTGGTGGTGTGAAAATCTAGATCCCTTGAAAACCTTGTGTTGCTCTATCCTAACTAGTTCTTTGTTGAGGATATGTCAGTTTTGGTAAATATTTGTAGAACACTCAGGAAATGGCCTGGCTATGGTATGAGGGACATCTTATTCATGAGAACTTAGCAAAATGAGTCTAGTGTTGAGATGAGGGATCAATAGGAGATATGTCATTTCTTAGGGCAACAGCCCTGCATAGCATGCTCTGTTCATGTGTGTTTGTACCCGAGGTCCCAGCCACAGAGGCTGGAAGTCTGAATCCAAGTGTTGCCCCATCCTAAGCTTCCCTGAAGCCTGGAGCACAGAACCCTTCCTGGCTCTTCGCATGTTCCTGGCTTGTGGCTGTCCTCGGACTCCTTCACTCCTGTGTCTGTGTCTCCCCTGATGACTCCAACCTCACTTCCTGTAGAATGTGGGACATCTGGGTTACAGGCCCACCCCACTCCAATTTGACTTCATTTCATTTTCATCACATCACAAAGATCTTAAACAAAAATGAGGTCATGTTCACAGGTACCAGGGATTCAGATTTCAGAATATCTTCTGGTGGGTGATACGTTTAACCTATAACATGTACATTTTGGATTCTCCAGCTTAGGGTGTTGGTCACAAAAACAGAATAAACGTTTTTTGAATGAAAATATTAATGTCTAAACCTTGTTGTTAGATGTCCACATGGACTCCACCTTCTGCTATTCAGTTAATGTACTAATAAAAATCTTGTCACACGTAGGGTTTGCATATTTGTTCACTTTTTATTTAGCCATTCATTTGTGTACCCATTCACCATTAGTTTACCAAATATTTAAGTCAAATATTTTTTCACAGAGTTGTGAAAAAGATGAAGTTTTGTCTTTATGGAAGTTTTATTTTCCTGAGGGAGACAGATACTGAATAAATAAGTAGTGATGGATAATGAGATAGTGATTTGTGCTATGGAGAAGGATGAGAAAGGAGAAGAGAAGATATTAGGTATGGATGTCAGGGAAAACCTTCGTGTGAAGGCGAATTTTCAGAGAATTCTCAATTAAGTGGTTGAGGCCCCCAAACAGATGAAGGAAAGAGAATAGCAACTCTAATATCCCACTGCAGTGTTTTCTGTATATTGCCATATTTTGTCCTAATACAGTTGTATCATCAATTTTATTGGTCTTGGTTAAATTTTTAATTTTTCTGTTAATTTATTAAGAATAGCTGTAGTTGTTTTATTCAGATGAGCATAAGTGTTTGTCTCATGAATTTATTCACTGCACATATTTCCCTTTCTATCTCCCTTCCTTCCTTCCTTCCTTCCTCTCTCTTTTCTTTCTTTCTTTCTTTCTTTCTTTCTTTCTTTCTTTCTTTCTTTCTTTCTTTCTTTCCTTCTTTCTCTCTTTGGAGACAGGGTCTCACTTTGTAGTTCAGGGTGGTTCTGAACTCACTATGTAGTCCACACTGGCCTCAAACTCATGATGATTCTCCTGCCTCAGGCTCCTGAGTGCTGGGTTACAGGTGTGCACCACCACGCCCAGCTTGTTCACCATAGGTATTTCTTTGAAAATAGTGTTTTTCTTTTGCTTTGGGAATTTACCATTGGAATCTTGATGTTTTTCTTACAAATTTAAAAAATTAATTTTATTGGTACATTTGAGGTATACAAAATAATGACATTCATCCTTGGAGATTTGTACCTTTACATAATATATTTTGATTCTTATTTTTTCCCCATTCCCCTGCCCTCCCTTCACCCCCTCCACCCCTCTCTATTTACAGACTTTGTTTCCCTTGACCCCTGCATATTAGGGATGCAAACATTTCTCACAATGTGCTATTACAATTTTTGATTTTAGTTTTTACCACTGTACTTTCCACTAAACAGCCTTTCTTCGTGGCTTTGCATGGATTTTAGTGGGATAAACTCACAGTAGGAAATGGCTGTGGCAGCTTGACTGTATTAAAAGACCTGACTTTTCACCCTTTCTTGCATCCACGTCTTTGTCACTAGCCTTTTTCTCCTCTCCCACATTGACTAGGGGTCAGCCCTGCACTGCAAGCTGGGCAGCAGTGTGTAGGAATATGACAACAGCAGAGGCTGGGCACCAGCTTGTGCAATCGCCACCCCTTTCTGGGTCTCTGCAGTTGCCTGAGCCCGTGCTGGCCACATGGTTGGTGGACAGAGACTCATCATGGTGCAGGCCAAGCTGAGAAGCCCCTGTCTGGCTGTCATAGACAAGCACAGCGACCCCCGGCTGATGAGCAGAGCTTTGTGCCTGACCTGCAGGTCAGACTCCCGTCCACAGCAGGAGCTGGGGTTTGGGTGGTGGTTTTCAATGCAGCGCATTTGTGGAATAAGTCATTCATAGAGTGCCCACCCTCCAGTTAACACTCTGGTTTCATTATTTATGTCTTGTGCTGATAACTGCTGTTAATGGAAAGGAAATGTTTTATTTTTATTTTTTAAAAAATTCATTTATTGGTACATTTTAGGTGTACAACACGTTTACATTTATCATGGGTGCTTGTACCTGTACATGATGTATCTTGGTTCTTCCTTTTTCCCCATTACCTGTGTGCCCTTCCCTATTTACATAGATTTCTTTTCCATTTTTTTTTCTTTTCTCATAATTTTTCCTTTCCTTTCTTCCCTTTCTCCTTCCCCTCCCACCATACCTACACCTTTGGACCTTTTCCTATTTCAAATTATGAATTATTCATTTTAATCCTTATTTACACTTTCAGTTTCTCACACTAGAGAAATTATTTGGTATTTACACATGTGTGTCCTATTTATTTCACTTAAGAGTATGACCTCAATGTGCATCCATTTAGCTATAAATGACTCTAGTTTCTCATTCTTTATGGCTGAGTAGTACTCCATTTTATAAAAAAACCCACATCTTCTTCATCCAATTTCCAGTTGATGGGCACTTGGGCTGTTTCCAAGCTTTAGCTATTACAAACTGTGCTGCTATAAACATGGGTGCACATATATCACTGTGGAAAGATTCTTTTAATTCTTTGGGGAAGATACCCAGCAGGGTAATAGCTGGGTCAAATGGGACCTCCAGCCCTAGTTCTTTGAGGTATCTCTATACTGATTTCCACAGTGGTTGCACCAGTCTGCACTCCCACCAACAATGGAGAAGGGTTCCTTTCTCTCCACACCCCCGCCAGCATTTGTTATTGGGTGATTTCTTGATAGCAGCCATTCTTTGTGGAGTGAGGTGGAATCTTAGTGTTGTTTTCAAAGTGCATCTCTTAAATGACCAGTGATGTTGCAAATTTTTCATATATTTATTTCCTGCTTTTACTTTTTTGTCTGAGATATGTCTGTTCATTTCACATGCCCATTTTTGAATTGGGTCTTTGAATTTAGGGGGTCTGATTTTTTTCATTTCTTTATATATTCTAGATAGTAGACCTTTGTCTGAGGTACAGCTGCTAAATTTTTTTTCCCACATTGTAGTTTGTCCCTTAGCTCTACTGGTGGTTTCTCTTGCAGTGCAGAAGCTTTTTAGTGAGATGAAATCCCAGTTGTTGATTCTTTGTGCTAGCTCCCGTGCTACTGAGGTTTTGTTTATAAAGTCTTTTCCTATGTCAGTGTCTTCAAGAGTTCTACCTAACTTATCTCTCAGCAAGTTTAGTGTTTCTGTCTTAATATTTAGATCTTTAATCCATTTTGATATTAGTTTAGTGCATGGTGATAGGTATGGGCCTAGTTTTAATCTTTGGCAGGTACAAATCCAGTTTTTCTGACGCCATTTATTAAATAGGCTACCTTTCCTCCCATCAGGGTGGTTGGCTCCTTTGTCAAAGATGAGGTGGCTGAGTGTGTCTGGAGTTGTTTCTCCATCTTCTAATCTATTCCACTGATCCTCAGGTCAGTTTCTTTGCCAGTTCTATGCTGTTTTTATAGTTTCAAGTTGGGGATTGTGATAACCACAGCCATGTCTCTGTTGCCTAGAATTGCTTTTGCTATTCTAGGTCTCTTCTGGTTCCAAATGAATTTTTGGATTGTTTTCTCTAATTCTGTGAAGTATATTGTTGGAATTTCAATCAGCATTGCATTAAATCTATATAGTAGTTTTGGAAGTATGGCCATTTTCACTATATTGGTTCTTGCTACCCAGGAACAAGTGATGTCTTTCCATTTTCTTACATCCTCCTTGATCTCCTTTTTCAGAGTGCTGTAGTTTTCTGTGGAGAGGTCTTTTGCTTCCTTTGTTAGGTTGATTCCTAGATATTTCATTTTTTTGGATGCTATTGTAAAAGAAATTGTTTCCCTAATTTCTCTCTCAATGAGTCTGCTATTTGTGTATAAGAAGGCTATTGTTTTTTGACTGTTGACCTTATATCCAGCTACTCTACTGAATCTGTCAATTAGGTCTAGAAGACTTTTGACCAACTTTTTAAGGTCTTATTATCAGCAAATAATGACAGTTTAACGTCTTCCTTTCCTATTTTTTTCCTTTTATTTCTTTCTCTTGTCTAATTGCTGTGGCTAATGTTTCCAGAACTATATTGAACAGGAGTGGTGATAGTGGGCATCCTTGTCTTGTTCCTGATTTTAGTGTGAAAGTTTTCAGTTTTTGACCATTTAGTATGCCATAATCAAGTTGAGATGGAGACCTTCTATTCCAATTTTCTGTAGAGTTTTTTATCATGAATGGGTGTTGGATTTTGTCAAATGCCTTTTCTGCATCTATTGAGATGATCCTATGGTTTTTGTCCTTGACTCTGTTAATATAGTGTATTACATTTATTGATTTATGAATGTTGAACCATCCTTGCATGCCTGGGATAAATCCAACTTGGTCAGGGTGTATGATCTTCTTGATGACCCTCTGTATTCTGTTTGCCAGTATCTTGTTGAGGATTTTTGCATCTATGTTCATTAGGAAGATTGGCTTGTAGTTCTCTTTTAGGGTTGGGTCTTTCCCTGGTTTTGGAATCAAAGTAACATTTGCTTCCAGGAATGAATTTGGAAGCCTTGCTTCCCTTTCAATTTCCTTGATGAGTTTATAAAGAGTAATGGTGATAGTTCTTCTTTAAATGTCTTGTAGAAGTCAGCAGTGAAGCCATCAGGACCTAGGGTTTTCTTTGTTGGTAGATTTTTTATTACATTTTCAATTTCACTCATTGTAATTGGGGTGTTTAGAATTTCTATATCTTCTTCATTTAACTTTGGCAGTTTGTATGTATCTAGGAATCTGTCCATTTCTTCTGTGTTTTCCGTTTTATTAGAGTGCAGGCTCTCAAAGTAGGTACTGATGATCCTCTGGATTTCTGCTGGGTCTGTTGTGACTTCACCTTTTTCGTTCTTAATTGCATGGATTTGAGCCTTTTCTTTCCCATTTTTTTGATAAGGTTGGCTAAAGGTTTATTGATTTTATTTAGTCTTTCGAAAAACCAACTCTTTGATTCATTAATTTTTTGTATCATTCACTTAGTATCCATTGCATTGATTTCTACTCAGATCTTTATAATTTCCTTTCTTGTATGATCTTTGGGTTTGTTATGCTCTTCTTTTTCGAGGAGCTTGAAGTTCTGCATTAGGTTACTTAACTGAGTTCTCTGTGTTTTCCTAAAATGGGCATTCACTGCTATGAATTTCCCTCATAGAACTGCTTTCATTTTGTCCCATAGATTCCTGTATGTTGTACTGGCATTATCATTTACTTGTAGAAACTGTCTAATTTCTTAATTTCCTCTGTGACCCATTGGTTTTTCAGGAGGGCGTTATTCAATTTCCATGTGTTTGTTGGGGTTTTGTGGTTTCTTATGTTATTGATCTCCAATTTTATTGCACTATGGTCTGATAATATAGAGGTGAAAACTTCACTTCTTCTACATTTACTTAGACATATCCTATGAGCTAGCATGTGGTCTATTTTGGAGAATGACCCATGTGCAACTGAAAAGAATGTGTATTCTGATTTTGTGGGGTGGAATATTCTGTAAACATCTATTAAGTCCATTTGTTCAATAGCTTGGTTCAGTTCTAGAATTTTTTTGTTAATTTTTTGTCTAGATGATCTGTCTATTTGTGATAGTGGGGTATTGAGGTCCCCCACTACAATTGTATTAGTGTTTATTTGGTTTTTCACGTCCATTAATATTTGTTTTGTGTAGTTGGGGGTATTTGTATTTGGTGCATATATATTTATGATTGTCATCTCTTCCTCTTGGATTGTTCCTTTCACAAGGATGTAGTGACCATCTTTGTCTCTCTTAATTAGTTTTGGTTTGAAATCTACTTTGTCTGCAAATAAGATTGCCACACCTGTTTTTTCTGGGTTCCTCTCCTGTGGAGAACTGTTTTCCATCCTTTTACTTTCAGTCTATGAATTTCCTTTTGAGTTAGGTGTGTTTCTTGTATACAACATATTGCTGGATTTTGCTTCTTAATCCATTGTGTCAGTCTATTTCTTTTGATTGGTGAATTGAGGCTATTAACATTGAGAGTTACAATTGATAGATATTGACTCATCCTTGTCATGATGTTTTACTGTTGTTGGCTCTTTTATTTCTTATCCCCCACCCCCTTCCCTTTAGTGTCTTACCTTGCATGGTGGCTTCCCTCTGTTGGGCCTCATGGAGTCATAACCTTCATTGTCTTTTTCTAGGATATTGCTTAGAATTGTTTGGCTTGCTGGTTTGGTGTTCATGAAATTTCTCAGGTGTTCTTTGTCATGGAAGTATCTAATTTCCCCATTGGTTTGAAAGATAATTTTGCAGGACACAACAGTCTAGGTTGGAAGTTATTTCCTTTTAGGTCTTGAAATACTTCACTCCAGGCTCTCCTTGCCTTGAGGGTTTGTGTTGAGAAGTCTGCTGTGATTTTGACAGGCCGTCCTTTGTATGTGATTTGTTTCTTTTCTCTAACTGCCTGTAGGATTTTGTCCTGTTGGATTTTTGGGATCTTGACTACTACATGTCTAGGTGTAGATTTTTTTTTTTTTTATCATGGCTAGTTGGGGTTCTATATGCCTCACTTATCTGCATTTCCAATTCTCTACCTCTGTCTGGGAAGTTTTCTACTATTACTTTGGTGAACAGATTTTTAATGTCAATTGTACTTTCTCCTGTTTTTTCTTGGACTCCTATTAGTCTTATGTTTTTCTTCTTTGCATCATCTAGCAGCTGCTGGATTGATTTCTCATGGCCCCTTACTATTTTTAAGAAATCTCTGTTTTCATGGTCTTTCTCCACAATCCTGTCTTCTATATCTGATATTCTATCTTCAGATTCCCTTAATCTGTTCTGTATGCTTTCAATGGAGTTTTTAATCTCCTGAATATCTGTTTGAATCTGTTTCATGGATTCCATTTTTTTCTTATGTTGGATGATCATTGTTTCCATTTCTTTCTTATGCTGGGCATTCATGGCTTCTAGCACATTTCTCAGCTCATCTTTTTTTTTTTATCTGTTTCTGTTCTAGAGCCTCTAATCATGTCTTTCACTCTGCTCATTGTCTCTGTAGTTATCTGGGAGATTATTTCTGTTTTGAAGTTTTCTAGAGCCTCATTCATCTGTTTAGTTACTTCCTGTCCTATCAGTTCAGGGTATCCAGGTGGTTGATTATTGGACTTTTCCACCTTGTTTCCTCCAGAATTTGCCTTTTGTGGGGTGGAAGGCACCTTACTTAAATGTCTTCTCATTTTTGTTTTTGGTACTGTCCTTGGTTTAGTTCTTGGGTTGATACTTTGAAGTTACTTATTGTAAGTATCTTTGTTGCTTGTAATTAGAACCCTTATGGAATGATTGCTTCTCAGAAGTGTCTTCCAGATATAGCTAGTCTTTAGGTTCTGAGTCTCTAATGGCTCTGCGGCTGACTCATTTTCATTGTACCAGGAAGGAGAACTGATTAGATCAATCACAATACCTTAGCTCAAGTGATACTATTAGCAACACAGTAGCATCAAGTACCTCTTAGAAAATGACAACTTGTGGTAGTTATTAATCTATCTCCTTTAACTGTGTGAATTAAATCAAAATTGAGGACCACCCTAACATATGTTTATAGTGAATAAACTCTTCAATATGGCAACTTTACCCTTTGGAATGGGGAGTTAGAAGGAGTTGGGGAGGGAGAGATGGGTATGTAGAAGGATAGGAGAAGGTTAGCAGTGAGCCCAGAGGACACAGGTGAGAGAAGGAAAGAGAAGAAAAGAAAAATAAAGAAGAAATATGAATTAGGGCCAGAACAGTAACACAAAGGGAGATGGAGAACAGTGTGGGACAGCAAGGGAGCAAGGGAGAGAGAGAGAAAAAAAGAGAAAAGGAAAAAAAAGAGAAAAATAAAAAATTTTAAAAGAGTAGAAAAAGAAGGAAAAAAATTAAAAATAAGAATTAAAAAAATAGTGGTAATTTTGAAAATAACAAATAAAAGATAAAAATGAAGGGACTCCTTCAGGGTATGTGTCTTCTGTCACAACAGACAATGTGGGCAGCTGTGTTCAGTTACAAGTCAATGAGTCTCAGTAAGCCAGTCACAGTCCCATGAGATTCAGGCAGATTTCTGGCTGCAAGGTCCAAGTTGAGCTCCCTGTCCTTCTGCAGAGTTGAACTGTGCAAGGTTCTATTGCAGGTTCCAGCTGCCCTTCCCCTGAAGATAGTCCAGGTTCTGATGGGAGGTGACGATACCTCTAATTTACCAATTACGGTGGTCTGGTGTGCCTTTATGGCAGAGATTCTCTTCACTTTTCCTGTGGGCTTCAGTTATCATCAAGGAGCCCGAGAGAGGCCCTCTCTCTCTTGTTCACTTCTGCAGTTCAGGACAATGGCCTTTATGTCCCCCTGTGCCTCTGTAGTGTGGAACCAGTTAGCTGCACAGCCAAGAGGCCAGAGGCGGGGTTCTGTTGTTGTAGGCACCCGCGCTGCTCCACAGGAGGCTGGTAGGCATTCCTGGGGGATCCTTACAAGCCCTTGGTCGCAAGTGGGCATAGCCAGCTGTACAGAGCTGGGCTCAGTCAGTCCTGGGCGCTCTGCTCCCCTCACGTCTCTACCCGCGTGGCTCCACGGGCGGCTGGTGGGCGTGCCCAGAAGGAAATAATCTGGCAAAACTTCCTATGATGGACTAATGTGACCAAGAGGCAAGAGTTCTCACTGATCACTAAATCTGCATGAGAGAAGGGATTGGGCCCTGAGTATAAAGAATATAGCCATTTTAAGGGGAAGAATGCAGCATATTTCCAAAAGGTGATGAAAATGCCGGCCACCTGACATTGTCTCCTTTCTGTAATCACAGTGGAGAACAAAGATGTAAAGACATTGTGCCAGTTGGTTCCTGTCTGTTTTTCTGGTAACATTAATAAGGTTCTGCCTTTTCCCCTGGGGACGTCAGATCCAGGTGCTCAGTGGCTATTGGGTAAGTAGTTTCATTGCAGAAAGGGCTTGATACCACTGGAATGTTGTTTCTTCAAACCCAGAACAGTGGCTGCCTTTAAGAAAAACATGGCATTGAGTTCTGGGGTAAATATGGCAGATTAGGAGACTGTGAAGTTTCCCATGTGGCCCTCTGTACCCTGGTGCATGAAGTTCTGCGTGCATCACTGGTGGCTGACTGGGTGGCTCTCTGCATGGCCTTAGCCTCCTGTCTGGGAATGGAACTCGCTTTGAGCAGATGTTGCTGCAATTCAAACCGACTGCGGCCCCCATCAGGATTTAGTGAGTCCAGTTTTCTCCTGCTGTACATCCAGAGTATTGCAGAACTGAGGAAGTTACAACCCAGCTGCAGATCTCATAAATGTTTCAGTTGGTGCCAAGTTTACTGAAGTTTATTTTTCTACAATCTGGGTCTCCAAGTACAGTTTAAGTCAGATTATGAGGTTATTGATAATGAGGGTCTGAACATATTTAAAGACAAGAAGTCATATTTGTACAATCTGAATTTTTTTATGTCAAGAACAGAAGAAGAAGGTTTGGAAAATGGGAACGGGATTAAGAGTTGGAAGGAGCAGAGAGGGGACGGGAGAGTATGGGGTGGAAAAAGAATGGAGACGTGTTATGTACGTGCACCAGCTCCCCGCGAGGAATGGGATCATTATGTACTGCAGACATGGACTGCTAAAAAAGAGCAGGCTAAGAATGAATCAATGAATACTTAATGCTGATACCTTGATTATAGATGTAAGTGAAATGTTTCCTGAATTTGTAATTTGGTACTTTTAGATTTGATAAAAAAATTGGTTTAATGAAGGTCATTTGATTTAACTATACAATAAGCTATATTCTACAACTAGATAGCCAGTAAATTAAATTTTGGCTATACCTGTAGGATAACACTGGCATTTAAATTTCTCATTAAGCTATAGTTTGATTATATAACTTCTAAAGGATTTCAAATCGATTACAAAAGTCTGAGTAATTTGATGAATACAGTTAGATTTATTTGAAAATTGAATCCATGTCAGGAAGAATAAATTATTATTTTATGAATCAGGCAACCCAGAAGGTGACCTGAAAATGTATATTCATTTAACAAACATCAAGAAAACAGCATCTTTGGTGAGAGTGCCCAGAATGAACACTGAGTAGGAGGGCAAATAGATTGGAGATTTTAGTTAACAAAAATGTTATCAGATAAAATTCTAATTCATGAAAATCTGAGCTAAATTTAGAATCTTGATGTGACTCAGTGTATCCATCGCAAATCAATGTAGGAAACTGCAGTTGTTGTAGACATTTTGATAGAAAGGGGGTTTGATACAGAGAATTAAGAGCTTATAAAATCTTTTAGAGATCCAGAGGAGTGTGTTGAAGGTATTGTAGCTAAAATACAGAGGTCCAGAAGCAGCTGTGCCCAGTGCCACCACTACTGCCTGAAATGCCTGCAGTTGGGGACCGGATGCCAGTGGGGTCTCCTGCCTGGTTGCCGCAGTGGCAGGATGTGCCTTCAGTCTGCCCAAGACTCCTTTCTGGTGGTGTAGGTGTCATGTGTGGCCCCCTGCCTGCCAAACCCTGAGGAATGGGTGCTCTCACCTCCTATCTTTTTCTAGGAAGGGCTTCACAGGAGGGGTGGATGTGAAGGACAGTCCATCTAAAAACCCGCGATAGCCTCTGGTCTGTTTTCTTGGAGATGAACAAAAATATCAAGAAACCTTTCTCCAACCACTCTGCATTCTCAGGCAACTTCATAAATGGCTAAAGCTTAACTTTGTCAGGCACTGATGCAACTTCCCATGGATTAAAGAGCTTTGGACAAATGTCCAAAATTAATTTTTAAATATAATAGTAGCTTCCACATTTAGCACAGAGAGAAATTTTACCAACACAACTGGGAATTTGCTGATGACATGGAATCCAGTTGTCTTCGTCTGTGGTATTTCAAGGTGGGAACTGACATGACGATGATGAAGATAATGATGGGGATGGTAATTCAATGTTGACTGGGCATTAACCCAACTTGCAGTGCTTCACAAGCCTTACTTATCCCATCTTCACATTGACCAATGGGGCAGCACTGTTTTTCACTCGATTTTACCACTGAAGAAATAGATGGCTAACTGATTGAATTGGCCAGTGTCACACAACCCCACCCTCCAAATATATCCTCCTGTCTTCTCCACTCCCGTAAATAATGCCATCATCTGCAAAACAACAAAGTCAAGACTTTCAGGTTTATAAGTATTCTTTTTTCTTACTCCTACATGAAACCCACTGTCAAGTCTTACTATTACTGCAACAAGTCTAAAATCTGCCTCTCTCCCCACCCCATTATATCTCTGCTCCAAGCTGCTATTGTCTCTGGAAGACCATTCTGACTCCAAAGGACTGTTGCTTCCCCTGAGAGAGGAAACCAGCCGGCTGTATGGAATTGGGCAACTATGGGTTAACTGGGCAACTATGCTCTTTGTAGAATGCCCCTGAGTAATCATGATAATTTCTGTAGTTTGTCACCAAATGAGCATAAGGGACTAAGAAAGTCCTTCCAGAACTCTTTACTGTCTCCCACACTTCTCTGCTTTGTGTAAATCCTGCTTGCTATATTCCCAAGGAAATGCCAATGAAATTAAGCCTCATAGATGTAAAAAGAGGTATAGAAAGAAGAACAAATTTCTATTTGGGGCTCTTGAGACTGACAGGAGTCACTCACTCACTGAGCTGCGAGCATTAAAAGCTGATTTGCTCCAAACTCCATGTCGAGAGTGCTCTGTCTGGGGTCCTCACAGTTTCCTCCTTCACCCCTACTCTTGCCTCTGACAACTCATCCTCCATCCTGCAGCCAGAGGGACTTTTTCAGCCTAAAACATTTCAATGGCTTTTCAGTGTACTCAGGACGACACCCCAACTTCACAGAGGAGATTGTGTTTGCATACACTCCACACTTGCTTCATATTTTTTATCCACTACACTCTGGTCACATCAACTGTGTTTGTTTGCCAGGGCTGCTGTAACATAATGTAGAAGCATAGGCTGGGTGGCTTAAGCAGTTGGAATTTACTTT
Source organism: Heterocephalus glaber (assembly GCF_053883595.1). Classification (NCBI taxonomy): domain Eukaryota; kingdom Metazoa; phylum Chordata; class Mammalia; order Rodentia; family Bathyergidae; genus Heterocephalus; species Heterocephalus glaber. The sequence continues at coordinate 8,301,963 of NW_028258413.1, forward strand.
CTTGTTGTTCTAGAGGAAAGAAATTGGTGATCCAGGCACCAGCAGGGATGGCTTCTTCTGAGGGCCTTGGAGAGAAAGCTGGGCTCCAAGATTTTCTGCTTGGCGAGTGGATGGTGCCATCTGCCTGTCTGCAAACTACCCTCCCTCTCAACACATCCTGCCCACATTTCCTCTTCTCATAAGCACCTGGTCTATGGATCGGGGCTCTCCTGAACCAGGTCATTTTAAATCAAATGCCTCTTTAAAAACCCCAGCTCCAAGGAGGGTTGTGTTCTGAGAGACTGGTGGTTATGACTGCAACATGAATTTACTTTAGGGGACACAACTGAAGTAATGAAACTGATCTTTCAGTTTTTAGAAAATGCCCAGCTTGCTGGTGTGGTGGGGCCTCTAAGCAGGTGTGTCTTCTCCCCGGAGTGCTGTATGGGTCTGTCTGTGACTCTAATGTCTCTCCTTCAAGGGGTCTTTTCTGAAGTAGCTATGGAGTTACTTTCTGATTCATTACTCTGTTTTACTGTTTTGAATTACACTTACCATTTCCTGATATTTCCTATTTGTTATTTTATATGCTACTTATTACCTCTTCTCCCCAACATTACTAGACTGTAAGCTGTTTAAGAGCAGAAACTGTGACCATCTTGTTCAGTATTTTACCCCAGAATCAAGAACACTGCCTGGCCTGCACCTGGAAAGATGAAAAGAAAGAAAGAAAGAAAGAAAGAAAGAAAGAAAGAAAGAGAGAGAGAAAGAAAGGAGGGAGGAAAGAGGGGTTCAAATCTAGGTCTGGGGCACTTCCTAGGCTTTTCTCACTGGGCTGCTCTAGCACAAATATACTCCAAGTATTAAATAGAATTTCACTTCCACTTTGATGATGAGAGAAGTAATCAGTGGTTTAAAAGTTAGAGAATGAAATTGTGATTTGCTGAAAGTTTTGGTTGTTTTCTGGGTAGAGTCCATGATGAGTCCCCATCATTCTGAGAGGAACTTCAAATTGGCAAATACAATGAAACTAGTTAAATCTAAGAAAGTCATGCAGAGAGCTTATCATTTAAGTCACTTACTTTTTGGGGCTTCCCATTTATTTCATTTTCATGCCAAATGTGCATCTGTACTGAGGGGACTGTGATGTTAGAGAAAACCATTGAGCTAAACACAGATGTAAAAGCAGACACAGGTGGAAATAGGATCAGAAAACATGAGAGGAGAGGTTGCAGTTTACTGAAGAATAGCAGAGGGTCATGAGGTGTTCACATTTCTTGGTTGTTCCCATGAGAAACTGAGGAAGTTGATTGGTAGCATAAAGACAGGGCATTTGGAGATCTCAAGAGAAGGGAGTCATCTAAAATAAGATCTGTACAGAAAGGCCCATTTGTGCTTGGAACTGTTTTACAAGTTGTAAGAAATGTAAGTGTTGGGTGGGGTGGTGGCACCCCAATTCTAAGGCAGCACTGGAGATTCCTTGCCTGTGTCTTCTCCCTCTGGGAGACCTGGGCCAGGCATCTAGAGGACACTCATGGCAAAGGTGCAAGGATTTGTAAGATACAGTTAAGGCCCCCAATCAGTTGGTTTTGAGATAATAAAAAACACATTAGCCTCGGTGGGCCTGGGTCTGTCCTCGGTTTGGTGACATCACAGCCACGGAGGAGACCCACATGTGTAATATCTCCAGGAGGCTGCAGACCCGTGGGGAAATCTGGGACCCTCAGTCCTGCAGCCACAGGGAATGACTTCTGCCTGAAACCAAAAGGAGTTTGGAAACAGACTGTTTCCCAGTTGAGCTTCCAGATGAATATTCAGGCTGGACAGCACCGTGACTGCACCCTGTGAGACCCCAACAGAGGACCAGGGGAGCCATGCTCGGGCCCAAGACCCACAGATGCTGAGATGCCAAACTTGTTGATTCTACTTTGCCAACTTTGTGGACACTTGCTACGTTGCATGGGTCACTGATGTGCGTAGGACATCAGAGTTTGTGTTGTTATGTTTAACATGTTATTGTAAAGAGATATGTTCACAATAAGTATCAATGATACCAGCAGTGCCAATGGCTCTAGAAAAAGTATATTCTTTCTCTATTATTCTCTAGGGTATTATATATTATATATACTTATTGCATATTTATATTTTCTAGGACCAATTGTGGTGCTCCCATCATGTTTTAGTCTTAAAGAGCTTTTTCTCAAATAAACTTTCTGCCAAGTTACAAAGATTTCTGATTCTTTCATTCCTGTTTCAGAAGCTGGTACTCTAGTAGAACCTTCATGAAACTTGGCTTTTGTCAGAAGTGGTGGCTCATATTCCAGGACACTATGGTGGACATCTGTCATCTTTGGAAAAGGCAAGGAAGCAGATAACTGTTATGCTGCTGAATGGCTTCCAGCCTTGACATGGCGCTGCTCTTTATTAGACTCTCACGAGACGCTGGAGACCGAAATCCCAGTGGGAAGGTGGGTGAGTACTGAAGCCAAGCACCGCAGCTCAGGGCGCCGTGTGTGGAGAGGCAGGAGGAGGTCATGGTAAAGCTCTCCCGCCTCTCAGTGTCACTTGCTGGCACCCCCAAGTCGGCTGATGCAGAACATGGGGAGGTGCTGGGTGTGACTGTCGACATGGAAGTTGCACAATACCCCATTTTCCACTGTGACAAATGCCAGCCTCTTGCCAGTAGCCCAGGGCTTCTTGCGTGACTGCGATGCCATTGCCTGAGCATCAGACCCCAGTGCCAAAACAGCATTCACGTGCAAGCCTTAAAGCCTGTGTCTTTTGCTCGAACAGAGAAAGGAGAAAGCTCCTGGGCGAAATGGCAGCAGTTTATCATAGTCGATGTGACACGTCGTCTCCTACCTTGAGAAGTGGCAGAGACAATCCGTCAGCAATTGTCGGCTAACTTGCTGGGGGTGGACTGTCCTGAGGGCCACTTACTGCCACCCAGGGCAGGGATGGAGCTAGCGCTCCTTACAGCTGAGCCTGCAGCCCACTGGCTGGCTCACATCTGTCCTGGGTAGCCCAAGCCCAATGTGGAGTCGAGGCCATAATAAAAGGAATCAGACTGCAGAGATTACAGTGTTTCCTCCAGAGACACATTACTAATTCATTTGCTCAAGACAAGCGAGGGCTGTCAGCTTAACTTTATTCCCAGTGCACCTAACTTTATTATTTTCCAAATTCAGGCCTTAATCTTTCACTTTGCATTAAGCAGTCTTGAAAACCAAACACGAGACTGCACGTCACCACCGCTCCTACCCCAGAGCTGCCCGGGGCAGACGCCACGCCTTGGTCACGGCATCGTCCCCACTGACCCGGCTTCAGGGTCCTTCTCAGCACGTCAGCCCAGGCCTCCTCCCACCAGTCTTCCTTTCCTCTTCCCACGGAAATGGAGCCCGGATCACATACACACAAAGTGTACCTCGGGACCTTCTTTATTGTAGGGTTAGTTTTCAGTACTTTGATGTACAGTGTGCTATTCTACAATGAAATAAAACGCACTTTGCAAACCTTTCCGATCTCACTTGATCATTGAACCCTCCTTTGGCGCACCTCCCCCCAGTTTCTTGAGAAAACTATAACCTGAGAAAAGCTATTGTATCCCTTTCCCTCTGCTGTATTTCCCTCCTGGAGGTGTTTGACATTCATGGGTGATCTAGGTCTTCACTCAATGGTTTATAGTCATTGTTTTTATTTTTTCATAATGATATAGACTTGAGTCACTTGCAGTAAGTGGTGTAAGAGATAGTCACATAACAAGCCTACCCAAAGGATCACACAGAGCTTGTATTTCAAAGATGATTCTCTTTGCAAACTGTCCTCATTGTCCATTTGCTCTGAGTGAAAACGTTCTACAATTTATACCTCACTTAGGTGAAGTGAGCATGCATTCCAGTTTATGTCCAAGGCAGCCCTGGATTATACCTGATTTCCCATTTCAGTCATTGACAGTTCTCTAGTTTACTAATGCAAGTGTCCTCTTTGGGTGGTCAGTTAGTTAAATGATCTCACCACATTTAATTCTCCATATGATAACAATGGTGTCACTGCCCTTATTTTGTTAACAATGAAGCAGGACTCCGGGATAGAGGAAGTGGTTTGTTCACACAGCCAAGCCACAGACAAGCCAGGGTTCAAATGAGGTTGGAATGACGTCAAGGCCGACATTCTTGAGTGCCAATGTCACCCTGGCCATCTCAGTGCATGTTGTTTAACACACACAGAGTTATTGAGAAGCACTGTCGTCCGTGTTTTGAGGATGAGAATAGTGATGAGGTGATGCATCACTGTGTACATAATTTGAGCCTTTCGTGTTGGGGGTCTTGCCTTCTGGTGTCTTTAATGTGGCAGCTTTGCCTGGAAGGGCAGGTCCCACAGAATAAGGCAGGGGCAGCCACAGAGAGGGCTGAGGCGGGAGGTCACAGCTCTGGGCTTTGTGCCAATCAGTTGGGACCCTGGTCAGGCTTACTGTGCAGCACTGTCTCCCAAATATTTCCACATAAACCAGCAACAGGAAGTGTAAACTCCTGGGCTCCACACTCCAATCCGGGACGACCTGCTCCCCGCTCACTCATCACGACCCACAGTGTCCTGGACAGTGTGCGACATCTGGGGCAGAGGGACAATGGTCCCAGCTAAGGAGCCACCAGTCGCAGGGGTTCCTCCTTGTCACTGAGCAAAACTCAGCAGAATACAAGGGAGTTGATATCAAAAATAAAGCTCTTTCGATAGCACTGGATATCATTTCTAATTTTTCTAGAAACTAATGAACTCTCAGCTGACAAATTAGGAACCCGACCAAGGGGGGGGGCAGGAGTGATGGTGGAGGATGCATCTGAAGGGTGGTGATGGAAAAGATGAGGTGACAGCTTGCAGCTCCTCAGGGCTCCAGGCTTAACACAGGGCCTCCTGGACCCCTCCCCTCTTCCTGGCAGTGACTTGGGATCTTCTACAAACATTGCAGATCTCCAAGGAGAAGTCATTGTTCTACTCCTTGGCACCCCATTCCCCGATATCTTCCATCATTGAAGAGAAGCACGTGGTGAATGAGTAGGCTTAGTGGACAGCACATTACGTGTCCTTTGTCTGTGGGCTTCATCGGTGGACCAAGGTGAAAAAGTCATGCTTCCTTACGGGCATTTTCAGTCGAGATCATTCCTGCATTTGCTTTTTCTTTCCTGTTCCTATATTCTTTATTTTCCATTTCTTTCTCCCACGCAGCATGAAGGGTAAGGACGCTTGACTCCCGTCTCCATACTTCTCTAGCACCCTTCCTCGCTCTGGCAAAGGCGAGTGGGTTGAGGACAGGAGCAGACATAAAGGAAGCTTAGGGATGTCCTTAGTGGCTTTCTGATCCCCCATTATGTGTTTCTTCAAGATGACAAAGTAGCAAGATTTCAAGGGGCAGAGTGTGAAGAGTGAGGGCTTTGGGCTCAGCTTTAGGATACGTCTGCCCAGTTGATCGGGTCTTATTTAGAGGTCCTGATTTTAGATTTCTATCTAAAGCCTGAATGCAGAACACCAGCTTGAAACTGCACTGAGCAGAATTTAAATTTTATTGAATTGGCTTATAATTATGCTATTGATTAAAATTATGAGTCATTCCAAGGTCTACACGTGACTTGGTAAATGAGTCTTCGGCTGGTGTACAGAGACAGACTTCCCTATGCCAACGGTCACAACTGAGATCTCAATGACTGATGAGACTGTGATCCTCTAATGGTAAGAAAACACTGCAGCTGAGGAATTATGACTCTGTGCAGCCATTCTCCCAGATCAAATGTTAGCTAGAGATAACATCGGTGGCTTGTTAGCTACAACCTATAAGATAACACAGGTGGCCTGTTAACTGTGAGCTGTCCTTCACAGGAAAGCATTGTTCCTCCCTTTTCCAAGCCTGGCCCAATAGTACATTGGTTTTGCTATTGTTTACATCTGCCTGTATGCACTCTGCTATGTTGGGTAAACAATAACTGCTGACAAGAAGGAGGATCGTGTGATCTTAGCCAGGAGAGAGCTAAGATCAGACCCCGGCCCCCAAGTAATAATCTACCATTTGTTCTCATTTCTTTATTCCTTGTTTTTTTGTATATTATTCTTTTATCCCCTGCTGTATCCTCATTCAGGCAATTGGGAGTCCCTTGATAACTCTCGGGCATAACCTGATACCTAAATAACACTCAGGCCTTATCTCTCACTTTCATCCTTGACTATGTCTCAGGGAAGAAATGAATGAATCGTGTTATGATCAGAAAGGCTGGCATTTTACCTGCCATTGGATTTCACATTTTTAATAAGAACAAAGCCAGTGAATGGTGAACTGTAGTCATCAGTCCCAGATCTGCATGCAAGCTCTTCCTTTAGACATGATGTGTTTATTTGAATTGCATGTATCTGGGAAATTGCAGAAAAGGTCTCAGCTCTCCTATTGGTTTTTCTAACTCCCTGAATGGGGTGGTTCATAGGCATGGGCCTCAGTGCAGGGGAGGCCATGCAATTTCTTGAAATCTTGGATGTGAAACTACAGATTAAATTTCCAGAAGTCACAATCAAAAGTACTTTCTATTAGGGACTGATGAAGCTACTGCATTATTTTTAAAAGTTGAGCTTATTTGAGAATGTTAACCGGTATCAGAAACCTAGGATGTGTATTTTTTAGAATGACTCCAAACAGACACTGCTGTCAATGTTTAGAAATGAAGAAAAAAAATCATTTATGTCTATTCTTCTCTCTAGGGCTTATCTAATGAATATAAACAAGCTTATTTAAAAGAGTTTGGTAGACTTCCTTTAAACAAATCAGCAGAAACATTTTTTGGTTAATTCTCATTAATTTGTTTTGAAAAGCCGCACAGATTTAAACACTCAATTTATTTGCAGTATTTGTGCATGGAAATAGTAATATAACACTGCATTCTATTTCAAGCTAGTAAATTGTTTCTAAGAAATAAGTAGATGCAATTTTAGAGCTTTTTAATAAAAAATACAGGTTATAGAAATGCATCTTAATTTGAAGTACAGAAAAAACTTTTTAAAATAGAATGTTTTTGAGGGTTACATGCAGAGAGGCACTAAATACAGGAAGGTTTCTGGAAACACGATATAACAAAAGTAATAAGAGCTCTGGTTGTAAGAAATACAGACAGCAGACCTGTCCCTAAAAGGCAAATGTGTAAGCTGGGAGTCTGTGCTGTCAAGGTGAGTCTCAGAAGAGGAGTAAGCCATTCAGGTTGGCCCCTTGAGGGGCCCTGTCACCTTGCTATACAGCATTTACCTTCTCTGCTCTTATTTTTCTTTAATTTGCAAAATGAGAACTCATTTCATTGGAGACAAAGTCGTTTTAAAATACAGGCATTTTCCCAGAATGCCATTGGTCCATGATATGCTATTCCAGCATGGATGGACTTATTTGAGACAGGTATCACCAATACGTTGTGGTAATTACATATCCCCAAATCCCCGGCTTGCTTCTGCTTTCAAGAATTCACAGTATAAATTTGCCCTGGAGGGAGAAGAAAATCCAAATGCGAGCTAGCTTCTCCCAGAAAGCACAGTGTCTGCAGTCTGGGGTTTCATTATAATACCTGCAGATGAGATAACAGGAAACGTACTTGTGAATAATGACTCAACAATCAAATTTATTATGCAGTACAAAATCACCCCTATACATAAATCTTGCTAAGGAATAATCACTTTTAACTTGAAAAATACACATGTTTATCCTTTCAGGAGAAGACAATAAAATATTTAAAGACTGCCATGTCCCAGATAAATGATTCAAGTCCCTAACAAATCTCCTTTAGTTTTTCTAATATACATGGCTAATATTTTACCTTCTTTAATGATATTTCCTGCAACAGAAACCAAATTCTTTTTCAACTTGGAGTGGAGCAGGAACCTACAAAATAATAACAATAAAAAAGACTCAGAGGTAGCACCGTCTCCATTTTAAGGCTGAACAAAGAAACATGACAAAATCATTGTCGCTTTTCACAGCTTTGTGGATGCAACTGGTGAGACCATTGTGCATTTTAAAAGGAAGCAGAATCACTGTGAAGATCAACTACATCAAAGTTCCTGCATTCAGATTTTATTTTGATTTAGGGGGAGAACTGCCTAAGCAGTGGGAATTTATATTCTGTTCCCATTAGCCAAAATCTTGCTTACAAACAAAACAAAAGAAAAATGAAAACATGCTGCAGTTCTGTAGTCCTTCAGATTTTGTAGAAGCATCTTTGTTTGATGAAGGTATTTCCATAAACCTCTAGGGTTTGATGCTCCCCACAATTCTGCTCTATTTGAATGAGACTTTTGGGTAAATAGTGTATAGCCTCTTAGATTACTGATGATCATAGAATGATCCAGAGATGCAAATACTTCAATCAATTTCTAAGGGTGAGTGACTTTATGTCAATACTCATGATTTATCTGAAATGAAGAAGGATTAAAACAATCCTAAAATGTTGGAAAACTAAAAAAGGTTTCTTTCTGGAGCTTACCAAAGTCATTAATTCTAGATTTTAGCAAGAAATCTAGCTCCTACAGGGGGATGGATAACAGCGCAAATTTCCTACATCACATATGCAGGTATTTGGAATAACATGGTTTTCATGAAGGAAAACTTGTGATTGGACATTATTGGTCTTGTTTGAACTGGTCTGGGTTTTCTTGTTTGTTTGTTTTTTGGTACCAGGGATCGAACTCAGGTCTTTGCGCTTGTGAGGCAGGCGGCAGAACCACTGAGCTGAATCCCCGGCCCTGGTCTGGGTTTTCAATTGCTATTATCTTTGATTTACATTATTTTTACCTTTTTATTAGCAATTTCTTTTTAGTTAAATCTATGACATGAAGTAAAGCATATTTGCATCAATAATATTTTGGGGCTATGTTTTTTCTATAACTAGACTTTAAGTACTATATGTTTTAGCTCAAATAGACTCATCATATTCCTATTATAAAAGCACCTGTACTCATAATTCCTCTAGTATTTATTTTTTTTTGGACATGTTGAATTCAGCCACACTTTGGCCTCAATGGTTTTTTCTTTTGAGTTATGTCTTCTTTGGATTGAACCCAGGGCCTCTGTGCACTGAGCTACATCCACAGCTCTTTCTGTATTTTTTTTTGGACAGGGTCTTGCTAATTTGCTTAATTTCCTTGAATGGCTGCTCATGAATTTTTGCACACAAATGTTCATCTAACCTATTTGGTTCATTTTTATTTTAAAGGACAGATAGGGTACAGGAGTCCCATTTTCCTTCTCACTAGAGAAATTCTTTTTTTGAATTTCATATCCATTTACATAAACCCAACATACCTTATTGCTGAAGGGGGTGTTATGCAACATGTTTTCATTGTGGGCAGTGGTACCTACAAATACAAATTGTGTTACTATCTATCTCTTCAGTCATATTCCATATATTCATGAATCATTTCATCATCACTTTAAAAAATGGTGAAACATCAAAAGGGCACACTGGAAATGAACCTTTGGCAAGTATGTCACTAATTTCTCCCACTTATGGATAGACTTGGATAGGATACCGAGGAATCACTTCAGTGTAGAAATGATCTTCTGAACTCCTCCGAGTGAGACTTTCACTTGATTATTCTTCTCCTTCTCTCCTCGCCCCTGACTTTCACCAAGGTTGGCCAGTTGCAAAGCACCTTCTTCTATGAACGCTTGCTCCTGCCACTCTCACAGCCTGTACCCTGGGCTTTCCATTTTCCATCCCAGCTGCATGTGTGCTTCTCTTGCTTAGCTGTGGACTGCAGCTTCTGAGTTCTCCCAGGCTCCCTAACTGGCCTCCACCTCTCACTGCCCTCTCACCATTTGACACACATTGCACCCTCATCGCATTCAAGGGAACTGTTCTGAGTCTTATTTGTATTTCATTAGCTCTTCTACTTTTCTTCCCTGTTTTATTAGTACATGTTTGCAAAACAGAATAAGTACATTCATCGTGGGGAACTGGTGCATATACACATTGTATCTCAGTTCTTTTTACTTCCTTTCCCCTCTCCTCCCTTCTGTCTTTTCCCTTCCCCAAATCCCCTTCTCATTTCCATAGTCTCTAACTTCTGAATATCAACCATCAGCTTCCATTTCCATAAATCACGTCAGTCTCCACAGGAAATCCCCATGCACAATTCTTACCCACATCTTACAGATGAGAAAGCTGCAGCTTGAAGAGGATATGAGGCGTGCAAAGGTCACACGGAGTAGGGTGTGAACAACTAGGACAGTCAGAGCCAATGCTTTTGCTTCTTTTATTGTGTTACAAAGCCTCCAGCATTGGACTCCAGAGTTGCTCCACATTTAGTTTGGATGTCAAGTGGTTTTGCACATAAATATCAAGTCTAGGTGAATTTTTACACCGACTTGCCCAATATTATTGGATTCAGAGTGATTAAAATTGCTTTACATACTTTGTTTTAGTCTTAAATACTTCTGTTAATGCCAACACTTACCACTTGGGTGGTGCACAATGATGAGTTTATCTAGAAGACAAAAACCAAACAAACCGTATTCTCTTAAGTTTTGTTCAATGTTTACCCAAAGCTCTTTTCCCCCTGCTGCCTACTTTGTGATTTTAAAGAGAGGATGAGATCTCATTCTAGCCTTAAAATATTAACCCTAAACTCCTAAACTCATCTACCTCTGGCCTCTAAATCTGAAACTGTTTCTCTGATTGTTTCTTTCTCTCTTCCAACATTTGTTACAAGGTGTTATGATTTTTGGTATCCTTGACAGTTAATAAATCTTGCTACTCTGCCTTGATATTCCTTTAGACTAAGCTCCTCTGTTCGTTTTTAAAATCAACATTATTCAGGAATAATTATATTCAGTACAAATTAAACACTGCTAAATGTATAAGGTGATGACTTATTTATTTATTTATTTATTTTTGGTACTGGGGATTGAACTCAGATCCTGGCGCTTGCGCAGCAGGTGGTGAAACCACTGAGCTAAATCCCTGGCCCTAAGGTGATGACTTTTGATAAATGTATGTAGCTACATGCCTATCAACCCGATAGGGTGGAGGTGATTTCATATCAATGAATAGTCCCTCATATGCCTGTGTCACTCACCATCAGAACATTACTCAGGAGGACCACGATCTGATTTCTACCTCTAGGAAATAGTTTTGTCTAGATTATTATTACAGGGTCTAGAATTTGAGATTAATGGAATCTGACATAGCATGTACTCCTTTGTGTCTGATGTCTTTCACTCAGTACCCTGATATTCATTTATATGGTTGTGTATAGTAGTAGGTATTTCTTTTTATTGCCTGAGTGGTATCCTATAGTAAAAATATAATAATTATCTATTCTTCTGTTGGACATTTGGACTGTGTCCAGAGCAGCTATTATGAATCAAACTGCTATAAACTTTGATGGATATATGTTTTCACTTGGTCTGTGCCATGTATTAAGCATATATGTGACTTTTCCCAAGTCACTGTACCATATTCTACTTCCATCAGCAATGTGTTCAAAGTATGTCCATCTCTACATCCCAAACAACACTGAAGTCTGACAGTCTCACGATTGCATTCAGTGTGGTTGACTATTACTACGTTATCTGGTTTCATTTGCCTTTTCCTAAGGACCTATGACACTGGCACCTTTTTCCATGCTTTGTCAGCTAAGACTGGGTGGTGGGTGTGGCATTGTGCTCACTGGAGCTGTCACTGCAGATAGCCCCTGGCTAGGTAGGCAGAGAGATAGATAGGGATATAGATATCCATGATTAGTTACACTTTCACCTGGGATTCCAGGGCTACGTAGAGGGATTCATCCCAGCTCCCTGTTCCACAGGTCTAACTCCAGTCTCTGGCAATAGGAAAACTGGCTCCTGTGACCTGTAGTATATTTATATGTTAGCTCAATCCTACAATACCCATAAAGCAGTTTTAAATGTTAAACTATATCCTTGTGGGGAAAATATACCCTACTTACTGGAGTAAAGTACAAGTTTTTATTTACTATTCTTTTTTACTTTTGGCCTTAGAATGCTTTGCTTTCTAAATCTATGTTCCTTTTTCCATCCCCCTTGTGTGTGGCTATGTTATTTACGCTAATTTTTTCCTGCTTATATTCTGTTTTGCCTCCTTTCTTATCCCTTCCTTATTTATTAAATATATAAAATACTGACAGAGTTCTAAAAGTCAGGAGGATACAAAGAAGTATACTAGAGAAGTTCAGAGAAGTGTTTTAAAAATTTTTATTATTTATTTATTTATTTTAAAAAAATTTATTTTTTTCAGTTTAGGTAAATTTTGTTTTTTAAGTAATTTTTTTCTTTTCATTTAAGTTGCCAAATATGCTGGAAGAAGGTTAATTATGCTTTCATAGTATCTCTCTAATACTTGTAGGCTCTGTTGGGATAAATTACTTTAGCTCCTGTTACAGAAAATTCTTGTTTTCTTTTTTCCTTGACCATCCTTGCCATGAGTTTATCAATTTTATTTATGATTTCAAATGACTTATTTTTGACTTTGTAAAATTTCTTTTGTTCATCTCTTTCCATTTTCATTGATTTCTGACCTTACTCTTTTTTATTTCCTATTTTTGGATTTAATTTGTTTTTCTTTAGTTTCCTAAGGTGGAAGCTTATAGCATTGATCTAAAGCTTTTTGCCTTTTCTAGTGTAACTTCCATGGTCATAAATTTCTCTCTAATTTAACTGTTAAATGCATAACCATGTTAGCTGAATTCCACAAATTCTGATATAGATTTTCCACTATCATTCATGTGGGAATATTTTCTTGGGATTTGCTATTTGTTCCGTGGTTAATTTGAAATTTCATTTAATTCCTAAACATTTGGAGAGATTTTATAGATATCTAATTATTTTCCAGTTAATTTCCGTGGTGGTGGTAGAATATGACTTCAAAAGACTAAAATATTTTAGAGAACACACTCGGAAGGTCTTAATCTTTTAAAGTTAATTGAAACTTTTTGATGATTCATTTGTGTCTATTTTGGGGAATCTTCTGTGCACAACTCTAGTGAACATATATTCTGAAATTTTTTGATGCTTCTGCAAATGTCAATTAAGTGAAGTTAGCTGACAGTACGTTTCAGATCTTCTATATCCTTATTGATCTTTATTATTCTATTAATTACTAAGAGGGAAGTGAAAACATCTCAGTACTATCAGATTTTTCTTGATGAAGTCTGATAAAACTCACAAGCATAAATGAGGTAGAAAATATACCAATATTTAGGGTTGCTATATCTTCCTGGTGACTGCCCTTTCATCATTATGCAGTATCGTTTGTACCCCTTGCAATACTCTTTGTCTTGAAGTTTATCTTGTTGCATGTTAGAGTGGTTATGACAGCTTTCTTTTGCTTACTGTTGGGATAGTGGACCCTTCACTAGCCTTCCTTTTCAAACTATGTGCCTTATATCTAAGATGCTCATCTTTTAAACATCCGAAACTTAGGTACTGCTTTGCAACCTGAGAATATTTTTCTTTAAAATTAAATAGTTAACTCATTTAGATTTAACATAATTACTGATCTGACTCAGTTTAACATGACCATCTTGTTCTTGTCTTTCGGCTTACCCATTTTGTTTATGTTCCTCTTTGAGACATTCTTGCTGTATTTTCTGTGATTCAAATAGTTCTTTAATGCTCCATTTCATTTCTTCTATTGGTTTCCAAGATACCCTTTCTTTCTTTGTTTCTTTCTTTTTCTTTCTTTCTTTCCTTCCTTCCTTCTTTCTTTCTCTCTCTTTCTTTCTTTCTGCTTTCTTTCTCTCCTTCCTTCCTCCTTCCCTTTTTTCTTTCTTTCTTTTTCTTTCTCTCTTTCTTTTTTCCTTTCTTTCTTTCTCTCTTTTTTCCTTCCTTCCTTCTTTCCCTCTCTCTCTTTCTTTCTGCTTTCTTTCTCTCCTTCCTTCCTCCCTCCCTCCTTTTCTTTTTTCTTTCTTTCTTTTTCTTTCTCTCTTTTTTCCTTTCTTTCTTTCTTTCTTTCTCTCTTTTTTCCTTCTTTCCTTCTCTCTCTCTCTCTCTCTCTCTCTCTCTCTCTCTCTCTCTCTCTCTCTCTCTCATATCAGGGTCTTATTATGTAGTTCAGGGTGGCCTTGAACTCACTATGTAGCCCAGGCTGGTTGTGAACTTACAGAGATCCTCCTGCCTCAGCCTCCCAAGTGCTGCCTCTGCAAGTGCTGGGATTCCCAAGTGCTCGGCACTTCTCATTGATTTTTTATAGATTGCCTTGAGACTAAATTGTACAAGTTTAATTCATCAATTGTTGGTACATTCCCTTGAGTTTCATGCCTTATGTCTGACTTGCACTTGACACTGCATCCTTTCCTCTCTTTTATACCTGAGTCTCACAATCCACACTTTGCACTTCACTGTGAAAACCTTCACTTGTCTGCATCTTATGTTCTTTGTGTGACTGTATCCTTCACATTTCACACTTCAATGTTAGGTGTTAATAGTTTGGGCTCTAAATAGTAGTCTTTGAAATAATTTATGAAAAGAAAGAAAATATAATATTTTATGTCTGCCTGCTTTGTATAATTTTTATCATTCTTCCTCCTCAGGGGAAAGGATCTGGCACCCTTTTTGTAAATTTTCTTTCCACCTGCGTGATTTTCTTTAGCATTTGTCTTGTTGCAATTTTGCTACAAATTCTCTAATCCACACATACCTTTATTTCATCAATTTTTGAGGGATATTATATAGAGTTGAGTGGTCTTTTTTTCTTTTCAATCTTTGAAGATATAATTACATTGTCTTTGGCCCTCTTTGAATCTAATAATCATTTAGTAAATATTGTCATCTTTTCCCTGTATAAGTCATGTATCTTCTTACTCTGGCTTCTTTTAAGAATTTTCCCTTTACCTTGAGGTGAAGTAGTTTCATCACATATTGCATAGAGGTCATTTTCTTAACAATTATGTTAATTGTTTTTGTTTTTTGTTTTGGTACCCAGGATCAAACCCAGGACCTTGCACTTGCGAGGCTGGTGCAGTGCCACTGAGCTAAATCCCTGGCCCTTTTTTTGTTTGTTTTTATGTGAAGTTCTCAGAATCAATGGAAGTAGTTTGCAATCAATGTGGCAATGTTTTGGGCATGATTTTATTATAAGTGTTTTGTTCCAGACTCACTCTTTTCTCATTCTGAGGGCTAACCACTTGGAGGCTAGATTGCTTATACTGTCCAACAAAAAGTTCTTTCTTGTCCTGCTCATCATATTAATTTCTGTTGCTCTGTCTTCAAGCTCACTCTCTTTGCTATACCAAATCTGTTAATAAGTTCATTTGATAAACTTTCATTTCTTACATCATATAATTTTATTTAAAAAAATGTCCACTTGCTTCTTTTATGTACTTTCATTTTCTTCTGCTAATATTTCTTTATTCCCTCAATGAAATCCTATTTTTCATCAATTCAGTGTTTATAGGAGCTTCTTTTGAACCTTGTACATTATATTTTTTCTTTCTTTTTCCTTTGGAGTTGAAACCTGCATGTGACAATATGTTGTATATTATGGATTTTGTAATATTCTTTAGATGAGTGTAGGTTCTTGTTTTAGCAGGCAGTTCAATTTCTGACATGAGCCTGCATAGATTTGATATTATTCTTTTTTGAGTATTGATCTGTAGTACTGACTGGATAAAGAAAATGTGGGTTTTTAAAATAAAACAGAGTACTACTTAGTCACAAAAAATGACAAATTAGAGACATTTATAGCTAAATGGATGCACATTGAGGCAATACTCTTAAGTGAAATAAATAGGACACACATGTGTAAATACCATATAGTTTCTCTAGTATGAGAAACTGAAAGTATAAATAAGGTCTAAAAGGTATAATAGATAATGTGAAATAGGAAGAAAAGAGGCAAAGTGGAAGGGGAAGTGGGAGGGGTAGGGGAAAGGAAAGAAGGGAATGGAATTAATATGAGAAAATGAAAAAAATGGAAACAAAGACTTTGTAAATAGGGAGGGATGGAGGGGTTGAAGGGAGGGCAGGGAAGGGGGGAAAATAAGAATCAAGAGAGATTATGTAAAGGTGCAAATTTCCAATGATGAATGTCATTATATTGTACACTTAAAATGAAGCAATAAAATTAATTTTAAAAAAGTTTTAAGTAGAACAATAAAAGTTTATGTAGAAGCAAAAACAAACAAAACAAAGCCCAAGGTGATTTATAAGGCATTTGGGGAGACTTGGCCTACAAACGCTGTCTCCTGTGTGGCTCCTGTGGGCCTTGGTTGTAGGTTTTCTTACACCATAGCTAGAGTACCTGCTGCTCTAACTCAAGGTGCTTCCTCCTTACAGCTCCTGTGTATCTTTTAAGGATGCCTGGTATTCAAAGGAGATGCTAAGAGCTCCCTACCATGGCAGGACAGGAGCACAGTTTCTCCCCAGCAGGGCTTTTCCTCCAGTGTCTGTTTTGGTTTCAGGCTCTAAGCATTGCTACCTTGTCTGCCTTGAGCAGTCTTTCCGAATGCACGGGTACCTCAGACGTTCACAGTTCCTTATATGGGCATCTGGGCCCTGCTCTCCAGGAACCTTCCATGCAGTCTGGCAGCCCTGGCTGCCCTGAAGTGGCACCTCAATTTCCTTTGGTTCACACCACCCCCTTGCTTTGCTCTGACTATGCTTTGCTCTGTTCAGAGACGAACGCAGCTGTGAGAGCTGCCTTGAGAGCACTGCTCTCTCTGGGTTGGTGGTCTTGGCCTGTGTGTGGTCTGCTTGCTGAACTCCGTTACTCCTAACTCTGGTCAGGGTCAGTGTCCTGTGCAAGGGGACTGTGTGTCTGCTATACTTCACTCCTGTGGCTGAGGGAGAACTGTCACATTCTCAGCTAACAATAGTGATTAAGAATGGGGATCTTGAACTCGAATGGAATGGATGGCAGTTTCTAATCCACATGACCTTGGAATTTTAGTTTCTAAAAATCTTTTTCCGTGCTTGAATCTCATTTCACATTAGAATGTAGGTTTGTGGAGCTCGGTTACCTATAAATTAGTCTCATGTTTATGACCTTAATTATTTGAGGAAGTATATTTTTGCTTTAGGAAACATTTCTGAGAGCTTAAAGAACTCTCTATGGGAAAGTACATAACTGCTCAATAATATGAAGAGAAATGAATTTTAACACTCTGAATTTTAGCATGAAATTCCCACTACCTAAAAGCCATGTAGTCCTATTGAAAGCAGAGGAGTTGGAAGCTCTTAAACTTCTTTCAGTGGTTGTTAGTTTTTAATTATCTGTGCAAGAGTAGAGACTTGGGAAAAGAGTGGTCAAATAGTGACAACATAATTTATTTTCAATTTTGGAGGGTGGTGTTCATCTTTGGAGAAGATTTACCATTTTAATAACATTTGGTTTGTGTTAGCATCGAGTGCAGGTCCTACTTCCCCAGCAACCAATAATTACAGTCCTGGGGAATATGCATTGCTAGGAAGCACACAGCTTTAAGGAAAACCAACATGAAAGTTATAATTTAAAACAATCCACATGTGGACAATTGTGAAAATTGAGTACACTGAGAATATTCCACCTTATTAAAAAGTATGCCTCCTTAATTATTTGATTCCCTATATAATGGCTAATAAAAAACTAGAACAGAATTTTCCTATTTATTACATAACTCATACAGAAATCAAGAGAGGAATGAGCCTTGATGGAAGGGTCATTGCGGGTCAGAGAATAGAAATACTTCATACGCGAATTCACAATGCACTCTCAGCGTATGTGTAATTGTTCTTGCTCTGCGGATGAACAACTGAACAGCGCCAGGTGGACAGCCGGAAGTGACGCTGCACAGGCCGGAAGTGACCCGGCACAGGCCAGAAGCAGTTCCCGTGTTTCCCACTGCATCCTGCTGCCGTCTTTGAGGAGCAGGCAGATCTCACTTACCACAGATATTTTCTTCTTCTGGTCTTTTCCCAATAATGTTGTCTCGTAGTTGGCGTAGCTTTTCCTTAATGAGGACACAGAGCATAGAATATAGGACCAGGTCATGGAAGTCAAGATTTAAACATTTTTCATGGCTCAAGGTGAAAACATCAACACTATGTCTTGGTGTTCATTTGTTATTCACGTTTAGGGGCCTCCCCCGCCATCCTTGGTGCTTTATGTGCGTCATCTTAAATTAGTCCTCACCACTGCAGGAAAGGGATGTTAAATTTCACCATCCAGATTTGTAGATGTGGAAACCGAGATGCAGAGAGGGGAAGTGACCTTTCCAAGTCAGGTAGTGCTAAGTGGTGGAGTTAGGATGAGTATCGGAGGGCTAATCCCTTTGGTAGCACTTTCCTTCGAGTCTACACTTGCTGTTGGGGACCGGAAGGGCTAGAGCTATGTAACACAGGATGGCTTCCTGCTGCCTGAACCCAGCCCTGGCCTCCGCAGGGACTTATCTTCCCTGTGTTCTGAGTGTTAAGATAGGGACTCAGGAACAAATGATGTGCAGCTCAGTTCTCATTCTGAGCTTGTTCGTGATCTTCTCTTGTTTTCCAGACAGTCTACATCAGTATCATTTTAACCATAAGAGAACAACAAGCTAGCAGGCAATAAATCTTTTAGAGGACAACAAAGAGCCATGCTTTTCCTGGTGGTTTGCCTGGGAAACTAGAAACCCTTTTCCTGTAGAAATGTTCCCAGATCTCCTCCTGGAGTGGAGCAGCCCAGTCAGGTAGCCCTGGCGGGATCCTCAGTGAGGATCCCTGCAAGCAGCACTCCTGCCTCCTCTCCCAATGCCAGGGCGCTGCCTGGCTCACCAACATTGGAAAGAATATAGAAATGTCTGAGCATGTGTGTGTTGGGGACATGGAGAAGGATGATGATGATGATGATGATGATGATGATAATGATAATTATCTGTCTGGACTTCTGTCCCAGTCTCTGTGTTAAGGACTAGCTGATTCAAATACAGTCATGAAAAATTTGGCTTTGATGTAAAGTACTCTCAATGTCTTTTGACTTATGTTTACAGGTCTTTTGCCGAGACACTATTCATGATCTCATTCTCCCTGTCTATTAGATGAGTCACATCAATCTCATAATGTATGGTTCTCCTTAAATTTTTTCCCCCCAAAATGGAATATAAATACACAAATAAAATAGAAACAACCAAGGGTTTAATGGAATAACTAGTGAAATCATTTCTAAGAAGCTGGATTACTCTAAATTGAAATTTTTATTAAAGGTCTTGGCTTACATCAATAAAACTTATATGATACAGCACTGCTAGGACATGGAGTTTGGGGTTTATCTTTCAGCACCTTTTGCCCCTCTCAGGATGAGAGGGAAGGGTGGGGTGACAGTGTTGACAGAGTGTGAGATAGCATGTTTGCTGCAGTTCTGATCGGTGATCTGCAGTGGATGTTCCCTGGTTTGTTTGCCAAAATAACTGCCTTTGCATAATCTGGACCAGGCCCAGCATCAGCCCACAACCAGAGCTGCTCTTGGAGACAGGTAATTCCTGACCAGGCCTGAATTCAGAGTATTTAGAAAGTCCTTGCACTTGCACTGTCTCTTGCCTCTGTGCTAGACTGTTTGAAATGTGACTCACTGTGACTCATTTTCCGGTTGTTTTAAAAGTGTTCTTTTAAGGATTGTCTTTAAAATAAAATTTATCTTTTGGGAAAGGTGGTATCTGAAGCTATTATTATTTATATTTTGGTCTCAATAGCTCATTAAATGTGCTTAATCGACCACCTGGGAACCAGGTTCTGGCTCCTTGAGGCTCTGTGATGAGAAGAAAGGCAGAGTTACAGTATTTTAGGGGTGGGGTTGACTGTGAGACAGAGAGAATCTGGTCCTGACACCCTTCAGGAGGAATGTCAGGGTAGTGTAGCTATATTTTGTTTCCATGCTCACCTCAGAACCACCTCCTTCCATTCTCTCTCTGGGTATGAATTATGTTTGCAGAAGGCAAGGTTATCTGAAGTTAATATTCTTGGCATTGATCAAAAAACACTGCTTGACACACACAATTTTAATTTTCTGGTATATAATATGTATGAATATATATAATATATAAGAAGATGAAACTTTTCACATTTAGGACTTTTGCTCAACATGATTTCAAGCATTCCCTTTGAGGCTAATCTATGTCCTATTGTTCAGAGCAGAGCACACGTCAGTGTGAAGACATTTCACCTTAATTTCAGCAATTAGCTTTTACCAATTTCCCTGTACTCAGCACAGGTATTATGAGCTGATTAGGGGTTAGTTTTAATTACTGGGCTCCAGGATTGAGTTCACATAAATGAACTGGTAAAGGTGAAATATCTCCATTTTACTTTCATGTTTTAAAACTAATTTTTTAAAAACACCTTTTGGAGTTGCTAGTTAAAAACAGAACAGCTGGCTGCATTTCTCATGAAGTCTCAATCCAGCTTAGCCTCCAGGAGTCTGTAACACCATGAACGTTCCAAGGGTTTGGGTCATTGTTACCTGCTGAATCATTTCCAGGCTGCTCTTTCCCATCTGCCAATGTTTGAATTTCTCCAGGGCTTCATCCACAGACAGCTTCCCATTTTTGACTTTCTCCTGCAGGAGGATGAGTTCTTCCTGCCCGGCTGCCAGGCAGCCCCTTGGAATGGACATGGCTGGGCTCTCCATCCGTGCTTTGTCTGTGATATAAGGGAGGGCACATCAACAGGAAGTCAGTGTATGGACTACAAATAGAGCCAGTGGTGCTTCCTGTACTTAACAGGCCACATTTTAAAGCAGGTTTTTCAAAGGATGGTGGTGGTACCTGGCATCTAGTGATATGGTTAAAAAAATATATCTCATTACTGAGGCATCAAGACAGAAAAATCAGTAGCAAGAGTTTAACACTGGATTTGTAGGACATGCCAATTCCTTTCCTTGAGGAATAAAATGGGGTTTGTGGATGGGATTCTGGGAAGGTCATACAGAGTTGCCTAGCACTTGTGGCCTCCTCCAAAAGGAAGAGCTAAAGCTACAGGTGGCTGCTGCATTAGAGGTTAGTGGGCAGGGGAGAGGGCTGGGATTCCTTCTGGGAGGGACACAACACACAAGAGGAACCAGGAGTGTAGGGCCAGCAAACTCCATCAGCTCAGATACTGGCCACCCTGGCCACTGGACAGTCCCAGTGTGTCACGGTCTTGCAGCCCAGCCAGGGGATAGCCTGCGGACTGAAGAGTAGCTTGGCCCTGGAGAAAGAATTCACATGTCCTCCTTGCAGACCCCAGAACCTGGAAAGGGAGAGAAGCTATTGTCTGAGTGAACAGTGCTCCAGCTCATGAACCTCTGCATCTCCAGGACCCCACAGCCTCTCCACCATAGCAGCAAGGTACTACAACCACAGGAATCCAAGGCAACTTGCAAGGTGACTGTGACCCAGTGCCCAGGCAATGCTCCTCACAACACAGATGGGCAAATCCCCATGGCCGGGGAGGTTGCACTGCTCTAGTGACTGAGACAGGGGTTGCTTGTCCTGGGGACTCAAGGCTGGGGCAGCACATGGGGCTGAGAGCAGCACAGAGCCAAGGGCCCAGCTACCACAGACACAGGATTGGGTCTGCACCGCCACTGTCTGGGGTAGGCTCTGAGATTGCTGTGCTGCTGTTACCCTCTGCTGCCCAGCCCTGTAACAGCTCTGTTGGATCTTGGTCAGAAGGGGTCTCCTTGTCTAGGGCTCCCTGGTATGCCCCCCACCCTAGGCCAGATGCCTGTGGGCTTGCACCACCAGCAGGGTGAGAGTGCAGTGTTCCATGGTGCTGTCTGCTCTGACCCCAGCTGTGTGCAGGTCCATGCTAGAACTGGGGTGGGTGCTGAATGCTCCCCTACTTCCTCCACTCCTGATGCCATTGCTCCATAGTTGGGGAAATCACATAGGGGTGCTCTGCTGCATACCCCTGCTAGGCCACTAGTGCCTTCACCCCGAGGTGGACTTAGAGACATGGGTCTCTCTTCTCTTGCTGTGGCACATACTGGACCCAAAGCCATTGACTATGGTGGAAGATGCCAAAAGGAGATGATAGCAGGTGCCCAGCTGGAACCAAAGCCAATATCACATATGAAACAACACCCCAGGTGAGTCTTTAGAGAAAGCTGCTTACTATGAAAGAACCAACATAACAGTAGCAGACATAACTGATTCATCAAATGCACAAATATCGACATAGGTGACAAGAAATATGAAAAAACAAGGAAACAATGCCTCGAAGAGAACACAGTAACTTTCTAGCAACAGATATCAAAGAAAACTATACTGATGAAATGCCTGATAATTTAAAGAATGATTATATAGGAACTCAGTGAGATTCAAGAAAATACATTCTAATGAAATTAGAAAAACAATGAATGATTTGAACAAGAAATCTAGCAAAGAAATAAAGATATTGACCAAAACCAAAGCAGAAATCTTGGAGATAAAGAATTTAATAAGTTTTTTAAAAATATAGTTGAAAACCTCAACAACAAAGTAGAGCAAGCAAGGGAAAGAATATCTGAACTTGAAAACAAGTATTTTGAAATAACCCAGTCAGAAGAGAGAGAGAGGGAGAGGAAGGAAGGGAGGGAGAGAGGGAGAGGGAGGGGGGAAGGGAGAGAGAGAGAGAACAAATGAACTAAGGTAGTTACTGAGACCTTTGGAATATGATCAAATAAACAAAGATTCACATTTTTTAATACTTAAAGGAGAAGAAGAGAGGGAAGTCATAGAAAACTTTATCAATGAAATAATAGCTGAAAACTTTCTCAATCTTGGGAAATATATGTACACTCAGGTTAAAGAGGCCCATAAGACCCCAAATGGATATGACCAGAAAAGATCCTGGCATATCATAGTCAACTGTGGAAATTCTAAGACAGGGGCCAGGTAGGTAGCTCAGTGGAAGGATGTTTGCCTAGTGAAGGATGTTTTCCTAGTGTGTGCAAAGACCTTGGTTTGATTCTGAGGACCACAAAACTGAAACAACAACATCAACACCAAAGCAAAATATCAGACAGAAATCTAAAAACTACAAAAGTACTGACCAAAAGGCCAGCTCTACAAAAGATATTTTAGGAAGTGCGATACCTGAAATGAAACAAAACAAACAAGCAAACAAAAAAGACAATTGCCATCATAAAATCATGTGAAAGTATAAAATGCACTGGAAGAGCAGATGCATGAAATAAAATAGAAAAAACCTTATCAGTACAATAAACTATGAAACCACAGAGATGAACAATAAGGGAAAGAGAATAGGATGAAGACTATTTAAAACAAATATAAGCAATTTTACAAAATGACAGGATTAAGTCCTTACTTATCAATAATAATGAAGGTAAATGGATTAATTTCTCCAATTGCAAGATACAGATTGGCCAAATGGATGCAAAACCAGGATCCAATGGTATGCTGCCTACAAGAAACTCATAATGTAAAATGAAAGGATAGAAAAAGAAATTTCACAGAAGTGGGAAGCAAAAGCAAGGAGGAGAGCTATTGTCATATCAGAAATAATAGACTTGAAGATAAAAAACTGTTAGAAGAGACAAAGAAAGTCACCATGTAATTATCAAGGTATCAGTCCAACCAGCAGACATGAAAGTTGAAAAATGCATGTGCAGCAGTGCTGGAGCAATTACTACTTGACCTGAGGGAGAGGTAGAATTCAATGCAACAACAGTGAGATGCTCAACTCCACTTTTGTCAGACCTTCCCAACCAAAGAAATCAAGAAAGAGCAAAGTCAAACTATACTGTCTGTTAAATGGAGCTACATTCAACCAACCCACAGTCAACATCATATCAAACAGGGAGAGCTGAGAACTTTTCCTCTAATATCTGGATAAGACAAGGCTGTTCACTGTCAGCAACACTGTATTGGAAATTTTAGCCTGAAAAATTATGCAAGAAGAAGAAACAAAGGGATATAAATAGGCATATAAACAAAATAAAATGAAATAAAATAGAATAATTTCTGTTTGCAGATGATATGATTGTTTATACAGAAAAATCTAAAGACTCCACTAAAAGATTATGAGAACTAATAAATGATTTCAGTAAAGTTATAGGATACAAAATGAATGTACAAAAAATCAATAGCACTTTTATACACTATTAATGAGATTGCTGAGAAAGAAATCATGAAAGGAAACCCATTCATGATAGCTATAAGAAAGAAAGAAAGAAAGATAGAAATAAAAAAGAAAGACAGACCTAGGAATAAAGGAAACTAAGGAAAATCATATATTCTAAATTACTAAATTGCAATAAGAGAAATTTTATTATGTTCAAAAGGAAAATCCCTCTATATTTGTGGATAGGAGTAATTACTATTGTAAAATATCCACACTACCCAGAACAATCTACAGATTCATTGCAATCTCCATTCAGATACCAATGGCATTCTTCACAGAATTAAAAAAAAGAATGCTAAACTTCATGTGGAAGCAGAAAAGATCTAGAAGAGCTAAAGCAATCTTGAGCAGAAATAACTAAACTGGAGGTATTATGCTACCTAGATTTAATATATACTACAAAGACATAGAAATCAAAACAGACATAGACCAGTGGAACAGAATAAAGTGCCCAGAAGCAATCTCATATATTTAGAGTCAACTGATTCCTCATAAAGTCTCTGAAAATACATACTAGAGAAAGGACAGCCTCTTCAATAAACAATTTGAAGAAAATTGGATATTCACATGCAGAAGATTGAAACTTGATCCCTGTGTCTCACCCTATACAAAAATAAAATCAAAATGCATCAAAGGTCCAATGAAAGTTCTGAAACTATGGAACTATTAGAAGAAAACTTAGGAGAAGCACTTCAAGCATTGTTATTGGCAGTGTTTTTTTTTTTTTTTTTTTTTTTTTGCAAAAGACACCTAAACCACAGGAAACAAAAGAAAAAGTAGACAAATAGTATTAGGATAAACCAAGAAGGTTCTGTGCAACAAAGACAATTGACACAGTGAACAAACAAATTTCAGAGAAAAGTTTTGTAAGCTTCTCATCAGAGGACTAATATCAAAACTATATAAGGAATTTAAAAGTCTAACAAAAACTATATTATCCAATTAAAAACGGGCAAAAATGTAAATGGACACACCTCAAAAGAATACATAAAATTGGTCAGTAAGTACAAGAAAACATATTCAACTTTATGACATGCCATGGAAATGAAAATCTAATGCAGAGATGTTGTCTCACTGCAGTCAGAATGGCTGTGACTAGAAAGTCAAAAAATAGAAATGTCAATGAGGATGTGGACGAAATGGAGCTCTTATACACTAATGCAAATTAGTAAGCCACTATGGACAATAGTATAGAGGTTCCTTAAAGAATCAAAGATAGAACTGCCATCCATGGGACCAGTTGTTCTACTTCTGGGTATGCACTTAAGGAGAAATATTAAGTAGATCAAAGAGACACCTGTGTGTCCATGTTGATAGCGGCATTTATCATAATAGGTAAGATACTGAATAAACTAGATTTCTACCAGTGGGTGAGTGGATAAAGAAAATGTGGTACACATGCACTGCAGAATATCATTAAGCTATAAGAAGAATGACATGTTCTAGTTTTCAGTGAAATGGTTGGAGTTGGAGGTTATGCTAAGTGAGATAAGTCAGGCATGGAATGGAAAATGCTGCATCTTCTCTCACTCATGTGAATGTTACAAAAAGAAAGACAGAAATGCAGATCAGAATATATAACACAGACGACCAGAGGTTGAACAGAGTGTGGGGAGCAGGAAGGAGAGGGATATTGGATAACACACAGCAAGACATGGAGAGAGGTAGTACTTTCTGGTGTGCCCAGGGTAGTGGGGCTGGAGTTCACAGAAAACTATTGTATATCTCCTGAAAGACTGGAAGATGGGAGCTTAGAGCTCAGAGCTCCAAACACAAAGTGATGATAAGGGCATGGAAATGTTAACTACCCTCCTTTCATCAGTACCTGTTGTATACACAGATAGAAATATCACACAAGCCCCATATTTTTGTCCAATTTAAATAGGAAAAAAATAAATTACAGTACAAATAAGATTATGTACATAAATTAGTCTAGAGTTTAAATAAATGCTAATATTATTATTTATTAGTTTATTAGTCTAAATAAATGCAAATATTATTGTTGATAATAAACACTGGTTGAATAAACAGTATCTATAATTTTGGGAAAAGAGATCTCCAAATCTAAATGTTATGAGTTACTTAGGATGATCAGAAATTTTGTTTGGAGTTTGTGCCTTCTCATTTCTACATTTGCCTAAGTCCAGCACACTTGCTGTAGGATCTCAGGAGAGGGGGGCTAATGAGGAAGCAGTGCCTGTACCCATGCATGGTTAAACAAAACATGCCACGGAGTCTGGAAGGGGAGAACAGGAGTTCTGCCCAACTGCATTTCAGTTAAGTCCCTGGAGAAATCTGCTCCCTCCTCAGAGCCCATTTTCAAGAAAGAAAGAGATACATTGGGTGCATCTAGAGCTCACTGGCAAGGAAGTGGGAGGTGGAGAGGGTGTTCAAATTCCATAGCAGTACAGATTCATTCATAGAATCAGGGTTGATTATTCTGCAAGAAAGAAGTTTCAAGTGTTTGAGAGCAGGTTTTAAGTATTTGTAGGGGACCTGAGCCCGAGGCTGCCCTGGGATGACTCCTAATAGTCTTTCTCAACTCGGGGAAGGATTCTAACAATGAATCTTGAAACAGGGACATGGAGAGGCTTTCTTGCTGAAAGATTTACTTGCACATAAAACTGCTCTATGGCCAATGCTCTGATTCCCATGGGGCCTTCCTGACTTGGTTTTATCTCTTCAGAAGTCTCTTCCCCCAGAACTAACAAGATGTCACAGATTCTCTGCTCTAAATCTTCCTTCAGGGACAAAGAACCTGTGGCCCCAGGGGACCCAGAGAAGCCTGTCAGCCAGAGGCTAACTGGTTCAGTGGCAAAAAGTACAAAATTGAGATCTAGCTTCTTACACAGTCAGCTTTTTATAGGCTCCCATACTCAAACCCAGTTTGTGAAATGCAGCTCACAGTAGCATCTGTGCCTTCGCTGCCAGTGTGTGGTCTAACATCAGCACCTCACAGTTGTGCCATTTAGATGTCACCTCACCACACCATCCCCTGTCTAAGCCTCCATCCATTTTGCCTCAAATAACCCAGGCAGCTAAATCTGCTTCGGCAGAAGTTACCGCAAGCCAAAGCTGTCCCCCAAACTGCATGGACTTCACTTCTCCTGTATGAACAGGTTCAGCAGAATTTTAAAAAAACTATTGAGTACTTTTAATAACCTTCATTTCAACTAACCCTTCTTGTTCAAATTCTTGTTATTAAAATGTTAACACAATTATCTTTCAGAAGCGAAGTGTTCAATCTTCCATGATTGTTCAGGGAGAACAGCAGAACAATCCTCAAAGTTCACTGTGTACAAATAAGCTAATTTTACACACATCTGCGTTCCCTTTATCTTTTCACTCAGAAAATATGAAAGCATTTTGTCTTGGTAGATTGCTATTAGACATGACAAGTTGCAAAGAAAAATGACTATTTTCTCTATTGGGGCAGACTAGCTAACCTGAAATGTGCAGTCTGTCATCTTCCAGGGGTTTACGTTACTATTTGAATGGGGTGGTGGTGGTAGAAGCCCCCCCCCGCCCCGATTTATGCTTCCCTTTATGAGAGTTAGAATGTGTTTAACGTAATTTTCACTGAAAAGCATTGTTGGACTGTTAACTGCATATTGAAGATTCTTGGTCACTTATTATAGAAAAGCTCCAAAGTAAACTATAGTTTCTAAAATTTGAATTCCTTTTGGATAAATTTCTGCTTACAATATTTTTATTTTATTTATGACAATTATTTTTTATTTTATCAAATATCATTCATTCTGTTAACAAGTAACAGAGGAATTTTTACTAAAAATGTGAAAAGGAATGACTTAATTGGCCTTGTTGTTAGCCAGGAACAAGGCCAGTATGAAATAGTTACTTCATAAATATCAGCTAGCTACTAAGATAATAATAATAAAGACCTCATTGCAACACAGAGAGAGCTTAGAATATAAGGACAAAGACAGCAGTAGGGTGCAACACTGTATATACACAGTGACATCTAACAGTCTCAAAGATGTACACATAATTAAGTGTCAGAGGAAAAAGCTGAAAGATGATACAAGTCCTTCCAGGGCAATGATATCATTATTTCCCCACAAGCCCCAGCTTTTTGTAATAATGCTGTACTACTTTTACAATAAGTAAAGCATCCTCACCTTGTTAGCAGCTTGCTGTGGGACACACACCATCCCAGCCAGTGCCAGGCACACCATGCCATGTGAGCATCGTGCCAGTCCTCCTGAGTTCACTTATTGTCTCAAAGCATCTGTGTACCATATCATCATACCGAATCATTTTGTGGCAGTTGCAAAGAACTGCAAATAAGTTCTCAGTAATAGGATCTATCCATGGACCATTATTTCAATCTGGTCATCTGTGTTTCTAGCGTGAGGAATGGAGGTGTAAACAGGGATCACAGTGGCAGATAAGTAGAACTTGGACACTGGGTTAGGGTTAGTCATTGTCAACACCTCTGACATCTCCACATTCCCTGAATATTAAGGCTAAATATATTCTTTGCTGTTTCATTTTCATTATTGTGCTTTTAGGACATAATTTCCCCCTACCACTTAGAAATTACAAAGGAATATAAAAATCATGATGAGTATCACTCACCAACATACTCTTCAGTAATAAGAGCTGTTAACATCTTGGTGTTTCTCTTTTTTACGTTCTTTTTTTTTTGAATTAGGGTTATAGTGATATGCTTATTGTTCTTTTCTCTTAATCATATAGCCTAAGAATATTTCCATGTCATTAGTATGATTTTTAATAGTTCCATTATATTCCAAAGTTTTCTTTGTTCAAACTAGTATTTATTCTACTGTTGAATTTTTAAATATTGTTTTTTAAAAAAATATTTTTTTGGGGTACATTTTAGGTATACAATATAATGACATTCATCACTGGAAATTTGCACCTTTACATAATCTCTCTTAGTTCTTATTTTCCCCTGTTCCCCTGCCCTCCCTTCAACCCCTACAGTCCTTTCTATTTACAAAGACTTTGTTTCCATTTTTCATTATCTCATATTAATTCTATTTCCTTCTTCCCTTTCCCCAATCCCTCCCACTTCCCCTTCCCCTTTGCCCCTTTTCTTCCTATTTTACAATATGCATTTTGATCCTTAGTCACACTTTCAGTTTCTCACACCAGAGAAATTATTCGGTATTTATACACGTGTGTTCTATTTATTTCACTTAAGAGTATCACCTCAATGTGGATCCATTTAGCTATAAATGTCTCTAGTTTCTCATTCTCTAAGCCTGAGTAGTACTCCATTTTATTTTTTTAAAACCCACATTTTCTTTATCCAGTCTCCAGTTGATGGGCATTTGGGCTGTTTCCAAGCTTTGGCTATTACAAACTGTGCTGCTATAACATGGATGCACATATATCGCTGTGGTATGATTCTTTTAATTCTTTGGGGAAGATACCCAGCAGGGTAATAGCTGGGTCAAATGAGACCTCTAGCCCTAGTTCTTTGAGGTATCTCCATACTGATTTCCACAGTGGTTGCACCAGTCTACACTCCCACCAACAATGGAATAGGGTTCCTTTCCCCCCCCAAAGCCCTGCTAGCATTTGTTATTAGTTGATTTCTTGATCGCAGTCATTTTTTCTGGGGTGAGGCAGAATTTCAGAATTGTTTTCATTTGCATCTCTGAAGTGACCAGTGATGTTGACATTTTTTATATGTTTATTTGCTATTTCTACTTCTTTGTCTGAGAAATGTCTGTTCATTTTAGATGCCCATTTTTGGATTGGGTCTTTAAATTTGGGAGGTCTGATTTTTTAAAGTTCTTTATATATTCTAGATAGTAGACCTTTTTCTGAGGAACAGCTGATAAAAACTTTTCCTCACATTGTGGGTTGTCTCTTCACCCTGTTGGTATTTTCTCTTGCTGTGCAGAAGCTTTTAATTTTTATTTATTTTTTTGTTAAATTCTTTTATTGGTGCATTTTAGGTATACAACACAATTACAGTTCTCATTGGGAATTGTACCTTTACATAATGCATCTTGGTTCTTATTTTTTCCCCATTCCTAGCCCTCCCTTCACCCCCTCCACCCTTCCCTATTTACAAAGACTTTATTTCCATTTTTCCCATTTCTCATCATTTTTCCTTTCCCTTCTTTCCTTTCCCCTGCCCCTCCCACTACCCCTACCCTTTTGGATCTTTTCTTCCTATTTTGCATTATCGATTATTCATTCTAATCATTGGTACATTTTAGGTATACAATATAATGACATTCATCATTGGAAATTTGCACCTTTACATAGTCTCTCTTGGTTCTTATTTTTCACCCTTGCCCAGCCCTCCCTTCAACCCCTCCATTTCTCCCTAGTTTCAAAGATTTTGTTCCTATTTTTCTATTTTCTCATATTAATCCCATGCCCTTCTATCCTTTCCCCTAGCCCTCCCACTTCCTTCCCCTTTGCCCCTTTTCTTCCTATTTCACATTACCTATTATACATTTTAGTCCTTATTTACACTTTCAGTTTCTCACACCAGAGAAACTATTTGGTATTTATACATGTGTGTCCTATGTATTTCACTTAAGAGTATCACCTCAATGTGCATCCACTTAGCTATAAATGTCTCTAATTTTTCATTTTTTATGGCTGAGTAGTACTCCATTTTATAAAAAAACCACATTTTCTTTATCCAGTCTCCAGTTGATGGGCATTTTGGCTGTTTCTAAGTTTTAGCTATCACAAACTGTGCTGCTATGAACATGGGTACACATATATCACTGTGGTATGATTCCTTTAATTCTTTGGGGAAGATACCCAGCAGTGGAATAGCGGGGTCAAATGGGACTTCCAGTCCTAGTTTTTTGAGGTATCTCCATACTGATTTTCACAGTGCTTGCACCAGTCTACACTCCCACCAGCAGTGGAGCAGGGTTCCTCTTTCCCCACAGCCCTGCCAGCATTTGTTACTGGTTGATTTCATGATATCAGCCATTCTTTCTGGAGTGAGGTGGAATCTCAGCATTGTTTTCTGCATTTCTCAAATGACCAGTGACGTTGAACATTTTTTCATGTGTTTATTTGCTATTTCTACTTTTTTGTGTGAGAAATGTCTGTTCATTTCAGAAGCCTATTTTTGGATGGGGTCTTTACATTTGGGAAGTCTGATCTTTTTAAGTTCTTTATGGATTCGAGATAGTAGACCTTTGTCTGAGGAAGAGCAGGTGAAGATTTTTTCCCATATTGTGCATTGTCTCTTTACACTGCTGGTGGTTTCTCTTGCTGTGCAGAAGCCTTTTAATAAGAAGAGATTCCACTTGTTGATTGTTTGTGCTAGTTCACGGGCAACTGAAATTTTGTTCATAAAATCTTTTCCTACACCGATGTCTTCATGGGTTCTACCTAACCTCTGTTCCAACTGGTTTAGAGTTTCTATTTTAATATTTAGATCTTTAATCCATTTTGATTTTAGTTTAGTGCATGGTGAGAGAAATAGGTCTAGTTTTAATCTTTGGCAAGTTGAAGCTCAATTTTTCCAGCACCATTTATTAAAGAGGCTATCTTTCTTCCAGTGAAGGTGTTTGGCTCCTTTATCGAAGATGAGATGGCTGAGTGTGTCTGGCGTTGTTTCTCCATCTTCTAATCTGTTCCACTGGTCCTCAGGTCTGTTTGTGTGCCAGTACCATGCTGTTTTTATCACAGTAACCTTGTAGTATAGTTGCAGGTTGGGGATTGTGATACTCTCTGCCATGTCTCTGTTACCTAGATTTGCTTTTGCTATTCTGGGTCTCTTCTTGTTCTAAATGAATTTTTGGATTGTTTTCTCAAGGTCCATAAAGTCTGCTGCTGGGATCTCAATTGGAATTGCATTAAACCTATATAGTAGTTTTGGAAGTATGGCCATTTTCACTATATTAATCCTTCCTACCCAGGAGCAGGGGATGTCTGTCCATTTTCTGATATCATCTTCAATCTCTCTTTTCAGAGTGCCATAGTTTTCAGAGAAGAGGTCTTTGATTTCTTTTGTTAGGATGATTCCTAGGTATTTCAGTTTTTTGGATGCTATTGTGAAAGGAATTATTTGCCCTATTTCTCTCTCAGTGAGTCTGTCATTTGGGTAGAGGAAAGGTATTGATTTTTGTGTGTTGACCTTGTAACCGGCTACTTGACTGAATTTGGTTATTAAGTCTAGAAGACTTTTGGTGGAGTTCTTGGGCTCTTCTATATAAAGTATCATGCCATCTACAAATAATGACAATTTGACTTCTTCATTTCCTATCTTTTTTCCTTTTATTTCTTTCTCTTGTCTAACTGCCGTGGCTAATGTTTCCAAAACTATACTGAACAAGAGTGATGATAGTGGACACCCTTGTCTTGTTCCTGATTTTAGTGTGAAGGATTTCAGTTTTTGACCATTTAGTATGATATTGGCTGTTGGTTTTTCATAGATGGCTTTTATCTGTTTGAGGTAGAGACCATCTATTCCAATTTTTTGTAGGGTTTTTATCATAAATGCATGTTGGATTTTGTCAAATGCTTTTTCTGCATCTATGGAGATAATCATATGGTTTTTGTCCTTGGCTCTATTGATATAGTGTATTACATTGATTGATTCACGTATGTTGAACCATCCCTGGATCCCTGGGATGAATCCCACTTGATCAGGGTGTATGATCTTCTTGATGAAATTCTGCATTCTGTTTGCCATTATCTTATTAAGGATTTTTGCATCTATGTTCATTAGTGAGATTGGCCTATAGTTCTGTTTTTCGGTTGGGTCTTTCTCTGCTTTGGGGATCAAGGTGATGCTTGCTTCCAGGAATGAATTTGGGAGTATTGCTTCCCTTTCAATTTCATTGAAGAGTTTAAACAGTAGTGGCAGCAGTTCCTCTCTAAATGCCTTGTAGAATTCAGCAGTGAAGCCATCAGGGCCTGGGCTTTTCTTAGTTGATAAGTTTTGAATTACATTTTCAATTTCATTGGTTGATATTGGGTTGTTCAGAATTTTTAGGTCTTCTTTGTTCAACTTTGGTAATTCATATGTATCTAGGAATCTGTCCATTTCTTCTGTGTTGTCCATCTTATTGGCGTATAGGTTCTGGAAGTAGGTATTGATGATCCTCTGGATTTCTGCTGGGTCTGTTGTAATTTCACCCTTTTCATTCCTAATTGCATGGATTTGGGCCTTTTCTTTCCTTTTTCTGACAAGGTTGGCTAAAAGTTTGTCAATTTTGTTAATTCTTTCAAAGAACCAACTCTTGGCTTCATTGATTGTTTTGTATCGTTCTCTTAGTCTCTATTGAATTTATTTCTGCTCTGATCTTTACAAATTCCTCCCTTGTATGAGCTCTGGGGTTGTCCTGCTTTTCTTTTTCTAGAAGCTTGAGGTTCAGCATCAGGTTGTTTAATTGGGCTTGTTCTGTTTTCCTAACATGCGTATTCACTGGTATGAATTTCCCTCATAAGACTGCTTTCATTGTGTCCCATAGATTCTGATATGTTGTATTGTCATTGTCATTTAATTGAAGGAACTGTCTGATTTCTTCTTTAATTTCCTCTATGACCCATTGGTTATTCAGAAGTGTGCTGTTCAATTTCCATGTGTTTATGAAATTTTTTGAGTTTCTTTTGTTATGGCTCTCCAATTTCATCACACTATGGTCTAATAATATACAGGGGATAACTTCAATTCCTTTGCACTTACTTAAACATGTTCTATGTGTGAGTATGTGGTCTATTTTGGACAATGACCCATGTGCAGCTGAGAAGAATGTGTATGCTGATTTTGTGGGGTGGAAGACTCTGGAAACATCTGTTAAGTTCATTTGTTCAAGAGTTTGATTGAGTTCTAGTATTTCATTACTTATTTTTTGTCTAGTTGATCTATCTATTTGTGACAGTGGGATGTTGAGGTCCCCCACTACAATTGTATTAGTGCATATATGACTTTTCATGTCTGTTAGTATTTGTTTTACATAGTTTGGTGCACTGGTGTTTGGTGCATAGATATTTATGATTGCCATCTCTTCCTCTTGGATTGTTCCCTTTACAAGGATGTAGTGTCCTTCTTCATCTCTCTTAATCAGTGTTGGTTTGAAATCTACTTATCTGCCAAGAGGATAGCTACTCCTGCTTTTTTTCGGATTCCCATCACATGGAGTATTGTTTTCCACCCTTTAACTTTCAGTCTATGAGTTTCCTTTTGAATTAAGTGTGTTTCTTGTATGCAGCATATTGTTGGATTTTGCTTCTTGACCCATCTGCCAGTCTATTTCTTTTGATTGGTGAATTGAGACCATTAACATGGATGGTTATAACTGAAACGTATTGACTTGTCATTGCCATGACTTTGTCTTTTTGTTGGGTTCTCCCCCTTTGCATTTAATTTCTTGTCATGCCAGATGGGTTCATTCTGCTGGGCTTCCTGGGGTTGTGATCCTCAATGTCTGTTCCTAGGATATTGCGTAAAATTCTTTGGAGTGCTGGTTTGGTATTCATGAAGTTCCTAAGGTGCTCTTTGTCATGAAAGTATCTTATTTCTCCATCAATTTTGAAAGATAGTTTTGCAGGGTACATCAATCTGGGTTGGAGGCTGTTTTCTTTTAGGGCTTGGAATATGTCACTCCAAGCTCTTCTTGTCTTGATGGTTTGTGTTGAGAAGTCTGCTATGATTCTGATGGGCTTTCCTTTGCATGTGATTTGTTTCTTTTCTCTAACTGCTCGTAAAACTTTGTTCTTCTGTTGAGTTCCTGGAATCTTAACAATTATATGCCTATGTGTAGGTTTTTTTTGATCAAGGCTAGTTGGAGTCCTATATGCCTCACTTATCTGTATGTCAAGCTCTTTTCCCCTGCTTGGGAAGTTTTCTGCCATTATTTCTGTGAAGAGATTTTTTTATATCATGTCCACTCTCGTTTCTTCATTGACTCCAATCAGTCTTATGTTATTCTTTGCATCATCTAGCAGCTGCTGGATTGATTTCTCATGTCCCCTTATAATTTTGAAGCAATTTTTCTTTTCCTGGTCACTAATTGCAATCTTATCTTCTATATCTGAAATTCTGTCCTCACATTGGCTCATTCTTCTGTGTAGACTTTCAATGGAGTTAATCATGTCCTGGAAATCTATTTGCATCTGTTTTATGGATTCCATTTGTTTCTTATGTTGGGATTCCATCATGTTCCTCAGCTCCTCTCTAGATTTATTAATCATGTCTTGCACTAGGGGCACAATTTCTCCTGTTATCTGAGAAATTATTTCTAATTGCATTTTTTCCAGATCCCCTTTTGTTGCCAGTTCAGTGGGTCCAGGTGTTTGTCTATCAGAGTACTCCATCTCATTTCCCTTTGGGGTTGCTCTAGGTGATCTGGAAGTCTGGTTTTGAGACTTATTTATGTGTTTTCTCATTTCGACTGGGGTGGGGGGCTGTTAACGCCTGCACGGATTACCTCCTCTGAGCTGGGAGAGGTGGGACAGTGGCCGGGAGCAGCGGTAGGGATGGTGGCCCAAAAGCTCTTTCCTGTGGGCTGGGAGCAGCGGGAGGGATGGTGGTCCAGAAACCCCTTCCTCTGGGCCAGGAGCGGTGGGATGGTGGCTCAGAAGCCCCTACCTCTGGGCCGGGAGCGGCAGGACTCAGTACCGTGGTCTGCTGACCCAGTGTCCTCTGCATCTTTGTAGTGTGGAGTCAGGTGGCTGTACAGAGGAGCGTGTGTGCGTGGGGTGTCCAGTGGATTGTTCCAGGGGTATGGGCTGATTTGGTGTGTTCCTTGCTACTCTGGACCTAGGTAGGGCATCCGCAGACCTGCCTGTCTGCAGAGGGCTGATTTGGTGTGTTCCGCGAGACTTGTGACCTTGGTAGGGGGTGTGCAGACCTGCCTGTCTGCAGCCAGAAGCTTTTTAATAAGAAGAGATCCCACTTGTTGATTCTTTGTGCCACTTCATGTGCAACTGAGATTTTGTTCATGAAATCTTTTCCTATGCCAATGTCTTCAAGAGCAATAGCATCCAAAAAGTGAAATGACATAGGAATCAACCTAACAAAAGAAATCAAAGTCCTCTACTGTGTATAGCACTCTGAAAAAAGAGATTGAAGAGCACATCAGAAAATGGAAAGACATCCCCTGCTCCTGGGCAGGTAGGATCAACATAGTGAAAATGGTCATACTTCCAAAACTTCTACACAGATTCAGTGCAATCCCAATTGAAATTCCAACAGCATACTTCACAGCCCAACCACTTTGTCCAAGTTGAAGTGAAATATTATGTCACTAATTGTTGGATCCAATGCTGAAATATTTTCTGATGTATCTAGAAGTTGAGAGGCTACTTCATATTTCGTTCTCTGTCCTTGAACCTGGCCAGTATTAGTTGTGTGCATTTGACCCATGTATCCTACAAGTAATTCTAGATCTTCATGAGTACCTTGAGTCTCAAGAGTCTCATTGCTGATAGCTTCCAGTTTCTCAGTTTGAGACTGGCTTGTAGATAATAAAACTTCAGGCAGGAGATTTTCAGGGGATTCATCCTTTTTATGGGTAGTATGTCTTCTCTCTCCAGAAGTTGTTTCTTTCTCTACTTGCATTTGGGGTTTTGACACTGAATCTTGGTGCACAAATTTAAGATTTTCATCTGGTACTACCAAATGATTATTATGTTTTTCTTCTTTGGAAGTTTTTGTTTCTTTACTTGCATTCCAAATTTTGATGCTGCATCTTGATGTTCAAGAATATGATTTTTGTCTGGTTCTTCATCCTGAGTACTATGACTTTCTTCTTTGGAAGTTTCTCGTTTCTTTACTTGCATTTCACATTTTGATTTTGCATCTTGATGTTCAACCATAGAACTTTTGTCTGGTTCTTCATCTTGAGTACTATGTCTTTCTTCCTGGTTAACCTGTTGTTTCTTTACTTGCATTTCAAGTTTTGATGCTGCATCTTGATGTTCAAGCATAGGAGTTTTGTCTGGTTCCTCATCTTCAGTACTATATCTTTTTTCTTTGGTAGTTTTTTGTTTCTTTACTTGCACTCCAAGTTTTGATGCTGCATCTTCATGTTCAAGTGTATGACTTCTGTCTGGTTCTTCATCCTCAGAACTGTGTCTTTCTTCTTTGGAAGTTTTTCATTTCTTTACTTGCATTCCAAGTTTTGATGCTGTATCTTGATGTTTAGGCTCAGGACTTTTGTCTGTTTCTTCATCCTCAGTACCATGTCTTCCTTCTTTGGTAGTTTTTTGTTTCTTTACTTGCATTCCATGTTTTGATGCTGCATCTTGATGTTCAAGCATAAGATTTTTGTCTGTTTCTTCATCCTCAGTACTATGTGTCGGGAGCAATGCTACATAATTTTGGGGAAAAATCATTTGATTAGGCCTAGTTCTCCTGCCTACAGGCCAGCTATGGCATTTTGAGACATAATTCCATTTTGGCCTCCCATCACAACTGAGACCTCAATGATCTTGTTTTCATTCTGTACAATTATGTATTGTTGAATCTTAAAAGTCTTTCACATATAGAATTGCCAGCACTTTTGTCTTGTTGTGAGAGAATCCTAAATGCCCAGTTTGTGAGTAGGAGTAGTTTCAAGGCTGAAGATACTTTCCTGGAAATGTGCTGTCATCTACACTCTTACCAGTAGGGTAAGTGCATGTATTGCTGCTGTTCTTGTAATAATATATTGCATTGCTTAATTTAAAAAAGCATGAGTTTTAACAGTCTATCATTTGAACCTTGCTCTCATTGTTAATGATGTTTATGCAAACATAGCCCTGGCTACTGCAGCTTTAGACACTTTTTAAATAACAGACTTTGATATCACATGTCAAGTGGCCCTGCCTCAATCCTTTTATTTTCCTAAATGATTGCCTTTTGCTTCCTCTTAATTATTCATTTTCTGTATGAATTTAGAAACATTCTTACAAATGATTGTTTCTCTTCTCAAAGGGGAAAATCCTTTCAAAATGATTAGAATTTCCTTAAATCTTCAAGTTATTTTAGAAAGAATTGAGACTAATCTCTCCACAGGAAAATAGTGTTCCTCTTCATTTTTTTTTAGTAAGTAATTTTTGTCTTTTGAATGTATAGTGAATGAGTTCTTTCCTTTCATGATATCTGCCAACAAATAAAGCTAGAACATAAAAAAAAAACCAAATCATTTCTGGATCATATCCAATTGTTTTAAATAATTTTAAGTCTTATAGTTGATTCTTTCAAATTTTCTAGGCATGCATATATATCAGCTAAAAATGATGAAAAGAGAATCTCCCCCTTTCTAAAGGATACATTTCTTATTATTTTAGATTCATGTTACTAGCATTACCAAAATTTTCCAGAATAAGGTTAAGTAAAAATGTTAATGATAAGCATCCTTATTTTATTTCTAGACTGAACAGGAACAACTCTACTCTTAAACTAATAATTTATTCCTGATCATTTTGAAAAATTACTCTCTCAATTTCTAAGACTTTAAAAATCACAAATAGTTGGATAATGATTGCTTTTACCATCAGCTAAGTTCATCACAGTTTTGGAATAATGTACTATAATATGTTAATATTTCCACATCAGGCCCTGTCTTCATCTGGAACTTCTCTCCATGGGTCGGCCAAGCAGCTTGAGGCTCCTTGGCTGTGTTCTGGTTCCTGTCCAGGACACGGTGAGGTCCTGGGAGTGGCTTGGAGCCCTGCCTTCATCCGGTGCTCTGCTTAGCCACGCGGGTGCTTGCAAGGCCCAATTCCATATCTCCTCCCCGCCCCCACACCTTACGGGTCTTCTGCTACCTGGTCCCTCACTACAGAGGCACAGGGGATTATACTTCACATAGTTAAATGTGATAGATTAATAACTACCACAAACTGACATTTTCTAAGCTGTGCTTGATGCTATGGTGTTGCTGATTGTAACATTTGGCCTTACATGTTGTAATTGATGAAATCAGTTTTCCTTCCTGGTATAAGGAAAATAAAATAGCCTCAGAATCATTAGAACCTCAAAACCTAAACACAAGCCATATCTGGAAGACAACTCTGAAAAGCAATCATTCCACAAGGGTTTTAAACACAAGCAACAAATATACCTGCATTAAGCAATTTTGAAATATCAACCCAGGAATTAAACCAAGGACAGTACCAAAAACAAAAATGAGAAGACACTTAAGCAAGGCACAAATGCAGGCTTCCACACCACAAAAAGGACATTCTGGGGGAAATGAAATGGAAAAGTCAGATACTCAACCACCTGGACACCCTGAACTGATGGCACAGGAAGTAACAAAGCAGATACATGAGGCTCTAGAAAAATTCAAAGCAGAAATAATCTCCCAGATAAATACAAAGATGGTGAGTAGAGTGAAAGACATGATTAGAGGCTCTAGAGCAGAAACAGACAAGAAAATAGATGAGATCAGAAATATGCTGGAAGCCATAAATACCCAGCATAACAAAGAAATGGAAACCATGATTGCCCAACATAAGAAAGAAATGGAATCCATGAAACAGATTCAAACAGATATTCAGGAGATTAAAAACTCCATTGAAAGCATGCAGAGCAGACTAAGAGAATCTGAAGACAGAATATCAGATGTAGAAGACAGGATCGCAGTTAAGGACCATGAAAATAGAGATTTCTTAAAGATCATAAGGGACCATGAGAAATCAATCCAACAGCTGCTAGATGATGCAAAGAAGAATAACATGAGACTGATAGAAGTCCACGAAAAAACAGGAGAAAGTACAATTGACATAAAAAACTGTTCACAGAAGTAACAGTACAAAACTTCCCAGACAGAAGTGGAGAATTGGACACACCAGATAAGTGAGACATACAGAACTCCACCCAGCCATGATCAAAAAAATTTACACCTAGGCATATAATAGTCAAGATCCCAGAAACCCAACAGAAGAACAAAATTCTACAGGCAATTAGAGAAAAGAAACAAATCACCTACAAAGGAAAGCCCTTCAGAATCATGGCAGATTTCTCAACACAAACCCTCACATCAAGGAGAGCCTGGAGTGAAGTATTTCAAGCCCTAAAAGAAAATAACTTCTGACATAGACTGTTGTATCCTTCAAAATTATCTTTCAAACTCGATGGGGAAATTAGACACTTCCACGACAAAGAACACCTGAGAAATTTCATGAACACCAAACCAGCACTACAAGCAATTCTAAACAATATCCTAGAAAAAAGCAATGAAGGTCACAACTCCATGAGAGCCAACAGAGAGAAGACACCTCACAAGGTAAGGCAATAAAGGGAAAGGGGGAAAAATAAGAAAAGAGCCAACAACAATAAAACATCATGGCAAGAATGAGTCAGTATCTTTCAATTATAACTATCAATGTTAAAGCCCTCAATTCACCAATCAAAAGAAACAGACTGACAGAATGGATTAAGAAGCAAAACCCAGCATTATGCTGTATACAAGAAACACACCTAACTCAAAAGGAAATTCATAGACTGAAAGTAAAAGGATGGAAAACAGTTCTCCATGTGACAGGATCCCAGAAAAAAGCAGGGGTAGCAATCTTATTTGCAGACAAAGTAGATTTCAAACCAAAACTAATTAAGAAAGGCAAAGATGGTCACTACATCCTTGTGAAGGGAACAATACAAGAGGAAGAGATGGCAATCCTAAATATTTGTGCACCAAATACGAATGCCCCCAACTATACAAAACAAATACTAATGGACATGAAAAACCAAATAAACACTAACATAATTGTAGTGGGGGACCTCAACACCCCTCTATCACCAATAGACAGATCATCTAGGAAAAAAATCAACAATGAAATTCTAGAACTGAACCAAGCTATTGAACAAATGGATTTAAGAGATGTTTATAGAGTGTTCCAACCCACAAAATCAGAATACACATTCTTTTCAGTTGCACATGGGTCATTCTCCAAAATAGATCACATGCTAGCTCATAAGGCAAATCTAAGTAAATGTAAAAGAATTGAAGTTATCCCCTGTATATTATCAGACCATAGTGCAATAAAATTGGAGATCAATAACATAAGAAACTGCAGAACACCCACAAACACATGGAAATTGAATAACACCCTCCTGAACAACTAATGGGTCACAGAAGAAATTAAAGAAGAAATTAGACAATTTCTACAAGTACATGATAATGCCAGTACAACATACAGGAATCTGTGGGACACAATGAAGGCAGTTCTACATGGGAAATTCATAGCAGTGAATGCCCATTTTAGGAAAACACAGAGAACTCAGTTAAATAACCTAATGCAGAACCTCAAGCTCCTAGAAAAAGAAGAGCATAACAAACTCAAAGCTCGTACATGAAAGGAACTTATAAAGATCAGAGCAGAAATCAATGCAATTGGGACTAAGAGAAAGATACAAAAAAATCAATGAATCAAAGAGCTGGTTTTTTGAAAGAATAAATAAAATTGATAAACCTTTAGCAAACCTTATCAAAAAAAGGAAGGAACAGGCTCAAATCCATGCAATTAAGAATGAAAAAGGTGAAGCCACAACAGACCAACAGAAATCCAGAGGATCATCAATACCTACTTTGAGAACCTGTACTCTAATAAAATGGAAAACACAGAAGAAATGAACAGATTCCTAGATACATACAAATTTCCAAAGTTAAATGAAGAAGATATAGAAATTCTAAACACCCCAACAACAATGAGTGAAATTGAAAATGTAGTAAAAAATTTACCAACAAAGAAAAGCCCAGGTCCTGATGGCTTCACTGCTGAATTCTACAAGACATTTAAAGAAGAACTATCACCATTACTCTTTAAACTCATCAAGGAAATTGAAAGGGAAGTAAGGCTTCCAAATTCATTCCTGGAAGCAAGTGTTATGTTGATCCCAAAACCAGGGAAAGACCCAACCGTAAAAGAGAACTACAGGCCAATCTCCCTAATGAACATAGATGCAAAAATCCTCAACAAGATACTGGCAAACAGAATACAGAGGGTCATCAAGAAGATCATACACCCTGACCAAGTTGGATTTATCCCAGGAATACAAGGATGGTTCAACATTCATAAATCAATAAATGTAATACACTATATTAACAGAGTTAAGGACAAAAACCATATGATCATCTCAATAGATGCAGAAAAGGCATTTGACAAAATCCAGCACCTATTCATGATAAAAAAAATGCTACAGAAAATTGGAATAGAAGGTCTTTATCTCAACCTGATTAAGGCTATCTATGAAAAACCAACAGCCAACATCATACTAAATGGTCAAAAACTGAAAACTTTCATGCTAAAATCAGGAACAAGACAAAGATGCCCACTATCACCACTCCTCTTCAATATTGTTCTGGAAACATTAGCCATAGCAATTAGACAAGAGAAAGAAATAAAAGGAATAAAGATAGGAAAGGAAGAAGTTAAACTGTCATTATTTTCTGATGATATGATACTTTACATAGAAGACCCAAAAAACTCCATCAAAAACCTTCTAGACCTAATTTACAGACTCAGTAGAGTAGCTGGATATAAGGTCAACACTCTAAAGACAATAGCCTTCTTATATGCAAATAGCAGACTCATTGAGAGAGACATTTGGGAAATAATTCCTTTTATAGTAGCACCTAAAAAAATGAAATATCTAGGAATCAACCTAACAAAGGAAGCAAACGACCTCTACACTGAAAACTACAGCACTCTGAAGAAGGAGATCAAAGAGGATATAAGAAAATGGAAAGATATCCCTTGTTCCTGGTTATTAAGAATCAATATAGTGAAAATGGCCATACTTCCAAAACTACTATATAGATTTAATGCAATATTGATTGAAATTCCAACAATATACTTCACAGAACTAGAGAAAACAATACAAAAATTCATTTGGAAGCAAAAGAAACCTAGAATAGCAAAAGCAATTCTGGGCAACAGAGACATGGCTGGGGGTATCACAATCCCCAACTTGAAACTATACTACAAAGATACTGTGATAAAAACAGCATGGTACTGGCAAAGAAACAGACCCGAGGATCAGTGGAATAGATTAGAAGATGCAGAAACAACTCCAGACATACTCAACCACCTCATCTTTGACAAAGGAGCCAATCACCCTCATTGGAGAAAAGATAGCCTGTTCAATAAAAGGTGTTGGAAAAACTGGATTTCAACCTGTCAAAGATTAAAACTAGACTAATACCTATCACCGTGCACTAAACTAAGATCGAAGTGGATTAAAGAGCTAAATATCAAGACAGAAACAATAAACTTGCTGGAAGATAAGTTAGGTAGAACTCTCAATGACATTGGCATAGGAAAAGACTTTATGAACAAAACTTCAGTAGCACAGGAACCAACATAAAGAATCAACAACTGGGACTCCATCTTATTAAAAAGCTTCTGCATTGCAAGAGAAACTACCAACAGAGCTAGGAGACAACCTACAATATGGGAAGAAATTTTTAGCAGCTGTACCTCAGACAAAGGTCTACTATCTAGAATATATAAAAAACTGAAAAAAATCAGACCCCCCAAATTCAAAGTCCCAATTCAAAAATGGGCATCCAAAATGAACAGACATTTCTCAAAGAAATAAAAACAGCAAATAAATATATGAAAAAATGTTCAACATCACTGGTCATTCGAGAGATGCAGATGAAACCAACACTGAGATTCCACCTCACCCCAGAAAGAATGGCTGCTCTCAAGAAATCAACCAATAACAAATGCTGGGTGGGGGTGTGGAGAGAAAGGAATCCTTCTCCATTGTTGGTGGGAGTGCAGACTGGTGCAACCACTGTGGAAATCCATATGTAGATAACTCAAAGAACTAGGACTAGAGGTCCCATTTGACCCAGCTATTCCACTACTGGGTATCTTCCCCAAAGAATTAAAAGAATCATACCACAGCAAAATATGTGCACCTATGTTTATAGCGGCACAATTTGTAATAGCTAAAGTTTGGAAAGAGCCCATGTGCCCATCAATTGGAAACTGGATGAAGAAGATGTGGTTTTTTTTATAAAATGGAGTACTACTCAGCCATAAAGAACGAGAAACTAGAGTCATTTATAGCTAAATGGATCCATTTTGAGGCCATCCTCTTAAGTGAAATAAATAGGACACACGTGTAAATACCGAATAGTTTCTCTAGTGTGAGAAACTGAAAGTGTAAATAAGGATGAAAATGATTAAAATGAATAATTGATAATTTGAAGTAGGAAAGGTCCAAAGGTGTAGGTGTGGCAGGAGGGGAAGGGGAAAAGGGAAGAAAGGAAAGGAAAAATTATGATAATGAAAAAAAATGGAAACAAAGTCTATGTAAATAGGGAAGGGTGGTGGGGGTGAAGGGCACATAGGTAATGGGGAAAAAAATAAGAACTAAGATACATCATGTTTAGGTACAAACACCCAATGATAAATGTAAATGTATTGTATAACTAAAATGTACCAATTAATATATAAATAAAAAATATTTCCATATCAGATGGTTCATATATAAATATTCCCTTTTGCTTGAGTTTGAAATAACTAACTGATAAAATTTATACCTGGTTATCCATTATTAAAATGACACAAATATTCCTTGGTTATTAGTCTATTGTTTAAAAATTTATTTTATCACGATACAATTTCATTAGT
Organism: Heterocephalus glaber; assembly: GCF_053883595.1. NCBI lineage: Eukaryota > Metazoa > Chordata > Mammalia > Rodentia > Bathyergidae > Heterocephalus > Heterocephalus glaber. The sequence continues at coordinate 8,346,586 of NW_028258413.1, forward strand.
ATTTACCTTAAAAGAGTCACATCTTTATACATGAGAAAAAATTCTGGATTATTTTCTGTCATCTTAGGATTGATTTTTTCTTTCCTTTTTTAAAATTAATGACTGATCTTCTTATTGATTGTTTTCTCTAAATTAGATTTGGTATACAGGCTTTGATAATTCACTTTTAAAAATATATTTTCAGATTTAGCCAACATTTCTTGTGCCATCACAACTGTTGGCCCTTTAAATTCTACCTTTAATCTTCAACTTTTATTACCTGTAATTCATTGGTGTAATTAAGTTTTCATTTTTGGGAGTAGAATACCTACCTTCTTTCTATTCTTCTCTTAGTTAATAATGAAAACTTTGAAGAACATGAAGTTTGCTCTGTTTATAGAGGGAGGTTGTGCAGCTATTTTCTATACAGATAATTGCATTTTAATTTTTTCTTTGGCTTAATAGTTTTTAAGAATTTGCTCAGTTGCTTTTATTTTTTAATTTCCTACTGGAATTGTAGTTTTCAGTTTATTCTTACCACACCTCTTCTTGTCACTCAGTACCTCTTTTTTTTTGTCCCATGTTTAATCACACCCTGTCCTTTCTCTAAAATGTCCTGGATCTATTTTGTTTTCATCTTATCCAGATCTGGATCCCTGATTCTCTGTTACTTTTTTTCCTGTTTTGAATTTATGTGTGAGTGCACAATTTTCTAAAATTTTCCTTTTGGCTCATGCACATTGGTGCCAGATGTCTAGTACGGACCTAAGCTGGATATTTCAGCTTAAGTTAAATGATTGGACATTCCAAGAAACTCACATTTTTTATAGTTATTGCCTTAGAACTTTTTCTAAATAGTTTAAAATACTTACAAAAAGCTTCAGATTTAAACAATTATAAACTGATGGTTGAAAAGTTCTGTTATGTATTCTCTATTATCCCTGCATTGATACCTTGGTGCTTTTCAGAAAGATAAGAGGCAACCTCACTTGCTACATAAATAAGTCATTTACAGAGGTGTGATTGCCCGGGATCTTCACAGTGCAGCCCTCCTTCCTCCCACGGGAGCACGTTTTGAAGCTTTCATTGTGTGTGCTTCTTCTCTTCTGCAATCCGTTTGACAATGAACTCCTCTGTGCTGTGTACCAGCACATGCGGTGTTGCTTTGTCCTTTGGTCTTAAGTCCTGTGTTCAGATTACACATTCCCAGTGACAGTAGCGGTCCACAACTCAATACCCATAGTCCAGTAGGCTTTTAGCTCCTGCTGTTTTGCCATGTAGAGCAGGTCACGGTGTCTGGGCTCGTGTGCCTGCATCTCCATTGAAGTCACTAATGGAGCCCTTCGAGGTCCGCCCTGACATCGTAGAGCTCCCTGAGGATTGCAGGACCAGCGAAGCCCACTCTGATCTGCACCCTATGCTCCTCAGCTTGGAGCAGCACCCTGGCCCCCAGTAGCATTGGAGTAGCAGGGACACTGCAGGGCCAGTGGGCCAGGAGGGCTTGGGAGTTGCCTTCTGAGCTTCTATGGGCAAAGGTGGCTTTGTCTCTGAGACGGCAGAGTAGACATGGATTGATTTTGAGGGTGTCCCAGTCACCTTTGTTCAAAGTTAGAATTAATTAGGTTAGTTCCATTTTCAAGCAAGCCTGTTTTCCAGCTTCTGTTTTCATGATTATTAAGAATTTTATCTTATGCTTCCTGTGAGAGGCCACATTGTGGGCTGCTAACAGCCTCATTTCAGGCAAGAGCTCAGCTATTATACAATATTTTCCAGGTATAACTTCAGCAAAAAAATATACAAAAGCAAAGAAACTTTTGTGAGCAGTATGACAAATGGAAATGGAAGTTCTACTGGAAAAGGGAGCTTGGGCTATTATTCTTTAATGGAGTATAAATGACCGTATTTTGACAATTTTCTCTCTTTTCTATTTAATATATCCAGGACTGGTGAAAACAGCCTGATGAAAATACCTCAGAGATCAGTATTCTCTCTCCCTCAGAAGAGTAATACCTGCACATTTCCCCAGGTTTCTGCTTCCAGACAATTTTATTATTTAACATTTATCAAATGGCGACAGCACTGGGCACTTGGAGAACTTATAAAACTCTACCTTTCCCTCAGGCACCTGTGCCCCCAAAGTCCAGCCAGTGATGACTTCGTAGTTCTGGGGACACAGCAGGTCCCAGGGAAGGCCCCCACGAAGGGGCAAAATCACAGCCGCCAGGGGTCAAGCAGAGGAAATCCAGGCCAAGAAGGCGGGGCGCCTGCTCACAGGGTACATTAGCCCAGACCCCACCATCCCAAACACATCACAAGCATGTTCTCTCTTTTCTTCTCAGTAACATGAGTGTCTTGATGTATCAATCGGTGCTTACCTGAGAAACAGATTTAATGCAAGATATACAAATATACAAGAATTTACAAGATTGGCTGACAATGGCTGCCAGCAGAGTCAGGAGCAGAAGAGTGCAGAAGGTCTGTCTGTGCTTTGGGATCCAATGGATCCAGTCACTGTAGTGTCCAGTGAGAATCCGTATCGGAGGCTGAGGGGTCTGCGCTGGAAGCCAGGAGGCAGTGTGCAAGGTGAAGGTGAAGACTGGTGCTCCTCTGAAGAAACAGAAGCATGCCTCCCTTCTCAGTTTCCCTTTTATATCATTCTGGCGACAAGCTACCCTCGGGCGGGTCTTTCCCACCCAGAACTACCCTGAGCCAATCTAGCTGGTATTTCTTACTCAAATTGACACAATCAATTAATTATCACACTTGACATACCATTTATTTTTTAAATTTTAATGTCATAGAAGTAGATATTAATAAAATATAAAAGCTGTTCTATGAAAATACACTTTTCATAACAAAATTAGAGAATAACAATGGTAAATACACTGTGTGTCATGATCTTAAAAGAATATAGTTTCATTTGCTAATCTTTCAGCTCATTTCCTAATTATACTATACCTTCCTTGCATAAAACATTTTAATTATTAACAAAGTATCTCACATTTGGTATAATTTTGAACAATTTCTTCCTATTTCACAATATCTATATATGAAAATATAAAAAAGATGTTTTTTGATATACCATTTATTTTCACACTTGGTGATAGATAAATGTGTCACAAAATAAGAAAATGTGTCACAAAAATGAGAAAATGACAAGGAAAGACTAATAATTAGCAAAAGTTATTGTGTCAAATGATGCATGGATATAGCAAAGCATAATTGAAAAGTTGAACTCTTATGTGAAACACGATCTGAAATGTCGGCAACAAAAATGATGTTGTATAGGTTATTTTTGCAAAATAATACAGTCTGACCACAATCCCCTCTGGAATGTACAGGGTTGTTTTTTTTTAGGGGGTGCAATTTTGTTTGATATTGGTTTTGAGATTATTGCTAGTATTGCCATAACTACTTTCATCTGTTCTACTTTTAGTCTACATCTAAGGTAGGGCTTAGGTGACAACTACAGAAGTTGTTCAAATGGCTTCTGTGCTGGTCTACAGTCATGGCGATCTGCTCTACTCACCCAGCCCCACCGGAGAGAAGTGCTCCCCGTGGGGGACAGCAGCAGAAGCTTCCTACAGCTCCTTATTAACTGTGGTCTAGGAGATTGGTGGACAGGCCCTTGACCACCACAAAGCCACCTGCCAATCTTGAACCCAATCTGTCACCGAGTGATCTATCTGCAGTAAGACAGTGTTAGTGAATGGGGCTGACGGTGGAGACAGAAAAGGCCTCTCTGTGTGGACCAGACCAGGAGAAACACAGAACAGGCCAGGAAGCAGGAGTAATCTGGCCCCTCAACTGCTGTCTCCTGTCACAAGGGAGGAAATTAGCTGGCTAGTTGCATGTCCTTGCGGAAGGAAGGGGCCTTGCACTCTGGCTTTCTTTGATTTGATCGTGTTCACCCAGTGGTCTCCTGATTGCTAGTTACATGCTATGGATATTTTATTGTTTGGCAAGAGCCAAGTGAACACGGCTCTTCTACTCACTGGGCAGGAATCTTTCCCTATTATGGATTTAGTAGCTTGGGTTATAAACCAGTCCTCTGTGAGCTTGGTGAACATAACTCAGGCTGCAAAACCTTGCTGAACTCCAGCATCCCGAGGAAGCCCTGTTCTCTGGCTCTCACCCCTGCCCCAGGAGTCTGGGTTTTGGGAAGTGGGGTAATTGTACCTCGGCTGCCTGTTCTGTGACAGCACACTGACATTTTAAAACTTTAAAAACCAACTTGGGAAAATTAATTTTAAAACAGTATTTTGATGGAAAATTTTTGTCTGTGATCCATAGTCTTTAGCACTTTTCCTTATAATTTTTCAAGATGTAAAAATTGAGTGGAATAATTATGTGGTGTTTCCATAAACTTGGTGCCAAGTAATTTTTTTTCTGTTCCTCAGGAAAATTTCCTGGCTTAGCAATATGGTAACTTCCAAGCAAGCCCCTGGCAATCTTGAACTCAGGGGACCTGAAATGTTTATTCCTCCAGGGGGAAAATAGTTGGCTCCCGTAGACCCTTCTCCTTCCATCATATAAGGGAGGAGAGAAAACAATTTCAGATGAAGTGATTGAAATTTTGACCATCCTAGTCCCCAAGGAGTTCTCAAAATCTATTGTCAGTTGAGTTTGATGCAGAAATTTTGTAATAAGATATGAATGGGTATCAAGCCAATAAAATTGTGTTTCACCACTCTCTCCTTTCATCTGCCTATAGAGGGAACTATTTTCCATCCATGTGGAATCCTAATCAGGTCTTCAGGCTCCCTGGCTACTGGGCTTCCCTGGCACCGCTTCCTGTGGGAGCCACAGGTAACCAATAACATCACACTTCCGAGAGCCTCTCTGCCACACCTGACGCTTGTCACCCTCCTTCATCTCCTGTTTCCCTCTTAATGCTATCAGAATTTAACTAAAAACACGAAACTCTAAGAAAAATGCCTCAGGGACATGCTCTCCCCAAAGCTCAGAGCATTTCCTCTGTGCATATTCCTCAGAGCATATTCCTACAAAGCCCTGTGAGGTGTGCGGGGGAGGAGGATTTAAGCTATTTCATATAATTCTTCAGAAACTGTTCTGATCCTGATTGTAGCAAGATATCACATGGAGTTTTGCATTTATTTCTTGAGCAAGCTAAAGGCACAGTGGGAGGATAACAGTAGACTTGATAGATATCTACCTCCCCCCCCAATACAAAATTGCTAAGAATGGAAAATTGCAAAATAGAGTTCTTGCATGTAAATGTGCAAGAGTACATCCATGGGACTCAGGGGAGAACAGAGGTTCAGCTCCCTGGTGTACTCATTCAAACATCACCAGCTTAATTGCAAAAGAGTATAACGGGCTGCAGCGGGAAATGCACTGGAGTGGTGGTGAGGGTCACGCCTGAGGGGCTCAGCTTGGGGGACGGCCACAGTGTCCCTGTGCAGGTCCTCCAAAGTCCTACGTTCAGGAGGTGAGCAGGTGTCAGGAGTGGGTACTTCCGGCCCTCACCATCATCCTGGTGGCACAGAAGGAGGCTCAGCAGCAGAGTGCAGAGACTGCTGTGCTAGGTTTCCTGGCTCTGTGCTGAAGTCTCTCAATGATTCTGTGGTGGTGATTTCATGGCAATGAGATTTAGGACCAGAGCCACTTCAAAGGGGGGACTGCACCTGTTCCTTGGTAATTACGGACAGCCCGATCCCACCATATTTATGATAATCAGTCCCGATTCTCAGAAAGAAATTATCCTAATAAATAACCTGCTCGAGTCTCTCTTTCTGAAAGATGACATGTGTTTTAGGGAGAACGGGCGACAGAAAACATCTCAACTGTGTGAGAGGTTTCTGAGGCTGCCGTGTTCAGCTCTTTTGTCATGATGAATAATTACTCAATATGTTGGATCAAGGACCAAGGGCAAGAGAGTCATAGGGAGAAGGTACAGTCTTTGGAGTAACCCTTTAGGTCTACAGGATCTGATGTTACAGAATCTGCTTGTGGGGCCTCCCTGGGACCCTGATAACATCAACAACAGCACCACAGGCCTTGGACAAGGCCATTTCCTGCCTTTGTTAATTAAAATAATTTTCTTCCATTGATCTTATTATGGCAAAATTCTATTTGGGCAAGGCACTACCATCGGGGTAAAATTAAGCAAACATACACTATTTACTTCTGTCCAGGAGACTTTCTTCAGTGTTATTAATATTTCTTTAAATTTTACTGAAAGGTTATGAAATAGTAGAAAATTAGTGTCAGTACCTGGTTTCTTAGGAAGACCGTGGGACTTGTCACTGTCAGATTGTCTTCTGGCTGCCTTCTGCTGGAAAACTGTAAAAAGAATATAGAACCTATTACTTATTCAACATACACAGTTTTTAAAAACCAAGCATATCATGAACATCTGCAGGAAGCAAAAATGCAAGAAATCATTTTCCTTAGTAACAATTCTTGAATTGTATTATTTCTGAGAAGAAGGATTATTAAATTTGTAATTTTCTCATTTGTGCAGTTTATCAGTCATTTCAGAAAGCATTTCCTTTGGACAGAGTAGTATGACGTGGATGGAATGCCTCATTAAACTAGTTAAATCAAGATAGGATTCCATTTTGATATCAGGTACAGATAAAAGCTACATTTTGTTAAAAGCAATAGATGTTAAAATTGCAGGAAAAATTTCATTTGCACAGAAATTACCCGGGCTGACGTTTTAGTGATAAGCAAGGATAATGACCATTTCTTTTTAAACAGAAGAAAAGTGTTGGCATTTCACAGATTTAATAATAAAAACGGCACTTTATTCTTGCATCATCCATCCAGGCCTCAGACCTATTAAAGCAGCTTACTCGAATTACTTCATTATCTGAAAAATGCTTTGTTCTCATTTATTATTTCTCACACAAAATTCTGGGAGGCAAGTCAGCATTACTCACCCCAGTTTGGAGATGAAAGATAAAATTGATTATTTAATATTCATGGAGTACCCACAAAGTTCTGGATAGGTTCTGGCATTTGCTAATGAAAAAGTCCAGACCCTTTACAACTTTACTTTGGAAAATGAACATCCCAGAGTTACATTTAGTTTTTATGGGCAGTCTGAATTATGGGTTTGGGGAACTGGAAGAGGCCTGGGAGATTTCGTCCAAGCTCAGATGTTTATAGACGAAGGAGGTGGAAGTAACTCGCCTGTAAAAAGGCCAAGTCATTTTGCTCTGATTCCAGGGCTGCTCTTAGTGGGGAAGCCATGTAGACCTTCAAGTCTTGAGCTGCAGGCTGTTGCTGGGTCCTCAGAGCACGGCTGCCTCCCCTTCTCTGTAACTAGTCCCTCTGTGACTAGGCCTCTTTGTAACTAGTCCCTCTCTGTAACTAGCCCCTCTCTGTAATTAGCCCTTCTCTGTAACTAGGCCTCTCTGTAACTAGGCCTCTCTGTAACTAGTCCCTCTCTGTAACTAGCCCTCTGTGTAACTAGTCCTCCTGTGTAACTAGCCCTCTGTGTAACTAGTCCCTCTCTGTAACTAGTCTCTCTCTGTAACTAGGCCTCTGTGTAACTAGTCCCTCTCTGTAACTGGTCCCTCTCTGGAACTGGTCCCTCTCTGTAACTGGTCCCTCTCTGTAACTAGTCCCTCTCTGGAACTAGTCCCTCTCTGGAACTGGTCCCTCTCTGGAACTGGTCCCTCTCTGGAACTAGCCCTCTCTGGAACTAGTCACTCTCTGTAACTAGTCCCTCTCTGGAACGAGCCCTCTCTGGAACTGGTCCCTCTCTGTAACTAGTCCCTCTCTGTAACTAGGCCTCTCTGGAACTAGTCACTCTCTGTAACTAGTCCCTCTCTGTAACTAGGCCTCTCTGGAACTGGTCTCTCTCTGAAACTGGTTTCTGTAAAGGGAAGGAAGAAGACAGAGCAGGGGATTGAGAGGCACCCCAGAGCATTCCATCAGGGTTGGTCACTCCTTCCTGGAGCAGCTCTGTAGGAGTCCCTGGGTGAGGGAACTGAGGACAGCACTGGGTCACGGGACTAGGAGATGTGTCCCGGGGGTAATCATGAGTCCATCTTGGTTTTGATGCCTTTTAAGCCAATCTAATATCAAGGCCATATTTGGGATTAACACGGAAAACATCTTTTGAATTTTCAAAAGCTCCCTAAATCAAATAAAATCAAATGATCAATTGTTTATTAAGCATCTCATTTGACCAATGCTCTCTGCTTTCTCTGCCCCCAGAGAGGATAGTGTTTTTCTAAAGAATGATGCACCTGAGAAAAGTTTTTAACTGAAATAAGATTTCTGGTTGAAAATTAGTTTTCTTCTTCAAGTTCTGTGTTTACATTTTTGTGCCTTACATTTATGGCCTACATTTTTGTTCTGTGTCTTACATTTCGTGTCTTACATTTTGTGTTTTACATTTGTATCTTACATTTTTTCCTAAAGTAAAGCTTATTGAAGGATATATGGCATGGGAGCATATTTCAGGATATTAGAGGAATTTTTTTTCAAGTAGTGCTTTATTGTTTCTATTGGCCAGTTCTAAAAACTTTGAGCAAAGACAACACTTTTGTAGTTTTAATGCCACACAACCTCTGTGTGCTTCATTTTTGCCAATATTAAGATATAACTGAGAATGTCTGAAAGACTAAAGAGCTATCATCTGGCATCATTAATATGGGAAACTACTTGGATCCAAAGACAAACTATTCAACTCAAAAGCACATTCACTGGTAAGCCTTAAGAATTCTGCTGAGGTTCCAAGCTACAGCGTGCTTGGAAATAGAATTACTTTTTCCAGATTTTTGGGGTGTTAATTTGCTATAAATCATTTTATACTCTATTTTATTGGAATATTTTCTGGGGACAAGACGTGCTCAGTCTGTGTTAAATACTGTGAATGTTAAACCAATACATGCCGTCCCCAGTGATGAGATTAAGCAGTCACAAGGACTGAGCTCTCACCAGGTCTATGGCTGGAGCAACTTGGGTTGGCTGGGAGGGAATGAGGAGTTGGAGCGCAGGGGGTGAGCATGGAGGTGCAGGTGCCAGCTCTTGGGCAGACAGGCTGTGGACATCCCTCCTGCAGATGCCCCTGCCACCTGTCTGAGCAGCATTTCCTGAGCCTCCGGCGGCACCAAGTCCCTGTTCCATTCCCTTTCTCCTACCTGCTGGGGAGCTCAGTTCCTTACAAAAAAACCATCAGTTACTTATCTCCAAACACAGTGTCTTCTCAACACTGTGAAGGCTCAGGTCTGCAGGGCATGGTGACACACACCTGTCATCTCAGCGATTTGGGGGCTGAGGCAGGAGGATCACAAGTTCAAGGCTAGCCTGGGAAATTTAGTGAGATTCTGCCTCAAAATAAAAGGGGCTGTGAGTATAGCTCAGTGGTAGAGAACCCCTGAGTTCAGTCCCCAGTACCACAAACAAAACAAAACAAGACAAAGCAAAAAAAAAAAAAAAAAAAGCAAGACAAAACAAACCAAGTAGGAGGTATTTAAAAAATATGAGGTAGCTGGGAAATAACTTATTTCTTGAAAGAAGAGCTAGAGCAAGCATGCATACTGAGAATCTATATTCTATTAGCTGTAGATGAAGAATAAATAGAAAATTCTAGAATTTGTGTTTATCAGAGAGTTTAGGAGTATTTTAATTTTGGGGGGAAAGGTCCAATGTTCACTCTTCTACTGAATGAAAATCCAAGTGCATGACCACATTTGTATTCCTTTTCTCATCAATCCATCTGTTCAAAGTCACACCTTAATTGATTTCCTTCCTCAGTGTCAAGGAACTGAGTCTTCAGAAGGTGGGGTTGGGAGAGTTTATCATCATTGTGCGGACACCCGGACCATGGCAGAAAGGCCAGCCTCCGGTCATGTTCAGGAGCTCAGACCAGGATCCTGTACTATGAGGACAGCAGGGGCAGTGGCAAACACTCAGGTGACACCAAAGCAGCGTGGTTCCCCTCGGAGGACAGGGGGGTTGCAGGTCAGGATGACCAGTCCTTCGCAGCATGGGACCTGCACTCTAGCATAGGAAGGAGAGAGGCAGAGCGTCCCAGGGAGCAGCAGGAACAGGAGGCTCACAGACAGAATGATAAATATGTCACTCTGTCCCCAGAGTACCCACGATGCAGACACTATGTCCTGAGCCACACGGTTTGGACAAGGTCACCCAGCGGAGTGGCACCTGTGGCTCTTGATCTAAGACCTACTTTAATGCACATGGCTATATTTCTTTCCAGATGAGGACAGAAGCCACTCTGCCTTGTCACACTCACAATGATGTGGACCAATTTTCCCAAGAGTTTCCACAAGGCCTTTTATTTTATTTTTCGTTTTGTATGGCAATTGGGTTGTACGTGATCAGTTTCAAGTACAGGTGAATTATAAGTGGAAATTTTCTGAGAGCAACTGAGATGTACTTGACATTTTGGGGTCCCAGTAGCTGAGAAGCTCTCAGAAAGTCCGTACACAACTTTGCACTGCAAAATGCCAAGGGCAACTCAACAACAATTGAAAGTTGAGAGGGAAATTTTATTCTACCCCAGACCATCCACATGGACACTGCAGAATGATTTTTGTTCTATTGACTGCAGAAGGGGAAATGGAAAATTGTCCATTGATATTGAAGAATTTCTCCTATTAGGCATTCATCTCTCAGTGTGATTTACCAGTATGGTTTTACTAGTCATCTATCTACACCATGCCAAATGTGCATTTTCTTTCCTTGATTTGTCTTACATCAAGAATTGTGTCACCAAAGAAGATTTTACATCCATGTTAATTCTTCTGTACTCTTAGCTTCTAATGGCCACAATCTTTTTTTCATATATCATGGAGAAAAAGGTGGGAAGGATGTATCCCAAAACAGGCAGACTTCAAAAACTCTTTACAGAGAAACAAGTTTTCCTTGAGGTTGTTAACGTAAGATTACACAACAATGGGATTAAAAAAAATCAGAAACAAATCCTTTGATAAAATGAACCAATGTGTGTTCGGTTTTGCATTGCATGATGGTGGTGATGGGATAGTTTCTCTGCCACACATTGCACTTTGTGACTGTTGCTAGAAAGCTTAGCTATATGTGACCACTCCAGTTTTGTTCCATTTGTTGTGGGATTGTCCCTTCAAATTAGCAGTGCTCGGAAGACTGGGTATTTTAGCAGAAACTTAGGAATTAATAGACTGATGTATGGATCAGATCATCCATGAGTGTTAATGAAGTCTCTTATTCTAGATATATCGATTGTCACTTTTTATCATTTCTTCATTCAGTTAATATTCATAGTTTCTACTTGAATTTAGCGCTGAGCTTGGGTGCTGAGATGAAGTGGTGGTAAAACCAGATGCGGTCGGTCTCTTCCTTCACGGATCTTATGAGTTAAAAGGAGGAAATAAATAAAAATAGTGCAAAAATAAATGTATGAGAAAGAAATTTGTGGTGGCTTGAGCTCAGGCATGGGAAACAGGCAGATCTGTCCCAACATCACCTTGCCCTGTTCCTAGCTTTTTATCTGGGAAGACACTGAAGCTCATGGAGCAGCTATTCTATCTCTGAGAGGGTCTCTGCCTGCCAACCACGAAGGACTGCGGTATTATCAGAAATCAACACAGACACTGCCTGATGTCTGTTAGCACAGGTGATGAAACTGGCTTGTTCCGTCAGAGGAAGAGGATGGGATCTTCTTTCCCTCTCCCACTGGAGCTCGATTATCCATTTTCCTGATTTTCTAAGTCCATCAGAATCCGAGAAGCACAGAGACATCTTGTTTATATCAGTTAGTTTATCAAAGTTATCCCTTTCCCAGAGAAAAAACATAATAGAATTGCTTTACATTTCCATGTGTTGAACATATACTACATGCCAAGCATTGTGTCAGGTATTTGCTAGTTTTATCTCTTCATGGATAAAGAGAATCCCCAACTTACTACGTGGAAGTCAAATCTGTGCTATATGAAACCACTTGCTCAGGAAACATCAGCGGCAACTGAATATAGGTCTTTCTGCAAAGCCCCCCCCCCCCCCCCCCCCCGTCTGCTAGGCTCTTGGCAGGACTTTCTCAACTTCCTGAGTGGGAAATTGGGATTCTCCATCCTGCATTCTTCTTCCATTACCTGCTACACATCCTGCTCCTCTGGCTCTGCTACACCACGGATGTGCCAAATTCTGCTACCGCTTCTGTGCTCCGGCAAAAATCAGGGCGAATGAATGTTCTCTTAATTAAATGAGTGGTTTTCTGGGAAATGGTGGTAAATCGCTTTAATAGGGCTGTCTAGGCTGGTTGGGGGAGGACAGATATGGTGAAGGGTTTTATTGCGTGAAATGCAAAAACATGAAGAAAGAGTGAGCCGACGAGGCCACCTCTCTCTAGTGTGGCACAATGGTCAATGCAGTAAAAGGCAAAGGGAGGAGTCCATTCCAGGGAAAAGAGGAAAGCAAGGAAAAAACAGATGAGGGTTTTGGTGACTTCATTTATAGTTGGGCTTTTGCTACAGATTTGGGAGGTGGGGAAAACACCATACCTGTCTAATATACTTAATTCAAAAACAAACAAAACAACACTAGTTCCTATCTGTAAGTAAAGCAAGTACCATCAAAGTAATTGCCTAATTAAATGAGAAAGATGTCTTATAAATGTTGAAGGGTGCTAGGCTTAGGATGGATAGATGAGATAAGTAACATATAAAATTTCTTGTTCTTTCTTATTTTATAAAATTTTTAATTTTTTTTGTTTCTTTCAATAGATCTTGTTATGTAGCCCAGGCTGGCCTTGAATTCATGAATCCTCTTACTTCAGCCTCCCAAGTGCTGGAATAGAAGGCCCACACCACCATGCCTGGCTCACATCTAAAATTTCAAATAGAAACTGAATGATTTTAAAGATTCTTTAAATTTCTGATGCGTGCACATATATACAGGACAACTTGTAACCTTCGGAATATAGAGAATTTGTGTAATTAATACACAGAAAGACTTTACCATTAGTATTCAATAAATCTTTATACTGTATAATTAGTAAATAGATGAGCATGGGGAAAAACCATTCAGATTTACTTATTTAACATGGAGATTGGCTGAAAGTCTAAAGCAGTGATAGCCCCAAATTCCCTCTACAATCTGTGAAATGAGATGATCAATCACATTTGGAAGTTATTCATTACGGAAATAGAACAGAAGTTGTGGAAAATGGGACAAAAGTAGGAGTTACACACTGGGCTAGAAGAAGCGAGAAGTTCATTTGTCCCTTCTAAATCCGGAGATGACCATTCTTCTTTGCTCACTTAATCACAGTAAGCTGGCATGTAAGGATGACTTGGGTTGGCTGGATTATATTCTGAAACAATGAGAAGCACTGGAGAACACGGCTAGCTAAGATATTACTCTGGGGTTCACCTTCGAGTGGGCCCACACTCTAGCAGGTGGAGTTTCCCTTCAGGATCCTGGAGCTTCTGTCTTAAGCAAGAAAGCACAATCTAGGACAGCCATATTGGACAGAAATGTCCAGCATTAGAGGTAGAACAAACAACAAATAATCACAATGGAGACAAATGAGAGTAGAAGAGAAATAAAAATCTAAACAAAAGAAATTTAAAAAACCCAAACAAAGTAAAGAAAAGCAGTAACAAACACATTGAATTATACTTCCCCCCAACACATCAGTCCCTTCTACACACCCTAAGAAGAGAAAAGATGTTGTAAAAAAGAACAGAGGGCAATAAAGAGATCTTAGAGAACAAGAATGTGACTACCAGTGACAAGATGGGAAGACACAGGCCACTGAGCAAGCCACACGCTATGGACGTGTCCCGGGCTCCTCCCGGGGACTGCAGGACAGGAGACCATGGGCCTCTTCAGAGATCTCCAGGCTACAACGGAGTGATTGTGTTGAGTAATGTCTATTTTTTCTCCTTTCCACAATGCTCATTGGCATTTAGCGATTGTACCAATGAGCTCTATGTGGGAGCCTGCTATGCTAGAAAACTGAAATTTCTATTTAAAGTTTCTTCCCTGGCTTCATAATCCAGGTAACTGTTTCAGTTCACATTCTGCTTTTGCCGAAACACTTATTAACTTGTTACAGTTTCCTCATTTGTTAGTTTCTTGACCACAATCAGCCATCAATCACCATTAGATAAGCATGTTATATATTGGCAAATAGCTCTGTATATACTTGCTAAATTTTCTCATATAAATGTCTCAATACATTCTGCTTCAGAAACAGATTTTTTTTAAAAAACAGCAAGGATGGATGAGTGATCGTGTTTCTCTTAGGCAGATTTGCGGTGCATACTTAAATGTTCTTTGCTGGACACTGTCTGTAGGAGATCAGCTGCCCTCTGTAGATTTTTGAAAGAAGTTTCTGTGCATGCTATGGGTTCACATTCCTTAGAGGATTTGTCAAAATTATACTTCTTACTGGGGAATTAGAAAACAGAACCCAATCCATAATTTTTATATTTTATTCATTATGCTTCTTAATTTAAAAAATGGGCCATGATAACTCACCTGTAACTTAAAAAATACCCTCTCAATCTCCATAGTTTTAGAATAGTCATCACATCATCTTATATCCTCCCCACCCTCCACAAAAGGACCCCTCTTAGACCAACAACCAAACCAAACCCAAACAAACAAGACACCCAACCTCCACCCTCCGGAACACAAAAGAATAAAGGATAAATCCACAAACAAGCAACAGCAAAACATTACCTTGAGCTATGTAAGACATGGTCTCCTCTTTGGGAAAGGTGGTGGTGGGTCGGGGTGTGGGCGCGGGAGGTCTGTTCATGATGAAAGACTGGCTTCCAGGTTTTTTCTTTACACTCATATTGCTCAGAATCATGTCGTACTCGTTCTCATCAATCTTAGCAAACGTGTATGGGTCCTCCTCTGCCTCCTGCACCTTTTCATCTTCTTTCTTTGCTTCTCCTCCTTTGGGTTCATCTCTTGTTTCCTGTCTTGCCCTGAAATCATTCCAGTTGTGACTTCTTTCCACCGGGCTTTCCCCAGTTTTCCCTGTGTGTGAAATATTTAAATTGCATTTATTTTTGATTTGCTATACTCCTAGTGCCATCTGTCACTCCAGGGTCCCAAAGTAGCTTCATCAAACGCCACAGGGAACATGTAAGAGGTCCTGTTCTCCAGAAAAATAAATATATTTTCTCACAAATCCTAATAGGAAAGTGAGCTGCATACTTTACTAACATGGCATTTTGTAGTTTGTTATTGTTAATTTTTAAAAGAAAAAACCCTTTAAGATATGGATTTCTTTGAAAACATAAATATTTTCCATATTTTATATTTATGCATATATATTTAATATCAGGAAATTGAGGCATAAATCTAAATCTCAAACTTCAAGTGTTTTGAAAATGGGTATTTTTCAAGCACAATATCCTTAGATATTTTTCACTTGGTCATTTTTACCTTTCTTATTGCTTACACTAGGTATTTTGACTGGAATTCAATTTCTCTGAAAATGCTGGGGAAGGAAGAGCCAAAGGTACTACTACTTAGCTTCCAAGCAGTCAGTTTCTGGCTGTGACAAACTGACCTTCAGAAATACAACTTGATTCTTACAAGCCAAGATAGACTTCATTCACAGATGACGGGGAAAGGAAGGTTGATGACATAAAAGACAGCACAATAAATCGGTGGCTTGATGTTTAACTTATATGAAAAGAATAAAACAGGCCTTGGTAAAATCCTTATAAACTTGTATAAGAATATGCTAATGTATTTTGGTAGCAGTTATTTATTTATTTTATTTAAAAAATGTTTTTGCTTAAATTCTTTTATTGGCACATTTGAGGTATACAATAAGTTTACATTTATCGTTGGGTATTTGTACCTGTACATGATGTATCTTGGTTCTTATTTTTCCCCAATCCCTGTGCTCCCTTTACCCCTTTCACCCTTCCCTATTTACAAAGACTTTGTTTCTATTTTTTCCTTTTCTCATAGTTTTTCCTTTTCCCTTCCCCTCATACTTCCCCTACCCCTCTGGACCTTTCCTTCCTATTTGAAATGATCAATTATTCATTTTAATTCTTATTTACACTTTCAGTTTCTCACACTAAAGAAGCTATTTGGTATATATGCATCTATGTCCTATTTATTTCACTTAAGAGTATGGCCGCAATATGCATCCATTTAGCTATAAATGACTCTAGTTTGTCAATCTTTATGGTTGAGTAGTTCTCCATTTTATTACCCCGCCCCCCACATCTTCTTTATT
The DNA here is from genome assembly GCF_053883595.1 of Heterocephalus glaber. Lineage (NCBI taxonomy): Eukaryota > Metazoa > Chordata > Mammalia > Rodentia > Bathyergidae > Heterocephalus > Heterocephalus glaber. The sequence goes on from NW_028258413.1 coordinate 8,362,763, forward strand.
CAGTTTCCAGTTGATGGCCACTTGGGCTGTTTCCAAGCTTTAGCTATTACAAACTGTGCCGCTATAAACATGGGTGCACATATATCACTGTGGTATGATTCTTTTAATTCTTTTGGGAAGATCCCCAGCAGGGGAATAGCTGGGTCAAATGGGACCTCTAGTCTTAGTTCTTTGAGGTATCTCTATACTGATTTCCACAGTGGTTGCACCAGTCTGCACTCCCACCAGCAATGGAGAAGGGTTCCTTTCTCCCCACACACCCACCAGAATTTGTTATTGGTTGATTTCTTGATAGCAGCCAATCTTTCTGCAGTGAGGTAGAATCTCAGTGTTGTTTTCATCTGCATCTCTCCAATGACCAGTGATGTTGAACGTTTTTCCATATGTTTATTTGCTGCTTTTACTTCTTTGTCTGAGAAATGTCTGTACATTTCAGATGCCCATTTTTGAATTGGGTCTTTAAATTTGGGGTGTCTGATTTTTTCAATTCTTTATACATTCTAGTCTAGATAGTAGTCCTTTGTCTGAGGTACAGCTGCTAAAATTTTTTTTCCACATTGTAAGTTGCCTCTTAGCTCTGTTGGTGGTTTCTCTTGCGGTGCAGAAGCTTTTTAATAAGATGAGATCCCAGTTGTTGATTCTTTGTGCTAGTTCCTGTGCTACTGAGGTTTTGTTCATAAAGTCTTTTCCTACACCAATGTCTTCAAGAGTTCTACCTTACTTATCCTCTAGCAAGTTTAGTGTTTCTGTTTTAATATTTAGATCCTTAATCCACTTCAATCTTAGTTTAGTACATGGTGATAGATATTACTCTAGCTTTAATCTTTGGCAGGTTGAAATCGAGTTTTTCCAACACCATTTATTAAATAGGCTATCTTTCCTCCAATGAGGGTGGTTGGCTCCTTTGTCAAAGATGAGGTAGCTGAGTATGTCTGGAGTTGTTTCTGCATCTTCTAATCTATTCCACTGATCCTCAAGTCTGTTTCTTTGCCAGTACCATGCTGTTTTTATCACAGTAGCTTTGTAGTATAGTTTCAAGTGATACTTGTGATACCCCCTTCCATGTCTCTATTGCCTAGAATCGCTTTTGCTATTCTAGGTCTCTTATGGTTCCAAATGAATTTTTGGATTGTTTCCTCTAGTTCTGTGAAATATATTGTTGGAATTTCAATCAGCATTGTATTAAATTTGTATAGCAGTTTTCGAAGTATGGTTATTTTCACTATGTTGGTTCCTCCTACCCAGGAACAGGAGATGTTTTTCCATTTTCTTATATCCTCTTCAATCTCTTTTTTCAGATTGCTGTAGTTTTCAGTGTAGAGGTCTTTTGCTTCCTTCATTAGACTGATTCCTAGATATTTCATTTTTTTGGATGCTATTGTGAAAGGGATTGTTTCCCTAATTTCTCTCTCAGTGAGTCTGTTATTTGTGTACAAGAAGGTTATTGCTTTTTGAGTACTGACCTTGTATCCAGCCACTCTACTGCATCTGTCAATTAAGTCTAGAAGTCTTTTGGCAGAGTATTTTGGTCTTCTATGTAAAGTATCATATTATCAGAAAATAATGACAGTTTAACTTCTTCTTTTCTTATCTTTATTCCTTTTATTTCTTTCTCTTTTCTAATTGCTGAGGCTAATGTTTCCAGAACTATATTGAACAGGAGTTGTGATAGTGGGCATCCTTGTCTTGTTCCTGCTTTTAGCGTGAAAGTTTTCAGTTTTTGACCATTTAATATGATGTTGGCTGTTGGTTTTTCATAGATAGCCTTAATCAGGTTGAGATAAAGACCTTCTATTCCAATTTTCTGTAGCATTTTTATCATGAATGGTTGTTGGATTATGTCAAATGCTTTTTCTGGATCTATTGAGATGATCATATGGTTTTTGTCCTTAACTCTGTTAATGTAGTGTATTACATTTATTGATGTTTATGTATGTTGAACCATCCTTGCATCCCTGGGATAAATCCAACTTGGTCGGGGTGTATGATCTTCTTGATGACCCTCTGTATTCTGTTTGCCAGTATCTTGTTGAGGATTTTTGCATCTATGTTCATTAGAGAGATTGGCCTGTAGTTCTCTTTTAGGGTTGGGTCTTTCTCTGGTTTTGGAATCAAAGTAACACTTGCTTCCAGGAATGAATTTGGAAGTATTGCTTCCCTTTCAATTTCCTTAATGAGTTTAAAGAGTAATGGCATTAGTTCTTTTTTAAATGTCTTGTAAAATTCAGCAGTGAAGCCATCAGGACCTGGGCTCTTCTTTGTTGGTAAATATTTTATTACATTTTCAATTTCTCTCATTGTAATTGGGGTGTTTAGAATTTCTATATCTTCTTCATTTAAGTTTGGCACTTTGTATGTATCTAGGAATCTGTTCATTTTTTCTGCATTTTCCATTTTATTGGAGTAGAGGTTCTTGAAGTAGGTATTGATGATCCTCTGGATTTCTGCTGGGTCTGTTTTGACTTCACCTTTTTCATTCTTAACTGCATGGATTTGAGCCTGTTCCTTCTCTTTTTTGATAAGGTTGGCTAAAGGTTTATCAATTTTATTTATTCTTTCAAAAAACCAACTCTTTGATTCATTGATTTTTTTGTATCATTCTCTTAAGTCTCCATTGCATTGATTTCTGCTCTGATCTTTATAATTTCCTCTCTTGTATGAGCTTTGGGTTTGTTATGCTCTTCTTTTTCTAGGAGTTTGAGGTTCTGTATTAGGTTATTATTTGAGCTTGCTTTGTTTTCCTAATATGGGCATTCACTGCTATGAATTTCCCATGTAGAGCTGCTTTCATTTTGTCCCACAGATTCCTATGTTGTACTGGCATCATCATTTACTTGTAGAAACTGACTAATTTCTTCTTTAATTTCCTCTGTGACCCATTGGTTGTTCAGGAGGGTGTTATTCAATTTCCATACGTTTGTGGGAGTTTGATTTCTTATGTTATTGATCTCCAATTTTATTGCACTATGGTCTGATAATATACAGGGGGTAACTTCAATTCTTTTACCTTTACTTAAACATGTCCTATGAATTAGAATGTGGTCTATTTTGGAGCATGAACCGTGTGCAGCTGAAAAGAATGTATATTCTGTACTTTTGGGGTGTAACGCTCTGTAAACATCTATTAAGTCCATTTGTTCAATGGCTTGTTTCAGTTCTAGAATTTTGTTGTTAATTTTTTATCTAGATGATCTGTCTATTTGTGATAGTGGGGTATTGAGGTCTCCCAGTACAATTATATTAATGCTTATTTGGTTTTTAATGTCCATTAATATTTGTTTTGTACAGTTGGGGGCATTCATATTTGGTGCATATATATATTTATGATTGTCATCTCTTCCTCTTTGATTGTTCCCTTCACAACAATGTAGTGACCATCTTTGTCTCTCTTAATTAATTTTGGCTTGAAATCTACTTTGTCTGCAAATAAGATTGTTGATAGCAGTTATTTAGAAGATAAAGGTATGAAATATTTTGGTTAATGCACAAGTGGAAAAGAAGTTGATGGCACTTTACTTGGGCACCAAGAAAGCCTTTTGTTTTTGTTGTTTTTTCCCGTATTTATTCAATTTGCTTTCACTTGGAGAATGAGAATCTGATCAAAAACAAATTACTTAGTTTACATGTGGGGGTTTTAGTGGAAAAATTTAGAGGCTAAAAGGAAAGTTAAATAGTAGAGCAAGTTAGAGAAGCATTACACAAAATGGAGCAGTTGCCCTGGAGTGTCTCGTGAGCAGAATCCAGGGTAATCCCTGCAGTCCATGTCCCATTGTTGCAGCTTGCTGGACCTTGGGGGATTCATTAACTGCCCGTGCACCCCACATTAACTTTAGGACCTCCACGACTTGTCTCTTGTCCCTGAGTAGCACGGCCCGAGATGTGGACTGCAACTTCCACTTCCCTGACAGCATTGCAGGTGAAACCTCATAAAGTGTGTGGAAAACACTTCCATAGCATTTCATTTGTAGCAAAATGTGTCTTATTTTTATGAGCTGCTAACTCTGCTTGTTTCCCCACCCACCACCCTTCCCAATTCTTTCTCACGTTGGTTGCACACTAGAAATAATACATTTTATGTTTTCTCTCCCAAAGTATCAGATGGTACTCATTAAAGAATAGGACTGAGCTTGCTGTATATGAATACTTATAAAGAAGCATGAAAAGGGCCAGGGATTTAGCTCAGTGGCACTGTGCCTGCCTTGCAAGTGCAAGGAAAAAAAAAAAGCAAGGAAGCACATCATTCCTACAATTCCAGCTTTGGAAATAACCAGGACAAGAGTCTGTAGAAGAGCGGAGACTCCTCAAAGTCCAGGAAACCTCTGCAGAGGAGGATTCCACACATGCTGATTACAGGCTGTGCGGCCTTGGGTCTAAGTTAAAGATGGATTGTTGTGAAGATAAAAAGAGATATCGTGTTCTTTACAAACTGAGAAGTGGGTTATTGTGCAGTTTCTCCGATGACCAGGTTCATGAACCCATCCTGAGGGACTGATGTTCCAGGCACTAATGAGATCACCTCTTCCCTTTCACTAACTCCAGGGCAGATGGAATTTACTCTTAAAGAATGATTTCTGAAGTTAAGACCAGCTAAACTGAAAGAACTCATACAATCTCTAGCAAGAAAACAGGTGGCAACCTACTGCCTTACTTTTAAAGACCTTAAGTTAAGAATCTTTAGGAAAATGATTGGCATTTTATGTTCTACGCACTTCCAATATCAGCCCTATGAAAAGCTGAGCTGAGAAGTTATGCCACACATAAAACATGAGAATAGGGGTTTTAAGTAAAAGCTCTTGGTTTACTTTGTCTTTCTTATTTGGTGACTGTCAAGAGACACTGAAATAGGACGCTTTGTGCCAAGGGTCGGCGGAGGCCACCAGGCAGGTGCTTCCAGAGGGAGGGAAGGAGGTTGGAAGAGAGCTGAGGGCCTCGCTCCTTCCTGGGCCCAGCTTGCTAAGGAGCCAGAGCGAGCTTGCCCGGGGTGAGAAGGCCGATCTTGGGCATGTAGCTTCACCTCTGCTCTGCAGCGAGCCTGTCAACAGCTGTCCGCTTTCTGTTTGTTCCCGACTTACCCTGCGAGGCCGAGGGAGGTTTCTCAGGCTGGAGGGCAGCACAGGCTGGGCGCGGTGAGGGCAGCGGGGGTCTGCAGCAGGCTGGCGGCTCTCCCTCAGGGTCCAGCTCGGTCACCGGGATGAAGACATACAGGTCATCATAGGGGTCCTCAGAGCTCTCGCTGGACCCCTCTGTGGGGCTGAGCTGCACATCCTCACCTGGCTCAGGCTCCTGTCCCTCCCCCGTCTCCTCGGTGGCGTCTGTGACTCCCTCACTCTGCCTGGGCTTGGTCCTCCTTCCACGGTGCAAGGCCGTACTCTCTGAGGCTGTGCGGGAGGAGACTGTCATCTCACCGGCCTCCTCCCCCACGACCTCCATTCCATCCTGAACTTTCCCCAGCGATGCAGTCCCACGACCTCCACCTTCTGAGCCAGGCCACCACTCGGCTTTATATTATCCACAGCAAATGCTCTTTAACTACTCAGGAGGAACATAGCAAAAATAGTAGAGTGCAATAACTTTAAATCTTAAAAAAACCTTCCATTAAATTTCATTTTTTTAGCAAAACCTCTAAATAAAGGATTGCAAACATTTGATAGACCTTTAGAACTTCCAAACTGAACCTCTAAGGCAGACTTTGGACTATGTAAATGATTGTTTCCAGTGCAAATATTTGTTTTATGAGGTTGTTAAACTAAAATACTGCTTAAAAAGTCAGGCGGTGGAGTGTAGAGAAAAAGTACTTTTTAAAAAAAAAATCAAGAGTTATACGGTGGAAAATTTTCAGCAATAGCAGAAAAATTAATGATTTGGAGAAATCACACCCAGCATGGTGTCTGGATTGCAATCTGGAATTTTCTTTCTTTCTTTTTTCTGTTTTTTTTTTTTTCTTTCACGTGAGAAAGAAGAAAGCTGCAGTTTGCAGGACTAGAACTGAAGCAGGTCCTTAATTACCAGCCTGGGAAGAACAGGCAGGCTCATGTCTGAGTGCTCATCCATCTTGCTACTCCTAACCCCCAAACACTGCGCCTATTAAGAGGAGTCCCTAAAATGTGATGGATGGAAGAGAAGGGAGTGGGAAGAAGTTACTGCTCGGGCACTTAGTCCTCTGGTCTGGGTGATGGGCTGTGAGAGTTGTGCATTAGAAATTACTTGTAGGCACACTTTGTATTCAGTGTCTCTTGAGACTGAACAACAGTGTCTCCACGATGCTTATTAAACATGGAGCCCATCGCTGGAATGCTGGTTCGGGTGGGATGGTGGGTGTTGGGATGCTTCCCAGTGGTGGTGATGCCAATGGAAACTGCCTGACTTGGGAGTTCTATTCTTTACCCCTCCATGCAAGTCGGGAGGCTGAGCCTAGTCATGCAGTTTCATATATGAGAGAGTTTTTGCTTCCTCACTACAGAAATAAATTTTTCTTCACAAGCTAATGTAGTAATGTTTCCTATTAAAGGCATTTTTCAGAGGATTAAATATTATAAAAAATGTATTGTCACTACCAATGATGGCCCTATCACCACCTTTATTATCATTAAAATGATAAAATATGTACCAGAAACCTTGCTGCATTGATTTAATATTTAGCCTTTGTGTGTTTTACAACAGTATTTGCAGGAATTTACTGATTTTCATAGTATACTCCTTAAGCATTGCCTTGCATTTTCTTCGGTTTGCATATCAGCTATTTTCATTTCAAAAATCTTGTGATCGTGAGTGTCCAATGGAACACCTAGCAAGCACAGTCACACATGCTGGAGATGTGAGCAAAGCAGTGAATGAAGCAAGTCCTGATACCTTCCAGTGTGTATTTTAGGAGAGGAGAGGCCATAGACCACTAACAAGATACAGGAAATACAATGTTAAACAATGCTAAGGAGCAGGTGGAGGAAATGAAGGGGAATGGTGTACTGGGCCTCCTGGTGTGAAGGACAAAGTGAGGTAAGCAGACACTGGAGGAAGAGTCTGTGGAGGGGGCACAAGGGGCTTGGTGCATGGATGTCGCCATAGCCTGGGACAAGGAGGGGCGTGGTCAGAGAGAGAACCAAGCCTATTTACTGGCCAGAGCCTGCGAGTGATGAGAAGGAGTTAAAGTCCCGAGGCTTTGTGCAGAGGGTGAAGGCTTCCTCTAGGAGGCACAGAGAGAGGTGTGGCAAGTGTGGGCACTGCTCTCATGGTGCAACACGGGTTCTCTGGTGGGAGAGGAAGTAGGGCAGAAATGCCAGGGTGACTCCAGGGACTGGGACTGCCTCGAACAGACAGGAAGGAAGGAAGGGATTTTGCTGGCACCCTGCCCTGGGCCATCAGCAGGTGAGGTGGACAGTGCGGGAGAGGCAGGAGTCTGAGTTTCCAGAAACCTTGAGTGTCAGACACCATCAGAATCCTGCTAAGGTGCTGAGCAAGCCGCTGCACAAGGACGGCCTGACCGCCACTGCAGGGAACATTGCCTTAGTCTTCAGACTTGGGACGCCAGGCCAGGAGGTGTCAAAGCAGCAAGGACCTTACGGTCTAGCCTGTACTTCCCGCTCAGGTGGAGGAAATGAAGACCTGCAAAGAATGTGGCTACACTTTGAAAGGATACTTGCAAAATATAGTTGTCGAATAGAAAAATGTATATCAGGGTGACTTGGGTATATTTTTCTGGATAGGAAAACCAGTGCTTAATTATTAGGCCTTGAGCTTACTGAAGTATTTAAATCAGCAAATGCAATAGCATCTCCACCATATTATAAGTTAAAAGTCACTCAGTCAGTGAAATAGCTTTTCATATCCTCTTCAGTGATACTCTTCTAGTACATAAACCATGATATAAAAGTTGCACACACACACACACACACACACACACAAAATGTAGAGAGACTTACAAGGAGAGTATGCAGAAGGGGAGGCTCTATCCTTTTCATCGTCATTTAATTGCTCATTATTTCTACTAATTTCTTGGATCTGAAAAAAACAAATGTAATTTTCAATAATGCATATCAATTCTAACAAGTCTCCCTTTGATAGCTGCACAAATAAGAAATAGTTTGTACCCTTTTATTAATGCATCAATGCTGTCATACTGAGTCCCTTGGCTGGGCCTTTCTAATCCTTGCAAGGGATGCGAAATCCACAGTAATGAAGCTTGCAAGTTCTTAGTGACACACAAGACTGGAAACACCAGTGAGAAAGTAGAGCATTTACAATGAACAATATGTTCATTTAAAATGAAACTTACTCCAACTATCTTAAGATGGGAAAAGAGCAATGATCATGACATTGAGTGCAATAAAAACTTCTAAATAAAATTAAACACAACTTTTTCTTTTAAGAGCTGTGGGCTTTGCTTCCTTCTTATGTTTCTGTATATTTTACCACCGAAAAATGTATCTTTAATGACATCCAGTATTATAATACAGTGAAAAATAATGAATTTATGCAGGTATTTATTTTCCATCTTTAAGAGGAAGAAACCAAGTAAGGGTACAGAAATCACTTCCCCTATCCTCTCTCTCTCTCTCTGCCACTTTCTCTCTTCGTATCTCTTTATTTATTCCCAAGTGCTGGGGATGGAACCCAGGGTGTCTCATGTGGTCAGCGTGTGCTCCATTACAGAGCCACACCCTGGCTCCACCATTCTTAGGTGAAATGACAGAAACCTGCTGTGTCTGGGCTTGCTGGCCTTTGTTAATAATCTGTGGAGGAGACACAGAATCTGTAGTTGTGACATGTGCTTGCACTCATGGAGAAAGCTAGGTACCACCCATGACAGCTGTGTTTGTCTCAGAGAACCTAGGGAATGGGGTGGGGCCCGGCTGCCTTGTATGTATGTCAGACTTGGCTAACATGAGCTCCCAGCGATTACTCAAATGATTTATGGTTTTGTTTTTAAATAACAAAAACAAAATTAGAATTGTTAGGACATTTGCTCTACATTAGAAATATCTACATTCGTGTACTTACATCGTGTAGAAGCGTTTGTGTAGGAAACCACTTAACCTGCCTGCTGGCTTCACCAATGTGGTTTATCATAAGCTTTAGCCAATGAGGTTCCAGTGGCATTGATTCATTTGGTTTTCTTCTTAAAAAATGTATTGTTATCGGAAAGCAACACCATCCCTAATTTACAGAGGCATTTTAAGAATAAAAGTCTCTGTAGTATTTTTTAGGGAGCTCAATTAAATAACTAATTTTATACTTCAATCTTGTTTTCCCATTGGTGGATTCTGTAAAATGCTAACATGAAAATAGTCATGTAGTTTAGTATTGGGAGTGGCATGTTGAATGAAGTCTGTATGCTTTGGGAGTAAAATCATTGTTTAGTGTAGCTATTCTTTGTTTCCAATTAGTCTATCCCATATGTTTCCTAAGGTACATGAAGCAACTCTTTTAAAAATGCATAGTATTCTCAAAAACACACAAAGGAATGCTTTTGCTAGTTGACTATCAGGAATTATTTCCACAGATTTATAGGAACTGAGAAAATTCCTACATATTATTCACTAGCCTAGGCATTATGAGCTCAAAATCACTGTAAGTTAATAAAAAATCTGGCTAGTGTTAAATGTATGTGTATGTGCTAAAGTTGAAACTTAAGGAAATCATTCTTGTGTCAGAACTTAAGCCACGTGACATTTGTACAAACAGCAAACAAGTCTATCTCAAAGGAACTTGCTTCTATTTTTTTAAACTTTAGTACTAATTTTTTCTTAACTTTAGTACTTCAATAATTATGTAAATTCATATTTTGCATAATTCCTTCTCATACATGAATTATTTTCTCAAGAGTGAAGTTATCTTTAGAAATATTTACACAAAGAAATGAATTCCTTACAGTGAGAATCACATTTGAAAAACATGCTAGCTAGGTATGGTGGCCAAAGCTGGGAATCCCTGCATTTTGGAGGCTAGGGCAGGAGGATCATGAGTTCAAGGCCAGCCTGCGCTACATAGAGAGACCTTGCCTCAAAACCCACACCCCTGTCCCCCAAAAAACCATGCTAGATCTAATGAGTCATTAGATCTAAAGACATCTTCAAGAGAGGTCTTGTGGCATTCTGTCATCTAGCTACTTTTATACTTGGCTATGTGGTGCCATGGACAGAGTATGGAATTGGAGTTAATTTAAGAACAAATTACAGATTTATAATTTATTAGCTGTGTAACATTGGGCAAGACGCTTAACTCAAATCCTCACTATTGCCCTATAAAATGTGGCTAATAATGTGTATGACATCTGTTTGCTGGAAGGATAAATTAGAATAATGTAAGCAATACAGGTGTCTCTTTAGCACATAGTAGGTGCTCAATAACTGTAATCTACACATTAGATTCCTCTTCTTCATTTAAAATATAGATCATATGAAAAACCAGCAAGCCTGATTTCCTTTTCTTGAGCTAGAATCTGACTTCATTCATTCAAGAAATTGCTAAGCAGGCCTGCTAGATGTTTAACACTCTGTTGATATAAGGAAGTTAAAGATTAAAAGATAAATAATTCCCGCTGTCAAAAATATCACATTTTGAGCTGAGATTTCAGGCCTGTGCCACCATGCCTGGCTAATAAGATTTGTTTTTAATACACCATGCTTGTGGCTATTTTCTGTGAGGTACCGGCACCTTTACTAGGCCTTCCACTTGATTTGACTTTGGCAGTCTCTGTCACTGAAATGAAAGTTAAAATTAAAATTCACTTCTTTGTTAGGGTTGTCATTACTAATGTCATATAATTAATAGCTACCTTCATTTGAGACTAGGGAATCTCAATACATATATATTTGCAACACGCTAACAAGAAGTTAATTCTGCTTCTCATACACTGACATAAGTTTAAAACAATTATCACACTAAAAATGTAACAATTTGGATATATTTCCCAGCGAACTTTGTTTTTAAAAGCATTCTAGGAGCTAAAGTGCCCAGTCCTCTCATCGGTTGGTTTTTCCTGGGCTCCATCCTGTCCCTGTCTTATCCTCAGAGAAGGTTCAGTAAGCGCCATGACATTTAATCCATATTGCTCTCCGAGGACTCCTGGGTATCTTGAGCTCCAGATTTTCTTGAGGTCTGGAGTCTAGGATTGGGAAAATACTACTAGAAGAAGCAGTCAAAGAAGCAAAGGGTAAAACCTGGAAAGAGATATATCAAAAATATTAAGATAGAGGTTTCAAGTAGATCACACCCCTAAAGGATTCACCAAGCAGAGAAGGAAAAGCTCTGAAAATGGTTCTTTAGGTGGATGGAGAAGGAAGAGTGTGGGATGAGAAGGGGAAGGAAAATAACAAAGGTGGGACATGTATACAAACCAATTCCCCAGGGTGAATGCAAAACATTTTGGAAACATACACTAATAAAAAGGAAGATCCAAAAAAGACAGAAAAGCAAAAGGTTTTGTAGTGACTCCTGGTGAGGAGAACCACAGGAATTGCATGAATTCAAACTGGATTGAAGGAGGCTATTTGAATAGCCAAGGTGAAAGGAAATGAGAACTAAGGAAGGAAACGTATTTACTGGTGAAAGAAGATACGAGAAAAATCCTTGAAATGATATGGACCGGATTTATGAGAACTCTTTTTGATGCAAAGGCTGGAGGAAAGGAGTCAAATATGTCCATGTACATTTCTGTCTTAATGTCTGGTAACTGGTTCTAATGTTTACATTCTCTTTTCAGATGCTCCCCCAAAGAACTCTTCTCAATTTCAGATGAGGACACTGATTAATACCATCTTTTTATGAAGTATGTTCGAGTTTGAAGTCAAGGTAGAATATATACATTACAAGTTCCCTTTAGGGCCAGGGATGCAGCTCAGTGGCGCTGCACCTGCCTGGCAAGCACAAGGTCCTAAATTCAATCCCCAGTACCCGAAATCAAAAACAAAAACCAAGCTCCTTTTGCCCTGGTTCCTGGCACATGGAGGCATACTTGGAGTGGGCATGTGACTATAAAGTGATGAGATGTTTAGCAGCTTTGTGAGGTCAAGAAGTTACTGTCTGGGACACAGAAAGTACAATGGTGCCTTGGTTCACAAACACTTGTTTTTGTGAACTCTACACTGAGTGAGAAACATGACCACGGCCATCTTTCCCGCACAAACCCAAACATGGCCATCTTTTCCAGAATGGTGGAACAAGTGAAGTTTGTGAACTGAGGTGCCACTGTAGTTGTATGGTGACCAAATAAACTATTAATTTGATCAATGAGACATTTAACTATGAAAACAGGCTAATGGAACTGACTTGCAGAATTACTAAGTGCGAAGTCAATATTAAGTTGTAAAGATACCTAGACATTTGTTCAAATATCACTATTACTATATTTCCTTCTGAAAATAAATGTTACACAAAAGCTTGCCAAGAACTTGAGTGCATCAACTGGTATTAGGCACTCGTGAACAGTGCACTGAAAAGAACCACAGAGCTCTGTCTACCATTTACAAATGAAGTTACATGGTGAGGAGACGGGCAAAGAAAGGGTTTAATAAAAGAGGGAATAAGAGACAGAGAAGAGTTCAGATGGTCATCAGGATGTAATCACATAAGTCAAAGGTCAAAGCTAAGAGGTAGAGATTAACCTTCCTTAGTTTCAGAATGGTCTTCAGAACTCAGCTAAAACACTCCAAAGAAGGAGTTTCTGGTAAATACAACTTTATCAAAATTACAACAACTAGACCTGGGAAATTCCTGGTATGCCATCTAACATGTTCAAGCCTGATCATTAGCACCAACATTGGTCAGTCAATAAACTTAAATGTTGTATCCGTGCGATGCTTGGTGTGTAAAGAAAACACAAAACACCACTCTGTCAGGAGTACAAATCATTAGCCTGTTTAGAATGCTCCAATCCAATCAAATTTTTAAGAAGTCCTTTCATTTGGATGCCAACTAAGTAGAAAGTAAACAATGGATGGCTTTACATGTTCCCAAGTTGGTAGATTGAAATCAGTGACGAGAAAGAGCCAGGTTTATATTTACACTGACTAATACCAAGAGCCAATATTTTGATTGTTGTTCTTTCTTCTGAGCCTTAGATATTCTGAGTGAGGGTCAAAGGGAATTAAATTTAAAAAAAACAAGCCAGGTAATAAAAGGCTGACGTTGCCACCACAGTTGCTGGACATTTCATTTCTCTAAACCCAGAGGTGCAGGTGGCTTCTGAAATCCAAGCCACAAGCAAACATAAAATACCACTTAGAGACCTAGTGATTTCCTACAAAAATTATACTCTTCAGCTTGAGATAATAAGTATTATTTGATGCAAAAACAAAAGACCTTTTAGGTTTATATTACTAGTAACTATCAGCAAATAAGTGTTATTTGACAAATTAAACAGAAGGTTACTTAAAGCTCATGTTGTTGCCAATCTATTCCCAGTAGGTTTTTATGTGGTTAGGATAATAATCCCTAGCTCCCCGATACAGAATTAGAAGAGTTGATTCTTATTGACAAAAGTATTTAGAACACAGAAGCCAGGCAGGCTTAAAAGGTGATCATAAATTCAATGACGACACGGAGAGAGTGAGAACATTTCAAAGCTTCTCTGGAGAGCAGGCAACAACTCAGAAGAGGCTACTCCCACGGGAAACTCATAATTGGTCTGGGTACACACATGCATTCCACGTATAGCGGGGTTGCTTTTTAGTTACAACATGAGACATAACAGTATCCTATATATTCTGTCTCCTTTTGCAATTCTACATTTCGATTCTGGAATTCAACTGGGAATGAATGACATGCACATCACTGAGGAGCAGAGAAGTATCTCATCTAAAACGAAAAACCCAAGAAGGAAAACAGAGCCCCGCACACTTACCCACCACGAGTAATGTTCTTCCTGAAAGCCACTGTGTTCACCCCACCTCAGCTCCCAGATCCCATCAGATCAATTACCAATGACATTCACTCTTCTACAGAACCCAAAGGAGTGTAGGGGGCATGCCCGCATGCTTACATCCTACCCTCGTCCAGTTCCATTCCAGCCACATCACTCCTGGGCAAGAGATGCATCTTATACACCGAAACCAACCAAAACTTGGAGCAGAATGAATTTGACAAGCTGACGATAGCACAAACCTGTTAAAAGCAAATTTGCACTGTATTTAAAATACAGTGCAAATTTCTTCTGGTAGAACGAATAACACTGACAGAGTAAAGAAATATTAATCTCCTATGCCTGCATGTAACATCAAGATAGAAGAGAATCAATAAAACCAATAAGACCACGTTGGAAGTAAAACATTGTTCTCTTTAACTGAGACATCTGAAAGTTCCAACTTGTAATACTAATACATTTCATCAGTGGAGCGCATAGCTAACACACACATGTATCACTCTCACATTTTGTAGATAGTGCACAGTGTGCCTGGCTCTGCTTCACTCTGAGGCTGAGAACTGCAAGTCTGCTTGTTGTGAGGTGACGGCTTATGTAGCATTTTGAGACTTCAGGGGATTTTCCAGGCCAATTTCAGCCCCTGGTGAAAATGATTCCGTATCTTCATAGTCATAGTCTAAAAAAAGCCAGGACGAGTCTTATGGAAATCACAGTGCTTTCAATATCCATTCTAATCTGGAAGCAACTCCCATGAATGTGTAATGTTACATGAAGTTTAAATAAATTTGCCTAAAGCAATTTACTGCCAGCTGTAGCTTTGGAGAAGGCTTTTGTTTTGGCTGTTGTTTTAAAGATAGAGAGCTACTCATTTCCAGAAGGAAGAGCCTGCATTTGACATTTGATGGAAGGGTGTTTTCATAAAAAGATATGTGTAAATTTGAAACAGTCTATTTAAATAATCAAAATTCATATGCAAATAGAGGATTTAATGTTATTCATTTTGTTTGAAAGTGCCTCTGAAACTGTGAAATTCTATAGAAATGAACAGCGGCTCAGCACATGTAAAGATAGTATTGAAGCTCCAGGTCTAGATCCCTACCACAAAGGAGTAATGTTTTGTCTTGATATTTGAACAACTTTACACTGTTATGGATCATGTCATTAAAACAGTGTGATAAGGATTGAGCTACCTTACTTGGGATTTGCATTCATTAACGGCTGAACTAAGCAGAAGAATAAAAAATTAAGTATCATGGCCTATGTTTGAGGACATTTTGACTGTTTACAATAATTTATACCTTAGTAAACAGCTTTTTAAATAAAGCAACAGCAGCTCATCTTAAGTAAAACAATCTCTAAAGATTTACAGCAATGGTAAAGGAGATTTGTTTTTATTTATTTCTTGAGAGACATTTGTTCAGAACCTACTGAACATCAGAAACCAGGTTATTAATGGGAATACAAGACAGAATATCTGAAATTTCCCTTAGTCAATACAGACATAGATATACATATTTATCATACCTACTATAAATGCAAAAATGTTATTGCTAATAACTATATAACTTACCATGTACCAGACACTAAGTTCTGTACCTACATTACCTTATTTAATTCTTAAAACAATTTTCTGAGTTAGGTTTACTACTGCAACTCTTATTAAATTAATGAAAAGTAGGGACATTGTGGCTAAACAGTTTGCTCAAGGTATTAAAAATAAGAAATACGGCCCCCAGCACTAAGGGCTGTCGGTAAACAAGCACAGGAAGCAAGAACGTGCCAAGCCATCTTCAAAGGGTACCACAAGCGGAGTCTTAAGTACTCCTGGGAGAGACAGCGCACAGGAATGCAAGAAACACAGAAGCTCTGGGTGGTGGCCTTTGACGAGGTGTGGATGTGGGGGACCAAGGTGGGTCTGGCTTGGTTGGAGGGCAGGGCGCGAGTATCTGTGCACAGTTCATGGTGTGGCCGGCTGCACCTCCTGCCGGTGTCCTCCTCCCTGGTGGCTAGGGTCAGGCTCTTGACACAGCTGAGGTGAAGGATGTGGTGCTGCTGTCTGGTGAGGAGGAAACAGAAGGCTGCTCAACTCCCGCGAGAGATGAGTGAGACAGCAGTCAGGGCACGGGAAAGCACCAGTGGGATCTCATGGTGCCAAGTGACAGGGTTGTCATCATGTGACGGATGGCTGTTGTCATGTGACAAGGCTGTCCCCATGTGATATGATAGGTTGTTATGATGTGACAGACAGGGTATCGTCATATGACAGTGTGTCCTTATATGACGGAGTCTTTTCACATGATGGACAGGACTGTCACCATGTGCAGACGTGGGTTCTGAGCACTGCTGTGAGCTCCAGGCAGGGGGCTGGCAAAACAAGAAGGCTTTGGAAGGGCGACTCTAGGTTGACCCCATTGTGCCTGTCTCCCTGCTGTCCCTGCTTGCAAGATGAGGCATTTTCTCGAGAAACAAAAGACAGCTGTGTTTTTTACATTTGGCTTGGGTATAGACACAGTGAAAGCATCTTATAAATGTTTCTTGTGTTCTGTGAAATAAAAATGAGGTGAATGGAGATATATTACCAACAGAGAATGTCGCTTTAGGCCCAGTCTTCTAGAAAAATAATGTTGAAGATGAAAACCCTACAAGTAAGAACAGATGGGTTTCCCAGTGCTACAGTTTGATTATTCAATGGGCTGAGTCTCCTAGCAGAGCTACAGGGTGTCTGGCTACCCCTTCCGCATCCACCTCCAGTAATACACATTGTCCCCATTACACACACATCACCAACGGGATAACAGAGGAAGAGGAAATTTCTTAAGATGATTTGTTGATGGTTGCTAGCAGTGCTGATTTGTCTTGTTGTTAGATGAGAGATGTAGACCTCGTGGCTAAAAAGTCCCTGAGTTCGGTTCTCTAGTGCACAAAGCAATTAATGGCCTTCAGAGGAATTCCCCCCTACCCCGTGTCAGCTGTGAGCCAGGTGGATAGATGATGAAATGTTAAGAGGAGGAGATAGCAGAGATGTAGCATGTCCATGGTTCATGGCCATGGGAAGGAAGCTGAGAATGGAGTCCAGCTGGCTAGGGGTGGGGGGCTCCTGTGTGTGGACCCTGGTCCTGCCCAAGACTACAACCAGATGCTTCCCTTCCTGACAATGTCAGTGTCGTGGAGATCTGACTCTAACCTTGATTTAGGAAAACATAACAGAAATCAGGAAACAGAACTGCCTTCTCAATGAAGAAATCATGTTTTACTCTGTAGTTGAGAATGGAACTTTAAACATTTATATTATTGCTAAAAATGAATTTGAAATTCATAGCTTCCATCTCTGATGAATGTGATATGTTAAAGAATATGAATAAGTGAGAGAATATGGAATGAATTCTACAAAACCTAGAATCATGTGATAGAGTTCAGGATGATGACCACTAAATTAAAAGATAACTATGAATATTCCTGATAATTTTAGAAAAGTCTGTATTGTGCTACTTACCCACCACTGAACTTTCTAGAAAGGGTTACCCTATTCATAGGAACACTGTCATTATGTAGTCTTTACCTAGCTTTTGATAGATGGAATAAAAAGGGAAAAGTTAAATTTGACACATTATATTATAGGTACATTGGTCCAAATGTTGTGACAGGAGAATTAAAATTAATTTTAAATTGTGGTTTCAGATTACCTTGTCCCAAGCCCTCATTACTAGGGAAAATTTTATATTAATACTTTCTTTCTTATTTCTGGTAGCTAACACTTCAGAGTTCCTCAGCGAGTTTAGCCTTTTAGTATTGATTTGTGCCTGGAACCCAGTACCGTGACTGTTTGACTGCTTCTCAACACTTCCAGCACAAGGCTACTGACCAGGCTCCCAGATCTCTGCTTTTTCTCCTAATTCTTTTTCTCTGGTCACCTAACAGCAGTCCAGTTAGTTTCACTTTATCAAGTGTTTAAACACTGAGTAGGCATTCTGTCTTAGGGTTTATATCTCTGATTCTTAAGGTAACGTTCTTTTTTCAGACATGCCCATTGGCCCACTGTTTCCTTTCCTTTCTTTATCTTTTAATCACAGACTACCAAAAGATGGGGTTTTACATAAGTGAACAAACCCTTATTGCTGTCTACAGTGGCTTAGTGAGAATCAAGTGGCATGAGGGATTTGAGCCCTGGGACAGGTGTGTGAATCAGAGCTGCACTAGCTATAAAGTCCACTAAGAGACCTTCACAGTGAGAGGGTGGCACGTTAAATAGACCACGTATTATAGAAAGGAATCTGTGGTAATGATCAGAAGGAGATGCTCAGATCAGAGGGCTCCTGGCTCTTGACATGACATAAGAACAAGTCATCTAATTTTTCTTAGAACTAATTTTCATCTGCAAACCAAATACTTCCTTCTTTGGTTATTTCAAGGACTGGATGAGCTGGTTGTTCATGTAGATGGAGTGCTGCTACTGCAATGCAGTGGAGTGTAGCATGGTTGCAGGTGCCAGCTTCTGAAACTGCTCCGTGGTTCCTGGACCCCGAGTCTCCTGGCATCCCAAGGTCCCACCACGTCACTTCCTAAGTAGAACTCCACTTGTCTCTTCATCAGCAGTGTGTGTACCCTTGAGGAAATGCAGCAGTGTGGCTGTGAGCATGGACTCAGAGCTGGTTGGGTCTCAATCCTGACTCCTCCAGCTGTTAGCTTCATGCCACCGACTGGCACTTAACTCTGCTGTTCCTCAGCCTGCTCTGTGGGACATCAATAGTGCCTGCCTTGGAAGGAGGCTGTAATGGGCAGCTGCATTACTGCTCGATACACCTTCAGAATGCACGATGCTCCCAGCACATTGTGAGATCCTCCACACTTGTTTTCTGTGATGATGCTGATAATGATGGTGGCAGTGCACTCCCTTACTGAGAGCTGCCTGCCTCCATGAGGAGGAAAGTCTAACTCTGCCCACCAGCGAGTCCTTCCCATTCTTCCCAGCTGTGCTCCCACACTGTGTCCACTGGAACCGAGGGTGAAGAGTGGAAATTTTAAAGACAAGGTTCACATCACTCATTTGTCTGCCAGTTTGCAGAAGTTTTGGAAGTCATGACTCAAATTCTTCACTACTTCTTTATTTTTCTGCAGATAGTATTGGAAACCATTTCCCGTCATGCATTACTTTTTAAAATTTTGCAGTACATAAAGATTACATTCCTTGTATGGAGTTGGCACATGTTCAGGACACATCCAAATTCTTTCTACTCTAAGCCCCCTCCATCTCTTGGTCCTCTTCCCATTTGCAGAAGAGCCATCTCCCTGTTTCCTATTATCTGTCTTTTATTTTGTTCTTTAATTTATACTTTGGGTTTCTCATATAAGAGAAAGCCTGTGATGGTTAAGATTGTGTGTCTGATTTATTTCACTGAACATTATGGAATCAAGATGCATTCACTTTCCTACAAGTGACTCATTTATCCTTCCCTGTAGCAGAGTAGTCACTACCACCTCTTAAAATGGACGATTAGGTCATCTTGATGGCTAACATAGCACCTTTGTCCACACATTTATAAATATTTTTGATCCTCTATCAAATGGTTATAAATGATTACAGGAAAGTGTTGCTCTTAGGAAAACAATTAAGATGATTCATACATTATTGCCATACTACAGCTCTCTTGTGAAATCTTCTTCTGTGTGGGCTTTGATAAAAAAATATTTTTCACGGTATCTTGGGCATACAGTTTCTTGGTTTCCTCCTCAATAGTGCTGAATATTGGTCTGTAGCATTTAATATTATTCTCTTGTCAACTGTACCCCAATTCAAGCTCTAAAAGTGCTGTGCCACATAAAGATCATGTAAGTCATGAATTGTCTGCTGGTCCCCTTCCATCATAGCATTTGGGTAGCATCTGTTCAGAATCAGGGTGTCTGCGTAGGAGAATACAGGGTAGCATGAAGGGTCTGAGTGGGTGTCACCCTTAGGATTCAGCATAAGGTGTTTACAGTGAAAGCTGTGGAGGGACTTGGCATGCAAGACGCATGAGAATGTACCTGAAAACGGGCACATAATAAGCTTTTATTGCTTTTTTGTGCTTTGAGGGCTTTAATTTTTCTAAAGCCAAACAAGGTCTTTTCTCATCATTTTTACTTGACCCTTCATGTGCCAAAAGATATTTGCGAATAACAGTTCCCAGACTTTCTGAAATAAATGCTATTACAAGCTACCAAAAACACCTCGAGGCAAAGCAGCACCTTATTAACTATGACTTTATGAGGCCCCATGAGTTCCATCTTCCGGAAGGCAAATAAAACCCATGCATCTGATGATACCGTTTTCCTAATAGTTCACAGCTACCATCCAAAAATTACCTCTCCTTGAGCCACGGTTGGTCCATGAAAGAAATAACATACAGAGGAAAAGTGGCTCACAGCCACATTGCCCCTGGGATTGGAAATGCAGATGTGAGGAGCATCCATGGCAGCCTCTCTCTGTCACCAGTCAAGTTGAATGCAGATGGAAGGCGGTGCCAGCCCATCTTTAGCAATGCCTCTGGGTCCAGCCTAGAGCCAGCATCTACGTTGGAGAATTTTTGGTCTTATGCCTTGGAGGTTGCATTGGCTCATGCGTGTGTCCATTCATTCAGCAGCTACACTGAGCTGTCTGGTGTCAGACCATAATCTAGGCCATCTGGAGATTGCAGTGAATAAAATATGGCCAGGTTCCTGCCTCTGTCTAGCTTCTAACAGAAGACAGGTAGACAACACACAAATAAATACAGTGTATAATATGCCACCGTGATTATAACTGCTGTGAAAAAGAGAGTGTTCGTGCTTGAATAAAGTTATTTTACATAGCTCAAATAGTTGGCGTGTGTGTGTGTGTGTGTGTGTGTGTGTGTGTGTATGGCTATGCAATATATATTTAAATGAATCAGACACATAAGCTTAAATGTTGCATGGTTTCTCTTACATGAGAAACCCAAATTACAAATAAAGAGCAAAATAAAAGATAATAGGAAGGAGGGAGACAGAACTTTCTCAAATGGGAAGGGAATTAAGAGAGGTTGACATCCACGTGTGCTGTTGATTAATTAGCTGGTGGTCCCATTCTTTCCCTCTGGATAGGCTGATGCCTTTGCCACTTTGCTCTGCAGTTGCTCTCACTGCAGATGTTGCCTCCATTTTACCTCTGTGGGTGCCGAGCTCCGGGATGTCATCTGCGTGTTTGGTGGTGTTTGCTGTAGATTATGTCATGGCTTCCAATGGTCTCCACATCCCAATGCCCAGAACATTTGAACATATTGTTGTCAGTGGCAGAAAGAATCTTATAGATGTGATTAAACAAAGGATCTCAAGTTAGGAAGAGTGTCCTGGATGGTTTGGAAGGTCTCGTCTAATCCCAGAGCTCCTTGTGAGAGGGAATGATATTTGAAGACAGAAGCAGGGAGAGATCTGCAAAGACAGTTGCTAGCTGTGAAGACGGAGACAGGAGACATGTGGCCTCAGAAGTTGGAAAATCAAGGGAACAGTTTGTCTTCTTGAGTTTCCAGAAAAAAGCAGCCCTCCTGACATCTTTTAAAATACAGCTTTATGGAGGCAAAATTAGTATTTAAAAACTGTTTAATATAAATACCTGGGGAAGTTTGAGCATATGCAACCACCCAAGTACCACCACCACAATCAAGGTATTAAACATGTCCATCACCACCAGAAAGGCACTTGTGCTCAGGTAGAGGTGTGTGTGTGTGCGTGCAAATGTTTAATGTGAGATCTCTCTCTTAACATCTAATGAAGTGCAAAATACCACATTGTTCAGTGTAGCCACTGTGTGTACAGTTAACTTCTATGATCTTTATGACATTTCTCCAAGAAAGACACACAAATGGCCAATAGATGTATGAAAAGGGCCTCAACTTCACTAACCATTGGGGAAACAAATTAAACCACAACCAGTATCACCTCACACATGGTAGGATGGCTAGTATTAAAAACAATAATTTTTAAATAATGCTAGGATGTAGAAAAATTTGCACCATTGTACACTGATGATGGGAATGTGGAACGGTAAAGCTACAATGGAAAACAGTGTGGAGGTTTCTCAAAAGTTAAAACTGAAACCATACTATGATTCAGCAAACCCACTACTGAGTATATTACTAAAAGAATTTCAATAAGTATCTCCAACAGATCGCCATAATCTGATGTTCATTACAACATTCTTTATAATAGCCAAGATATGGAAACTATTCATATGTCTATCAGCACACAAATGGGTAAACAAATGTGGGACACACACAGGAGGATACCACTCAGCCTTAAAAAGGAGGAAATTCTACCATGTGGGACACCATGATGAATCTCCAGCACATCATGCTAACATTAGCCACAAGACAAATCTCTACCACATGGTTTCATTGTATGTGGCTAATGAAATGTTCAAACACACAGAAACCCAGAGGAATGGTGGGTGCCATTGGTTGGAGAGAGGAGGAACTGGAGAACTGTTCTCAATATGTGCCAAGTTTTTGTTATGCAGTCTGCCTACATCTGGGCTTCAGCCTGAGAAAACTGATTGTAGATGTCTGACCCCCAGGACTATAAGAGGAGGAATGTGCATGGCTTCCAACAATCCCTTTTGTGGTGATTTGTTAGAGCATCCACAGGCAACGGGCACAGTGTGTAGCTGATAGACGGTGGTGCTTCTGCTGCTCCGCCTCAGCCAGTGCTGCTCCGTCCTGGTCTGGCCAGGAGCTGGAGGGACTCATAGAGAGTAGGTCCTCAAATACCTCCCCCAGAGGACCTCAACAGTCAGCAAAGTGATGAAGAAAAATTTGAACTATGGCACCCACAAGAACAGTCAGAAGCTTCCATGCTGGAAGTTAAAGACAATGGGCAAAGCTTTAAAGTTTCTAGAAGAAAGTGATTTCTAAACTAGACTTTAATATCCAGTTGACTTATTAAGGTGAGCTTGGAAGACAGGTATTTTAAACCCTGTGTTTCTGAAAATGTTGTATGATCCTTGAACTAATAACAACCAAGTTGTTACTGAAGATTGTGCTCTTCCAACCATAGAAGAAAACAGAAAGCAAGAGGATATGGGATCCAGGAAATGGAGAACCCAAACATGACACAGACACTGAGCAGCTGCAGAGTTCGAGTGCAGGGAGATGTTAGCCTGGCCAGGAAGCTGCCAGGGAATAACAGAACGGAGCAGCTCCAGGAAAAGGTCCTGGTGGCAGACTGGCTGATGACGCTGAATGCCCGGAGATGAGGTTGGTGTTGGTGTCATGGGGTCTCAGGATGAATTATTGTAGTAAAGCAGGTATTCAGCAAGCAAGTCCACAGGCCTGAGAACTAGATCAGACTAACCCCAGGGGTGGAGGGAATGCAGGAAGACAGGAAATGTAATGATTTTTCCCAGAATGGCTCAGCTCAGAATATTATTTAAATAATTAAAATATAAACACCAAATATTAATGTAACTCAAGGGAATGCTCTACTGGGAAGATGGGGGTGGAGTGAGGGAAAAAGATTGTGTTTGGATGAAGATGTGCATGAGGGAAGTTAAATTCTCCTAAGGAGTCGATAGATGATGTCTAAAACTGACGGTCAAGAGCCAGCAGTGAAAATATTTGCTTAGAAATGTGAAAGCAAATATTGGAAGGAACAGAAACGAATGTAGGTGAGTCGGGCGCTTGGTAATTCCCAGTGGAAGGAGGAGAGACAGCCTTTGCGCCTTTTTTGTTGACATTGTTATAAACCTGGTAGACTATTTGATGTTTTACTGTGTCCACAAGTTTTTAAAGTCATAAAATAAATTTTAAAACTTTGCTTCATCTAGTTTACTCTCATTTTGAAATCAAAGCAATTTTAAAATATCAGAAAAAATATACTCATGTGAATGAGGAAAACAAATTTACTGGTGATAAAGTAAAGAAAGGAACCCACAGGTAGAGTTTCTCTGATGAGCGACTGTCTCCTCCTCTCCCAGGGAGGGAGTCAGGCTCAGGGATCACTAGGGCCTCTTTGGGCTCAAACATCCTGATTTCCAACTCTGCAGTCATGCACCATGAACAGTGATATGTAGCTCACATCTCTTCAAATGTTCCAATTAACATAAAGCATTAAAATCATAGATTCTATTACTTCATTAGGAAAATAAGTGATTGCTAACATTAGACAGATGTGAAACTCTCACAAAGCAAGGCAGAAAGGCTAACGCACTGTCTTGTCCAAAAAGAGAAGTTTGGTTTGTGAGTGAATCAATCCCAACCCCTGCAGAAATTCTGCAGATGTTCCTTTCCCCTTGGGAATGGCCAGGGCCTTCGCAGACCCTTCCTGCAGGGTGCGTTTCCAGGGCTCCTGAGCTCTGCGGATCCAACACAGCCAACAGGAAGCTAAACCAGAGAGCTGATTCTGTCTGTGGAATTTAACAAAACTTTGCTTTTTTTTTAAATCCTGAAAAGAAATTTTCTTTCATAGTCACCTATCCTCAGCCTTTAAGCCAAACATGAAGGATACAATATTAAAGCTGCAGTAGACCTCAGCATAGACTTTGCATCACAGAGTCCAGAGTCTGGCGTCTAAGTGTTGTGCCCTGGGTCACAGACACTAAGGCTGGTAGCAGTGCTAGGGTCAGGGCACAGACCCCCTGCTCTTGCATACCTCGTCAGCAGTGACAACATTATCTAATCTACTCAGGATGAGCCTGTTGTTCAAGTTAAAGTAAAAGCAAACCAGGAGAAGTGAAGCAAGCATAAAAATGGTAGGAAAAGCTTCAACTATGAGTTCTTGGTGGTTCTTTTAGAAAACAGAACCTAGAAGACAGACAACCAGAGCTGTACATCATTTGCTGTGTTGTGCTAGCATTTTAATTTGGCTGAAATAAAAGAATATTCCCTGTAATCAAACACCTTGTCCAGGATGCTGGGCTATAAAAAATTAATGAAGTGAGTTTCTTCTCTCTATTAGATTATCAGTGGCTACCATTTTCTAAGACAGATAATAAAATACCAGGCCCTAAAATGCTTTATCAGCAAGTGTTTCTTTATTGCCAAGCGATTATTAATGCTGGAAGGGAAATATGCTTGGTCAGCTTCGGCAACACATTTAGTAACCTCAGACCCTCAAAGTCTCTGCAGCCCCTTGTCTTGCTTTACCACACCGACTCCCTCACTCTACTTCCTCTTCCTATTGCTGTCTGTAATGAGAGAACTCTAGATTCAGAGAAGTGGGAGGGGTTTGTAGGCTAGTGTTCAAGAGACGGCAAAGTAAGTTGCCTAAAAGGAACCATGAGTGTTACTGTTGCTGAAACCTTAACCAAAAAATATCATGGGACTATGTACATTTCACCAGTTATTTTAGGGCTCTCACCTGGCTTGTTTCAGAGTCACTTCCTCATGCCTTTCAAGCTAAAGAATGCAGACTTACATGCTGATAGCTGCTTAACTGGGCAGGTCCTTACAGAATCAATGTCTGTGGCCACAGTCAACAGGTTCCACAAACCTGTGAGTAAGATGCAAAATAGTCTGCAGACTCCATGAGAAGAACCTAGAGTCAACAGCCAGGAGAATAGATGGCTCTTGCAGGGCTGTCACCCTGCAACTCATCTCCACACAGATGTGGGTGGGTGCTGGATGCTGGCACCACTCTGCCCGTGCTTTAGTCTGAAAGTCCTGCATCCCAGGAAACCCCCAGTGCCAGGCAAACAGGAACAGCTGGTCCCCCATGCTGATGGCTTCATTTTCTTAAGTACTTGCTTTTTAAGATACCCAAGGAATTGGGGAAAAGTCATAAGATGGTATGCTGACATAAAATGAAAGCATATGCTCAAATCTTAGCAATGGGCATTTGCTTCCATGATCCCCTGACGCTTGGCAGGCCATCTTGCATACGTTTTGCACTTTGGAAAGTGTACTATTTTGCTTTTAGTTTATTTGCAATTCAAATGTTTCACTAGAAGCCAGATGGGGAGAATAGTGTACAGAACAAATCATCCTCCTAAGAGATAGGCAGAAGGAAAACAAACTCTGAGTAATGTGGCTATGCTCTAGGCTCCTCAGTTTCTATGAATCTCTGGGCCCATTATACTTAAATTTTTAAACATGAGCTTTATAAAAAGAGTGATAAGATAATGGTAAAAAAACCCCATTTTGAGTTGAAAATCATGGAATCTAACATATTCTTGGTTGAATGAAAAGAATTGCTTGTGCTCATATTTTTGGTTGGGAGGATTTACAAAAAAAATCTACATTATTTTTTAATTCATCTTTTTCAATTACAGTTATTGTTCTAGAGAGAGTGCTTTGTACATACTCATCAAAGCTTTCATGTTTATAGTTTTAAAAGTCATTGTTTGCTGCTTTTCTCTATTGAACTAACATGGCAACATGGCTCAGTAAGAAAAGCATGTAACTAGAGTGGTACAAACTCGAGTTCAATTCCTAGCCTGACCATCTAGCTAAATAACTTTTTTTTTTTTTTGGTACTGGGGATCGAACTCTGGTCCTTGCGTTTGTGCAGCAGGCAGCAAAACCACTGAGCTAAATCCCCGGCTTGCTAGCTAAATAAATTTTAACTAAACTCTAGACTTCCCTGAGCTTCCAATTTTTCATCTGTAAATTTAAGGGTTTCAAAAACAGGAGTTGAAAACACTGCTTTTATTCTATGTGTCTATATGAACCAGGGAGCAAGAGAAATGAGCTTTGATCTCTTGTTCTCAGGATTCAGCAAAATACTGGGCATTCAGAGGTGGTAGGAAGTATTTTATGCAACCTCTGCATATCCTTTAAAAGATAGGTGTGCAAAAGAAAAAGAGATGATCCAAGCAGATATGCACGTATGTGTGCATGCACACACACACAACTGCATAGTCTTTGTCCATCTCTGAAAAGGACTACTTGGTAGTCCACCTCCCATATCCATGGAATGAGTTTATATACAGCACATGTGAGATACTTGGTAAGGCTCCTGGGGCCACTGTATAATTGAGCAGTTTGTATGAACTAGAGTTCCATGTGGGGACTTGTCCATAGCCAATGAAGTCATTTCCTGGAATACTTTATTTTTATTTATTTATTTATTTATTTTGTGGTACCAGGGATCAAAATCAGGGCATCGTGCTTGCAAGGCAGGCATGGTGCCACTGAGCTAAATGCCAGCCCTCCTGGAATATTTTAAAAGTCAGAGTATCAAAAAAATGACATGTCTATGGAATATATTAGGAGACATTTTTAGTTTCTCATTCTTTTTAACCTTCACACAATTAAATCTACAAATTTACAATGTGAAAAAGTGAACAACATGAAAGCAAAATCAGTTTACTCACCCAGGAAAACAAAGAGCTCCTGAGACCACCATGTCCACTGGCAGGCCTGCTAGTGGTTTGTTCGGCCCAAGGCATCCATATTATCAGTACTAATCCAGCTCAGTAGCAAAACCAATCACAATCAACTCTAGATTTGTTTTCTTTTAAGAGGTTAATGGGAATGGTTCTCATAGATTCACAGCCCCAGGACAGCTGTTCAGCAGTGAAGTCAGGATGTTGGGCTTCGGATTCTCATGGGACAGAATTCAAATCTCAGCCCAGACCCTTACCTGCCACATGGGCTGGCACATGAAATGAGGATGATCCTGTTTACCTAATGTTTCTAATAGAGACTAACAGCCTGGTACGTGAATGCTCCAGGCATAGTATCCTGGGTTAGGTGTTCAATACATGGAAGCCATTATCACAGGCAGCATTTTGGAGATTTTACTGAATAGTCACTCAGCGCCAAGCTTTGCTAACAGCACTTCACAGGATTTAACTCCACAATCTCACAAGCACCATGTGAGCTAAACACAATGGTCTTCTCAGTTTTATTTACGATACAATGGAGCGAAAGACAAATTACTTGCCTCAATTTTCTTGCACAAAGAATTTATGTTTTGATAATCTTAAATGTTCCAAAACATCTCATTTTGTAGTCTCTGGCTTTGTGGAGGCTAACAGAGGTAGAAGAGCTCTTATAAGCTATGAGGCCGGTACTCTAGCCAAGTATGGGATGATTGGATGTTCCTTGCTTTACCTTGTGTTTCTGGAGCTCCCATAATTCTCCTAGAAGTAAAAAGACTTGTGTAGAAAGATGTATTTCACCCTTTCACAAGTCAAAACAGTTTGCGAATGGCAATTCCCTTTCTGGTAATTTGGCAAATGGCACCTGTGTGTTCTGTGAGACACAATAGCTGTAAGTCTTAATGCAGACATCGTGAAAATTAAGGCAGACAGCTGGGAATTCATGGGGGGAAGTGTAGCACTTATTAGAATTCACAGAGCTTCCACAGAATGCAATATATTTTAAAGCATTTCAGGACATCAAAATAGACTACAAGAAAAAGTTATAATCATCAAGTCACTCATTAGCAGGTAAAGCCAAAGAATACTGCTTCTGTTTGTTTTGCTGCTTTGTATTTTTGAGAGCTGAGTAAGAAAAATAATTACATTTGTCTTGTAAATCTTAGAAATGCCCAGGACATTGTCTGATGATATGCTGATATTCTTCAAGGGCAAAGTCAAACTCTGTGCTTTTTCACTAATGCAGTCATTAATTATTACAGTCTGGGGCTGAAGAGTTTGTAGATCTGCTCTGGAAGCGTTCCCAAGGCTGTGGTATTGGAAAAACATGTGGCTGGAGCTCCATGAAAGTAGTGGAGAATGAGGTCATGCCTTTGGATACTTCACTGGTTTTACCTTTTAAAGCAACCACTCTGTGGATGGGGTTAGTCTGGAGATGGCCAGATGGGATGTGGCTTCCAATCCATAACCACATCGTACTTCTGGACAGTAATCTAGTTAATTGTATCTTTCTGCCCATTTCTGCTGATCTTCTCCATCCTGGCTCTCCTTTTAAAATCTTAAATTCCATTTCAAACCATAATGTCCAATCTTCTTTTAACTTTCTGTCTTGCCTGTACCTTGGCCTTACTTATTCATGTAATTCCTTGGTTGCTTTCCATTCTCCATTTTATCGGTCTTATGATGCTTTCTTATCCACTGGACAATGCAGGGTCCATAGCCAATTCTACTTGCTCTCTGCAGGACCTGCTCAGCAGATCTCTGCATCTTTCCCTGGGCTGATGCAACCATTCAGCAGCAACTTGCTGCCCATTTGATTATCTGCCTTTGCCAGCTCTGGAGGGCCTGCCTCTATCACCAGTGAAGGTCGAAGTCAGGTGTGAATCCACACAGAACTGGCCCCACATAGACCATGCTCTCGGAAGTCACCTGGTGATGACACTTGCCTCAGCTTCCGAAGTTAGCCCAGTCATTGTCAAACTGAGCCTGTAGGTCTTGCTCGATTTCTAATCCTTGCGTAGATTAGATGTGACACTCACTTCTGGATTAGACTTGTGTCCTGCCAACTACACAGGGTCTTAACCCTGTTTTTGTTTTTTTCTGGTAAGATTTTTACTTCCTATTCATGGGCTCTCAGAAGCTAACCTTTGCCCACCTATGTTTTTGGCTTCTCCCTCATCTTGATTCACTGCCTTAAGTCAGCATGTCACGCTAAATTATAACAGAATGGACCTGCAGGTTGATCAGCACTCCAAGGAAAATGAAATAACCATGAGAGTTGGTGCTACCTAATCGTTAGCCACCTGTGTGAGATGGAATCGAGGCAGATCTGAAGCCCATTTTCCAGGAAATGTTGGAACTAGGAAATTGACCTATGATTCATCCAATCATCCAATCTCATGACTAAAAATGTGCTGGGTTGTTTTCCTGCACTTAGTGGAGCTGCAGAGATGAAGCCAGACTTCCCAACAGTCAACTGGATAGAGGACTGGGTAACAGGTGACTTAATGCCATGATAAATATGGAAAAGATGAACTACTTCTGTTGCTGGCTCTTTGGTCTGTATTGATGATATTAACACCAGTGTTTATTCTCATGAGGATGTGGACTTGGAGACCATCTTTTAGTGCTTTGTGTTTAAGTTTCTATATTTTCTTTTATTGAAAAGAATGATATAATGTGTCTAATTGTGTCTTCTGTTTTTGTGAGAACCACACAACACAGGCTTGTTTCCAAGCTCTAGAACACTCCTTGCCTATCGTTGGCTCCTCTTCCACTATGACTACAGTCAGGTCTCTAGCGACAGAGCTTACCCCTAATCTGGATAACTAAAAAATAAGCTAACTAACTTAGTTTCCAAATGGGGAGGCTTAGGGCTCACACAGGAGCTGGGAGGATAGAGAAGGATGCTGAGTGTGACTATCATGGGCTGCATTGGCAGCAAAATGAATACAAGTCATTGTTTTTTAAAAATACTTAAATCAGAACTCTTTAAGTTTGGGTACTTTTTAGCTCAAAATATTACATTATGACTTAATGTGCTGCAATGAAATTATCTCTAGGGAGAAGGCAGGCCATTTAGTGCTCAGGCTTCTCTGAACCTTATGGATCTGGCACTGTGCCCAAGGTGACAAAGGTGAAGCCAGCACAGTGTGGCCTTCCTGTGCACCTTCTGCCTGCTGCTGAGCACAGTATCCCGCTGCGTGGTCCTGGGGCATCACCCAGCCCCACTTGCAGAGTATCTGTCTCTCCTGTCCCTCCTGGCTGCAGTCACCTGAGGCCATTAACTGCTCATTTTCTGAAAGGTGCGCAGTCGCTGCCGGCCTCGCTGTATCTTGGCTCAAGCTTAGCCAGACCTGAGTTACCTAACCTCCCATCTCCACTGCCAAATGCATATTGGATGCTGAGCAGCGCTGCTTTCAAAGTTCTTCCCTTCAATTATTCAACAGCCCAAGATGGGGCTGAGAGCAGCCGTGCACTGACTTGGTTGGAAAAGAAAATCGGGGGGAAGGATATTTAATTTAAGTAAATAGAAGGAATTTATAGTAAATTTCAATGTGGTCCAGTGTGGAATTTTCTTTAATTTTTTATGAATGAAATAGCTATGGTTTCAGTTTTGTTCTGCAAGCTTTAATCCCAGGATGGGGAGGGTGCAGTGGTTTCCTCCTTCACTCCTCGTACAGCTGTGGCGGGAGCGGCTCTGCATCTAGGATGGAACTTAAAGAAAACACTAAATGTGTCCTTAAGCCCAGTTCTCTAGGTGACTTTTAGACCATGATCATATAAACCTTTCCTAAAAAGCCAAGGCTGTTATTCACATAAATCACTATTCTGAAAAATAGTATGAAAAGTAATACTGGGAATCCAACAGCTTGAATAAGTAGTTCTCAAGCTTTCTATGATCACCATTTTGCATCGTATTTGGGAAGAGGAAAAGATAGAGAGCATGTGCAGTCATTTAAAAATATCTCTTAGAAAGAAAAAGCAACGCTACGGAGGAAAATCACGCAGACCCGCATTGCTGAACTGGGCGGAGTTCGCATGCAGGGTAACAAGAGAGAACAGCTCTACATCTCCGGTATGATACACAGGGAAAGCTGCCCACATCCTGGGCTTCCTTACTGAGACCCAGAACCTGCATTTAATCATCAGGACAAACATCAGCTAGACTGAAAGGAAGAGACTTAACAAAAAATAACTATATTTTCAAAAGTGTCAATCATGAAAGATAAAGAAAAATTGCCTTCAATGAAAGAAGACTCGAGACATGAAAACTTAAAGCGGTCTGTCTTTCCCAGGCAGGTCCTGGCCCAGCAAAGTATCTTAACAGGAATTGACAAAAGTGGAATACATACTTGAGATCAATTAAGAGTATTAGTGGGGCATCATGGCATATAGTAATCCCAGCTACTCAGGAGGATGAGGCAAAAAGGTTACAAATTTGAGGCCAGCTTGCACAATTTAGGAAGGCTGTCTTGAAATGAAAATTAGGGGGAAAAGGGCTGGACATACAGTTCAGTGATAGACCACTTGCCTAGTATGCTACAGGCCTTGGGCTCAATCTTTAGTACTGGAAAGAAAATTAATAGTATTGTATCAGTAATACTTTCTTGGTCTTGAAATTTGGAATGTTGTTAGGGTACATGAGAATTTTTTTGGTAAAGTTTGTAACTTTTTTTTTTGTATATCCCTTTATTGGTACATTTTTGGTGTACAATATAATGACATTCATCATTGGAGATATGCACCTTTACATACTCTCTTGGTTCTTATTACTTTTTGTAGATCTGAAATGATTTTAGATTTAAAATTTTAAAAGTGAAATCTACAGACCCTAAAATGCAGGGAATTCTACACGTTCTGAATCATGGAGTGGTGAGTGTGCCCCATTTAGGGCACACCCAGGTCTTTTGCTCCCAGAATTGGCCAAAGGTTGCAGGAAAAGCCCACTGAAGGCTGCTTCACACCTAAGTGTTCTGCCCTGTTTCCATACCTGGACACCAGGTTTACCATTTTATACAAAAGACATCAATAGCCACCTGCTGCACAAGTGCAAGGACCTGAGTTTGATCCTTGGTACTGAAAAAAAAATATATAGTCAGTAAGAATTGGTTACCGACCAGTCACGGGCACTGCCTGAATCACAATGGACTTCAGGACCTTCAGACTTTACAAGAATGGTGCAGAGATGACAGCATTCAGCAGAAACAATACTTCCGAGTCTGAACACTGGTCACTTTCTAGGTGGCAGCACTGTGGGCTGAGCCATGGACTGCTGACCTCCATGCGGCCAAGCTGTGGCGTGGGCAGGCTGGGGTACTAAATGCCTGCTTGACTTGCTATATTTTCAGTTTTTTTTTTTTTTTTTTTTTTTTTTTGCGGGGAACTCAACCCCATTACATACTGGGGAGAATCTGTATTTGAACTGACTCCTAAATTCAGCCGATGGGCAGCCTGAATTGACCATCCTGAATTTAAAATAATTACTTAATGTTACTTTCCCCCTTGAAACCTAAATCATATCTTTATGATGTAGGGCAGTTTAGGGGGAAAACCACTTCCAAAGAACACAGTCTTCTTAACATTCTTCTGTGACCATCATGAGGATTCTGATTGTCAAGTTTGATTATTTCTAGGATAGATTTGTAGCAGGACTATCAAGTTAAAAATAACAGCAGGGTAAAGTGACTTACTTGCTGAGCTTTATGTTTTTGAGCAAGCAAATAGTAAAGCCATTTGACTTAAAAAGAGTAAAAACTCTACTAAACAGATATTTTATGACTCATATTTTTATTTTCCCCTAGAATATAACATATTTATTAGTTGAGAATCAAACAATAACTACTCCACCAAAGATGGAAAAGCCATTTTTTTTCCATGATACATCTTATAATGGGAAAAATAGTCCTGCTGTAGGCTAAGTACACTATGAGGGAGGAACTGAATGTTAAAACTTGCAATTCTTAGAAAAGATAAACTGTACCAAATCAAAACCATGATGACCACCACAAACTACTGACGCTCAAGCTTTTCCAATGTCAGTTCACCCAAATATTTTTGCCCTCAGATAAAACTGTAAATAGTAACTCCTCATAGATGGCCTGGTGTGTTATAAAAAGGAGATCACAGACTGCAATAGCACCTCCTTGGTGTGTACATTCTGACCAATCTTTGCTAAGACTGTCTGCCATCCTTAAAAATATCCTGTCCCCCAGACATCCCCTGCTCCAGGGTAGGAAGGATTAATATAGTGAAAATGGCCATACTTCCAAAACTGCTATATAGATTCAACGCAATTCCAATTGAGATCTCAGCAGCATACTTCACGGACCTTGAGAAAACAATCCAAAAATTCATTTGGAACAAGAAGAGACCCAGAATAGCAAAAGCAATTCTAGGTAACAGAGACATGGCAGGGGGTATCACAATCCCCAACCTGCAACTATACTACAAAGCTACTGTGATAAAAACAGCATGGTACTGGCAAAAAAACAGACCTGAGGACCAGTGGAACAGATTAGAAGATGCAGAAACAATGCCAGACACACTCAGCCATCTCATCTTCCATAAAGGAGCCAAACACCCTCACTGAAGGAAAGATAGCCTCTTTAATAAATGGTGCTGGAAAAATTGGGTTTCAACTTGCCAAAGATTAAAACTAGACCTAGATCTCTCACCATGCACTAAACTAAAATCAAAATGGATTAAAGATCTAAATATTAAAATAGAAATGCTGAGCCAGTTGGAAAGAGGTTAGGTAGAACTCTTGAAGATATTGGTGTCAGAAAAGATTTTATGAACAAAACCTCAGTTGCCCATGAACTAGCACAAACAATCAACAAGTGGGATCTCTTCTTATAAAAAGCTTCTGCACAGCAAGAGAAATCACTAGCAGTGTGAAGAGACAACCCACAATGTGGGAAAAAAATCTTCACCTGCTGTTCCTCAGACAAAGGTCTGCTATCTCGAATCTATAAAGAACTTAAAAAGATCAGACCTCCCAAATTGAAAGACCCAATCCAAAAATGGGCATCTGAAATGAACAGACATTTCTCAGACAAAGAAGTGAAATAGCAAATAAATACATGAAAAAATGTTCAACATCACTGGTCATTCGAGAGATGCAAATGAAAACAACACTGAGATTCCACCTCACTCTAGAAAGAATGGCTGCTATCATGAAATCAACCAATAACAAATGCTGGCAGGGCTGTGGGGAAAGAGGAACCCTGCTCCACTGCTGGTGGAAGTGTAGACTGGTGCAACCACTGTGGAAATCAGTATGGAGATACCTCAAAGAACTAGGACTGAAAGTCCCATTTGACCCTGCTATTCCACTGCTGGGGATCTTCCCCAAAGAATTAAAAGAATCATACCACAGTGATATATGTGCATCCATGTTCATAGCAGCACAATTTGTAATAGCTAAAACTTGGAAACAGCCCAAATGCCCATCAGCTGGAGACTGGATAAAGAAAATGTGGTTTTTAAATAAAATGGAGTACTGCTCAGCCATAAAAAATGAGAAATTAGAGACATTTATAGCTAAATGGATGCACATTGAGGCGATACTCTTAAGTGAAATACATAGGACACACATGTATAAACACCGAATAGTTTCTCTGGTGTGAGAAACTGAAAGTGTAAATAAGGAGTAAAGTGTATAATTGGTAATGTGAAATAGGAAGAAAAGGGGCAAAGGGGAAGGAAGAGGGAGGACTAGGGGAAAGGACAGAAGGGAATGGGATTAATACGAGAAAATGGAAAAATAGGAACAAAATCTTTGTAAATAGGGAGGACTGGAGGGGTTGAAGGGAGGGCTGGGCAAGGGTGAAAAATAAGAACCAAGAGAGACTATGTAAAGGTGCAAATTTCCAATGATGAATGTCATTATATTGTATACCTAAAATGTACCAATGATTAGAATGAATAATCGATAATGCAAAATAGGAAGAAAAGGTCCAAAGGGGTAGGGGTAGTAGGAGGGGCAGGGGAAAGGAAAGAAGGGAAAGGAAAAATGATGAGAAATGGAAAAAATGGAAATAAAGTCTTTATAAAATAGGGAAGGGTGGAGAGGGTGAAGGGAGGGCTAGGAATGGGGAAAAAATAAGAACCAAGGTACATCATGTAAAGGTACAAGTTCCCAATGAGAAATGTAAATGTGCTGTATACCTACAATGTACCAAGGAAAGAATTTAAGAAAAAAATATCCTGTTCCCAAGGTGGCCGTTTGGAGATGCCACACTGTTCCCGGAGCTGTGGCCTCCCTTGCTATAGTGAGTGACAAGCCCTGCTGTGTTGTTTACAAACGTGTTTCTGGAGGCCTTTGGCTGGTGGGCATTGGCAGTTGTTATTTTAGAGAGCCATTCTAATTAGTGGAGCTCTGTTTTGCGATTTTAGGAGAGATTTCATGCCTTTGGAAAACAGTTCAGCACAAAGACAAGAGGAAAATGAGCATCTATATTATTCAAGAAATAGAAGGACCCCTAACATTGGAAACTGTTGATACTGGAATGCTGAGGTCATGTCCCACAGTCGTGAAGAGTGAAACCATGGACAGAGGAGGTGGAACACAAGCAAGTTTATTTAGAAGACATAAAGGCAGAAGGGCTTGAGCAGGATGACCCAGTGGCGCTTTGTCTAGGATGGAGAGGGGACCTTGGGCTGCTGTGCCTGGGACATGATCTATCCCCGTAGGAGACATCACCTTTTCAGGGTCCAACCCATGCAGTGTTCACGAGGTCCCCATGTGGGGCCCACGCTCCCTCGGGCTGATGACCTGCCTGCCTGTGCTCTGGGGCGCTCCCCACAGCCGCAAGGCACCTGGCAGATGTTTTTGTGGGATCCCTGGAGGGTGCTGAGCAGCAGACTCCACTTTACACTTCCTTACTCCATCCTGGGGCAGCTATCCTTACTGCCTAATACAATGCTAACTCCTGTCTCACCATCCGAGTCCAAAACACATGTAAAACACTTTCGGAGAGTGAGAGACGAAATGCAATCCTGTCCTACAGATCACCGGAAGCAATAGGCCTCACCAGGCTGCCCAGGAGAATTATCTACAGGGCTTTGCAAAATACCGATTGGGCCCAGGAATCTGTATTTTAAAAGTTCCCCCATGAGATTCAAATGTTTAGCCAGAGCCGAGAACCACTGTTTTTGGGTGTTCACTGAACATCCTACTGCAGTGCTTACCAGATGTTTATTAAATGCCAATCCATTCAATTATCCGCGATTGAAAACACTTATCCAGGGACTTGGTGTATCATAGTTTCAAAAAGAGAAGCAAACTGAATCTATAAAACACTTCCCGACTGAGGATGTATCTGGCAGAAACACAGTGGACGCCAGAATTTAGAGAAGCCCACAGAGCTCAGCTCCTCCCTGGCACCTGCGCCGCCTGTGAAAACCGGAAAGGTGGATCTCCCTGGGAAACGCAGCTGCTGCATGCAAGGATCCAGATGCAGAGGAGGCGCAGACACCCGCAGGACAGGCCCCTCCTCCTCGGGGGTGACGGGGGCGGGGGGCGCAAACATGAGAACCGATGGCCGTTCCCTCCTGAGGACAGGCTCGCCCACCTCCCA
The DNA here is from genome assembly GCF_053883595.1 of Heterocephalus glaber. Lineage (NCBI taxonomy): Eukaryota > Metazoa > Chordata > Mammalia > Rodentia > Bathyergidae > Heterocephalus > Heterocephalus glaber. The sequence continues at coordinate 8,399,508 of NW_028258413.1, forward strand.
GGCCACCTCACCTCTGTCCAGGGCACACCAGGAGCTACAAGCCAGGGAGAATAAAGCTGCTGCTTCCATGAAATCTCACGCGATGATCTCCAGACCCGAAGGTCAAGGTGTCTTGGATCACTTCTGCTTCGGAGTTCATAGAGAATGGCTCCCTCCATGAGTCTGCGCAATGAAGGGCTCGGCCATTTTAAAGTGAAATCCAAGAGAGAGCCGAGCTAACAACGTTCAAAGACTGACGTTCCTCAGGTCCTGTCCAGCAGGGTTCTCGGGGGTTGTGATGAACCTCCTTGCCTGCCACACCACGAGTCCACAGCAAGTAGAGCCATGGGAAGAACATGCTATGGTTGAAAACTTAACCAAGATTTAGGACATTTCAAAAAATCCTTTCTGGATGTGCTTTATGATCAGTAGTAAACAAACAAAGAAGAGTGAGGAAAATATTGCTAGCAACTCCAAAACAATAAAAATAGAACAGAACATCGCTGTCCTGTGTGTAGTTACAGAAAAGCTCACTTCTCAGGCAACTTCCTGCCATGGCCTAGCACAGTTAATTGGAACCCTAAAAACCATTTTAACACCTTGGCCATGTTTTCATATGCTTTATATTTATAGAAAAATATGTTGTAAAAACTCACAGGCCCTAAAATTGGAGTTAAACTTGTCTTGTAATCAATCTCCTAACTGTTCTAAAACTGAATGAGTTTAGCAAATATATAAATATCTGTAATGATAGTTAAGACTCAAAAGAGCCAGGAATTGAGGCTGGGGTAACCGCAAACATCCTGGGAGCTCAATTCACACAGGTTTATTTCTCACTGGGCTTGGGTCACCAGGTGCAGCCAGGCTCCCTCTCCACAGCTATTCCAGGACTCAGCTGCCTGCTCTATTGGTGTCTCTACCTTGCAGCGGGGAGGGCTATGGACAGGGAAGGGGTCCTGGTCCTTCATGTTCTTTGTGTTGGCAACAAAGTGCCCTGGGGTGGGCAGTGCAGTGACATCTTCACAGCAATAGGTAGTGAATGCATAAGGATCCCCAGGTAGATTTACTCATCATTTCTTATCATCCAAATGTCAGGGAAGAGCTTATCATCCACCTACAAAAACACAGAAATCGAGGCTCAGTGAGAACTGTGTAAGTTGAGTCCTATTCTGTCTGATCCCAGAAAGCAGGAATTTTTTCATTTATGATGTTCCATGAAGATTGCAGAAAGTAAAGGGTGGAGGTGGGAACAGTGAACAGCTTGGTTTGCCCAGGCTCTTTGGTTCACTGAGAAAGTTAGCAGAAACATAATGAGAAAGCACTATTCTATGTACTAAGAACAGCATTCCTGCTAAAACTTAAGCTCCATTGCAGCAATGTGTGCCACCTGGGTGCTTGGATGTGCTCTCTGGGATTCATGGCCCTGGGTACATATGTTTGTTGGTGTTGTTGTCTTCATAGGCAAGCCTGTATGCATACATTTATTGGAGCAATTTTAATTATTTGTTTATGAGTTTATAGTACAGAGTTTTGAGCTTTTCCAAGACAAGAACTATGGCCACATTTGCCTCTGCCATATCCAGGGAATCAAACAAGTATTTGCTGAACCAATGAGTCAATGAAGAAATATCTGGATTAATACCTTTAGGTACACTCTTTTATGCCCAAATGCTTTCTTGACTCTTAGCAAGCTCTCTCAGGGCCTTAGAAATCCGACAAGCTGTAAATCACTAGCGAATGCATAAAATATATAAAGACTCATTTTGCTACAGGCAGATGTTATTTATAATTAATGTGAGGACCCTGCAGTCTCCTATTATAAGTTGAATATAGTGATTTACTTTTAAAAACCATTGCATTTTATTTTTATATTAGAAAATATTTTCACTGATAATAGCTATTAATGGAAACATATTTAACCCACCAGTATTCTTTCATGCAACAGTTTAGAAAACACATAGCATGCAATTGGAAGGACAAGAACCAAGTACTTTTGAAGTAAAAGTAATAACATCCTTAAGCCGAAGTTGTTGTAAACTAAATACCGTCCTTGTTTCTAGAGAGACAAACTTTGTCAAAGCCAAAAGCTTTCTTTCTGTGGTAAGCTAGTGACCTCAAACAGAGTACTGGCTAGCTGCTTCCTCCTCCTCCTCCTCCTCCTCCTCCTCCTCCTCCTCCTCCTCCTCCTCCTCCTCCTCCTCCCCCTCTCCCCTTCTCCTCCTCCTTCTTCGTGGTACTAAGGACTGAAGCCAGGCTCTTTTCACTGAGCTAAATTCTCATTCCTTTTTAATTTTTTATTTTGAGACAGCGTGTTAATTAAGTCACTAAATAACCCTTGAATTTGTGATCCTCCTGCTTCAGTCTCCCAAAGCACTGAGATTACAGGCGTGGGCCACCATGCCTGGTTAGGGACTGGCTATCTTCTGTACATGGAGAGCAACTCTGGTGACATTTTCATAAACTCTCCCCTTAGTCTTAAATGGGAGGATAATATTGATCTTGGCCCCTATGTCTTGGGGTAATTACCATATTCCTTACCTTTCTTCCTAAGATCCACTTTCTAAACATTAATTTTCCTTCAACCTCCTTTTCATATCCCTTTGGAAGTATGACAATTTAAGCCAGGCACAATGTTTTGATAAAATTATGACTAATAAAAATTTAATTTTTTATAAATGAAATTCTCTGCTCACTGAGGCCAGACCTTTCATACTCATGTCAGGGTGTCGTGTGGTAGCAATGCACCCACTTTTCACCCACTCTACACACAACTGTGACCTAATATAGGGGAAACATTTTATGATTGGCTATGGAATTTTATTTCTCAAGCACTTCAAGCTTTTATATTATCCTCTGAATAGTATTCCTTTCTATACTGCTTTTTCCAAAACATCAACGCTGTCCAATACTTGGATTACATTTTGGCAAATGAATTAAAATAATGTTGAAAGTGAATAAGCTAATGTGGGGAGGCTTTTAGGCACTGGAAAATCTAATGCTTCCAGCTGAATAATTTTCTTTCCAGAAATTCCTTTGTGGGGGGAAGACTTTAATCAGATGCACCTATGTCCTTTCATCTCATGATTAACTTTTGATGGTCTAAGGGGATCGCATCCACTTCAAACAGAGCAGTCATTCACAGTAGAGTCTTGCAACACGAGGCAGGCTCAGTTAGCCACAGTGGGTGTCCTGACCTTGAGGTAGCCACCACTCTGTGCCTGCCATTGTTGTGGGCACTTGGTGTATATTATTTTGCTTTATCCTCACAACATTTTGCTTTGAACAATTTCTGGAAGGTAATAGTTTATGCACGAGGTAATTAAGGCATAGGGAATTTATAATTTTCCTAAAGTTGTAATGGCTACAAAGTGTTAGTGCAGAGATCTCCGGAGTCGGATCTTTGGAATAGTGCACTAAGCTGCTAATAACTTCTAACCTATTTTCCTACATTTTAACTCATCTTCCTCTAACATCTATCTGGCTGAAGGTCAATACTATATATGTGTGCGTGTGTGTGTGTGTGTGTGTGTGTGTGTAGGTGGTAAATATATATTTTAAAATTAAAAATAAATTTTATATTCCGGTCAGCAGTGTATCTCAGAAGAAAATAAAAGGAAAGTAAAATAAAACCTTTAAAGTTTGCTTAGAAAATTATCTATCAACAAATTTTCATTAAGTAAGGAGAATAAATTTTAGAGAATGCCTCAACATCATGGTAAAATTCCATGTATCATATATATATATATATATATATATATATATATGCATAGCCTTAGAATAAGATTATTGAATATATAAAATTGGTTTAATTTGTTGCATTGGTTGGGCAGTGTTTTTAAATCATAATTCAATAATTATACTCATTGAATATATTTGTCATTGAATAAAATATGTCTAAATGTTCTTTTCTTTACATAATAATATATTCTTGAAACATTAGAAATAAATGAAGTATAATTACATACATGATAATACAGGAATTCTAAATTTTATGTATATTGCTGGAAATGCTTTTGGTGAGTGAAGAATTCATTTATAAAGTTATTGATCACTCACAATTCGTGTTAAGGAGAATGTATAAATAAATCATATGTATGTATTGCAAAAAAAATTTGTACCTATTTGGCTAAAGTATTCCTTAGGTGTTATAAATAACACAATAAATGGAAAAGCAATTCTCTACTAGACTTCAGTGATGGGAATTTCAGGTAAGTAATGGGCCTAATTTTTTTTATTTCTATAAGAACATTGATCAAAATCAGAGCCATGTAGCACTGATGCCATTTGACATTTTCTTTTACAAATCCCTCACTCACTACATGTGAAATATTAGCAGAACACCTTGTATAATAGCTAGGAAAGAGACTGGAATTAAAAAAATGAAGAAAGCAGAACATTTTAACAGATGAGGGAATTCTAATGGGAAGGCTTCTGCCACAGGTCAGGATAAATATTTAAATATAATTGCAGTGTTACTAAAAAGTGCCAGAGCAAATGAAAAAAGAAGTATTTACAAACACTATCCAAAACATGGATACCAGACTCTAACAATGATTTCAGAAAAAATACATTGAAGAATATTTGACACATGCATTTCTGGGGGATTTGTTTCAGGAATACCAAAGTAGTTCAGAGTTATTAAATCTATTCATTGATTTTATTATATCAATTTATCTCAGAAGAAAAAGAATATGCCTCCCTCCATTGATCTTTGAAAAAGGTTTCCAAAAATTATCTCAGAAAAGAATCAGTGAAGATTTATATAACTTGGTAAACACATCCACTTCAGCACAATGAGAAGAATAGTAAAGGCATTTTCATCGCAGTTGTCAACAAGTCAAAGATGCCCATGATCAACTGCCAAACAACATATTACTGGAGTAATAGTTACAATAAGCAAGAGAAGGAAATTAGATGCACTAAAGTTGGAAAGAAAAAGGGAAACTTCTGATTTGAAGATAATATATCGTATGCTTGGAAAACTCGTGCAAAACAAACTACAGTATACAGTAGTACAAACATCAAAATGACTTAGTAGGTACCAATATCAATGCACATAAGGTTATAGCCTCCAGACAGATAAACAACAATCTGTCATAAGATACAAATAAAAACCTCAATTATGGCATCAATTAACAATCTGTCAGCAGTGAACTAAATAAGAACAAACAAAACAAAGAAAAATATGAAAGGGAGCAGCATACTATGCTTTTGGAGACGACAACATTATAAAGTTGTAAAGTGTCTCTTAAATTAATTAAGGCAACTTTAGTGTATTTTATCTTGCAGAACTACACTAGGATTTTCTAGAATTTAAATGTCAAGGAAACATAAATTAGGATATTAAAGAAATTTCTGAAAAGGAAAAGCAATGGAGGGAGGGGACCAACCTTACCCAATTAACACACTGAACAGACATATTCATGAGCAAAAAGAAAAAGAACTGCAACAGAGAGAAAGCAAGAAGCCACATCAACCTCAACACACATGAGATTGAACGGTGTGAACAATGGCAGAGCCCACCGGTGGGAAAATGGATCAGCAAGCATAGGACAATCACACTTGCCCATTTGGGGAAAAAAAAGAAAGACTCAAATCTCACTCCTTAAACAGATAAATTCCAAATGTGTTAGCATTTCTTTCACATGTTCCAAAAGAAAACAAAGTTATAAAAAGATAAATGGTCAAATTCTTTAGAATCATTTAAATAATTTTCTGGCATTGACACAAAAATCCATAAACTCTGAAAAGAAATGGTTGATAAATTTGGTGATACAAAAATGATAATTTTCTCCACAGGGGAAAAAAGATTAATATATGTAAACTCAAAAGACAAATGAGAAACTGGGGGAAGACTTTTTCAATTTATATAGCATGATAGATAAAGTGATAATCTCACAATGATCTAGAGGTCTTCTTGAAGTGAAGGGAAAGATTAGCATCTAACTACAAGAATGAGTAAGAATAATAACAAGGTATTACAGAAATAGTTTGAGGTCATGAAAAGATATTTAATTGCATAATAAGAAGTGAGATACCACTTTTCCCTATGGAAATGGCAAAATCCTAAAAGTTCAATAATTCGTAGGAAGGAAATCAGTGGTCTCTACACACTGGTAAAGGTCTGTGGATGGCAGTGTGGCAGTTCCTACCAAAATGCATTGATATGTATCTTGATTCTTAAGTTTACACAAATCTGCGTTTGTTACGTGTGCTGTGAATGTAAATTAGCAGCCCATGAGAATTAACAAATTCCACATCATGCATTAAGTCTTCCTTATGGTGTTCTCTCAGCTCATGTTTCTTCTGGAAACAACACATTCTTTAAAAATGCTGATAATTGACTCTTTGAAAAAGAGCCATTTAACAGCAGCAAGTCATTACTGCATTTCAGAAAGTAGGTATTTTTCCTACTCAGAACAATAATGGGTTGTTTGCTGTTCTTTTTCTTTCTGGATTGTATCCATGGCTTTATTGGTTTCCACTGAAATCATTTATACAAATTAATTTTAGATGGCCAAAGGCAATGCTATACAATTTTAAATGCTACCAGAGATGGTTGAATTTTTGTTGCTGTTAAGAAAGCCTTTACTGCCATCAGATATAGCGATGTTAACTATTATTTTCAAAAAATTGGATTTTACATTGGTTGTTCCCTTGCAAGCATTCACTTTAATTTATTTCTTATTGTCTTACATTTCACAGGCATATTGGATTCCATTTTACAAAATTGATGATGCCTGACATTTGCATTACTGCTTCTTTTGTAGATCTTTTATTCTTTGACAATTTATAAAAGAGACAATAAGATGTAAAAAGCATGTTATTCTAAACCTAATTATCAGCCAGTCTCTTTGCCAACTGACATCTACCTATTTTTCATTTAAGCAGGAAGACTAAACTTTAAGGATATGTCACTGATTAAAAACAAATGTTAGTGTCTCAGATTTTGAAATTTGGTGATGTCAGTTATGTTTAGTGATTTTGGTGTTCTCCAAGAAATATCTTACATCCCAGCTATATGTCATATGAAAGATATTTTAAGCAAAATTTTCTATCATTAAATGAAAAAGTTAACAAAAATGACATTTTAGTTTGATCAAGCCATAATCCTTTTCCTGCAATTGGAAAGAAATAAACTGTGAGAAGCTATGATTTCTAATATCTATGCTCTCCCAGCACATTTCAAAACTATAACCAAGCCAGCTTTCTAATTACTTTCAAAGGCTCCATAGCCCTGGGAGTATTTGATCAAAAGCTACATGTCTATGTCAAGAATACTTGGGGATTAAATATTGGGAAAAAAGTTGGGACAAAAAAACAAACTATCTCTAGAAGATAACAGTGTAATGGCATCTAATGTTTAATGAGCAATTTTGTGGCACATTAGATATATTATGATAATTAAATAATCAGTTGTAGAATTTACAGTTTTATATTATCCCTTATAAGAATTAATATTATGAAAGCAAAGACGTTGTCTTCTTCATTCTTTTTTTTTTTTTTTTTTTTTTTTTTGGTACCAGGGATTGAACTCGGGTCCTTGCACTTGCACAGCAGGCGGCAAAACACTGAGCTAAATCCCTGGCCCGACTTCTTCATTCTTCAGTATACTTCTGAGGTTCCAGTTTCCTCATTTGTAAAATGTTTTGGTAGATTTGTACGGTGGTTGAAGGATTGCTTTAAAATGCTGCAATTCTGAAAATAAAGTATTCTTTTCTGACCTGGAATTACAAAACTTAGTAAATTAAAATACAAGAGTTCCATTGTTTTATTTTTGTTCAAGATTGTCTATTTTTTCATTGTAACTTTAAAAAATGTTTAAGAAATTCTTCTTTAAAACTGTATCTCAATGCATCCTATTTTTCATTGAGATTTGTTGAAATTCCATAAAGAAATATCTGGTTTTTGGAGAGGCTTTATTCATCTTAATGCACATTATCTATTTTTAAAATAGCAATTCTTATAATAGTTCTATCATCTTCTTCTAAGAACAATAGAGAGATAATAGAAGTGGCTCACATCCTCGCCAAGGACACAGACTTTGGCTGGAGTGACCAGGGGTCTGACTCAGTGTGCTAATTCATGTGATCTGTGTGATAAAAGGTCAGGAAATACTTGAAAGCAAGAAATTAGAGGAACTCGGATCCTTCACATGTCCAGAAGTAATGGGGTTCTTAGCAAATGCCATGTGGCTCCCCAAATGAATAAACAAGAAGGCAGAGAATGGGCCATATCACAGAAATATCTTTATTTCATGAGGAACCACAGAATTTATGATCAAAAAGATGCAAATTGAAGCACTTAGTGATGACAGTGCTATTAGGAATATTTAGATGGCCCCTCTGGACACCTCCCAAGGCAAGCCTGCACGTCTTTACTTTCTCTGAGTTTGGCGTGGCCGTGGGCCTGGCTTTGTCAGTGTGTCCAACTCACCTCTCCTTTGCTCCCCTGAAGGGGAAAGAGCTTAGGAAGCCACCTCAGGGCTCCTCATGACTCGGGGAGCAGAGGTCCAGGGTGACCTGTGCTCTGCAGGCAGCAGAGATGAAGTGATGGAAGCTACTGAGGGGCAGGGCTATTCTTGCTTCAGTGGGCTCAGCCTGGCACTGATGCAGTATTTCTCAAAATTCAGGGGCTTTCTCCATCCTTGGCTACAGTGCACAAAATCCTTATGGCTTGCACAGCACTCAAGTAATTTTACATTTTGGTTCATAATAACTTTTGTTATAGTAAAATTAATTGAATCCCATAAACTAACCCTACCTCAAATACTACAGTGCACAACATTTAAATTGAATATCAGAATTCTGATATCACCAAATCTTTTTAAACTTCCATCTTTGAAAAATGCCTGTTTTGAGTAAGCCTGCAGATAATTAATTTTATTGATGCAATTCCTCTAAAGAATAAGCTTTTCAGAAGTATTAGTCACAAAACTGAATAAAACAGAGAGAAATTTTATGATATTCACTCAAGGCATATGACATTCTATTGAGAATCAAATTAAATTTATAATGACAATTAAAATATGCTGTTTATTTGGCATGTGAAAGGGACAAACCAGGGCTCTTTATTACCCAAATTTTCCATTTTTGACATATTAATGCTTAAAGCAAAAAACAAAAAAAACAAAAAAACCCCTGCCAAATAAACACTTTACTCTGGTTAGAAAATTAACGGAAATGCTAGATGCCAAATGTATATCTACTCTTACTAAATTAAATATTCCATTTGAATGACTAAAAGATTTCAGCTCTAGTTTGTACATTATTTTCTATACTCTTTGCCAGTATTAATCCAAATCCTGGATAGTTCAATATTTTCTCAATTCACAGCAGAGCCTCAGACTTAGAAGATTAGTTTAGAAAATGGAGAAATCCAATCCTCGCTCTAAGCACCTTGCATTATTACTATCGATTTTCTTTGAGGTGTTGAAGCATAGATCCAGAGACAGCCGGGCTGTATTTAGAATACTGAAAGGAGGCATGAAGAGCAGTGTCTCTAATTCACTGTTTATGGCCACAGATACTTTAGATATTTGAACAAACTGAGAACACGAGATGCTTCTTTAAAGCCCTTCAGTGCTGGTTTATATATATACAGGGTGGAAAACTACTCACTGGATGAATTACCATTGGAGTAGATGCTTGCCCTTGTTTGGGCAGATATCTTGTGCAAAAAGATCTTTGGGAAAAGAGCTTATGGGAAAAGGCCTAGGAGAAATAAGTGATATATATGTATGAGTAAAGAAATTGGCAGAGAAAAGACACAGGAGTTATCAAACAGCACTAGTGGTTAGAGTCCCAGACTGGCCCCATTCTCATTACAACAAGGATGGAAAGTCCTTCATTCTTTTATTCGCTTAATAAATAGTGAGCCATCATTGGGCACATCCTAGACTTGTGCTCTCTCCTCAGACAAAGGGGAAGAACAGAAACGGCCTTCGTGGAGCTTGCAGTGTATCAGAAAAGCCAGTGGATGAGACAGACGGGAACAATGGCTCAGTTCACATTGGATGTGATCGTCAGGCACTAAGAAACTACTTTCAACAGATCGATTCATTTAGCCCTGTTGATAGCCTTCCAAAGTGGGCTCTGTTGCCACAATATAGACAAGGGCACGGGACTCAGACAGCATTGTCCCTGCAAGGACCGGCAAGAGGGAGGGCGAGATCGGGCTCCAGAACTTCGCTCCTCTGCTCCTGGTGCATCACAGTCCTGCAGTGTCAAGGGATGCCTTCGAGATGAGCACAATGGTGAGGGTGTAGACTGTAGTGAAGAATGGGTTTAATCTGGACTCTCATGGACTTAAATATTTTATGTCACTTGCACTCAATGTGAGTCAAAGAGAAAAATAGCTAAACATGTTTAAGGTCAATGTGAATGTCACCTCTGGAACTACTTATATAATGTATTTAAAACAACCTGAAATGGGCATTCCTATCATTGTAGAAGTTATTGCTTATGAAGTCGGCACTTCCTTCTAAGCATTTTGAAGAATTTTCCATTGACATCCATGAGAGCGAGATGAGAATGAGGCAAACGCCCACTCTTCATTGTCTGGTCTTTGTCTGGTGTGAGATGGTTAAAGAGCTATGCTTATTTTTTTTAGGCTTCAGGGCTTCTCATGCACCCACTGCCCCTACATGAGTCCATTTTCAGAGCTACAATTTCAGGATGAAGCACTTACAGTCCAAAAATCAACACCACCAGCATCAGAGTAGAATCTCAATGAGACCTAACACCAGAACTCCAGTTTAGAGTATATTAGAGTTGGGGGTCATTAACATTATTGGCAAACTCTGCTGCTGTACAGTGAAGTAGCTGAGATCATGAATCATCTGCCACCGTGGGAGTTTGCCATTACCAGTCCTGTGCTGGGAGCCCCACTTTCAAGCTCAGAAGCAGCGGGGCAATTAGATAGACTTGCACTCCCAGGGACCACATGAAGGAAAGGTGAGTGGTATCACCAGAGGCCCAGCTCACCTCTGCTTCCTACCCAACAGGGTAGCACACCGTGCTGCTTGGGCAGCTGTTTAGAACCTATTTACACTTCTCAGGGGGGATGCTTAAAGGGGAGTGATGGAGTCACAGCTAATTCTACCCCCATGGCAGTTTGGTTCAGTTAAGTTCTACCTGTTCAGATAGGTTTTTAATGTAAAACAAAATTATTACAGGGAAAGTAATCAGAGAACACATTTAAATACTTCTGAACAGCAAAATGTATTATTTAAATTCACTTAATATATACATTCTTTCTCTCACTGGAGTCCCTATACCAGGCACCAGGTTTAATTATGAACTGATACTAGTTAGTTGAACAAGGACAGTGAAGAGCTGTAATTAAAACCCTTGAGTGTTAAGTAATTTCTAATAATTGGAATATGCCTCTTTCACAGAACATTAAACAGAATGCTAGAATTTCAGGAGTCAGTTAGCTTCCCTGAGACTCGATTTTGCCATCTTTAAAGTGGATCTCTTCTGATATTGTTATCTTTTTTTCTCAGAGACTATGTGAAAATGTATGTGTGAAAGACAGTGCTTTGTTTCCATTTTCAAAAATCAGTAACATTTCACAACATCAAGCACCCCAAAATGAGTTGGATTCTATGTGGCCTTGGGGATCTTTACGTAATATGAAAAAGAGCCAGTGAACTTAGAAAATCTTACAAAAGGAGCATACAGTGACTGTTCTCCATCACTACATGAGAACTTAACATTTCCTGGGACAACCACGTCGTGAGACACTTTATGTTTGGATCATCAACTGTCCTACGAAAAGTACTTCAGGCAGGAGAGATTACTGGTACAGTGGTAGAATGTAGTGCAGAAGGGAGCAAACTTTGTACTCATTCACCTTTGAACTTCCAAATTACTGACTATGACTTTGAGAGTTCCTTAACACAAGCTAAAGTTTTCTATTCTTAAAATGGATATCATAATGAAATCCACTTTGTGCATTTTTTGAAGATAAGCATTTCTATAAGTAGAGTACAAGTCCATGATAGTTTTGGATGAGAAAATTCTAAGGTGGTCTTTCTGCTTATGGAGAATGATTTCTGGCTGATTCATAAGGCTTATCACATGTCTATACTGCTTTCAGAATTTCTACCAAATAGATCAGTAATTCTCAAATTTTTTTTCATTTTTAGCATTTTTGCTTAATAGGATATTTGGAAGTACAAAATTAAAGGATATAAAATATCTCACTGCCCCATGAAATCTAAAGGCACAAGTTTTCACCCTAATTTACTTTATCACCGAGAGCGATCCCCATAGAATGAGACAGCTTGAGGTTTCTTGGATAACACCTTTGAATGACGCTGCATTTCTTGCTAACTGGTTTTCTTCACTCACAGTGCCACTTATATCACACAGCATGAGCTGTTCACCTCCACATTCACCCCTTGGCATCTGGCAGCCCGTCTGCAAGCCTCGATGCTCTCCTTATACAGTGGGCAGGGGCCTGCGCTGTGTTTACAGTGCCACTCAACAGAGAAGGTCTAAATGGCCACAAACGGAGGCTCGAGAAACCCATGACTCTTTCTTTTATCTCAACCTGGCCAGACTCTGCCAGTTTTCTCCCACCAGCTCTTAGGTTTTCTCTAAGTAAATATGATCTGTCTTGGAAGTCTGATAGGGTCACGAGTGATTTCTCAAGGGGGATTGTGCAGATGGGCTGAAGGCTATGAACCAGTGAGCTCACATTCCCCCTGGCTCATTTGCTAATTAATTAACATGCAAGCTTCGAAGGCCAATGGGTCTCTCTCATCTAACATGAGGTGAAGTGTTTTACTTCCTGGTTTGTTGTTTGGTTGGTTGCCATTTCCTAACTCAAGTGTTGTGGTCATGAAAAGAAAAAGATGTAATACTGAGGACTGCTCTTGTGTGAAGCTTGTCCATAGCTGAATTATTTTGACTTCCTTGATTCCTATTCTTAGAGGTAATTATTATTTTTTTTAAATTTTATTTTATTGGTACATTTTAGGTATACAATATAATGACATTCATCATTGGAAATTTGCACCTTTACATAATCTCTTTTGGTTCTTATTTTCCCCTGTTCCCCTGCCCTCCCTTCAACCCCTCCATCCCTCCCTATTTACAAAGACTTTGTTTCAATTTTTTTCATTTTCTCATATTAATTCCATTCCCTTCTTCTTTTCCCCTATGCCTCCCACTTCCCCTTCCCCTTTGCCCCTTTTCTTCCTATTTCATATTATCTATTATACCTTTTAGTCCTTATTTACACTTTCAGTTTCTCACACCAGAGAAACTATTTGGTATTTACATGTGTGTCCTGTTTATTTCACTTAGGAGTATCGCCTCAACGTGCATCCATTTAGCTATAAATGTCTCTAATTTCTCCTGTTTTATGGGTGAGTAGTACTCCATTTTATTAAAAAACCCCACATTTTCTTTATCCAATCTCCAGTTGATGGGCATTTGGGCTGCTTCCAAAGTTTAGCTATTACAAATTGTGCTGCTATGAACATGGGGGCACATATATCACTGTGGTGTGATTCTTTTGATTCTTTGGGGAAGATCCCCAGCAGTGGAATAGTGGGGTCAAATGGGACTTCCAGTCCTAGTTCTTTGAGGTATCTCCATACTGATTTCCACAGTGCTTGCACCAGTCTATACTCCCACCAGCAGTGTAGCAGTGTTCCTCTTTCCTCACAGCTCCACCAGCATTTGTTATTAGTTGATTTCATGATAGCATCCATTCTTTCTAGGGTGAGGTGGAATCTCAACATTGTTTTCATTTGCATCTCTTGAATGACCAGTGATGTTGAACATTTTTTCATATGTTTATTTGCTATTTCTACTTTTGTCTGAAAAATGTCTGTTGATTTCAGATGCTCATTTTTGGACTGGGTCTTTAAATTTGGGAGGTCTGATTTTTTTAAGTTCTTTAGAGAGTCTAGATAGTAGACCTTTGTCTGAGGAACAGCAGGTGAAGACTTTTTCCCACATTGTGGGTTGTCTCTTCACACTGTTGTTGGTTTCTCTTGCTGTGCAGAAGCTTTTTAATATGAAGAGATCCCAGCCTGGGGATTTAGCTCAGTGGTTTCACTGCTGCGAAACGTGCTGAGCAAGTGCAAGGACCAAGTTCGATCCCGGTACTAAACCAAACCAAACCAAATAGAAAAAGAAGAGATCCCACTTGTTGATTGTCTGTGCTAGTTCACAAGCAACTGAGGTTTTGTTCATAAAATCTTTTCCTACACTGATGTCTTCAAGAGTTCTACCTAACCTCCGTTTCAGCCAATTCAGCATTTCTATTTTAATATTTAAATCTTTAATCCATTTCAATTTTAGTTTAGTGCACAGTGAGAGATATAGGTCTAGTTTTAATCTTTGGCAAGTTGAAGCCCAATTTTTCCAGCACCACTTATTAAAGAGGCTATCTTTCCTCCAGTGAGGGTGTTTGGCCCCTTTATTGAACATGAGATGGCTAAGTGCATCTGGAGTTGTTCTGGTATCTTCTAATCTGTTCTACTAGTCCTCAGGTCTCTTTGCCACTACCAGGCTGTTTGTATCACAGTAGCTTTGTAGTATAGTTTCACGTTGGGGATTGTGATACCCCCTGCCATGTCTCTGTTACCTAGAATTGCTTTTGCTATTCTGGGTCTCTTCTTGTTCTAAATGAATTTTTGGATTGTTTTCTCAAGATCTGTGAAATATGCTGCTGGAATTTTAGTTGGGATTGCATTGAACCTATATAGCAGTTTTGGAAGTATGGCCATTTTCATTTTGTTGATCCTTCCTACTCAGGAGCAGGGGATGTCTTTCCATTTTCTGATATCATCTTCAATCTCTTTTCAGAGTGCTATAGTTTTCAGAGAAGAGGTCTTTGATTTCTTTTGTTAGGCTGATTCCTAGGTATTTTAATTTTTTGGATGCTATTGTGAAAGGAATTGTTTGCTCTATTTCTGCCTCGGTGAGTGTGTTGTTCGTGTAGAGGAAAACTACTGATTTTTGTGTGTTGACCTTGTAACCAGCTTCTTGACTGAATTTGGTTATTAAGTCTAGAAGACTTTTGGTGGTGTTCTTGGGGTCTTCTATATACAGTATCAAGTCATCTGGAAATAATGACAATTTGACTTCTTCATTTCCTATCTTTATTCCTTTTAGTTCTTTCTCTTGTCTAATTGCCATGGCTAATGTTTCTAAAACTGTATTGAACAGGAGTGGTGATAGTGGACATTCTTGTCTTGTTTCTGATATTAGTGTGAAGGATTTCCATTTTTGACCATTTAATATGATACTGGCTGTTGGTTTTTCATAGATGGCTTTTATCAGATTGAGGTAGAAACCATTTATTCAAATTTTTTGTAGGGTTTTCATCATAAACACGTGTTGGATTTTGTCAAATGCTTTTTCTGCATCTATGGAGATAATCATATGGTTTTTTTTTTTTTTTTTTTTTTTTTTTTTGTACCAGGGATCAATCTTAGGTCCTTGCGCTTGCACAGCAGGCAGCGAAACCACTGAGCTAAATTCCTGGCCCAATCATATGGTTTTTGTCCTTGGTTCTAGTGATATAGTGTATTACATTGATTGATTTGCATATGCTGAACCATCCCTGCATCCCTGGGATGAATTGTACTTGGTCAGGGTGCATGATCTTTTTGATGATCTTCTGCCTTCTATTTGCCAGTATCTTATTAAGGATTTTTGCATCTATGTTCATTAGTGAGATTGGCCTATAGTTCTTTTTTTCAGTCAGGTCTTCTCTGCTTTGGGGATCAAGGTGATGCTTGCTTCTAGGAATGAATTTGGGAGTATTGCTTCCCTTTCAATTTCATTGAAGAGTTTAAACAGTAGTGGCAGCAGTTCCTCTCTAAATGTCTTGTAGAATTCAGCAGTGAAGCTATCAGGACCTGGACTTTTCTTATTTGGTAATTTTTTAATTACATTTTCAATTTCATTGGTTGATATTGGGTTGTTGAGAATTTTTAGGTCTTCTTCATTCAACTTTGGTAATTCATATGTATCTAGGAATCTGTCCATTTCTTCTGTGTTGTCCATCTTATTGGCGTATAGGTCCTGGAAGCAGGTACTGATGATCCTCTGGATTTCTGCTGGGTCTGTTGTCATTTCACCCTTTTCATTCCTAATTGCATGGATTTGGGCCTTTTCTTTCCTTTTGCTGACAAGGTTGGCTAAAGGTTTGTCAATTTTGTTGATTCTTTCGAAGAACCAACTCTTGGCTTCATTGATTTTTTGTATCGTTCTCTTAGTCTCCATTGCATTGATTTCTCCTCTGATCTTTATAAATTCCTCCCTTGTATGAGCTTTGGGGTTGTCCTGCTCTTCTTTTTCTAGAAGTCTGAGGTTCAGCATCAGGTGGTTTAATTGGGCTCTCTCTGTTTTCCTAATATGTGCATTCACTGCTATGAATTTCCCTCATGAGACTGCTTTCATTGTGTCCCATAGATTCCGATATGTTGTATTGTCATCATCATTTAATTGAAGGAACTGTCTGATTTCTTCTTTAATTTCCTCTGTGATTCATTGGTTATTCAGAAGTGTGCTGTTCAATTTCCATGTGTTTATGAAATTTTTCGAGTTTCTTTTGCTGTGGATCTGCAATTTCATCGCACTATGGTCTGATAATATACAGGGGATAACTTCAATTCCTTTGCACTTACTTAAACATGTTCTATGTGTGAGTATGTGGTCTATTTTTGAGAATGACCCATGTGCAGCTGAAAAGAATGTGTATTCTGATTTTGTGGGGTGGAAGACTCTGGAAACATCTGTTAAGTTCATTTGTTCAAGAGTTTGATTGAGTTCTAGTATTTCATTACTTATTTTTTTTTGTCTAGTTGATTTATCTATTTGTGACAGTGGGGTATTGAGGTCCCCCACTGCTATTGTATTAGTGCATATATGACTTTTCATGTCCATTAGTATTTGATTTATTTATTTACTTTTTTAGTATTTGTTTTATATAGTTGGGCGCACTAGTGTTTGGTGCATAGGTATTTATGATCGTCATCTCTTCCTGTTGGATTGTTCCCTTTACAAGGATGTAGTGTCCTTCTTTGTCTCTCTTAATCAGTGTTCTTTTGAAATCCACATGATCTGCCAAGAGGATAGCTACTCCTGCTATTTTTTGGGTTCCCATTGCATCGAGTATTGTTTTCCACCCTTTAACTTTCAATCTATGAGTTTCTTTTTGAATTAAGTGTGTTTCTTGTATGCAGCATATTGTTGGATTTTGCTTCTTGACCCATTCTGTCAATCTATTTCTTTTGATTGGTGAATTGAGACCATTAACATTGATGGTTATAACTCCTACATATTGACTTATCATTGTCATGACGTTTTCTTTTTGTTGGATTCTCCCCCTTTACATTTAATTTCTTGTGGTGCCGAATGGATTCATTCTGCTGGGTTTCCTGGCATTTTGATCCTCATTGTCTGTTCCTAGGACATTATCTAAAATTTTTTGGAGTGCTGGTTTGGTATTCATGAAGTTCCTGAGGTGCTCTTGGTCATGAAAGTATCTTATTTTTCCATCAATTTTGAAAGATAATTTTGCAGGGTATGTCAATCTGGGTTGGAGGCTGTTTTCCTTTAGGGCTTGGAATATGTCACTCCAAGCTCTTCTTGCCTTGAGAGTTTGCATTGAGAAGTCTGCTGTGATTCTGATCGGTTTTCCTTTGTGTGTGATTTATTTCTTTTCTCTAACTGCTTGTAGAACTTTGTTCTTCTGTTGGATTTCTGGAATTTTAACAATTATATGCCTGTGTGTAGATTTTTTTCATCAAGGCTATTTGGAATCCTATATGCCTCATTTATCTGTATGCCAAGTTCTTTCCCCCTGCTTGGGAAGTTTTCTGCCATTACTTCTGTTAGCAGTTTTTTTATGTCATCTGAACTCTCTCCTATTTTTTCATTGACTCCAGTCAGTCTTATGTTATTCTTCTTTGCATCGTGTAGCAGCTGCTGGATTGATTTCTTGTGTTCTCTTATAATTTTGAAACAATTTTTCTTTTCCTGGTCACTAATTGCAGTCTTATCTTCTATATCTGAAATTCTGTCCTCACATTGGCTCTTTCTGCTGTGTAGACTTTCAATGGAGTTTGTAATGTCCTGGAAATCTGTTTGCATGTGTTTTATGGATTCCATTTGTTTCCTATGTTAGGATTCCGTCATGTTCCTCAGGTGCTCTATGTTTTTTATCTGTGTCTCTGTAGATTTATTAATCATGTCTTGCACTATGAACACAATCTCTGCTGTTATCTGAGAAATTATTTGTGCTTTTATTTTTTCCAGATCCTCTTTTGTTGCTAGTTCAGGGAGTCCAGGTGGTTGAATAACAGATTGTTTCATCTCATTTCTCTTTGGGGTTGCTGTAGGTGATCTGGAAGTCTGGTTTTGAGACTTGTTTATGTGTCTTCTCATTTTGATGTGGATGGGGGTGCTATTGGCACCTGCACGGGTCACCTCCTCTGCTCTGGGAGTGGTGGAAGGGTGGTCTGGAAACCCGTATCTCTGGGCTGGGAGTGGCAGAACAGCCTGTTTGTAGTTTTCATCTAAGTCTTTTCCTCAGAAACTCCTGGGGTAGGGTTTGGGTAGAACTCTAGGTAATTCTTGAATATTTGAATCATGTTGCAATGCATGACTGCCCAATTTCCTTCCTTAAGTATTCTAAATCTGTGTCTCTCATCAGGTGTTCCAAGTGACTCCAGTGCCCCCCCCCCACTGGATCAATGTCCATGTAACAGCAGCTCTATATCAAAGTCAGCTCCTCTAACTCCACTGGGTTGACTGGGCTGGTGGGCGGCAGGAATTCCTTCCCAAGTTCAGTCTGGAGCTGACATTGTGGAAGCCCAATGGAGATTTGGAGATGGAATAACTTACCAAGGTCACCCAACTAGGAACATTTTTAAAACTCAATACCGCTCAACTTAAAAGACTGGGCTCACTATTCTTCCTCATAAATATCACAATGTATTCCTGAGCTGTCATAGTTAAGGGCACCTGTAACCATGCTTCTACCAGACCTAGAGTAATGGAAGCACAAAATGGGCATGACACTGGTACCATTCTAGCACCTAACACTGTTTTATGCAAACAATCAATCAGTCCTACATACACATTCCCTTCAGAGTGCCAAGCTGGGGAAATGAGGAAGAATTTTATCTGAAATAATGAAGAACTTGGCTGATCTCTGATATGAATTTTATCTGAAAATTAGCAGAAGAGGGATTCTGAAAGGGACTCCTGCCCACAGCTCTGCTGGCATATGCAGGGGAGGTGCCACTAACCTCTCCCTCCTTCCTCCCTATGCTATGAAGACTGGCTTCTGCTCCATCTGTCATGACAACAAACAGAAGTATCTATTTCTTTCCATAAAGTAATTTTCTAAATTTTGCCTACACATGTATGCTCCGATCAAATGAATTTGGACTAAATTTAGCAAGAGGGGTCATTTCCTACTGTCTTCAATGAAATGACTTAGGAAGACAGTTTAGGGATTTGAAAATATTTATGGGATCTAGAATGAAATACAGTGTGTTCTTGTTAAAATTTCTAACTTTCACTATCTCACTAGAATTTTCTTAGTTCAAATAGCATTTATCATGACAACTTTAGCTACACACATTAATTAAAGTTTATCTGAAACTTGAGTCACATCAATATGCTCCTCAGTATCCCAATTTTTAAATTAATTCAATATTACTTGACTAGGCATTTTCTTTAGCCAAAAACACAATTTCCTTCCAGTTTCACTTACATTAGCAAAAGATACACAAACTCCAAATGTATTTCCTTTTGGTTTTTGGGGGGGGCAGAGTGGCGTGGATATTGTATTCACTTCTTCCAGGGCAGATATAGAAAAGGACCCAGCTCAGGACTTGGGTCCAACCCTGCTCTCTGTTTTGATCTCATCTAGAGGAGGCAGAGCAGCCATTCTGTATTGAATACAAGAAGCCCCATGTGCCCCCCAAGCACACTGTGGACAGGCTGGGGTGGAGATGTGCTTCCAAGGAGCCCAGTGTCAGACATTATCTGTCACCGGCTTCCCTGGTCGATCTTCACCATGCACTTTGACATTCAGAAACATCTGGGAAGGGACATGCTTTCTCAGCTAAACTGAATCACCACCTCATCTTTGAGCATTCTCATTCCCAATAAAATTGCAGCATCATAGCCTTTTTACAGTGCTCTGTCATTTTGCAGCTGATCTTTCTCCTGCCTCCTCATCGGGGAGATATCTATTTATTTGGATTTACCTCTCATTGATGCCTACCTGAGAAATTTTCTAACATGTGTACAATAATGTGAGGAAAGCACGGTTACTGATTGTTACTGCAACTTAAAAACTTCACATTTCATATTCACATTGACCTCATAGCCTTCTGCAGCAGGGCCCTTGAGGATTTGTCCTCTGGAGGAGACCCCTCTCACTTCTCTGGTACCTCTCTGCCTCCTGACTCTGCACCCCAGCTGAGCAGCCACCAGTGGGTTCAAAGCCCATTTCTGTGCATGAGGACACTCCACAGCCTGCATTGAAGACCACCACATTTGGGCAGTTAGAAACATAAAATTTCTGTACAGGTTTACTTCACACCTGAGTTTTTCTATTTAGATCCCAATCTGCCTGCAGCCTCATTTGTGGAATGTGTACCACTAGACTGCCTTTCCAGCTGCTCTTTATAATTTGTGCCTGTATTGAATGTATCATTTTCATCGTGTGGTTAACAGTTTCTCTGCAAATGGCTCCCAGAACTTTAGTAGCATCCCCATATACTTGTTTTAACATTTTTCAGGTATCATTCCATCCCAAAGGGTAAAATTAAATCATTTCTTGCCAGCAATTTGACTTGCAGTCAACACATCTTTTGACACAGTGCCTGATGAATTACTGATTCCCGGCCCCTCCTTCCAGCACCTCTTTCTGATGCAGGTTTTTCTTCTCTCTTGTGTGTCTGGCACTGAGGAGAAATCATTGTTTCACTTCTGTCTGTGCCTTTCTTTTCCTCGTTCACAGACTGCATACTTTCCCTGGCTCACCAGATGTTCCCCTTCCTTCCTTTCTGGCCTTGGTCCATTTTGCCCCATTTCTTGAGTTCCCTATTGCTCTGCCTCCGCAGTTGGGGTCCTGAGAACAGTTAACATTTATACTTCTGAGTCATATTGTGAGTCATTCTGAAAGTCGTTTGTTTCTATTAGCTGTTTCATTTCAGTTCACTTCTCCCAAAACCCTTCTTTCTATTTTCCCAGTTATCTTTCATCCTTACTGCCTCAGCTTGGTCCTTTCTCAGGAGTAAGCATTGGGCCAAAGATGATGGGTGGGAGGTGGGTGGGAAAGGGAAGAGATTAAAAAAGAATTAAACTGGGGGTGGGGAGAACCAGCATCTAAGAGTGGAATTCAGAGAGTTTGGGACAGGAAACCTGGGCCTGCCATATATTTGTGACCTTAAAAATTTCAGAGCAACATCTTTTTTCAGTAAAACAACAAAATTAAAATAAGTATAGAGATCCCGTGATTTTGTTGAATTTAATATAATTTTCTCTGAATTTCTATATGGTTATTTTCTCTGAATACCTGCTCTCCACCCTGGTCTGAATTTCAGTCCATGTTCACCCCTTTTCTGTGCTGGTCTACATCTCTCAGGCTTTCCAGAATCACACTGACACTGTGCACTGAAATTATTTCTCAAGAGACAGAACAGTCTGTGATGTGAATTCTGGAGTGTGAACCCTGGCTCTAAATTGTTGGAGGTCCTTTTGATTTCCTTGGACTTTCTTTGTCTCAGTTTCCTCATCTATGAAATGAGAATCATAACAGCACCAACATCATATGACTATTATAAGAAGAAACTCTTTAATGCTGGCAAAAGACTTCAAATAGTGTCCAGGATGTAGCAATTGCCTAGTAACCTTTATGATCCCCTGGAGCTGTGAGCCCTCCATTGGCACCATTTCATTCTGCTCATTTATTCCTGCTTAAAGGAAGTATGTACCTTAGCATATTACACTGACCCACGCATACTCATGTTTACAGCAGCACAGCTCATAACAGCTAAATCATTGCTGCGTCCACGAACAGATGAATGGATAAAGAAAGTATGGTAATTGTACACAGTGGAGTACTATTCTGCCATAAAGAAAGATAAAGTCGAGTCATTTGTAGGAAAATGGATGCACCTTGAGACTGTAATGTTAAGTGAAGTAAATCGACACACAAGCTTAAACATCACATGGTATCTCTTATATGAGAAGCCCAAAGTATAAAAAAATCAAAGAGCAAAAAAAAAAAAAGACAACAAGAAATGGAGAGCTCAATCTTAGGCAAATGGGAAAGGGACCAAGAGAAGGAGCGATGGGGAGGAGAAGAGTGGACATGAAACAAGAAGTACGATGCACCATGTACGGGTGCCAGCTCCTCACGAGGGGTGCACTCACGAACTGCCAGAGCAGGCACTAGTTAAATTAAATTAAACTACAGATGAATTAAATATTTTTGAATGAAAATAAATAAGCCCGTGGCAAACAAATAGAAAACCAATAGCTTTTCTTCCTTTCTACTCTTTAGAAGCTTGGAAAAACTCAGAAAACTACATTGACCACATTTACCTCTCTCTGTGATGTCTATGCCCCACTGCCAATAAGTTATTACCATTATTGGCGATCACTAAATTACACACTTATGGTCCAAATATTACCTTTCTAGACAGCAAACTCTTGCCTGGGTTCCTGGCATTAAAAGGAAGTCAATAAAAATTCTAAGAAGCAACAAAAACCAAGTATTTCCTTTTTTTTTTTTTTCTAGTGACATTGTATTCTTTAATTGAGGAGACTGGGACGTTTCCATCATCAAGTAGTCAGAGCACTGCTGTTTGAATCCAGACCTGGTGGTTTGTATGCATGGTGGCACTGCTTTGATGCAGGTGGTTAGGAACGTACAAATACTGCCCAGAGAGTGACAAAGACTGGTTAAGTTCTCCTGCATTTCAAAGAGCCTGTCATTTCAGATCAAAAAGACATCCTTTCTGTTTTGGAGTCAGAGTACAGATTAAAATGTAGACAACAGTCGGATGGTATATATACATATATATATATATATATATATATACACACACACATATACATATATATATGTATATATATATTTGTGTAACCACTCCTTCATTAGGATACTTCTGCTTCATTTATTTTAATTTAACTTCATCTCTAATGGAAGGAATAGCAGAGCTCCTCCATCCCTAAGGAAGGAGAAAAAATTATTTCAGTAAAAAAGTAATCTAATGCAGAGCCTTTGTGAAAAATGATACTGTGTTATAGCTTTTAATATAAATGGATTTTGTAAGTTTCATAATTGAACTCCCAGGTACATACTAGTTAAAATTGCAATATAAAATAACATTATGCACCTATAAAATAGAAAATTAAATTATAAAAATAAAATGGACATATTTTCCCAAGCAGAACATTCAAACAGTCAGAAAAGAAAGCAATTATAATCCCTAGTTCTATAGATCAGTTAAGACTTCAGAATTTTGTTGTTTTTATGGGGCTGTGGGATGGTGCATTGTCAAGGTACTGCAGAAGTACTGTTCATTAGGAAGAACTTAAATAATTTTTATAAGCACACAGGAAGCCACCTCCCCCATGTTCCGCTGACCTCATCGTAGGATGACTCTATCAGCAGTGGGTGCCCAACCAGACTTCAGTTCATCTGTGATTAATGGTAGAGCAATGAGACAATAGAAAGAATGCCTGGCTAAGATTCTAGCCTCTGGAGACTTGATTCATTTGATTAAATAAAAACATAGCTATTTTTCCCTCTAACAACAAACAAGAAAGCAGCAGTAGATGTGTAGGGGACGAAGAGATGAGCACATGGTATCCCTGCCATAAACTCACAGTCTAACCACGAGTGCTGAATGATGTGCACAAAAAGTAAGGGCTATGGGAGGAGGAAAACCTGGAGGAAGAAATCATGCCAAGGGTATGGGAAAAGATTTTGTGAACAGACAGAGATTTAAAGGATCGAGAAGTTGTTGTTGGCTGACAGACGTGGAGAGATGAACTCCAGGGCCCTGCAGGGGAGAGAAAGATTGGCCTGGAGGGCCCATCTAGGTCGTGCAGGGAACAGACCTCGGGGAAGGGGTCAGCGCATGACTTGTTTCCTTGAAGATAAAATTTTTTTTCTGTTATGTGTATGATTTGAAAAAAATTATATCACAAATTAAAATAAATTGAAATGACAAAGAAATCTTGTGATAAAAAACCCAGAAACCTAAGAGAATTAATGAGTAAATGAGAATTTGGTTGGGTGGTCTGAGCTGTAAATATAAAAATTACCCCATAGGCTACTAAGGCCCTGCTAGAAAAGACCATGGAAAGTGCATCTGTGTCAATAACAATATTGCTAGACAGGAATATAATAAAGGCATTCAAGGCCCACCTGAAAACAACTGTACATATTAATTGAAGGATGTTAAGATAAATCAAATAATGGCAGAGATAAATCTTGCTTCTAAATGGAAAGATTCAATGTGGTAATAATGTCCAAAAATATGAAAATGTAAAACAAATAAATAAATAAAGATATAAATCTTTATATCTTTATATAAATAATCTTTTATAAAGAAAGATATAAATTAATAGGGATCAGTAAAGAAATACCTATAGTCACGCGGAAGACGCCGAATCACCCTGCTGCAGACAGGCAGGTCTGCCCACGCCCTACCGAGGTCCCGAGTCACGCTGAACACGCTGAATCAGCCCGCTGCAGAGAGGCAGGTCTGTGCACACCCTACCGAGGTCCCAAGTCCCATGGAAGACGCTGAATCACCCCGCTGCAGACAGGTAGGTCTGCCCAAGCCCTACTGAGGTCCTGAGTTGCGCAGAACATGATGAATCAGCCTGTGCCCCAGCAACAATCCAATGGACACCCCCCCCCCCGCTCCTCTGTACAGCCACCTGGTTAGACAGTAGAAAGATGCAGGGGACACTAGACCACCAGACCACGGTACTGAGTCCTGCTGCTCCTCGCCCAGAGGTAGGGGGTTCTGAACCGCTGTCCCAGTGCTCCTGGTCCAGAGGAAGGGCCTTCCTGGTCACCATCCCTCCTGCTGCTCCCAGCCCAGAGGAAAGGGCTTTTGGGCCACCTTCTGTCCCGCTGCTCCTGGCCCAGAGGAAGGGGCTTCTGGGCCACCATCCCTCCCACCACTGCCAGACCAGAGGTAGGGGCTTCTGAGCCACCATCCCACTGCTCCTGATCCAGAGGAAGGGGCTTCCCAGCCACCATCCCTCCTGCTGCTCCCAGCCCACAGGAAAGGGTTTTTAGGCCACCATCCCTACCACTGCTCCCGGCCCCTGTCCCACCTCTCCCAGCTCAGAGGAGGTAATCCGTGCAGGTGCGAACAGGCCCCTACCCCAGTCGAAATGAGAAAACACATAAATAAGTCTCAAAACCAGACTTCCAGATCACCTACAGCAACCCCAAAGGGAAATGAGATGGACCACGCTGATACACAAACACCTGGACCCACTGAACTGGCAACAAAAGGAGGATCTGGAAAAAATGAAATCAGAAATAATTTCTCAGATAACAGGAGAAATTGTGCCCCTAGTGCAAGACATGATTAATAAATCTAGAGAGGAGCTCAGGAACATGATGGAATCCCAACATAAGAAACAAATGGAATCCATAAAACAGATGCAAATAGATTTCCAGGACATAATTAACTCCATTGAAAGTCTACATAGCAGAATGAGCCAATGTGAGGACAGAATTTCAGATATAGAAGATAAGATTGCAATTAGTGACCAGGAAAAGAAAAATAGCTTCAAAATTATAAGGGGACATGAGAAATCAATCCAGCAGCTGCTAGATGATGCAAAGAAGAATAACATAAGACTGACTGGAGTCAATGAAGAAACAGGAGAGAGTGGACATGACATAAAAAAATCTCTTCACAGAAATAATGGCAGAAAACTTCCCAAGCAGGGGAAAAGAGCTTGACATACACTTAAGTGAGGCATATAGGACTCCAACTAGCCTTGATCAAAAAAAATCTACACACAGGCATATAATTGTTAAGATTCCAGAAACTCAACAGAAGAACAAAGTTCTACAAGCAGCTAGAGAAAAGAAACAAATCACATACAAAGGAAAGCCCATAAGAATCACAGCAGACTTCTCAACACAAACCATCAAGGCAAGAAGAGCTTGGAGTGACATATTCCAAGCCCTAAAAGAAAACAGCCTCCAACCCAGATTGATGTACCCTGCAAAACTATCTTTCAAAATGGATGGAGAAATAAGATACTTTCATGACCAAGAGCACCTTAGGAACTTCATGAATACCAAACCAGCACTCCAAAGAATTTTACACAATATCCTAGGAACAGACATAGAGGATCACAACCCCAGCAAGCAAAGCAGAATGAACCCATCTGGCATGACAAGAAATTAAATGCAAAGGGGGAGAACCCAACAAAAAGAAAAAGTCATGGCAATGACAAGTCAATACATTTCAGTTATAACCATCAATATTAATGGTCTCAATTCACCAATCAAAAGAAATAGACTGGCAGAATGGGTCAAGAAGCAAAATCCAACAATATGCTGCATACAAGAAACACACTTAATTCAAAAGGAAACTCATAGACTGAAAGTTAAAGGGTGGAAAACAATACTCCATGTGATGGGAATCCGAAAAAAAGCAGGAGTAGCTATCCTCTTGGCAGATAAGTAGATTTCAAACCAACACTGATTAAGAGAGATGAAGAAGGACACTACATCCTTGTAAAGGAAAGAATCCAAGAGGAAGAGATGACAATCATAAATATCTATGCACCAAACGCTAGTGCACCCAACTATATAAAACAAATACTAACGGACATGAAAAGTCATATATGCACTAATACAATTGTAGTGGGGGACCTCAACACCCCACTGTCACAAATAGATAGATCAACTAGACAAAAAATAAGTAATGAAATACTAAAACTCAATCAAACTCTTGAACAAATGAACTTAACAGATGTTTCCAGAGTCTTCCACCCCACAAAATCAGAATACACATTCTTCTCAGCTGCACATGGGTCATTGTCCAAAATAGACCACATACTCACACATAGAACATGTTTAAGTAAGTGCAAAGGAATTGAAGTTATCCCCTGTATATTATCAGACCATACTGTGATGAAATTGGAGATCCATAACAAAAGAAACTCAAAAAATTTCATAAACACATGGAAATTGAACAACACACTTCTGAATAATCAATTTGTCACAGAGGAAATTAAAGAAGAAATCAGACAGTTCCTTCAATTAAATGACAATGACAATACAACATATCAGAATCTATGGGACACAATGAAAGCAGTCTTATGAGGGATATTCATGGCAGTGAATACGCATATTAGGAAAACAGAATGAGCCCAATTAAACAATCTGATGCTGAACCTCAAGCTTCTAGAAAAAGAAGAGCAGGACAACCCCAAATCTCATACAAGGAAGGAAATTATAAAGATCAGAGGAGAAATCAATGCCATGGAGACTAAGAGAACGATACAAAAAATCAATGAAGCCAAGAGTTGGTTCTTTGAAAGAATCAACAAAATTGACAAACCATTAGCCAATCTTGTCAGCAAAAGGAAAGAAAAGGCCCAAATCCATGCAATTAGGAATGAAAAGGGTGAAATGACAACAGACCCAGTAGAAATCCAGAGGATCATCAATACCTACTTCCAGAACCTATACGCCAATAAGATGGACAACACAGAAGAAATGGACAGATTCCTAGATACATATGAATTACCACAGTTGAATGAAGAAGACCTAAAAATTCTAAACAACAAAATATCAACCAATGAAATTGAAAATGTAATTAAAAACTTAAGAACTAAGAAAAGCCTGGCCCCTGATGGCTTCACTGCTGAATTCTATAAGACATTTAGAGAGGAACTGCTGCCACTACTGTTTGAACTCTTCAGTGAAATTGAAAGGGAAGCAATACTCCCAAATTCATTCCTGGAAGCAAGCATCACCTTGATCCCCAAAGCAGAGAACCGAAAAAGAGAACTATAAGCCAATCTCTCTAATGAACATAGATGCAAAAATCCTTAATAAGATAATGGCAAACAGAATGCAGAATTTCATCAAGATGATCATATACCCTGACCAAGTGGGATTCATCCCATGGATGCAGGGATGGTTCAATATATGCAAATCAATCAATGTAATACACTATATCAATAGAGCCAAGGACAAAAACCATATGATTATCTCCATAGATGCAGAAAAAGCATTTGACAAAATCCAACATGCATTTATGATAAAAACCCTACAAAAAATTGGAATAGATGGTCTCTACCTCAAACTGATAAAAGCCATCTATGAAAAACCAACAGCCAATATCATACTAAATGGTCAAAAACTGAAATCCTTCACACTAAAATCAGGAACAAGACAAGGATGTCCACTATCACCACTTTTGTTCAATACAGTTCTGGAAACATTAGCCATGGCAGTGAGACAAGAGAAAGAAATCAAAGGAATAAAGATAGGTAATGAAGAAGTCAAATTGTCATTATTTGCAGATGACATGATACTCTATATAGAAGATCCCAAGAACTCCACCAAAAGTCTTCTAGACTTAATAACCAAATTCAGTCAAGTAGCTGGTTACAAGGTCAACACACAAAAATCATAGCTTTCCTCTACACCAATGACAGACTCACTGAGAGAGAAATAGGGCAAATAATTCCTTTCACAATAGCATCCAAAAAACTGAAATACCTAGGAATCAACCTAATGAAAGAAATCAAAGACCTCTTCTCTGAAAACTATGGCACTCTGAAAAGAGAGATTGAAGATGATATCAGAAAGTGGACAGACATCCCCTGCTCCTGGGTAGGAAGGATTAATATAGTGAAAATGGCCATCCTTCCAAAACTGCTATATAGATTTAATGCAATTCCAATTGAGATCCCAGCAGCAGACTTTATGGACCTTGAGAAAACAATCCAAAAATTCATTTGGAACAAGAAGAGACCCAGAATAGCATAAGCAAATCTAGGTAACAGAGACACGGCAGGGGGTATTGCAATCCCCAACTTGCAACTATTCTACAAAGCTACTGTGATAAAAACAGCATGGTACTGGCAAAGAAACAGACTTGAGGACCAGTGCAACAGATTAGAAGATGGAGAAACAACGCCAGACACACTCAGCCATCTCATCTTTGATAAAGGAGCCAAACATCCTCACTGGAGGAAAGATAGCCTCTTTAATAAATGGTGCTGGAAAAATTGGGCTTCAACTTGCCAAAGATTAAAACTAGACCTATATTTCTCACCATGCACTAAACTAAAATCAAAATGGATTAAAGATCTAAATATTAAAATAGAAACTCTGAACCAGTTGGAACAGAGGTTAGGTAGACCCCTTGAAGACATCAGTGGAGGAAAAGATTTTATGAACAAAACTTCAGTTGCCCGTGAACTAGCACAAACCATCAAGAAGTGGGATCTCTTCTTATTAAAAGCCTTCTGCACAGCAAGAGAAACCACCAGCAGTGTGAAGAGACAACCCACAATGTGGGAAAAAATCTTCACTTGTTCTTCCTCAGTCAAAGGTCTACTATCTCGAATCTATAAAGAACTTAAAAAGATCAGACCTCCCAAATTGAAAGACCCAATCCAAAAATGGGCATCTGAAATGAACAGACATTTTTCAGATGAAGAAGTAGAAATAGCAAATAAATACATGAAATTTTTGTTCAACATCACTGGTCATTTGAGAGATGCAAATGAAAACAATGCTGAGATTCCACTTCACTCCAGAAAGAATGGGTGCTATCATGAAATCAACCAATAACAAATGCTGGTGGGGCTGTGGGGAAAGAGGAACCCTGCTCCACTGCTGGTGGGAGTATAGACTGGTGCAACCATTGTGGAAATCAGTATGGTGATACCTCAAAAAACTAGGACTGGAAGTCCCATTTGACCCCGCTATTCCACTGCTGGAGATCTTCCCCAAAGAATTAAAAGAATCACACCACAGTGATATATGTGCACCCATGTTCATTGCAGCACAGTTTGTGATAGCTAAAACTTGGAAACAGCCCAAATGCCCATCAACCTGAGACTGGATATAGAAAATGTGGGTTTTTTAAAATAAAATGGAGTGCTACTCAGCTATAGAAAATGAGAAATTAGAGACATTTATAGCTAAGTGGGTGCACATTGAGGCGATACTCTTAAATGTAACAAATAGGACATACATGTATAAATACCGAATAGTTTCTCTGGTGTGAGAAAGTGTAAATAAAGACTAAATGTATAATAGGTAATGTGAAATAGGAAGAAAAGGGGCAAAGGGGAAGGAAGTGGGAGGGCTAGGGGAAAGGATAGAAGGGAATGGGATTAATATGAGAAAATGGAAAAATAGGAATAAAATCTTTGTAAATAGGGAGGAATGGAGGGGTTGAAGGGAGGGCTGGGCAAGGGTGAAAAATAAGAACCAAGCCAGATTATGTAAAGGTGCAAATTTCCAATGATGAATGTCATTATATTGTATACCTAAAATGTACCAATGATTAGAATGAATAATCGATAATGTAAAATAGGAAGAAAAGGCCCAAAGGGGTAGGGGTAGTGGGAGGGGCAGGGGAAAGGAAAGAAGGGAAAGGAAAAATGATGAGAAATAGAAAAAATAGAAATAAAGTCTTTGTAAATAGGGAAGGGTGGAGGGGGTGAAGGAAGGGCTTAGAATGGGGAAAAATAAAGAACCAAGATGCATTATGTAAAGGTACAATTCCTAATGAGAAATGTAATTGTGTAGTATACCTACAATGTACCAATAAAAGAATTTAAGAAAAAAAAAGAAATACCTATAAATTCTTAGACATGCTAAGCATGTATTGGTAGAATAAAAGTGTGAAAATAACCATAAATACTTTGAAATAAAGACTAATATGGGAAGCATGAGTAAGCACATACTGAAATGCTATGAACCCTACTGCAAATCCACAGCTTAGCATTTGTGAAAATCTTAGTAAATATCAAATGCAAGATATTCCAAGTCCAAATAAACAAACAATAAAGACCAACCTATCCATTGAGAAACACAAAATATAAATAAAGAGCAAAATAAAAGATAAGAGGAGGTAGGGAAATAGACCTTTCTCAAATGGGACGGGGTTCAACACATGGAGGGAGGGAGGAATGAAGGGAGGAAAAAACTGAACAACAACAAAAGCAGAAATAGGCCTTTCGCAAAAATGAGCAGGGGACCAAGACATGGAGCGAGCAGGTGGAAGAAACAAGAGTTAAGATGTGTTACGTACATGCACCAACCCCCACAATAAATATAATCATTATATACTGAAAACATCGATCAATAGAGAAAGGCTGGATGATGGTGTACTGTTGGAACAAGGGCAAATTTATACCTTTAAATGTTAATTTGACAGGATTCTCATAATTTAATTGTTCATATCTTTAGATGCAGCAATTCCACATAGATAGATCAATGGTGACTTAATGGTAGCATTGCTTTAATTAAAAAAAGGGGGCTGGAGGTAATCTAAACATTTAACAAAAGGAGAATAAAGAAATCATCATATACCACTAACCTGGAGTACTAGCTGTCCATTAAAAAGAAAATATTGACCATTTATTCAAGTTTAAGAGGAACATTGCAGAATGTTGTTTACAACACAGTTTTAATCAGCATGAAGAAACATAAGAATCAAAGACAGTTGAAAAAGCCATTCAATTCCGATGGTGGGGAAAATAGAGCTATTAGAAGAAAAAAATTAGTTACTTTGGTGGAGATGATGAATTGATTTTTAAAGTGTTAGCAGATGGGAATGAGGAAATTGTGGAGTGGGCAATGGGAAGAGGAGACTTAGGGAAAGGGGAATATAGGGTCAATCTACATAAAGACAAGAATTAGATAACGAAAGAATGGCCTCCAGGGGCAGAAAAAAACAGAAAGGAAATATGTGAGGCAAAGCATTTAACTCTATCTGTGTTTAGGAAAAAAGGGAGGGACCGGAAAGAACACAGCCTTAAGAAATCAGACAGGGGGAGCTAGTTTGTGTGATCTCATGTGGCTGAGGAGGGTGGACCACGCTTTAGGGAAAGAAAGCCACTCTGGTAAGGTGAATAGGGTCAGAGGAGACTAACACTGCCGCTGCTGGAACCTTCGAGAGCACTTTCTAGGGGAAGGTGTGACAGAATACAGATCATCAGATCATCGCAAGGGAGTGGGTGATAGCGCCCCAATTAAATACTTGACTTCCACTTGCTTTGTAACTTTTCTAATTATTTCTTCAGGTGGAGATCAGGAAATGAGCAGGAATTAAGTGAAACAGAAATGACAGTAAAATTACTCCCGGTGACTGAACTTACATAAGCAAGCACTTTCGGGCCTGCCTATAAAATCTCAAATTCGTTCAGCAGACACTTCAATACAACACTTAGCAGGGTAAATTGCTTCTCATTCTTCAGGGACCCGGGTGGAGAGGCTGGGAGGTGGCAGGAAGGTAGAGGTTGGCGACATTTTAAATAGCTCCGCCGGGCTGTGCTCACTGTCTCCTTTAGTAAAGAACACCACGGATGATCTGAACCACAGTCCTCTAATCCATCTCGGCCTCCAGACTCCTTTCTCATGGACAGCAAGCTGACTGTCAGAAGAGTCACTTATTTGATTTAGATTTTCCTCAGAATGAACTACTTCAAAATAACAGTTTGACAATGAGCCCAATGTGATCAGAAGAAAGGCAGGGAAATGGACAAAGAAAAGGCCTAAGAAGCTCCTCGAAAGAGGAGAGGTTTTCTTGGTGGAATGAAAGCAGAGTGGCCAGAACAAATAGGATCTCACTCACCAGGGAAGGGAACTGGCCAGTCCTCCCTGGATTGGCAGCCACCACTGGCCTTTCACAGGTGAGAGCCTGAGGGCGGAGTGGCTGGGGGGTCCTGCGACCTAGGATTCCGGACCTGGCCCATAACTCTTCCTTCTGAGGACAGTGATACGACTGTCACAGTGTCATTAGGCACATGAGTCCTCCTTACCCACACTTCATCGAATCTTGTGTATTGACAACAGAGTACTCAGCAAGATTCTGTTAATCACGGGAGATCGTAGCTTCATCTCCCACTCAACACTTTTATTTGCAGGTACTGGCCAATGTTTTTTCATGTCATCCTAAAAATGTGATAAAAAACTAAGGAAAGGGATCTCAGAAAGAATATCATTATTTTCCCTTTACATATTTTCAACATACGGCTGATTAACTCTGTCTCTTTCTTCAAGTCAGAGGGAAATAATGTGATTTTTAAAGATTTCAGCGATCGTCCAGTTAACACCTTCCACCTTCTAAATAAATAAATTGAGCCTCTTTGAGCTGATGTAGCTGGGCCCAAATCATTTTTTGGTGGAAGAGGCAGAGCTAAGGACCTTTTCTTTTGCTCTCAGTCCTTTCTCCTTGAACATGTGACCAACTGAACCCTCACCTTGCTGGCTGGTGGCTCCATGCCCAGAGACCAGCTTCTGCATTGCCATTGGTTTGTGAAGTGCAGCTGTGTTTGAGCAAAGTTGAATGGAACAGTAAGGGAAAACTTAGGATCCAGAGGAGAAGGCAGCCCCTGCTGACCAGCTCCATTTTCTTTCAGCATCAGTAGAAACAATTCCCCTTTTCCTCTGTCCCACTGTCCTCATCTCTCTTCAGGGCTGGCTGGTTCTCCATGCCCGCTGGGAACCATGGCCAGAGTCATCACCCGCTCTGCTTGAGGGTTGGAACCCCACATAGATAAGGAGCTCAAGGTGAAACCACCCTTCTGGGAGAGATGAAGAAAAGCTCACGTTGGCTGTTACTTCTTACTGATTAAGGCCTGTGATCTTACTCCAGTTTATCTTTTCTTGTCTATGGCTTTGTAAATAATCTATATTTATCCTTCAGTGGAAAATAAGATTCTTAGCAGAAGAACCATGATGACTCAACTGGTTTTGTCCACTTTCTTTAGAGGTCACTTTGGGGCTGTGGCTCTGAAGGCCCCTGAATAAATTCCACACACATTTTTAGGCCATGCTGATTTGATGATTTCCAGTACAATGTCTTCCTACTTTCTTTCATAAAAGGAATAAAGAATGAGAATGAGAGGTTCTCCTCTAGATGTTCAGGAAGATCGAGAACTTGGCTCCCATTGCTGGGCTGAGGTGGACGCTTGCCATTTCTAAGGTTCCCTCCTGCTCTAAAGTGGACAGGCTGGTGTCAGAATGGTCACTCTGGAGGATGATGGCAGAGAAGCAGTGACCACGTTTCCAAGAACAATACTGGTGCTGAGCCTTTAAATCTCTTACTACTTAAACTGTAGTTCACTTGTTATTTTTAAAAACTGTGCAGTGGCTTGGTCACACAAGACTTTTCTTACCAATATAGCTCCTGTTTTCTGCTCCTTCAGCCTCGATCAAAGAGAGTGTGTGTGGACGAGCGCTACTTCCATCTGGGTGGTTGGACTGACCACATGTGTTCTTGCCAGGGAGGCTGGTTAGGTGTTTGAAGGTAGCAAGGGGAGCATCCTCAGGGTGCTACGACCTTCTTAGGGGGATTCAGTGGTCACTACACTTTCAGCTTTGCCTTGGCCCTGTGGGCACTTGCATGCTGTGGTTGATTTTCCCCCCTCAATTCTGAGGATATTCTATCTCAATTTTCCTTGTCTACATAAATAAGAACACCAGGAATCTACTTGCTAGGAAGCAGAATAGTAACAGCTTTCAGTATTGAAGGAAAATGCCTCCCCGTCTGCTGTCTAGGGTCACCTCAGATTCGGGGCTTCGGTCATAAACTCACGGTAGATTGAGGTCTCTACCAGACGCTTTTCCTTACTTCTCTCAAGAGCTCTTGATTGTAGGCCTTCCCAGCTAATGGAGATGTAGGTTCCCGAATCCCTTCCTGCCCTGCTGCTCAGTCTGTGTTGGAGTCTGTTCTGGAGTGCAGTGGGGGCTGAAGGAGGCTGCAGCCGGAACTTTGCGGAGCTGGGTGTGTGCAGGGTGGACTGGGTTCCCACTTTCCACAGTTTCCACACCCCTGTGCCAGACCCCAGGACAACTGCATATTCGCACCTGCAGCTCCTCACAGCTCAGGTTGCAGCCGGGTGGCCACAGTGGAGCGGCTGCCACAAGGTGAGGACAGGAAGTGCTCTAAGGAAGTGTGGAGTGTGTCTCTGAGCAGAAAAGCAGTCCCAAGAAATTCCAAAAAGAGGGCAGCAGGTGGGCCACGCTAGCAGACAACTCCCAGAGACAGCAAGACAGGTTTTCAATTTAAAAACCATTGGGGCGGTCTGCAGGGCAGAGAAAGAGAAGAAGATAGGAGATGACTTTGTCTTGGTCCACTGCCTGCTGTGACAGCAGGAGCACTGCAGGTCAGGTCACCCATAAACACTAGGCGGGTGCTGAGTCCCCAGTTCTGGGGCTGCGGAGTCCAAGTGCAAGAGTGGCCTTCATGCTCTGTGGTCACATGGAGGAGGGCAGGAGTGTGTGGCACAGGACTCAGCAGACCCGTCAGAGCCCCTCCCACAGCACTAACTGACCAGTCTGCTCCCGAGGGCTGAGTCCTCGTGGCCTGGTCCCCTCTGGCAGGTTCCATCTGTGGAGACCATGATGATAGCCATTCAGTGTTAACACTAGCTTTGGGGGAGACATTCAACCCAGGGCACTTGGTGAAGGTGCATTTTAATCTCAGATTGTCTTTAAATCCAGTTATTTAATGCACTAGCCTATTCTGGGAATCTACTAAGTAACTCTGCATCTCGATTTTTAAAAATTAAAAAAATGAGGATGGTAGCTTTTTACTTGTAGAATTAGTGGAAGGATTCAGGGAGTCAAACAGCCCAATGCCCAGCAGATGCCAGAAAATAAAGCAAGGCCAAATGTAAGTGAACACCGATGCCTCTGCAATGACGCTAAGGATCGTTTCCATGTGCATGAAATGGAGGAAGAAGTTTCGACTTTAAAGTTTGTGTTTCAGTTATGCTTATAGCACCAGGCTCATCAGATACAAGACTAAAAAATGAAGTAAAATGCGGCAAGTGAGTCCCACTTTATGTGGAAAATTGAAACTCAAATTTCCCTGTAATCTTGAAATGCTCAGAAAACAGAGGGATGGTGGAGCCCTGATGGTTTTCCTTTCTAGGAGTCCAGGCCGAGTGCAGCCTGTGTGTTCCTGGTGCTTGTGTGCATGCTGCCCACCTGTCCTGGAGTCCAGAGACTTCAGCCAGAGCCCAGGCATATCGGGAGGAAGCAGCACCGACCGAGAGAGCTCAGTGTCCCTCAGGCCCCAGTAACACGGCCTGCTCAGGGTAGGTGACAGGGCCAGCAGTCACAGGGATGCAGCTGATTTCAGTGCAGCAGCCCTCCCAGCCCATGAACCCTGAAACTGTGGCTCCGAGACACAAGAGAGGGAAGAAAGAGGGAGGAAGACCAAGGCGGCCACCTCCATGTCACCTAAGAATGGGGGAGACACTGGGCACAGCTGGGGTGGCTGACAGGGTCGCAGGCACTTCTTGCCTTGAGCAAAACAGAACAAATCTAAAGACAGTTTTATCTATCCTCCCATTAGTAAGTATGCTTTCTGGCAAAGTTAAGCCTATGGCTGACAAGAGGACAGTGACCTCTAGCCATGTCACCATAGGAACAGTGAAATGGCCACGGGACCTTTGGAAGAAACAATAGACCTCACTATTGGGTGGAGCAGCAGCAGGGCCCGGAAAAGATGAAGATCCCAGTGGTCTGAGTTCTTGCAAAGACCTGATCCTTAAACTCTCTGACCTTGAGTAATTCACTGACCTTGAGTAATTCATTTACAATGTCAGTTCCCATCCAAACTATGAAGACTTGAGGTTTCTCCCTTCCATATGATTCTGTTCCCCAGGGGAGAACAACAAACAAGCACACAAATGGGAATGATTTGTCAGCATCCCTGGAAGCAGGCACTGGGCATTTCCTTCATTCTCTCTGTCTCTGCTGGCCCAACAAAGATGAGTGGGGTGCAGGAGGGTCTGGTTCCCTCTGCAGAGTGGGGCCCCAGGCTCGGGGGGCCAGCCCTTCTTCAGGCCCGAGCATGGTCTTCAGAGGCCACATGCTAGGCGGGGCCCGACTGCCTGTGCTTTCAGCAGAGAAGGTGTCACCCAGGGGATGGCCCTACCTGCCTAAGGTAGATGTTGTCTAGGACTTCTGGGAGAGGGAGAATCATTTATTTCAGTCTTCCTCTATGAGTTTTCAAACTGTCATTAAAAAGAAGAAGAAAAACAACATAGCAAACAAGGCAGTTTTACAGTTGCCTGAAGAGTTGGAATGTTCTTTGGGCAAAGAGGATGACGGG
Source organism: Heterocephalus glaber (assembly GCF_053883595.1). NCBI lineage: Eukaryota > Metazoa > Chordata > Mammalia > Rodentia > Bathyergidae > Heterocephalus > Heterocephalus glaber. Next base: position 8,436,859 of record NW_028258413.1, read on the forward strand.
AAACAGAACAACAGGCCAAGTTTCCAGGGAATCCGGAACAGAATCATGGGGAGGTGGCCATCACTCTGTCCCATCTCTCACTCGTGGGGTGCGAAGCTGCCACCCTGGCTCGGCTTGAGCACCATGGTGATGAGGAACATATCAATCCTTCTTGTTTTGAGTTTCAAATTATATTTTGTTATAGTCTCCAAATAGCATATAAAAGATAATATTTAAAAATATTTAGTCTTATTTTGATGAAATGAATACCAGTATTTTTGAAAATTCCATGGGCATTATCTTTAAAAATCCTTATTTTGACAAAGTTTTGTTCATCTGTTTGGTTGGACGGTTACTGAGCACTCAGCACCCAGATCCTGCGTTACACATTTTGCATCAAGGATCTCGTGTAACCTCACTGTAGGCTGTGAAATTGGCATGAGATGACCGTTTCCAGGTGAGTGCTTTGGCTCGGGAAACATGACTGACCAGTGGACCTGGGGTGGAGGCAGAGCCTGGTAACCACACTTTCCTAGCTTATTTTTCTGTAGCTACAGAGTCTTACAGTGTTATTTTTAAAGGGGGAAATTTTTAAACTCAAAAATATCCATGATCATGTATAACATTAATCACAGGAACCATCAGGCCAGAGACTTTTTCTCCCAAGTAAGAACTGAGTTCCAGATTCCTGTTGCATAACCAGACTGCCTGATCTTTCCAGAAGCTGTGGGCAGAGGAACACACAGCACACCAGTTGAGTCTTGCATGATGGAAAATAGCAAAAGAGGAGACACATGGCACGGAAGGAAAGGAATGAGCCATGCTTGTTGGCACTCAAGGGAAGTGGAGGTAGAAAGAAGGGCAACTGGACTGCCCTGGGAGACCAGGGTCTGCCAGCCACACTGAGCCACAGCCAAGATCCAGTCCTGGACCTCAGACATTTCTTTTTTCTCATCAGAGTGCAGCATGAGTCCTGGGACTTCCCGTTTCAATGCAGGGTGGGACAGCACACACAGCTGTTGTGTCCCATGTGTCAGCGGCGTGGTTTCTTAGTGTGGTTTGTCGCTGCTCCTGCTGCCCCCACCCCATGCGCTCTTCCATGCCGCATTGTCACCTGCCTGAGCAGCAGTTCATCTGTCACCCCTCTCCCTCGCCTGTCACCGTGGCTTTCAGAGTTGTAAATGAGGACGGTGCAGCTTGCTCCCAGACAGCTACAATATTACCATCCACTAAGAGCAGGTTCTTTTTACTTTGTATTGATCGACTCCACTCACAGCTCCCTATTACTCTGCCCTTTACGTTTCCAATGTTGGCTCGACAAATCACATATTGGTGTCTGTGAAAAACAAGCCAAAATTGAGGAAATGTCCCGCTGGTGCCCCAAAGTGCTGTCTCATTCAGCAGTTGGTGATGCATGAGATTTCCCCCCTTTGCAGTTTTTAATGTGTTTATGGCACTTAAGAAATGCTTCAAGTGATTTCATGCAGATTATTAAAAATTCTGTTCAGAAAGCTGATCATATGTTTGGTGAGCTGTGATGACACTTAATCAATCTTGAGGAATTCTCACAGCTCCATGGATCTCAGTTCTGGGGTCTGTCTTTCCTTCCCTCTGGTTGCTTTTGTCTTCCCTCTGTCCCCACTCGGCCCTCCAGCTGCTCCTTTGGTGAATTCTCACCCCAGGCCAGGGCCCTCATTGCTTGACAGTTTCACCAGAGTCTTGAATCACTAACCCTGCTCCAGTCATCTCCCTGACCATGGAGAGCTCTGTCTGGACTTGATCTTCTCGCCCTGTGGAGTCAGGAGGGGAGCCAGACCCCAGAAATGGACAGTAACTTTGGCTGCACCTTGATTATTTCTCCTAAGTGAGGTTCCCTGAGGAACTTGTCTTAGTCACTTTCCTGCTGCTGGGACACAACAACTGACACCTAAACTTAGAGGAGAAGAGGTTTACTTTGGCTCATGTCTTAGTCCATGTTGCCTAACTCCAAGAAGGGAAGGTATGGTGGGAGGGTCTGGCGGAGGAGTGCTGCTCACCTCATGGCAGCCAGGAAGCAGATGGTGAAAGGGGTTGGGAAGGGTCATCTACCCTTCCAGGCCACACCCCAAGTGATGGACACTTTTGACCCCAACCCCTAAAGCAAGTCAGCTCTAAGCCCCTGTGATCCACTCTCCTTCCACCAGTCCCTGCTCCCTGAGCACACAGCTTTGAGGGGATATCTAGATCTAAACCACAACACTCATTGTAAGCTGAGCTGCATCTCCCTCAAGGATCTGCTGAAGTCCTGGCTCCTGTCTCCTGTGAGTGTGATCTCCTGTGGACCCAGGGTCAGTGCAGAAACAATCAAATGAAGAAGAGGTCAAACTGGATGAGAGTGTGTGCCAAGGTCACTGACTGAGGTCCTTTCAGGAGGGTTTGTGAAGACAGAGACACAGGGTTCCCTGCAGGAAAGTTCCTCGTGTGGACACAGGAAATACAGCTGTAAGCCATGAAATTCCTAGGAGTCCCAACAATCCTCCAAAGCTGCAAGAGGAGAGGAATAGACTCCCTCAGAGCCTAGAGGGCGATAACTCTGCCCACATCTCGACTTCCAGCCTCCAGGGCTGGGAGAGAATAAATTTCTGTTTAGAATGACTTCTTTTGTGGGAATTTGTTACAAGATTCACAGGAAATGGATCCAGAAGGCAAAGAGGTATAGGGTAACTCGAGGTACAGCATGCACTGGAGTCAACACGTGCACCATTTTATCATCCACAAACCCCGTCAAATCACAACAAAGTGCCGTTTTGTGACTCAGCAGGTTTTATTGAAACGATCCTTAGGGCTCTGAGATTTCCAGAAGGCAATCTTTGTATTTTTCAATAAGTTACAAATGCATCCATCTGAAACTCAAACTATCAGAGAAACATGAACTAGCAGTCAAGGAGTAGAGGTACGGAAGAAGAGGGCAGCTGGTGGTGTACTGCGTGTGCTCTATGCTAGAACACGGAATTGCTTTTGCCAAATGGATTGAGAAAACTAGCAATCACGCGTGGTAGAAAGTCAGCTGCAAAATTCCAAAGTGCCACATATCCATTCTGCTGTCTCCATAGGAGCCTTGCAGGTGGGATTTGAAAATCTACTTTGCCATTTTGTAACTTTAACAGCTCCCATCCTTCTTTGGCCAATGCATCCAACATAGAACTCCTGCATCATAGCTTTGCTGTAACCACAGGTCCACATGCACTGATCTGGCAAATATTCACTGAGCACCTATTATGTGCCAGTGTTTTAGGTCAAATTTTCACCTGTGGTGGAGCCTCCAACAAAATGAGTGATTTAGCAAATTATAATTGTAGATAAGGCACTCAATTAATGATAGCTATTTTATTGTTATTACTATTTTCATTGCAACTACTATATAGAACCACTAAACATAAATGTCTTTTTACTGAACTTTTATTTCTTATTTAGAATAGAGAATGCATGAGTTATGTGTGTGCAGGGACGTTCACTCTTAGGGTAAAGGCAGCCACAGGAATCTGAGTGCTACTGGCACACACCCAAAGGCACACGTACTTAGATGCAACATACGCTAAGAGTTTGGAGAACCTGTTTATTTCCACAATGGGTGTAAACCATGAATTTTCGGCTATCAGCAGACAGCTATTTAACAGTGTTTGTCAGGTGCCACTTTGGTCTGCAGGCAGATAGACTAAAATACCACAGGGGCCATTCATTTATCAGAGCTGAGCTCTGCAATGATTACAGAAATGATACATTGGTCTATTTACAAGGATATAGTCATGATTTTTGTATTACAAATATGAATGAGCTCAGAGTATAAAAGTTAAAAACCAAGAGACAAAATCATGTATATTGGGTATTCTTCAATTTGATTAGATGGCCGAAGGAAAGTTTCCCAAAACATTTATATGATTGTCTCTATCAGTTCCTATACAATTTAATAACCATCCTTCATTTCCACATCCAAAAAGTCAAGTAGTACTACCAATATATTAGGTATGCTCTTGTGCTTGCATTTATCAGAGCAAAAAGAATATTTAAAAAATTTCAAAACCAACATTTTGAAACATTCCTCCCTATAGTTTGTAAACATCTGCATTATGTAAGCGAGTACATTTAAGAATTTACTTTGCTTATAAAGGGGCACTCTCAACTAGAAGCATTTGAATTGCAAAAGATAAAGTTAAAAATGTTTTAGGTGTTGTTCAAGGATCTGTAGAATAGTAATGTCGTTATAAAGTATCTCAACTTGAGATGCTAACTGGTAAAACAAATGTTTTTTTATTATTTCCAACTTTTCCCAGAATACTGGTGCTTGGGTCAAAGGACATTAAAACTGTCCTTGATGAATAGGAAAGCAACATGATTACTGAATGTAACATTGCTCACATTTTATAAAAACGTCTCTTCAGTTATTTATTTACTTGTTTATTTATTGTGGTACTAAGCATTGAACTCAGGGTTTTTGCATTGAACTATACGTCCTTGACCTTTTTTAAACTTTTCATGCTGAGGCAGGCCTCACTAAGTTCCCCAGGCTGGGCTTAAACTTGCAATCCTCTGCCTCAGCCTCCCATAGTGCTGGGATTATAGGCCTATGCCACTATGTGCCGCTTATTTTGTTTCTAAACAGCTATGGATTCCTAACCAAACTGTAAGTTAAAATGGACTTTTCAACACAATCTCTTCATTCTGGAATGGTTTAAATTGACAGAGACGGTGTAAAGATCCTACAGTCTCACACCCGTGCCCTCTGTTGTTAGTGCTGACAGTAAGAGGGTGCATGTGTCCTGGGAGTGGACCGCTGCTGGTCTGTTACTTCTAACCAATGCTCGTGCTTTGCTCATATTTCTGTCTTTCTAAGGTTTTGTCCTCTCCGCGGCCCAGCTTTCCTCTGTTGGGTTCAGCTGTCCTGGGTCCTCATGCTCCTCCTGTCTGTGACAGACCCTCAGACTTTGTATCTCTGGTGATGCTGACACTCTGGAGGTGCAGTGAGTGTGTAGGCTGCTCTTCAGCAGGGCTTATGGGATGCTTAGCAGGGCCGGTGCTATTGTTGGTCCTGGACAGAGCCACTGTCTGTCTGTCTGTCTGTCTGTCTGTCTGCCTGTCTGTCAGGCTCCTCTCCTAAGGGTCCCCCCCCTTCCTACTCATTATGTGAAGCTCACACTTATGGGGTGAAGATTTAGGATTTTTTAAAGTTAAATTTGACATGAATTTTTAAATAACATGCAGCTGTAGTCATGTACATTTAGAAATACTCAGTTTTCAAAGAAAGAGCACTAGAAAATTCATGCATCCGGGAACAGTCTTCATTCTCCCAGAAGTCCTCGGCCGGTAGAGGACTCGCCAGACATCCCAGGCCAGCGGCTCTGGTGAGCCCCAGCCCAGCTTCTCCTCCAGTCTCTGAACCCTGGGAGCCCACACGGTCTGAATACTCACCCATTACACTCCCTCTACTCGTCAGACATTCGCCCACAGTGTACATTATGAAGACCATTTTCCTTAAATTTAATAGTAATGGTTTGTCTCGTGTGGCTTATATATTTATGAGCTCCTACTGCAAGAAGCTAGCAGTGGCATAATGATGGAAAATCTCCATCCACAGCCATATCCTTTATTACCTTCTTTTAGCAGTCAGCTCATTCTGAGGCAAGAAGCCCAGAAATCTGAGAAATGCCAGAAATAATATTTATTAAGAGTCTCGTCTTGGTAGGCACACATACACATACACACACATACCCCCCCCCACACACTCCTTACCTCCTTAAACTAAGCTTAGTTTATAGGTGTTCTTGGCCATGGTTAAATTAGCCCTCAAAACAGTGTGATCTTAGATAAGTAAAGGCTTTTCCTCTGTGGAATGGTTTTGCTCCTTATTTTATTCTAATACTTTGACTGACCAACATGTATTTATTTGTGTATGTGCGTGTGTGCCAGAAATCGAACTCAGGACCTTGCACTTGCCAGGCAGGTGTGGCACCATTTAGCTAAATCCCTGGCATAGTCATTTGTATTTTTTGATAAAGAAATGCGGGCTCTGTTTCAGATAACACTGAGCGCTGTGACGGGAATGCCCTGCGGGACATTGACCCATACCTTACACTTTTACCTTGACTTACACATGATTTTGTGCATTTACTGCACTTATTGTCATGGTGACAAAATGGGGCCATGGGGCCAGGAGTCTTCCTTTCCTGCTGAGTACAGGTCCTGCTCTCTCTTGTATAAAATGCTAATTCAGAGTGTAACATACTCTAATGCAACAGTCTCACTGAGAGCTTGCCACATGCCCGGAACCATGCTCTAGCTTTCCTTCTAGCGTCTGGTTCTGCCTCCAGTGCGGTGTGGCAGGTTCCATCAGTGCACTCGTTTTACGTGGAAGACACAAGGCCCAGGGTTCTCACCAATGCCCCCATCCATCCACATCTCCTGCCTTCTACAATTCCAGTTTCCTCCTCCCATCTAGAGTCTCCCTCTGTGAGTTAGTTGGTTCCTGCCTGGCTCAGTGACAAACGTGATGGAAGGAGAAGCTGAGAAAAGAGCCTACGTGTCCCTCTTGTATGCTAGCGTCTCTGTGTTCACTGGGAGAACACGGTCCACACTGAGGAGGCAGAGACTCAGACATGTGGGAGGTGACAGAGCCCCACAGAGCTGTCCTAGCAAAGACCGCCTGGCACCAGCCTGTCCAGCCTGTCAGCTTGTCAGCCGAGTGCAAACCCAAGACCATGGGGCCAGGATGAGGGTCAAGCAAGAGACAGTCTCATTGGTGCAAAGCTTAAAGAAAGTCAGAAAGAAGAATAAATCATATTTAATGCAATAGTCAAAAATCAAAACTAGCAAAGAATCCACAATGAGCAGAGTACAGTATGCACACTAAATACTAACAGGGTAAATATACTGGTTGTCCTTTCCTCCAGAAGAAATCCAGGCTCTCAGTCAAGTCCATGACTCAGGAAAATAACAAAGGATTTCTGCTTTCAGCTCCTACATTTGAAGAGCATTTCCTACATGCCAATAGCACGCTGACAAGAGACATTTATTCCAAGGTCTCATGGACAATACTTGGGGGCAGTGTAATAATAGGAATGCTTAAAAACTGAGATGCTTAAAAAAAACTGAGATGCTTATTAAAGTAATAAGTAACATGCACATTGTTTTATTTACTGTGCCGAATTGCAGTGCTAAAATTAATAATAGAGTTGTAGCGATAATGATTATTTTCAGTACGTAGATGAATGTTTAGAAATAAATGAATAAATCCATGAAGGAAGAAGCCATTGTTTGCAAGAACTGCAGGCTGTATATTTGCATCTGTCTCAAACAACTTCCAATGACTTACAGAGAGGTAGAAACAAGTTCCTCAAAAACATTTCATAGCATTGATTCTACTGATATAATAGAATGATAAGCAAATGTGAGAAAACTTGGGATTCTTACAGCAGTATCATGTTAACAGAGGAAAAAGTATGATTTGGAGGACAAATTTTAGTAGAATTATTCAGAAGAATAGATCTCAAACATGATTATATATTTCTTTGGATATTCATGAATTTTATAATTTGCTTTTTCTTGATTTATGGAGTGAACTAATGAATCCTAGGGAACAAATTTACACATACTAAATCTAAAATGTAAGTGGAAAGATAATATCAAATTATGTTACCTGGAGCTTCAATGAGTCAGGCTTCAGTCATCTATGCATCTCCTTAAGTAATCAGATCTCTTTAATAAACTCAATTAAGTGTCATAATCTTCAGTTAAGTTTTCTTAGGTTTCCACACTGACCTCGTTATCTTGATTAACATGTAACCATGGAAACAAATGCCTAACTTACAGAATCTCTACTAAACAACTATGTTTATCAAAAAATAAAAGTGAGTTATTTATATTATTGAGAAAGACTTCATTAGTAAACGTTTTCCCCTCCGAAATATTCATAAATAACATGGCCTCCTAGACTTTTAGTGGAGAAAAATATTATATTTATTATTATATAAGTTTGAGTCTATGCCTTTTCTCTATTTTTTTGAAAATCAAAGTAATCCTTTAATTCATCTTCCAAATTTCTGTGATTTCTCAAAGATTACCAAGAGTCATCGCTTGGGTTTTAATGAGCTATCACACAACCAAACTCAGCCTGAAAAGCTGGACTTATTTAGTAGAGTGGGATGGTCTTTAATCCATTTAGGCTTTTCAAACCTTCCATGTTGCCTTGAGTTTCCTAGTTTGAATGTACTTTATGTCAGAAGAGACAGAAACAGAAGGTCTCTGCATTTATCATCTGCTATCCTCATAGCTACTCAGAGAAGGATGCCAGTCTTTATTACTCTAATCGCAAACACGGGGAAAGAACTTAATATTACTTAAAAAACTCTTCAAAGTACTGTACCTTTTAGGTACCAAGTAAAGGGTGGTACAGATATAGACTCATGCCATTAATTCTTTCTATATTTGGCCACATGGTTTTGGTTACCTTTTCCTCTACCTCCTTGGCAGGTTTTAAGTATATCCACTTAAGCTTGTTACAAAACTTCCTTTGTTTCCATACAAAATTTCCTTTTGATGTTTTCTTCTGAGATTGACAAGCTGGAATTCCATTGGCTTGCGACTGTTCTCTGATTATGTTTATTATTTGTTTGGTTATTGTTACATAACAACCAAAATTTAAGTTTGCTTTTTATTCTTGTTAGTTCATCCTTCTAAGAACTGAATTTTCTAGAATGTGTTCTGTGTTACTTTTAAAGAGACAAATTCTTGATGCCATCAGGGTAAATGAAGGCACCTCTCACTCACGCAACTTGTGTATTTGCTAGTTGTGGCTTATTCATCAGGGTGCCCCTTCACACTTCCTTCTCTGGCTGGTATTTGGATTGTGTCCTGATATTGCGGCATTCTGTCCTCTCTTATGTTCCCAGAGGTTTCTACTCCCCACCTTTTCATTTCCAATTATTCATTTAACAAATCATTCAGCATCTACTCTGTGCCAGGCACTCTCCTACAATCTGGGGCTACAACAGTAAACCCAGTAGAGCAGAAGTTCTGTACTTGTGATCTTATAGAATAATGGAGGGAAAAATTGATGTAAATAAGGACATCGTTTAGTATATGTAGTATTTAACTTGATTATGTCAACTTGATTGGCCCCAGAGCTGCCCAGAGGATTAGAAAAGCACACTCCTGGGTGAGTCTGGGTGGCCATGGAGGCAAGACCTTGAGGACTATATCTGGTTGCTAGCCCCTTCCTCTCTGGCACTGCTTCCTTACTCTACTTCCTGGCTGCCATGAGGTGAGCAGCTTTCCTCCACCAGGCCCTTCTACCATGCAGTTTCTACCTTGGAGCCAGCCAACCATAGACTGAACCCTCTGAAACTGTGAGCCAAAAATAAACATCTCCTTCTTTAAGTTTTAGGTGTCAGGTGTTTGGTCCCACTGATGGGAAAGTGTCTGCTACAGTGTGCTGGTAGGCAATGATCACCAGGGATGGAAAGCCCAGCACAGGAAGAGGCATTGGAGTACACAAGCAGTGGAGAGGACAAGGCCTTGAATGACCACCATGGTATCATCATTTCCACATCCCTCCTGTATTTATCTTTATTCTGCTGCCAATTTCACTCATGAATCCTATGCAGTCAAATCCTGATTGCTTTTACCTCAGTTTCACAGGAGATTTGATTTTGATAACATCGTCATTTCTATGACTTATGCTTGATGTATTCTATTAGCATAGCCACCAGTCTCTTTCTTACTTTCTTCTCCAAATCACCAAGGGATTCTTCTACCACTGATGTTTGTTATGAGGAATAAACACCACACCTCATGTCCTCCACATCACACTTGGATGGCAATTTGGAAGGTTATGGGTGGTAGTCAAATGTAAGAGAATCCATCCAGGATGTGTTGCTAGGAGACTAGGAAAGGGGAGGAGAGAAGACAAGGAAGTACTCCATCTTGATGTATTGCTAGATTCTTCCTCATAATATTGTTTACCGGAAATATTCAGAATATGCTGCACACTAACCCCAAATGTTTGCTGTTTTGTTCTCTGTTTATCTTTTAGCCCCTTCCTCACTCACACTTGTCAGTTTAGAGCAGCTCAGAGTCAACACTGGTTGTCTCTGCTGTGAGCACCTTTTCCTTGCTCTGTGGCACCTCCTCTCTCCCCCACCACTGGTGCTACATCATCAGTCCTCGAGCTAGGAGACCTGGTCTGTTCTTTGAAGACCTCTGTGGTTGCTGTTTAGTGCTTGTATATGTCTAGTTTACTTTCCCAACTCACAAACTTCAAGGGAGGAGATTAAAAGGAATGCATGGGCGTAGAAGGCACTGGACCATATGGGTACAATCATCTACTGGGTGCAGAAGGACACAAAGTGTACACAACTCACTCTGGCACTGGATTTCTTGTTTGCCTCTCAAGATTCATGGATTCTATTGATTTATGGTCTTCCAAATTATTTCTTACTTGAAAGAATCAATCTCTCCAGTATAAGTACTGTGTCATGTAAAATGGGGTTTTATGTGCACAACTGAGATCATGACATCTCACCATGTTGTTTGGGTAACAAGTAAGAGGCATGCACATGGTGTGTGCTCCAGCCCCTGGACATAGCAGGGAGGCAGGAAATGCTTTTCCCTCTTGCCTCCAAAACAAATGTAAGTTTATATTAATAGTAATAATAACAATAATAATCTCAATAGTGACACAGGAAATAATCAGTGACAAATATGGCTTTCTTAGTGGCAATTCAATTAAATCCACTTGGCCAAAATAAAGATTATCCTTACCCATGAGTCAATGAGGTAAGCAAGCCATGGCCCATCACTTATGCAACCTTTGCTCTTGGAGGATCCTTTAATGGAATCACTGCAAAGGTCTTTTGTACCTACTGTATATCAGTAACACAGCAACTTGATCACAGAAGCTTCCTTCCAAGTGCTCAGAAAAGTTTCTTTCAGCCTACAAGTTTGTTGCACCTTCTGGGAAAATCAAACATCTCTTTAGAAAACATCTCAGGCCTGAGTATTGTTATCCATTGAATGTCTGCCATTTTCTTTCCACAGTTGCTTCTGTTTGGAAAGCATGAGATAAACTACTAGCACCAAGGCCTCTGGGGTGGACATAGTCACTCTGTTTGGGAGGCTAGAGTTGCAGTTGGGCTACTTTATGACTTCACTACTCCATAGGGTCACAAATGTCACTCAGCATACTGTATACTGTCTGATACTATGATTGGTATCTGCTGGAATTCTTACTCTACCAAATCCGTTTGCTTTCGCTCATCACTTCTCCAATCTCTGGAATGTTCATAACTTTTCTTCAAATGTAAATTCCTCAGTCTCTGTTCTTGAATTCCCTGGATCTTCCTGTCTACACAGACTTCTGTTCCTTCTCTGGAGTTCCAGTGAACAACTAAAGTGCTTTCAGGGTGAACATGGTGATATGGGAAACACGACAGGGAGCTGAGAAAGTGATACTTAGGTTGAGGAGTGGGTGGTGGAGGCTGGCCAATCACAGAGGGCCAGCAAACATCTTAGGGAGCAGATACAAAGGTCTTCAGGCTCTTACATGGGGAAAAGGCAATCAAGGCCTACACTGGAGGAGCCAAAGGAAGTCCAAGGGGCTGAGCCTGGGGATGGAGAGACAATGTCTTATAACCCTCCAGTTCCTATATTCTTTGCAGTTCTGTAAATAGAAAGTTTCCTGGAAAATACTGTTGCATTCTCATGCATCTTGTAACAATATGTTATAATTAAAATTTCTTGGCTGACACCTTGATTCTATGGAAAACTGGTTTCCTCAGAACTGTCAGATCAGTTGGGTCTACACGTGTGTACACACACACACTGTTATTTGGTTATCTAGATATATAAGTATTATTCAAAGCAAATTTAATACAATGATTTACTATAATCCTCTTAGCTATCATTCTTATTTCACAGAGGACACTGACATCTAATGAATTTAGTACAACTTTCTCAAGAATAAAAACTGTCAAACAGTATTCAAAACCAGAAAGCCATAGTATAGCTTCAGCGCTTGAGTGTGAAATCACTGTAAGAATGAAATGCTTTGAAATATCTTATGGTTTTCCCATTAATAGTTTTAAACCATGCTCTATGAAGGTCACCTTTCCATTACCACTAACCCCAGTATACCCATTATGCCACCATCTTTAGTCTATGTCTTTGCCTCAAAACTAGACCAATGTGCAGAACTACTTTCCAGCATCCAAACTTGGAGAAAAAATAAACATTATGACACAGCATGTCCCAAACTGAGCTCACATTTCTCTGTCAGATCTTCCATTCCTGGCTTACTATACTGTGTTGGGTAAGAGCTCCACCATTTCTTTACCCAGCCACGGAAGCTAGGGACATCTGTCCCTAAAGCCCCATTCAGTTCACCCCAAGGCCTGCTGCTCTGTCACCTCGATACCCATTAGACCACTCTCCTCCTTCCTCAGTCACTACCTTAGTTCATTCTCTACCATCAACCATATTTATAGAATGAAAGAATTTATTTTTAAGGGAACACAATATTTTAAATACTTGAAAATGATGTTTTTCTATTTTCTACCTTTTTCCTCACACAGCATTTTATCTCTCATGTCTACGCATGGAATTAGCTAGCTAGCATAAATTTAGATTCATACTTACCTTAAATTATAGTATTATAAATATGAGAAATGTATATTCTTTAGGACTCATTTTTAAAAGAAAGGGCTCATTTTTCTCTGCACAGTGACTTGATGTTAAAATGTATTACCATCTCAGAATTCTTTTTAGCTTGCACATGTATTTATTTTCCATAAGAGACTAACGCCAAGCTGTGTGCATGGTTGCTTCCGTTATTTATGTTATTTTCCAGTTTTCTGGCCCAACCCTTAGCATGGACCAGGCTGCGGAGAAGTCTGGGAAAGAGCAGGGTCAAGATGCCTGCTGGTCTCTGTGCTCCCGTGCAGTTTACTGCAGGTGCCTCCCACTTTGGTGATTTAGAAGTCAGCCTGGTGGCACAGAACTTTCTTCATGCATTAAAAATGGGCTCTGAGGCCACAGAGTGAGAGTGAGAAACATTTTATGGAATGACTTTGGATGATGCAGCTGCAGAATCAATTAAGGTTGAATAGAGTCCCCGGCTGCCAATTTTAGTCAGAGCAGAAAAATGGGAATGCTGAGTCAGGTCATCACCCAGATGTTTCCGCCTTGCTGACTGGCACACGCGTGCCCCTCTTTCCTAGTCTGTCTTCGGATCTCGGGCTTCCCTCCTAATATAACTCACTGTTGCTTATACTCTTTTCCATGAAGCGCAATTACCAGAGGGGCTCGAAATAGCACAGAAAAAGTATGTTTCATGGCTCCACTTGTATGGCTGAGGAGTGCCAATCATCCCACACAAGTGGCTCATTCTGGAGGTCAGTGACAATGACAAAAAAATACAACTCCATGGAAGCACTGGAGAAATAACAGCAGTGCTAATTCCACTGGAAAAGTGGAAAATGTCATTGAGTAAAATTCAAATGTTCCAACTTTTATTATCAATTATATATGTATGTATGCACACACACATATTCATAGTGAACACACACACACAGTCATGCACCAAGCATAATGACATTCTGGTCTGTGTGGACCAGGATGGTGGTCCATTAAATTATTTCACCTATCAATGTCATAACCATCTTAGTGGGTGTAGGTAACCTCCTGATGTCTCCACAGTGAAGAAATCGCCAAAGGAGTTGTTTATCAGAATGCATACACATTGTTAAGTGACACATGACCACATGTTTATATGGTGCTTATCACACTTTTGTACACTTGGAAAGCTGACTTTGACCAGCACTTCAACACTTTACATTTCTGATGGATAAAGAATGGAGTCTTCCAGGACAAGACATCCACATTCATGTTTCAGACCTCTATGTTGCAGAATCCCACACCACAAAAGTAACTCAGGTGAGAAGAAAGGCATTCCAGACTAGAAATATTGGGAATTTCAAACAACACACATCTTCCTGTTCTGTCAGCCCAGAGGACCTGGGAGCAATGCTCACCAGGAGCAGTGAGGACCCACAGCAGCCAGATCTGAAATTCTAATATCACTTTCCAATAAAGGCAACCAGGACTCCTTGAGAAACAGTTGGTACTAGGACAGGGACAGGAAGTATATAAGATGGGGTGTCAGAAAGTAAAGAACTATTCAAAATCCCCCAACAGTGATGGGTATATCAAAGGGACAAAGGGTTCAATGAGAACTATTCCTGATGGCCAAAGCTGGAACATTTTGAGCAATGAAATAGTTTTGGGTTATAACCCAGAATATAAGAGGAATGTCTATAAATCCATGGAGCATAGATACAGCATTGGGTAGGTAAATAGAGGAGAACAGACAAGCCTCTCCTGCAGAAGTGCTTCATACACTTCACCCCTTGTCCTCAAAGCAGCAGAACATAAATCCTCCTTTCTTAAGTGTGGGTTGAGCACAATGACTTCCCTCCAAACAGTCCAGTAGGAAAACGCTGGGGCAGTGGGCAGCCTCTACTGTTGGGAGAACTGACAAGCGCCAGCAGGGCTGAGCTGTGTTGCCTGCATACAGCCATGATGTGATGGGTAGGAGTGGCATCCACCATTGTTAGTGTAAGCCCAGGCTCACAATGAGGGAAATGCTCACAGGTCTTCTGGAGGAACAGTATACACAATACTGACCAGTGCTCCTCAATACTACCAGTCACCAACCACAAGGACAGACCAGAGGACCTTAAGGAGATACAACAGCTAGATGCAATCTGGGATCCCAAATGGGATCCTAGAATGGGAAAGGAAAATGAAGGAAATACAAGGAAAATTTGTACTTTAGGTAAGGTAATGTATCAGCATTGGCTCATTAATTGGAACAAATGTAAAATAATAAGGTAGGATGTTAATAATGGAAAAAAGTAGGTGAGAGGTTCATGGAACTCTCAGACTATCTTCACAACTTTTCTCTACATCCAAAACTATTGTCAAATACTAAATTTAAAAAATACTAAATGAGATGACTTTTAAGTTAGTTTCTTTTTCTACTTGGAAAAAGGAAGAAATGGGAAAAGTCTCTGCTATTGCAATATTTACTATACAAAATATTAATTGTTCTAATTACATTCATTTACTTAGAGAAATAAGTACATATCTCACAATCACATCAAGAGTACCAACAAGAATGAAATTAACTAGGGCGAGATGTCAACAGATGAGCAGCCTCTCTGGCTCATGGATGTGACACATGGTGGCCAGGGGAACTGGGAGAGGGACTTGCTGTGACTCAAGTTGCTGGTGTCACTTGGAGGACATGTGAGTGACACTGGAGAGGCTGTCTAGTCCAGAGAGAGCTGTCTCAGTGGTTTTAGTATTATGCTTGAAAACCACTTTCTTACTGGTGTATCTTATTTTTGCTCATGCCTTCAGAATGTCTGGACACATTGAAAATGTAGTTTTATGGAAATTATGTCAACTTTGGGGATGGTTTAGGGTGTCATTGCCCTTGGCTGATGGGGTGACAGTGATGCTTCTCACCACATGGCCATGTGCTTTGCTTTTCAGAGTTCTCTGTATTGAGATTGGGGCCATGACACTTTGTTTCGAGACTGGCTTCTTAGATTTGTGAGATGATGTTAGGCCCCTGGGGTGAAGGCCTGTTAAAAATCCAGGTCTTTAAACCTCCTCCTCTCTATTCTTCCCATGCAACCTCAGCAGCTCTGCTTACAAAAGCTGCTGCTCCAGGGTGGGATGTGCCCAGCACCCTGGCTTCAGATTTCTGTGGGGGTGACCCACGTCCTCACACCTGCACAGCTGGCAGGACAAAGAGGTGCTTCCTTCTGCATGCTGTCCAAGATAGCGTCTGGTGTCTGTGGCTATATTGTGTGACAATTATTTTATAACTAGCAATTAAAATTGCACATATTTAAAAAATTGAAGGCAGACATAGTGGTGCACGCCTGTAATCCCAGCATTCTGGGAGGCTGAGGCAGGAGGATTGCAAACTGTAGCACTTAGTGACTGAGGGAGACCCTGTCCCAAAAGAAAAAAATATAAAAGGGCTGAGGAGGCAGCTCAGTGAGAAGAACTTGGGTTCTATTCTCAGTACCATAAAAAGAAAAAAAATTAAAATATTATAATTTAGGCTGTCTTGTTATAAGTAGCCGGAAGTAGCATTTGGGATTGCTTTAATGTTTGCTTGCTTCAGACCGCAGACCACAGCCCAAAGCTGCAGTGGTTTCACCCAACAGGATCTTATAAAAACATTTAAGTTTTTAAAAAGCAGGAGTGTGTGTGTGTGGGGGGGGGCATGCTTCTGGTTGGGGCAGAAGGCCTTTGGGGAACCCCTTTGGGAAGGAAAATGACTCATATCAAGCCTGGAAAAATGAAATAAATTTAAAATATTGAAAGAATAGAGACAGCTACTATGGATTATAATTTCACTGAGCAGTATTTCAGGAGAGGATGCACCTCAATTGAGGGAGGAGGGC
Source organism: Heterocephalus glaber (assembly GCF_053883595.1). Classification (NCBI taxonomy): domain Eukaryota; kingdom Metazoa; phylum Chordata; class Mammalia; order Rodentia; family Bathyergidae; genus Heterocephalus; species Heterocephalus glaber. Next base: position 8,453,346 of record NW_028258413.1, read on the forward strand.
AAAGGACAGCCACCACTTGCTGTGCAGCTTTCGGGAGTGTGGGATGCAGCTCAGGGAAAGACAGATGGGTTCTGCCTGGGGGCAACTGAAAGTATTTCGGGTGCTGAGTATAAGGCCTGTGCACAGCACAACTTCTATAAGAAATGGGGGCCGAGCAGAGAACACCTCCACACTGCATGCGGAGGTCTGTGCACAGTTCAGGAATGCAAGGCCTTGGTCACTATCCCAGAGCTGACGGGTTGTGTGGACAGCAGTCTGCCCACAAGCCACCCACCATTCATGCAAGCGTGGCTGATACACGGGATGCCAGGCTTCTTTGCTTTCTGGTAATTAAACTTAATATGAACATAGTGAGAGGGTCCGTTCTGTAACTCCTAGACTCCCCAGGGCCCTCCCTAAACCGCTTCAGAAAAAGATGACAGGTTCCATCAGTTATGATGCCACATGGGAACACGATTTCCATGGCATTGGATGACACGCTGGGTAAGAATTATGTCAGATCCAAGGGATATTTGTTTTCCTGCCCTCTTTGATTTTCACAAGTGATTTCAAAAATTAAAACTGATATCTTCTCAAAAAGTAGATCTTGGGCTGGGGGTTAAGACATCACTGATATATTTCTCTCCATTCAACTAATGAGAGGTCCCAGTGGCCCACTAATGAGCCAACTATATTTTCAGAAAATTAACGGCCCACGGAAAGATTTACATTTCAATTCATATCCACAAGGCAATTTTCTGACACAGCTGTTTTTCCTGATTGACTCCTTAAGAAACTTTCTTACAACTTTTTCATTGCTTTGCCTGTCGAGTTGCAGTGTGGGTGTCCAGTTTTACTGTGTTGATTTAGATGATCTCCTTCCTTCAACCTTAGAAAGATTTTAATTCAATGACAACAAAACAAAGCTCTCCGTCCTCATGGAACTTGCATTCTAAGCTTGGAGTGGGCTGGGGTGCAAGCAGATGATGAACGCTGTGTGTGTACACCAGGAAGTGGTAAGAGCAAGGGCAAAGTGGAGTTGAATGAGATCAGGGGACCCTGGAAAGCTGGGGAAGTGGGTCAGAGTTCACAGCTTTAAAATGAGAGCGGTCATTGAGAACTCACTGAGAAGACAGCATTGCAGCAAGGGAGCCGGCCACAGTGCTGGCTTGAAAGAGGTCAGCAAATGCAGACCATAAAATTAGTGGACAGAGAAGAACTGTGGCTTTGGTGAATGTGCATGAAATTAGGAAAAGGTTACCTTGGTAAAGTTATTTTAAAATGGCCTTAGACTATCAATGTAATCACTACAGAGCCTGTGACGGAGCTGCACAGGGAGTCTTTCACCTATTCCTGAACCAGTCTTACAATTTGTATGTAATTAGTGGGGTTTCTATGTGTTTCTTTTTAAGCTATGGTCCTAAGGTCAGGGAGGCTTGTTCATGTTCGATTGCATTTTTTTTCAAGTCCTGAGAATCAAACCCAGGGCCCCGCCCTGCTCTACCATGGAGCCACATGCTAGCCCTGATTGTCTTGTCTTGACAAAAATGACGTTAAAAAAATCTCTCCACAAACCTAAGCAAAGGAATCACTTTGGTTTCTAAAATTCACAGGCATGGAGTAGGGGCCATGCTTGTAATTTTCCTTCATTTCTATCAAAGGAATGGACAGTTTCAGTCATGGTTTCCCTTTCATCCCTCCCAAATGTGGATTCCCCATTGTAGCCCCTTAGCACATCACAGGCACAACCCACTCTAACCACCCACCTAGGCAACCACAGGGTAGAGAGGCACCTGAAGGGCCCCTTCACATAAGGAACAGCGGGGCCACAGTCTCCTTGGATACAAAGCTGTTTCCAGAGCCCAGCTCCAGCTCCGCTCCAGCTGGGCATGCTGGTTCTAACACCCACTATGGAAGTTTCTCCACACTTACGCCAGCGCAAGCTCACAGTGGTGGGAGGTCCTGTCTATTCACCATGGTTACCCTGGCCTCATGCGTGCGTATCCCATGTATATGCTTCACACCAGGGCCTCTTGTGGGTGGCATTGGGGCCCTAGGTGGGGTTCATATTTATGGTGCTTGGAGCCAGTCACACTTTTAGACATTGGCTTTTTGGCAGCAAACTGGAATGTCTGAAAGGCCTCCAGCCACTCTCCAGGAGCCAGTGGTCAGGAGAGAGGAACCTGACTGCTGCATGATGGAGTCTCATGGAACTGCCCACCACCTTTCCGCTGTGGCCCCATGAGCTCTGTGTGGAACTGACAGCTGCCCTGACCGCCTTCTCCTGGCTGGAGAGAGTTCTCATTCTTGCAGAACACACAGGATTTTCGATGGCTTCAAGCTTCCCGCTGCTTCCTCAGTTCTTAGCTTTGCAGTAGGCTGTTCCTGGCTCTGCAGTGCCTGTTGTACCTGTCCCCGCATTCTCACTGACGAAATGACCCTAAGCATCACATGCGTTGACTTTTATTTAAAAGGCAAATGGATCAAAATTTGAGGAGAGAGCTGTGAAGAGACACACACAGCCTAGCAGTGAGAACTCCTGCCTCATGAACTGCTCCCCCTTCTCTCGGGCTCTTGCGTGTAGGGCAGAAGGTGCTGGTGGCAGAGTGTGTAAAGCCCTGCACCCTTTTCATATGCTTTCCTTCCTGGACTCCTTTTTCTGCAAAGGAAGCTGCTCCAGGTGGGCCCTCACAGTTGTCTCTCTTATTCTTTGCCTGACTCTGCTCTGGGTGCTGAATATGCTGCTTGCTACTTCAACATAAATAAAACTCTAAATGTTATTTCCTCCAGCTTCTCCAATTCTCCCTTTCTACAGACCTAGCCCGCTGTGGGCCACTGTTTCTGGTAATTTTTATAATATCCACTGGCCAATTATTTATGACTTGCTTTGCCTAAAACTCGCACTCACCTTTGAAAGGGAGCAGAGTTTGCCCGGTAACTAATTCACACCACATGCTGTGGAGGCGAGGACATTTTCAGTGTAGACGCTGCAGATGATATTATGGTATCTTCACAGTGAAGGCATTTCCAAACTCCAGCAAAAAATCCCAACACCAGACACACCCAGGTAAGCACTCTTACCAGATTCTTTCCATTCTTACCATACAGCTTTAGAGTTAGTTTTCTCTTGTAAGTTTTACCGTGCACGTAACCTATCATTTTGCTTCCTATCTACCTTTGTGAAGTCGACTTAATTATATTTGAAAAGAATAGCTCTATGTCTGACTCCTATAGCACAGGCATGCATTTTCCCAAGAGTAGGCGGTCTTAAACTACATATTCTCTCAGAGGTGCAAAAGCATTTCTCCCAGGGAAGAGCAACATCTCATTAAAGTAAGAGAGATATTTAGTGGTTGAAGTCTAGCACATCTGCTGTAATTCCATCTGCAGTTTTACTTTCAGAGGCTATTCAAGCTGTGCTTTCTGGTAACAATGGTGATAGCTATGTCCTGCAAAACTGTAGTTCTCCTTTTTCTGATGCACTGCAAATTATTAAATCTATATTATAGATAAAAATGTTTAAGAAAATGTATTTACAAGAAAACCAATGTGAGAATTAAAAGTCCCCTGAGAAAAGCTCAAATTGTGACTCAGTAGTGAAACTGAAATTTTATAAACAAACACATATTCACGTGCACACATACCTGAGGATATACACATATTTATCTACCTGCCACAGGGTTAAGGAAATCAGGGAGAAGATGGGAAAAGATGGCTTCTAGGTTTGCTCAGATTAGAGTGCAATTTAGCTCAACACTTACTGGTGTCTATTAAGGCCCTGTCATTGAGGCCCCGGGCCTGCACTGTGGAATGTGAAACCCACTCTTCCAGTGGCTGGTCCCACACCACAAGGCATCGAGCATCTACCTACAGACAGTCAATAGAGCTCTTCAGCCCTTAGCTCTGGTCTCTCTGCTTCTCACACATCGGCCAGGGGCTATGTGGAAACCACTACAAAGACTTTACACAAGCTGCATTTTTTGTAAGGAAAACAGTAAAACCATTTTCCATGTTATTTTCTTAGAACAACTTTAGCTCCCGACTCCTGGATTGCCATTGATTTGCCAGTGTCGACCTCCTCCTGGCTCCCAGCCTACAGCACTCTGCGAGTCTTTCCTTGTCTCCAGCACACAGGTCCCTGCCTCCTCCTTGTGCCAGGATAAGCACTGGGTTAGAGACCCAACAGTGGATGGTAGGGTGGTACAGTTAATCTAGCATTCAGATACTCCCTCATCTTGATTTTACCACTGAGCAATAGGGAAAATTTCACCAAAACAGCCTCAGAATCAAATTAGTACTTGTGTTAGAGTTCACCAAACAAACAGCACCAAGAGAAGATTAATGATAAAGAACTGGCTCCTGCAGTCGCAGGGGCCGAGAAGGCCCCAGTCTGCAGCTGCCAGCTGGGGCCCAGAGGATGCTGGGTAGTCTCAGTCCTACTCTGAAGGCCTGAGGACCAGTGTCACCAATGGAGTTCTCGTCCAGGATGGAGGACTGGAGGCCAGGGAAGAGCAAGGCCTCTGTTCAAGTCCAACAGCAGGAAGAGCCTGATGTATCAGTTCAGAGCAGGCTTGGGCTTTTTACTCTGTTCAGGCTTTCAACTCCCGGGATGAGGCCTGTCACTTTAGGAAGCATCTTCTTTATCCAGTCTACTAGTTTATGTTAATCTCATCAAAAGCATCTCACAGAAACACCCAGATGAATGTCTGAGCAAATATCCAGGCACCTTGTGTCCCAGTCAGCTTGACACAAATACAATCAACCACTGCCTGACTTTTTTTTGGTACTGGGAATTGAACTCAAGACATTTCACTTACTGGGCAGGTGCAGTGCCACTGAGCTACATCCCTGGCCCTGCCTGACTCTTGAGAGTCAGTAAAACTGTAGGAATGAAGCAGTCCAAGTACAGAGCAAAAAGCAGTGCTAGAGATTTAGCATGTAAGAACCAACACCTGATTTAATTTGATCTACAAAAACCGGAATTTTGCCCTTTCTTTTCCTATGTTCTTAGAAGCATTTTATTATACCTGTATATAACAGAGGTGAAACTGAATGTGTACCTAGGTGAACAGCATGCTTTGGGATGCTCAGCAGTAGTTTTATACACAAGGACTGTGTGTCAGATCTGCAGAGGGATGCGCTGCTTGTGAACACACCAGAGGAAGCAGTGTGAGCTCCCTGAGTGTGTGGACACACCCAGGGCGGGGCTGAGGTGTGTGAGCGGGGGCTGCACTGACTGGTTCGAAGCTCAGTTCTGCCCCTTCCCACTGCATGTCGTGGGGCAGCCACCACCCTGTCACAGCCCTGGGACTCAGGATCCTCCTCTGTAAGATATGGGTAAGAGCAGAGCAGTGACAACAAAGTGGTAAAACAGATGCAAATACTTAGCAAGTTCTCTGTAGCTTTTTGTTAAGTTTATTATTTCAAACTTTTATGTTAATGTCCTCTTTTATTCCTCCAAGTACTTTACCATTTGATTTTTCACTAGAGATTGGGTTTAGGGTAAATTTTATGATAGACTTTTCAAAAGAACAGATAATAAAGGCCACTTGTTCCCTTGTTTCTGTCTATCCCTGCAGTCCCCTGTGAGCTCAAAACAGTGGAGACTTCTGTCTTATTTTACTGCAGCTATAACAACATTCAACAGAAGAACACGCCCAGAAATTGCAGCAAAAAGTCATTTTTTTATGTGACAGGTGCATGTGTGTATATTCGTGTATACATGTTTGTGTACAAACACACAACATCTACTCCAAGACAGTGATTGTGCAGAGTATGGAGGCACAGTAGATAACACGCTTATATAACATACAATTCTGTAAAAGACACATTAAATCCATATCCATATACACTAATAAATAACAATGAACTCTGATATATTCTCATCATATTTATAGTCTGTTATGGGAAGCCACCTAGACTTGAATTTATTAATATGTTAATTGTATTATAGTACATGTCATGAAGAGGCCATGAAAGAAGGGAAAATTAACACCAATGGAAGTTTTGTTTTATCAACATATGACACTGGGGATGTGGGACAATGTTATTATCCTTTCTTATATCTAAGCATCAATTAAATTTTACTTTTTAATTAAAATGTCTTCACTGCATTCATCTCTTCTGACATTACCTTAGTTGTTCACTTGCTATTTCTCCACAACTAAGCAGAATGTCAGCACAGGAGAGTCTATCATCATTAGCCAAATGGTTCCAGTGCAATCTCTGTCTGCTCAATGACAGTGACATAAATTTGTCTGAGAATTAAATATTCTATTGGCTTAATAGAAGACAGACTGAAATAAAACATAGCAAACATATTCATTTCCTCTCCGGAGGGATGCTACAGTTCAACCTAGTCAAGAAAAAATTGATGAATATTGTTACTTCTATTTACTTTAGGGGTCATATCCTAAATAGGAAAGAAGAAATTATGGAATATTCATGTGTCACATAGAATACATGTTAAAATAATTCACTTACAAAGTGAATGAAATATTAAATATGCTTTCCAGAAAATATAAAGCAATGATAATAAGAAAAATGTTGCTAAAGATTCATAATTTCTAAAGATCTTTCATACACACATGCACACATATATATTGAACCTTACAACAATCTGATATTTTGTGAGATAATTCTCAGATAGGAATAAAATACAGGGATTTTGTGCTCCTTGCTGCATCCCTCTTTAATAATCCCTATCACATCAGGTACAGAATGAGTGCTTGGAAAATATTTGGGAGGATCTCAGTAATATAATGAAGGAGCTGACATTCTGTTCAGGGCCACTGAATGGATGTGAAATTGTAAAGTCAAAGAGAGAACAAGGGAGAAAACCAGAGATGAGAACCTGGCTCACTCACTCTGGGAATGTGGCCCTTTTGTCCTGATGCAAAGCCCATTTCTTTTCTCTTTTACTCTTACCCATCATGCTAAAATTGGGCAGAATCATTCTGATCTTTAAAGAACCCATGAGGTGAGAGCATAACATCAGTACGTTCTTAACATTTTGCCTGATAGCTTTGGGAGACCATATGACTGCTTCATAGCTCACTATCTAACTTCAAGTCTCAGTTTCCCCAAATGCCAACAAAGTAGAGAATTCTCAGTGGCTTGTGGAGAGCGTGGAATGTGCTGGAAGCTCCTCACCCAGCCCACCATGCATGGAGCCCCTCCGCAGATCTGCAGCTCTAACCCTCCTTGCTCCTACCTTGCAACCGAGCACAGGGGCTTGTTTAGCAACTCAGCCGAGTGCCGCAGTAGTGAAGCTGGCTGTGCCCATAACTGGCATCCTCTCCTTTAATACAAGATTGATAGGTGCAATGTAAGTCCACACAGTTACCCAGTCTGGTAATAGAGAGTTCTCATTAAGAAAATGGACTAATTGGCTTACTGATGTTCTACCCAGAGCCAGATTTGAATAAGTGGACCCGGCAGTGCCAAGAAAAGAAAATTAAACACTAATAAAGGGAGAAATGTGCTTGCTCAGGCCATGGTCTCAGCCGCAGGCTCAAAGCAAGGATCTCGGTTTCAGCTTTGTCAGTGTGAGTGGACATTATTGGATGCCAGACACCTCACGTTCTCTCCCAGCCACAGGCAGGATGCTGTCTGCTCCCAGGAAGATGCTCCAAGGAATTCTGAACATGCATCAGGAAATGTGTGTGAGCAGTGGAATGTTCCTGCATGCCTGTTTCCAAGACATGCAGGGGACAAACTAGAGCCACATTTTCATCAGAACTCTCCCTGAAGCAGAGCTCATGCACTGTTCGAACTTTATCTACTCTCTTCCCTCTACCAGAATTGCTGTTCTGTGTTTCTAGTGTTTGGAAACACTTATTTTACAGCGACTTTAAGGAGCAATACATGAACATGCAGATACAAATGTGCATCTGCCCACTGTTAAGCCCACATCGCAGTCTCTGTCTTACCTGGCTGACCAGTCAGTAATCTGACAGGGCCGGCCCCTCTCTGCTTCCAGCTCAATGTCCCTGTCCTCTTACCTCAAAGACCACTCCTTCTTGGCCTTTTCTGCAAACACCCCTGTGACCTCAGCTTCCAGACTTTGCACATCTAGTTAGTTGGCTTTGGAAATTGTAGTCTGTCTGAAGCTAAGAGCACTGCATTTCTCAACAAACTGGCTCTTCATACGGCCTTCTTTGCCTCCATCAAGGGCAATTCATCCCTTCCTTTCCCCTTCTACCAACATCCTTGGGGACATCAGAAACTTCTCGCCTTCTTCTATACTGCAAAGCCAAAAATTTCCCTTACTGGCATTTTAAAGACCTGAATCCTGTCTGGCTGCTGTTGCAGCTGCTGCTGTTTTCTCACCCATGGTCTGGATACGGAGTGGCTTGGATTCAGGGTGTGCTCCTCCTGCCCCCATCCCACCCATGCTGTTGTTACTATGGCTCCAGTGAAACCAGAGCGTGCATGCCCCTCCCAGAATTCTCAGTGTCTCTCTTTCTCTCACATCCCAAGTCCTCACCGCTGCCTGTAAGCCTCTGCAGATCTGGCCTTAGTTACCTCTCTGATCCCATTAATTCCTGTTCTCCTCTCTCTCTTTTTCTTGGCCCACTTGCTCTGTTTTGAACACATACACATTCCACCTCAGGGCCTTTGCTACACTGTTTTTTTTTTTTTTCTTTCTTTCTTTCTTGAAGTGTCTTCCCCCAGATACATGCATAGGTTTCTCCTTCAGTGACTTTGGGGTGAGGACCTCCCTGATTACTCACTGCAAAATTCCTTTCCATTTTCACGTTTTCCACACACCATTCTACGTAAGGCATGATTTCTGTTTTTTCCTGGTATTATCCACTAATGTCTATCACATACATTATACCCCTTGTTTATGCTCATTTTCTCAATGGAGCAGGACTTTTGGCCTTTGTCTGTTCTGAATTGCCAATGTTTAGAAACATTCATTGGTATTTAATAGGTACTCAATGAATACTTGTTGAATTGATGAATAAATTGATCTATTAAAATAAAATTAAGGAGACTATTAATTTGCAGGCTTAAGAATGGATTCATTTGTTCAAAATGAGTCCAAATGTTAGCCTTTACTGATATTATCTATTTGCTTTTTATACTATATTTTCTAGAGGCAAAATAAGCTAATCATAATTTTACCTCTCTGGTATCCATATGTATCACAAGGGAAGTATTGCTGCATGAGGAGAAATGAAGAAATCACACTGCTCAGGCTCAGCGCTGGATATTTGATGAATATCACTTTCTTTTTTTAAATATACAGGTCTATGTTCTTTTTCCATTTGCAATCAGAGCCTGGAGATACCTTTATATGAATTTAAAGTAGGAGCCACAGAATGATATTAGTAGAAAAGTACATATTCAGTCTACACTGGATTACATTAAATGCCCTTTTCTATTCTCAAGAATCAAGGATGACAGAAACTCAAACTCAATTAATAAAGATTTCAAACAACCATGTTTTTCCCAAGGGAATTTCAATAACTTGGCTTTGCACATTTTTCTTCTGAAAGGAGATTGCTAGTTTTCTATTTACCACTGGTGATTAATCTGGGACCCTGAAATTGCGTTCCCTTTTGACCAGGAGGCACATAGATGACAGCTTTAGACCATTCAGTTCTACAAGCTAACTGCTTAGAGGAAACCAGAAAAAACAAAAAACAAAAAAACTCAAGTTTAGAATGTTTCTGAGAAATCACAAGTAATAAGAATGACAAAAGCCATGGGGTTCCAAAATGCTTCAAAGACCACTGGGTTGCCATATGCAGACCATTGAGTGTCACTCAGTGAGGAACCAGAGACTGTTGGCAATGGGAGCAGATATGTCCAAGACGATGAATAATCACAGTGGTTCCTCGGTTCATGAACATAACTCTTTCCACAATTCTGGCTGCAAACTGAATTGGATGAGAACCAAATCAAGTTCAATAGTTAGGTTCCATGTTGGCATTATGGGGTGATTTGATTCAGTTCTTGTCCAATGTAATTTGTGACCAGAATTGTGGAAAGAATTAAATTCGTGAACCGAGGTACTGCTATACCTGTTTAGAATGAGACAGTGACTCAACCTTGACATATGTTTTAGTGGTGTATTAATGGGTGGCATCAGAAAAGAGCTGTAAGAACATGTGCATTATTTCCTGCCATTACTTTCATGAATTGCGTTCTTACCTGTGGGCATTTAATTAATTCTAATGTAATGAGCATGGAAGTAATTTCTATTGAACCAGTGGGTGATCAAAATTACACAGTTGCCTGTCTTTATCCCCCACAGTTGCATTCCCAGCAGGGATGGCATCTGACACAGCGAACCTCAGAGGAGAGACATAAATCCTTCTGAAATATACATTCGCTGTGGCTGAATTTGCCACCCTAAACTGAACACTAAAGGCCTACTCTGGAGCTAAAGAATATTTCTCCAAGAGTGAGGATAAATGGCATCCAAGTGAATATTATAAGATAAATCCCATTTTGGAATGAAATTATGAACTATTCTCAAAGGCTAAGTTATCCTTCCTCTGCCTGGGATAATGAGTTGCAGCTTCTCAGGGTTCGGCTGAGACGAACACCAACTCTGTCGATAGTCACTATTCTTAAAATAATTTTAAACAATAAATTCATTAAAAATACTGATAATATAGCTGGGAGAAATTATGCAATAAAGGAATAAACAGATTTTGGGATAAGAAAGATAAAAGGTATCTGTTTCATGGAAAATGTGTATATTTCCTTTTTATTACAGATAGCATTTTTATGTAAAAACAATAAATAAAACCTGAATCATGGACATAATACACTGTGCCTGTTCCAGAAAGTGAAAACATGAGCCATGTGTCTACTATATTTGGATCACAGAACCTTTGATTTCTGGACCCAGGCTAATTTGGCTTATGGAGATGGACATCACTAACACAGGTTGAGTTGGAGAAGTGCTGTGGGTCCATGCAAACATCTGACTCCTCTTGCTTTCTACCAGTGGTGCCTGAATCCACATTCGGCCCCAAATGACTGCCATATGGTGGGGGTCACCTGTGTGCTGTCTCCAGCTTGGTTGTACTGCTTCCTCCTGCGTGGAAGCAGAGTATGGACAATAGCCTGGGAACCCTTTTTTGGGATCCTGCTTTGGGTGGAGGCACAGCAGAGTGGACAGAAGCCATTAGTTGCTCTAGACACCACAGGAAGCCGTGCATCATTTATTATCTATTAACACACTGAGAAAACAGCAGCTGTGACTTCCATGAATAGTTCTTAATACGGTCTTGCTTGACTCTACTAAATCAAACTAACATGATTTCAGGAAGAAAGAGGTTATTTTCCACCATCTCTGTCACATTCTGCGGTCAGTGGTCATAAGAAATGCCTTTCCTAATGGCCTCGCTACTCAACACAGCCCAAGGACAGTTTTCATAATCAGTATCTAGACAATAACAAAAGTCACTCTTCCAGTTTCTCTGGTTTGGTTTCACCTGTGTCGTATATGTTGTAGTCAGCATATAAATTGTGAGAAAAATGTGTAAAGAAAGAATTAGAAATCAAGTGTTTTTCATAGTAAACGATGTAGGCAAAAATACTGAAAATGCCTGGATTTTTAAATACCTGCCATTGTGGTGTGTATGAGCTCATAAACATTTCTTAGCAGATGTTTCCCTAAAATCCTGTAATAAATATTATTTTAAACAGAGATATGACCCTTTCTAGGTTACTATTGTAAACAAGGTAAATAACACATAGTCTATGAAAAAAAAAAAGAAAAAACAATAACCAGATTAGGTTGTTTTGGCCCAAGACTCAAAGCTCTCTGTGTGGAGCCTTCTCCCCCAACCTCACGTGTGTCTTCACTCTCAAGGCACTGTTTGCACTTCCCTAGTCCATATTCCTATTAAAATCCTGCTCAACACTCCTCTTCTGCAGCACACAAGTGCCACATGATTTCAATTGTTCCAATTTGACCCTGCCTTCCATTTCAGGCTGTTTTGAAATTTATCTGGAGATTCTGGACATTTTAATGTTTATCTATTCCATCATGTATCAGGACACTATCTGTCACTCCATTTGTCACGAGCAAGTTCAGCACCAAGGAGACCCCTGGCCCAGGCCCTTTGCTCATTGAGCACGGGAGCTGCTGCCAAGAGCCTGGAGCCTTAGCATTCACGGTTTAGGGAGAAAGGTTATTGTGTGTTCTTTGTATACATAGAAATACCCTTTTCTATGGAATGCGAACGGGATTATGGTCAGAAATAGAATCCACATGCTTCCCTAAAAAACTACAACTGTTTTTTCTTTCTGTTCAAGTCTGCTGACTTCCACTGAAATGACTCTATGTGGCTCCATTAGATATTGTGTCATGTAAATGTAATATGCTCCACGCTAAGATAAAATATCAACTTACTTCCTGCATAATTGTGCTTTGCGGGAAAATGTACTATATATATATCTTATCTTACCGTAAGTCACTTTTTCTTTTTTGGTACTGGGGATTGAACTCTGGTCCTTGTGCTTGCGCAACAGGCGGTGAAACCACTGAGCTAAATCCCTGGCCCCCTAGTCACTTTTAAGAAGCCAATATAGACCGAAATGTCTAAAATCACAATGTAAATACATTTATTGACTTAATATTAATGTCTTCTTATTCATGCAGGGATAGGTTTTTCTCTTTAACTTCTTAACGCTAATACGTACAATGACATATTTTTTGTATATTTTAAGATCATATAGATTTGTAGATATATTTTGTATCTTATCAAGTACTGAAAATAAATGAAATAAAATATGTTAGTTGTATTCAATTTTAAGTTAAACTGAGGTATTCAAAAGTGTTTAAGAATCATTAAATGGAAAGTAGGTGGGCTTACATGAGAAATCACCTCTGTCAGGAGCTCTGTCAAGCTCTGTCAAGTTTTCCACCTTAAGAAAATAGCATTATCTTTGGAATTTAATTTCCTGATCTGTAAAATAGAGGTAAAAATGCCTATTCACACAGATTGGTATAAAGATCTAATGTGAAAGTGCTTATCATAAATAATAATACGTATATATAAAGCAAAAATATATGCCTATGCAAAACATATTTATGTATATCTAAATAATATTCATACATAAAGTGTATGTGTGTGTATGTGTGTGTACCTTGAACATGTATATTGAGGGAAGAGGGTATAATCATAGAGACGAATGACACAAAAAAAGGGTGTGGATGAATGATGGTGAGATTGAAGGTAGATACGACTAACAAAAAATCAAAAGAAAATAAGGTGAATATAATATCATTTTTATGAATCTTCTTTAAATTTAATGCTTTCCTGTCAATTATATCAAATCCTAATAATATCCTGTAAAGAATTATTTTTCCTAAAGATGCAAATTTGGTTTTCAATGAAGCTAGGCTGAAAATCCAGAAGTGTCTGAGTGCAAAGCTCTATGCAAGAGGACAAAGAAAATTTGACAAGGAAAAAAGGAGTCGACAGAGCACATGTAGAGCTTCCAAGTAAAGGTATCAAAACTGGGTCTGAGGACCAGGGTATAGAATAATTCTGTAACAGCCACCACGGTGCCTTTAATGGGATTTTAGAAGACACTGCTAGGCAGCTCCTGCGGCATAACGGAGACATGAATTTGTAATATACCCACCAAGGGCAGTTATATAACTTGCTCCAGTTCCTCTGGTCCTAACAGAACATCAGTACTGAGCACAAACCAGAATTCTAACACACATTGTAGTCCGGCCTATTAAAAATGCATGCTAAAGACAGCAGTTGGGCTGTTTGTCCATGAATTCCCAAAAACCAAACCTTTAAAAAATAAAGAATATAGACAGTATGACCACTTATTTTATTTACAATATGAAACCTGGTTAAGAGAGCAAGAGCAAACAGACCCTTAAGTTGAACACTTGCTTCTGAGCCTTCAAGGACTGAAGGGAGACTGAGCCCAGGAGAGGGGAGGGCAGCCCGATATTCACCGGGGCTTACAAATGGATGAGAACTCACTGGGTCAACACATGTGCTGTCCACACTCCATGTGTAACACCATCATGCACTGTATGGGATGGCGGGTACGGCCCTGAACACAAAGCACAGGCAAGCAATGCTGAGGATGGGAGAAAGGAAGGGCCAGGACGAGGGAGTGCTCAACAGGCCCAACTTCCGGGCAATAGGTCTGGGTACCAGTTAGTCAATTATCACTTTATATTAGGGTTATGGGAGTCCTTCAGTGTCTGCTTCACCCCCAGGCTTCAGCCCTTGACCATCTGGAAAAGATCAGTAAGATGCTGGGGGCAACAACCTCCCCCTTCCCTGGGACAAAGACAAATGCAAGGTACCTCAAGGACAGTGCAAGTCTCAAGAATCCCTTATAGATGTGAGCAACAGAAAAGCCCCAGCCAGGAGGTCTCTCGAAAGCCAGCTAGTGAAAGGATACAGAAAATGGCTTTTCCTATGTTTTAAATTTTCTTGAAGAATCTTTACCATTAATATCAATACTCACATTGTTACAGGAGTAGAAGAAAAAGATATTTTCTGAATATTGTTTCCCAGAGAAGTCAGTACAGAGGAGGATGTAGCTTCCTTCTGTATTTACACATGGATGCTCTCTTTCTGTGCAGCATTTTAAACCAAGGTGAGATGGTGGGGTGACATACTTAAGACAAATCAAGGACATAGCACTCATATTATTTGCTTAAAACACATAAAGAATGGATGTTCTATGCTTTATCTTAAATCTCTTTGTACCTTTTAATCCTGAGCCAATTTCTAATTTCTTTACAGTTCTAATTTCTTTACAGTTTTAATTTAAAAAATAAATTTTTGCTGCCTGCCTCGCAAGTGCAAAGACCCGAGTTTGATCCCCAGTACCAAAATAAATAAATAAATAAAATTATAAAGAGACAACTTAATCATCAGTGTTGCTATTTGAAATTGCCTGGGCTTTCCTCAATAATTCTATTAACCAAATTGTGCTATGCTCAGCTGTATATTTAAATTTCGCTCTTTGTCCATCTATATTGGTTCTCAGAGAGGACATTGTGAGAAAATGAAAAGTGAGTACACACTTGAAAGCTTCTATAGATTCTAGGAATATATGGTATCATTTGGTCATAATAGCAAATCCATGAAGGAAGTATGAGTGGTATTTAGAAACTATGTCAAACATGAAAGGTATTACCATGAACAGGCTCTGCTCACAAACTACAAATAAATTATTAAGTTCTCAAAGGTAAGTGATACAAAGCATGGCTCATACTATCTGCGGGTGCCACTTGGTTTATGAACACTTGATAAAGTTTTTTTCTGTATTTTTCAAAAACTGCAACTGTGTCTTTCTTTCCACTCACTTTATTATGACCCGACTCACTGAATTATAATGTGAGGCCCTAAGATGAACAATGCTTCACTAGTGGGAGCTTAGGAAGAATTGAAGAAATCACTAAGTCAGGGGCAAAATGGGCTTGAGACTAAAAACAAATACTTCCTCAGCAAAAATGGTGTGGTCCACTGGTGGATTGCAAACTTCAAACTTGAAAGAGATCTACTTCTTTCAGCACTTCTGAAAGAATGGTTCACAGAAAATTTGAATGCATACATGAAAATCTTTGATTTTCAGGTGTGCTTAGAACATTAAAACTATGTTAATATAAATACCACTAAAGAAACAATAAAGTATTTAGCAGCATAATGAGGTTTCACAGTTTTTCTCTTTTAGATTTATATATACTCTTAAAAAGACATTATTTCCATAACTTAGAACAGCTAGTACAACAGGTGTTTATCTGGAATACCTTCATGAAGAAGATAGGACTTTTAAATTAATTAAATTAAATTAAATTAATTTATTTATTTTTGTACCGGGGATCAAAGTCGGGTCCTTGTGCTTGCGAGGAAGGCAGCAGAACTACTGAGCTAAATCCCCGGCCCTTTTAGATTTATTTTAAAGAAAATTACTAGTTAGGAGAATGATTTGTGTGGTAGGTAGGTCAACAAGAAACTCTTCTACGAGTGTTGCGAACTAGTATGCTTTCATTTTTCAATCATACATTTTCAAAAAGGCCTTTCATAGCTTGCAAAATTACTATGCCTACAATTACCAGCCATTAAAATGCATTTACAGATCCGCTGACCCTTGCAGCAGGCACGGTCACTTTCTCACCGGCAGCAGGAACCTCACAGATGGACATCTAGCTACTCTACAACTCCAACGTCTACAATAAACATTCTGGAAAAATGTAACAGCTCAGGTTGGAGTTTATGAAATCACTTAACAAATTTTGCAGAATAAAGTCTGTGTAGAGCTTGGTAAAGTCAGGATGAAGATCTTGTGAACAGTGAACAATCACCTAGAGACAGTGACAGCCATTAGCTCATGTCGGTGCTGTGACTACAGCAGGAGAAGTGTAAATACCCAGAGGATGCAGGAGAAAAATTATTTCCTATGTCCACCCATCTTCATCTCCTACCCTCCTGTTTTCTTTCATATCCACCATCACCACTGTGTAGTATTGTGTTTATGGCATTCACGGTTTACATGGGGCCAGATTCGTCTATCTTTACTAGTGGGCAAGAAGTGGAGGAAGCACTCTTTGAAAATCAGGGTTTATCTTAGAAAGTAAGAGAAAACTTATTGGCTGCTGAGATTTCTAGGGAAAATTTTTAGTCCACCAGTGGCTAAAATTTAGGGTTTAAAGAGTTGGGGACCATGATCTACTGAATGACTGTGTTATGGGAAAAGGTTCAAGGCTGGGTAGACTCACTGACTTATCTGTGAGAGATGCCACATTACAAGAGGAAAATTACTGAAATGAAAGTGCTTATAAGATGAACTTTAACAACTAAACATTAGCACATAGGAGAATCACTGTGTAACATCATCCCGGGAATAAAAACAATGCTCACTTCTGACTTGAAGGACATAAACTAGAAATTAGTACTTAAATAATTTTATCACAACATTGTATGTTTGATTGTGTATTCATTTTAAATATGAAGAAAATATATACTATTGTAATTTCAGAGAGTGGCTAATATCCATAGTCTCTTGATTACTAGTTTGCTATTTCTTGTAAATGCAGAGTTTCATTGTCTTTTCACTGTCTAAAAATTACAAGTACCAGTGGTTTTGGAAGTCGTATATTAGATCAACTTAACCAGATAATCAAAGTAAATGTTCAAGTAACCCAAAGTTGCTAATAGCATTTCAATGTCGTGTATTAACGGCTTAACAGCAATATAATTGTATCTGTTCTGAGACTCCAAAGATAAATTCTGACAAAGTCACCAGCATAATCATTGATCTACTATACTTTCTGAAGACCCATTAGCAGTATAATTCACTTTGTTGAGAAAAATGTGCATACTTTTCTTACCAACAGAAAATAATAATTGCTTTTCTAAAATTGATTATGGGAACATAAGTGTGTTTACTTACTGAGATATTCTCCTTCTAAAATATTCTCTTCATTACATTCTTACAAAACTCATACCCACCACAGTGTTCTGAAATTTGGGGTTTCAACACAAATAATAAGGAATTGAGATTTTGCATGGAGAAAAAGGAATAACATAAGGGAAATAAATTTAAGCAACATAAATTAACTATTTATTGGGTAGACTTTTTTGAATGATTATCAAAATGCATTCCTCTAACCTAGTAATTATTGATGTTTTCATGTGCCTACTGATGTCTTATCTAGACTCTTAAAAAAAGGGGTAAAGGAAGTAGGCATATTGCTTTCTTCCTATCACTTTTTCAATACCAAACAGGTGTTTCAGAAACCAGAAATACCAGGTAAATTTCAAACATGGATGTTTAGGGGTGGAAGTCAGAGCTGGACTATGGCAATAATAGAACAAATTGATTAATTAGCAAAATGTCTTTTAACACAATGGACAACCCAGGACCAATGGACCCTATGAACTAGTTGTGCAATAGTATTATTGAACAAAAAAGAGAAACATGTGCACACACACATACTTCATAAAGAGTTTTTGAGGTATAGTAAGAGAAAACTTACTGAAAAGTCTTCAAAGATTTTCTTGAGTTCTTCATGCCCGTACTTTTTAGCAATGTGAGCTGGATCTGCTCCACTTGTATTTTTCATCTTTGATGCCCAGTTCGCTCCTGAACATTGAAGCAGATGAAGAGCCAGGTTCTTTAAGCCAAACTTTGCAGCACAGTGGAGGAGAGTTGGGAGTTCGTTGATATGCATATCTGAAAGCATAGGAAATAATAGGATTTAATATGCTTTTATTATACCTGCATTTCCATAAAAAGTCAAGCAGAATCTAGACCTAAAATAATCACCACCAAGCAGAGCAGACTTTAGTATATATTTGCATATAAGAAACCTTCAGTGGTTTTAGCAATGTGGAATCTTTTCCCTGTACTTTTCATCTTAAAATAAATATAAACTGGGCCAGGGATTTAGCTCAGTGGTTCCGCCGCCTGCCTCTCAAGCACAAGGACCCAAGTTCGATCCCCGTTACCAATATATATATATATATAAACCACTATTCTCATTAATAACCATCTTATTTATGGGGTAAGTTTGATTTAGAAAGCCACACCAGCCTCTTAAATATATAGCAAAATAAAAACATTATGCTGTAATTATGCCTTTTGAGTGGATCACCATATTAGCTGAACTAAGTATAAAAATCCTACAGATTCATCTACAAAACCATTTTGTGTTTTTTATTGCCATGCCTAGTTTGGTTCCTTCTGAATTTTACATGAAGATGAAATTTTTGAAGGGGTTATAGTAGATTTCAACATGAAATCTCTCTTTCAAAAACACAGGTGAGCACTTTTATTTTTATTTTTTTTGTATTAAATTCTTTTATTGGTACATTGTAGGTATACAACACAATTACATTTCTCATTGGGAATTGTACCTTTACATAATGCATCTTGGTTCTTATTTTTTCCCCATTCCTAGCCCTCCTTCACGCCCTCCACCCTTCCCTATTTACAAAGACTTTATTTCCATTTTTTCCATTTCTCATCATGTTTCCTTTCCCTTCTTTCCTTTCCCCTGCCCCTCCCACTACCCCTACCCCTTTGGACCTTTTCTTCCTATTTTACATTATCGATTATTCATTCTAATCATTGGTACATTTTAGGTATACAATATAATGACATTCATCCTTGGAAATTTGCACCTTTACATAGTCTCTCTTGGTTCTTATTATTCACCCTTGCCCAGCCCTCCCTTCAACCCCTCCAGTCCTCCCTATTTACAAAGATTTTGTTCCTATTTTTCCATTCTCCTATTAATCCCATTCCCTTCTATCCTTTCCCCTAGCCCTCCCACTTCCTTCCCCTTTGCCCCTTTTCTTCCTATTTCACATTACCTATTATACATTTAGTCCTTATTTACACTTTCAGTTTCTCACACCAGAGAAACTATTCGGTATTTATTCATGTGTGTCCTATTTATTTCACTTAAGAGTATCTCCTCAATGTGCATCCATTGAGCTATAAATGTCTCTAATTTCTCATTTTTTATGGCCAAGTAGTACTCCATTTTATTTAAAAACCACATTTTCTTTATCCAGTCTCCAGTTGATGGGCATTTGGGATGTTTCCATGTTTTAGCTATTACAAACTGCGCTGCTATGAACATGGGCGCACATATATCACTGTGGTATGATTCTTTTAATTCTTTGGGGAAGATCCCCAGCAGTGGAATAGCAGGGTCAAATGGGACTTCCAGTCCTAGTTCTTTGAGGTATCTCCATACTGATTTCCACAGTGGTTGCACCAGTCGACACTCCCACCAGCAATGGAGAAGGGTTCCTCTTTCCCCACAGCCCTGCCAGCATTTGTTATTGGTTGATTTCATGAGAGCAGCCATTCTTTCTAGAGTGAGGTGGAACCTCAGCATTGTTTTCATTTGTAACTTCAGTACAGAAATTTGTATCAGTATTTTAGAACTTTAATATCAATGTTTTAGACTTTGAACTTCATAATTACCTATAACTATAAGTTGGAAGACATATATTAAGCGCCAAACCATAAGATGAAGGTAAACTGCTACCTCAGTATCAAAAAAAGCACACACTGATGAGTGATGGTTAATTATTCTACACTTTCTCATCTAGCTGTAAAAATAAGATAGAAACTATACACGAACTCAATAGCTGTGGTATTATTAGAGGCAAGAATGTGAGGACTCACAGCAAGAGAAACAAAAGCATCAAAGCAAAAAGTCAGTTCTTTTAAACACAATTCTAAAGCAATGGAAAATAGCCACCTTGCAACATTTTTGAAAAACTACTGAATATGCATGGCTTCATTTACTGCTCTGCTATTTTTTTAGACAGAAAAAAAAGGAAAGGCGAAGAAAAAAAAGATAGCATTAAACATTAAGTTTTTAATTAACTTGTGTGTTTCAAGACTGAATTAGTTTAGTTGGTTGATTTTTATGTTTTAACGCAACAAAATAAACAAACACACCTTCAAGACACATTAAGAACTCAGTGTAAGAAAACATTTTACCCTTGAAAGACATGTTAAAACTGGAAGACTGTGGGCAGATTATGGCATATTTCCACAGGAATGTACTTGTCCCTTCTGCGTGGGGTGCAATAGGACAGCAATTATCAAGTCTTTTATGAGGATGGGTGAAAGCTGACACTATTTATGGTTTCTTGCTATATGTTTTGCACTGTACTAAAGGACTGGAGTAAATAATATTCCCACAATAAGGCATACCCCTCCATCTATCCAGACAACTCCAGCAGGAGCTGAGTTGAGTTAATCTGTAGATAAACCGAGTTTGTTTTCTGTGATGTTACTCAGATTCACCTGGGAACTGACCTCAGGGCTTTTGCAGACAGAATCATATGTTTCTCCTCAGGACAGGTTGGGCTCTGAGCCCTCATGAGATCTCCATTGCTCTACAGACTGGTTGCCCACTTTTCTTGGGGTCCCAGGTAGTTCCTTTTGCCTGTCCTCCCTCCAGATTCCTTCCAACCAAAATATCTCAGTTTTTGCCAGACCTCTCCAGCCCACTCAGCTAAGGTAGACATCTTACTGTCATGATAGCATGGAGGAAATTATTCCCTGCAGCTTTCATGCCTCTCTGTATCTAGAACCTGAGTGCTGCTGCTGTTCCTGTGCTGAAAGCATTGGGGACTTTGTCTCCACAAACCTGTTCTCCAGCAGCCACTGGTTGGCTGGCTATCAGGGCAGATCTCTCAGGCTTCCTGCTCTTTCTGCAGCCAATGGCATACCGATGTGTTGAAGAAGACATTCAGTGAGTGGTGCAATCCTGCCCTAGTAACTGGGTTCATTAGGATTCATTGCACACTGGCCTACATGTAGGTATTAAAAGCTGGTTATGTGTTAAGCCTCTTTTTCTACTCATCATAGTGAGCTCTCTCTGTCTTATTCCATTAGGGATGAAAGCAGAGATTCTTCTTTGTCTTGTGAAGGTTCTGCCACTTTCTGGAATTTAGTTCATTTCTGTTTCTTTTGTCATTGGTTTCCTGCTGGGTTCACAAAAGAAACTGACTTGGAAGATCATCAGCAGCCTCCTGTGATGCTGAACATCCTAGCCAGGATCGGAATTTTTAATCCTCTCAGTTCATAAGTTATTTAATCACTTTCTTAAATTTACTACATTTACTTTGGTCTTACTTGTTAGTTTCAAATAATAGATTTAAAAAAATATATATATAAGAACCTTTTAGAGTGCTCTTAATCTGCAGTATATGTCTGCTTCCTTTTCTGGGAATTTTCATTTAATTAATTAAGACATATTGCATTTGTTTTTATTATTAAGGTGTAAATTGACAAAGATATGGGAAATTTGCTTTTTATTCCAGACAACATACATTTTCAGTTTTCAGGGGTTTGTTTCACCAATATTGTCAAATGGCAATTTCAAAAGAAGAGAAGAAAATGTGTGCAGGAAATTTTTCAAAGAAAAGCCGACTTTAGCACTTTCATGAATAAAAATAAACAGATGAGTTGGCGGACAGAAAGGAAACTGTCATATACTTGTTTGCATAGAACTGTCTTTAAACAAGCTGTTCAGGGTAATTCCTGAAAGAGATGGCCACTAATTAGAGTGGAGAATCAAATCAAAGCTTTCAAAAGATTAATCTAGTTTAGAAGAATGATAAAAGGTGAAGATATGCAAGTTCAAAATACAAGAATTAAATAAAAATTTAATAGTAAAATAATAAGAACTAAAAGTACTTGAGCACTGTTCTTACACATTACGATCAGGCATATTAAATATTATGCACTCAGAGTAGAGTGACCTGGAGGCCCCATTAGGACAGTACAAGGAAGCACACAATGAAGAGAGGACTCAGCATCAAGAGATCTGCATTTCCATCCCAGCGCAGCCAGGGAGTCTGTGGCCTTGGGAAGCTTCCCTCACCTCCCTGGATCTCAGTTTCTACACTTAAAAAAAGAGTGGCTGGGATCAGAGTGACAGGATTTCTGGTCTTCCTTTGCACTAGATGCCTGGCCACAGATGGCTTCTGCCAACAGACTCTCTGGGTGGTAGCCAAAGAACAATTAAAGAAGAAGGAAGGTGTTTCTAAAGGTTGAGGAAAAGTAATGATTTCCACTCCTTTCTCAATAGGATTTGGAATCTTATAAAATGTTAGTATTTTCATGGATCTTTAAAATACAGCATTTCTGGGTTTTTGAAATTATCTTTTTCTCTGATAGGGGAACCAATATGGAACGTGTGAAGTGTCCCTCTTTCTGTTCTGTCAAAACAGTGGACACAGAATTCTATTTAGAATTCCAAGCAACAGAAAACCCTGCCAGGGCTATGGTATTTAGAAAACCTCGATAATGTAAATATAATGAACAAGAAACTGACAGTTTATCAAAGCCAGGTGCTGCAGCTCTGTCCCCTCTCCTGTTTCATAAGCGGAGTGTGGAAGTGTATAAGGACCAATGCAGACAACTGCTTGTTGAACTTTTGGGTCTCATTTGTTCTGTGTGATGTGTGCCTGCTGATTCAGATCTTCCCAGACACTTTCCACTCTCAGCCTAATCTGTCACAGTGTTTTTGACTCATCCATTAACCTGTCCCTTGTATTTACATGGACCTGTTCATAATTTGCACTGTTGGCTTCTATTCATACATTTCTCAATATGTGTGCATCTCACCTCAATTTCACTGATCTGATACCAACTTTGGTGATTTTTAAAACTTGTGGGAAGGTATCGACCAAACAAAACAGCCTCACTACATTCAAAAATGAGCTGAATTTTTATATAATCCTCATCAAATAGAGAAGTATCTTCAAATTCTCATAGTGATTTAAAACTTCCTTAGCTACCAACTGTCTAGCCTTTGTAAAGAACTAATATTTTCTCCATGTAAAAACTCAGTATGAATTTGTTGGCCTGTATGACACTGAAGCATGTAAGGCCAAGCTATGGCTTGTATCTAGGTGTTCCCCCAAAGCCTCATGTGGTAATAGAAGGGGAGTTTCAAAGGTGGCTGAATTAGGGCATGTGAATGTGGATTAAAGGTATGATATCAGGATTAAGGGTGTGGATAACAGAAGTCCTGCCCTGGGTATGGGTGGCACCAATCCATAGACTTGGAGCTGGGTAGAATATAAAGGGACAAAAAAGGGGCAGGCTTGCTGCTGCTGCTGCTACTTGCTCCTTCACTGCCTCCTGCCTGCCCTGCCATGGGCTGTTTATCCTCTGGAATGCCCCTCTGCTATGCCACCCTGCCTTGGAGCCAGACAACTATGAACTGAAACTTCTACAAACTATGAGCTGAAATAACCTTTTTCTCCTTTAACTTGTGGGTGCCAGGTTTTTTGTCTCAGCAATGAGAAATTAAGACAGGCCTGGTAAACTTGAATGCCTGGGAAACATTCAATCTACCACTACTGCACCTGGCCCAGATTCCTCCCTCATTGGTGCAGGTATGGCAGAGGCCTGGATGCTTCCCAAGCTCTGCAGGTGAGTGCAGGATGCAGGCATAGTAAAGAACCAAGGTTGAAACCCTGACAAATGGGTCTTGAAGTCTTTACTTGTACAAATGAGAGAGAAAAACAATTCCTTTCTGTCTTGACTCAGCTCTAATTTCATGAATTAAATACAAGTATAGTTCTCAAGAATTTGGTACAAGTTGTGTCATAATGTCATCTTCATACACCTTTGCATGTATTTTCCTTGCCTAGAATTTGCTTCTCATTTCTTCCTCCTCATCAGGTCTCTACCCATCATTTAAGAGCTAGGTACATTTCCACCTTCTTTCTGAAGCATCTCTTGAAAAGTGATATCTCTGTTCTCCACAATTCTATTATCAATACAATCACATCCCAAAAGGTTATCACATTGTTTCTATTATTATATAAACATTATTTTATTTCCTCAATTATATTATAATTGTCTTAGGTCAGGAATTATGCCACACTCCTTTTCTATCCTAATCTAGTATCTAATTTTGTAAAGGAATTATGTATTGTTAAAATATAAATGGGAAACAAAAGTCAATTTTCACTAACCTCACAAGATTACTTATACAAAATGCCCATATCACTAACTTTTCTCACTCAGAGATTGTCGTCTTTGTTAAACTCCTTGCCCCTTGAGTGAATTGACATTGTCAGTGTCTTTGGTTGTTACTCTTTCCTTCTCAATGACCTGCAGCCAGATAGCCTGATGGCAAAACTGGGTCAGACAGTGTGGAAACAGAAAAACACTGCCCTTTGTCCTTAAGATGCCAGCACTAGACTTCTCATCTCATTCAGTGTTATGGCAGTGTTCACATGTGCTGGGCACAAAAATGGATTATAAGCTGTATTCCAATAAACTGTGCAGAGACACAAAGTTTCTAAAATATTCTACTGGCCTTATAACATTTGGAAATATGATTGTTCATATTCATAAGTCACTAAATAATACATAGTTATTGTAGAAAATACAGATTCAGTAAAATAAAAAAGGTATTCCCTGAAATTATAAAGCCCAAAATATAACTACTGGGAACGCTAAGTACATACCTGTTTAGACTACCAATTTATGTGTGTAATATATGCTATGTTTATACTTTTTAAGCAGAAGATAAGATGCTACTGCTACATAATTTACTTTTATTTAATTAAGCATACATTGAAACATCACCTCAGCTGGCAAATAAATTTATCATACAATTAATTACTGATGGCTACATTAATAACTACATTAAAATTTAAATAATCACATATCTTTGAAAGGTGAAGTTGTTTCTATTTTAGGATAATTATAAACAATGATATGGTGAATAATATCCATCAGAAACAAATTCAAGTGTTTCCTTAGAATAAAAATCAAGAAGTATAATTGCCAATTTCTAAATTGTAAACACTTTTTACATCCTGTGGGGGGAAAATTACTAAATTGGTCTTCCTTCAGAAGATTTTACTAGTGTAATCTTGCCTTAGAAGTTAGGAGGTGTCTAAAGCATTTAATCAGCTAGTTATCTTCTTGGCTATAGCATATACTAAAGAACCACATACAGTGGAATATGATATAATAAAAATTGATTCAGTTCAAAAATACTCACATTCATTTTGAGGGCAAATTTCACTTTGAAGAGATTGGAAGTCATAATATGGTATCTCATGTTTGAATATGGATGCAAGAATGCCATCAAGTTCTTCAATATCATTCTGTTTTCAAATGAAAAGGAAATTTTTCATTAGTTCAGTTATTTATATAGAAACTCATCTTAGTACAATATATAAGAATGTATTAGCTAAAGTAAATATCAAGTAATCTTTTGTAATAATGAAAGTGATATTTTTCAAAAATAATGCAAAATTTTGTCTTTGCTTTAAAAAGCTAGTTACTGAGATAATAGAAAAACTAATGTAAGAAATAAAATAATTTGGTTTTAGATGACTAGTTATAACTTTACTTAGATATTTGTAAATCTTGAAATACTATTATAACATGTTAATGATAGCACTGAATTTTTTTAATAATAAATTCTGGTAATTAAATGGAACAATAAAATGATGAGTCTGGTTCTTCAACTTAAGGGTAAGGAATGGGGTGATCTCAATAGCTTCCATTATTCTTGTGACTGAATAGAGGAGAACCTTCATCTTACCCCAGCAGATATAGAGAGCCATATTGATGCTGTCTCCCCAATCTGAGGCACTTGAAAGGACTCATATAGTATCCAGTTGTTTCATCACCAGAGAAATAAGTTGTTACAAGTCATTATTTCAAAATTGTATTGTGTCACAGATACATGTTAAATGTTCAGTACATTTTAAGTGGGAGAATGGGTAAAAAGGAACTAGAGGTAAAATTTATATAGTTTGATAAAAAGTGTAAAATGAAAATATAATAGACTACATATTTGTATATATATGTATATATATGTATATATACATATATATATATAGAGAGAGAGAGAGAGAGCAATCATTAAAAAGATATGTATAGCTGAATGGATGCATATTGAGGCCATACTCTTAAGTGAAATAAATAGGACACACATGTGTAAATACCAAATAGTTTCTCTAGTATGAGAACCTGAAAGTATAAATAAGGATTGAAAGGATTAATAATGAATAAATGATACTTTGAAATAGGAAAAGATCCAAAGGTGTACGGGTGGTGGGAGGGGGAAGGGGAAAGGAAAGAAGGGAAAGGAAAAATTATGAAAAAATAAAAAAAAAATGGAAACAAAGTCTATGTAAATGGGAAGGGTGGAGGGGGTGAAGGGTGCACAAGTAATGGGGAAAAAAATAAAAACCAAGATACATCATGTACAGGTACAAGCACCCAATGATAAATGTAAATGTACTGTATACCTAAAATGTACCAATAAAAGAATTTAAGGAAAAAAGAGATGTATAAATGCACCTGAAGTACACTGATAAATAAAAAAGTTCTTTAAAAAGTTTAAGTGACATAAAAGAAGGTAAGATGTAGACAAATTAATAGAGATAAAATTTTAAAAAGTGACTAAAGCCCTAACGTATCATTGATTACATTAAATATAAAGGGTCTGAGCACACACGTGAAGAGCTAGATAGTAGTGGAGTAGGTTAAGATATATCATGTAAAGACATATTTTCTTTAAGAAACTTACTTCAAAATACCAAAGCATGAAGGTTAAAAGTAAAAGGTTTTTTAAAAAAGATATAACACGGAAGCTTTACAAAGGAAAGCAACAATATCTGTATTAATATGAAAGAGCAAATAAAATTACAGGATACCAAAAGGACATTATATATTGATAAAAGAGTCAACACACCAAGAAGACATAGTAATATTAAATATGTACATACAAGAGAACAAAACTACAAAATATGTAGAGCAAAACTGACAAAATTGAAAGGAGAAATAGATAAGTCCACAGTAACTGAAGAATTTTACATTCCAGTTTCTTGATAGAAAATAAGCAAGAGCACAGAATACTCCAAACATCATTATCTAATGATCTTACCAATTAGCATCTAATAAACATTACATAGACCATCCCATCCAACCACAGAATACACATCGCATTCAAAAGCCAATGGATCTGAAGCCAAGTAGGCCATATTTTGGTACATAAAACAAATGCCAGTGAATTTAAAAAGATTTAAGTCTTACAAAAATATGTTTTCTCAGCACACAGAGACATTTTATAAACCCTTAACAGAATAGGAAAGTCTCCAAACATTTAGAAACCAAGCAAAACCACTTTTAAGTGGTCCACAAGTCAGAGGAAAAACACAAGAGAAATTTTAAAAATACATTGAACAAAATGGCAGTAAAGTATAGCAAATTAAAATCAAACAATTTTAAAGTGTAAAAACAATAGAGAACAATTAATGTAAGAAAGAAGGGATTCCTTTGAAAGGTCAGCAAAATTGACAAAATTCTAACAAGGCTGAGAAAGAAATAAAGGAGAGGGATGATTACAAGCATCACAAAGAATGTCACTACAGACCCTACAGATAACAAAAGGATAATTAGGCAGTGCCATTAACTATTCTAAATGATCTACTTTGACAACTTACATGAAATGGGCTAATTTCTTGAAAAACACAAGCTACCAAAACATACAATCTCTTTTTTATGTTCTACAAGTACATGTGAATCTACAATTGTCTTTTTTTTTTGGTACCAGGGATCGAACTCCAGTCCTTGCACTTGCGAGGGAGGTGGCGGAACCACTGAGGTAAATTCCTGACCCTACAATTGTCTTAAAATTAAAAGTTTAAGAAAGTACAAATAAGCTCCTACTCCACCAAAGGCATTCATTATATAAAGCTGAATTCCCTGAGCTATGGTCCTTCAACGTCAAATTTGCTCCTTTCTTGGAAGAGGGATGCTCCTTTCTGGGCATAATGCTGTTGAGAGACAATCTTAAAAGAATTTTAGGAAACTGTGATACAATGTAAGTAGCTGGGGGAGTCTTCAGATCACTGGAGTGATGTGAAAGGTTATGCAATGTAGGTATATGATAAACCTATGCAGCAACAGACTCAGGAGTATGAGTAGCAGTAATACCATATGTCAAGTACTAATAATGTGCTAGGCTTTATACAATTTATCTCTAATTTGCATAATATCCTGGAAAGTATATTTTAAAAATGTCTCCTTTTACTGATGTCATTAACAAGGTACAAAAAATTGCACAGTGTATTGGTGGTAAAATAAATATTTTGACTTCTAAAGGCAATACATTTGATATTACACATGATTTAATCATGGAAACAAAGGGTGAAATCTGAGATAGTACTTCAGCAGGGTAGAGAATTGTGGTCCTATGGTTTCAAGATTATCACTGTGGCTCCAGGTTTCATATTCCATAGCCAGGAAGATGGAGAAGGTGGCCCAGGGGATATAACTGGAGCTACTGTTAACCAGTTAGATCTATTCATGTTCTTTTAATCAGAAAAGAAAACTCTCTAGAGATGTCTCCTGCATCTCAATGTCTGAAACTTTCCCACATGAACACATCTGGCTGCAAGTGTGTTTAAAAATGTTGACATTAGGCCTTCCCAGTTTTAACAGTGAAGGTAGCAAGAGAAGGGGTTTTAAGGACTGATGTTGGGCAGGAAGAAACCAGTGAAGTTATCACAAAATATTATGGTAATGAAAAGGTTGGGTAGAGAAAAAGTAACAATCAAGGGCCTTGATGATCAAGAGAAAAAAATCAACGAAATAACTCTATATGGTTGTGCAAGCTTTATATCAGGAGATAAAACCCATTTTAATATTTGTAACATTTCACTCTCAGATATCTAAATGGAAAGTCAATGGCTGATCTAAACAAAGCTGGGTTCTTCTTATTATAATAAATAGCTGTGCTTGTTTAAACTAGGAAAAGAGGTCCCTTTGTATCTGAGAAAGTTTGCAATTCAAATGTTCATAAATCAGGGACTTACTGTATAAGAATATAAAACTCAAGATAAGACTTATTTGAAATGATTTTGTATGTGTTGTTGCTTAGGTATTCATATAGTTATAGCATCTCACTAAATGACTTGAAAATCATATGACAGGAAAATATGTTTTGATATCCAAGAAATCTGTGTTTGAACAGCTGCTCCAAGACTCACTAGCTGTGGACCTTCATAATACCTAACTGACGGAAGTACTTAGGAGGTTAAATGGGTAATGTAAAAAACATCCAGGAAAGGAGTTCACTGTTCTGTAACTGCTATGATGTGAGCTCCCAGCTAGAACCACTCCTAAAATGCATTCATGTGACACACACACAACTGTCCCTACACTGGCTGCCTCACCGATGGAACAAATAAAACAATTTGTTTTATTTCTAAATTTTAAAATTAAATGTCACATAGCTTTTCAATCACTTAGAATAGGTTTTGCTACTGCAGTACAGAGCCTCAATGCAACAGTGGCTTAAGCAAGATGGAAGCTTCTCTCTGACATACAGCCAGAATCAGGCCAATGCGGTGCCTCTGGACGCAGGGACCCAGCTCTAGCCACCCGGGCATGCTGCAGGCCATCTTCATGGTCCACCATGGATCAATCTGTCACTCCCTTACTGGTGTTCAGCCAACCAAAAGGAAAAAGCTGGTGTGGGGAGCCCACTTGTCTCTGTGGCTGGGGACCTGCTTGTGAATCTGCATCATGGCTCCCACTGCTATGTTTTCCCATGAGCACCTGGAGACCACTGCCACAGGGCTGCGAGGTGTGGAGCACAGCCTCGGTCTGGCCAGGTGAGTGCTGTGCTATCAAGTGAAGCTATAGGAAGGTGAAAGGAATTGTGGGGGATCACTCACAGCTTTGAAGCCATTCCATCATGCAAAACACATAAACAACATAATTTAGGTAAAGTCAATCTGATAGAATATACAATTATTTTAGTGCTCTCCTGGGGTATTGACAGAGCTTGAGAGTGCTGAATTTTTCAACTAGAGCGCCTCCTCACTACATGTTAATTCATGATGTCAAAAACTCTTCACGCTTCAAATTGATCAAACTCGCACAGATGCATTAGTGGAGATATTTAATATGTCAGTGGGGAAGCAGACTAAAATTCTGGGCAGATTCTTCTGGAAGCATTAAAGGAGGCATAAGAATCCTGCCCTTTTTGTCCTCACTGCCAGTATTTGTAACAACTTAAAAACGTAATAGAATAAGACAAAGATTTAAAACAAGTATAGTACTAACATTTAATGAAAATTCTTTCATGAAAGGCTTCTATAAGTGCTGTAATTTTCCATGGTATTTCTGGAATTATTCTTTTAGTTCATTTTGAGAGTCAGTGTCCAAACTATGACCCAGAATCAACCTTGCTGTTTATATTCCTTTCTTTCCTTTGTTCTTTCCCTTCGTTACATTGCTCTCTTTCTGCTTCAGTCAGAAGCAGCAACACCTCAGCCGACAGCTCCATGACTCCCTCAGGAAAGGGCCTTGGGCCAGGGGCTGCTGGGATGAGGGGTCATTTCAGGTTGGGTGAGAAATTTAACGTGCCATACTCTTTCACCCTTTCCCTAATGCACCCAATGACGTATTCATTAAGCGTCATGTGGCTGTGTCTTTGGTTCTGGACATAAAAGAGTACCAAATAGTGTATTTCCATATTGGGCTTGAATATAATGGGAGGCAGTGCTGATGTGAGAAACAGCACACACATAGATGTGGAACAGGAGTGAGATGGGTGCACTAAAGAGTCGCATAAGGAGATCAGGGAAGACGTCATTGAAGAAAGACGTCATTGAAGAAAGACACTGGAACTCAATCTTGCAGGATGAATTAGAATGAATTAGGTCAGGATGGTGAGGCAAAAGGGAAGGTTGGACCAGTGCTTCCGTTAGAGAAAGGAATACATGCAAAGGACCAGGGGCAGACTGCTTGGAAATAAAAACCTCAAGTGCCTGAAATGCAAAGGGAGAGCAGTGAGATTAATCTGGAGAGAAAGGGAAGGGATAGTCGCTGCAGGATTATAATGTTCATGTTAAACATTTTGAAAAATCCATGGAATAATTGGAATCCATTGAAGTGTTAGAGCAGCAGAATTACGTGCTAAGATTCTTTTTTAAAAGAATCTCACAGACTATGAATTTGAGACAGTAAGAAGTGTATAAGCAGCCACAGTGGAGGAAATCATAGTTGTTTAGGCAAGAGGAAAGGAATGGACTGAAGTATTAGGAACACAGAGATAATGGAGGAAATTGAGCAATATTAGTAAGTAAAATTGAAAGGGCGTAGTATGGTTGAATTTTGAAGGCAAGGGCATATCAGAGGTTACAGAGACTCTCACTTATGTGATATTCAGCTGGATAGAAGTGCATTTTCTGAGTTAGGGAGCATTAAAAGACTAGGGCTGAAAAGAAAACCACATTTGGAGGGTCTCATTAATTAATGAGATATTTACTAAGAAATGAAGAGAGATTCTATGAACTCAAACTTGATCAACTTGAAACTTTTTCCTAGATCACAGGACAGAGTGTTTGCAAAGGGCATTGAGGAGGAGAGACTCATTGTAACCCGGTCGTCCTCAGAACCAGCAGCCAAAGTCAGCCCCAGTAAATGAGGGAGAGGGGCCTGTGAAAAGTAAGAAGGTGGTTGAGTTTGGGACCAACAAATACGGAGAAAGTATTTCTTTCCAGTGATAAAACAGAAACTATAAATTAAGAAGTCATTAATAAAATATCTTCTCAACAGTATAAGCTGAAACATAAGGGGGCCAATAACTATGCAAGTGGAAAGAATTAACTTTTAAGGTAAAAACAGGAGAGAGCCTAGAGTATGGTTGTGTGGTTAATGGCCAAGTAGCAATACTCAGACTTATTTATTTCCTTCCTATAGCTACTGCTATACCTGCTGTTTTAAAATAATAGATGAGTAGTATGCTCCTGTTTGATCCAATAATTCTAATGGAGTTGAGTATAAATTTTTTAGTCTGAATGACCCCAACCAGGCATATTAACCATCCCTTGTCTGTTATTACAGGCAGAGAGAGAGAGAGAACAAAATAAATGTCACTTATTGTATCAATCAAATATAAGCCTCAATAGATATGCATTATTCTTATTGATCCATCCTAATGAGGGACACAAAGGATATGAAAAAGTGAACTTAGAAATAAATCTTCAAACTGCATTTCTTTTGACGGTGCTCTGTTCAAATCTTTCATCAGAAATATGAAAGAAGTAATAAAACCAATGGAGACACATGAAATTCAAATGACATTTATCTTCTCTAGAGGGAGAGTTGGAAAGAAGTGCAAATAAAAATAAAAAAGTAATGCAAGGATTCATCATCACAGTAGCCAAAATAGTGTGCTGCTGGCAGAAAAACAAACACTACAGAGACTAAAGGAACAGAACTGAGATCCCAGAAATAAGCTCCCACATATACGTCCCACTATCTCTTAATAAAGGCACTAAACACCTATATCAGAGAAAGGATAGCATCTTCAATAAGTGGCACTGGGAAAGTGGATATCCACATAGAGAAAATGCAACTAGACCCCTATCTCTCACCATATACAAAAGTCAACTCAAATGGATGTAAGACCTGCAACTATGAAACTACTAGAAAAAAACACAGGACAGACACTTCAAGACATCAGAATAGCAATGTTCTTTTTTATTTTTTATTCATTTTATTTTATTTTATTTTTTTCCCCATTAACTTTATTGGTACATTCTGGGTATACAATACAGTTACGGTCATCATTGGGATCTTGTACCATTACATGAGTCTCTTGGTGCTTATTTATTTTCCCCTTCTCTTGCCCTCCCTTCATCCCCTCCACCCTTCCCTATTTGCAAAGACCTTGTATCCATTTTTTTTCTCTTCTCATATTTTTTCCTTTCCCTTTTTTCCCTTCCCCTACCTCTCCCAATTCCCCTGCTCTTTTAAACCTTTTCTTCCTGTTACACAATATCAGTTATACATTTTTAAAATTACAATATTAAGATCTAGGAGACATTACCACAGATTTTACAGAATTTAAAAAGATATAGAAAGCATATCACAAAAATCTTTTTTGAAATAAATTTGACAACTTCTAAGAAGTAACTTAGAAGACTAATGAAACTAACTCTGGAGGAAATATAAAATTTGAATAGCACCTATTAAAGAAAGTATATTCCTAGCTTGAAAACCTACCTATATGACAACAGCAGGCTCATATACATTTTAACTGATAAATTATATCAAACATTTAAAGCAGAAAAAAGAAGGAACACTTCTCCCCTCATTTTAGGAAATCAACATTGTGCTAATCCTAAATCCGGATAAAGATAATAGAAGAAAAAAGTATGAACATAGATAGAAATTTGTTTAACAGAACAAACTCTTAGAAGTCAGATCTGGCAGTATGTAGAAAGTGGTTTTGTTATAGGGATGGCAGTGTTGGTTCAGGATTGGAAGATCCACCCCCAAAAGTAATCATTTTAACAGAGGAAAGGAGAAACCCATATGATCCTGTCACTAGTTGGAGAAAGAGTATTGGACTAAATTCTACAGCTGTTCATGGTAAAAGCTATCAGGAGACTAGAAGTAGAACAGAACCTTCTCAACAGATCAAAGACATGTATGTACTCCATACTTCCAACAAAATCTCCTTCTATGAATGGAGATGATACAACGATTTCTCCCTAAAGTGGGGAACAAGGGCATATATGCCTACTCTTCATCTGTCTGTTAGACATTGAAACATAAGTCTAAACCAAAATAGGCTGGCAATAAAATGACACAACTAGGATAGGATTGGCATGGCAGAAGCAAAATCTTTATATGTAGATGAAATGATCATCTACAGAGAAAATACTAAGAAATCTCTAGGTGCCCCTAGAACTTGTACTTGAATTTAGCAGGATTAGAAAACACAAGGTATATATAAAAATTCAGGTCTGTGTATATTTGTTATAAATGAAGAACTGGATATTGAAATTTTAAAGTTATGTGGGAGTACAAAGGACCTAGAAAAGCCAAAAACAAAAACAAAAACAGTGTTGGAAAATGTTTAGCACCCAATTTTAAGACTTCTTCTAAAGCTACAGTAATCAAGGCAGTGTTGGTGTAAGGAAAGACATATAGAACATTGGAATAAAACAGAGAATCTAGAAATAGAACCACACATATATGGTCCACTGAGTTCTGAAAGATTATTTAACCTTAGCATTTTATAGAATATGAACTCGATTCAAGAGCTGAGGAAGAGATAGTGTCTTCAGCAAATGGCACTAGAACATCTGGTATCCGCACATAAAAAATTAACCTCAACCCTTTATTTCCATACATGAAAATAACTTGAAGGGATCTATGAACTTAAATAAGAAAGCCTAAAAGTATAAAACTTTATGAAGAAATTACAAGGGAAAATATTTATGAATTCAGGGTAGGCAAGAACTACCTAGGATACAAAAAACATGATGTATAAAAGGAAAAAAATTGATGAGATTCCATCAAAATTTAGAACTTTAAATGACATCATTAAAATGAAAAGTAGTCCTTAGACCATATTTACAATGCACATAACCTATGAGCAAAATATATAAAGAATTCTTAGAGCTCATTAATAGACAAGCCAATTAAAATGTAGACATAAGAAGATGATAAACAGCCAGCATAGCACAAGGCATGGTGTGCAATTCTAGAATCAGAAAAATACTAATCAGTACAATAACAAGATTGAATTATACACTCATTAGGGAGATGAAGTCAAAAGTTTTAAAAGCCTTGTCATGACTTTTTCTTTTTGTTGGATTCTCCCCCTTTGCGTTTAATTTGTCATGACCAAAGAATTCATTCTTCTGGGTTTCCTGGGGTTGTAATCCTCATTGTCTTTTCCTAGGGTATTGTCTAAAATTTTTTGGAGTGCCAGTTTGGTATTCATGAAGTTCCTGAGGTGCTCTTTATCATGAGAGCATCTTATTTCTCCATCAATTTTG
The DNA here is from genome assembly GCF_053883595.1 of Heterocephalus glaber. Taxonomy (NCBI): domain Eukaryota; kingdom Metazoa; phylum Chordata; class Mammalia; order Rodentia; family Bathyergidae; genus Heterocephalus; species Heterocephalus glaber. The sequence goes on from NW_028258413.1 coordinate 8,488,670, forward strand.
AAAGATAGTTTTGCAGGGTACATCAATCTGGGTTGGAGGCTGTTTTCCTTTAGGGCTTGAAATACATCACTCCAAGCTCTTCTTGCCTTGAGGGCTTGCATTGAGAAGTCTGCTGTGATTCTGATGGGCTTTCCTTTGTAGGTGATTTGTTTCTTTTCTCTTGCTGCTTGTAGAATTTTATTCTTCTGTTGGATTTCTGGAATCCTAACTATTATATGCCTATGTGTAGATTTTTTTGATTGAGGTTAGCTGGAGTCCTATATGCCTCACTTATCTGTATGTCAAGTTCTTTTCCCCTCCTTGGGAAGTTTTCTGCCATCACTTCTGTGAAGAGTTTTTTTTATGTCATCTGCACTCTTTCTTTATTGACTCCAATCAGTCTTATCAGTCTTATATTATTCTTCTTTGCATCGTCTAGCAGCTGTTGGATTGATTTCTCATGTTCCCTTACAATTTTAAAGCAATTTTTCTTTTCATGGTCACTAATTGCAATCTTATCTTCTATATGTGAAATTCTATCCTCACATTGGTTCATTCTGCTGCACAGACTTTCGATGGAACTTTTAATCTCTTAGAAATCTGTTTGTATCTGTTTTATGGATTCTATTTGTTTCCTATGTTGGGATTCCATCACGTTCCTCAGATCCTCTATTTTTTTATCTGTGTCCTCTCTAGATTTATTAATCATGTCTTGTACCATGAGCACAATCTTTGCTGTTATCTGAGTAATTATTTCTGATTTCATTTTTCCCAGATCCTCTTTTGTTGCCAGTTCAGAGAGTCCAGGTGGTTGAGTATCAGAGTGTTCCATCTCATTTCCCTTTGGGGTTCCTGTAGGTGATCTGGAAGTCTGTTTTTGAGGCTTGTTTATGTGTCTTCTCATTTCCGGGAGGGGGGTGCTTCTGGCACCCACGCGACTCACCTTCTGTGCCCTAGGATCTTGGGATGGCAGCAGGGGAGCTTCCTTCCAGGTGCTGGGACTGGCTGAGCTTCACTGCCCTAGGAGCCTGGGATGGAGGTGGGGAGCTTCCTTCTGAGTGCTCCAATGTTCCTTTTAAAAACAACCCCCAAAGTACAGGCAACAAAAGCAAAAATAGATGAGTGGAATTATATCAAGCTACGAAATGTCTGCATAGCCAAAGAAACAATTAACAGAGTGAGGAGACAGCCCCAGAATGGGAGAAAATATTTGCAAACTCTTTGTCTGACAAAGGACTAATATCCACAATACATAAGAACTCAAAAATCCAAGTAACAAAAAATTCAATAAAAATGGGTGAATGATCTGAGTAGACAGGTCTCAAAAGAAGATGTACAGCTCTTGCCAGAACTCAAGAGACCAGAGAGACCAGTGGGTGAGACAAGAGGATTTATTTCAAGGTTTTAGGTGCACAACAGACCAGCATATTCCCCTCCAAAGGCTGAGCCCAGAACAAAGGAAGGGCTCTAGTTTTACACATGTTGTTGAGGGGGTTGGTCGACCTAATGACATGAAACTTGAGGACAGAAGCAGAACAAAGCCGGTTAGTCAAGCTTGTGGCAGTTTTGCAACTTAGCATATCTTGGTGGCCTTGGTCAGGTAAAAACATGAACTTATGAAAACAGAAGATTGTAGAATCTTACTTACAGGGAAAAAGTTATTAATTTTGTTTGTAATAGAACAAAGAGCAATAGCTATAGGGAGGGGTAAGTTTAAAGGGGAATTTGCTTAGCTTGGGGCAACTTGTTTTTCCCTTTTTTATAAGTCCTGCTTCACAACAAGGATATGAAAAGTATATGAAAAATGCTTAACATTACTTCTCAGGGAAATGAAAATCAAAACCACAAGATATCATCTCTCCTCAACCAGTTAGGATGGTTATTACCAAAAGACAAAAGTTAGAAATGTTGACAAAGATGTAGAGAGATGTGAGCACCTAAACACTGTTGGGGGGAATGTAAATAGTATAGCCATTATGGGAAACAGTGTAAAAGTTCTGCAAAAAATTGAAAACAGAATTACCATATGTTCCAGCAATACCTCCACTGTGTTTATTTTTCTCCAGGGAGCACAATCACACTACCAAAAAGAGAGCTGCGTGTTCATGTTCATGGCAGCACTATTCACGAAACTAACCTGTTTATCCACAAACTGCTGAATGGATAAAAAAAAAGGGACACATACGTGTACATATAATATTATTCTCTAGCATTCTTTGAATAAATTCTGCTATTCTCTAGTGTTATTTGAATAAATAAGTGAAAAACCATTGAATAGGTATACAAATAACACATTGGGGAAATGAAATTCAAAACCACAATAAGGTATCATCTCATCCCAACTAGAATGGCTGTGATCAAGAAATACTAAGTGAAATAAGTCAGGCATAGAAAGACAAATATCATGTGTTTTCTTTAATACATGGAAGCTAGAGAAAGTTGATCTTGGTGTAGAATAGTGGTTACTACAGGTTGGGGAGAGTGGGGGGGGGATTGAGAGGGGACAGCAAACAGGCGCTAAGACACAATTCAGAAAGGACAAGTAGGTCTAATGTCCCACAGCCCAATGGGGGCCTAGAAGTCATGGTAAACTAAGATATATGCAGGCAGGACTAGCAGAGGGGCTTGAAGTCTGCACACTTACAGAGATGATCTGGAGATGGAAATGCTAACTACTCTGGCTTGCTCAGTATGCACCGTATACTCATTGAAATCTCTGCTATACTCGCAAATGTGTATAATTATCGAATGATAATTTAGGAAAAGATAATATGGAAAGCCCACATACCTGCAAGTCAGCCCTCTTGAATAAAGATGGTTATAATTCCCAATCTAATTCCTTAGGCTGCACATGTGAGATGTTTGAGTTGTCAGTGTCCATGGATAGTATGTGGTCCAGATTTTTCTTGTACATGGAGCTGAGTTCCTTAGCACTCAGGAACTGAGTGACTGAACTAAGTGACTGCCGATTTAACCAAAGAGTCTCCCTCTCACTCCCATGGCACCGGCGCTGACTGTGTAGTGCTATCCCCACCGTCCTATGAAGCAAAGGAAGATTCAGAAGCCTTCAAAAAGATAGCCACTGTCTCGGGGGCGTTTGAACAACAGATCCTTCCTTGGTGTTTGGGAGAAAGGCGAGATAACCACGTGTGTGTTATAAGTCAGTGATGTGTGGTAATAGAGGTCATGGCTGAGGTGGAACCTGGAGAAAAGCTGACAGCTCAGGTTTTCCATTTTTGTGTATGATGCACATCTCTTCTATTGGCATCAGATTCATCCATTCGATTTTATAAATAATGTACTTACAGAGGGCAATTTTATTTCTCTTCCTGTCTCATTTGTATACCTTTCCTACAGTTTTGTAGCTTGAAAAGGGCAGTTTTATTTTTCTGTCTTATTTGTGTACTTATTGTTTAGTTTCTCACTTATTTATTCAAACAACACTAGAGACTAAAAAATCATCAGGCACTTTCCACTTTCTGGAGGAATAAATACTAGCTGTGGACCATGTACCAGGAACCAATGGTGTGAAAGGGATCATTGTGCCTACGCCTTAGAGAAGGGCCGTGGGAGGGCAGGGGAGAAAACAAAGCAGAACACAGGAATCTAGAGAACGTGGGTGTCAGAGAGCTGAGATGAACGTGCAGGGTACGTGTTGGCAGGCATTGATTGTGGAAGATTTGGGACCCACACACTGTGTGCACTCGAGTTTGAACCTTCCTGTCCTGTGAGTGCCTGAACATGTGCATCACAGAGTGTCTGAGATGATGCTGGTGCTATGGGGCACTTGGAGTCTAGATGCCTCTGCATCTCTCCTCAACTGGGAGCTGAGGAAAGGAGGAAGATTGTGTCAGTCCTTGGAGGGAGAGAGGGCCCTAGAGGAAAATTACTGAAGTTATCAATATGCCCCATTGAGACAGATTTCCTGATGAATTCTTTAGGGAGACAATTGCCAACAGCTAAGATTTAACTCAATGAAGCAATGAACCTCTAAAGGAACTACTAACACAAGAAGCACAAATCTCCACACTGGGATCACCCATCACTCCAACCCCAGCTGGTGTCACACTGTATTAGAGATCTGCAGGCAGCAGTCCAAAGACGGAATAACAAAATTTACACAATGGAGTATTACACTGTCATAAAGGATAAACTCGAGTCCTTTGTAGGAAAATGGATGCACCTTGAGACCATAATGTTAAGTGAAAGAAATCACATGCACAAGCTTAAATATCACATAGTTTCTCTTATATGAAAAAGCTAAAGTATAAATGAATTAAAGAGCAAAATAGAAGACAAATAATAGGAAACAGGCAGATAGATCTTTCTCCAATGGGGCGGGGGCCGAAAGACAGAGGGAGGGGATTTAAATTAAGGTGCATTATATACATGTACCAACTCCCCTGACCAATGCATTGGATATAATGATATGCTGCACACACTTTCTAATAAGAATAGAAACTAAGATAAAACTGAAATGAACTATACCTAACATGAAGATGAAAATAATATTTCAGTATATGTAAAGTAAACTATATACTATGATAAATGTATGCAACACAAAGATCCCTCTTTGTTAATATTAAATATTACTAAGAGGAATAGTTTGGTAAATTTCAAAAGTTTTAATAGGATCCTAATATTTTGATTAATAATTGCAATTTATTTTAGCACTTTGACCTAATTTTGTTTTAAATTTTAAGTAGTTGTCCCCATACAAAGTTAGCTTTATTGTTCCCCCTTGAAACTTGTGTAAATAGGATGATCTCAAAGGTTTTACTTATCTGAGCTAAACAGGAATCACCAGTACTTCTAACACTAGTGTTGAGTTCTAATTATTGCTCTAATTGGGCTTTTCTTGTCATTTCAATCTCTCATATTCTCTGTTTTAAGTGAAGCTCTGGAAATTGTGCTGTTATGTAATTATCAGCTGGCATTTAATATTTTTTAATTTTTTATTTTATTTTTATCTTTTAAGACAAGGTCTCACTTTATAAGTCAGGCTGGCCTTGAACTCACTATGCAGCCCAGGCTGATCTCAAACTCTCAGAGATCCTCCTGCCTTAGCCTCTTGAGTGCTGGGATTGCAGGTATGCACCACCACACCTGGCTGGAATTTAGTATTTATTAAAAATGAGATGAAATGCTTTAGGAAGCAGTTTAAAAAGGGTAGTTCAGGTACAGTGTCCTAAACCCTGTGGACATCATTCTCCATCTCATTTCTTTTTTCAGATTCACCAAATGGCCCTTTCACTATATACCCAAAGGCTTTGGAATGATAATAGAAAGTATCTTATCATAAACTCTAAGAATATTGAAGAATAAAACCTACATATTTCTCATTATTAATTATTTCAATTCATACAATGTTCATGTTACCATACACCCAATAGATTTTTTTATTAAGTTTATTTATTGGTACATTTTAGGTATACAATATAGTTACATTTATCATTGGGATCTTGTACCTTTACATGATATACTTCGGTTCTTATTTTTTCCCCATTTTTCAGCCCTCCCTTCACCCCCTCCACCCTTCCTTATATTCCATTTTTTTCCTTTTCTCATATTTTTCTTTGCCCTTCTTTCCTTTCCCCTATCCCTCCCATTTCCCCTATTCCTTTAGACATTTTCTTCCTATTTCACAATATCAATTATACATTTTGATCCTTATTTACACTTTTAGTTTTTCACACCAGAGAAACTATTTAGTATTTACACGTGTGTCCTATTTATTTCACTTAAGAGTATGGCCTCAATGTGCATCCATTTAGCTATAAATGTCTCTAGTTTCTCATTCTTTATGGCTGAGTAGTACTCCATTTTATAAAAAAACCGCATCTTCTTTATCCAGTCTCCAGTTGATGGGCAATTGGGCTGTTTCCAAATTTTAGCTATAAGAAGGAGCTTTTTCCTAATTTTAGGATCACTGAAATCATATGTGCTTTTAAAATATCCTGGAAAACTCAAGATGGTTTTCACAATATATCATTTCCGCTAAGTAGGGAGGATGCTGAAAAAAAATCTGCTAGTTTATGTTCATACAAACACACAGAAACTGTGGTAAATATAATTACAGTGTATGCTGAGTTTAGAGTAAAAATGTTTAGTAGGCCATTTGCAAAGTACCCAATTTTCCCAATTTAGTGACAGACCTCACAAAAAAGGAACAATGACACATTATACTGAGAGGGAAGAGCTCTGCTTTTTTGTTTTCTAAACAAGCATCTTTACACATAATCCATGCTAGAGCAAGGCCAAAGGCTGAAAGGAAAGCCCACCAGGAGAAGTGTCCTGCAGGGTGGTGTCCATGAGGCTCAGCTGGCCCGCAGCCCGAGGGGACACCCTGAGCATCCCTCATCCCCAGCGGGTTGAGGGGAGCCCAAGTCAGGGAGCTCACAAGTAAGCCCTGTGGGCCACAGTGGGCTAGGTGGGCCCGGGTCATACCTTTGCAGGTGCAGGCCACCTTTCCCAGGATGATGGGAAGATGGGATGATGGCTGGGCTGGGGTAGCACCTCAGGGTGCTTGCGCTGGTTCCTCCCACACCCGAGTCCCTTGGCCACAGCAAAAAGACCAGCACCCATTTCTGCCAAGGCTGGCTGCATCTGTGTTGGAAGAATCCTCTCCCCTGGGACTCAGAGCTCCAGCTGACAAGGGCTCCTTCCTGACTACCCCACACTCCTCCCTTCCTGAGCCAGGTGGAGGACAAATCCAAGTGCCACCCAGCCTCTCTCACCCTCATCTCCGATGCCCTGGATGAAAAACAGAGCATTTTCTAGGTATCTAAAAACTGCAAAAAGTTTGTACTCACGTCAAGTTCCAGAAGCCATCATGACTTGCATTTTATTGCATTCTGAAAAATTGTCTAGGACTCATAAATTACATTTAATGCTCACTATATACAAAGCTTTCCTGCAGCAGAAAACCAACAGCAAAGTGCACTTGGGGCTCATTTTCTGCCATCTGAATACTGATAACGCTGTGTTATCACCTTTACCCATCTGTCTGTACAAACAGAATTGTCAAGTAGGAGACAAAGTAGACTTGTCAGAAGACAGTGAAACTATCCATATTTCAAGCTATTACTTTCGTACTTGCTTTGCAATTACAATGGAGACATTTTTGTCAAATGTCCTCAGACTCCAGTTTGACAAATGGCATTTCACTCTATGTGCGTCTCTCAGACATTTTTTACCTTTTCCCTTGTTCTAAAATATGTCGCTCATAAAAAAAAACTGTCACTCATAAAGGAGAATGCCAACAGAAAAACACGTCACACTAAGTCAGAAAGTCTCCAATTCTGAGCTAGTTGAAATATATAAGGCTTCACATAAACCTGATCACCACACTCTCATCAACAGCTTTGTTACAAATCTTCTAGGTTATTTTATGCTAAAAGTTTGAAGATCACATTATTCAATCCAACTATGTCTTTCTTCGCGTCTTCCGTCTTTCTTTCTCCCTCCCAACAAGGCAATTAAGCAAAATTATAAATCTAATTATCAAGCATTAGTAGAAAGGAACATCATTTATTTCACTCTGAAAACTTGATGCAATGAAGGCTAAATTTCCACATTAAGCAAGCTTCCTTTTAAAAGTCGGTCAAGTAATAAAAAAATAGAATAAAATACAGAAATTAAGCGAATGACTTAAGATTCTGCAAGACATAATTGTACCATTCCAAAATCTACGTGGGATCAGTTCCTTTTCTTTCTTTTTCCTTTTATTTTCCATTCCTGTCTGTTTTCTTTTTTGTGATACTGGGGATCAGTCAAACCCAGAGGCACACTGTCACTGACGTACATCCCCATCATTTTTTATTTTTTATTTTGAGACATAATCTTGCTAAGTTGCCCAGGCTGGCCTGGAACTTGTGATCCTGTTGTTTTATGGTTTGGGTCTAAATGTTCCCCCAAAGCCTCATATGGTCATAGGTGGCTTTTTCAGAGGCAGCTGAATCTAGAGTGTGTGATGCTGGGATTAAGGGCTTGTGACTACTAAACCAGTCCACTGCTTGGTTTGGCACCGCCCTAGTCCCAGTAGTCTGGATAAGATAAAAGGGAAAGAAAGATGCTGTTAGGGTTGCTTTTGCTATGGTGTGGGTGTCATGAACTATTTCTCCTCTGTGATGCCCCTCTGCCATGTGCCACTCTGCCTTGGAGCCAGCGGATTATGGGCTAAAACATCTATAGACTCTGAGCTAAATAAACCATTTCTCCTTTAACTTTAGGTGTCAGGTATTTTGTCTCAGCAATGAGAGAAAAGTAACTAACACATCCTGCCTCAAATTCCAGGGTAGCTGGTGTTACAAGTGTGCACCACCATGCTAAAACCTTTCTTTATATTCTCTGGGACAGTTTTAGAACAAGCCCGCCACAATAGCCATGTTGTAATAGGCAAGCTCTCTCCTGCTGTCATTATCTGGAATGACTGAACCTGGGAAAGTCATTAGCCTAAATCTCTGCACCAATGTGGGCTTCTTCATCCATTCCTCCTGGTCAATAGTTTATTCTTATTCAATGCACGTTCTGACTTCACACCAAAGCAAGAACCCTCTTGCCCTGTGTGAACTCATGCTATGATTAACATCATGAAAAAATCCACGTACCCAGCACAAAGTCCCTTCTGAGTCTGCCGCTCTAGTTGGACCTTTCACCACCATGGCTGGCGAGGAGTATTTCATCTCTCCTGTGGCTGTCAGAATTCCATCACAGTAGACACGGACATTGACTGGCCCAGGAGGAAAATCTTATGAAACACAAATAAGAGTTAGGAGCTCAGTATGCAAGGCGCACATGATATCTTTTCGAAAATACAAGGAATTCATAATGATTTTACTAACTTCTAGCATTTACAATGTTTTTTTTTATTCTAGATGTTTAGAAACCACAGAGTAGACCATGTAATTTTGGATTTCACTGTTTTTTAAAAGTAAAAACTTAAAACACATGTTAAAAATGTAGTAAAAGCAAAGCACTAAACCTTTTCTCCTACTTAGCAGCATCCTTTATTTTTCTGTGATCTATAATCATATTTAATTAATTCTTTAGAATTTAGAAAAGGGCAGTCATTCCTTAAAATCTAGGCACTTATCCGTTTAATAAAGAAAATTCTAATTAGTAACAGGCAAATGTCTCAAAATTGCTTTTGGTAGGAGGAAAGCTGATTGCAGTTCCAGAGGTTGCAGTTTCTTGATGAGAGCTAAAGCCCTGGGAGAGGAAGTTTGAATCTTCTGATACTTCAGCAGGCTTCTTATGTAGACCACACACCTGCGTAAAGCTCTGTGTAAACAAATTCTCCAAGCAACTGATACAGTGGACCCTTAACTTATGAACTCAATTTGTTCTTAAGGGCTGGTTGTCATTCAAGTTGGTCAATTGCCTTCAAAGTCTCTTTCCTGTATAATTTTAGGCCACATTTTCTTCCAGGCAGATCTCAGTGTTCTTAGAGAGACATTGGCCCAGGATTTCTCAATTAACCCCACACAGGAAAGGATGCTGTAATGTTCCTTCCAGAACTCTTTAAGAGTTAAATCTGTATCTGAGACAATCTGGAAGCACAAGTGGTTGGCATTTGGGTCATAACTCAAGACTTTGGTAGTAAGTTAAAACTAAAATTCTGATCCTAACCCAAGCTGTTTGCATGTTAGGCCAGTTGTAACTCAAGGGTCCACTGTAGCTATCTTGTGAATTCTGCTGTGAGAGTTAAAGGTACATAAAAATGTGGGGTTTTCCATGAAAGAATAACAACATACAACCATTTCAATAGAAGAGTCATGTTTTAGTGTCACAAAAGCAAACGAAGCTCAGCTCTTTAAATTTGTTTGTAAGATAAACCTTAAAATCTTCTACTCTGTGATGGCGATACTTTCCAAATTCTTGAAAACTATCACTAACATATCTGAAGTTTGGAAGAAACCATTCAACCAATGACCATGAACAGACTTGAATATTTAAAATTTCTTAAGCACTAAGCACTGATTTTACTTTATCTCATGAAGAAGTTCACAGAACTCTTATGATTCTATTCAGCAAAATTTAAAGTCAACAAAACCAATGTTAAGCTTAACTAGTTGAAGGAGCAAAAGTTTCCTCCTCCAATATTCTCACTGGATATATAACTTATAGAAAGGATGTATGTAGAAAAGTAGAAGCACTGTCTTGAATAAGAAGTGTCCATCCAATAATCAGAGGAGCCCACCAAAAGCTGAAAGTGTAAATCACGGGGCACGAGCTATAGCAGTATGAGCATGGGGGAGAGAGGTGTAGACTCACTCCAGCCAACAAACCAGATTTCAGAAGGGTGATTTTTTTTCTATTTAATTTTACATTTTATTACAGCAAGTTATAAAATGATTTTGATAGAAGATTTTGAATTTGGTTTTTGGGAAAAAAATCAGTTACTAGTTTTATCATGGGGAGTATAACCTGAAGGAAGTAAGGCAATGAATCTTGAGAGACACACATGGAAAAGGATTGCTCAGCTCTTCGTTGGTTTGCATACTTAAAACATTCTAACTTCTTTCCAATATAACATAATTTAATTCTGATATATAAACTCAAAACTTTTCCAGTGGATCTACTGATAATGACTTTTTTTTTTTGAGTAATCCTCCAAAGAGCTTCCCTGTGACATGTCATATGCTGTAAGTGTTTTCATATCTGCTGAGTGGAAGTAATTAATCAAGACCTAATCACTGTTCTGACCTGCATGTAAGAGGGACTTGCTTATGGAGTCATTTGATCCAAGACCCTCCTTAGTGATATAAATTAAATTGGCCCCTTCATGAACACATGATCATGAACTGCTAGGCACAGTAATACTTTAACATGGGCTCGCTATGGTGGCAACCTTTTGCAGCTTTTCAATAAAAAGAGAAACCAACTAATTTAAAGACACAAATAGGATATAGCAAAAGTAAATTCTGCTGTTCACCATCAGTCCAAGGTAGGCAATAACATCTAACACAGGAAGCCCACATGGTACAGGTAAGGCAAACCAAGCAAGGGAGTGAGTCAGCAGTGAAGAGGAAAAAGTGCAGAGTGGAAGGAAATCCTGAAGCAACTTGATATAAAAGGCTACAGACACTACAGAGATGCAATGATAAAAGAGTACCACTTAAAGTTCAAGTCTCAAACTCCAGGCCATTCCAACGAATTTGTCCTTTTGAAAACGTTTTTATTAGTCCATGTTCACAGTACATCATGTTTACACTCCTTGTGTGGAGGTGGCACATGTACGCAGCATGTCTCGGTTCCTTCTCTCACCCCCTTTCCCTCCCTCCCTCCTCCTTCCAACTCTTGACCCCTTCCCATTTGAAAAGGTTCATCTCCCTCCTTCCTGTCACCTTTTATTTTGCTCTCTATTTATAATTTGGGTTTCTCATATAAGAGAAACTATGTGATTTAAGCTTGTGTGTCTGATTTATTTCACTCAACATTGTGGTCTCAAGGTGCATCCATTTTCCTCCAAATGACTCAAGTTTCTCCGTCTTTATGGATGAAGTCTTTGTCTTTTTAAGAAATTATTATTCTAAGATTTTCATGTCTGGGCCAAACATGGTAAATAAATCAGCATGCTTTGCTCTTTCATTTATGCTATTTGTGTAGTAAGTTATGGCCCACAGAAGTCTTTGTCAATGTTCTTGTTCTCCACCATTTGACTGGTTTGCCCTTTACTGAAGTGGTTTATGGAAAACAGAATCCAAGGATAGTGCTGAATAGCAAGAATATTTCACTAATTCCATAAAAGTAGATATTTCACACATCTATCAGTGTAAGGGCACTTTTGCTTGTGTATTCCTGTTCCTTGATATGCTGCATTCCTTTATGAAGGAATTTTAATGTGACAAACATTAAACAAATGGAGTGGTGAGATCAGACACCAACATGGCCCTATGTGGACTAGAGCATTATGAATAAATATAGGTGGCTTCAGAACCTTGGTTGTGCCTAAAAATTAACCTCAGTTTAAAATATATCAAAGTTGTTTTCTTGAATTATGATACCTAGACATCATAAATTGATTATAAAAATCTCTTTTTTTCTTGAAGGAAGTTTGGCATGACATTTGACATGAAGTATTTTTCATGTTCTTTTTTAAAGTATGGATTATCTAGACCAGTTTCTTAGTTAATACGGAGACATTATTTTTGTGGGTGCATTATGCATTCCTTTCAGCTTTTAATGAGCCGTTCCCCTACTCTGTTAAGTATGTCTGGCTGTGCTACATGAATACCCTCTTCCCTCTGCATAGAATTAGTTGGTATTTCTAGCCAAGAGCCTCCTGATATGCTTTTATAGGTTGAGATGCAAGCTGGAAGCACAGTAACTTGCAGTTGCTTTAGCCCAAAGTCCTCACGGAGGTGAGCTTGCCAGCATGATCAGTGCAATCGGTGATTGTGATGCGTGAACTTGCCATGGGTAAGAACCACTAGCAGATTAGTAAGGCTCTGGGTGTGTCTGTGGATGATTGACAGGTAGGCCTCAATGAGGGGTGGGGAAGTCCCAGCCTGGGCATGGGTGGCACCAACCAATAGGCTTGTAGCCTGGATGGAATGCAAATGGGAAAGGAGAAGGAAGGTCACACATTTGTGAGGAGCTCCCGCCTTCTTGAGTGAGTGCGTCCTTTGGGGCCCTCGCCCTTTGCTCACTGGTCTCTAGGGGTCTCCAGTTCCTCCCGGCTTTTCAAGGCAGACTCACCCTGGTAGCTCTCCTGGGAGCTTCTAGGCCTGCAACCCCGGGTCCCTCCTGTTCTTCAGCTCTCTAGGGCGCAAACAGCCACTGTGGATTGTTTCGCTCCGATCCCACGGACGGCCCCTGAGAACTCTTCCGCCTGGACCCTGTAAGCCTATCTAATGAATCCCCTTGCATAGACATATATTTTCTGTTGATTCTGCCCCCCTAGAAAACCCTAATATAGTCAAGAGTATCCATGTATTTCTTGTGCTTTTTTCATTCTTTTTGTATTGCAAAAACATATATCATATTTTTTTTAATTGTTGCATATCACTTTGATGTTCTATCCTACTTTAAAATTCTGTTTTCTTTTTGCCTTAAATTTGGGAAATTTGCATTGATCTATCTTTACGTTCAGTGGCTCTATTCTCCCCAGTGTCCAGTCTGTGAATGAGGCCCTCAAGTGACCTTTCATTCCTGACGCAGTGCCTTGGACTTCTGGCACTCCTCTTTGGTTCTTTCTCAGAATTTTTCTCTGTTTACACTATCCGTATGTCCTTGTATGCTGTTCGCTTTTTTTTTTTTTTGCACGAGAATCTTTAACACCTTAATCAGAGTTATCGGAAATTTCATGTCTGATAATTTCAACATCTACACTACACCTAAGTCTGAGTACACCCTGGCCCTTGCTTTGTTTCTTTACATTGTTTTATTTTGGTGGGGTTTTTTTGTATGCCTTGTAATTTTTTGCTTGAAAGCCAGACATGTATCAGGTATAAGAACTGAAGCAAATCATCTTGTTCTGAACAAATGTATAATTCTGACTCAGAGTTGTGCTGTATTTAACGTTTGCTGCAACTGCAGGTGCCGAAGGTTCCCCATTCCTCTGTTGTCCTGGTCTCCTCTCCCTCTGGAGTCTGTACTGTCCTCAGCATTCCTGAGTTTTGAAGCTCTTCAAGCTGCAGTGCTTTGTCACTACACGGGCACAGTGGTACGGTGGTAGCACGGGTGATTGGGATGGGAGGCATCAGTGTTTTGTATCTCATGGCAGTGACATCTCAAGTGTCTCCGCTGTGGCGTAGCTTCCGGCCTCCCCCTTGAGTGGGACAGGAGACTGCTGTGCGTGGTGACTTCCTTGGCTGGGCAGAGCTCTGGGGAAGTGTTTCCCTTGGTCTTTGTTTGTAGAATTTGCTGGATTTCACTGTGATTGCCCCTCCTCTGACCCAGCCACCCTGCGAGGATCTCTTGTGACACTTTCACAAAGTGAACTGAGTGGGGTTTTTTGAGGTAAGTCCTGATCAAGTGAGGGGGCCTCCTAAAACTACAGCCCCAGGAGTTTCTAACTGCAAAATTCATCCACCCAGAGCTTCCAGCAATTTAACAAAATTAATGCTTAATTGCTTCTCCCGGAGTAAGGGTCCAGTGACTTCTACTCCAGGAAAGCAGAGCTCGGCCATTAATCTCGTAATTTACTTTTCTGTCCATATTTTTGCACTGTGATTTGCTCTTGTTGGGGTTCAGATCTCAATAACCCCAAAGACAAAGCCTTCACATGCTGAGTACTTTGAACTGAAGGAAGTTGGAAGGGCCCAGAACCAAGCCTTTCTGACCTTTTCCATCCTCTCACCTCCTCCCCTCATTCCCTCCATCGAGTGGATTGAGCAATTGGAACCCCTAAGCCACAAAGCCTGGGAGGCCACACTGCCCTTCTCCCTGGGTCTCCTCCCCATTCCCAGGAAGTGAGAGTGCTGCATAGAAAGGCCTTCCTCATCTAAAGTCATGGGACTTTAGACTTTGTCCAGTCAGTCTTATACACTGTCCATTCTTCACTGAGCATAAGAATAAAGATCACTTTCTCTGAGTCTTTGGGTCTTCTATTTGAAGAATTCCATGTGATGGAAACTTTGATTAAATAAGCCTTCTTGCTTCTTTCCCCCTGTTATCCTGTGTTTTGCTATAGAGGTGTTGACCGTGCCCTTATGATGGGTGAGGAGAAATGGTGACTTCCACCCATGCCCACTGCAACCTCACTTCTCTTATGGGTTCGAGAGAAGTAGCCAATTTTTAGTTTGTTCAGCTGTTTCTTCTAAGAATGGGAATGACAACTTCTAAGCTCTTTGCCTAGTGAGGCTGAAATAATTAGTCTAGTATTGGTTTTAAACCTTTGCTTTCATTATATAGCTGTGAGTGACTGTGTTATGACCTAAAATGCAGTTCTTACTACGCAGAGTTCAAAACATTTCAAACATCAGTTCCATAGATGGCAAAAGTGGCCCTCTCTTGTCATTTCTACTGGGCATTTTCCATCCATATTCCCACATGGGTTCCTATAACCATCTGTTACATTGCTACAGGAAACCAAGAGTTTGGAAGGTAATGTCTCATTAACTTACACAACACAACAACTGGAAGAATGACTTGTAGAAGTTTAACTAGTGTAGCTAGTAAACTGGTTTATTGATTTTTTTGACTACATATTTGTTATTTAACCACATAGTATTATATGTTGGTATGTCTTGGGAGATATGTAATATTAGTTTCCTGCTAAACAATTTGAATTTTGGGCTGGGGATTTAGCTCAGCGGTTCCACCCCCTGCCTTGCAAGAAGCGTAAGGATCCGAGTTCAATCCCTGGTACCAAAAAAATAAAAAGCAAAATAAACAATTTGAATTTTGACACTCTTGTTTCATATTTCCTTTTTTATTTTAAAAATTTAAATAGATACAATATTTATACTTATTTATCCAGCACAGTATTATAATTTGATGCATGTATATGATGTACTGTGATTGAATCAGGGTAGCCAGCATTTCTGTGAAGAACATATTATCATTTCTATGAGAAATGCTTCTCCGCTAGGTATTTTGAAATGTGCGGTTCATCACTGCAGAGCTGAGGAACACGAGAATGGCTCCTCCTGGGTTAGCTGCCCCTTGGACCCCTTATGCAGCCTTTATCCCCTGCTTTCCCCCTTCCTGTCCGCCAGCCCTCCCTACCCCGCTCTCTCCTTCCATGTGGCTGACTTCTTTAGCTTCTACAAATCAGTGGGGACAAGTGGCTTTCATCTCCCTGTGCCTGGCTGAATAGCATAATGTGTCTTCCTTAGTGCCATGTGTGTGGCTTCAAATGACAGGATTTCATCCTTTTAGGGCTGCATAATTATTCTGTTGTATGTTAGTAGAGTATTATTCAAACACAGGCACACACATACGGACATATATGTACATGTTTTGTCTTTATTATTCAACCTCTGATGAACACCTTGGCAGATTCCTCATACATCTTGGCTACTGTGAGTGGTACTGCAGTAGATACGGGGTGCAAAAGTCTCCTGGACACAATGACTCTGCTTCCTTTGGACACATACATAGTGGTACTGCTGCATCATTTGATCATCCTGAATGGACCCTCTTACAATTAGGATATTAAAGCTGAGCCTCATTTCCAACTTCATACTGTTGTCCCGTGCTGGGAGAGAACCTGGCATCCCAGGCCCAGTGCTGAGAAGGTTTGGACACTATCAGACTTTCAGCCCACCAAGGTCAAAGGTAGCCCACAGCCTGCCTGAATGCTGCATGTGCCCAGTGCCTGGTGTGGGTTCCGTCCCTTCTATGTGTTGAATCTCTACTGTGGGTTTGAGGCAAGAGGACAAGCTGCCCTCCCAATTTGGCCAGGTTGTAAATAAATTCTTTTTTCCTGTTTCTCATTTTTCTTTTACAGTGGATGACGGGCCAGAAATTAAATCTGGTAGGGCCCATATTCAAACCTCCTTTGGGGCCCGGTTATGATTCTTCTGTTATGTGAGGAGCTAGAATGTTTCCCATCATGATTGTACTGAGTTGGCTTCCTGAGAGCTGAGTAGAAGTTTCCCCTGCTACCTCCTTACCAACATTTGTCATTTTTGTCTTTTTGAGAATAGCCATTCTGACTGGTTTACAGTACGTTTCTCGGATGATTAGTCATGTTGAGCGTTTTTTCATATAATTGTTGGTCATATCTTTTAGGAAATGTGTATTCAGAGTATTTTTCCATTTTGGTAGGATTATTTTTGTTGTCGCTGTTCTTTGTCCCATTCCTAGTGATTCTTTCCTTTGTTGTGCAGAAGCTTCTAGTCTGATATCATCCTATTTGTCTGGTTTTGCTTTTGGTTCTTATCTGAAAACTCTTCATCTACCCTGATGTCCTGAAGTATTTCCCCTCTGGTTTCTTCTAGTAGTTTCCTGATTTCAGCAATACTGACATATTTTGTTCTTTATAGCACTCTTAACCATTAGGTAGACTGAGCATAAATGCTTAAATAATATGAATAATTTTACTTGACATCCTGATCTGCTACTTGGGAAATATTTAAGTACTTCTTAATTTACAATGTTGACTTTTAGGTAGCAACTTATTCTAACTACTCTTAGGTTAAACTCTGACACTAGTTAGTTGGAAATTGTTATTTATGAAATTATCTAAGAATGTGACATAAGTAGGGGTTTGTGACACAAAAGAAGGAAGAGGAAAGAGACAGCGTTCTCTCCCACTTCACCCCTGCACATGCTCGACCATCATGAAAGGTAGGGTCTGAAGCGTTCCAGAGTCTGGGGACACAGCCTTCCTTCTTGTGGCCCAGCTCCAGTCTAAGCTGTGCAAGGAGATGCAGGGAAGGACAGGCTCTTTGCATAACATAGACCCAGGTTGAGGAACATCCTGTAAGTGGATTGCATAATAGTTACATTCTAAAGTAGGGGGTGGCGACAGGATGTGTGCTTGACATTCTTCAATTAAAATTTTTTTTTTTGTACTGGGGATTAAACTCAGGACCTTGCACTTGCCAGGCAGGTGCAGTGCCACTGAGCTAAATCCCCAATTTTAACTATTTTTACTACATTTCCAAGTTCATAATAACACCGAGCATCTTTTCATTTCAAGATGTTTTGTGAGGCTCACATTTATGAAATTTTATAAGATAATTTTATTATCTGATTATAAAAGGATATCATAAAACCAAGTCTTGCAGTTATATCAAAATATTCAGAAACTGATGTATAATATTTTTATTTTAATACAATTATTGTGGTGCATGTGGTTATTCCATGTGGAATCTTGCATCTAATACAATTTATCATGTCATGAGCAGGGCTAGATCATCAAGTGATCCCTTTATAAATGAGGTAAAGGAATGATGGAAAGATTATCCATAGAGATGGTACCATGATTAGAAAATGGTGAAGAAGAAGTATGTTTTCCAAAACAACCAAAAATATATTCTGAGGCTTTGCGGGGTGAGGAGAAAACAGAAAGCTCATTAATAAACTCTGAAAATCTGCTAATCCTAATGCTGCAATAAAGGCAATAATTTTAGTTTCATATTTAATAGCTGGCATATGTTAAAGTGCTCTCTGTGGACATGTTTAAAAATACATGGTGTTACTGGCTATCATTTCACTACATGGTATACAACCTGATTTCTCATAATTTACACATTCTGACTCTCGCAAATCCAGATTAATAATAACAACCTTGGGGGTGTGAAAGCTCAATGCAGGAAGCACCTGCAGAACAGGGCTAGTTTCTGTAGGGAAGTGAAACCATTTCTTACAAATTTAATGAAAGGAACTCAGGATGATGTTTTATATTCATTAAAGCACAAAATTCTTACCTAGAGCTTTCATACACCAGACGTTCTTATCCCAAAGGGCCAGCCGTGCTCGAATGTACTTAGCATGTGATACAAACTCAGCCTCCACGGTTTCACCAACTACTTCATCTTTCAGAAAAATGAATATCTCACCAGGATTCTATAAAGTGAAGATGGAACCCAATTCAGAACTTGAAACAGTTTGCCTTCACCAAAGAACTCTATGAATTATAAAGGTCATATGCTATCATTGAATGTCTCTTACCCTGTTATATTTTCAGCCACATACAGAAATGCAATATGCAAATGTGATTCTCACTACATTGTAAATGTATCAATCTGGTGTTTATGGAGTGTTTCCCTCCAACACCATATTTGGCAGGGAACAGTGGTGAGAATTGAGCATGCCTTTTCCTCTCGCCTCTCCCTGCTCATGGCCCTGTGGCAGGTTGGAGCATCCATCCATGGACCAGCAAAGGCATAAAATGCAACTGCTCACGAAGTCTTTCTCTCCATCTGCCTTGAGCTTGAGTTTCTTATCTATCAATGAGTTGCTGAGACTGCTTATCATTCAAGCATAATGATGTATATATATATATATATTTTTTGGTACCGGGGATCGAACTCGGGACCTTGCACTTGCGAGGCAGGCACCGGAACCACTGAGCTAAATCCCCGGCCCAATAATGATATTTTTAATGTCCCATAGTTTTTAATGTAGTAGCAGCCCTTGGATTGCTTTTTATTCTTTATAAGTAAATCTGAAGGTTTTTGAAATGACTGAAGCTTACAAATCCATAAGATTCAAGATTTAACTAAGTTGAAAAAGCTAAATTTATAGACATAGGTCAGTGTGTTTTTGAAGAACTCTTTTGGGGAAGACACTAGAAATGAGCAGAGTTGATGCAGAGAAAAGAGAAGAAGAAACATTTATTGGGTGTCTCTACTACACTGGGAATTATAGTAAGCACTTTCTACACAAACATTTTTTCCTTCCATCCTAACTGAAATACACTCACCCCAAAACAAACATGGGCAACATATTTATTTTTTTCTTTTAGCAACAGAGCAACGATCACTTTTAATTACATTCTGGAGATAATCAGAACCATTCACTTCTAAATCTATGCTACTCTACATCAAGCTAGCCCTTCAGAAAAAGGAAATAATTCTTTTTCTTTGTTATCTGCAATATCACTTTCAAAGGCTTTCTTCAAAGTCCTACTAAATTTCACTCTCACATCAAATAAACAGGAACCCCATTTATATCCGCTCATAAAGTCACATTTACCAAAAATCATTCATTTCAGAATGCTCTTACTTAAATGTTAATCTCCCTAAGCATAATTCACAAACCAATAAAACTTTCATCCTAATGCTTGTACCAAAGAGTTTCTACAAATAAGACATCAGTGGTACCAAATAATTGCAGCTGATTCACCCATCTACTTCGGGCATTTTTTGTAAGAGTCAGGCTCCCAAACATTTGCCCATAGGCTACTGTTGAACCAAATCCTCCCCCGACCCGGCCCCACTAAACTGCATTTAGAGAAAACATCCTATTCAGAGAACTCCCTGGATCCCCTGTCATTCTCGCCCTCCACGGAAACCTGCTGAAGGTGGGGAGCCTGTCCTTCCTGGGGTCTTCAGTGCCTTCAGCCCCTCTTGTATTCACCCAACCTTGAATCCTCAGTCCCACTCACTTTGCCTCATTCCTCAAGAGCCTCTAGCCAGTTCTTCCTTGCATGAGCCCCTCCAGGCTTGACTCTGACTTTGACCTTTCCGAAGTTGGCCAGCACAGATGTCCTCTGCAAATGTTTTATTCACGTTGCCAACTCATTCTCATTCATGACAGTCCATACCAGCTACTTCTCATGCATCAGATTCCCTCCTTAATAGAGGGCAGGATGCCACCTTTCAACTATTTCCAGAGAAAAATTCTAAACAAGAGACAAGCATCCTGACCACCCCAAATGGGGCCCGCACCTCTTCATTTGCACCCAGGGCCGGCTTGTTGGGCTGTGACCTGTGCCCTCACACGGGGACTCTGCTCTTGGCTTAATGCTTGCTTGTCACTGCCTTGAAATGCTTAATAATTTGAACAAAGGACCTTGAGTTTTCATTCTGTACTGCAAATTAGCTAGCTGGCCTGTTTATGCACGGCATTGCCCTGCTAGTTAGCTGCTTTTCCTGTTCTCTCCCCAGACTTCCATTGCTCTTTGAGGCCCAACTCAGGTTTCACCACCTCTGTCCAACCCACCTGGAACTTCAACCCTCCAGGAGTTCAGAATTCTGAGGGGATTCTAGAGCAATTCACACCCACTCCCCTTAGTGGAGCCCTGCTTGGTCACACCCTCTACTTTTCTAGCTCCTCCTGTCTGTTGTCTTGGCTTCCCGGCTAGATTTTACACATCACGAGGGGGTTTTTATTTTCTTACTTTGTGGTGGCATCTTGTAAATGTTATACACCTAAGAGACATTCTGTGTCTATGTATTTTGGATGTGATATTTTCACAAGGAGCATGCTCTGCTTTATCCACACCCTGCAATGCCTGGAGTCAGCAGCCTGCTCAGAGGGAAGCCCTGCCATGGTCCTGTGGGTGAATTCAACTCACTGGAGGAAATACCAGGATGCCAGCGTTTTGTCAGCCATGAGGCTGCTGTCCGACTCTCAGTCTTTTGATGCCTCTTCGTGGCCCTTATTTGGGCCTGAAAAATCAGAGAGAGTGGGTTATGGTAATGGTCACTTCCAAATTCTAATGTTTTCTTACACTGGTCTTGAGTGTGGAGGCCCAAGGAACAGAGCTGAAAGCTGGTGCACAATGGAACAGGTCGGCGGTGAAGTCTGGTCCTGCCAATTTAGTTGTCTTCAGCCTTTAAGATTCCATAAGCACAGGTGGGAGGAGACTTTGGTCCAGGTGACCTCAGGAGCTTGTCGTGGGCTTTGGCAGAGACCAGCAGCTCCTTCCATGAATCACATTCTGGTCAAGGAGTCAGGGCCGTGCAGGTCTCTGGTGGGCATCCATCTTGCTCAGGACACCAGAGCAGGAATTTGCTTGTGACAATGGCTCCTAATTTGGCTGATAATTCTCATTTTCAGAGTCACTTGGAAAGCTCTGAAAACTCTTTGTCCAGCATGTAACAGATCATTTATTTCTACATCTCTGAAGGTAAGAAAATTTTTTTGAAATTCTCTGTGTAGTCTCTAATGGTCCCCTAGTAATTTGAGAACCAATCAGTTTGTTATAGGAAAAAGATGTCTTTTAGCTGCCCTACATCCCAGCTCCAGATGGGTGACATTTCACAGAATGGACATTTCAGGCCTTCAGGCATACAATCATCTTCTACTCTGTTGATCGAGGTTTTAAAATTAAATCATAGATTGGGCTTTAAGGTAAGGCTGGTCACAAAGAATTGGCTTGTGATTTAAGGTCAGAAGCGATGGTCAGTGCTCGTAGCTCCTGTTTAGTGTTTTAAATTGAATTGGGGGCCACTGGTAAGAGGTAATCTGTGAGATTCTGAGGTGCCCAAGAGGCATGTCCTTCCCTGATGTCTGGAAGTCTCTAGATCTGCTGGTTCTGAAGTCGGTGCTTGGTCCCACAGTGGTGGAGACTCAGGGTCCTTTCAGACACAGGTGTGTGAGTGAGCAGGTCACAAAATGTGGCCTTTATTAGAGAATTCGCCATGCTCTGGGATCCAGATAGGAAACTATTGAATGAAATTAATACAGATCCAATGGTGATAAAGGCACTTAAATGGTCTTTGGGGTTGCACTGTATCTTTAAGAACTGCATTTGTTTAAGAAATCAATGTGTGAGGGCTGGGGATTTAGCTCAGTGGTTCCACCGCCTGCCTTGAAAGTGCAAGGTCCTGAGTTTGATCCCCAGTACCAAAAAAAAAAAAAAAAGAAATCAATGTGTGAACTGGTTTTACAGTCTCATCCCCAGGACCTCAGGGGAGCTGCACCAGGAGGATAAAAATAAAAAGAAGACTGTGACTTGATTGTACTGAAGGAAGGGAGAGATTTGGCGGCAGAAGAGCTGAGGCTGCAGCAGGCAGTTTCTTCCAAGAAGAAGGGGAGAGGGCATGGGGCTTACAGAGACTAGGAGAGGTGAGGACTCAGGGACAGACCCTGGCATGTTGGGAGGGGCTCCCATGGGGCACACATTTGGAGGACCCCTCTAAACCTGTGGGTAAAATTCATACAGGGAGGGACTGAGCCAGGCAGGGAGGTGCACATCTGGCATTCTGGCACTATGGAACCCCGAGGCAAGAGGGTTACAAATTCCAGCCCAGCTTGGGTAAATTGGCGACTCAGTGAGATCTTGTCTCAAAAAATGTAAAAGGGCTGGGAATGTTGTTCCGGGTGAAGGCCTTGGGTTCAATCCCCAGTATAGCAATAACAATAATAAGAAAAAATAAAAAAGAGTGACTGGAAGCACCTCTTCAGGGTTAGGCGGCTGTAGTGAGTGACTACTGGACAGCTGGGAAGCTTGCAGAGAAACCGTGGAGAGAGACACTGAACTCCTGATGGCTGTGTGTGGCAGATCCAAGGGTGACGCCCATGTGTGGGCCGTTCCTGCGCTCGGGGGCAGGATGGAGCCTCAGGTTAGCAGTGACCACGGGCCTGGCCACAGCCTCTGTCCTGGCACCACAGATCTGGGGCTTCTGCCCACTAGATGCAGCAAGAGTCTTCCAGCCAAGACAACTGCAAATGCCAGCGGAGTCACCCAAGTCCCCCTCATAGAAGGAGGGAAAAATCCACCTCCCCAGAGTTGGGAAAATCAAGAAGGCAGGGAATCCTTGAGGTATGCATGGCATCATGACTCCAGGAGAGGAGAAACCATCAAGGCCCAGGACAGCCCATGTTGGGGTTAGGTGTGCTTCCTTGGAAAAGCGCCTGCCACAGGCAGGATCCTCCCTGAGGAGACCATCCCTAAGTCTTTTGAGCAATGGACTCAGTTGGCAGACTGGGACTCATGCACTTCATTGCCGAATCTGTTACCCTTCAGGCAAAACCAAGAGGAAAATGCTAGAAAAACTAACGTCCTGGACAAGAAACAGCACACATTTAAAAAAGTATAAAATACCCCAAAGTGCGTCAATCCTACAGAAAGTGAAAAAAGAGACTAAATGAAGACGCAGATTGACAAGGAATGACTTACAGAAACAGAACTCTGCAGCAGACCTTCATGTGCACATAGAAAACAAGTTGAAGAGAAAAATATATATATATTTTTTGCTGTTTTAAAAAGTGGCACCAGATTTTCAAGTCCTAAGAAATGGAAAATCTGTGGAAAGGAAGAGCTCAGGGGAAAAACAAGGCAGAGACTGATTTCACCCAGCTCCTGCCCACATGCAGCAAGAGCGTCACACACTGCCTGGGTTGGCGACCAACCGAGGCAGCTTTCCGGGAACAGGCAGGGAGGTGAAGGGAGGTCCACAGGCCAGCAATTTCGCAGTAGAGGCAGTGTAGGAGGGACCCCACCCCCAGAGGATGGATATTATGCCCAACTCATGCTAGAGATAGAAAGACCAGGGGGAATGAACAGGCTGTAAAGATGCCAGGTGGAAAGGAGGCCCATTCCAGGTCAGCCCAGGCTGCGGGCAGAAACAGCACTGTATATTTCTGGCAGGGAACCTTGAACTGTCCCTTCTCAAGCACAGAACCTCTGTCTACTGATAACTGGAAGACTCCTCAGAAGTGAAGTGAAGATCAAAGTGTGCTTTGGAACAATCAGCAGACACTGAACATTCCCAGTGCAGAATTGGAACAGGACTTTTGCTCAGCTGGATGCAAATGGTCTTATGGTACCTGGCAACCATCACCAGGACTTCAATCATACTAAGAGCTATGTAAGGAGCATGTGAGACTGTGCTGGGATAACTGTTCTTGGCCCAAAGGATTAGCTTATTTTGAAGTTTTAGGGAATGGGATTGGTATTAAAATGATCTTATGTGACCTTCCAGCTCTTAGAATATTTTAGAGTGAGGTACCCAAGAGAGATGTGATATTGAAATCATTTACCCTCAGAAGATCTGAAAGAATTTCATCCATGCCAGTAGAAAAAAGTCTATGGTTGAGCTATTGAAAGAACCTCTATCCTAACTGGCCACTGGGACAGCATAACTTCTCCTAGAAGAAGTGAGACTTGATTTTGGAACTTGGTTTCTTTTCAACTTTAACAACAGAGTGAGTTTTACAGTGTGCACATTTTATGGTTGCAGATTGTTTTTTTGGTACCAGGGATTGAACTCGGATCCTTCTGCTTGCAAGGCAGGTGGCAGAACCACTGAGCTAAATCCCCAGTCAATTGCAGATATTTTTTTAAAGCATCTATTAAGACTCACTGTATAACTCTGGTGAGCTATTTTTAGCTTCAGAGTTTTTGTTTGTTTGTTTGTTTTCTTTGATTTCATCTATTGGGGAGCAGCTCACATTTCTCTTTGTTACACTTCTTATATCTCCCCTTTTTTCTGACTTAGTAGGAGCCCTCAGCTTGGGTTGTGTAGCTCAGTTCCCTCTGTAAGTTTGTGAGTCTCTTAAATGTGTTGTGATTTTTTCCAGGACTGCGAAGGTAGTGTTGAAGCAGTTTGCCTTCCTCTGGAATGGATGGCACGGTATCTTAGTACAGTGCTTCTCCTGCTCAGGCATATGTGTTTGGGAAAGGGAGAGAATCAAACTGCTCCAGCTCTGCAGAGCGCCGAGCTCCCCCCACCACAAGATCAGGGAACCCACCGGAACCCATCAGTGAGCCCCAGCCATCAGGGAATGAGGATTCACTGGCTGCCACCAGACAGACCCTTAGGTGGCCTTGTATGATTCTTCTGGATCTTTGGCTTTTTCTGCTCAAGGTCACCATAGACATTGAGGACTCAGCTTTTGGTTGTCAGATCACCTTGCCAGACAGCCAGGCCAAGCTCTACCTAGGGACCATTTTGGTGGCTCATTCTCAGGGAGATTTAGCAGGAAGATCTGTCAGGAATTTATTTCCATATGGTCATCTTAGAAATCTTTCCCCAGTCTTGTATGACTATTCCCTGAAGGGTCAGCTCTCATAGGGTTAAGATAGTTCCACTTAATAATGTCAGTTAATTTTCTCATTGCTGAGACAAAATACCTGGAACCTAAAGGAGGCACTTTAAAGGAGGAAAGTTTTATTTCAGTTTACAGTTTGTAGAGGTTTCAGTCCATAGTTGGCAAGCTCCAAGGCAGGGCAGCATGGTGGAGGGGCATTGCAGAAGAGAAACAGTCCATAGCATGGTAGGCAGAAGGCAGCATGCAGCAAGCATTAAGCCTGCCTTCTTTCTGTCCCTTTGTATTCCATTCAGGCTTCAAGCCTATTGATTGATGCCACCCATGCCCTGGGTGGGCTTCCCATTAACCACACTGAGAATTATGCTAATTCCAGTCAGTGGACTAATTTAGTACCACACACCTTAAGCCCAGTACCATGCACCCTAGGTCCAGGCAGCTCTGAAAAGTGCCTCCTATGAGTGCATGAGGCTTTGTGAGGACATCTAGATACAACCCACAACATTAGTCTTTAAAATATGTTTATAATCGAGAACCTGGTTGAACAAAAAAAAAAATTTAAAATTCTATTCAAGGATATATTTCCCTTGAGGAAAATAAAATACTTCAGTCTGTTTAATATGAATCCAACTTTCTTTTAAATACCTGGATTTGTATAGATAGCAATTAGATATCTGTTTGCAAAATGTCAAGTAACACTTGATAAAATTAAGTTTTGTATATTCTCCAATATCCAATCAGCCAACAAATATTTATGAAATGCCAACTAATTGCCAGATACTCTTGTAGGTTTACAGCAACATAGCATGAACAAAGTAGACTAAGATGCCAGGTATTTTATAGTTGACATTCTAGTGAATAACAGGGCCACTTATATAACAAGACAGCAGACAGTGTTACTGACCTCACAAGGAACTTCAGCAGGAAGCACCATGGCCAGGGATACAGCACTTCTGGAGGTTCCAGATGAGCCTTCAGTTTTGTTTTTCTCTTTCATTTCCTCAGGATTGTTCACTCTTTGTTCTGCTGGAACGCTGACCTCAAGGTAGGCTTCAGAATCTAGAGGACATTTGGTGAATACAGATTACAATATATTATTTCCTCCACTATTATAAAGGCTAATTGCTGACCAATAGTTTTTATAAATGGATGGATGACTGCACAGACCTTAGGATAGCTGTCATAATTAAACATGTTAATAGTTAAGATGCTGTGTCTTAATTTAGCTAGATTATAACCTTTGTGACTAAACTACAGCAACTATTATATCATCTATTAGTATTCATGTATTATAAAGTATTTTAGAATAATTCCAGTCATCACTTATATTTTCTCTTTAAAACTTCTTTTATTAGTACACAATTGACATACATAATGATCACATACCATCATGGGGAATTTGTACCTGTACATAATATATCTTAATTCTTTTATTCTTAATATATCTTAATTCTTTTTTTCCCATTCCCCTCCCCTTCTTTCAACTCTTCTTCCCCTACCCATTTACAAAAGCTTTGTTTCCAGTTTTTCCTTCCAGTCGTTTTTGTTAATCCCTTTTCATTCCCCTTCT
The DNA here is from genome assembly GCF_053883595.1 of Heterocephalus glaber. Classification (NCBI taxonomy): domain Eukaryota; kingdom Metazoa; phylum Chordata; class Mammalia; order Rodentia; family Bathyergidae; genus Heterocephalus; species Heterocephalus glaber. The sequence goes on from NW_028258413.1 coordinate 8,515,560, forward strand.
CCCCTCCCTTGTTCCCCTTCCCATTTGAACAACTTCTTCCCACTTCCTAATATCTGTCTTCCATTTTGTTCCTTATTTACCAGCATCATACCATAGTGCTATGCATGTTTATAGTAGCACAATTTATAACAGCTGAATCTATTAACTATTAGCCATTAGAAACAGCCCAGATGCCTATTAACAGATGAATGAATAAAGAAAATAAAGAAAATGTGACATATATATATATATATATATACACACACACACACACAATGGAGCACTACTCTTCCATAAAAAGGATAAACTTGAGACATTTTTAGGTAAATGAATGCATATTGAGACCATAGTTTCAGGTGAAATCAATCAGACACACAAGTTTAAATATCACATTGTTTCTCTTATGTGGGAAACACAAAGGGTAAATAGGGAACAAAATGGGGGATAAATATTGGGAAGTAGAAAGAACTTGTATATTTTCTCTTAATATTGGAATAATAAATCTGTAACACATTAGACTACTTTTCTATGATAGTTACAAAGAAAAATTATCCTATTTTTAGTTTTCTGTTTTGTCAGTATATGTTTATGATACATAATAATTGCATTTGCCTCAGGGAATTGGTACATATACATATCTCATCTCGATGATTTTCACTTCCCCTCCCCTTGCCACCCTCCCATCTACTCCATCCCCAGATCTCCTTCCTAAGTCAGAAAAATTTGCATAAGAATTATTATTACATTTTACATATACTTCTAAGTTTTATAAGAATGACTATGGGACAAACCGGTATCTCTATGAAATATTAGTTTAACAGTTTAACAGTGAAAGTATTAGTTTAATAGTGAAATACTAGTGTTCATCAAAATATTAATGTGTTCTATGAAAATATTTTTTCTCTATCAATTAACTTGGATTTCTTTATAATATTATAACCAAGAGCACTGCAATATACTAGTGTATTTTGAATCTTAAAGAAGGGTAGAGTATCTTGCTGTTTTTTAAACATTTAATAATTTAACACTTAGTGTCAAGCATTAAAACATTGTTCACTATTGAACAATGGACAATTTTTTATTACTCAATGTCTCAAAGCCCAAAATACTTCATTAGGGCTGGGAACCAGGGTGGCTAAAATCAAGACTCACCAAGAGAAGGTGGTGCATATAAACTCTCTGGCTAACCCTGAAGTGTCCCCAACCCCCCAAAGAGGGGACTTGTGGAGAACTGCAGAGGGGAAGGCAGCCCCAGAGCCAGCGCCTGGTGGTAAGGAAGGTGCCCTGGGCCCCCCGAGCCAGCCTGGCACTGCACCCACACTGCCACATAGCAGCACCAGATGGCCACTGTCACCACAATGGATGCAGCCTTGGACTCTTATTTCTCTTCTTGCAGAGATCATGTAGCCTCTCCGCCCGGTTTCCAGGATATTCCTGGCTTGGGAACTGGAAGTCACTCGGTCTCAAGAAAACCGAAACAGCCGAGGCTCCTTCTGGGTGGAGTCATGAATAACCCATCACCACACAGAATCATGAAATACCCCTGCTACCAGACAGCAAGCGAGCTACTGCCAAACCATGTTTTCTAGAGTGCTCCCTCAACTGACATAGCCCCAGCCTAAATGCTATCATCTTTCTAATGCTCCTCTACAGACACCCCCTGGTCCTCCTGGAATGCCTTCTCTGCACTGCAACACACAGAAAATCCAGGTGGTTCAAATGCAGATCTGTTCCTGGCAGGCTTTGGCTGAAGGGCACTGAAAGAATAAGAGGAAGAAGAGCCCAGACAGTGCAGCCAGAGGGAGCTAGAACATGGGTCTCCTTGTGCCCAGACGAGGGGTGGCACCGATATCCACAGCCAGGGCCCCAGAGAAGCAGAATGAGGGCGGGTAGCAGGTGCAGAGTCTCGCTTGGCATGCACCATGCCCTGGGCTCTGATCCCAGTGCAGGAAAAGAAAACAACACAGACAAAGCAAACGAAAGAGAGCAACAGGAGATGCATGCTCATTAGGACTGTAGGAGAGGGCTGTTGTTGTTGGTGGTGGTGGTGTTTTGTTTTTGCTTTGTTTCTGTCTTATGAAAGTTGCAGAGATAAAGCACAAAACTCCTAGGATTCCCAGATCTCGTCCAGTGCTGGTCTTACTTGAAAAGAGATGAGAATCAGCTTTTATTTCTCTATGAATTTAAAGCACTTTGCTAAGCAGTCTCACTCCCCCCGTTTCTCTCTCTCCTTCCTTACTGCACGAACAAAAGTGAGAGGATGTATAAAACCAGTTTAATCATTTTATGGATTGATAAAGAACAGGAACTGATTTTATTTATTATATTTTAAAGCAAAGAGAGGTAAGTAATTCTCCCATAGCAACACCTAAGATTTTCTGCTAATTCTTCTGTAGTAGTAGGTTAGGAAGAGCTATTTTTTTATTTACCCCGGGGACATAATTATGAATATATGGAAAGGTTTATTTCTATGAAGGTGCACAGAAGAGCTGTTTATAATCCAGAAAATTGGAAGCAATCTAAGTAATAATGGAAAAGATAAAAATATGCAATATAACAGATGTCAGTAATAAAAATTCTATCACAGACTATTTAACAGCAAGTTTATAATACAACTGAAAGATAAGCAAGTTACAAAATTGTCAGTTTAATAGGTTCCTGTTTTAATAAAATAAGCATACATATGCAGAACTATGTGGAAGAAATTCAAGACATACTCTTGGATGAGAATAGATTAGCTATGTGTATACCCAAAATGCCAAGAGTGGCTATTTCTAGTTGATGGATTATAGGTAATTTATTATATATGTATATAAAATAATAAGAACACCTAATCATACAGTATATGTAATATATGTCCTTATTTTTCTAGAAAGAAAATTCATTTTACAGAATAAACTATGTATATTTTTTCAAGTAGAGGAATAAATGACCAAGAGTGCAGATTAAACACATGTATCTATTTCTCTCTACAACATGTAAATGAAATAATAGAAAAGATAATTTTAAAACTGACTTTATTTGAGCATCAGAAATTGATAAATGGTATAATCCCATTATAAAACCTTTGAGGAATTCTTCAAAATCGAACTTAATCTGCAAATAAAGATACCAGGGGAGAGAAAACAGGGCCTAAATCATGTTTGGAAAACACAATTTCAAATGTAAGATAGCTTTCTAAAACTAATTTATTTCCAAAACTGAAGAGACTTCAAACTCAAAACCCAAAGAGCAGAGAGATTCTGAGATGAAGGTCATGGTCATAAGTTGACATCTCATCTATAACATTTGTCATGACCAGACGCCCAGCTGTCCCTACTCCTGAGAGAGAGAAGAAATATGCCTTCGCCTTGAGAAGTGAGCTCTAGACAAATGCACAGCAGGGCCTGTATTAGGCCACAGAGTGGGGCCTGACACAGTCAGAGAGAAAGGAACATGGTAAAGAATCAACTGACAGAGATTCTCAATTAAAGACATAAACTGTCACCCAAGACAACCACTTTCTTGAAATATAGTCTATCACATGAATGACAGGCACCAAAATCAACAAATAGAAAACTTGACGTTGAAAAAATTGCTTATGTGGTCAAACTTCTCAGGAAAAACTTTGTGTCTGTTAGTCAGCATTCTGTCACTGTGGCAAAATATCTGAGGTAACTGGAAAAGACAGAGGTTCATTTTGGCTCAGTGTCTGAGGGCTCAGTCCTGGTCACTTGGCCCCATTGCCTTGGGCCTGTGGTGGGGCAGAGCATCATGGCAGGGAGTGTGTGGTGGAGGAGGCTGCTTACCTCATGATGGCCAGGAAGCAAAGAGAGAGATAAAGGAAGGGATGGGGGCTCCCAATATGCCCTTCAAGGACGCATTATAATGACAGCCCACAAGTCCTACCCCCTCCTAAGAGCACCACAGGCTGGCAATGAAGCCTGCAGCTCAGAGATTGTTCCATTATGTTCTTCAGAGTGGGGTACTGGCTACCATGATGCCATAGGAGGAGAACAATACAAGAGGAGGAAGTATGGGATTTGGTGTATTTGGGATGGAGGTAGAGGGAGGCACTGGAGTGGAATCTACCTACACACGCTCACTGCCTGTTATAGTTTAGATGTAAAACATCCCCCAAAAGTCTCTGTGTCCAGAGGTGGGACTTCCAGAAGGTGACTGGATCATGGGCCACTGTACTCATCCGTTGATCTATCCATTGATGAGTTCATGGCTGTTGTGCTGCTAGGAGTGGCTCTGGGTGGAGGTGGGGATATGATCTGGCAGGAAGTGTTCTTGTCCCCAGCTCCTTCCTTCTCTCTGCTTCCTGGATGCCATGGGTTGAGCAGCTTCCCATCACCACACACTTCCACTTTGCTGCTCCTGCCTTGGAGCAGATGAATGATGCATGGACTGAATCCTTTCAAACAGTGAGCCAAAATAAACCTCTCCTCTGTTAAGTTGTAGATGTCAAGTTCTGTCCTAGAGACAGGAATGTGACTAAGACCCAAAGCCCAACACACACGCTGCTCAGTGTGCAGTGAATGGTTGGGGATGGGAGACTCAGCTCTAGGCTGGCTCACTCCACCACTTGTGTTTGGTCTTCACTACAAATATTATCCTTTTGTCTGTGTGCCATGACCCAAGAGGGTCAGGAAATCCTACTCTGCACAAACCACACTGCCACAAATCAGCCCCTGTGGAAGTGACCTAAGCAATCCCAAAGGGTAAGAGCTGAAATAAAGGCAATGCTTGTCTTTTAAACTGAGTATACTATTAGGGAAAGAACTACTTAAAGGCAAGATGATTTTGTGTCATTTTTCTTAACCAACATAATTACATTGTAAATTTAATAAAATAATAGAAAATAGTAAAGCGTCAGAAAATGAATTTTCCTATATGAGTTAAAGAAATCTGATATCTAGTTTTTGAAGCTTTGCTTTTGCCTTTCCAAACAGAATTTTTTAAATACTATTTTTCCTGAAGTATAATTTTTAGTGTAACTTTTTATATATTTATATACCTATATTGTTTATGTGTTTTTACTTACTTCTTTGTCAACTCATGAATTCCATATTGAAATAAGGACAGATTTTTCTGATAATTGACAAAATTAGGTGAATATTGGGAAAAGTATAATCTTTTTATATTTGAACTCTTTTTGCTATAGTGATTCATAAGAAAATGGAAGTTATTTTTCAATGTCTCATGAATTAAAAGCTGACAGTAGTTAACAGGAAAACAAAAAACTCAATGTTCTTCACAAACGATTTTAGAAGATTAATTAAAACAGAAGCCACACATAATCTAGAGAAATGTGCCTACTGCCAGAGAAGAAAACACCTATTTTTGTGTGATGCTGTGCAAAGTACTAGGCACTATGAGCTTCAATTCACTCAGCCCTCCTATGGTGTCATCTCTGTTGAATTGTTTTAGGTACAGATGGCCTCCAACTTATGATTGTTCCACTTAAGAATTTTTAACTTTATATAATGGTATAAAAGTGATGTGCATTCCATAGAAACTGTACCTTGAATTTTAATCTTTTCCTGGGCTAGCCATACTCCATGCAATGCTCTCTCCAGCCGAAGATCACATAACAAATACTCTTAAGTGGGCCAACATATTTTGGACAAAGTATCTTCATCACTGTATGACAAAAGAGGCTTTGCAATAAACTCAACTGTAGCTGATGGAAGTACTCTGATCATGGTTAGGGTAGGCTAGACTATGGGCTCAGTAGATTGGGTATATATAGTGCATTGTCAGTTTAGGATATTTTCAGCTTATGTGTTTGTGAGAGTGTAAGCCCATCCTGAACCAAGAAGCAATCTGTTATGTAAAATGATGTGTCTTCCATGCAGGTCTAGAGCAGGCATTCAATATTAGTCCTAAGGAAATACATCTGCACTTCAGTCAGGATAGCCCTAAAACAGGAACTGAAAAAAGCTAAAGGAAGTTACCATAGCTTAGAAAGTCCTAAGTATGTCCCCAAGTACATACTTTCACTTTCAACTTTTCTTGGATCTGCTGAAGTGGTACAGTATTGGCCTTGCCCATGCTCCTGGCACTCAGAATCTCTTGAAACTGGATACATGTACGTGAAGCACTGAGCTAAAGGAATCAGAAGGCCAGTTAGTGAAACAAGGCTGATTAGTTTAGTCTAACTAAATAGTGTAGGTTGATTTTCTCTGAGGAAGGTCAACATGCATCAGGACAATCAGCAGCTTGTCCACAATGAAATATAATTAAGATCTTTTGAATAACATTTGAAACCAAAAATGAACATCAGATTGTTCTCTTTATGAATGACAATGCAGTTTTATATTCATTTTGGTTGATATTTGTTTTGAAATCAGGGCTTCAGAAAAAGTTTGACCATGTACTGATCATTCCAATTTTGAGTGTTAAATTATCCATGGGGTGTGTTACTCATACAATAACAACTTTTCTATGGGTTGTCTTATACAATACTCCATTGAACAATACCTGTGGCATAATAAAATGCATTCAACCTAGACATTCAGCACCTTAAGGTTATTGTTTGTTATCCTCTCTTTAAACTAAGAAAAGGAAAGTCCAGACTGCTCTGAAAACAGATTCATAACATATGATTAGAGTATGTTTACATATGATATTGTATAACATGAGCTAATTTTATACCAGCTGAATAAAAAGTAGATGTGAATATGGATATGTATGTAGCTACAAGTCATGCATGTGTAGGTATATATTTATGTAAGTGTATATGTATAAATAGTACATCACATATAATACATACTATATATAAAGATAAGGACAAGTTACTACTAGGTTAAGGAGTAATTTTTTTCTGAGAGGTGGGAATAATGCTCAATTAAAATTTTTTTATTTCTTTCAATCTACATTGGACTTTCAATAGTCCATTAATATTACATTTCCAAAAATATAAAATCATCAAAAATTATTCATTTTCATTGTATGAAAGGACAGCAGTAATTCCATTTTTCAGAATTAAACTTATTTAAGCTATATTCAGTATCTATCATTTAAAACATAACAGAAAGAAAAAAATAAACACTTAACATTCTATCTCCTGAGATAAGAGTTTCTGTTTCAGTTCTTTGTCTCCAGTCGGCTCAAAGCATGTGAACGCACTTTTTTGAAAGCTAAAAATAAATGGGATAATATTATATATCTTACACTATTATGTGCAAGAATAAAATTTACATTCTCAGGGCTCTGCAGTTTATCAAGATTTTCACACACAGTGGGTTTTATTCTGAACACACACAAAACTATAATCCTTTTCAATGCTGGATTATTGAATTTCTGTCAACCATTCAAAACTATTTGTAGATATTTTTTGAATTCTATGAGTCAGAAATTGTTCCTTCACCATGAATTATTCAAATAGAACCTTTTCTTTCTCTTCTAACACTTCTCAAAACTGTGAAGAGAATACAGGCTTTGTATGCATCAGAATTCAATTTTTAAAAAAGAGCAGATACAGTTAACCTAGGGAAAAGTTGACAGACCATGAATATAATTCAACAGGAAAACCTTAAACTGTCCAAAATAAATAAACGCTGAGTGTTTTCTGACCCTGGAATAGAAAATAAAACTTCTCTATTGTTTAGAAAGCCATTTATTTTCTTCCTAATGAGCTTTAAGTAGTTTATAGTGTAATTAGAAAGACATATGCATGAGGGTACGTGTGTGAGTGTATATTTATGCATATATACAAATGCATATATATACCCAACTTACATATAAGTATGTAATTATATAATTTTTGCATATTTTGCATATGCAAATTGTGTGTCTATATAAATTATATGTATCTTTATATTGTAAGGGTATGAATAAAAATAGTTAACATATATAAATTATATACAGGACATGTTTACATGCTAAGGATACCAGTATATATATGCACATACATTTATTAAATATATAAATACAGATATTTTACTATATAACATATATGATATATTAGTGTCATTTAGAATATGTGTAATTGGCATATACCTATATCTATATACATACGTATCTAGATCCTAACTACAAACGTCCTCAGTACATGAGTGCTAAGGTAAAGACATATAAAGATTAGCATCCAAGTTGGCCTCCTCAAAAATGTGCCTCAAACTTTAAGTGGTGAAGAAGAGAGAACTTCCTAGTCATTGGAACTATGGTCTCTTAGCTCCTTTCTCCACTCTCTGTGAGATTGAGAAAACACCTACCTTATTCATTGATGAACATGATAGATATTCAATAGTTATTTGTGAAATGAAAGGGCAGTTATATTTTAATGGGAAACATGTCAAGGAGAAGAAGTTGGGTGAAGTGGATCAAGGTTGGAAAAGTGCCAATCCTTTTTTGGAAGGGCCTGTCCACACCTGTTACATGACTTGGGGAATGGACAGAGACTCTGGTGTTTCTGTTTCTATATTGCCTTCAGGAGACTGCAGGTCTTCACACACAACCATGCATGCTCATGTGATGGGTTCCAGGAGATGCAAGGGGTGTGTGCAGTGAAGGGAGAGGAAAGCATGTGGTTAAGCCCCATCTGGGCACATGGGCAGTGGTGGGCACAGAAAAGGAGAGGCAAGAAGATGCTAGGAGGATATAAACAAGTCCCTAGAATAACAGACAAGAAAGAAAGTGCAAGGCAATATCCTCTGCAAATCCCTCTATTCCTGTCTCTCTCTGCTCCCCAGTCACTGTGAGGTGAGCATGAGGTGCACACTCTTTCCTCCACTATGTGCTTCTTCCTTGATGTTCCTGTCTTGGAGCCAGACCACCATGGACTGAGTCCCCTGAAACCATGAGCCAAAATAACACTAAATCTCTCCTTTGTGTATGTCAGCTCTTTTGTTCCGGCAATGGAAAGGAATACATAGCATATATTAACAGACTTACTACTCTGTCAACTCTAGGAGATTAATTCATTTATTCTTTGAACAAATTTATATCAATGTCTGTGTACAAGATGCTATCCAAGATGCTGCACATGGGGCAGTGAGCCTACCTTTCTAAGGCTTGTGATCAAATGAGGCAGGGAGGTGTTCAGGGAAGCAAACAGCATGTGAGTAAAAGATGGATTGCAGGAGAAGCTGGCAAGTGCTAGGAAGAACATTAAAGGTACTGAGTTTGTTTGATCTGTAGTTTGAGGAGGATGGTGTTGTTCTTTTAGATGAGGAGAGTAAGGTTCTGAGTAGCAAATTAGCTCTTCCAAGGCCGCAGAGCTGGGGCTGCAAGAAGACCGCGCTAGGCAGACTCGAGAGGCTCTGCTCACTGTGCCTCTGTCGCCAATCCACAGTGACACCCATGCATATGACAGGTAGTTTATCACAGGAATAAGCTGAGCCCCAAAGACACAAACTTCTCAGAGCTATTAAAACAGCATGTGGGCCAAACCTCCGGAGAAAATGCCTAAAGCATTCATTATTACCATAGCATGAGATTATACTCTGTTTGACATTTAATTGATGTTCTAGGTAGGATTACTGATTTACATAGAAATGGCAGTTTATACATGAGTACAGTTATTAAGCCACAGAATGTCTTATTTTAGCAAGAATTCTGGTTGATAGGTTGTCAGATTGGCCCTCACTGCTACTGAAAATGACTCTTTTTGCAGCAACAATGTGGAATTACCATTGATGGGGAGTGGCAAACCTCTCAGTTGCTATGGCAACACTTGTCTGGAATTTCATTAACCAACGAATTTCATTAACCAATGTTAGGAAGTACGTTTTTAAAAACATAAGACTAAAGGAACATCACAATTGTGAACAAATGATGGAAAAGAAGTAATATCCACTGTTGTTTAAGTAGTCGCTCCTTTTGGGCCAAACGACTGATTTTTCCCAGGTTCCCCCAACTTCTGGGACATGGCCTTGCACACAGGATGTACCTTCCTGGGGTCTCAACTTCGTCTGTCAAATCATGTTGAAGAAGATATTATTTGAGACCACCTTTAACTCCAAAGCTAGTCTACAGTTTAAGAAGTTTTAAAAATTTCTTCATTATGAAGCACTAGGAAAATCTTCTTCTAAACTTATAAGTTCTGCTTTTCATAATTGTTCATCTCTTTGCAGCTTACCCCTGAAACACTTAATTTTTTCTCTCCATACATCAATATACTACACAGTTTAGTGTAATTAAAGTTATCAATTCAATTTGAACCCATGCTTCCATATGTTCTTTCATTATTTGAACTGTTTGTTCTAAACTAGAATCTTTTATTGGAATTCAACATTGATTTTGGTGAGATTTTCATTTTCTCATGGAACAGTTGTCAATAATTCCTGAGCCAAAGGAAAAAATTGACACACTGGCCTATCATTTCAGATATTTTAAAAATTAAAACATTCTTACATTTGTTGCAATATAGTCTTATACTTGTCATCTATGCCTCGCTGTTTTCTCTAACATAAATTGTGATTTTGTTTTTAAATGATTCTATGTATACATTTGGGAAGTACTCTCTCAACTTTCAAATAGCTTTCTGCACTATTAGCATTTATCTGTGGAATGTAATATGCCAGAAATGTCAACAGTGCTTGCCACTAGGTATTGTCATTCTGAGTGACATTTTCTTCTGCTTCTTTTATATTCCATTTAAAGTATTTGCCTGGAAAATAATCCCTCATACCAGCAAATGGTTGACCACTAGACAGGGCCAGGTGAGTTGAAGTCAAACACTGTTTTCGATTAAAAAAAATTTCCCCGCAGTGGCTCAGTTCCACTTAAAGTTGGAATTCTCTGATCCTCTGGACCTTGGGCTGCATATCTATGGACTTCAGGATAGCAATTGTCTTGGCATAGATTTCAGAACTGGATGTTTTACTCATTAGGAGACAGTAAAACTTTGCTTTTTTATGGGCTCTATACAGTTGCCTCTGTATCTGTGGTTTCTGCATCTACAAACTCAACCAACCACAGGTAAAAATATTTTTGAAATTTGGGGCTGCAGGGCATGTTGGTACACACCTGTAGCCTCGGCACTTTGGGAAGCTGAGGCAGGAGAATTGCAAGGCTGAGCTCAGCATGGGCTCATTGGTTTGGAAGGTGATTGGGTTATGGGGTACTATACAACTGAAACATGAAAAAGAAGACTAACAATGAGGAGAAAATCATTAAAGAGGAGTTGGAATTTGGGGACTAGCAAGAATAATTTAAGATAGCTACTAAGTAGTGATGATCCCAAATAATATGAAAAAGGAAGTGGCAGGAATCCAGAGAGGGAGGTGCTATGTTTGTAATTCAAATATGGTGGAAAGCTACCCGGAGTAGCAGATAGGACTAATAAAATTTTACTAACCACTTTGTGTTTCAAATTGGGATTTATTCTCCCTCCTTCCCTCTCTCTCTCTCTCTCTCTCTCTCTCTCTCTCTCTCTATATATATATATATATATATACACACACACATATATATACTGATGAAAAATATGTAAAAAAAGAAATAAAAGAAAAAATAAGGGAAAATAGAAATTAAAAAGATAAACTGATTAAAATGAAATCTTTCTTCAAAAGAAATCTTATATGCATCAAATTGAGTATAAAACCTTGACAATTTAGTCATCACAAGTTCTAAACTCATTTGTGCTACTTTATTAAATTATGCAAAGCAGAGGACCTCTTCAGGACAAAATAAAACCCTTGTGTAAAGTATCAGATACCTGAATGGACATTCATAATTCAGACTTTTTGAGTAATATACTTTTCAAGTAATCCATCATTTTAATTGGAATTCTGAAGTTATAATGAACTACTAGTTTCTTAGAGAAAGAAAAAAGCAGCTATTCAGTCCCTGAATGTTAAAGTTGGCAGCTAATAATTTTTCAAACCCTAATAAATTCTAGAAGTACAAAAACAGTTCTGTTGGCCTTTGTCCTACATATACTAAGTTAGCATTATACTTTTACTGTTAGAAGCAATAGATTATTGTATAATTGTCTAAATTAGTGAACAATCAATGTGGGGGCTTTAAATCTTGCTGCTAATTAAAAAAAATACTTTATATAATGTTGGATTATGAGGGGCCTGGTCTGCTGTTCTGTTGTATTTCTATTTTATTCTGTAGGCAGCAGAGAGCCCCCAACCTACTGTGTGTGCTTTGTAAGGGCAGACAGAAAAGAGACACAGGACAGCAGCCTGGATTAAGAAATAGACAAGACAGATTATGTATGGAAGGCAACTTAGAAAAATACTTAGAGTTAAAGTAAACTGGTTATAAAGACAGAGTATATGTACAGAGCTTGAGAGACAGGAGGAAGGTGCAGATGTCTCTTAGACTTTTGCCCTTGGGTCTCTTTGTGACTAAAAATCTTTCTCTAAATTCTGCTGAAAATATTATATCTAAACTGAAGATTTGCAGATCTATAAATGTAGATTAGGAATCCTCAAATATTTTGTTCTAAAAATAACTTTCTTAGAAGTTGCTGAGAACCACAAAGAGTTCTTGTTTATGTCAGTCATGGCTATTGATTTTTTTTATCATATCAGAAAATATCTAGAATTTAAAAAAATATTTATTATTTTTTTAAAAATCATAAAGCTGTCACATATTAAATAAAATTTCTATGTTAAGGACTATACTTTCAAAAATAAAAAATCAATTAGTGAAAAAAGTGGCAATGACTTGCATTTTTGACAAGTTTTTTCATATTTTTCATATATGGTTTAATGGGAGCCAGTCAGAGTCTTCTACCAGCTTCTGCAATACATGGTACATGAATAAAATTCTGCCTTGGCTTTATAGAGTTAGTAAGAGAGGAAGATTTGTATTTAATACTACACCTAACTCCACAAGTGATAGTTTCTTAAAGCTTACATGCAATGTGAAGCCTAGAAATCACATCACACTTTTGTTAACCACTCATGAGCATGCAACATCATATATGGGTCACTTATAAAACATTAGCTTACTGAATTTTGCAAGTCTTCTATCAAAGGATGGAAAATAATATTCCATGCAAAAGGAACCTGAACAAAAGTAAGTGTAGCTATCTTATATTAAGACAAAGTTAGCTTCAAGCCAAAACTGACCAAAAAAGGCGAAATAGGTCATTATATACAGTGGTACCTTGATTCACAAACTTAATTTGTTCTACAATTTTGGAAATGATGGCTGTGTTTGTGTTTTTTTGTGGGAAAGATGGCCACTGTCATGTTTGTCACCCAATGTAGAGATTGCAAATAAAAATAAAATTTTGCCAAATGCATTTGTTTCCAAACCAAATTGTTCCCAAACCAAAGCCATTCACGAACCAAGGCACACTGTATCAGTTAAGGGAATAATCCAGCAGGAAGAAGTAACAATTATTAACATATATGCACCAAACAATGGTGCATCTAACTTCATAAAACAAGTGCATCTGAATAAAAAAGATAAAATAGACAAAAACACAATTGTAGTTGGGGACTTCAATACCACACTATCACAAATAAATAGATCAACAGACAAAAAAATTGACAAAGAAATACCAGAGTTGAACAAAATCTTCAAACAAATGGACTCAATAGATATCTGCAGAGCATCCCACCCAACAACAGAATTCTTTTCAGCAGCACATGGAAATTTTCTGCAAAATACACTACATACCAGCCAATAAATCAGCCTTAAACCAATGTAAAAAAACTGATATTATACCATGTATGGTATCAGACCATAGTCTAATGAAGTTAGAAATCAACAGCAAAAGAAAACACAGATATTATGCAGATGTATGGAAACTAAATATAATACTCTTAACTAAGCAGTGGGTTACAAAAGAATCAAGAAAGAAAAATGTTTGTAGAACTAAATGATAATGCCAATACAACATACCATATCTTATGGGACACAATGAAAGCAGTCCAAAGGGAAGTATATAACTGTGAATCCCCATATCACAAAAACAGAGCCCAAATGCATAGCCCAGCAATGCACCTCAAGGTCCTAGAAAAATCAGAACAATCCAAACTCAAAGCTAGTACAAGGAAGGTAATTATAAATTAATAATTTATAATTATTTAAAATAATTATAAATTTAAAAATAAAATTAATGAAATTAACATAAAAACACAATTAATGAACCTAAGAGTTAGTTCTTTCAAAGAATAAACAAAATAGAAGAGCCCTTAGCCAATCTGACCAAAAAAAGGATAGAAAAGATCCAAATCAATCCAATTAGAAATAAAAAAGGTGAAATAACAATGAATACTACCGAAATTTTAAAAAAACAACATAATTAACAACTATTTCACTTGTACACCAATGAGCTGGAGAAATCAGAAGAAATGTATAGATTCCTAGATACATATGAATTACCAAAATTGCACCAAGAAGATTTAAAATCCTAAATAATCTAATAACAGGCAATGAAACCAAAGCAGTAATAAATATCCTACCATCTAAGAAAATCCCAGGTCCAGACAGGTTCCCTGTTGAATTCTACAAAAACTTCAGGTAAGTTCTAACACTGATACTCCTCAAGGTTTTTAATGAAGCTGAAAGGGAAGGAATATTCCCAAAGTCATTACTGGAAGCTACCATCACCCTGATTCCAAAACTAGACCAGGACCTAGCCAAAAAAGAGAAGTATAGGTCAATCATTTTAATGAATATAAATGCAAAACTATTCAACAAGATATTAGCAAATAGAAGGTAATGAATCATAAAAAAGATCACATCTCCTGATCAACTAGGCTTCATCTCAGGGATGCAAGGATGGTTCAACATAGGCAAATCTACTAATAACACAGACCATATTCTCTGACCATGAAACAAAATATACCAATCAGTGACAAAAAGATAACTTAAATCTTATGCTTACTTTTATTCATAAAATTTCTAAAGGTGAAATCAAAGGAAGTTTAGAAAATATGTAAAGCTGAACAATGAGGAAAGTTGTAGGAATTTTGGGGATATATATGAGATGTATTTAGAGATAATTTATTGGTTAAATGTTTATTGTAAAAAGAAAAATAGAAAGGCTACATATCTAAGAGGGAAGCATTCTAAACATGTAAGGAAATAGATTTTAAAATATTAAATATACTATAAAGATAAGGAATATAAAAATATATAACAAAATATTTTTAAAAACAAGATTATTTTTTGAAATAACAAATGAAATTCACAAACTTCTGAGATTCATCAAGTCCTTTTACAAAAAGACAAATAGATGATTTTAGAAATTATAAAGGGATAAAATTTCACACAGAGCAGAAATTTTTAAAAAGAAATACCATAAATAATTGTACACCTATATATTTTTATAAAGTTAACAAAATCCTAGGAAAATGAATTAGCAAAAGTGATTTCATCAGAATAGTTCTAAAACCTTTCAATATATTGAACTGAAGCTTTCAAAACAGGTAATTCACAGTGGAAAACCTAACTCAGAGTCAGGTGTGGCCTTGCACCCAGAATTGATTCCGTGGGTGTCACTGGCAGGCTGGGCCTGGAGGGCCAGGTGTGAGCACATAGCTCTGGGCACCTCGGGCGGGGACAGCGAGGGGGACCGTGTCTGTGCCCTGTGCAATGTCCCCATTGTGCCATACGCTCCCTTCTGGTTTCTCTTTCTAATCACTCACTTGCTGCTACATGGCTACTGCTTGTTTTAAGCTTCTTCTTCAGGTTTAATCAACCAAATCAATGGAAATCCTTGGCTTGGTAATATGGGAACAAAATTGAAATGTTGTCTCTTAGGAAAAAAATGGTAGTTTATTCCTCTCCTTTGACTATGAAGAAAATATGGGAAAATCAACCTTGGATAGAGTTCCTGGTGATGAACCCTGGGATGTGGAGCCAAAGCGGAGCCTAAGATGTGGGGGAGCAAAGGTGAAGAGAAGTAGGGAGCACAGAGGGCAGGGACACAGGGCAGGGCGACCCTCCCCTCCAAGCAAGGCCCCATGGCCACGCCCACAGTGCCATGTTTAAAATAAGCTTTGGAGTCAGATCATTTCTACTGTGTGCGTGCAATGCTGCACGGGAGCTGCGAAGCTGGAGTGAGTAGACAAAGGGAATTGGGCAGAGGACCAAAAGTGGGAGACAGAATAAAGGGAGGGATGTTGTCTGAGTGGTGAGAGAACACACACAAGGCGGAAACACAGAAAGAGCGTGATTATTTCCACTTTGAGAACTAAGGAGAGAAGAAATTTTAGTTTTCTTAATTTCTTAAAAAGAAGTAAAATACTTTGACGCAACATGAATTACTAACTCCTTTAATATTAAAAACTTTTTCCTCTGGAGCCTTAATTATAAAATATCTTTCTGTTTCATTAAGTTTTATAAAATTTCCTCTGATTTATCTTTGTCTATGTGAATATATTAAACATTTAATTATTTTCATGACTTTCCTGGCATTTTTATTATTCTCTTTATCACAGAATGTTTCGGAATAAAAGGCCTCCTTTATTCTTTGTTTAATTTCTCTTTGAGATGTAGGAAAGTACAAAAGGGATAGTGAAAATCAAAACCCACACCTTTTGTTCTATTTTACCCATTTTCTTACTGTTCTCAACGTTTATGCATTCCACTTGAATATGAAACAAAATAGTGCAGCAGGCCACATTGGCAGTTTCTTCAAGTGAAGTCATTAGTATGTAGACTGCAGCAATTAGGAACAATTTTATCACGGGACACAATTTGTATATACAGGTCATATTGTGAATGATTTGGAAACTTCTCAGAGAATATATCCTGTGGTATTCTTGTATGTGAGACTAAGATATGTTTGAGCACCCTTTTCCACACAACATGGTCATTTTTCTACTTTAAAAAATCAGAGCCCAGGATTTGCATGTGGGACAATGAGAGCTAGTCGTGTTTTTAAAACAGTACTGTGCTCTCTATAAAGGCTCATTTTTCTCCTATCAAATATGAAAAGGAATACAACTTGAAGACATAGCAGAATAGCACTTTCCTAGCCACCCAAGGGTGCTCATCATAAAACAAACACATAAAAAGGTCTGTCTTCAAACTTTTAAGCAATAGTGACATTGTAATTGAAATCGCCCAAGCAAACTGAGTGTTCCTGGAGGAATCAGAACTTACAGGTGTGAAGAATCACTTGCATGATGATGCTTTGCTGTCCAGAATCAGTGCTCTTTTGTCTTAGGGGAGAAAACAGTGTACAATTACATGTGTTTTATATGCATCATAGTGTCATAGTGACATTTTTCTTAATTTTCCAATTGTAATATTTCTTCTTTGCAAAAAAATAGCAAAAAGCTCAATATACTTGATGAATATGGGAAACAGAGAGAACCAATAGTATATAGGAGCAAGAACTAAAACCATATCGGCATAAATTAACTTAAAAACTGTACCATGAAATTTTAAAATGTAAGGCCTAATAATCAGCTTTTGGAAATAACAGTACAGTATAAAAGTGTTGGAGAGGGAGGAGGACGACAAGATTAAAATGAAAATGCTTTGCCAAAGGGCACAATGGGAAAAGCCCACCAGTACAATAAACATGAAAGGGAAATCAGAAGCAATGCAGAGGGAGAGAGACCATCCAAAACACAAGAAGCCTGCAAAAGTTAAAGTGACAATGCACACTTAGTGACTTAGATATTAATAAAGAGTCCAAAAGGTTTAGAGAGATATGGTAGAGGGAATCACCCGCGAAATATAGTGAAAGGTTCCCCTCCCCAAGTAAATTCACAGTAAGACACGGCAAGAAATAAGTCAAGAAATTGTTCCTGAAATAAAATAAGACCTGAGTCAACATTTTGTGGAAAAGATAAAAATGAAAACAGAACGCACATTTCTGGGCAAATTAATCCAGAGCACTAAAGTGCTAAAATAACACGGTAGCAATGTCCTAGACTTGTCCATGAATGAAAACCCTTTCAGTCTTCCAGCCAAGGGAAAGCTTTCCAAGTCCTATGAGGCCAGAAGGAGAAAAGATGGGGCACCCCCTCCCCATCACTCACTCCTTCAAGTGTGAGGCAAGAGAAGTGTCACTCCACGTGCAAGAGCTCAGAAGCGTTGCATCCCAGGACAGCCCTCCCTCCCTCCGGAGGCTGTTAGAGGTGATGTTCACCCAGCCGAGAGACAATTAGGAACACGGTAAGGACAAGCAGATCCTGCAGGCCCCTCTGGTCAGCGAGGCCACCAGGACCCAACCTGCGACCAAGTCCCTCCTTGATTCCCAATCGTGGAAATTGGGGTAAAATCCTCCTTGTTTATTATTGTATGTCACTAAGTTTTAGAGAAACTTGTGGTGCAACAACTGGTAACTAAAGCAAGGATTAAAAATTATTGAATTTGAAAAGGTGGCAGAATTAAGAAGAGTTTTGTTTGCCTTCACACTGAGCTACATCCGCAGTCTTTTTCATTTGTATTTTTTATTTCTGAGACAGGCTGTCACTAGTTTGTTAAGTTGCCCAGACTGGGCTTACACTTGGCTCTTCCTGCCTTGGCCTCCCAGAATGCTGGCATTACAGCGGAGACCTCCGTTCTCTGCTGAGGCCTTTGAAGGGTGAAGGTTCTTCTTGCCCTCAGGGTGGGGGAAGGCCTCCTGTATTCCTCTTGGGACGGACAGGTGTCCCCTACACCTACACAACACCCAGCTTGGGCTGTGCCCATGCTGGGACACCCTAAAGGCAGCTGGCACCAAGCACCGTGGCCTTTGGAGCTCCAACCCTGCCCGGGGATGCGGCTGCAGACGGAGGGACCTGAGTCTGTTCTCTTGTACAATGGCCACGTGCTTGGAATTAAGTGTCTCATTATAAAATTGTTTTATAATAGTAGATGGCATCCAAATGTCGGCACAGGAAAAACTCTAGCATTGTAACTCAGATCTTCCAACCTGGAGCCACTGCTGACAGGAGACGCACAGGGCAGACACTGGCTATCTCAGGTCTGGAGCCGAGCTCTCACCCCATGTGAGCAGCACCTCTGGGCCTGGCCTGCCGGTCTCACTGGGCCACCCCAGGAACAAACTTACAAACCATCATCCCACAACTCACACATGACTGAACCAAGCTCAAACTTAAGAATCTTGGTGCTTTTTCTGTACAGTGCAACACACTCTTCAATCCATTCTTACACTCTGTATCTTAACATGGGCTCTTCCTTGGTTTAAGAAAAATCTAAAAAATTTAAATATTAAACAAAAACGGAGGTTGGGTGACACTACCTCTGAACAGGACTCTCTGGATCACGGAGATGTAGTCCCTGGGTTGCTGCTCGGTCGACAGCTCCCATCTGCCCGCAGGGATGTTTAAGGACTCGTACAGTGGAGCTGCGCTCCGCAGCCCGCAGAGCAGGGTGACCACGCTGTTTGGGGAGTCCAGCATCTTCTCCAGAAACTCGCACTTCTTTGGTGTGAGGTCACTCAGTACACTGCCGGACAGTATCAAAAGCTTACATTTGTAGGAAGTTAAGCTCAGAGACTCCAAATGCCGCAGGGAGAAGTGCTCCAGGCGGTACAACAGGATCCCTTCTGTCTCCACAGCCTGGGAAAATAGCTTCCTCAGGTACACAGCCCAGTCCTCAGCATCTTCTTCATACATCACAAGGATGCCCTTTGTGTTTCCTGGAAAAAGAAAAAATAATGCACCATTTGCCTTATGTTTGAAATGCTAGCAGCAGGGTAGTATATTATTTCTCAAAATATTAAATATGTTCCTTAGGCAATAGGCTAATGTGCTTATTCCAGAGGTCAGTAATGATTCATGTTGTCCCTATTATAATTGCACAGGTTGAAAGCAGTCATTAAAAGGTTGCAAATCTGCTTTGTGCGTGTCTGGGCTGAGGGCACACACAGCGTGCGTGGTGACAACAGGGAGCGTCCACCAAGGACAGGCAGCTCGGTAAGGGTGGGCCGGGGTCCCCCAGGCCTGGCTCTGACAGCACCTCCGAATCCTCCCTCCATCTGGCATGTCTCTCCTTTCCAACCGCTGCTTTCAAATGAGAGTTTTATAAAATAAGCCTTGCCTGATGAATGAAAGCACTCTGAGTAGAAATAAATGAATTCACACTAAAGGCCTTTAGAGTACTTCCTCTGGGTGAAGATGGGTATTAAAGTCAGATTACAGGATTTCCATCCCCAGAGAATCAGCAAAACCAACATATATTTTAAAAAATGAAAGAGATTCAGTAGCAGAAACCAAATAAAAGGAGACTCTGGAGTCATAAAGGAAGATGCTGATGCCATGACTGGAAGGTTCTGGCTCATGCAAAGCCCACATGCACCCCAGAACTGCGGTGATGCAGAGTCGGGGTCCCAGCCCCTTGGTTCCTGGCACCTCTCTTCTTGACCAGCAGGGCCAGGGCTTCTGCGGTTGTGGGGAGGCTGAGCATCCTCCACCAGGAGCCTGCACCCCAAGTCCTGCCTTGGGAGGGGAGGACCCGAGAGAGGACTTTCCACAGGTCCCAACAGTGATGCCTACCCAGGATGGTGCCAGAGCAGTGCACAGCCTTCCTGTCCTGCTGAGTCCCTCAGACCATAACAGGGCAGGAGAGCAGATCCTGCCTCTCAACTGTAAGTGGAGGGAAAAACGAAAGTACTAAACACAAGGAGGGGATCAACTGAGGGGGAAATCTGCTTATCCACAGTAAGCAAAAAAAGTGTAACCTAGGGGAAGAGAAACCCAGCAAGATGAAAGATGGAAACATTAACAACAACCATGGTCTCCATCACAATAAAAGAACAGCAGGCAAAAGCTATAGAAAATCAGTAAGCGGGGGAACTCTGACAGTTCTTTATCCGACTAAAAGACTGCAGAGTAAACAAAAGAAAAATTAGAAGAGAAGTTGACTTAGTTAAAAGCATAATAAAAAGTATAATAAATCAACTAGGAAACTGGGCATATTGGAATTCCAGGAGGCTGAGACAGGAGGATTGAGAGTTTGAAGCCAGTCTGGGCTGCATAGTGAGGTCAAATCCAGCCTGGATTACCTAGCAAGACCCTGACTCAAACAAACAAACAAACAAAGGAGACAAATCGAGAACTCAAATAATACCATTACCTAGATAAATAAGTTTTAAAAAGCAGTAACTACATTAGACATAGATAATATTTTAATTTGTGCCCTAAAACAAACCTTGATATTTCCATAGGAATGCAAAAAAGGTAAAAGAGAAAGAGAGAAAGTGAAAGTAATTTAAGAAAATTTGAAATGTGTGAACAAGAGTCAAAAAAGGAAATGATTCACTATATATGGATAATATAAAAACCTGAAGTAGAGAACAAAAGATACAGTAAAAATTTTAATACTTTTTAATAATTAAACAATCTTGGAAATAAGGAAGATCTAGAAGTTGTCTTTATGGATCAACGGGGCACAATCACGTTCCAAGAAAAATTGTTAAGGGAAGTGCATCTTGGGTAAGTTGCCTTTCTTTTGTAATTATTATTACTTCTCCCTACATCCAGGAAGGAACGGCAAGTCACCCACAAAGGGGAAAGCAGTCTAGTCTTGATTCAGAGCAATTTCAAGGCCAGGTTACGGTGAATGAGAGGCAAGTTCTGTAATCATCTTCACAGTGTGCTCACAGTAGAGCGTGTGCATTGTGGCAGGGACAGTGAACGGGTCACTGCAGCCCGCGACAGGGATGGATCTAAGGGAAACACTGGGGCTGGGATGTCACTCGGAGGCCTGGGGTTGGTCCTCAGCACCTCAAGATATAAAACTGAGTAAAGAGCAAAATTGTATCCTGCACTCTGTATTGCATGACGTCTGAAGTGGAGGTAACTGGTCGGGTGGGCACAGCCAGGGTGGCTCCCTCTGGAAATGCCCTCCATGGAGGTCTGGGCTGGGGGACAACTGAATCTGTGTGCATCTGCAGGCCTTAGCTTGTGTGTAAACTGAACTGTAAGAAAAAACAAATGAAAGGAAAGTGGTGAAAAAAAACTTTCCAGAAAGAGGCTGTCCCAGATCTTAGAGAGCTGTGGCTCTTTCCAGCAGACGGATTGAGCCTTTTTGGAAGGAGATAGACAGGAAACAAACAAAGCTGCCACAAGTTGACATGTTTTTGTCTTTTCTCACTATGTAAGGATTATCTCCAAGGGCCGATGCATCTTTCAATTCATTGATTCCCACTCAGTGTCTACCATAATTTTGTGAATAAATGTTCAAGGAGTGTTAAAATACTTTTACATATTCAAAATGCAAAGAAAACGTCTAGCAGAAAGCCTGTGGGGATTTGACACAAGTTGGGCGCTAATCATTGTACAATTCTGTTACATGTGCAGAGATTCTCCCAGCCTGGATGCTAAATACGATGTCATCACTCAGTCTTTTTATGCATGAGGAACCATAGGGGAAGAGTTTTCTTTATATTACATAGAGAGTCAGAGTAAACTGCTATGTGGCTATAAAATCATTGGAGCAAAAATAAACATTAAAAGTATCAAGTATTTAAAATAAACTAGGTCTCTGTGTGTTTTCCAGATACTACTTTATTTATTCTCAAAATTATCCACTAAGTAGGTCCTGTGTTATTCCCATTTTACCAGCTGGGAAACCCAACTGGTACAGTTGGATTCCAGGGCAGGCAGCCTGCACACAGCCTAGACGTTTAACCTCCTTTAACCTCTGTCACCAACAGACACAATAGCCTCAGTTGTTTAGAGATGAAAATGGATTCCTGGAGGTGGGAAGGGCTGGATCAGTCAATACAAGCAGCCCATGGGGTAATCTGAAGTGCAGGAAGGTGTACTTGGAGGTGACTTTCCTGTTGAGGAAAAAGAACACAGTGTGCTTCAAGAGTACAGTTGTCTATGAAGGATTTAGAGAACTTACTTCTTGACTCTAAAGTTTAAGTCAATAAAACTATAGAAAAACCTATGACGTTCCACTGAAGTGTAAAATAAGTACTCCTTTGATATCAGATTGGGTATCGTGAGAAAATGACAATAGGAAATCAATTCTTTTATGTAGATAACTGGCCCGGCCTTTCCAAACTCCCCAAGAAAATGCTTCAGGTAGTCTTCCCCAGCACTCCAGACCCATTTTCACTTGTGTTGAAAACTGAGGTTTTTTTTGGTTTTTAAAAAAAATTTTATTGGTACATTTCATTGGTACACTTTAGGTATATAATTCATTTACATTTATCATTGGGTGTTTGTACCTCTAAATGATGTATCTTGGTTCTCATTTTTTTTCCCCATTACCTATGCGCCCTTCAGCCCCTCCGCCCTTCCCTATTTACATAGATTTCATTTCCATTTTTTTTCTTTTCTTACAGTTTTTCCTTTCCCTCTTTTCCTTTCCCCTTCACCTCCCCTCACTCAATCATCTTTGGACTTTTTTCCTATTTCAAATTATCAATTATTCATTTTAGTCATTTTAACTCTTGTTTACACTATCAGTTTCTCACACTAGTGAAAGTTTTCAGTATTTACACAAGTGTGTCCTATTTATTTCACTTAAGAGTATGGCCTCGATATGCATCCTTTTAGCTATAAATGACTCTAGTTTTTCATTCTTTATGGCAGAGTAGTACTCCATTTTATTAAAAAACCACATTTTCTTTATCCAATTTCCAGTTGATGGGCACTTGGGCTGCTTCCAAGCTTTAGCTATTACAAACTGTGCCGCTATGAACATGGGTGCACATATATCACTGTGGTATGATTCTTTTAATGCTTTGGGGAAGATACCCAGCAGGGGAATAGCTAGGTCAAATGGGACCTCTACTCCTAGTTCTTTGGAGTCAGTAGATACTAGTCAGTATCTCCATACTGACTTCCACAGTGGTTTCACCAGTCTGCACTCCCACCAACAATGGAGAAGGTTCCTTTCTCCCCACAACCCCGCCAGCATTTGTTATTTGTTGATTTCTTGATAGCAGCCATTTTTTCTGGGGTGAGGTGGAATCTCAGTGTTGTTTTCATCTGCATCTTTCAAATAACGAGTGATGTTGAACATTTTTTCATATATTTGTTTGCTGCTTTTACTTCTTTGTCTGAGAAATGTCTGTTCATTTCAGATGCCCAGTTTTGAATTGGGTCTTTGAATTTGAGGGGTCTGATTTTTTTCAGTTCTTTATATATTCTAGATAGTAGTCCTTTGTCTGAGGTACAGCTGCTAAAAATTTTTCCCATATTGTAGGTTGTCTGTTAGCTCTGTTGGTGGTTTCTTTTGCAGTGCAGAAGCTTTTCAATAAGATGAGATCCCAGTTGTTGATTCTTTCTGCTAGTTCCCATGCTGCTGAGGTTTTGTTCATGAAGTCTTTTCCTATGCCGATGTCTTCAGGAGTTCTACCTAACTTATCTTCCAGCAAGTTTAGTGTTTCTGTCTTAGTATTTCTATCTTTAATCCACTTCAATCTTAATTTAGTGCATGGTGATAGGTATGGGTCTAGTTTTAATCTTTGGCGGGTTGAAATCCAGTTTTTCCAACACTATTTATTAAATAGGCTATCTTTCCTCCAATGATGGTGGTTGGCTCCTTTGTCAAAGATGAGGTGGCTGAGCATGTCTGGAGTTGTTTCTGCATCTTCTAATCTATTCCACTGATCCTCAGGTCTGTTCCTTTGCCAGTACCATGCTGATTTTATCACAGTAGCTTTGTAGTATAGTTTCAAGTTGGGGATTGTGATACCCCCAGCCATGTCTCTGTTGCTTAGAATTGCTTTGGCTATTCTAGGTCTCTTCTGCTTCCAAATGAATTTTTGGATTGTTTTCTCTAGTTCTGTGAAGTATATTGT
Source organism: Heterocephalus glaber (assembly GCF_053883595.1). NCBI lineage: Eukaryota > Metazoa > Chordata > Mammalia > Rodentia > Bathyergidae > Heterocephalus > Heterocephalus glaber. Next base: position 8,540,167 of record NW_028258413.1, read on the forward strand.
TGGAATTTCAATTGGCATTGCATTGAATCTATATAGTAGTTTTGGAAGTATGGCCATTTTCACTATATTGGTTCTTCCTACCCAGGAGCAAGGGATGTCTTTCCATTTTCTTATATCCTCTTCAATCTCTTTTTTCAGAGTGCTGTAGTTTTCAGTGTAGAGGTCTTTTGCTTCCTTTGTTAGATTGGTTCCTAGATATTTCATTTTTTTTGGATGCTATTGTAAAAGGAATTGTTTCCCTAACTTCTCTGTCATGAGTCTGTTATTTGTGTACAAGAAGGCTATTGTTTTGTGAATGTTGACCTTGTATCCAGCTACTCTACTGAATCTGTCAATTAAGTCTAGAAGTCTTCTGGTGGAGTTTTTTGGGTCTTCTATGTAAAGTATCATATCGTCAGCAAATAATGACAGTTTAACTTCTTCTTTTCCTATCTTTATTCCTTCTATTTCTTTCTCTTTTCTAACTGCTGTGGCTAATGTTTTCAGAACTATATTGAACAGAGTGGTGATAGTGGGCATCCTTGTCTTGTTCCTGATTTTAGCATGAAAATTTTCAGTTTTTGACCATTTAGTATGATGTTGGCTGTTGGTTTTTCATAGATAGCCTTAATCAGGTTAAGATAAAGACCTTCTATTCCAATTTTCTGTAGCGTTTTTATCATGAATGGGTGCTGGATTTTGTTGAAAGCTTTTTCTGCATCTAGTGAGATGATCCTATGGTTTTTGCCCTTGACTCTGTTAATATGGTGTATTACATTTATTGATTTATGTATGTTGAACCATGCTTGCATCCCTGGGATAAATCCAACTTGGTCAAGGTGTGTGATCTTCTTGATGACCCTCTATATTCTTTTTGCCAGCATCTTGTTGAGGATTTTTGCATCTATGTTCGTTAGGGAGATTGGCCTGTAGTTCTCTTTTTGGGTTAGGTTTTTCCCTGGTTTTGGAATGAAAGTGACACTTGCTTCCAGGAATGAATTCGGAAGTAGTGCTTCCCTTTCAATTTCCTTGATGAGTTTAAAGAGTAATGGCATTAGTTCTTCTTTAAATGTCTTGTAAAATTCAGCAGTGAAGCCATCTGGATCTGGGCTTTTCTTTGTTGGTAAATATTTTATTACATTTTCAATTTCACTCATTGTAATTGGGGTGTTTAGAATTTCTATATCTTCTTCATTTACGTTTGGCAATTCATATGTATCTAGGAATCTGCCCATTTCTTCTGCATTTTCCATTTTATTGGAGCAGAGGTTCTCGAAGCAGGTACTGATGATCCTCTGGATATCTGTTGGAGCTATTGTGACTTCACCTTTTTCATTCTTAATTGCATGTATTGGTGCCTTTTCTTTCCTTTTTTTGATAAAGTTGGCTAAAGGTTTATTGATTTTATTTATTCTTTCAAAAAACCAACTCTTTGATTCATTGATTTTTTTGTATCATTCTCTTAGTCTCCATTGCATTGATTTCTGCCCTGATCTTTATAATTTCCTCTCTTGTACGAGCTTTGGATTCATTATGCTCTTCTTTTTCGAGGAACTTGAAGTTCTGCATTAGGTTATTTATCTGAGTTTTCTCTGTTTTCCTAATATGGGCATTCACTGCTATGAATTTCCCGCATAGAATTGCTTTCTTTGTGTCCCATAGATTCTTGTATGTTGTACTGGCATTTTCATTTACTTGTAGAAACTGTTTAATTTCTTCTTTAATTACTTCTGTGACCCATTGGTTGTTCAAGAGGGTGTTATTTAGTTTCCATGTGTTTATTGGGATTTTGTGGTTTCTTATGTTATTGGTCTCCAATTTTATTGCACTATGGTCTGATAATATACAGGGGGTAACTTCAATTCGTTTACATTTACTTAGACATGCCCTATGAACTAGCATGTGGTCTATTCTGGAGAATGACCTGTGTGAAGCCAAAAAGAATGTGTATTCTGATTTTGTGGGGTGGAACACTCTGTAAACATCTATGAAGTCCATTTGTTCAATAGCTTGGTTCAGTTCTAGAATCCCCTTGTTAACTTTTTGTCTAGATGATCTATCTATTTGTGATAGTGGGGTATTAAGGTCCCCCACTACAATTGTGTTAGTGTTTATTTGACTTTTCATGTCTATTAATATTTGTTTTGTATAGTTGTGGGCATTCGTATTTGGTGCATATATATTTAGGATTGTCATCTCTTCCTCTTGGATTATTCCCTTCACAAGGATGTAGTGATCATCTTTGTCTCTCTTAATTAGTTTTGGTTTGAAATCCACTTTGACTGCAAATAAGATTGCTACCCCTGCTTTCTTCTGGGTTCCTGTGGTGTGGAGAACTGTTTTTGATCCTTTTACTTTCAGTCTATGAGTTTCTTTTTGAGTTAGGTGTGTTTCTTGTATACATCATATTGTTGCATTTTCCTTTTTAATCCATTCTGCCAGTCTATTTCTTTTGATTGGTGAATTGAGGCCATTAACATTGAGAGTTATAATTGATAGATATTGATTTATCCTTGTCATGATGTTTTACTTTTGTTGGCTCTTTTATTTCTTATTTTTCCCCCTTTCCCTTTAGTGTCTTACCTTGGCTAGTGGCTTCCCTCCATTGGGCCTCATGGAGTTGTGACCTTCATTGCTTTTTTTCTAGGATATTGTTTAGAATTCCTTGTAGTGCTGGTTTGGTGTTCAAGAAATTTCTCAGGTGTTCTTTGTCATGGAAGTGTCTAATTTCTCCATCGATTTTGAAAGATAATTTTGCAGGATACAACAGTCTAGGTTGGAAGTTATTTTCTTTTAGAGCTTGAAATACTTCAGTCCAGGCTCTCCTTGATTTGAGGGTTTGTGTTGAGAAGTCTGCTATGATTCTGATGGGCTTTCCTTTGTAGGTGATTTGTTTCTTTTCTCTAACCGCTTGTAGGATTTTGTTTTTCTGTTGGGTTTCTGGGATCTTGACTATTATATGTCTAGATGCAGATTTTTTTTGATCATGGCTAGTTGGAGTTCTATATGCCACACTTATCTGTATGTCCAATTCTCTATCTCTGCCTGGAAAGTTTTCCACTATTACTTCTGTGAACAGTTTTTTTATGTCAATTGTGCTTTCTCCTGGTTTTTTGTGGACTCCTATCAGTCTTAAATTATTCTTCTTTGCATCGTCTAGCAGTTGTTGGATTGATTTCTTGTGGTCCCTTACTATTTTTAAGAAATCTCTATTTTTATGCTCTCTAACCACAATCCTGTCTTCTATATGTGATATTCTATCTGTAGATTCCCTTAATCTGCTGTGGATACTTTCAATGGAGTTTTTGATCTCCTGAATATCTGTTTGAATCTGTTTCATGGATTCCATTTCTTTCTTATGTTGGGGGATTATGGTTTCCATTTCTTTCTTATGCTGGGTATTCATGGCTTCCAGCATGTTTCTGAGCTCATCAATTTTTTATCTGTTTCTGTTCTAGATCCTCTAATCATGTCTTTCACTCTGCTCACCATCTCTGTAGATATCTGGGAGATTATTTTTGCTTTGAATTTTTCTAGAGCATCATTCATCTGTTTTGTTACTTCCTGTGCTATAAGTTCAGGGTATCCAGGTGGTTGGTTATGGGACTTTTCCATCCCATTTCCCCCAGGATTTACCCTTGGTGGGGTGGAAGTCTGAGTTTGTGCCTTGCTTAAATGTCTTCTCATTTTTGTTTTTGGTACTGTCCTTGGTTTAACTCCTGGGTTGATAGTTTGAAATTGCTTATTGTAGGTATCTTTGTTGCTTGTAATTAGAACCCTTATGGAATGATTGCTTCTCAGAGGTGTCTTCCAGATATAGCTGGTCTTTAAGTTTTGAGTCTCTAATGACTCTAAAGCTATCTCATTTTCCTTATACTAGGAAGGTTCATTGACTAAATCAATACCAGCACCTTAGCCCAAGTGATACAATCAGCAACACCACTGCATCAAGTACATCTTTGAAAATGACATTTTGTGGTAGTTATTAATCTATCACCTTTAGCTATGTGAATTAAATCAAGATTGGGGACCAACCCAACATATAGTGAATAAAGTCTTCAATATAACAACTTTACCCTCTGGGATGGGGAGTTAGAAGGGGTTGCGGAGGGAGGGACAGATGGGAAGAAGGATAGGGGAAGGTCAGTGGTGTGGCCAGAGGACACAGGTGAGAAGGAAAAAGAGAATAATAGGAAAATAAAGGACTCAGAATGAGGACCAAAACAGGGACAAAAAGGGAAGATGAACAATGTGGGAGAGCAAGAGAGTGAGTGAGAGAGAGAGAGAAAGGAAAGAAAAGAAAGAAGGAAAGAGAAGGAAAAAAAGGAGAGAAAACAAATATTTGCGAACAGTAGGGGAAAAAATTAAAGATAAGAGGAGCAAAAGAAAAGAAAAGAGAAAAAAACCCAAACTAATAAAACTAATTTTGGGAATAAAAAATAACAATGAAGATGAAGGGCCTCTTTCAGGGTATGTCTCTGCTGTCACAATAGACAACTTGGGTAGCAGTGTGCAGATATAAGTCAGTGAGTCTCAGCAAGCTAGCTGCAGACCCATGAGATTCAGGCAGATTTCTGGCTGCAAGTCCCAAGTTGAGCTCCCTGTCCTCCTGTAGGGTTAAACTCTGCAGAGTTGTATTGCAGGTTCCAGCTTCCCTTCCCCTGAAGATAGTCCCGGTCCTGATGGGAGGTGAAGATGACTCCAACTTACCCAGTACAGTGGTCTGATGGTCCGGTGTGCTCTGCGTCTTTGTAGTGTGGAACCAGGTGGCTGTACAGAGGAGCGGGGGTGGGGGGTGGGGGTGGGGTGTCCAGTGGATTGCTGCCAGGGCGCGGGCTGATTCAGCGCATTCCGCGCGGCTTGCGATACTGCTATGGCTGAGGTTGTTTTTTTTTTTTACATTTGTATTTGATATACTCTTTGTCAACAACCTCTGTATGCCAATTTTCAGAAGCCTGAATGTGAGCATTAAATGTCATTCTTTTCTTCTCCACAACACATGATGTATTCAGGTCTTTTGGTCTTTTCTTGTCTTCATTCCTATTTTACTGAGATCTTCCAAGGACCAGAAAGGCTGGCGGTAGTTGCCATGCACAGCACACTGAGTCGTCATCAACAGTATGCAGTGGATCCTTCATTATTGGCTGATGATCACCCTGAGCCTCAAGAGGTTAAGTGCTATTGGAGCCATGAGGACAGTCACTGTTTTTTACCTTGCCTTGTGTTCTTTTCATATGGAACTGAGTCGAGTCAAGATTCAAAGTTAGTAGAAGCCCTTTTTACAACACGCTTGTCTTTCCCTTATTCTAGAGGCCACAAGCCTGAATATGAGTGATGCCTAGGCTGTAGACCAACAATAGCTATCTATGTAGAAATCTTCACAAGTAGCTTCACAGCTTACTGTGGGCTCCATTTTTACTGGTATGACCAAAATACGTGCTGAGTGTTTAAATTTAAACATTTTATTACAGTAAAAGACACATTGCCATGAACCTCCCTCACTTCAAAGCAGTTGTGGAGTCCTCTTTCCTGCATGTCATTAGGTGGTGTGAGAGTACAGTGAATGCTGCTACCCAGTGCCATCCAATAGAAAGGCAGGGTCGTCAAAACAGGACGGTGCATTCTGGTCCACCTTATTCACCAGATCTGGCATCATGTGACTTCTGGGTCTTCCTCAAAGTCAAAATGGCTGTCAGTAAAAGTCTTGAATCAATTCAGTACATCGAAGAAGCCATGACAGTGCAACCAAAGACACTCAGGAAAGAGGACTCCAGAGCTGCTTCAGAAAGTGGCAAGAATGATGGGATGAGTGTGTTCAAAGGGAGAGGGAGGCTGATGAGGACAATTCATGGCAATGTGTCTTTTACTGTGGTATACCTTTAAAATTCAGTCACCATGTTTTCCATCATGCCTATATGCTTGCTCTAAATCACCTCCTCCTTTAAGGAGGTTTATTGTCATCAAGACTTGCCAAGATTAGGCTGTAAACTGAAGCAACAAAAATGAACATGAAACAATACAAAATGTTCATTCCTGGAAAGCTACATCATAAGAAAAGAACATTACTCCTGGAGATGCAATTGAACTCTGCAGATAAATTATTTAACCTGTAAATCTTCAGTCTAAAGTAAATAACAGCATTTTTCAGTGGTTTTTTCAGGAACAGAATAGAGGAATGCTAATCCTCATAAATTTACTGTGAAAGGTTCTTTCAGATTCAATGTTGTCTTATTTTCTTATTTTTCTTACAAAATTCTCTGTTGAATTTTTAAAGTTGAAGGAAGTTTGTATCAATAATTGCTCTTACCTGGAAATCAAATTATTTCGCATTTTATCAAAAAATGAGGCTAAACATGAATTAAAATCCTTCCTATTGTATATGTACAGCTCCATGCGGAGCAGCAGATTTTGTGCTTTTTGAGTAAGATTCAGTCTCATCCACAAGTGTTTATTGTGTGTAAAAGACTGTATGATGCATCTTTTCAATATTGTTTTTTTCTAACTTGTAGCCAAAGTTCAGAAGAGAAGAAAGTTACAAGAAATACATTATAGTTATAAGGGAGTCAGGTGGAAACATGAACACTAATCCTGATGTAATCATCACATATATACATCATACCTAAATTACACAGTGAGTAAACTTGAATGGTATATGCTCCAACCTTGTAATATTATTTCTAGTACAACAGAGGAACAAAATGGGATTTTCCAAAGGTCTTAAAATTGTGAAATACACTGACCTCCTCCAGAACAGCTGGCCAATGTCCCTTGTTGGTAAAGGCAGAAAGTACTGAGCACTTCTTGTATGATCTGCATGCATTTGAGTAGTGGGTGCTTGCAGCAGGTGTTTAGCAGCCGACCATGTCTTCCCTCTGCTTCGCTGCCCTGAGCTGAGACTCAGCTCTCTGGTCCTAGCCAGGTTCTCATCTGTGCCATGGTCTAGCAGCTCACAAGTGCTGGGAGTTTGAGCACTGGAGGGGGAGGGGGGTCCTGAGTCTCTGCCAGTGAGGGAAGGACTCAGCAGGCAAACACTGAGGTTCTCCATTCTGCCCACAGTACAGTAGCAACCAGCAAGGGGCAATAGCAGCTTCTTTCTGCCCATTTAATATTCTATCTAGGTTACCTGGCTTCGGGCAGGTGCCAAACCAATCAGTGGACTAATTTAGAAATCACACACCCTTAATCCAAGCATCACACATTCTAGATCCAGCCACCTCTGAAAAGGCCCACCTATGACTGTGTGAAGTTTTGTGGGGATATCTAGACACAATCCATAGCGTGCATTAATTGCTATAGGGTTATTTGGGAGGGGGGGGTATCTGGGATCCAACTTGGGACCTTGCACTTACAAGGCAGGCAGTAGAGCCACTGAGTTAAATCCCCAGCCCTAGGGTTATTTTCAAAATATTCCTCACATATATAAAATATGCCTCACATATATAAACTCAAAATGTCCACCTTTCACCTACAATCACCTTTAGACCTAGTAGAACAACTCAAAAACTTAAAAAAAAAAAAAAACCCAAAGTACCTAATAGAATTGTTGAGCATACACAATGAGAAATTTCATACAAAGTGTTTGTCACAAGGCATGGAAAACTGCAGCCAAGGAATTATCAGCACTTGCCACTAAGACTGCCTGCCTCAAAACAGGAAACACGTATTCCAATTCTTATAATATTACCTCACTAATAAGATATAAAGAAGATTAAGTGTATATTAGCTTTAAAATAAGTGATTATTTTAAAATTTCTATATTATCTACATTACTTATAGACACTGAAAAGGGAATTAAGATAAAATTAAAGAAAATATGTCTATCAATATAGAGATAGCATAGGTAAGAATTCCTCATTATTTTTCAAGTTTCATAAAATGGAGTACTACTCAGCCATAAAGAATGTTAAACTAGAGACATTTATAGCTAAATGAATGCACATTGAGACCCTGCTCTTAAGTGAAATAAATAGGAGACACATGTGTAAATAACAAATTGTCTCTCTGGTGTGAGAAATTGAAAGTGTAAATGAGGACCAAAATGTACAAAAGATAAGGTGAAATAGGAAGAAAAGATTCAAAGGGGAAGGGGAAGTAGGGAGGCTGAGGAAAGGAAAGAAGAGAAAGAAAAAATATGAGAAAAGAAGGAAAAAATGGAAACAAAGCTTTTGTAAATAGGGAGAGGAGGAGGGGTGGAAGGGAAGAGGGGATTTGGGAAAAAACAAGAACTAAGATGTATCATGTACAGGTACAAATTCCTGATGATGAATGTGATCATAATGTATACCTAAAATGTACCAATAAAATTAATTTAAAAAAATTAAAAAAAGAAGGAAAGTATGCAAGTGACAATTTGGAAAAATATAACTGTGTCGAAATGGATTTTAATATCTAGAGTTTATCTCAGCCATATCCTGGAAACAAAAATTACTATTTGATTAAATAATAATCATAATAGATAATGCTAATAATAATAGAACCCTTATAGTTTCTTACAGCATATCAGGTATCGTTCTAGAAGATTTGCCTAATGCTCACAAAAATTCTATGAGGTATTATTTTTATAATTACTTTCCAGATCAGAAAACTGCAGATGCTTAGCACATCAGCTAATTAACTTGGTCAAGATTATCTCAGATAACAAGTAGCTTGGTTGATGTTCAGACCTGAGCCATCTTTGGGCAATGATGAAGTCTGGATTGGTGGAGAAGAAACAACAGCATTTAGTCACTAGAGACCATGTAAGTGACCAACACGTTTTTCATGTTAGGGAATGTGGTGGTAATTTACCTGGGGTCGTTAGTAATGAAATATGTATATAGTCTATAAAGGTTCTATTTCATCTTTATACACAAAATTCTAGATGTGAGTGTGGAAACCATGGTGAGTTGCCATAATGGAGATCTACAGACTCTTAAAGAATTTAAAGACTCAGGAGGCTTTGACAAAGGATTCTTCTATACGGGCATATATGGAAACCATGCATCCTCTAAGCCCCTTCAGATTAGCTAGCATCATGTGCACTGTGGATAAAGGAATAGCCATAGTAGAATGCCTGGAATATCTTCTACTGATAATTGGTTAATGGGCTCAACTGACACACATTCCCAAATACCCATAATACCACCAGGGTGCAGTGGTAAGTGAAGAATGAATGGAAGTCAGTTATAATGGCAGATGGCATCTCACCCTCCCTGGTTTTATTTAATAGTGGTTCTAGTGGACCTATGGACCTAGCCTATGAGTATTATTAAAGCCTGGAGTGAATACTGGCAATATATATTCATAGTATATATAAGAATCCTTAAGTGAATGAGGAATATTATGATAAAAAGAGTAAAACGTAAGTCCTTGAAACTGTGGAAAACCTTTCACAGTAAATTAAAAGACAAAACAAAAAACTATATTCTTGGGAGAATTACAAAGATCAGCATCACCAACAATAACTTGAAAGATGTGATGGTGATTATTTCTTCTGTTTCACAAGCCAGTTTGCTGGGAAAAAAATGTTATAGGGTCTTGAAAAATTACTTGATGCCCATAAACATATTCAAGTGTTACTAACTTCTGTTCTGCACTTGGTATTCACTGTAGCAAATCAACTGGAGTATGGAAACTATAAACAGCCCAAATTGATCAATTAATTATATGTTTTCCAGTTTATTTCTTTTTTGAAGACAGTAAGCAGTTTGCAGTCACCCAGAAAGGATAAAAGTAATCTGTCGCCATGTTACTTCAAACCTCAAGGCTATGCTCCCTGGCACGAGAAATCCATACAAATACTGAGTATATTGATATATCAAAATCATACATCATTTTATATAATACAAAATATGTAATTGATGAAATGAAGTGTACTTACTGAGAAGGAAAGAGCAAGTGGCCCAGATGCCATGCTCTGACACCTGTATGCTAGGGCGTGTGCAGGTTAAGCCATGTTGAAATCTGCAATCCCAGTAAACTTTCTAGACAATCATTGGTTTAAGGAAACTCAGGACACCCTCTTCTACTAAAAGACAAGTTGCCAAGTCTCCTCACTCGACAGCCCCTTTGGATATTGCAGGGAACATAGTCGGGGAGCTATTCTGACCCTCAGCAGTAAAGGTAGCAGGATGTGGTAGGACCCAGGATTAGCAAAGGCTCTGCTGTACAGTGGGCTGCAGGACTCTGCCCTGCCCCAGGGCTTTGCAGTAATGGTTCGTGTTGTGTTTGCCAACTCTCTTGAGGAGATCAGTAACACTTTCGCCTGAGGTTTTGGAGAAACCATGCCTTATTTTTCCCTTGAAAAATGAGTCTTTTCTTTTTTAAAAATGAACTTTTGAGCTATTATTGGGTCCTGGTAGAGACAAATGGTCTATTTTTAGGATATTAAGTGTTTATACAGTCTAGCTGGCCATGAGTGAACTAAGTGTTCTGTGACCACCGAAGTATACTTTTGGTTATGAGTATACCATTAGGAGATGAATGTGATATAAGCAAAACCAGAGTTAGGCTGGTCTAGATTGAACCAGTGTATTTCTTGAGCATGGTGTTCACACTCCTGAGATGCTAAATCTTACTCCTTTGCCACCTCTGCCTCAGTATACCCTTACAGCTGCTTGGGGCTCACCTACCTGTTAACACAAAATAGCGGCATGGCATTAGCTTCTAGATGAGTTTGAAAGCCAGCTGCCACTGTGTGACAGCCCTACTCTGGATGGCCCGAAAGAGCATGGCGAAGGAAGCTTTCTTAGTTGAAAGGACTCTGGGGAGTATATTTGGTTCACTTTGATTTGAAGACAAAATGAGCTGTGCTATGGGTCTACATCAAACAAAAGAAGAAGAAAGAGTGGAAAAGAATATAGTATGCTTATTTCATTTCAGAATTAAATATACAAACAAAGTCACTAAATATGGGGAAAAAAACCTTAACTGGGAAATATGAGCCTATAAGTTGCATTCTTCCATGTAATGATTTCCTTATGAGCTTTTGTGGCTTATAAAAAGACAAATTAGATTTGAACTTAGCTTCTCAGTTTTCCATTGTGAGTAACTGAACCTGTATAACAAGCCTTTGGCCACACTGGTGATCAGCAAATGCTTACTGAAAGTTTTCTAGAGTTACAACTGAGGCTGCAGTAGGATCAAAGTTGTATAGATTTTTTGTGGTTATAGGAAAATTCATCTTGGAAATGCCTTACCCTGTGGCAAAGCAGTTCAAACATAAGGTTCATTTCAATGAAAAACATATAATTACACAAAAGTTAGAATTCTGAGGGTAGATATTTTGACATAAAACAGAGATATTATCTTTGAGTAATTATGTCACCAGACTAAATTTACATGACCATATTGGTTTGTTAGATGTATAGATTTCTAACCATCTTAAAAATACACAAAAGAGTGAATTTCATGCATACATGTAGACAATACAATATTCTTGACAATAAAAAACAAAAACCTGATAGAATAGATATAATATTTGGCAAAAGGCCCCCAGCACCAGCAGCGACTCTATTAACTTTTAAACACCCATATTACCCAACCCTACAAACTTACAAAGCTCGAACTTGATGCAAATTTGCTACATCAGTCAGTAGTAATTCCAATACATCTGTAAGTTAAAAATTGAATCCTCTCTAAATGACTCAGTGATATTAATTAGTATAACTGAAATGTCAAAATTATTTCTTGTAGAAATCACAACTGACATGTTTACAATGTTCAGATGAAAATTCCAGTGCGTTTTTCTTTTTTTTTTTTTGTACCAGGGATCAAACTCAGGACCTTGTGCTTGCAAGGTAGGTGGTGGATCTGCTGAGATAAATCCCCGGCCCTTTCCAGTGTGTTTTTAGTGCTACTTCCAGTGCTACAGTTCCTTTTATTATTGGTGCCTATTAATCTTACACAATACTGTGCTTCAAGGCATTCAAGGCATTCAAGTCTACATTTGGGTCATTTGCCAGCCCTACCAGTCACTCTGCCTTCCCCTTCCTTATTTGCTTTCTCTTGTCTAGCAAGAGTCTCCCTTATACTTTCATATCATCTTTTTTTTTTCAGATTCCACGTATTTGTGATATTTGTCTTTCTGAGCTTGACTTCTTGTAGTCTCCATTTTTCTGCAAATAACAAAATTTTGTTCTTTTTTACAGCTGAATAATAGCACATTTTCTTTATCCATTCAGCTGTTTATTGACACCCTGCTGGTTTCCTAGCTTGGCTATTGTGAACTGTGTAACAATAAACGTAGGACTGCAGGTATTTCTAAAGTCCACTCACTTTAATTCCTTCCTGTATACACTAAGGAGTGGTGTCTTAAGTTACTTTTATCATTGCTGAGACAAAATACCCAACACCCAAAGTTAAAGGTTTATTTTGGCTCAAAGTTTATAGAGGTTTCAGTTTATAATCAGCTGGCTCCAAGGCACGGTGGAGTGACAGAGAGGAATCACAGAGGAGAAACAATCCATGACACAGCAGGGCAGGCAGAAGGCAGCAAGCAGTGAAGTAGCAAGCAGCAAGCGACAAGCAACCAGAGACCCTCTTTCTGTCCCTTATATCTTATCCAGGCTACCTGCCCTTAAGTAGGGTAGCAATCACATTCAGGGTGGGCACCCTTAATGCTACCCAGAACTATGCCAAATCAATCAGTGGACTAATTTAGTAATCACACACCCTTGATCCTAGCATCACACACTCCATCTAGCTACTTCCAAAAAGCCCCACCTATGACCACATGGGCTTTGGGGGACATCTAAACACAAACCAAAACAAGTGATATAGCTGGATCAAATGATAGCAGTATTTTTAGTTTGTTGAGGAACATGTATATGGATTTTCATAGTGTCAGTACCAATTTACATTCCCACCATCAGTATAAAAGGACTCCTTTTGCCCTGCATCCTCATCAGTATTTACTGTTTTTTGGATTCTTGATGATAGTCATTCTGTCTAGGGTGAGATGGAATCCCAATGTAGTTTTGATTTGTATTTCCTTGATGGATACAGATGAACATTTTCTCAAATACTTATTGGCCATTTGTACTTTTAAAAAAAATGTTTGTTCAATTCATTTCCCCATTTATTTAATGGGCTATTTGATTTCTTTGGTGTGAAGTTTGAGTTCTTTATATATTCTAGATATTTATTCTCTTTTGAAAGAGTGGTGGGCAAAGATTTTCTCCCCTTCTATAGGCTGGGTGTTCACTCTGTTAATTTCCCTTTCTAGACAGAAACTATTTAAGAAAATAGTTATATTGCCAAAAGTGACCTACAGATTCAATGCAACCCCCATCAAAATACCAATGACATTCTTTACAGAACTTTAAAAAATCCTAAAATTCCTATGGAAACATAAAAGATCCAGAATAACCAAAGAAATCCTAAGCACAAAGACCAAGGCTGGAAACAGCACAATACTGGATTTTAAATTATACTACAAAGCCATAGTTTAAAAACAGAATGGTAGTGAAACAAAAAATAGAGACACAGACAAATAAAACAGAATAGAGGACACAGGAACAAACCCACAACTACAGTTATGTGAGACTGGAAAAAGACTGAAAAGACAGCCTCTTTAATAAATGGTGGTGCAGAAAATGGTATCTACTTAAAGATTGAAACAAGCACCTCATCTCTACACCTCTACAGAAATCAATTAAAAATGGACTGAAGACATAGGTTTCAAATCAGAAACCTTGAAACTGCTAGTAGAAAATATAAATGAAGAACTTGAAGTCATAGGCATAGGCAAAGACTTCCTGAACAGAACTCCCATAGAATAGAAAATAATAGCAAGAATCAACAAATGGGAAAACATCAATTAAAAAAGCATTATAGTTTTAGTAAAACTATTTCACTCAAAAATAAAAATTTGAACTTGAGAAGACATAAGCTAGAAAGTTTGTGATCTGCCAAAGGTCACACCATACTAAGCTATAAGGCTGAATTTAATTCACATCACCTACTGCCAAACTCTGGCTTGAGTATCAATGTTTTCTGTAGGCAATATTACTGACAAGATAAAATAAAACCACAGTCCCTCCTTTGAGGTTTCTGATGGATAACAACATTTGGCCAATTGTCAGATTAATAAAAAAAATAACTGCAGTTCCACCAACAATCTCATTCTGAGTAAGAGAAAATCAGAAGATGGTTGCAGTTTTAGAAAAAAAAAAGGATGGGTAATAAAGACTTGAGAGCTATGATCAAAATTATTTTCTTTCCTGAGTTCCTTTCAAGAACTTTAGGGAGAGCTAACTGTGCATATGAATGCTCTGTTACTCAAGTACATAAATCAAGGACATGGTGGATACACTCGTGTCCTCTAACTCCAGTGGGGTCTTGTGGTTTACACTGGAAAGCACTTGGTTATCACTTGGACACTAATGTCTTTCAGGAATTCTGTCACATGCAGAAGTATATATGATGTCGTATTAAGAACATGTAACTATTAAGTACATATCTTTAGTGAATGTAAGAACAGTAAAATATCTTTAAAGTACCTGTATACTACAAAATAATGCACATAGCAAGCAAGGAATAAGATCAGTATCTACTGATGTGATGCAAATAAAACCAGTGAGGGAGCAGCATTCTGCCTTCTGCATCCTTTGTGGCCATTCTTGACCAAAAGGGAAGTGGTCAACCTAGGGGCATCTGTCTCCTACATCACCAGGAGTATCCCCTGGGCCAATGACCATGGTAAATGACACTTTTGGGAGGAGGTCAGGAGACAGCACAGGAGCAGCACACTAGGTTACTCTAGAAAAATGCACGAGTTTGGACAGCATTTGATAACAAGTACACTGTGCCCACATCAACACCATTCTGTACTCAGACTGTAGTCAAGTGTCTTGACCCTTTGGTAGCTTAGGAGGATCTGGGTTTTCCAAAACTAGAGCCCATTAAGGAACCATCATGTAACTAAGCACTTGGTTAATTCTTATGGTACTGGAAATTCCATCTTCTTATGGTATTTCTAGTACCATCATTGACTATGGCTACAATTCTTCATTTCTCAAGCTTTGCTGATACAAATAAAAATATTTAGTCTTTCCTATGTGAAAAAAATGTAATATTATTCATTAAGGAACTTAATGCATGCAATTTATTCAGTTCACCAAAATCAGAATTTTCCTGACTGAGGGTACATCACCTATTTACAAAGAAAGGGAATAGTATTTGAAATTATGTATCTAAAATTGGGTTCTAGTTCTGAATATTACATTTGTGTTTGTTCAAACATTTAAAAACATTAAAATATAATATAGATGGACAACTGATTAGATCAATCACAACACCTTAGCCCAAGTGATACAATCAGCAACAACAATAGCATCAAGCACAGGTTAGAAAATGACAATTTGTGGTAGTTATTAATCTTTTGCCTTTAACTGTGTGAATTAAATCAAAATCAAGGACCAGCCCAAAATATGTTTATAGTGAACAAACTCTCCAATATATCAACTTTACCCTTTGGGATGGGGACTTAGAAGAAGTTGGGGAGGTAGGGATAGATAGGTAGAAGGATAGGGAAAGGTTAGAAGTGAGGCCAGTGAGAAGTAAGATTGCCTCAGAGTCATGAGAGACTCAAAACCTAAAGGCCAGCTATATCTGGAAGACACCTCTGAGAAGCAATCATTCCATAAGGGTTCTAAATATAAGCAACAAAGATACTTACAATAAGCAATATCAAAGTATCAACCCAGGAATTAAACCATGGACAGTACCAACAAAAATAGAAATGAGAAGACATTTATGCAAGGCACAAACCCAGACTTCCAGCTCACCAAAGACAAATTCTGGGGGAAAGGAGGTGGAAAAGTCTGATAATCAACCACCTGGACACCCTGAACTGATAGCGAGGAAGAAACGAAACAGATGAATGAGGCTCTAGAAAAATTCAAAACAGAAATAATTTCCCAGATAGCTACAGAGATGGTGAGCAGAACGAAAGACATGATTAGAGAATCTAGAACAGAAAAAGATTAAAAAAAAAATAGATGAGTTCAGGACCATGATGGAAGCCATGAATGCCCAGCATAGGAAAGAAATGGAATCCATGAAACAGATTCAAACAGATGTCCAGGAGATGAAAAACTCTACTGAACATATAAAGAGCAGACTGAGCCAATCTGAAGACAGAATATCAGATATAGAAGACAGGATGGTGGTCAGTGACCATGAAAAGAAAGATCTCTTAAAAATAGTAAGGGACAATGAGAAATCAATCCAACAGCTCCTAGATGATGCAAAGAAGAATAATATAAGACTGATAGCAGTCCATGAAAAAGCAGGAGAAAGTACAAATGACATAAAAAAATTCACAGAATTAATGACAGAAAACTTCTCAAACAGAGAAAAAGAATTTGACATACAGATAAGTGAGGCATATAGGACTCCATCTAGCCATGATCAAAAAAAAAAAAATCTACACCTAGACATATACTAATCAAAATCCCAGAAACACAACAGAAGAACAAAATACTAGAAGCAGTTGGAGAAAAGAAACAAATCACATGCAAAGGAAAGCCCATCAGAATCACAGCAGACTTTTTAACAAAAACCCTCAAGTGAAGGAGAGCCTGGAGTGGGGTATTTCAAGACTTAAAGGAAAACAACCTCCAACTTAGACTGTTGTATCTTGCAAAACTATCTTTCAAAATTGATGGGGAAAAGAACACCTGAGGCAAAGAACACCTGAGAAACTTCATGAATACCAAACCAGGACTCCAAACAATTCTAAACAATATCCTAGAAAAAGACAATGAAGGTCACAACTTCATGAGGCCCAACAGAGCAAATCCATCAGGCAAGGCAAGAAATTAAAGGGAGAGAGGGAAAAATAAAAAAGAGCCAACAATAGGAAAGTAACATGACAATGATAAGTCAATACATATCAGTTATAACCATCAATGTTAATGGCCTCAATTCACCAATCAAAAGAAACAGCCTAGCAGACTTGATTAAGAAGCAAAACCCAACAATATGCTGTATACAAGAAATGCACCTAGTTCAAAGAGAAACTCATAGACCAAAAGTAAAAAGGATGCAAAACAGTTCACCATGCAACAGGAACCCAGAAAAAAGCAGGGGTAGCTATCTTATTTGCAGACAAAGTAAATTTCAAACCAAAATTAGTTAAGAGGGACAAAGAAGGTCATTTCATCTTTGTAAAGTGAACAATCCAGGAGGAAGAGATTACAATCATAAATATATATGTGCCAAATACGAATGCCCCCAACTATACAAAACAAATATTAAGGGACACGAAAAACCAAATAAGCACTGCAGTACAATTGTAGTGGGACCTCAATACCCCACTATCACAAATGGACAGATCATTGAGACAAAAAAATCAACAACAAAATACTTGAACTGAACAAAGTTTTGAACAAATGGACTTAATAGACATTTACAGAGTGTTCCATCCCACGAAATCAGAATATACATCCTTTTCGGGTGTACAAGGGATATTCTCCAAAATAGACCACATACTAGCTCATAGAACATGTTTAAGTAAATGCAAAGGAATTGAAGTTATCCATTGTATATTATCAGACCATAGTGCAATTAAACTAGAGTTCAATACCATAAGAAACTCCAGGAATTTCACAAATGAATGGAAATTGAATAACACTCTCCTGAACAACCAATGGGTCACAGAGGAAATTAAAGAAGAAATTAGACAGTTTTTACAATTAAATGATAATGCCAATACAATATATAGGAATCTATGGGACAAATGAAAGCAATTCTAAGAGGGAAATTCATAGCACTGAATGCTCACACTAGGAAAACAGAGCGAGCTCAAATGAAAAACCTAACACTGAATCTTAAAATCCTAGAAAAAGAAGAGCAAGACAAAACCAAGCTCATACAAGGGAGGAAATTACAAAGATCAGAGCAAAAGTCAATGGAATGGAGGCTAGGAGAATGATACAAAAAATGGAATCAAAGAGTTGGTTTTTTTGAAAGAATAAATAAAATCGATAAACCCTTAGCCAACCTTGTCAAAAAAGGCAAGAAAACGCAAGAAAATTCGGAAATCCATGCAATTAGGAACAAAAAAGGAGAAGTCACAACAGATCCAGCAGAAGTCGAGAGGATCATCAACACCTACTTCAAGAAACTGTACTTTGCTTCCAAATTCATTCCTGGAAGCAAGTGTCACTTTGATTCCAACACCAGGGAAATACCCAACCAAAAAAGATAACTATAGCCCAATCTCCCTAATGAACATAGATGCAAAAATCCTCAACAAGATACTAGCAAACAGAATACAGAGGGTCATCAAGAAGATCATACACCCATACCAAGTCAGATTTATTCCAGGGATGCAAGGATGGTTCAACATACATAAATCAATAAATGTAATACACCATATTAACAGAGTCAAGGACAAAAGCCATATGATCATCTCAATAGACGCAGAAAAAGTATTCAACAAAATCCAACACCCATTCATGATAAAAACACTACAGAAAATTGGAATAGAAGGTAATTATTTCAACTTGATAAAGGCTATCTATGGAAAACCAACAGCTACTATCAAACTAAGTGATAAAAAAACTGAAAACCTTCACGCTAAAATCAGGAATAAGACAAGGATACCCACTATCACCACTCCTTTGCAACATAGGTTTGGAGACATTAGCCACAGGAATTAGCCAAAAGAAATAAAAGGAGTAAAGATAGGAAAGGAAGAAGTTAAACCATCATTATTTGCTGGTGATATGATATGCTACATAGAAGACCCAAAAGATTCCACCAAAAGACTTCTACACTTAATTGACAGATTCAGCAGAGTAGCTGGATACAAGGTCAACACTCAAAAATCAATAGCCTTCTTGTATACAAATAACAGACTCACTGACAGAGAAATTAAGGAAACAATCCCCTTCACAATAGCATCAAAAAAATGAAATATCTAGGAACCAATCTAACAAAAGAAGCAAAAGACCTCTACATTGAAAACTACAGCACTTTGAAAAAAGGGATCGAAGAGGAAAATGGAAAGACATCCACTGCTCCTGGGTAGAAAGAACCAACATAGTGAAAATGGCCATACTTTCAAAACTGCTATACAGATTCAATGCAATGCCAATTGAAATTCCAACACTATACTTCACAGAACTAGAGAAAACAATCCAAAAGTTCATTTGGAACCAGGAGAGACCTAGAATAGCAAAAGCAATTCTAGGCAGCAGAGACATTGCAGGGGGTATCACAATTTCCAACTTAAATCTATACTACAAAGGTACTGTGATAAAAACAGCATGGTACTGGCAAAGAAACAGACGTCAGAATTAGTGGAATAGATTAGAAGATGCAGAAACAACACCAGACATACTCAGCTACCTCATCTTTGACAAAGGCATCAACCACCCTCACTGGAGGAAAGATAGCCTCTTTAATAAATGGTGTTGAAAAAACTGGATTTCAACTTGCCAAAGATTAAAATTAGACTCTCCTATCTTTCACCATGCACTAAACTAAAATCCAAGTGGATTAAGGATCTAAATATTAAAACAGAAACCCTAAACTTGCTGGAAGATAAGTTAGGTAGAACTCTCGAAGACATTGGCATGAGAAAAGACTTTATGAACAAATCCTCGGTAGCACGGGAACTAGCACAATGAATCAACAACTTGGATCTCATCTTATTAAAAAGCTTCTGCAGTGCAAGAGAAACCACCAAAAGAGCTAAGAAACAACCTACAATGTGGGTAAAATTTTTTTACCAGCTATTCCTCAGACAAAGGTCTACTATCTAGAATACATAAAGAACTCAAAAAAAATCAGACCCTCCAAATATAAAGACACAATTCAAAAATGGGCATGTGAAATGAACAGACATTTCTCAAAGAAAGAAGTAAAAGCAGCAAATAAACGTATGAAAAATGTTCAACATCACTGGTCATGCAAGAGATGCAGATGAAAACAATGCTGAGATTCCACCTCACCGCAGAAAGAATACCTGCTATCAAGAAATCAAGCAATAACAAATGCTGAAGGGGTTGTGGA
Source organism: Heterocephalus glaber (assembly GCF_053883595.1). Taxonomy (NCBI): domain Eukaryota; kingdom Metazoa; phylum Chordata; class Mammalia; order Rodentia; family Bathyergidae; genus Heterocephalus; species Heterocephalus glaber. Next base: position 8,560,150 of record NW_028258413.1, read on the forward strand.
GAGAAAGGAACCCTTCTTCATTGTTGTTGAGAGTGTAGACTGGTACAACCACTGTGGAAATCAATATGGAGATACCTCCAAAAACTAGGATGAGAAGTTCCATTTGACCCAGCTATTCCCCTGCTGGGTATCTTCCCAAAAGAATTAAAAGGATCATACCACAGTGATATATGTGCATGCATGTTTATAGCAGCCCAGTTTGTAACAGCTAAAACTTGGAAACAGCCCAACTGCCTATCAACCAGAGACTAAATAAAGAAGAGGCAGTTTGTTTGTTTTTTTAATAAAATGGAGTACTAGTCAGCCATAAAGAATAAGAAACTAGAGACATTTATAGCTAATTGGATGCACACTGAGGCCATACTCTTAAGTGAAATAAATAGGGCACACATGTGTAAATACCAAATAGTTTCTCTGATGTGAAAAACTGAAAGTGTACTACCACTCCCAGGGCAGAGGAGGTGAGCCAATCCCAGCACCCAGGAGGAGGCTCACTGGCCAACGTTCCACCACTCCCAGGGCAGAGGAGGTGAGCCAACCCCAGTGTGCAGGAGGAGGCTCCCTGGCCGCCATTCCAACTGCTCCCAGGGGAGAGGAGGGGAGCCAATCCCAGTGCCCAGGATGAGGCTACCCGGCCACCAATGCACTGCTGCCAGGGCAGAGGAGGTGAGACACATGGGCGCCAGAAGCACCTCCCCAACCCGTCAAAATGAGAAGACATGTAAAAAGCCTCAAAAACAGACTTCCAGATCACCTACAACAACCCCAAAGGGAAATGAGACGGAATAATCTGATACTCAACCACCTGGACTCCCTGACCTGGCAACAAAAGAGGATCTGGAAAAAAGGAAATCAGAAATAATTTCTCAGATAACAGCAGAGATTGTGCCCATAGTGCAAGACATGATTAATAAATCTAGAGAGGACACAGATAAAAAATAGAGGAGCTGAGGAACATGATGGAATCCCAACATAGGAAACAAATGGAATCCATAAAACAGATACAAACAGATTTCCAGGAGATGAAAAACTCCATCAAATGTCTACACAGCAGAATGAACCAATGTGAGGACAGAATTTCAGATATAGAAGATAAGATTGTAATTAATGACCAGGAAAAGAAAAATTGCTTCAAAATTGTAAGAGATCACAAGAAATCAATGCAGCAGCTGCTAGTCAATGCAAAGAAGAATAACATAAGACTAATTGGAGTCAATGAAGAAACGGGAGAGAGGGCAGATGACATAAAAAAACTGTTCACAGAAGTGATGGCAGAAAACTTCCCAAGTAGGGGAAAGAGCTTGACATACAGATAAGTGAGGCATATAGGATTCCAACTAGCCTTGATCAAAAAAAGTCTACACATAGGCATATAATTGTTAGGATTCCAGAAACTCCACAGAAGAACAAGATTCTACAAGCAGTGAGAGAAAAGAAACAAATCACATACAAAGGAAAGCCCATCAGAATCACAGCAGACTTCTCAATGCAAACCCTCAAGGCAAGAAGAGCTTGGAGTGATGTATTTCAAGCCTTAAAGGAAAACAGCCTCCAACCCAGATTGATGTACCTTGCAAAACTATCTTTCAAAACTGATGGAGAAAGAAAATACTTTTATGACAAAGAGAACCTTAGGAACTTCATGAATACCAAACCAGCACTCCAAAAACTTTTAGACAACATCCCAGGAAAAGACAATGAGGATCACAACCCCAGGAAGCCCAGCAGAATGAATCTGCTGAGCACTTAAAGAAATTAAACACAAAGCGGGAGAATCCAACAAAAAGAAAAAGTCATGACAAGGCTTTTAAAACTTTTAACTTCATTTCCCTAATGAGTGTAAAATTCAATCTTGTTATTGTACTGATTAGTATTTTTCTGATTCTAGTGTTGCACACCTTTCCTTGTGCTGTACTATTTATCATCTTCTTGTGTCTACTTTTTAATTGGGTTGTCTATTAGTGAGCTGTAAGAGTTCTTTATATATTCTGGTAATAGGTTATATGCATTGTAAATATGGTCTGTTTAAGGACTACTTTTCATTTTAATGATGTCATTTAAAGTTCTAAATTTTGATGGAATCTTATTTATCAATTTTTTTCTTTTATACATCATGCTTTTTGTATCCTAGGAAGTTCTTGCATACTCTAAACATTTTCCCTTATAATTTCTTCTTAAAGTTTTGTAGTTTTAGTCTTTCATATTTAGGTTCATAGAGCCTTTCAAGTTATTTTTATGTATGGAAATAAAAGGTTGAGGTTGATTTTTTATATACGCATACCAGGTGTTCTAGTGTCATTTGCAGAAAACACTACCTTTGCCTCTGCTCTTGAATTGAGTTTATATTCTATAAAATTAATGTTAAATAATCTTTCAAAACTCAGTAGACCATACATGTGTGGTTCTATTTCTAGATTCTCTGTTTTATTCCAATGAGCTATATGTTTTTCCTTACACCAACACTGCCTTGATTATTGTAGCTTTAGAGGAAGTCTTAAAATTAGGTACTAAACGTCTTCCAACACTGTTTTTTTTCTTTTTCTATTTAGTATTCTAGGTCCTTTGTACTCCTACATAACTTTTAAATTTCAATATCCAATTCTTCATTTATAGCAAGTATACATAAACCTGAATTTTTATGTATACCTTGTGTTTTCTAGTCCTGCTAAATTCAAATACAAGTTCTAGGGGTTACTAGAGATTTCTTAGCATTTTCTTTGTAGATGATCATTTCATCTACTATAAAGATTTTGCTTCTACCTTGCCAATTGTAATTGTGTAATTTTATTGCTAGACTATTTTGGTTTAGCCCTATGTTTCAAAGTTTAATGGACAGATGAAGAGTAAGCATATCTGCCCTTGTTCCCCACCTTAGGGAGAAAGCATTGTATCATCTCCATTCATATAAGGCATTTTTGCTGGAAGTATGGAGTACATGTCTTTGATCTGCTGAGAAGTTTCTGTTCTACTTCTAGTCTTCTGATAGCTTTTACCATGAATAGCTGTAGAATTTAGTCCAATGCCTTTTCTCCAACTAGTGACAGGATCATATGGCTTTTTCCTTTCCTCTGTTAAAATGATGACTTATGGGGGTGGATCTTCCAATCCTGAACCAACACTGCCATCCCTATAATAAAACCACTATCTACATACTGCCAGATCTGACTTCTAATAAACAAATTTCTATCTATGTTTATATGTTTTTCTTCTACTATCTTTATCCAGTTTTAGTATTAGCACAATGTTGATTTCCTAAAATGAGGGGAGAAGTGTTCCTTTTTTTTCTGCTGTAAATGTTTGATATAATTTATCAGTTAAAATGTATATGAGCCTGTTGTTGTCATATAGGTAGGTTTTCAAGCTAGAAATATACTTTCTTTAATAGGTGCTATTTAAATTTTATATTTCCTCCAGAGTTAGTTCCATTAATTTGTCTTCCAAGTTACTTCTTAGAAGTTGTCAAATTTATTTCAAAAAAGATTTTTGTAATATGCTATCTATATCCTTTTAAATTCTGTAAAATCTGTAGTAATGTCTCCTAGATCTTGATATTGTAATTTAAAAAATCTATAATTGATATTGAGTAATAGGAAGAAAAGGTCTAATGGAGCAGGGGAAGTAGGAGGGGTAGGGGAAAGGAAAGAAGGGAAAAGAAAAAATATGAGAAAAGGGATAAAATGGAAACAAATTCTCTGCAAATATGGAAGGGTGGAAGTGGTCAAGGGAGGGCAGGAGAAGGGGAAAAAAAATAAGAACTAAGATACTCATGTAATGGTACAAGATCCCAATGATGAATGTAACTGTATTTTTTCTTTTTTTTTGGTACCGGGGTTCGAACTCATTTCCTTGCGCTTGCACAGCAGGCGGTGAAACCACTGAGCTAAATCCCTGGCCCTAACTGTATTTTATACCTAAAATGTACCAATAAACTTAATGGGAAAAAACCCTAAAAGTGTAAATAAGGATCAAAATGTATAATTGATATTGTTACATAGGAAGAAAAGGTCTAAAGCAGCAGGGGAAGTGGGAGGGGTAGGGGAGAGGGAACATGGGAAAAGAAAAAAATATGAGGAAAGAAAAAACTGGAAATAGTCTTTGTAAAAAGGGAAGGGTGGAGGGGGTGAACGGATTGTAGGGGAATGGGGAAAAAATAAGAACCAAGATTCATCATGTAAAGCTACAAGTTCACAATGATGAATGTAACTGTATTGCATATCTGAAATGTACCAATAAACTTAATGGGGAAAAATATATTTAGCTTTACAAATATTCTAAGGAACAAACAATGTGCAAAAACAGATAATCAAATAAATACAGTCTGAATCATTAAAAAATATAGATGTTGATGGATGGTGACATTTTATAAAGCAATCAATATGTGATTAAGTAAAAGAGTTTTAATGTATTCCAGCTCATACTTCTACAACAATTGCTCTTTTATTATAAATTGCCATACTCCAAAATCCTATTAGTAAAATTATCAGAGGCTCAAACTCAGTCACTAAGCTAGTTATAACAACAATGGTTGACAATTAATGTTCATATTTTTGATCCATGGCTGATACATTCTACAGGATTTAAAGCTAAACTTTTCAGAAAAGAAATAATGGCCTTGTTTTCATTAATATTTGACTGTTGAAAGTGGATAATATAATCAATGTAATATCATTACTCAATAACTTTTATTAAAATGTGAACTTCCAGACAAAGAAATATGATTTTAGAATATAAAAATCAGAAAGAAATATTACCATAGTTTAAAGTTTTTTATCTCCCTCCATCAAAAACTGAAGCTTCTCTAAGCTGTGACCGGCCAGGAGAGACAAGCACCTTGAAGCTCTGCAGCCATCCCGGGCCACACCCACGGCACGATGAGGTCCTCTTAGCCATGCCAGCGCCCATTCCCGCCCCCCCCCCCGTGCGCCACCTACCTTCTGGCTTTTCTGCTACCTGGTCCCACACTACAGAGGCACAGGAGATTATAAAGACCCTTGTCCTGAGCGCCACAAGATAGAGCAGAAGTTAGTAACAGAAAGAGGACCTCTCAGGGTCCTTGATGAAAACTGAAGCTCAGCAGAAAAGTAAAGAGAATCTCTACAATAAAGGCACATCAGACCACTGCACTTGGTCTGCTGCTGGTTTGCTGAGACTCATTGACTTGTATATGCACAGGGATTCCTACGTTGCCTACTGTGACAGCAGAGACATACCCTGAAGGAGGCCCATAATTTTTCTCTTATTTTTAATTCTTAATTTTTACTTTTTTCCTACCCTTCAAAGTTATGCTTTTCTTTCTTTTATCTTTTCTTTCTCTCTCTCTCACTCATTCTCTCACTGTCCCACATTGCTCCTTATCTCCTCATTTGTTCCTTTCTGCACTGATTTTGGATTTCTCCCTTATTGCTTTTTCTTCTCTTTTTCCTTCTCTTGATTATCATTGGGTTTAAAGGAAAGTAAATTTGGTATCTAGCCTCCCTGTTGCTGTTAGATGATTCTATTCACATCTTTGTTCTTTCATTCTGCCTTTTGCTCTTGCCTTTAGCAACTTCTTAGAGTTTGTGTGATCTTTCTGTGTCTTCTGGCCTCACTGCTAATCTTACCTGATCTTTCTACCTGTCCCTCCCTCCCTAACTTTTTAACTCCCCACCCTGAAGGGGAAAGATGCTATATTGAAGAGTTTATTCATTATAAACTTATGTTGGGTTGGTCCTCAGTTTTAATTTAACTCACATAGTTAAAAGTGATAGATTAATAACTACCACAAATTGTCATTTTCTAAGCTGTGCTTGATGCTATGGTATTGCTGACTATGTCATTTGGACTAACATGTTGTGATTGATCTAATTAGTTTTCCTTCCTGGTATAAGAAAAATAAAATAGCTTCAGAGTCATTAGAGTCTCAAAACCCAAACACAAGCTATATCTGGAAGACACCTCTGAAAAGCAATCATTCCACAAGGGTTTCAAACACAAGCAACAAAGATACCTACATTAAGCAATTTTGAAATATCAACCTAGGAATTAAACCAAGGACAGTACCAAAAACAAAAGTGAGAAGACACTTAAGCAAGGCACAAATGCAGGCTTCCACACCACAAAAAGGAAACTCTGGGGGAAATGAGGTGGAAAAGTTTGATAAGCAACCACTTGGACACCCTGAACTGATAGCACAGGAAGTAACAAAGCAGATGCATGAGGCTCTAGAAAATTTCAAAACAGAAATAATCTCCCAGATAAATACAGACATGGTGAGTAGAGTGAAAGACATGATTAGAAGCTCTAGAGTAGAAACAGATAAGAAATTAGATGAGATCAGAAACATGCTGGAAGCCATGAATGCCCAGCATAAGAAAGAAATGGAAAACATGATCGCCCAACATAAGAAAGAAATGGAATCCATGAAACAGATTCAAACAGATATCCAGGAGATTAAAAGCTCCATTGAAAGCATGCAGAGCAGACTAAGAGAATTTGAAGACAGAATATCAGATATAGAAGACAGGATAGCAGCTAAGGACCATGAAAATAGAGATTTCTTAAAGATAGTAAGGGACCATGAGAAATCAATCCAACAGCTGCTAGATGATGCAAAGAAGAATAACATAAGACTGATAGGAGTCCACGAAAAAACAGGAGAAAGTACAACGGACATAAAAAACTGTTCACAGAAGTAAGAGTGGAAAACTTCCCAGATAGAGGTAGAGAATTGGACATACAGATAAGTAAGGCATATAGAACTCCAACTAGCCATGACCAAAAAAAATCTACACCTAGACATATAATAGTCAAGATCACAGAAACCCAACAGAAGAACAAAATCCTACAGGCAGTTAGAGAAAAGAAACAAATCACCTACAAAGGAAAGCCCATCAGAATCACAGCAGACTTCTCAATGCAAACCCTCAAATCAAGGAGAGTCTGGAGTGAAGTATTTCAAGCCCTTAAAGAAAATAACTTCCAACCTAGACTGTTGAATCCAGCAAAATTATCTTTCAAAGTCGATGGGGAAATTAGATACTTCCATGACAAAGAATACCTCAGAAATTTTGTGAACACCAAACCAGCATGCCAAACAACTTTAAGCAATATCCCAGAAAAAGACAATGAAGGTCACAACTCCATGAGGTCGAGCAGAGAGAAGGCACCATGAAAGGTAAGACACTAAAGCGAAAGGGGGACAAATAAGAAATAAAAGAGCCAACAAGAATAAAACATCATGACAAGGATGAGTCAATATCTGTCAATAATAACTATCAATGTTAATGGCCTCAATTCACCAATCAAAAGAAACAGACTGACAAAATGGACTAAGAAGCAAACCCCAGCAATATGCTGTATACAAGGAACACACCTAACTCAAAAGGAATTCCATAGACTGAAAGTAAAAGGATGGAAAACAGTTCTCCATGCAACAGGAACCCAGAAAAAAGCAGGCGTAGCAATCTTATTTGCAGACAAAGTAGATTTCAAACCAAAAATAATTAAGAGAGACAAAGATGGTCACTACATCCTTGTGAAAGGAACAATCCAAGAGGAAGAGATGACAATCCTAAATATATATGCACCAAATACAAATGCCCCCAAGTGTACAAAACAAATATTAATGGACATGAAAAACTAAATAAGCATTAATACAATTGTAGTGGGGGACCTAAACAGCCCTCTATCACAAATAGACAGATCAACTAGAAAAAAAAATTAACAATGAAATTCTAGAACTGAACCAAAGTATTGAACAAATGGATTTAACAGATGTTTACAGAGTGTACCACCCCACAGAATCAATATACACATTCTTTTCAGTTGTATGTGGGTCACTCTCCAAAATAGATCACATGCTAGCTCATAGGACATATCTAAGTAAATGTAAAAGAATCAAAGTTATCCCCTGTATATTATCAGACCATAGTGCAATACAATTGGAGATCAATAACATAAGAAATCGCAAAACTCCCACAAACACATGGAAATTGAACAACACCCACCTGAACAACCAATGGGTGACAGAGGAAATTAAAGAAGAAATTAGACAGTTTCTACAAGTAAATGATAATGCCAGTACAACATACAGGAATCTGTGGGACACAATGAAAGCAGTTCTATGTGAGAAATTCATAGCAGTGAATGCCCATATTAGGACAACAGAAAGAACTCAGTTAAATAACCTAATGCCGAACCTCAAGCTCCTCGAAAAAGAAGAGCATAACAAACCCAACTCTCATACAAGAAAGGAAATTATAAAGATTCGAGCAGAAACCAATGCAATGGAGACTAAGAGAATGATACAAAAAATCAAAGAATCAAAGAGTTGGTTTTTTGAAAGAATAAATAAAATCAATAAACCTTTAGCCAACCTTATCAAAAAAAGGAAAGAAAAGGCACTAATACATGCAATTAAGAATGAAAAAGGTGAAGTTACAACAGATTCAACAGAAATCCAGAGGATCATCAATACCTACTTCGAGAACCTCTACTCCAATAAAATGGAAAACACAGAAGAAATGGGCAAATTCCCAAATCCATATGAGTTGCCCAAGTTAAATGAAGAAGATATAGAAATTCTAAACACCCCAATTACAATGAGTGAAATTGAAAATGTAATAAAGTATTTACCAACAAAGAAAAGCCCAGATCCAGATGGCTTCACTGCCGAATTTTACAAGACATTTAAAGAAGAACTAATGCCATTACTCTTTAAACTCATCAAGGAAATTGAAAGGGAAGCACTACTTCCAAATTCATTCCTGGAAGCAAGTGTCACTTTGATTCCAAAACCAGGGAAAAACCTAACCCAAAAAGAGAACTACAGGCCAATCTCCCTAACGAACATAGATGCAAAAATCCTCAACAAGATACTGGCAAAAAGAATATAGAGGGTCATCAAGAAGATCACACACCTTGACCAAGTTGGATTTATCCCAGGGATGCAAGCATGGTTCAACATACATAAATCAATAAATGTAATACACCATATTAACAGAGTCAAGGGCAAAAACCATAGGATCATCTCACTAGATGCAGAAAAAGCTTTCAACAAAATCCAGCACCCATTCATGATAAAAACGCTACAGAAAATTGGAATAGAAGGTCTTTATCTTAACCTGATTAAGGCTATCTATGAAAAACCAACAGCCAACATCATACTAAATGGTCAAAAACTGAAAATTTTCATGCTAAAATCAGGAACAAGACAAGGATGCCCACTATCACCACTCCTGTTCAATACAGTTCTGAAAACATTAGCCACAGCAATTAGAAAAGAGAAAGAAATAGAAGGAATAAAGATAGGAAAAGAAGAAGTTAAACTGTCATTATTTGCTGACGATATGATACTTTACATAGAAGACCCAAAAAACTCCACCAGAAGACTTCTAGACTTAATTGACAGATTCAGTAGAGTAGCTGGATACAAGGTCAACATTCACAAAACAATAGCCTTCTTGTACACAAATAACAGACTCATGACAGAGAAGTTAGGGAAACAATTCCTGTTACAATAGCATCCAAAAAAATGAAATATCTAGGAACCAATCTAACAAAGGAAGCAAAAGACCTCTACACTGAAAACTACAGCACTCTGAAAAAAGAGATTGAAGAGGATACAAGAAAATGGAAAGACATCCCTTGCTCCTGGGTAGGAAGAACCAATATAGTGAAAATGGCCATACTTCCAAAACTACTATATAGATTCAATGCAATGCCAATTGAAATTCCAACAATATACTTCACAGAACTAGAGAAAACGATCCAAAAATTCATTTGGAACCATAAGAGACCTAGAAGAGCCAAAGCAATTCTAAGCAACAGAGACATGGCTGGGGGTATCACAATCCCCAACTTGAAATTATACTACAAAGCTACTGTGATAAAATCAGCATGGTACTGGCAAAGGAACAGACCTGAGGATCAGTGGAATAGATTAGAAGATGCAGAAACAACTCCAGACATGCTCAGCCACCTCATCTTTGACAAAGGAGCCAACCACCATCATTGGAGGAAAGATAGCCTATTTAATAAATAGTGTTGGAAAAACTGGATTTCAACCCGCCAAAGATTAAAACTAGACCCATACCTATCACCATGCACTAAATTAAGATTGAAGTGGATTAAAGATAGAAATACTAAGACAGAAACACTAAACTTGCTGGAAGATAAGTTAGGTATAACTCTTGAAGACATTGGCATAGGAAAAGACTTCATGAACAAAACCTCAGCAGCATGGGAACTAGCAGAAAGAATCAACAACTGGGATCTCATCTTACTGAAAAGCTTCTGCACTGCAAAAGAAACCATCAACAGAGCCAACAGACAACCTACAATATGGGAAAAATTTTTAGCAGCTGCACCTCAGAAAAAGGACTACTATCTAGTATATATAAAGAATTGAAAAAAGTCAGACCCCTCAAATTCAAAGACCCAATTCAAGAATGGGCATCTGAAACGAACGGACATTTCTCAGACAAGGAAGTAAAAGCAGCAAACAAATATATGAAAAATTGTTCAACATCACTCGTTATTTGAAAGATGCAGATGAAAACAACACTGAGATTCCACCTCACCCCAGGAAAAATGGCTGCTATCACGAAATCAATAAATAACAAATGCTGGCGGGGTTGTGGGGAGAAAGGAACCTTCTCCATTGTTGGTGGGAGTGCAGACTGGTGCAACCACTGTGGAAATCAGTATGGAGATACCTCAAAGAACTAGGAGTAGAGGTCCCATTTGATCCAGCTATTCCCCTGCTGGGTATCTTCCCAAAAGCATTAAAAGAATCATACCACATTGATATACGTGCACCCATGTTCATAGCGGCACAGTTTGTAATACCTGAAGCTTGGAAGCAGCCCATGTGCCCATCAACTGGAAACTGGATAAAGAAAATGTGGGTTTTTTAATAAAATGGAGTACTACTCAGCCATAAAGAACGACAAACTAGAGTCATTTATAGCTAAATGGATGCATATCGAGGCCATACTCTTAAGTGAAATAAATAGGATGCAAATGTATAAATACCGAATAGTTTCTCTAGTGTGAGAAACTGATAGTGTAAACAAGGGTTAAAATGACTAAAATGAATAATTGGTAATTTCAAATAGGGAAAAAGGTCCAAAGATGAAGGAGTGAAAGGAGGGGAAGGGGAAAGGAAAAAAAGGAAATGAAAAGCTATGAGAAAAAAACCCAGAAAATGTATCATGAATTAATGTATATACTACATTGAAAATTAGAAAACATAAACATAGTATGAGTTCTTATGTATATACACATAAGCTCATACAATTCAAGAAAAGTGTTAACTTTTAATTTCTGAGAAGAGGACTGTGGGATATTATAATTTTATTCTCATGTTATTATCTAGTCTTCAAATATTTGACAATGCAGAATAACCTAAAATGTATGCCCTATGCTTCCATGCAAGGAAAGCTGGCCCTAGTGCACCTGAAATCTTATCATTAGGAAAAGTGGCCTCAAAATAAATTCCTACTATGGTGAAAAAAGGTTCATGTTCTCGTAGCACCACAAGATAAAATTGCTGACCCTTTGAAAGAGTGGAATGATACTGTGTGTCTCCGTTGTTGTCTCTCTCAGAGTTCTTTGCCTTCGGGAAGACTTCCAGGAAAGCAGACAGGATGTGACTCTGAGGCTTGCAGAAGTTCAGCAAACACACTGAGAGCAGTCCTGAGTTCATCATCTGCAAACTTTCAGCCTTGGTTAAGGGCTTTCTGCTAGTGAGGTTCAATTTCTTTACCCTGACCCCCAGTTCCTAGAGGAGAACTATGCAGCCCATGGGCCTGGGTTAGGGTTGGGCACCTAGAAGCCACTGATATGAGCAGTGATGTCAGTGACAATAATGACAGTGATAAATACAACAAAGACCACCAGTGTACAGTGCATGTGGAGCACGTGCCCGTGAATGTTCCAGTGTTTCACAGGATTCATGTATTTGGCATGTACCAACTCTGTGCTCTTGCTGTTCCATTTGGCACTCCTGGCAAATGCGCACTGCAGAAAGCACCTCAGATGTGCACCAGTGAGAACTGTAATAGCAGCGGCAGCCAGTGGCAGTGCTGAGCTGGATAACTAAGCTGGTAAAGCACTGATTGTGACTAAACAGTAATAGGATTTTTGTTTTTTTGCCATTAAAACAACTTGAATTCCCAAAAGACATTTCAACAATGAACCAGTACATATCCTGTCAAAGAGCTTACGGCAGCATGAATGTGCTCTTCATATTTTCTGAAATCTTATCCTCCATGGTTACATCTGGGTGCTTGATGGTCAGATCCTCTCTGCAGCATTCTCCTACCTCTTTTGCTGAGATTGCCTTTATTTAGAAATCTGTATTAGGCACCTACTATTGCTGTAAAAATGTTACACAAATTGAAGTGGCTTTAAAGCAACATGTTTATTATTTTAATGGTTCTAGAGGTCAATGAGATGGGTCACCAGGGACTAACATCAAGATACTGGCAGGGCCCCGCTCTTTCTGAAAGCAGGGATATGTCCTTGTCACTGCAAATCGATGTGCCCCACAGCCAGCAGTCCATGGCTCATGGCCTCACCCTTCCCTCTCAAGCCAGAGACTAGGGAAGCCAAGGCTCTCTCCCACTGTCAGGTGGGTCTCCCTCTCTGCTTCCCCTGAAGGACTCTGTCATGGGCGTATCTAGACAATCAGTGAACATCTTCCAATCTCAAACTCAGCCAATTAGCAACCTTAATTCCATCTGCAAGATGACTCCTCTTTGCCAACAAAGCCCAACTATTTACAGGTTCAGGAATCAGGACACACACACTGTGGGAATTCTGACTATGACCACATCTGAACACTGCCCTCACTGTAGCTGCTTGTCTTCCTTTCTAAAACCCTCCTGAAGGAAAACAGAGACATATGCAATATGCTTTCTGCTTCCCTTCTCACAGTGTTTATAGGATAATCCTGATTAAATAGCTTAAGTGATCATTGTTTAGATCTCCTACCCAGTCAAAGCAAATGATACATTAGAAGAATTTTCTAAGAGTCAATTAGTGGGAGTTTGAAAATTCCTTTGAGGACGAGAAACATTAGGCAGATGCAAATCACCAGCATCGCATTGTTAAAGCACTGCTTATTGCTAACAATCCACAGTATGTTTTAATCACATCTGTATTACAGCTTTGATCATTTTAAACACTCTAATGGCCATCATTAAAGACACAGCCTTTTCTGGCACTTCATTGTAGATATTTCACTTGCTGTTCATTCACCTGCAAGGACCATGAAGTAGGAAAACATTCTCTTTTTCTGTTATCATTTGGAAACCGTGGCAACCTGTTCTTATAAAGAAGGCACTTATAATGATCTATTAACAGGCAACATCGCCTTTTATGTTGCTTATTTTTCTAATAAAACACTGCTACTTTATTTATTAGAAAAACAGAAATGTCCAATCGGGCTGAGTAACTTCCTGATGTGGTAAGGTATATATTCGTGTGTGAATGAAGTGAGTTCATTTCAGAGACTATAGTGCTTAATGAGCCAGGCCTTCAGATTCAGGTGTCCTGGGTTCAAAATCCAGCTTTCACTGACTTGCTGTATGGCCTAATGCAGAGTGTTGACCATTGGTCCCTGACTCTCCAGGGTAGCACCTAGATAACAGCTCCAGTGCCATTGGGCACTGTGGGGATGAAAGGAGATAAAGCACACAGAGCCTTTACCACAGTGTGGACACCTATGAGCAGAAAATACAGGTCAGCTCCCGGAATGTGAGATCTGTACTGGGAGAACAGTGTTCACCAGTGGGTGGGATGCAAATTCCAGGAGACAGTGACAGAAAGTCAGGGGGAGAAAGTCCCTTCAGGACACTTCTCCAGTCCTGGTGACCATAGGACAGCACCTCCACTAGGTGCTTTGGTGACTTCATGAACCTCAATGCTGGCAGAGACAGAGTGAGCTAACATCTGGAGCTTGTCCTTGCTAGATTTTTTCCAACATGCTTTATTTTCAATCTGTTTATTTGTGCAACCACCTTCTATTATGGAAGGTGGTAATGGTTTGTCCTTCAAGGTGCTTATATAAAACTCTCCTTTAAAATATATTTAACCGAGAAAAGGCCAGTCTTCCAAAGTATTTTCTAAAACAAGTGAACCGGCAAAACAGCTAGCACTTGGGCGAGGCCTTCTGGGAACGCCTGGCCCTGCTGAGCACTGTCCCCAGGGACAGTCCTGAGACTATGTCTAAGACAGAGCAGGGCTTTCCTAGAAGAGCAGTCATGAGTCGTTAGAGAGAGGCTGCACCCTGCCTCCCGCTGCTAACACAGGCCCTCGGCTACCGGACCTCAGCAGGCGTGGGCTCTGAGTCCTCTGAGCCGAGGTTAGGAGAAAATGAACTGGGCCATTCAGCGTGTCCCAGCCCTGTTTCACATAAATACAGGGAGAGCTACCCAACATGGGGCCCAACAGGAGAGGGGAAGGAGTGTTTGAAGAATAAATGCAGGAAGCATAATTTTCCCTGCATAAGGTATGGAGGCTTTAGTCCACTCTTAAGAACATCCTCAACCCCACATGTCTAGTAAAAGCTGTTTTTACTTCTACAGTGTTTTTCTAAGATGACGTTAATTAAATTACGAATGTGGATCCAGCATTCTCCTGAATAATCAATGTAATTATCAGGGTTGACAAAGCCTCCTGGCAGTCAGAGAGGGGCCCTGGCTTGCCAAGGCCAAGGTCAGTAAGAGACACAGTCAGGATTTGGTCCTGTGTTTATCTGACTTCCAATCCAGTGCCACAAAAAAATTGTTTCTGTGTTATTAAAAATCTTTAGATTAATGGGTAATAGTTTTGAATAGAGGATGACCTAGTCATTCATTGAATAAATCATCGTGGATGCTCTTTTTTTCTTCAACATATAGCCACACAAATGTAACTTTAAAGTATATACACAAATATTAAATATATTAAAGGTACAAAGGTGAATAAATAAAACCATTAAAAGTGAACATAAAAACAGAACTAAATAGATCGTGGATTTTTTCTACTTTCAATTTTTTTTTGGCCATTACATATTTGGAATTATATTCATCTTTTGTGGCACCATGCCTGCCTGGCAAGCACAAGGTCCTAAGTTCAATCCCTGGTACTAGAAAAAAAAAGCAGAAATTAAAAAATAAAATAAAAGTATATTATTCTTCTAGATACATAGAGGGTATTAAATTTAATTTTCCTTTAGACTAATTATCCTTACTGTGTTTACTGACCTTGGAAGATATCAAAATTGCTAAGTATTCCAATTTATATTAAAAGGTAATAGATACCTTAGTTAAAAAACTATTTACTGTCAGATTAAAAGTCAATTTAATACTGACAAATGCTTTACTATTATCTTTGTATAAAAGGCTTTATACATTTCAAAGAGCTTCTCATCATCAATGGACATTTTTTCCACAAACCAAACAATTTGAAAAATATTGGCAAAACTAAGTTGGGAATCCAAACATTGAGAATATTCAGAAATGTGGCATTCAGAATATCCCAGAAATAGGACATTCAGAAATGAGTACATCTTTACCCATTTTCATAAACTTAATTAGCTGCTCAATTGTTACTTTGTATACTGGCTAATCAGCCCACAACTGTTACTGTGCTTGTCTCTACTGAACTAATCCCAGAGGTCACTCCTGTCTTGAAGAACATCGATACATTTGAGTAATAAAAGTCATTGTCACATTAACGCCATTTCTGCATGACCTGTTAGTCAACCTACACAGCATGAAATTCACTCTATCTAAATTTCTTGCATTTAGCTCAGTTGCTATTGTTTTAGGTAAAAGTAAACACTTCAACAATAGCTTACTTGGATGATTCTTAACAGCTTGTATGCCTGTGTCATGTGTTCTATCGACCAACAATTCCAAGGAGGAAACCATTTGTTTGTGGCCACTATAATCAAACTGTCCTTAATTTTGGAGTAAGCCTCCATATGTAAACAAAGAGATGTCACATAACTGACATTACTGAAAGAACGGCAGGTGTACATAGTCTAATGTGAAAATTCCTGCAAAATCACTGGAGGAGTTGAGATGGACCTATGCAATTTAAATATCAAATGCACAAACACATATGGCCCAATATTCTTATATTTAGAATTCCTCATACACTTTCCTAGTTCCATTTCATTCACACATTTTCTTTCTTTAATAGATAATCACCTTGTGATTTGCTTTTCATTTTCTGTAGAACATTCTACATTCCTCAAATCAATGTGAAAGAAATAGAGACGGGGCAAGCTGTGCCCACTCTTCTCACCATCTCTGTTGTCTGCCCCACCCTATCACCTCTACAGTTTCTAATCTTATTTTAAACTTCCCTCTCCCTCGTGAAAATGTAGCCATCAAGAAGGGACAGAGCTAGGGAAAACAGCTAAAAGTGATGCTACCAATCTTTGGCTACAAGAACCATCCTCTGAAGAGCTATGTGCCATTTAATGGAGATGACAGCTCTCTGCAAAAGAACTTATTTCTCTACCAGTGTTGAGATAATGATGCATCCATGGTTAAATATATTTATGGAACAGTGGACTAGAGAAGAAATTGTGGTTGCATTGCTAGTTGCAATATTTCTTAAATAATTAGAATAGCCCAAGATGCCTATTACAAGAGAAGGTTCCTAAGGACCATACATGCTATGGAATACAGTCCGAGAACAGAGTACAAAGGAATAAAGCCCGGAAGTATGAGTTCAGATATTCAGGTTTTGGCCATCAGGTAAGGAAGGTATGAGTCACCCTTCCTAATGTCCCACCTGGCCACTCCCCTGCTCACACAGCAAGAACTGTGGCTATCACTTCTGCAGCACCAACCACGCTTTGATCATTGCTGGATCCCCTTTCATCTTTCGCTGATGACAAAACAAGGTATTCAGGGCTCTTGTTGTGTAGCTATCAAAGGTCATACTACTTCTAGGTTGTGCAAATGTTATAGCCACCAGCCCAGAAACTGGTTCTAAGCAGTTCCAAAGTAATAAAATACTACATATAAACAAAACACACATTTTGATGGATCTTCTATTTTCTTAAGGAAAGCAGCAATGTAATGTGTTTTAACTGGCAACTTCTCAGCAGACTGGTTCTCACTAGAAGAAATAAAAAGCTGTCCCTTTTTTCTTTCCATAATTATAATTCTTCCTAATTGGTCATATGTTACTCAAAGCTAGAAAGTTGCTTTGGTGAGAGGAACCTTGGTACTATTCTGTTGGTCTTCAAAGATCTAGGAGGGACAGTTTATACCATATAAGGAGTGGATAACTTCAGGCATCATTTAAACATTTTAACAATTCTGAACACATCACTAAAGCTTTATCTATACAACTCTATCAACTGTTGCTTTCACCTGTATGACATTAGAAGGACCTTCATCACAAAACTTATGAAGACTTTGAGTCAACTCAACTACACCCCAGGCATTTTGTGTGTGATCGTGTTTTGATTTTGTTTTGCAGGGGATCATATATAGCTGTAGGCTTCAGACTCCTTCAAAATAAAGAATAAAAAAATTAACCACATTCCTATTTAAAATTATGTACAAGCACAATTATATTATCAAAATAGAAACTTTTCTTGATCCATTAGCTATTTTCTCTGAAGATACACAATTTCACATGTCATGCTATAGCATTTTCTTTCATAGCTGATCATACATTTTATCAAGATTAGTTTATAGTAAATAACTAAGCTACATGTTTGAGAAATTGTTCTGTTCAATATAGCAATGAGAAAAATTCATCATGATAACATGAAAGAATGTTTATATGAGGTTTCTGTTCCTAAGATTCGTATGTATTAGACTCAGAAATGCAGAGAATGAGCCCACATAAATATATTACTTCTAATAAAAGCACGAGTTGAAAGCTACCTCACAATGAAAGTAATAATATTCGCTATTTGCTAAGCATGCCCAGCAGGTGCTTATGTACTGAACTACATTCAATCAGCATTATGTTCCTATAAAACATGTGCATGGACCATTTCAGATAAAAAAATTGGATTTTAGAATAGCTAAGTAGTTTACTCAAAGTCATACCACAAGTGACAGATTCCACATTTGAATTAATAGATAAGTATAGATATCAGTATAATCTGCCCACAAATGTGAATACCAACTGGGGCTTCAATCATCTTTTAAATTAATTTCATTATCTTTTAAAAATCTGTAAGAAAGTAGGAGAACAGTAGATTATTTTGACTAGTCTCTAATACAAATAATAATCTCGAGTTATTTTACACTGCAATTTTATATACCTACCCAAAGATATAGTTTAAAATCTTTCGAAAGGGCATTAGATGTTTTATTTTGTTTTAGTATCTTGTATAGTTCAATATTAACTAGGAAAACTCATAATTTCAGTGCAGAGGCCACAATTTCTAATGAGTGATTAAAGGGATTAATTTTGGGATAAAATGTTACATGGAAAGACATTTTAAATATAGAAAGCAATATACATTTGTTCACAGAACCACATTGGAAAATTTTAACTTTTACATGATTGTATACTGAATGTGTAGAAAGTTTCCAACTTTGTCATTTGAATTAAATAAACCAGGTTACTATGTATTTTTTTCTATGGTTTATCACTTTTATAGACAAAATTTTCTACCCAAATCAATGCAGGAGATTTATTAGCAGTCCAAAGGTAATTCCACCCCCCAATTAATATATAAACAGCATGCATTTCCAATGGAATAAATTTCATCTATTTTATTGACACAGCGGGAAGTGGATTAAGAGCCAAACATTCTTGGGGTCTTGCCACCAACCGTCCCTGGTGTTAAAACCTGGTTGACGGCTCTCTGGTTCCTTTACTTCTGGGTGGGGATGGAGATTGTTAGATCCCCTCATGGGCCAGTAAGAAAAATTGTTCCTGGAACCCCAGCCTAGAGATTGCTCCTAAACTCCTTACATCAATTCTATAAAACCCTAATTCCTTATATTACATTGACTTCTGCTTGAAATTGTTAATTGTTTTTTATTAAATGTCTCTAAACCATGTGTTAGACATTCCAGTTGTTTTATGGAAGGGAGGAGGTAAAATAATCTTTATATGTAAGTGGAAGAATAGATGAATGAACAATAGTGGCCAAGAAAATTATGAAAGCTTTCTTAGGAGAACTTTGCTTAGCAAATGTTGGCTTAGGAATAGACAAATACATTAATGGGACATAATAGAGAACAGAGAATTCTACAGAATTCTACAGACTCCAGAATATCTGCAAAATTACTGCGCAATAAAGGTAGTATTTCAAGTCATTGGGGAGGGTGTGGTTCATATAGTAAATACCAATTTTTCAACTAATTTTTTAAAAAGTTAGATTGGATTCCTGTTTCATGCCACATACAAAAATAAATTCCAGACACACTGGCTGTTCAACTGTAAAAATTTTAATCAGAAAAAATGTAAAAACTACCATTATTACACAGGGGTTACAGCTTCCTTCAAGCCAGACAGGAAGCAAGTTGGGAAAGAGAAGATAAGCATTCTGAGCACAATGAGTGTTTTAAAGTGTTCAAGGCAGCAAAATGATAGTAAATATTATTTAACAAATTTTAAATTAAGAAAAATATTTGTAATGCATAAGATCAAGTTTCTTCTATATGCAATGTGATCTTACAAATTTTAAGCAGACACAATTTAAATAGGAGTAAGTTATATAAATATATAATACGAAAAAGCAAATCCAAATGCCAAAGAGATACGGTGGTACCTCAGTTCATGAACTTAATTCTTTCCATGATTCTGGGCACAGAATTCTTTCTAGAATCATGGAAAAAAGTCACAACCAGAATCATGGAAAGAATTAAGTTGATGAACTGCAGCATGACTATATATAAAACATACTGAATTTCAAGAAAAAATGCTAATACTGAAATAATTAAAATAATACTGAAATATCTATGAAAATATTTTCTGTGATAGTTATGAATGGACAGAAGTTCTTTCTAAACTTCTAAAGGAATTATGAATTTTGCTAGAAGTTTTATGAGAATCATCTGATAATATATGTTCAATATGTTGCAAGAGGGGAAAATATCTAATCTATTACATTGGAATTTTTTCTTAAAGTTGAAAGCAGTGCTGTTCAACATAAATATAATGTTAGTAACAAAGGCAAGCCACATTTGTAATTTTAATATTTTAGCAACGTATTGCAACATTAAAAATATTTTCAATTAAGTACAGTTGATTGTAATCACATATCTTGCCTAATCTAATAAATTCAATGTATTATGATTTCAGTGTACAACCAATAAAAATGTTACTAGATTTTACATTCTATCTTTTCTGTGACATCTTTGAAACCTGTGCTTTATATTTAAAGCATGTCTCAGTTTAAACCAGCTAAATTTTAAGACCTCAATAGCTATATGTCTAGTGATTACATCTTGGGCAAAACAATTTAGAGCTTTCTGCACATCAGCAGATAGAAAACATGTTAAGATGACAACGTTAACATCACATAAAATCCTGCATTCTACATCCTTATTAGGGAACACAATTTTGAGCTGTTTTGTTTCATTATCAAAATCTTTTTTTTTTTTGGTACTGGGAATCAAACTCAGGACCTTGTGCTGGTGAGGCAGGCACCCGAACCACTGAGCTAAATCCCTGGCCCTTCATTATCAAAATCTTATATGTAACAACAAATATGCAACAAGCATTGCTACATTTGTAACATTACCAACTGGATGGGGTGTGGAAAGGAAGAAGAGGAGCTCAGGAAATGTGGAAGACAAAAAAGAAGGAAGAAAACAGTGAGACAGAAATATATAAATACAGGAGAAAACCTACACATTCGAAAGAATTCCTAATGGAGTTTGGAGACCTTTGAACGTTTTCACAGGGGAAAATCCCCTTCCAGGTGGCTGTTGACTACAGTTAAATTATATTAGTAACAAACACTCCCCCTATGCCATCAAAAGTGTCTGTCTGCAAGGCATTCACATCTGGATCCACCTCCCCTTCCAATTCATTTCAGTTGTCTCCAACTCCTCCCCCTGGAACTACTTGCTCCTCTCCCTAAGGTCAGCTGTAAGTTTCAGGATGTCAAACTCATTGATAAATTTCACTCCTCATATTACCTGACCAGTTTCTGGCCAGTTCATCACTCTTGCCTTCTTAAAACATTCTGTTTTTTAATTGCTTCTTTCTTATCCTTGCCTCAGTCATACCGGGAAACTTCTCTTTCTCTACCAACACTTCAATATTTACTCTCCACTGGAGTCTACCTTGAGTCGTCTTCTCTTTCCAGTCAAAGCTTTTCTATGTTATTGTCTTAGTCACTTTTCTCTCATTGCTGAGACAAAAATACCCTGACACCCAAAGTAAAAGGGGGAAAGGTTTATTTAGCTCATAGTTTGTAGGGGTTTCAGTCCACAGTCAGCTGGCTCTAAGGCAGGGTGACATAGCAGAGGGGCATCGCAGAGGAGAAACAGTTCATGGCAGGCAGAAGACAGCAAAAGCAAGCAACCAAAGGACCTTAAAAGTGCCTTTGTGCCCCTTTTCTCTTATCCAGGCTACTTAGGGTGGGCAGCACTCACACCCTTAATCCTGGTGCCTTTGAGCCTAACATTGCACCAGGAATCAATTTCAGCATCACACACTCTAGATCCAGCCACCTCTGAAAAAGCCCCACCTATGACAGCATGAGGATTACAAACCATAACAGTTATTACTGATGCAATTTTGGAAACCATATTTTCCCCAAATTTATATCTAGTCAGAACCACCTTTATGATATTCAAGGTCCTAATAGCAAACCACCAGCTTGAGATTCTAACTTAAATATTTCTCAGGCTCCTTCAGTGTGAGGTCTGAATCGAAACCCTGATGTGCTCACACTCCACATTCTCCCCATTCCTACTCTTTTTCACTGTGGGAAATGGTAATGTCTCTCGATCCTCCTAGGTTTCCATGCCATTCATTCTTCACATTACTTTCCCTCTCAGACCCCATTTGTACTACATCACAAAAGGAAAGGAGGTAATAATATGTCTTAATAAGTCTATCTACTCCCTGTATTTCACTGGTTGGTGAATTCTTAATTTTTTATTAACTTCCATTTCTGCACCTTTCCAACTCACAATGACAGTAGCAGTTGACGTGCTGCTCTAAGAACAAGATTTCTTAATGATTTTAATCATGTTGAGCCTCTGCTTAAAAACTTCAAGAGCTACCCATTGCACTTAGGGGGCTTCTTACACAGGTTTATGCAATTTAGTTTAGGGGTGCTTCTCCAGCTTCTTCTTAACAACTCTCCCTCTTATTCATTATAACACTGCCAGAGTAACTTTGTCAAATCTTAAAATTTTTGACATTCTGTGTCTCATTCCTTCAGATATAACCTTGGTCAAAACCTGAACTTCATTAATTTGTTCATATTTCTATAGTCTAGCAAGAGCAGGCTGCATTCTGATTTGTCTTCCAAGGTGACCATAAATTCCACTACTGCATCATCTATAACTTAATGAGGATGCTACACTTTCTACTTTATTACCAAACAACAGTTTGGGCATGGACTAATCTCCAAAGAACGATACTTATATTGCTTTGGACTGATATTAATCTGCTGATACTATATATAAAGTTTCCATAACAGCCTTCAGTGAAGCCATTTTTCTTCATATGTATGGGGTTTGAGATACTAGGTAGTAAATCATGCTATGCTTATATCTCCTCTTCCTCTTCCTTAGATAAATGTCACAACCACCCTCTCATTCTGGATGCTCAAATTTAAATACTCTTTTTAAAAAGTCTGACAGAAATAGTACATCATAGATTTTGAAATGAAAGAAAACATTCTGTTAACAAAACATAAAAAATTTTTTTATTATTTAGCTAAACAATTCAAAGCGCTAAACTTCTTAATAATTCTTATAACATCAACTTTTACAAGACTTATTTCATTATCAACTCTAGTTACCTACATTTGGAGGGTTAAAGATAACTGTGTGCTTTCTTCACCCTTTTACAACACAGTCAGCAAATGCAAACTGCCCTTCCCTAAGAACCATGGTGCTTACTTGTGCTCTGTTAGGATAAAGAGAACAGATTCCATTTGCAGAAGGTTTAATTTGCAATGGATGATACTCAGCAGACATCATTTTCGCAATAACAACAACTTGTAAAGTTTAAGATAAACAGAAGTGGCAGTTTTTGAGACATAAAAATACTCCAGCCCTGATTGTTTTCCTTCAAAGAGAAGGTAATCATAAGGATACCATAGGCAATTTCCTGGACAGACAAAATTAGAAAAATGCATGCAGCAGCATAGTCTTGCATTGCTTGGAGCTAAAGAATCTGCTACCCACTTTCAGAGCCCCTCACTCTATGATCCACCTCATTCCCCCAGTCAAGTGGCTGTCATCCTCACTGTGGGTCACATCAAATTCTGATATTCCAATGATCACAATCCCATTATCTTTTTTTGTAAAGAAGAAGAGCTCTGTTGAGTCCAACAAATATTTATACAAAAAGTGATGGATATATATTCTTTTTAATTATTGCAGTAAAAGACACATTCCCGAGAAAAATGGGGTAAATTTGTTGAAAGCGAGGGGGAATTTCTGACATGTTGTGACTCCTGGCTCTTTCTCCAATGTCAAAATGGCCATGAAAAGTAAGCATTTTGAATGAATTCAGGACATTGATTTAGCCATAACACTGCAACTAAAGACCCTCACAAAAGAGGACTCCAGAACTGCTCCAGAAAGTGGCAAAATGATGAGATATATGTTTTGAAGTGTGTGCAGGGAGAGCAGTTTAGATGAATTAATGACAATGTATCCATTATAATAATTCTTTTAAATTTAATCATTCATCTTGTTTTTCAATCAGGGTATCAAGTAGCTGATGGGCTGGGTATCTCTGCATCAAGTGCTTACTCTTGACCTAAATGAATCTGTCTGGTTAACCCTTTTTATATGGCTCTAGATCGATAGAAATTATACAGGAAAGGTCTTTCACCTATAGGCAAGTGTAGGATTTATTGAAACATGATCAAAGAGAAGTAAAGAGATTATCTCAGGAATTAAAACCAAAGTAGATTTTGGCCTAAATTTTTATCTCAAAAACTTCTCCCAAAAGTGACATAAGAATTTGTTAACTATGCTCAAATGCATTTGAGATTTTAAACTGTATTTATTAAGTTCAAATAAAATGGTGCAAATAAAACTGGTTGATCAGCCAATGGAAAAGGACTGAACTGTGGAGATTTTTCACAGCAAGCAGAAAACACTGAATCAGCCCGCTGCAGACAGGCAGGTCTGCGGACGTGGTTGTGAGGTCACCAGTCGCATAGAAAACACCGAATCAGCCTGCGCCCCAGCAGCAGTCCACTGGACAACACCCCCCCCCCCCAGCTCCTTTGGCTTCTTCTCTGTACAGCCACCTGGTTCCACATTACAAAGACGCAGAGGACACCGGACCACCAGACCACTGTACTGGAGCTAGTCAAGTTCTCAGCATTTAAAGTATTCCTACCCTGAGGTAGGGGCTTCCAAGCCACCAAACATCCCTCTGCTCCCAGCCCAGAGGAAGGGGTTTTTGGGTCACCACCCCTCCTGCTACTCCCAGCCCAGAGGAAAGGGCTTTTGGGCTGCCGTCCGTCCTGCCGCTCCCCGCCCAAGGGTAGGGGCTTCTGAGCTGAAGTCCCACTGCTCCTGGCCCAGAGGAAGGGGCTTTCAGGCCACCATCCTTCCTGCCGCTCCTGGCCCTTGGCCCACCTCTCCCAGCTCAGAGGAGGTGAGCCACGCGGATGTGAAGAGCAGCCCCCCACCCGCCCCAGTCGAAATGAGAAAACACATAAATAAGCCTCAAAACCAGACTTCCAGATCATGTACAGCAACCCCAAAGGGAAATGAGATGAAACACTCTGATACTCAACCACCTGGACCCATTGAACTGGCAACAAAAGGGGATCTGGAAAAGATGAAATCAGAAATAATTTCTCAGATAACAGGAGAAATTGTGCTCCTAGTGCAAGACATGATTAATAAATCTAGAGAGGAGCTGAGGAACAGGATGGATTCCCAACATAGGAAACAAATGGAATCCATAAAACAGATACAAATAGATTTCCAGGAGATGAAAAACTCCATTGAAAGTATACACAGCAGAATGAGCCAATGTGAGGACAGAATTTCAGGTATAGAAGATAAGATTGCAATTAATGACCAGAAAAAGAAAAATTGTTTCAAAATTATAAGGGAACATGAGAAATCAATCCAGCAGCTGCTAGATGATGCAAAAAAGAATAACATAAGACTGATTGGAGTCAATGAAGAAACAGGAGAGAGTGTAGATGACATGAAAAAACTGTTCACAGAAGTGATGGCAGAAAACTTCCCATCAGCGGGAAAGAACTTGACATACAGATAAGTGAGGCATATAGGACTCCAACTAGCCTTGATCAAAAAAATCTACACACAGGCATATAATTGTTAAGATTCCAGAAACTCAATAGAAGAACAAAGTTCTACAAGCAGTTAGAGAAAAGAAACAAGTCACATACAAAGGAAAGCCCATCAGAATCACAGCAGACTTCTCAACACAAACCATCAAGGCAAGAAGAGCTTGGAGTGACATATTCCAAGCCCTAAAAGAAAACAGCCTCCAACCCAGATTGATGTACCCTGCAAAACTATCTTTCAAAATTGATGGAGAAATAAGATACTTTCATGACAAAGAGCACCTTAGGAACTTCATGAATACCAAACCAGCACTCCAAAGAATTTTACACAATATCCTAGGAACAGACATAGAGGATCACAACCCCAGGAAACCCAGCAGAATGAACCCATCTGCCATGACAAGAAATTAAATGGAAAGGGAGAGAACCCAACAAAAAGAAAAAGTCATGGCAATGACAAGTCAATACATTTCAGTTATAACCATCAATATTAATGGTCTCAATTCACCAATCAAAAGAAATAGACTGGCAGAATGGGTCAAGAAGCAAAATCCAACAATATGCTGCATACAAGAAACACACTTAATTCAAAAGGAAACTCATAGACTGAAAGTTAAAGGGTGGAAAACAATACTCCATGTGATGGGAACCAAAAAAGAAAAAGCAGGAGTAGCTATCCTCTTTGCAGATCAAGTAGATTTCAAACCAACACTGATTAAGAGAGATGAAGAAGGACACTACATCCTTGTAAAGGGAAGAATCCAAGAGGAAGAGATGACAATCATAAATATCTATGCACCAAACGCTAGTGCACCCAACTATATAAAACAAATATTAATGGACATGAAAAGTCATATATGCACTAATACAATTGTAGTGGGGGACCTCAACACTCCACTGTCACAAATAGATCAACTAGACAAAAAATAAGTAATGAAATACTAGAACTCAATCAAATTCTTGAACAAATGAACTTAACAGATGTTTACAGAGTCTTCCACCCCACAAAATCAGAATACACATTCTTCTCAGCTGCACATGGGTCATTCTCCAAAATAGACCACATACTCACACACAGAACATGTTTAAGTAAGTGCAAAGGAATTGAAGTTATCCCCTGTATATTATCAGACCATAGTGTGATGAAATTGGAGATCCATAGCAAAAGAAACTCAAAAAATTTCATAAACACATGGAAATTGAACAACACACTTCTGAATAATCAATTTGTCACAGAGGAAATTAAAGAAGAAATCAGACAGTTCCTTCAATTAAATGACAATGACAATACAACATATCAGAATCTATGGGGCACAATGAAAGCAGTCTTATGAGGGAAATTCATGGCAGTGAATATGCATATTAGGAAAACAGAACGAGCCCAATTAAACAACCTGATGCTGCACCTCAAGCTTCTAGAAAAAGAAGAGCAGGACAACCCCAAAGCTCATACAAGGGAGGAAATTATAAAGATCAGAGGAGAAATCAATGCAATGGAGACTAAGAGAACGATACAAAAAATCAATGAAGCCAAGAGTTGGTTCTTTGAAAGAATCAACAAAATTGACAAACCATTAGCCAACCTTGTCAGCAAAAGGAAAGAAAAGGCCCAAATCCATGCAATTAGGAATGAAAAGGGTGAAATGACAACAGACCCAGCAGAAATCCAGAGGATCATCAATACCTACTTCCAGAACCTATATGCCAATAAGATGGACAACACAGAAGAAATGGACAGATTCCTAGATACATACGAATTACCACAGTTGAATGAAGAAGACCTAAAAATTCTAAACAACAAAATATCAACCAATGAAATTGAAAATGTAATTAAAAACTTAAGAACTAAGAAAAGCCTGGCCCCTGATGGCTTCACTGCTGAATTCTACAAGACATTTAGAGAGGAACTGCTGCCACTACTGTTTAAAGTCTTCAGTGAAATTGAAAGGGAAGCAATACTCCCAAATTCATTCCTGGAAGCAAGCATCACCTTGATCCCCAAAGCAGAGAACCGAAAAAGAGAACTATAAGCCAATCTCTCTAATGAACATAGATGCAAAAATCCTTAATAAGATAATGGCAAACAGAATGCAGAAGATCATCAAGACGATCATATACCCTGACCAAGTGGGATTCATCCCATGGATGCAGGGATGGTTCAATATACACAAATCAATCAATGTAATACACTATATCAATAGAGCCAAGGACAAAAACCATATGATTATCTCCATAGATGCAGAAAAAGCATTTGACAAAATCCAACATGCATTTATGATAAAAACCCTACAAAAAATTGGAATAGATTGTCTCTACCTCAAAATGATAAAAGCCATCTATGAAAAACCAACAGCCAATATCATACTACATGGTCAAAAACTGAAATCCTTCACACTAAAATCAGGAACAAGACAAGGATGTCCACTATCACCACTTTTGTTCAATACAGTTCTGGAAACATTAGCCATGGCAGTGAGACAAGAGAAAGAAATCAAAGGAATAAAGATAGGTAATGAAGAAGTCAAATTGTCATTATTTGCAGATGACATGATACTCTATATAGAAGACACCAAGAACTCCACCAAAAGTCTTCTAGACTCAATAACCAAATACAGTCAAGTAGCTGGACACAAGGTCAACACACAAAAATCAATAGCTTTCCTCTACACCAATGACAGACTCACTGAGAGAGAAATAGGGCAAATAATTCCTTTCACAATAACATCCAAAAAACTGAAATACCTAGGAATCAACCTAATGAAAGAAATCAAAGACCTCTTCTCTGGAAACTATGGCACTCTGAAAAGAGAGATTGAAGATGATATCAGAAAATGGACAGACATCCCCTGCTCCTGGGTAGGAAGGATTAATATAGTGAAAACGGCCATACTTCCAAAACTGCTATATAGATTCAATGCAATTCCAATTGAGATCCCAGCAGCATACTTCATGGACCTTGAGAAAACAATCCAAAAATTCATTTGGAACAAGAAGAGACCCAGAATATCAAAAGCAATTCTAGGCAACAGAAGCATGGCAGGGGTACCACAATCCCCAACCTGCAACTATACTATGAAGCTACTGTGATAAAAACAGCATGGTACTGGCAAAGAAACAGACCTGAGGACCAGTGGAACAGATTAGAAAATGCAGAAACAATGCCAGACACACTCAGCCATCTTATCTTCAATAAAGAAACCAAACACCCTCACCAGAGGAAAGATAGCCTCTTTAATAAATGGTGCTGGAAAAATTGGGCTTCAACTTGCCAAAGATTAAAACTAGACCTATATCTCTCACCATACACTAAACTAAAATCGAAATGCATTAAAGATCTATATATTAAAATAGAAACGCTGAAACAGTTGGAACAGAGGATAGGTAGAACTCTTGAAGACATCGGTGTAGGAAAAGATTTTATGAACAAAACCTCAGTTGCCCATGAACTAGCACAAAAGATCAACAAGGTTGATCACCTCTTATTAAAAGCCTTCTGCACAGCAAGAGAAACCACCAGCAGTGTGAAGAGACAACCCACAATGTGGGATAAAATCTTCACCTGCTTTTCCTCAGACAAAGGTCTACCATCTCAAATCTATGAAGAATTTAAAAAGATCAGACCTCCCAAATTTAAAGACCCAATCAGAATATGGGCTTCTGAAATGAACAGGCATTTCTCAGACAAGGAAGAAATAGCAAATAAATACATGAAAAAGTGTTCAACATCACTGGTCATTCGAGAGATGCAAATGAAAACAATGCTGAGATACCACCTCACTCCAGAAAGAATGGCTGCCATCATGAAATCAACCATTAACAAATGCTGCTGGGGCTGTGGGGAAATAGGAACCCTGCTCCACTGCTGGTGGGAGTGTAGACTGGTACAACCACTGTGGAAATCAATATGGAGACACCTCAAAGAACTAGAACTGGAAGTCCCATTTGACCCTGCTATTCCACTGCTCATTATCTTCCCCAAAGAATTAAAAGATTCATACCACAGTGATATATGTGGATCCATGTTCATAGCAGCACAATTTGTAATAGCTAAAACTTGGAAACAGCCCAAATGCCCATCAACTGGAGACTGGATAAAGAAAATGTGGGTTTTTTTTTTTATAAAATGGAGTACTACTCAGCCATAAAAAATGAGAAATTAGAGACATTTATAGTTAAATGGATGCACATTGAGGCGATACTCTTAAGTGAAATAAATAGGACACACATGTATAAATACTGAATAGTTTCTCTGGTGTGAGAAATTGAAAGTGTAAATAAGGACTAAAATGTATAATAGGTAATGTGAAATAGGAAGAAAAGGGGCAAAGGGGAAGGAAGTGGGAGGGCTAGGTGAAAGGACAGAAGGATATCGAATTATATGAGAAAATGGAAAAATAGGAACAACATCTTTGTAAATAGGGAGGAATGGAGGGGTTGAAAGGAGGGCTGGGCAATGGTGAAAAATAAGAACCAAGAGAGATTATGTAAAGTTGCAAATTTCCAATGATGAATGTCATTATATTGTATACCTAAAATGTATCAATGATTAGAATGAATAATCGCTAATGCAAAATAGGAAGAAAATGTCCAAAGGGGTAGGGGTAGTGGGAGGGGCAGGGGAAAGGAAAGAAAGGAAAGGAAAAATGATGAGAAATAGAAAAAGTGGAAATAAAGTTTTTGTAAATAGGGAAGGGTGGAGGGGACGAAGGGAGGACTAGGAATGGGGAAAAAATAAGAACCAAGATGCATTATGTAAAGGTACAAGTTCCCAATGAGAAATTTCATTGTGTTGTATACCTACAATGTACCAATAAAAGAATTTTTAAAAAAACAAAAACATGGTGACTTAGAAGCCCCAATTTTAACTGTCTGGAAAGCTTTTATACTTGAAATAACACTATGAATTATTAATAAATTATTAAATATTTAGCATAACTCTATTGAATAATGTGATTCCTTGTTCAAAGTGAACTCTCAGTTCTCAAGGTTACAAGGTGTCTATGCCACATGATTTCAAAGTAGAAGCACAACAAATGACAACTATTAAAGGAAAGCTGGTCCTCACACTATTTTATTCCTTTGAAAGTTAGACATAATCAATAAGAGAAATGAGATTGTTGGTTCTGATCAAAGAATGAGGCTTTGTCCTTGAGCCAGACCAGACAATTAGCAGCATCCCAGGATTCATGGAAGACCAAGCTGGGACCTGTTCCTGAGCTTTCTGTAGGGCTTTATGAGGTGCAGCACATATTACAGTGAGATGGAAATGGGACAGAAAAGATTAACAGAAAGGAGAATGGAATACGGTACGACAGAACAGGACTTACTTTAACGAAGTAGATCTAAAGAGAATCTCAGGAAGACTGCAAAGCATTGAGAAATTGCTTGTCTTGATCACAAAGGGAAGCTGCCCTTTTGAATTACTTCTATACAGAGCACTTGGAAACAAAGAAATTTCTATTCAGTGGTAAATGTCTCAGAAGCTCGTTATTGCTCTCTAAGTGGAAAAGAACCAGGAGGGATATAATTGCATACAGTTTCAAATATTTTTCTCCACTTGAACTGTCTCAATGTCTGCAGTAGACCCTAAATATCATTGTTTATATTTAAAAGAGTAAAGAGTCACAAGGCCAAATATTAACATTGCCAAATAAAAACATCTGTAAATTTTTGCCCTTTCTATTCTTATTTTATAGCTCTCTCCAAAATTATTGTAAGGTATTTTATAATCTCTGAGGAAAGTCATAAAATAGCAACTGTAACTTAGACGATGAAGTGACAGCAATTCAAACTCTTAAAGGGTGAGATTTAGAGTTGGTGGGAAGGATGCTCTCTACTTTAGATTGGATTTTTTTTAAACCTAGTGGTAAATATTGTGGTTAAAATAGATTCTTCATTTTATATGAAAGTGTTCTATAAATTTTTGTTGGATATTTATTTTTTCACACATATTTACATCCCATGGTACTCTGTGATCTGGTAGAATAGATCATGTTCTCATTTTGTCCCACTGAATTCCTCCTTCATTCTTTCCTGAAACTTCTCTAGTTTAATACCCTTTCAAGCAATCTGTCCCTACTTCTCCTCCTTAGAAAGTCCTTTTCCTCCCTTCTCACAACTGTTAGACACAGTATTTCCCCAAGGATATGTTAATACCTTTACACAGGAAGCCACATTTCTTATTTATTTATTTATTCATTTATTTTTGGTATGGGAGCTTGGTTGCTTCCTTCGTTGTCTCCCAAGCCAGTAGGAGGCAGTTTCTCCATGGGAATTTTATCTTGTACGTGTACACATGACACCATTGACCATTAGCCTAGGAATTAAAATAGCTAACAGGGTGCCAGGGATTTAGCTCAGAGGCACAAAGCCTGCCTGGCAAGTGCAAGGTCCTGAGTTTGATCCCTGGTACCAAACAAACAAATAAAACAAACAAATAAAATAGCTAACAGGGATGAAGGAATGGCTGATACGGCATCCTGAAAAGGACCTGCAATTTCTCCTTTATTTCTCAAAACAAATTCCAAATAAATGTTGCCCCCTCTCCATCTTGGTCGTTAAGAAGCACCTGAGATAGGGGGAGACTTAGTGGGTGACCCAAGATCACAGAGCAGACAAGCAGCGATCTGGGGCCGGGTCTCGGCCACCTGTGTCCAAAGGCCAGCGGGGGCAGGGCCGCTACACCATGTGTTCAGAGGCAGCAGCCCAGGTCCCTCTGCCACCCCAGTGCCGTCCAAGCATGCTGACGTGTAAGCAGGCCTTCGCAATTGCATGTTACGGAATTGTTCAGATTAAAGTGAAAAATAGCCTAAAAGAGCTGCCTTTCTTTAAAACCTCAGAAGAGACCTGGTCAGAGCCCTTCTGGGCTGGCCTAAGGTGAGAAAGTTTTTGTTTTGTTTTGCAGTATTGGGGATTGAACCCAGGACCTTTGCCCTGAGTTATATCCTCAGTCTTCTTTTGAGACACAGTAGTTAAGTTACCCAGGCTGTGCCCGAACTTGTGATCCTCCTGCCTCAGCCTCCCAGAGTGCTGGGGTCACAGGTGTGTGTCACCACACCCAGCAAGCTGTGGTCACTGGACGGCCCCCAGTGCTCTCTGATGCCATCTAGATGGCCGTGGTCACGAGGAGCTAGCCCACAGTACTAGAACAGCTTGTCTCGAGGCCTGAACCCACTCCCCACTCTCATTATTAACTACACTGCTCCGGAAAGCGATGCAAGTGCTGGGTGAGCTGATGGACGGATTCCCTTTGCGATCCTCCTAGTCCCAGGGCCACAGGAAAGTCACTCCCGGAGTCTCAGTTATCTTTTCTCTAGAATAAGATAGTTGGACTACCTGACCTCCAGCTGCCTCACTCAAGAGAAACCGCGAGCAGAGAGGTCTCACAGAAGAGCTCTGCGTTAAACGTATCTGCATATCTGAATTAATGGGAACTAATTCTCCTAGAAGACTGCTCACATCAACGAAACGAGGTGAAAGTCACAAGACAGCTCATCACACAGGTAACGTTAACCACTCTTGGCCAAATAAGGAAGCAGCTGAAGCAAGTGATAAGCACCAGCCCGAGAAGGAGCCAGGGGGATTTGGCTTTAACCAGCACAGCCGCAGGTGGCTCCTGCCGCCTGTCCCCTACCGTCGGGGGGATTAAAGGTTGTTTTCTGGCCACATTGCTCAACATAGGAGCTGAAGACAACTTGTGACACCCTCTGTTTAGGACGTTGTTAACTGCAGTGACCCGCTCAGGGTTAGAAGGCAGGGGCTGGTTTATTTCTGGATGCTGCAAGGCCACTGTGTGCAGCTGCATTGAGCCACGGAGCTTCGAGGATGTCGCGTCACTGTTTGAAATGCTGACACACTCAGCACTCCGGCTCCAATCCCTTCCATGCCATTTCCATGGCCACAAGTAACTTTATTTACTAAAAAATACACTAGCCACAAGAAGTCCAAATCACACTAGCTAAAAATGTGCTAGTAAACTATGAGGGATTTAATTCTGTTCAGAAAATTAAGGGAATTTCATTCAGAATATATTTTCTTTCTGCATTTCTCACTACGAGTATCTTCAGTCATCATAACACCCTAGAGAGGTTTTAAAATTTCAAAACCGAACACTTTTCATAGTCACATACAATTCACAAACTCATTTGAAACACTTCAAAAAGAACTAAGGAGAAGCACCTTTGCAAAATGTCCACCTGGTCAGCAACAGAGCAGGTTGCTTCTTAACCAGATCAGAGTTCAGCCTTGGCGTGGAAATTCCCTCCGCTGTCCTGTCCTGAGTGTCCTGCCTTGCCCCTGCCCTGCCCTGCCAGGTGTCCAAGCTGGGTCACACCTCACCTGCCAGGTGAGTCATCCCACAGGTGAGCCGTGACCTGCTCCACTGAGTTGACAGTTTTCAAATGACATGTCGTTTAAAAAGCAGGTCGCAAGGTAAAAACGCAGAGGAGGATTCTGTCCCGGTGCCCTGCAGAAGTCCGAGATGCAGGCGGCAGCTAGCTGGGGGGGTGCAGATCCCTGCAGAGAAACCCAGGACCTGGAAGCCCGCAACCAGCGCCTCTGAGCGCGGTACCCACCTAGGGAGCGCGGCTCCTACCTGGAACCCCCGAGCCCTGTGTGTCCCCGAGCGCTGGGCCCACCTGGGGACCCAGATCCCCCCCCCCCCCGTGCGCCCCCGGACGCGGCACCCACCTGTAGACCCGGGCCTGAGCGCGGCGGGCAGCATCGCGGCGGCGAGCCCGGTGGGACGGCAGGCGGGGACCCGGGATCTGGGGAGCGCGGGACCTTGGTCCGGAAGCACCGACCCAGGGCTCCGCTCCCCGCAGGAAGCGAAACTGCCGGGTGGGGGGCGGGCCGGGCGCCCTCCCGCTGCTGCCTTGGTTTCCTCTCCTCCGCCCTCCACCCCATCCTGTCACCCAGGGGTCTCTGGGGCTGTCACCTGCCGGGGCAGAGTGGACATTCAGCCCAAAGGCGGCCGAGGGGGACACGGAAGAGAAGGTGTAGGTGAAGCTGCGATTTTCACAACATCCTTGGGTTAGAAGCCCAGGCTTTCTAGTCTGGGTGCTTTTAAAAATCATATAAAACTTATTTCCTACTTCTGTTCTAATTTTAAAAAATAAGCCAGTCTTCTTTCAAAGGTCTCTACCCTAGGAATTTATCTTTTGAAGTAGCAGGTTGGTAATAGTATGTAGTCGCAATGTTTGCTCTTCTCCTTATAAAAGAAATCCAGAGAGTTGTGCATAAGGGTTTCTCTCACAGTCTTTCATAAGAATAACGCAAATATCAACTATCAAAGTAAGGGTTAACTCTTCTTCATCGCTGGAGTTGTTATTAGAATTTCATAACAAAATGTAGGAAACTTGGAGAAACATATGAAATGTCAGCAAAATGTGCAAAGTATTATAGATAGGTATCTTCTATCCAGCAGTTCCTGCGCCCGCCTTCATAATTTTAAGTTGATCTTCTGTATTTGAAATAATAAAGCAAAAGATTTTATCTAGTTTATGAAATAATGTCACACCGAGAAGTCTGTTGTCTTCTGTCTATGATCGTTTACCCAGAGACTCCAGTGTAATGAAGACAGAATTCTGATTAGGATTTTCACAAATTCAATTCTTAGGAAAGTGTTCTTTTTCATTTTTAATTAGTGAGTGCACTAGTGCACAGTGCAGCACCTAACGGTGACTTACACTCCTTGTGTGGAGTTGGCAATGCACACAGCACATCTTCATGCCTTGTTCGCCCCTTTCCCTCCCCTCCCTCCCCCTCCCTCATCTCTTCCTCCCCTTCCTCTTTCTTGGTGCATGTTTGCAGTACCTCATATTCACATGCCTCGTGCGGACTTGCTACACACAAGCTTGACTATCACATTGTTTCTCTTCTATGAGAAACTCAGAGTAACAATAAAGAGCAATAGGCGATAGGAAGTAGGGAGATCAATCATTCTCAGCAGAAAGAGAATCAGGAAATGGAGGGAAGGGGAGGGCAGTGAGGGATAAGGGATGAAAAAGGAACTGGGGCGTGTCCTATGCCTAAGTCTTCTTCAACCAATGCTCAGGGCGTGCTCTGTCCCAGTGGGCACTTTTGCTAGTAACTCCCCACACGAGTTACTCGGGCCTACATAAGAACTCCTGCTATGTTTCCCCTGCCATCCAAAAAGGACGGCATCCATCTATGCACACAGAAACGTGTGCAGTCTTCAGATGGTGACTTGCCCCTCTCCTGTGCAGAACGACCTTCCTCCGGGAGGGGCCTGGGCTGAGGCAGGAGGCACAGTTGCTTCCCTGCCCTGCCTCCCTGAGTGACTGTGCAATTTCCACCATGGAGAAGCCTCCCATATCTGCTCACAATGAGGGAACTGGAGGGGTCACATCCAAGACTCCACCAGCTAGGAAAATATGATTTACAATGGGTAGGAAAATTAAGTGCATTTTCAGACACTCATTTCTACTTTACCAGTATGATTTTGGTACATGGAAAAATGAAAGCAAAAATGTGTTTAACATTATGGGCTGTTATTTAAAAAGTAGTTTATTTAAGAATTTGTATTCGAAAGTCTTCCACTTAAAGTTTAAAAATTATTGCAGCTTTATTTTTGTTTTGGATTCTAAATGGAAACACAATTTTTGTCCTGAAGTTATGCAGTAACAGGTAGCCCCCTGACTTATTTATTCTTTTGTTTTATTATTAATGCTGTTAATAGATACTTTTTTAAAAGAAAACTATTCCACATGGCCAATCACTCTGTAAGACTTTCACAACGTCCCTGTCACGTGGTTCTCAATACAGCGTGGCTTTAATGATACTTTACGCAGGAGGAATTGGGTTTTAAAAACTTTGAAAGTGAGAAAGCTGAGAAAGCTGGAATTCAGGCCGGAGCTGACTCCAAAGCCTGCCCTCTTAAATTATAATCCCCTTTTTGGGTCACGTAGGGTCATTGCTAAGGTCACACGGACGTCATGGGAAGCTATATGCAGTGTTTATGCAGCAGTTCCCATTTCTTCACAGAGGGCCTGTTCCAAGGCCTCCAGGGGAAACTCTGGATAGTGCCAAACCCCTCATAGACTTCGCATTTCCTATACGTGCCCCTATGACAAAGTGTGATTGATAAATTGGGCATGGTGGGAGATTAACAACAATAACTACTAACAACCTGGAGCCATTATAACAGATTACAATAGAGTTGTACAATGGTGACCTCCCTTCCCACTCCCCATATCTGGAATTTCCCAGTTGGTATTTTTGGACAGTGGCCGACCATGGGTAACTAAAACAGGAGAAAGGGAAACATGGATCAGGGAGACTACTGTGTTGAAGGATTGCTTCGTGTTTCCAGGCACTTTCCATCAGCACCATAATCCTAGAGAACTAAACCCCAATATCTTTAAAAAATACTCAGTAACTGCACTCCCAATTCATCATAATTATGGCAGCCAGGTTGAGGGTGTAGAGTGAGTGAGACACACCCAGATATGGAAACCAGAGTCTTACATGTGTCCTCATTTTGTCCATGCACTTACAAAAATGTATTTTAGGAAAAGTTCTACTCATTTTGTTTCTCAGTGTCCAACATAGTTTGAATCAGAGTTGATTTTATTTCCTCTCTGGAGATGACACTCACTGCTGCAATGTGTGGCTGTCTCTTGGTTCACGCTTATCCTCAAAGTAGAGGCACTTAGTAACTCTCACAGCCAGAGGCTTTTCCAGTTTGAATGCCCCCAGCTGCGTGGGATCACAGGCCTCTGATTTCCCCTCTGCCGTAGAACGACAAAAAAATGCCAGCCACAGTTGGTTTCTTGTTTCTCAAAATATCAAACTTGGGTCCATCGACTTCCTCACTGGCGTCCTCCATCTGGCTGTGTATCAATGGCCTCGTTCCTGCTGTCTTCCTCTGCAGAGATGCTGAGTCTCCTGCTGACTGCGTGTCCCGGGATTGGACAGCCAAAGCTGCGGCCGCTGTCCTGTGCCCTTTGCAGCCTGGATCTTTTGGCTCAAGCTACTGGCTTTATTCTGCTTTTAGATTCAGGATGCATTTAAAGCAAAACTGATTCTTTCCTAAAGCGACAACCTACTGTAAAAATGGAATAGTTTGCATCTCCATGACCATTTATAGTTGGAGAATTTTCTTCTTGATGAACTTGGCTAGAATTTTAGACACTAAATCATATTATTCCCCTAGGGTGCTGTTACACTTTGTATTTGCTAGTACAAAACCAGACCAGATACCAGGAAGATCTGAAGAAATGAGACATTTTTTTGTCACTTCTGGGAGGCTTTCTTCATTTTCTTATCTTTCCACACATTTAACTGAGTTATGTGGTACAAACCTAACTCTGTCACATCCCCCCGAGATGTCGGCATCCCGATTCCCCGAGCCCGTGTGTGTCACCCTAATGGAGAACTGAGGGCTGACCAGGGGTCTAGTGTGATCCATCACCAGGCTACTGAGAAGCTGGGGACAGGAAAGTCAGAGTGAGAGGCCCGGAGGGACCTGTGAGTGGGTGGGGAGGGGGGACCCCAAGCCGCTGCATGCAGGCAGCCTTGGAAGCAGAGAAGGACAAGGAAATGGCTTCTGCTGTAGGAACTTGTCTTCCTGATGCCTGGAGATTAGCCCAACAAGACTGATTTGGGACTTCTGTTTGCCAGGATTGTAAGATAATAAATGTGCATTGTTTCGAGCTATTAAGTTGTAATTTGTTACAACAGCAATAAGAAACCAATACATTTATGGTGATCAATTGAGTGTTCAGGGAGATTCACTTCTGAGGAAATCTTTCCACATTCTTCGAAATAAGCATACATTGAAAAATATCGGGATCCCTTTACCATTGGTTCGCTAAGCCCCCCGTGGGGGTGATGTCTCATTGTTCCTTGGGGGTCGCCGCAGGTCCTTGACCCCGCCCCCCCCGCTATGCAGCTTCCCTTATGCATGAGCATCATTCCCCAGTGAGCTTCTGCTTGCAGTGAGACCAGGTTGTGGAGTGACTGAGTTTCTGCTTTCGCTGTGGCGCACACCAGCGTCTCCACCCTCCACCCACACCCTGCCTGTGCAAAGCCAAACTGAGTGCTGAAGGCAGCTTGCTCAGTAAATCTGAGTTTTAACACCAATGAGATAAAACGTTTGAATGTCAGGAAATCCAAAATTCTTCATTTCTCTTTTTGGTTGTTTTGGCTTTGTTTATGAACTATGGTAATTTGCTTTCATTTTTATCTCACAATTGCTAATTTGGTAAGTTGCAGCCTCACTCTGCAACCAATATAAAATAATATCTTCCTTAGCATCTCATTCACCACAGGTCTCTCAATATCAAAACCTGGTAGTGTCACTGCTCTATAATATTGATGAAAATGCATTGTTTCAAATGTTTTAATTATTCATTAATTAATTTGAAAAGAGTTTAAAAAGTATCTATCATATGCAAGACACAGTGGTGGCACAGGACATACAGTGATGAGAAATATAGTCCATACATCCATGAAACTCTCTCTGAGAGTTCTACTTAGGTCTTGTGAGGAATTATATCAGAGAAAATCACACCAAATGGTTCTAGGGAACTAAAAAGCATGTTTAGACCATTAGAAGGGTCAAAAATATTCTTGTAAGTAATGAGATTGCAGGCCAGATACGATTATAAATAATTCAGAATAAAGAAATATATTTAAACAGAGAATGTTTAGAACCAGAAGATGATAATAGGAAGTGGTTGTAGAAACTTTCAACAGGAAGAAAAGCGAAGATAATGTGTTTCAGCCAGTGGCGTAACTAGCTGTTACTGTGCTGAAGCCGGTTCCAGGAAGTATGACCCCTAATGTAGACCAAGATTTGGCCAAAAATGTGAAAGGTATTTTCCACACCTGGCATATGCCTTCATAGCATGGTGAGTAGCCTGCTGACACTGAGATTAGAAGCAAATGTAAGCACCGACTGGCAGCCTCTGAGCCCTGGAGAGGACAAGTCCTTGTAGTCGATGCCTGGGTCACCTACTCAGAGAAGGAGAACCAGCTGGCAGCACGGGCTCATTTCCAAAGAGCCAAACAATGAGAGAAGAGCCGGAAGTGGCATTTTTATGGAGAAAACTATCACTAAGAAATTGAGTTTTCATTTTCCACAAGCAGATAACAGAAATGTTTGCAACATGAAACATTTCCTGTAGATCTCACGGATGTCCCTTATGTTCCTGCTCTGGCTCCTTAGGGTGCATCCCACCCTCGGAGGGCCCAACTCTGTGGAACCCCTTGCCTTTTGAGAGGACACCCAGCTGGGCAAGCTGTCCTCGTGAGCCACCTGGACAGAGGGCACCATAAAGGCCAGGTTTCCATTACTACAGTGAAAGGAGCAAGGGTGGTGCTTTGTAAAGAACAGAAATTCACTTGGTGCCAGCAGTGTCCCATCTTAGAGGCTGAAGGTCCAGACAGCACAGAGCCAATTCTGGCCATGCCAAGGCAGCATCACAGCCCTGGCGCTGGGTGGTGTTGTGGCTGAAGGACATGTGAAGAAGGCCACACAGTGAGGCAGAGGCCAGTGCACAGCAGCAAACTGTGGCCAGGAGATGACAGTGACCCCTCTGAGGGCATGAGCTCAGAGACCCAGGGACCTCCCAGCAGGCCTTGTGAAGTCACTCTGCCTCATAACACCGCCACACTGGGGCCAAGGGACAACTCAGACCACATCCAAGCCCAGCAGGCTCTCAGTGGCTCAGGCTCCACCTCTGTCACAAGCCCATGCACCAGGCTGAGGGACCCCGGGTCTGTGGGCGGCTGCTGAGTGAAATCTCAGGCCATCATTGTGACAACCATGAAAGATGCACCTTCCTGAAGATCTCTCATGCCAAGACAGCATGCATGTTTTTGGAGAAAAGAGAAGACATCACTTAGGAGTTATTTCTTTGAGTTGCTAGTCTAATGATGGCGAACCTTTTAGAGACTGAGTGCTCAAATTGCAACCCAAACCCACCTATTTATCACAAAGTGCCAACGTTGCAATTAAACCTGAACACTGAACACCTGAACACCTGAGGTTTTAGTTTAAAACAAAACCTCATACATTAACATCTTTGTCTTAAAAGAAAAAAACAATAACACATGTGCCATAGGTTCATCACCACTGGTCTAGGTCAAATACACAAGCAAAAATGCAAATCTGTGCCACAGGAATACCTACCTCTCATAGTGCAGCTTGGAGCGAGGCAGGAAAGGATGCAGTGCATTTGTCCATGGGCTGGAGAGGTGAGATGTGAGGAGGGATGTGCGGAGAAGCACCACCGAAAAGTCTAGGAGATGTAGCTGACTCTGGGCACCACTGGAAATAGTTTGAAAAAAGATTTTGTATAAATTTTTCTATATCTATTTCCTACTGACAAAATTTAGGAAAGGATACAAATCAATACGAGAAGTAATAAAAAATGAATTTAGAAATTGAAAATTAGAAAGAAAATTTATTTTTCACTATGAATATTTACTGAATATTTTCTCTACATAGAGTATTCTAATATAAAGTGATCCACATTTCATGTGCTAAAATATATAATGCATGAAGTGATGGTAGCATAATAATGAGCAGATACAGTTAATAAAACTCTACTTAATACATAAATCTTCTTTCATAGACACAAGGAACACATATCATGAAATTGTACTAAATAATTTAAAAATTGTGACTATTCATAACAATTTTACCGGAGTATTAGGCACTCTTTCTGTAACTATATATTGAGTTTCTACTATGTGTCATGATTTCTTTCTGTGAAATCTTCAACAGTTATTGCTTTTACAAATAAGTAATTATAATAAAGCAGCCATAAAAGAATACTCCAATATTGTAATAGAAAGGAGTAATATAATAAAAAAGGCACTAGACTATATAGAATGTTTAGCAGATTAGAGCAAGGAAAAGGGAGGTTAGCCTAACACTTGAATGAGGGAAACATTCCCTGTACACTACTGAAAAAAATTTAAACTAATTAAACTCTATCTCTAAAGTAATCGCTAATTCAGGAAAATGCAAGTGTCTCTTGGTATATTGAAACTATTTGGGCACCTAGAGCTGCTGGCATCTGTCCTCTTTCCAGCGGAGGCCAATGGGCTGGTCCTATTCATGGTGTGGTGCCTGTAAGACTCACGAACATTTCCTTTCCATCCCCTACACTTTTATTTCTATCATAACACCACATATAGTTTATTCCTATTTACAGTCTCCACATGATAAAGTCTAAGTCCCTCAAGGAATAGTATTCATTTTTCTATCCCTGAGTCCATCATAATGTTACGTATACAATGAGTGATTCATATGTAAAAAGTAATAAATGCTCATTTGATTAATTACTCTCAGAACTGCTGGAAACAAAAAGTTGAATAAGAAAAATCCCAGTATCAAGAAGCGTCCAATCTAATAAAGAAGGCAGATATGTAAAGTAATGGCAATTTTAGTTCACTTGGAAATGAATTCTAATAAAGTTGCAAAATAAGTTGTTTAACCTCAAAAAGAGAAATGGCCATTCGATGTCATTAGGAGCCTTCTGAGCAAAGCGGGGCTCTGTCTACTGCTTCTTGTTTCAACTTGTCTTTGCCCAGTCCAATTTCTTTTACCCCTCATATCTGTTGCTCCTGAGAATATTTCTAAACCAACTTCCTGTGAAACTCAGAATGTGTTCCCCAGAGAACTTGCACCACAAGGTACCCGGAGATTCCTAGACAGAAGCCTCTGCCCTGGACCAAGCCGGATCCCACTGCAGCCACTTGATCCTCAGAATGCTACTGAAGACCTGGACCTGCTGTAGGTAACACACAGTATCACTGGTAAATTTCTCCTGTGCAGAAGGTGAGTGGAGTTCCAGAGGAAAGGAATGAGGCTTGGGGTACAATTGCTCAGGTATGTGAGAGTTGTGGGGGAAACAGCAAGGAGGAGTGTGGAGCTGGAAGGGCGTGGTGAGGGTCCTGGGTGGGAGGAAGAAAGCAAATTGCTTAATCGCCACGTGGAATGAACTATGAAAGACAGAAGGCCTCCTCCATCATTTCTCACAGCTGGAGGCCAGGGAAGGGCTGACCCTGAAATTGTTAATGAAGCCTGAAAGTTGGGATGATGATACCCAGGTCCCTGGGCCAATGCACTTGAAAGCTTTTAGTCCAACATAACTCCAGGCTCTCGTGCCTAAGGAGCATGTCTACATGCCAGACACTAGCAGGTCCTTCCTAACTGACAGCACTGCAAAAGTTTGTGTCTGAGAAATAAGTTATACTTTCCCCAACAAATCCACCTCCTTCTTTCTTTTTTGCTACCAGGTTGATATCAGGGTTCAACTGCAACAGATCCAGGTAAAGGAAGAGTTGGAGCGCCCAAAAGAAAAAAAAGATCTACAGGTCAAAATAGTAGAAAGATCTGTGAATGTGTTCCCACATAATTAGGGAGAATACACATGATACTGGATCCTGAAGGGGAATCAAGTCTAGCACAACTGACAGTCGGTAACAGGGGTTTTATCAGAAGAGGTCATCTCTCTGTGATGCGAGACTCGACCCTGGACAGCAGCTCAGGAGATGAAGATCATGGTAACAGACTGCTCAGCTGCATGGTGAAGCTGAGGATAGGTGAAACCTCTGCTGCATACAGTAGAACTTCCATGGCCAACACTACAATAAGGAGAGGAAAAGTCTAGCCAGGACTGCTAGAGAGGATGCATTACAGAAGACCCCAAACACGTGAGAGCACTGTGTTTTGTGGGGAGGCATAGAGGGTGCCCTGTGTATTGAAGCGATGAAGAATGCACCACTGAGAGGAAACCAGCTTAGAAACAGCTGTCTTCTGTAGGCCAGTGCCTTCTCTATCCCAGACACCAAGGATCCCAGACCCCAAGGTGGAAGATAACAGCCCAAAGGAATCAGCCCAGCTCATCTAGCAACAAAAGCAAACTTGACATGGCAAAGGAAGTTGGTGGCAAGGTTGGTGTGACAGCTGGAGAAGCTTGAGCTGCAGACTGAATAGAGCACACAGTTCCTGGGCAAGATAGCCAGACAGCTAACAAAGTCCATCTATAGATGCTGTAACTTTATTAAATACAAATGGTTTTTAACTTGAGGCATTTTACAGATTTGGAACATTAGACCAAAAATGATCCTCAGAAAAAAGAATCCTACTTCATCACATCAGGTTTTCATGGTAATGAGTCCCCTACTCCTTGTCCCAATTGTCCAACAACTAGTTACACAGGTTCTGTACACTGGATAAATTCAAGAGTATTATACTGAACACACATACAATGTAGATTAGTCCTGATTTGAATGTCAAATGTGTTCATTAGGTGCTAAAGGGGATTTCCTGCTTGGATATGAGAGTGGATTTTTCCTTTAAAACTGTATTGTAAATTGTTATGTGTAACAAGAACAGATTATTAGCAGCTTGTGGTTTGCATATGTGAGCCAAGGATATTCAGTGTAAATCCAGTTAAAAGTTAATTGACTGTGACCTTTAAATCTCAGAAATGAACATGTTTGTCCAGATGGATTTCAGACCTGCTATGAACCCATGACGGGTAGGTGCAAGAGAAGTATTAATTTAAATTATCCTGTTCCTGTCTTATCATTGTATATTGGGTAGTGTGGGAAGGTGAGGGAAGATAAGAAAATACAGTTGTGGTTAACTTTGACCAATAGAACATAAACAGAATAAGCAGAGGCTTGATAAAGCCTTGAGCATTGGGATTTTGACTTACAAGGCTCCTTCTTGGAAGCCTGAACCACTACGTAAGATGGTGCAGCTGTCTGGAACACATAGATTGAGAGAAATGTCCATTTAGTTTCCACTTGCTCCAACCAACACAGCTGAGAAGTGAAATGTGCATGTGTGTGAAGAAGGCATTTCGGATGTTCAAAAAGCAACC
Source organism: Heterocephalus glaber (assembly GCF_053883595.1). Lineage (NCBI taxonomy): Eukaryota > Metazoa > Chordata > Mammalia > Rodentia > Bathyergidae > Heterocephalus > Heterocephalus glaber. The sequence goes on from NW_028258413.1 coordinate 8,604,451, forward strand.
AGGGCCATAGGACAGAAGAATCACCCAGCTGAGCCAAGCTCAGGTTACAGAACAGTGAGATGGATACATTTTAAGCTGCTAAAAGTTGAGATAGTTTCTATATGCGATAATTAACACTTTTATAAAGAGTTGTGGAAAAATGCAGGCACAAAAAATATGTAATTGGTTATTGATAGACTGGAGTCATTTAAGCTGGTAACTAATCACCAAGGCTAATTTAAAATACAGGGAACTGAGATATAAAATAGAGATCTTATAGATATGCATATCATAGCCCTCATTTATTAATTGTTCTGAAGCAAGATCATTTCGTGTGAATTTTTTAAAGCAGTTGGTTACCATTGGGAGTATGAGAAACCTTTACTACTTGTATAAGAATTAAATTTCCATTAGTAAAATAAAGTATAGTAAAAATTCCCCTTAGTAAAATTTTCTTGGCAAAGAGGTAGAATAATGGAGGAGAAGAAGGTATAAATAGAGGAGATGTAGTTACAGATAACAAAATACAGCCATAGAAATAGATATCATTCACTTTAAATTCAGTGATTTAACACTTATAAACACACACAATCATTACAAAATTTTAACACATTTGATTTCAGGTAGAAACCAAATAAAAGTGCCATATATAGTTTTTTTTACTATAAAATAAACTGATATTTAAGTCCTTGAGGATGGGGATCTTTGCTGCTTTTTTCATTTTTGTGGCCTTTGCACCTTGGTGTTAAGTGTTTGTAAGTATTGATTCCTTGGTTTTGAGTGTTGGTATCAATACTCCATGAAGGCAAATATTTTGTCTGTATTCTTTATTTTTTTTAATTTTTATTTTTGGTACCGGGGATCGAACTTAGGACCTTGCGCTTGGGAGGCAGGCGTGTTGTCACTGAGCTAAATCCCTGGGGCCTGTCCATATTACTTAAATCACTCTTTCTCTCCCCTTTTTTCCAGCACTATTTTAAAACTGCATCTGACACAGATGTAGACTGTTGAATAATTACATTAAAATTTGAGTTTAGGGAGAAAAATGAAGTTTTATTCCAGAGCACAGACTAGTCCAGATACCCAAGATAAATCCTGGCAAGATCCACCAAAGTCATGGACTACAGGTAAGCACAGTGGGCTTTTGTTTGCCTCAGCTTACAGAATTAGATCCCCAACACTGTGTCCAACAGCGGCAGCATCCCAGCATCTTAAGTGGAGATCGGCAGCCCGTATACCCTAAAACTAAATTCTACAAGTGCTTATAAAAGATATGTTTTTTCTAGAATAAAAGATACTTAGGACCAACAATATTTTTCTTTATTGAGGAAATTCACCTGCATTTCTAACATTTGTAGATGGTGAACAAATATACTAACAAGTGTCTTGCACTGAGATATAGGCAACACCCAGTTTCAAATAAATAATGTGTAAATGAAACCCTAAACCACACATTGGTGGAAGTTGTTTGAAAAAAAAATAAGTGAAGGGAAAGTATTTGTAGCAGTTGATCATCAAAGAACCAGAAGCTCTTTTATGGTAAAGTTTGCTCTGAATACAAACGTGCTCTATGCAGTTATATAGAGAAAACACTAAGAGGTATATAGGCTCCTCCATGGCAAATGAGAGAAGAAAAATAAGATACATCTCATATGTATTAAATTAAGAAAAATAAAGGTTAATTCTGCAACATTAGGAAATTATCATTAACCTGGTTCACAGCCCAAGCCTCCCTCAAGTGAAATTTCTCAAATATTTAATCAAGAAAAAACACTTCATATAAAGGTGATTATATACAAAAATGCAAGAAAAAATAAAAATAAAGAAAAGAAACAGAAAATAAGATAGATGATGAAAACTCATCACAAAAATATTGATATGAAAATTGAAGCAAGCTATCCTGTCATTAAATTCTAGAAACATAACATAGCAAATTCTTCTTATATAGTAAGAGTATAAAGCATGATAAAAAGTGTTAGGAAAAAGATATTAAGTTATAAAGAAGATATAAAAATATTTTATTCTATAATCAAAGATACCTATGATCAAATATACCATAGCTCTTATTTATTGAGAAAATTTATATATATTTCTAATATTTTTAAAAAATCTATATTCTCAATATGTAAGATACTTATGTTAAGGAAAGAGGTAGGAGGAGAAAAACTAATCATAATAGAAGTAAAAATAAAATTGGAAGCAATATAACAAAATAGAAACTGCTGAAAATATGTAAGGATCATAGAGGGCAGGAATAAGAAAAGCAAGGTGAACAGAATGGAAATAAAAAGTTGTATCATAAAAGCAAACAATTATCTAGGGAAGCCAGATGAAAATGTTAAAATACAGTTATAAATGGAGTTTCAGAGAAATAAAATCAAAGTATTTTAAATATTTTAAATTCTGCTTAAGAAAAATTTCCAGTTTTCAAAATGTTAAGGAGCTACATGCTTAAGTGGCACACCATATTTTAGAATAATCAAAATTAACCATATCGTAATAAAGTTTTTATCATCAAGGGGAAAAGTATTGCTTTAAAGATTAATATATATAAAATGGATGGAGACTATGAAGATGCCCACACACTTCTCTTTTGCAATATTAAACCCAGGAAAACAATGGAGCTATGCATTTAATAGCACCCAAGAATGCAACACACAGCAAAACTGTCCCTTCATCTACCTAAGTGAGACAAATAAACATTTTTCAAAATAAGAGAACTTAGATACTTTTTCTCCAATGAAACCTTTTTGAAGAAAGTATTTGTAGATGAACTCTAGCCGATAAGTGAGAAATTTCTAAGTTTTAAAGCAGTCAGCACTGACATTATTTACTGTAGGTCTATGACTAAAACCAAAATAAATAACATGGCTGACAATGAAGAAGCAACATGGCCAGTGGAAGGTTAGAAGTCGAGGAGGAAAGAAAGTCTTAATTGGATTTTCTAAGAAGTACACTCTGAGCTAAGGATTTAAGACTAAGTAATGTTTTCACAAGAAGGTGATTCCAGGAAGCATCTATACAAAATAAGGAAGGGAAGCAGGTAGTGACCATGAATGGTGCCCTTTGAGCACTGGGCAACTTGGGTGCAATCCATTTGGGCTTCTCTGGGACAGAGTGTAGAGCAAGCACTAGGTTGTCCTGAGCAAAGGCTGATGGAGCTGGGCTGTTGATGCACTACCTGATTTTCAACATTGGCTAAGGCATATTGGTTCCCCAGCTCTGCTGGAAGCCAGACTTTGTCAGCAAATCAACAAGTCCTACAGGCCAAGGGCAACACATTTCTCATTGAGGTGAACGTGCACAATAAACGCAAAGCAGATGTGGCCAGGACAACCGTCACATCATATTTGGAAGGGGTATATATATTTATATATGCACTTGCAATGACTTCTTGGCTTCTAGAAGTCAAATAACATCACTTATTATTGATTGAAAATGTGCAATTAATAGCACAATTATTAAAAAAGAAAAAGAAATATAATAAACTTAATTTGGCAGATTGGGAAGAAAGGGATGAGAAAAGGAGACATGGAGATTTTATTCTTGTAGTCTGGAGGGAGTGCAAGCTACACACAAAGACTATACAAGTGTTGTGTAAACTTATAAAAACATGGAATTTCCTATTTTCAGGAGAAGCAGAATGCAAATTATCTAATAGTGTGAAAGAGTTTTTTAAGTTATATAAACAGAAGGTCTGGCATTAAATAATATGACAAAATTAGTCAAATCTTTCTGAATATCAGAAGGGGAAGTTACTTAACCTCGCTTATTTATAACAAAATATTGAAACATATCAAAAATAAAATTGTCAAATGTGTACAAGAGCTGTATGAATGAATACACAGTAATTGGGAAAGGTGACTCATCTCATTAGGATTTGAAGAAAGTGATTTGGAAAGTGATTTAGATGCAAGATACAGAATTGTCTTAGTTACTTTTCTCTTGTTACTGAGACAAAATACTAAACACCCAAAGTTAAAGGAGTTTTATTTAGTTAACAGTTTGTAGAGGTTTCAGTCCATAGCTGGCTGGCTCCAAGGAAAAGTGGCATGTGGCAGAAGGAAGTTGCAAAGGAAAAATAGTTCATTGCAAGCAGAAGGCAGCAAAAGCAAAAAGCATCTTTCTGCCCTTTATCTCTTACCCAGCTACTTATGGTGGGTAGCACTCACACCCTTAATCCTAGTGCCCTTGAGTCTAGCCTTGCACAATGAATCAATTTCAGCATCACACACTCTAGATCTAGCCACCTCTGAAAAAAGCCCCACCTATTGACTGCATGAGGCTTCGGGGGTATATCTAAACACAAGGTATAACAAGAATGAAACGAGTGATTTAGAAAGGTTAAAAATTCCACTAGAATGAAAGAAAAAAAAAGTATGTACTTCAAGAAGCAAGAATAGAAACTTAAATTTTAAAATGTGTATGCAAGGAAATGAAAATGCTAATAACAGAAATCAAGTAAAGCAAAAATAAAATTAAAGACAGAAACTTCTCCAAACCAAAAGTTAAATTCTTTTTTGATAGGTTCCTAGCCTAAGAGAAGGCAAAATTGTCGAACATAAATGATCAATCTCAGAAGTAAAGAATATCATTAGAGAGTCTATCAGTATAAATGACAATATGAATATATTAGACAAAAAATTTCCCAAGAAATAAAACCAAGGAGATAAAATGAAGAAATCTCTTGATCAGTGGTGGAATCTGGCCTCAGATGTGGTAGTCAAGTGGTGGGATTCACACATAAGGGAAGAAAAGCTACAAAATGAGTCGAGGTAGAATGAGAATGAGTAGAGGTCCCTTTTCAGAGATAGGGGTAAGGGGAGCAGGAAGATGAACAGGTGAATATGTAGATAACTTTGCAGATGAAGGAGTGAAGTGGAGAGAGCTGACTCCTACTGACTTCTGCTTCCTTTGTGAGAAGCTAGGCAGAACAATGCTGGGTATGTAGAAACCCTCAGAGGCATTTATGAAGGTTGGGAAAAGCAATGGAAGTCATAAACCTGGGGCCTGGTAAGCAGAGCAGGGATGCTCTGGATGGTGAGGAATCATAGGAACATGCAATGCCCACAAATACACACCTTGCACACATCTTTGCAAAATATTAAGACACAAGAACACACATGAGCCTACACCACCTCAAGTCAGGAACATCGCAATGTCACTCTCTTTTCCACATCTTATAACAATGGAAAGACTTCAAGGGCAACTACAGCTGTGCAGTTGTCATCTCCTCCCATAGCAATGCCTTCTGGAGTCCTGCCTAAAGGACACTCCTGAGGCTATTGTACAGTTAAATTTTCTTTTTAATAAGTAGGATAACACTTGTTATGGTTTAGATTTAAACTGTTTCCCCATAGTCTCACTTTCTGAGTTGGGGCCTGGTTGAAAAGGGAGGGTGACTGGGGGTGTGATGTGGAAGGAAGGGTGGATTCTCACCCCAGCTCCTCTCTTTTCTCCCTGCTTCCTGGCAGCCACGCAGTGAACAGCTTCCCTCTTCCATGCTGTTTCTCCCAACCATGGACTGAATCCACTGAAACTGTGAGCCAACATAAAACTTTTCACCTTCACATTGAGGGTGTTGGGTATTTTGGCCCAAGAATGGGAAAGTGACTAATACAATACTGTAAAGTATGATAAAATTGTAGTAAGCAAATACATAAATCAGTAATAGTGTCACTTATTATTGAGTTTATGTACTGTACATAATTGTATGTGCTATCCTTACAGGACAGCTACATGGTGGATTTGTGTTAACATTACCACAAATGTGTGAATAATGTTTTCTGTTAGGGCATTTTCATCTCTACAATATCACTAAGAGGTAGAAATTGTTCAACTCCATCATAATCTTACAGAATTACTTGTATGTATGTGGATCATCATTGAGTGAAACAATGCATAGTGCATGGCTGTATATGATTTGAACCTATTAAAATATGTGAATAATTGAATGTTCCATTTTAACTGTGATGTTGGTATTATAGAGACTGTTAAAAAAGAGCTTACTCACTGGAAATGTCTCAATCCAAATAATACTTCCTTTTAATTTTTTAATGGAGATGTAAGTGTTTACTAGAACACTATCTGAAAAGTCTCTATTCAATAACCTTTAAAAATAACTATAATAATTATAAAAGATACTCAAAATTATCCAATTATCCAGTTTAGAACTGAAAGTTTCTAGAATTTCTTTTTGGTTTTCTTAGTGAACTTAAAAATTCCAGCAATAACAGAAGTAGAAAAGGACGGGACAGGCAGGCTCATTTTTTCAAAGATTTTCCTTGAGCGCCTTATAGAGGAACTTTCCCAAAGTAACTTAACCAAAGGGAAATAAAAATTGAATAAATGAAGTGATTTTAACTATATAATTAGTGCCTGCTTAAATTACTTTCTCTTCTCTTCATCGTTCTCTCCTACTCTCAGCATCCTTTCCCAACTCTTTTCCCTCAGCATTAAGTTTCATATTTGCATGAAATTTAAATAACCTTTTCTGATGTGACTGAGAAGTTTTATTAAGAGAATTAATTAATAATAATGTTTAAAAGAAAGTATGTTACTGAAAAGCCCGGCAGATGCTTTCTTCCTGCACTGACAAGTCTGGGTGAAGTATTTTGCATCATGTGTGCTGGTGAGCACAATTTAAGTTGGATTTTTGTAGAATGTCTCCAGCAAACATTGTTTGCACATGCATAGTGCTTGGGTAATCCCACCAGTCTTCACTGCAAAAGGACACAAATGTGTGAGGGAAATAAATTTTTAAAAATCTATCCTCATTCTTCCTTGAGTTAATTTTTGTTCTTATCTCTAAATTGACTCATGGAACACTCTCTAATATTTACATAAATGTCTTTAATGTTAAGAACAAGGGCCTATGAAAGTTGAGTCTGGACCATTTCATTGCTGTCAACCCTGGTATCCAGCAAATGTGCCTGCCTGGGAGAACAGTGAATTTCAGCACACCTGTTTTCCTTACACGATGACATCTTAATGTGTTTTCCATTGAAATCTAACTTCAAATAAAATAAGAGAAATTTTCTGTCTGAATATATAATTAGTGAATGACTCTTTGAAAGAGATATAAATAATAGATCAGCTCTCAGATATTGCTGCCATGTATTATTAATTAGAAAATAAGGATCTGATATACACTGGAAAACATATCATGGTATCTAGGCTATAACGTAGCTTAACAGTGGGGAAGAAACTCTATGGGCAGTTAAGTAGCCTTTATCATATTCATGAGGGTGCAAGGCCTTTGGCTATTTCATTTCTTTGCAGTAAAACATGTATCCTTTGGAAGATTGGTCTCAAAGCTCACTTCTTCAAGTAACACTTAACTCCTACTTTCTGATAACATCCTGGGGAATAACCCTCACCCACGTTTGACCACACTATTGTGAGTTCTTGAACAACAAAGCAAAGGATGCCCATTACCCACAACTTTGCCTCCTCTTTTGGGGAAAGTGAGTATTATTCTTTTCCAAGGAAGTGGGGAATTTTTATGAAACCACAGAACCTGTGATGTTGTCGCAACCATAGTTAGTGGACCCAGCATAGTTTGCCATCAGTAATGAAAGAAGCCAACTTTCTGCCTCCTTGAGCCCCCGGGGATCTGTGTGGCCACTGGGCAGCTTATTCTCCTTCACCCCCCCCCCCCAGCATGGTGTTCACTCTCTCAATGTGTCTCCTTTACCAGACTTCAGGAAACACCTTCTGGTACAGACTCCAGTTCTCTTTGTAAAAAGCAACCTGCTCCAACTTTCTCTTCTTCCTTGTGAACTCTGCCCTCCATTTCTCTTCTTGACTCTGTCTCTTCTTCCTGGACATAAATTTCCTTCTACCTCTTATGGGTAAGGACCCATGCCATTATCGATGCATCCTATCATGGCTTTGCAGAGGCGCCCATTTCCCAGATTCCAGTCACATAGATTCTGGGCTTCTCTCTGTATAGAATATCTAAAGATATTCTCCTTTCCCACCTCAAATCAGCACCTCTCTTCCCATGCCCCTTAGCAAACAATGACTTCCAAAATGCAATACTATGGAACAATCAATAATTCTATACTATTGACTGTTACATTAGATCCATTAAAATATGTAGCTAATTCTTTGAAAAATTTGAACCAGTCATTTCACTGTATGTTTGAAATAGTGAGGAAAACATACCTGATAGTGGACCTAAAAACTGACTAAAGTTTGCTTTTTGATCACACTAAAAATTAATTGAATAGTAATGACTAAGTAAAAACAAAATGGTGTATCTCTTTTCATATAAGTATTTTCACAAAAACTATCTCCCTAGGTGGTTAAAATATTACTTTGCTAAAAATAAAAATTATTACACAAATCACATTGTGTTTTAATGATGGACAGATGTAAGCATGTAAGTGTGACAAAATATTAGAAGGGCTGTAGTCCTACCCTTCAACTACGCCGTGAGATAACCCAGATCTTCTGGTTGACGAGGGTGGGAAGAACATCACAGAGGAAGTGTCCTGCTCTTGGTAAGAAAGGAATTCCCAAAGAAAGTGTTTGGATTTGAGTTTCATCTCATTTATCTCTTCCTGGACAGAGGTTAGTAAAGAAAGGAGAGGATGTGGAGGAGACTTAAGAACCTGGAATTCCAACAGTTTCCAAATGAATACAGATACCATGTGCCCAACTTTCCCGACACCTTGTTTATCATCACTTGTCAGAAACATTATTTATGTCTAAGCTAACTGAAAATATTATGTTTGTGAGCTTTAAAAGATGACTCTTAGTAAAAGCATGATCAACACAAAATTTCATTTAAAACATGATTAAAACCAGTGAAAATTGAAGAGTGATTTTTAGGGAATACATGCACCATTTTTAAGTTAGTTTTTTTTTTAAATGAATTACTTTATTGGGTCTGAACTGAAAGCTTCATTGAGATTTTTACCTTTTTTCTAGTTAAAGAACAAATAGAGTAATTTTTACAGATTTAATATTGTGCAAATTTGAGTGAGGCAACTAAAGTTCTCATGCATCTCATATAATCCAGTTATTTGATAAATACTACAAGAGGAATTTTTAAATTCTCTTAACTTGGGCAGAAAGTTACCAAGTCTTGTATTTGTTACAAGTTAGTTCTCAATATAGCTAGTATTCCATTAGTTTGGAGATAATATATATAAAGATATTAAATCTTCATTAGTGGCAAAATGAATTCCCATCTTTTGTGAGGGACCCTTCAGTTTAAAAATTGTCATAGCAGACTCTAAATTATGGCTAGAAAGCCAGAAAAATCAATGCCACTTGAAATAGATCTTTAATAAAATGTGCCTAATTAGAAAATGTCAAATTATTTTAGTAATCTAATAAAGTTAATTAAATACATACCTTTTGAAGCAGGGCTTTTCTGGAAGTATCAGTCGACATGTTTAACCAATATCAACCTAGGGGAAAAGTGGGGACAGGAGCATGGGAGACAATCAGATGCAATCTTGAACTCAATTTCCCCAAACTATCATGTGTCTTTATTGTATTGATTCCCTTATTAAATCATAGGGATATAAAACTAGAAGTGCACAACTGACAGCAACCTATTCCCTGACAGCAAGAACTATTGACTCATCATTGGCACCATTCCATCTCCTCTGAAACAAATGTGCTGGTCACTTAGCATGAAGATGGTGGCAGGAACCCTCCCCTTATGGGCAGTGGCTTTAGGCTTTAGGCCACAAACATCTTAGCCTGGAATGAAGCACTGCCACTTTCCTTAGCAAGCTTTCTTAGACATGTATAGAATCACTTAAAGAGTATTTCTCATCCATGAAGTTCTATGAATACTTCATAGAACTGTGAGACTACGGTGGAATAAAATGCATTTAAATCAATGAGCATCATCCCTGTATATCAAGTAGCCACTCTATACATGTCAGCCATCATTATTTAAGGAAAGTCAGGACTCAGTTGAACCAAAAAGATGATGGAATATTAAGTAATTTTTCTATGTCCATATATTTATAATTCATCTTTTCTAATAACTGGAGTAATCTTGCTCTCCAAGCTTCAAGGTTAAAGATTCATGAGCTGGCCTTAGTTTTAACCAGCCAGTATTTTCCGGATGGAACAATGAATACCATTCTTTTATGTGTACAGCCCATAAAAAAAAATATCTGAAACTGTCAATATCACTTTGTAGAATAAAATGAAGACTGAACTAATTTGGCAGATATTGCTAAATAGCCTTCTACAGAAAGTGTACAGGTCTTCACCAGCAATGTGCTGAAGTGCTCGTTTTCTCATATGTATGTCCCTCCACTTCGTTAATTTTTTTGTTTTTGCCATTCTGAAATATAAATGATTCTATAAGACAATCTGTTAAATAAAATTTGTTGGGATATAAATTACATGCAATGAAATGGATTCAGTATAAGTGCAAAGTTTGAAGAGTTCACACAAATGTGTCCATCCACGTAACTATGGCCAAAATCACCCTAAAATTTTCATGTGCACTTTACCAGTCAATCCACTCTTCTGGGTGCAGATGACCACTGAAAGGTTTACGGTGATCAAGGATGAATTTTGCTTTCCTACAAGTTTCATATCATTGAGCTGTTAAGTGTGTAAGAACACACTGTGTGTCTCAGCATTAAGTTTTTAATGTTTGTCCATGTTTTTCTGTTTGTCAATAATTTCTCTTCTATGGCTGAATAATTCTCTATTGTGGTTCCTCCTTTCACTTGATAAACATCTGAGTCTCTCCCAGACCCTGGCTGTATGAATGCAGCAAGCACTCATACCAAACCTCTGTGTTGAGTTATCCTTCATTTCTACTGGGCGTAACCTAGGAGCAGTGCTGCAGAGTGCCACGGTAACTTCCCGAGTAACCACCCGGCGGTATCCACTGAGACTGTGCTGCTGTGGACTACTATCCACAGCCTAAGAGTAGTACAGCTGCTCAACATCCCCACTAAAACTCCGTGCTTTCAGATGGGTGTGCAGTGACCTTACTTTGGTTTTGTCATGTTATCATTTTCACATTTCCCGGGCACTGGGGCAGTATTTTTTTTGGGGGGGGCAGGATTTTATTTATTAGTCCATGTTTACAGTACATTATGTTTGCGTTCCTTGGGTGGAGTCAGTTCATGTACATAACACATTTAATTCCTTTTTTCATTATCTTTCCCTCCACTATCTCTTGATCCCATTCCTCTTTGAGAAAGATCTATCACCCTACCTCTTATTATCTTTCTTTTATTTTGCTCTTTACAAGAGAAGCCATCTGATATTTAAGTTTGTGTGTGATTTATTTCTTTTAAAATTTTATTTTAGTTTATTACTACACATTTACAGTACATAGTGTTTATTTTCCTTGTGGGAAGTTGGTACCTATACATGACACATCTCAATTCATTTTTCATCCCTTTTCCCTTTCCTCCTTCTCTCTCTACCCATCCCTTGGGCCCTTTCCTTTATTTTGTTGTACATGTTTGTAGTACACAGTGTTTCCATTCCTTGTGGAGTTGGTACATATACATAGCACATTTTCATTCCTTTTTTCATCCCTATCCCTTCCCTCCCTCTCCCCTCCACCTCTTGATCCCCTTCCCATCTGAGAAAGATCTCTCTCCCTACATCCTATTATCTATCATTTATTTTGCTTTTAATTTTCACTCTGGATTTCCTATATACAAGAAACCATAAGAATTTTCAACAAATTCTGAATTCATGCAAATCAAACAAATGCTGAAGAAATTGCCTGGATAAAGGAGCCCTTCTACATTGCTAGTGGGAATATAAGTTAGTACAGCTACTGTGGAAATGAGTATGGAGATTCCTAAAAATAAATAAATAAAACTAAAAATTCCCTTTGACCCAGCTATTTCCCTTCTAAATAGCTTTCTTAAAGAGTTAAAGACATCATATTACAGCGATACATTCATATGCATGTTTATAGCAGCCAGTTCATAACATCTAAATCCAGGAAGCAGCCTGTATGTCCACCAACAGATGAATGGATAAAGAAAATGAAATATTTACACACAGTGGAGTACGTCACTGCCATAAAGACATGTAAATGGAAAACGGATGCACCTTGTGATCATAATGTTAAGTGAAATAAATCAAACACACAAGCTTGAATAGCACATGGTTTGTCTTACGTAAGAAACCCAAAGTATAAAGAACAAAGTAATAGATAATACAAAGTAGGATGAAACATCTTTCTCAACTGGGAATGGGAAGAAGAGATGGAGGGAGGGGGGCAAGGGGATGAAAAAGGAGTTAAAATGTGTTGTGTACATGCACCAGCTCCACACAAGGAATGCAAACATTATGTCCTGCAAACATGGACTAATAAGTAAATAAATTTTGAAAATGTTCTATAAGTCTCTTTTGACTGCTCACTGAGGGAAATCGCTCAGCATTTTTTACTTTCACTGCGGCCTTTCAACTGATGATTTTGCACAGGGGAATATGTGTGCCTGGACCTGCTGAGATCGGTTTGTGAATGGATCGCCTTTAGCCCAGGTGACTTCAGTCTGTGGGATGGGGATGGGCATGGGAATGGGGCTACAGCAAGGGCAGGGGAGCAGGGCGGGGAGGTCTGCAGGGCAGTGGGACTGTGACGTGCAGGGCTGCAGGACAGGCTGAGGCCAACCTCACAGGGACCTGGATAAGACGGGGGCTCAGTAGTGGAGCCTTTGAAAGCTGGGGCGGGTGGGAGCTGCGGTTGCAAGTGGCAGTCAGATTGGAGCAGGGAAAGTTAAGCCCCAGCCGGGTGCTCAGTGTCAGCACCTCCAACGTAGTGCACTACAGAGCCTGCAGAATCTGAATTTTCCTGCGGTGGTGATGAGGCAGAGGGGGAGGGGGGTCTCCGTGGTCTTAATCAAGTAAAACTGAAACAGTATGCAGGAGAAATCTGATAGATTTTGCCTAATGTAATATGCACATTATAATCTGAGGCAGCTCTATAGCTCGAATAAAGTTTAAAAACCCATAAAACTGATGCTGACCCTGGGGAGGCAAAGAGCATATATGTTATAATGCTCTTGGAAAGAAAGTCCAGGTTTCAACATTAAATGGGTCTTTGAAAGACCTGAACACCTTAAGTTTGAGGATTTTTAAAAACTGTCTCTAATATTTTGCTCTCATGAAAAGAAAATCTTTCTCTAAATGTAATAAGTAATAAAATATCCCTTTGTCCTCTCTTGTTCGAAGTTATCTTCCTTTCCTGGATTAAATGCTTTAATTTAAAGTGCTTTTCAGACTCAGGAATGGGAGTTTCTGAGTTCTGGATTCTAAAGATCCTTCAGTATGAAATTCACACTAAATAACACAGTTATTTTGTAATTTTTGTGCTATTTAGAATGCAGTTGACTTAAAAACGTAAGACTCAAGAAAATAGCTAAACAGCATCATAATGCAACATGAACATAACCAAAGTTCAGACAACTGCAGGGTACATTAAGGCAGTGTCCCCCCAGGGTCATCATGTGACCCCCACTCTGCATCCTGAGCTAGCCGCTTATTCTCCTGCAAACCTCAATAACCAGCTCCAACATTTGTAGATTCCCAATTGCTTTCCAGGAGGAGCTCTCACATTGTATAGCTGATGATAAAAACCAAAATTTCATAAGTAATCAAGGAAAAATTTTTGCACATAGAGCTAATTTACAACTATTTTAAATATTAGAATCTAGTGAATGGTGATGTGTGTTAACCTCTTTGAGGCATCGACCTGCCTAACTGGACCCAATTCACAATCAATTACAAATAATCCTTAGCTATGAATTGTATAAAAATTTCCAGTAAGTAATATTTCCTCCATAGTCAGAATTCATGGACAAGATCTTGGTGGAAATACATGATTTATACCAGGTGTGCTTACGCAGTATCTGTCAAATGCTAGGCACAGATCCTACCAGTCGCACGTATTTATTTGCTTTTTTTTCATAAGCTTCTAAGGTGGGCACTATTATTCTGCTTTTCAGAAGAGGATATGGGGCATAGAGGGTTATTAAATTGCCCAAGGTCAAAATGTTAGGCAGCAACAGAGCCAGGGAAATTCTGTACCCAAGATTTTTTCATTTAATTATCTTGATGTCTGTTTCACAAATAGTTTGTCTTGCTGCACAACCCAGGATATATTATTGTTCAAATCTAGTTAGAGGAATGCTTTACAGAAATTTCATTTTTCTCCTGAGATAAATGCATTGTTACCATATGATCAAACTAAAATTATCTTAGCAAAATTTTGTTTTCAGAGGGGTCTGGACATTTTTAAAGTTTTGTCAATATAAAATGAATATTTAAAAAATGAATATACAAAGAATAAATGGATATATTCAGGGGCCACAATCAAAGGGAGGATTTCTGTTTCTGGTAACGATGGAGATACCATTTTGAACTAATCTTCTTACAGGTAATACTTTTAAATATGTACATGGAAATACATATTACAGAATAGCTTTAATGGATTTTATACATAAAATTGTTTCTATGAGGGCATAGGAGGAGTGGGGCTGCTAAAAGAAGAGGGTGAAGATCCTTGGCCTCATCTTCTGAAAGTCAAAAGAGGGAGTGCAGAGTTGCACAAGATAATGGAAAATGAGCAGGAATGTTTGAAGATAAGGAAGATCTAAAATAATTTTCAAGTATATTTTGTTCAAAATGCCTCACTGAAACCCAAAATGAACTCTGGGAGGGCAAACAGAATGTGAGGACTTTAGAGGAAAGCACCAGCTAGATGACTGCATATATGAAATAGAGTATTTTTCCTGTTTCCCTCTCTAGGAGAGATACACTTTGGAATTTGAGCCCAGTTAGATATCTGTCTGCTAGTGCAAAAATAAAACTCCTCAGAGGAAGATAACAAATTGAGTGTCTCTATAACATAGCATCCTCAATTTCTACAATATGAATTTGAAGATTTTCAGAGGAATGTGAATAAAATAGGAAACTGTGATAGACAGTGGAGGTAAAAACAGTGACTAGAAAACAATCCAAAAATAGTACACAACTTGCAATTAGCATCCATTTTATGCTGAAAAAACATTTTCATGATAAAAAGAACAAGCAGAAATATCAGCAGATGATGGCAACTATAAAAAATATAACTGATGAAAATCCAAGAATTAAAAAGTACAACGTTGACATAAAAAAATACAACAGATGACTTAGTTGTAGATTAGAAATGACATAATAAACCACCAGCAGAATAATCAATACAAAATATCCAATCTGAAAAAGCAAGAATAAAAATATTGAAACCTACATTAACATATCCTCAGTGACACGTGGATATTACTAAGTGGCCTAGTATATATTTAATTGGAGTCTTGGGAAAAAGAAGAAAGAGGAAGTGGGGTACAAAAAATATTAAGAAATCATAACTCAAATTTCTCAAATTTTGTTAAAAGAAATATAACTTCACCCAAGAAACAAAGTGAACACTAAGATGGATTAATGGAAAGATAATTATATGAAGGCACATCAAAATCAAAATGCTGAAAACCAAACAGAAAGATCATCTCCATAGCAGTCTGCAAATGATGACACATTACATAAACAGGAACAGTGGTAAGAAGGGACTATTTTAACATGTTTAAGGAAAATACAAGCTTTTCTATTTATAATTACAAACAAGTATAAATAATATTTAAAATAATGGCAAAATAAAGATATATTAGGTAAAAAATTGAGAAAATTCTTTGTTAGTAAGTCTCTTTCAATAAAATTGCTAAAGAAAACTCTTCATACGAAAGAAAATAATGCAAAATGAAGACCTGGTTTTATAAAAAAGGAAGAATGAATACAAAAAACGATATCAGAGAAAATATGAAACTAAACTATTTTTCTTGATTATTATTCATTAGAATACATATGGTCCTCTAAAACACAAAGAAATAATACCTATGGCAATAACAGTATAAAAACAGAGGTAAATGGAACTCCTCTACTCCTAAGTCTTATGTTAAATGGCTCTGCTAACTCCAGTTAAATTGTTACTTAGTATAAATTTTCAGTAAGCTAACTTGTATGTTATTTTAAGTAATAGAAAAATAGAACGAAGAAACAGATAGATACTCAAGTATATTGTTAACTGATCATTATCAAATACAAAACAATTGAATGAAAAGTTGTTTCAGAAAATGTTATTGGTACAAGTGGATATCCACACATTTTAAAAGGTAACTTCAATGTCTACTTTACAATTATATAAGAAGTCATTTGAAATGGGTTATTGATCCAAACTTCAAAAGCTAATTTATAAACCTATTAGAAGATGAAAATTTTAGAATATATTAATGATCTAAGTACAGAAAAAGTATATTAAAAGAGACACAGAAAGTATTAATCATAAAGCAATAAAATGATGCACTTTATTAAAATTAAAAACTTCTGGCTTCTTGCCTGCCGTGCCATGAACTGTTTTTCCTCTGTGTTGCCATTCTACCATGCTTCCCCGCCTAGGAGCCAACTGACTATGGCTTTAAACCTCTACAAACTGTGAGTCAAAATAAACCTTTTCTCCTTTTGCCAATCAATAGATATATATGTATACACATATACAGAAAGCTGTATCGTCTTATCATCTAGAATTTAATATTTAGTAAAATTGTCTCTGAAAATGAGAGGAATAGAAAGACATTTTTAGGAAAAAACAACCCAACTCTGTATTTGGGGAAAATTCAATGAAGTTTTGATGGCAAAAAGCTTAGCACAGTGCCTGGTACATGCTACCTGTCACTATCATCTTCATTATAACTTATTATTATTTTATGCACAATATTTACCTGCCTCAGATTTATTCTCTAAAAGATTAAATTAGTTTAGTTCTTACTTGCTGAAAAAATAAGCAGCAAATCTCAGTAGGAGAAAAATGTATCGAAATGTCCTGTATTCACTGCCTATACAAAGCTCATCAAGTGAGGAAAAACAGAATTCTCTGGGCACTCAATATTGATAAAATGAACACACGCACTAAACGCATGCTGCATCTCCTGGGATAGTCAGTTCCTCTTAACCCATTTTATGTGGGTTTTAAAAGATGGCCACTGATGTCCTAGTTAATAAGAGTAGAAGCAGAGTCTTATGACAGTGAAAAGTGGGACAACAGTTCTGTGTTGGACCAAGCACACAAAAGCCAGCATTCTGGGCAGGACAAGATGTTCAACCCTCTTTAGTCAACTCAGTAGCTGTTGCTAAGCCATGGGATCATAGGCTTTCATGATGTTTCATGTTGTCTCCATAATTTATCTATCCCATTTTATAAAGTTTGACATCTAAACAGGTTAAATTTTAAATTATCACTTGAAAGAATAAAGTTCACTTATTGGAAAATCAATTCTTAGAAATTTTCAGATTTAAATTACTTTAAATAAAATAGTCCAGAACAATGGGAGTTTGCTTGGACAATGCCTCATGGGAAAGACTCAAAACTCATCTCCCCTCTTTGCACCATTTATCATGGCTCTCCATTCATGCATAACTCTCTTCAGGTGACCCATGTGTTCTCTAAGCCTGGCTCTCAGTGGACTCACACGTGTCCAGGGCTGATCTCCTATTGATTCTTCAATGTCTGTGTCAGATTCAGTGACAGCAGATACCAGCATCTGACTTTTGTGGGCACCTGGCGGGGACACAGAGATACACATGTTACATATGAAGACAGTCCCAACTTAGGATAGCAGAAAAGCATAATGTATTTGAAATTCACTCTGGGCTGGGCTGGTGACATGCGGTTCAGTACTCTGTTGGTACTAGCCAGTTACCCTGAACTGTAGCTTTAGGTTGGTCATGTGATTACAAGTGTGAATTAGATACCCTGCAGGATGCTATGCTGCTAAAGTAGGATGGCTCATAGCTCACCATTTGCAACTCACGAGCTTTTCAATTTATGAGGGGGTTATTAGGTCAGAACTTTGTCATAAGTCAAGGCACACCTGTACACAAACATATAGATAAAGATACCCTTAAAGTTACAATACTTACAATACTATCCTATGTACCCACAGCAGGTTACCTATTTCAGGCAGTGTTCAGACATTTGTTAAATGAGTAGAAGAAAATAGCATGGAATAACTTCTCATTTTGTAATTTTCAAAGATTATAATTTAAAGTACCAGCCTATGTGTTTTGTTTAAAATGTCTTTGTGAAAGAAGCTCATATTCTATGAAGAGCACAGCTGTTCTAAAATACATTCCTGTGTTAAACCAGTTGCATAGAGTGCAATTTCTTCTTTTACCCCTCATTTTTCAGTCCCCTCAGCAAATAAACAAGACTCAGCCTTTTTCCTCTGGCCTTCCCAGCCACAGAAGTGTATTTACTGAGTTACTCCTTGGGATAAAGCAAGGAACCTATTTAGAAACAGTTCTGTAAAGCTCTTGTCCTGCATCTATTTTAAGGGTACCGCTGAGGATACTGTTTATTGCTTCCAACAATGTCCTCTTTATGAAGAACCTCAAGAGAAATCCGCCTGCTCTCAGAACCAAAAGCAGATATTCAATACTTCCCCCAAGCAAATGCTGCTTTGTACACCTCACAAGGTCTCCTCTTGTTTGTGCACTTCAGAAAGTTAGAGCTTAATTTTAGGCCCCCATTTAGGTTGTGTGTAGGCCCTTAAAGTTTTCAATGTAGTCTTCTTTGGTTCTCTTTTCTTCCATCCTGGTGTATTTGTTTCACTTTGATAATCTTTCACTCAGTTGCAACACATGCCTTTTATTCACATTTTATGCATCACTGTCAAGTACAGTCCTGTTTTTGAAGAAAGCTGGTAATATGTAAGTATTCTCTTACTTTAATAACATTGCTACTTAAACAAATATATGATGGCTATCCAATTTGTTTGAGGGAGTATGATATTATTGTCATATTGCACACACTAAAGTAATGCTGTTACTTGAGTGTCACATATTTTTACAGTGAAGAAACAGATGTCACCTAACTTGCCTGTGGGACAGAATTGGGTACCTGCTGGGCAGAATCATAAAGTCCTGCCCTCTTGACACTAAAGCCATGGCTGCTTTGGGAATGTGGTTCATAAACTCAAGCAATTCCAGGAATACTCATCTTTCTGAGTCTTGTAGATTATGAGTAATTTGGCATGCATTACTGTAGCATCTCCGCCTCAGTGATCACCCCTGGTGTAACATCTCTTCAAATGCCAAATAAATATTTAGGCTACAATTTGCTTTTCAATATGCTTCTCTGTCTATTCTCCCATATGTTCCCCACATTTCTTTGAAAAAAGTCAAATTATCTGAGGTAGTCCTTATGTGGGAAGGACAGTAACTGAAAAACCGCACCAACCGCCTCTGGGGCATCGGGCTGGAAAGCACCTCTCATAATGAAGGGGAACTTTTCACTCTGCCTATCAATGGGCCTGACAGGTCCATACTGGTTTACGCCAGATCAGATGGAGAAGACAGAGTCTGTCTTTCCCTTCATCCACGATGCCACTGCAGAACATGCAACACAAACACCAGGTGGCCACCATCTGTTACTCCTGTAAATCAAATGATTACCTTTTGTATACTTGCTGATTTAAATAACTCTCCCTGTCAAATTAAGTTAATCTTTAAACAACCTCTTTAAAATCAGGACATATTTAAATTGGATTTTTACTACTTATAGTTCATATGTTAAGACCATGAGCCTGAAGAGAGATGTTAGGTTAAATTAGACTGAAAAGCAGTCAATTACATAGTTTAAGGATTCTATTAATCCCCCTATAGGTCCAGATCATTAAGAATGTTCTAGGAAACTGTGCTCAGGTTGAGGATACCCTGACATTGTAGGTCTCTTCTCCAGGAGCATATTCAGAGATGCTGAGGTTTGTGCTCAGGAAGTGAGTTGTGGGGTAGAAGCCATGGAGTAGAAGTGGGTGAAGGAAGGAAGACACACGCTCATGTGCACTTTCATGGTGGCCTTGACCTATGCTGGCCAGCACTTGGAAGCTAAGACAGCCCTGTGAGATGTTTCCAGCTTGAACTCCTGAAATCTTAATGCTGGAGCCTTTCTTTGTCTTATTTAGAAGTACAGTCATCCCTTGGTATCCATGGGCGACTGAGCAACTTCCCCATCGCTGGGACACAACACTCGCAATTTAAAGGAGAGGCCCAATTTGGCTCATGGTTTTGGGGGATTCAGACCATGGCCAGCTGCTCCAAGGCAGGAACATCATGGAGGAAGGAGAGGTAGAGCAAAGCTCCTCAGTTCAAGGTGGCCAGGAAGAAAAGCAGGGGAACAGTGCCAGAGAGCAAGGGGCCCAGGACCAGACACAGACCCAAGGTTAAGCCTCCATGACCCCCCCAGATCACCCAGAAGTGTGCTTTACTCCTCCCCTGGGCAGCTCCCAAGGCAATCCAGCTGACAATGCAGATCAACTGTCACAATTCTAAGACCCAGATCTAAGTTATAAAATGGCACAGTCCTGTATTTGCACATAACCTGTGCACATACACTAGCATACTTTAAATTATCATTAGATTACTTATACTTGATGCAATTAAATACAAACACTATGTAAATGTTGTTAGATTGTATTGTTCAGGGAATGAAAAGAAAAAAGTTTGTACATGTTTAGCACAGATACAATTTTAAAATAGTTCTGAATTATGTTTGGATGAACTGGAGGACACAGAACTTATGGGACATGGAGAGTGGACTATAGAGAGATATTTATAAACTTTAGATTTTGGCAAGAAATATAAATTTATATATTTGTTACAAAAGTTACAGGTTATGCTAAAATGAAAAAATAATCTCTGTAATTGATTAATCAGAAAAGGGGAAATAAAGACAACAAATAAAAAGAGAAAATAAGACAAACACAAAGCCCAATCTAAAAATGTAGAGACCAACTTCACTATTTCAGTGATAATGTTCACAAGCTAAATTTCTAATTTAAAGGGGAAAGTGTAAGGCTAAATAAAAAGATCTAATTCAGCTGTGGCTATTTGTAAGGAACATACAAGGGATATATATCTTTTCTAATACATATATGTATGTATGTACATATACAAATATCTTTTTTGTATATTTGTGTGTATATGTGTGTGTTTATGCGTACGTGACATATGTATATGTACCCTGTTTCACTGAAAATAAGACCTATCTCATGCTAAAATTTATTTTCTGAATAGGTCTTATTTTCAGGAAAACAGGGTATATATATTTAAACACCAATATAGTAAATTAAAAACAATTTATTTGAATAGACTTTAAAATAAGAAGACTATTTCATACCAATAAAAGTTCTATTGGTTCTCTCTCAGTAACATTTTGCATTCTTGTCATTTCAACCCATCTTGTGGTTCCATAGTAATATCATATTGCAGTGTTAAATTGCATTTCCTTGATAACTAATGAAGTTCAACATAGTTTATACATTTATTATGTATGTAGCTCTCCAAGTACTACTTTTATGTTTGGATGTTATCTGTTTGTTTCTTCTTCTTTACAGGAATACTTTATTTAATATGTTCACATTGTAATTATTAATAGGGTTCAGTGTGCTATTTCCACACATGCTATAGCATGCACTGATCAAATCTTCTAATGTCCCTCCTCAGATTGCATCTTTCCTCTTTCTCTTTTCCCCCACTTTGGTCAATCTTGCAAGACTACATTATTCATCTTTTTAAGGAGTGCATTTTGGTTTTATTTATTATCTATATCACATTTATGAAACCTTTGTCTAATATATACATATATAGTCTATCATCCACTTAATATGGATGATATAAAAGTTTTATAAAAGTTTGAAAATAAATTATGAAGAACTTGCTCTATAATATTGGAAATACCAGGGAGCTTTCCTCATGAACAAATTACCACAGTAAGGTCAAACAAATAAATCATTGCCCCAGAATGGCAATGTGGAATTATAGGTTATTTTGTAAATGTAGCATGCCAAATTAGTGAAGAAATTGGGACCATTCCAGATATGTTGTTGCAACACGTCGGTAATTCATTAGAGGATTGGAAGAAGTTAAACCTTCACTTTATGCCATTTGAGAAACAAAATCCTTACACCATGTAAATTAAAGATCTAAATTTTAACAATGAAACTGAAAGTATATTTGAGTGAAATATTGTAGAATATTTCACGTATCTAAGTATAGGTGACCTTCTCAAAGGAAGCTTACACGTTATCAAAGTGGAAAAATAGAGACATTTCACCACGTCAGTCATAAGCAAGCATCTATAAATAACATAAAAAATGTTAGGAAACAATGGAAAATGAGTGGGAATTGTACTTTGCAAGACACAGGAATATGTTGATATTTGCACTTTACAAAATACTATTTCAAGTTAGGAAGGGAAAAAATGACAAGAGTTCTTTGCAAAAGAAATCAGAAATTCAAGAAGGAGTAGGAGAAGGAGCAGGGGCAGGAACAGAAAAAAAGAAAATGTGATCTTCTAGAGCAGTAGTCAGAAAAATGCAAATACAAACAAGGACAAGGCACCTCTTCCCGATATCAGATTGGTGAGGGCAAACATGTCCTGGCTCGCTTGCTGCGCCATCGAGTGCTGGCAGGGCGGTAAGCTCTCCAATATACTCCTGTCAGAATGCTAACAGATACTGTCTTTTGGAAGGTGTTTTATATTAACTTAAAATGTACAATCCCTTGACTAAGCAATTTTTCTTCCACTAAATCTGTCCTAATTAGAGACAGATATGCTTAAGGTGTTCACACAGTATGTTTTGCCCATCTGTGGGAGAAAAATAACATAAATTATGCTGCAATTGCAGTATCAGAAAGCTATGCCATCATTCAAGGAATTGGTAGATCTACTGCTGCTAAGCTGGAAAGATGATCATGACACAAGACAAAGTAAAAAACTAAAGTCATAATCTTTATTTTCATAAATACATATATATATATATATATATCAGAGTATGTACTATATAGACGTTTATCTGTGTAACTATGTGGAACTACAAAGATTGGATTGAAATCCCTGTAGGAATTCCTCCAGCTAGGTAGCATGGGACAGTGGGAAAGAGGTTTGGATTTAACCTCTTTCTCTTTTAAATCACTTTACTAAGCTACGATTGACATAGGAAAAGTTGAACCTATTTAATATATGCCACTTGATGAGTTCAAAGATATGTATACAACTGTGAAACTGTCTACCACAATAGTCTACGCCATGTAACTAGTCATTGCCCCCAAAATTTCCTTCTGGCCTTATTATGATTATTGTTATCATTATTTGGTCTTTTATTTCTACTTCTTGATTTACTAAAGTATTGTAAGATTGCAGGTAGTTTCCCTTTATGTTTGTGGAGAGAATATTATTTTTTTAATATAAGAACTTCTCGCTGGGTGTGGTGGCGCATGCCTGTGCTCCTAGCACTCTGGTAGGCTGACGCACAAGGTTTGCAAGGTCAAGTTCAGCCTGAAGAATTTAGTGTCTTAGTAAGATTCTGTCTCAAAACTAAGTCTAACAAAGGGCTGGGAATATGGATCGTTGCAAAGTCCTGAGATGGAATGTCTAATAGAGGTCAGAGAGGTGGGGGGAGGAGGAGAGGAAAATGAAAGAAAGTTCCCAAGAGGGATTTCTGGATAGAAATGCACTATGCTAGGGCCGGGGATTTAGCTCAGGGTGCCATGCCTGCCTTGCATGTGCAAGGTCCTCAGTTCGATCCCCAGTACTGGAAAAAACAATGCACTATGGTAGTGCAAAGAGGGTGCAGTGTGGACTTTGATGTTGTAGTGACCGGAGTAGAAGTTGTGCACACCCAAAACCCCACATCCACTTCCTCTGGGCCAAGACTTTGAGAACTCAGAGTGTTCTTACTCTATGAAAGTCCTGTGGGTTACCTTAGAGGCCCTAAATGAAGTTTGAGGCAGTACCTTGAAGTTGAATGTATCTTTATTTCTGAAAAAAAAAAAAAGACTACTCACTTTGAGATAAATAATGATAAGAGTGGCTGAGCATGCTGGCTCATACCTGTAATCCCAGTACTTGGGAGGCTGAAGCAGGAGGATTGCCATGAGTTTGAGGCCAGCCTGAGCTACACAGTGAGTTTGACTCACATCAGTTTAGTAGTTTTGCTTTAAAAATAATTTTCTTGAAGACTATTTGGTTTTTAAACTTTCCCATTTTGCAATTTTTGAAAAAAAGAATAGAATACTTTTTTCCCTTAAATTCTTTTATTGGTACATTTTAGGTATACAATATGTTTACATTTATCATTGGGTGCTTGTACCTGTACATGATGTATCTTGGTTCTTATTTTTTTTCCCCATTACCTGTGCGCCCTTCACCTCTCCACCCTTCCCTATTTAAATAGATTTTATTTCCATTTCTTTTCTTTTCTCATCATTTTTCCTTTCCCCCCTTTCCTTTCCCCTTTCCCTCCCACTTCCCCTACCCCTTTAGACCTTTTCTTCCTATTTCAAATTATAAATTATTCATTTTAATCATTTTAATTCTTATTTACATTTTCAGTTTCTCACACTAGAGAAACTATTCAGTATTTACACATGTGTCTTATTTATTTCACTTAAGAGTATGGCCTCAATATGCATCCATTTAGCTATAAATGACTCTAGTTTCTCATTCTTTATGGCTGAGTAAGTACTCCATTTCATAAAAAACCCCACATCTTCTTTATCCAGTTTCCATTTGATGGGCACTTGGGCTGTTTCCAAGCTTTAGCTATTACAAACTCTGCTGCCATAAACATGGGTGCACATATATTGTTGTGGTATGATTCTTTTAATTCTTTTGGGAAGATACCCAGCAGGGGAATAGCTGGGTCAAATGGGACTTCCAATTCTAGTTCTTTCAGGTATCTCCATACTGATTTCCACAGTGGCTGCACCAGCCCGCACTTCCACCAACAATGGAGAAGGGTTCCTTTCTTCCCACACCCTGGCCAGCATTTGTTATTGGTTGATTTCTTGATAGCAGCCATTCTTTCTGGGGTGAGGTGGAATCTCAGTGTTGTTTTCATCTGCATTTCTCGAATGACCAGTGATGTTGAACATTTTTTCATATATTTATTTGCTGCTTTTAATTCTTTGAGAAATGTCTGTTCATTTCAGATGCCCATTTTTGAATTGGATCTTTGAATTTGGGGGGTCTGATTTTTTTCAGTTCTTTATATAGTCTAGATAGCAGTCTTTTCTCTAAGGTACAGCTGCTAAAATTTTTTTCCCACATTGTAGGTTGTCTCTCAGCTCTGTTGGTGATTTCTCCTGCAGTGCAGAAGCTTTTTAATAAGATGAGATCCCAGTTGTTGATTCTTTGTGCTAGTTCCTGTGCTATTGAGGTTTTGTTCATAAAGTCTTTTCCTATGCCAATGTCTTCAAGAGTTCTACCTACCTTATCTTCTAGCAAGTTTAGTGTTTGTCTTAATATTTATATCTTTAAAACACCCATTCATGATAAAAACCCTATAGAAAATTGGCATAGAAGGTCTTTATCTCAACCCGATTAAGGCTATCTATGAAAAACCAACAGCCAACATGATACTAAATGGTCAAAAACTGAAAACTTTTATGCTAAAATCAGGAACAAGACAAGGATGCCCACTATCACCACTCTGTTCAATTTAGTTCTGGAAACATTAGCCACAGCAATTAGAAAAGAGAAAGAAATAAAAGGAATAAAGATAGGAAAAGAAGAAGTTAAACTGTCATTATTTGCTGACGATATGATACTTTACATGGAAGACCCAAAAAGCTTGGCCAAAGGACTTCTAGACTTAATTGACAGATTCAGTAGAGTAGCTGGATACAAGGTCAACATTCACAAAACAATAGCCTTCTTGTACACAAATAACAGACTCACTGAGAGAGAAATCAGGGAAACAATTCCTTTTACAATAGCATCCAAAAAAATGAAATATCTAGGAATTAACCTAACAAAGGAAGCAAAAGACCTCTACACTGAAAACTGTAAAATATTTTTTAAGAGACTATGTAATATTCATACTACTGAAAAGCCAAAAAAAAAAAAAAAAAAAAGGAAAGAAAAATGAAAGGAAGAGAAAAGGAGGAAAGGAAAGCAAAAGGGGGAGTAAAGGAGTGAGAAAGAGAGGAACGGGGATGAAAGCTGAAGAGAAAGCAGTGGGGTGACAGGGGAGGGGAGGCCAACATGGCCCCTGTGCAGCCAGACTCCTTGGAAGCCAGTGGTGGGCTCACAGTGAGAACAGGGTGCTGAATAGGCTTACAGAATCTTGTAGACTTGGAAATACCAGAAGCTGGAGTCGGGCACAATTGCTGGGACATCTGTCGTGACGTACACAGGAGGAATTATCAGGCGCGGAGCTGAGGCGGCAGAGCTGGAAGTTGGGAGAGCGCCGTGAATCTGCAGAATTTCATCATCTGCTCCAAGCTGTTACTGTATCAAAGTGGTATCGCCAAGTTTCATAACAATTTGACTTTTGACAAAGCTAATGTATTTCTGATCCGGCAGTGGCTCCATTTTCATACTGCACGGCAGCTTCTCATCTTTCACCAGCCCCGAACTGAACACAGCTGGGCAGCCTTGCCCTGGAGGCTGGTGGGCCACCCAC
Source organism: Heterocephalus glaber (assembly GCF_053883595.1). Taxonomy (NCBI): domain Eukaryota; kingdom Metazoa; phylum Chordata; class Mammalia; order Rodentia; family Bathyergidae; genus Heterocephalus; species Heterocephalus glaber. The sequence continues at coordinate 8,630,943 of NW_028258413.1, forward strand.
GCCACCCATGTGTCCCAGTGGGTCCTGCGCCCAGATGGCAGCTCCCCCACAGTGTGACTGCGTCAATCATGGAAGAATTAAAGTCGGAGATTCTCCTTATGGAACCTTTGTCCTGAAGCGACTTGCTCAGCGACACACTGGAAGTTCAAGGTCTTTAATGGAAACCTCAGTTCTTGGCTGGGTGGCCTCTTTGTCCAAGATGGCCCTTTCAAAATGAGAAGGGGAACCGTGGGGAGAGCTCTCCAACATCATGCGCTGGGTTCTAAAACTCTCCTGTGTTTCCTTCCTTTTTAAATATTTTGCTTTTTCTAGGCATGCAATCTCACCCTCCCCCTTTTCTGCAAAGGTCTCCTTTCCAATATAAAAGCAAATTAATGCTGTGAAAACACCATTCACCAAGAAGTCACTGCCCAATAGCTTGAAGATGACTGCAGCGGAGACAGAGCCCTACTGCACATCAGGGAAACTGAGCACAAAATATTTATATCTGAGGAAAAAAATATCAGACTCAGCAGGTCACCATGAAGGCTCCACACTCTTCTCTTGGTCCAAAATTACTTTGCAAGGTAATTTGGTATTTAAAAGTGTTTGGGGAAGAGATTAAAGTGGATTAAACTATTCAAGGAGGAAAATGGCAATGCAGGCACTTCCTCTATTACTCATTCTTTTATAGTCTAATTATTTCCATGTTCCTAAAACATTCTGTGATTATTTTTCTGCATTGCGTAAAATCTGAAAAACCTTTACAAAATCATGTTTACAAATAAAGTCTGCATTCAACCATAATAATACCATTTTCTTATTTGAAGCTGATCTATAAGTCCCTATGGGATAGTCTGGTAATTTTCCTGAGTTTCGAGCTTTTGAGGAAGTAAGCACATGGCATGAGTGAGAGCTGGTGAGACAGAAGTCACTGCGCTTTAGCTGGGCCTGGGGACATCGAGCCACTCAGACTCCTGCCCCCACCCCACCACGGTCGGGCTTACAATGCTGCTCCTACTTCACAGGCTCTGTCACGAAATGTTACAGAGGGTGAAGTAGTGAAACAGCCATGGCTTTGCTGAGAATTTAAAGTTGTGCTGTGCTCTGAACTGAAGGCTCAAGGCCACCTTTTGTGTTCTTCAAATTTTCCCTAGATCTTTGTTAAGATAAGTCCTCACTGCATGTCCTATTCATCACCACAGTCACCAAGGTGTCTCTAAGGTCCTCCTGAAGAAATAATTAGAAGGAACTTTAGTTGCAAGATTCAAAGCCATCTTGAGCTTGCTTCAGTTAAAGAGAACACGGGAATTTGTAAAAACAGAATTACCTCACACAAACCTATGGTAGAGAAGGATTGAAATGTGAACAGGAAATTTGTCAGATGCTCCCCACATTTTCTCTCTGGATTTCCCTGATCATCTTTGTACTTTCCTTCCTGAAAATGATTTTTCCCGATTTCTCATTCCCTGTAACACAGGATCTCTTAAAGCAATCCTGACCTCAAGTTTTTAATGCCAAATTCTAAATTTATGGGGCAGGGGGAGCTAGGAGAATAGCTCAGTGGTAGGGCATGTGTTTAACCATGTGTGGGGCCTTGAGTTTGATCACTGGAATAAAGAGATAAAATTATGCAATAGGATTTAACTGGCCTGAGTCAAATATCTACCCATTACCCAAAGAGCTATGGCCAGAGGAGTGTTTATTGGAAACCCAGCACTGCAGATAGAAAGGGAGAAGTGGCTCACATTGAATATGTCCTCTAGGGTGTGTCAACCGAAACATCATCCCCTTCCAACATGGCAGTTCCAAGGATCCCCACGCCTAGCGTAAGCACATGCCCAAGGCACTCCCCCATAGCCTTCACTTCCTGGACTCACATTCTCGTGTAACCCTTCTCTTTGAATGTCATTTGAACCTAGTGACTTGCGTCTAACCAATGGACTCTGACAAAGGTGACAGTGTGTCATTTCCATGAGGAGATTCCAGAAGATTGTGACTTCCATTTGCCAAAAGATTCTCTTGATTGATTTCATGATTTAATTACTTGGCTGAAGATTACCGTGTCAGGGAGGCTCACATGCAACAAACTGAAGATGAACTCTTGCCCAAAGCCAGCAAGGCACTCAGGCCGAGGCCCTGAGAAACAAAATCCTACCCATAATCTAAGCTTGGAAGTCAGTCCTTCCCAGTCAGCCTTGGGATGATGGTAGCCCAGGCGCCATCTTGACTGTGGCTTGTAAGAGACCTGGGACAGAGACCCAGCCATGCAGTGTCAAGATTCCCAACTCAGGTATCTCCACACTAATTTCAACAGTGGTTGTACCAGTCTACGCTCCCACCAACAGTGGAGAAGGGTTCCCTTTTCCCCACAACCCAGCTCACATTTGTTATTGGTTGATTTCTTGATAGCAGTCATTCTTTCTGGAGTGAGGTGGAATCTCAGCATTGTTTTCATTTGCATCTCTTGAATGACCAGTGATTCTGAACATTTTTTCATCATATGTTTATTTGCTATTTCTACTTCTTTGTCTGAGAAATGTCTGTTCATTTCAGATGCCTGATTTTTGGATTGGGTCTTCAAATTTGGGAGGTCTGATTTTTTTAAGTTCTTTATATATTCTAGATAGTAGACCTTTGTGTAAGGAACACCCAGTAAAAATTTCTTCCCACATTGTGGGTTGTCTCTTCGTGTTGTTGGTGGTTTCTTTTGCAGTGCAGAAGCTTTTTAACAAGTTGAGATCCCAGTTGTTGATTCTTTGTGCTAGGTCCCATGCAACTGAGGTTCTGTTCATGAAATGTTTTCCTATGCCAATGTCCTCAAGAGTTCTACCTAACCTCTCCTCCAGCTGGTTTAGTGTTTCTGTTTTAATATTTAGATCTTTGATCCATTTCAATTTTAGTTCAGTGCATGGTGAGAGATATAGGTCTAGTTTTAATCTTTAGCAAGTTGAACCCCAATTTTTCTAGCACCATTTATTAAAGAGACTATCTTTCCTCCAGCGAGGGTGTTGGGCTCCTTTGTAAAAGATGAGGTGGCTGAGTATGTCTGCATCTTCTAATCTGTTCCACTGATCCTTGGGTCTATTTCTTTGCCAGTACCACACTGTTTTTATCAGCATGGTATAGTTACAAGTTGGGAATTGTGATCCCTCCTACCTTGTCTTTGTTGCCTATAATTGCTTTTTCTATTCTAGGTCTCTTCTTGTTCCAAATGAATCTTTGGATTGTTTTCTCAAGGTCCTGTGAAGTATGCTATTGGAATTTCAATTGGGATTGCACTGAATCTATATAGCAGTTTTGGAAATATGGCCATTTTCACTAGATTGTTTCTTCCTACCCAGGAATAAGGGATGCCTTTTCATTTTCTGATATCCTCTTTGATCTCTTTTTTCAAAGTGCTGTAGTTTTCAGAGTTCTTTCATTTCATTCATTAGATTGATTTCTAGGCATTTTATTTTTTTGAATGCTATTGTGAAAGGAGTTGTTTCTCTAGTTTCTCTCTCAGTTAGTCTGTTGTACAGGAAGGCTATTGATTTTTGTGTGTTGACCTTGTATCCAGCTACTCTACTGAATTTGGTTATTAAGTCTAGAAGACTTTTGGTGGAGTTCTTGGGGTCTTTCTATATAGAGTATCATAGGATAAGATGTCCCATTTTACCCAGCTATTCCCCTGCCGAGTATCTTCCCAAAAGAATTAAAAGAATCATACCACAGAAATATACGTGTATCCATGTTCAGAGCTAAAACTTGGAAACAGCCCAACTGCCCAGCAATTGGTGACTGGATAAAATAGATGTTTTTTTTTTTTTTATAAAATGGAGTACTACTCAGCCATAAAGAATGAGAAACTAGAGACATTTATAGCTCAATGGATGCATATTGAGGCCATACTCTTAAGTGAAATAAATAGGAGACACATATGAAGATACTGAATAGTTTCTCTGGTGTGAGAAACTGAAAGTGTAAATAAGGATTAAAATGTAGAACAGATAATGTGAAATAGGAAGATAAGGCTCAAAGGGGAAGAGGGAGTGGAAGGGGTAAGAGAAGGGAAAGGAATAAATATGAGAAAAGGACAAAATGGAAACAAAGTCTTTGTAAACAGGGAGGGGTGGACGGGTGGAAGGGAGGGCAGGGGAAGGGGGAAAAAATAAGAACCAAGAGAGATTATGTAAAGGTGCAAATTTCCAATGATGAATGTCATTATATTGTATCCCTAAAATGTACCAATAACTTAATGAATACTAAGAAAAAAGATTCCTAACTCACAGAAGCAGTGGGATAATAAATGCATGTTGTTTTAGGGTGCTAAGTTTTGGGGCTACCAGTTATGTGGCAATGATAACTTATGCACATAACAACCTACCCATGCTGCCTACATCTGCAAATGTGCTTGTTCTGGCCTTGTAAATTGATTATCCAAAATCACAAATTGATTCTTCATTCAAAAGTAGCATCTTTAAGCCTCGTTACTCCTAGTCTGTGACCTCTGGGTGACACCCATTCCTCCTCTGATTTCACTTATTCCAGGTGACTTCAAATGATAAGCTTAACAAGCCATGAAATAAAAATTTTATTAAGAACCTATTGCTTAGGCCAGGGATTTAGCTCAGTGGTTTCGCCACCTGCTGCCCAAGCTCAAGGACCTGAGTTCGATCTTGGTACAAAAAAAAAGAACCTATTGCTTGACAAGGAATGGCAATAAGTACAAAGATCATTGCCCTTATGAATTTACATTCTGGCATAAAGAAATGGAAGGAAAAAAACTAGAAATAATAAATATCTATTTCATTAACTCCCAAATGAAAATTTTCACATTTAACACTTATAAAATCTAGGCACAGTGTTGCCACATAATGGATTAATTGGCAGCTTCTTTCCTCATTTTGCATAAAATAAAGATACATCTTAAAATCATTGACTAAAATTTGCTGAACTATTATAAGTATATTACGCAGGCTGCTAGAAAATACAAGCACCAGGAAGAAAGGTAAGTAGAGTCAGGGGGACTAGGGCTGGGGGTAGACAGGAGAAGCAGATTGTGGTATTAAATGGGGTGATGAGGGTAGGTTGTACCCTGCCTTATTTAAAGGTTGACATTGTGAGCAAAGTCATGAAGATGTGAAGGAAGTAACCAAGCAGATTCCTGGGGAGGAGACAATCAGCTGGGGAGGGTGCTGTGGGAAGCTCTGGCCAGGATAAGGCCGCCGGTTTCTAGAGAGCAGCATACTGGCCCCATTGGGAAGGGGTCGAGCAGAAAAGAGAGGAAGGCAGAAGACAGGGAAGGTGAGATCCCAGCCCAGCTGGGTGTGGCCACACAGTGGAGGGAAGGAGGGGCTTTCGCCTGGAGGAGGCCCACAGAAGGGTCTGAGAGGAAGAGGAGAAGATCTGACTTCAGTTCTAAAAGAATCAGTCTGACTAGCTGGGACGGGGCTAGGTCAGAGCAAGTGTTCTGCTATGATTTCATAATTTGCATTGAAAACTAAAAATACTACAAGTTCCTCTTTCTTTTGGTTCACTTCACTCCAATGTTGGTAAGAAATTTTTTAAAAGTCACATTTCCTGCTCATGGTTAACATAAATAGATCTACATCGTATTCTGAAAAGGAATTGGAGGTATTGAGGTTTTTATGCTTTTATTGAGAATTTATTGAATGTAAGGATTCAAGTTCTGTCTATTTTCTTTCCTTAGCATATTTCATTGTGAGTAAAAGAATTACGTAACATACTTAGGGTGTGTGAACTGCAGATTAACATGGCTTTCTTTGGTTGCACAGCATCGATACGATAACATTGTTCGTGAGTTTCTTCTATAGGAAAGCCTACAACCTAAGGCAGTTGTTCTTGTTAGATTCTGATCACCGTTCCTCTTTCTACACCTCTCATGACTCCTGAAACGGAGTTAATGGTTTTTACCACCACTTACAGACTGAGCACCACCCAAACAGTGTCCTCAGTTGAGATTCACATTTCAAGTGTCTAAAAACCTGTCTACTGGTGGGTTGCTAGAAACCACAAGCGTCCATCCTGTCTTTAGAACCAAATCAACAGCTTCTGCTCCTAAGTCTACTTCATTCTTATCTCCAGTTGGGTCACCACCCTCTTCTCTCCCTGCTTCCAGCTGAGTAGGTCAGTGGCTGTATCCAAGCAGTGTCTCCACAAGCTGCTTCTTCCATCTCATTGGTCTTGCTGAGTTTAGGGGATCGGCATTCCTGAAGTAAACACACTCATAAACTCTTTCAAAGAGATCTGAGCTTGCAGCCAGCTCTCCTTACCTATTTTAATAAATAAAAACAAAAATCTTTGTCCTGATTTCTCATCTGCAAAACAGAGATAAAAGTCAACTTTACAGAGTTTTCCTGAAAGCAACTGTCATGGTGCTTTGTACCCAGTAAGAGCTCAGCAAATAGTTGCTTTAATAAATACTACTTTTATATTTCAAATAAAAGTAGACTTGAAGCAGTTGTCTTTGGATTACACAAGTAGAATAATTTTTAACTTTATCTAATGAAATTGTTTTACTTTTCCAGTAAAAAATTAAATGACTTTTTATAAGTTCAAATTAAATCACTGCTTGCCTCCACTTTTATTATAAGTTCTTAATTGCAGAAGAAAGAATAGCAGGGTGATGAAATATTTGCTTCCTCAAATAACTGATGCATTGAACACTCTTTTTTATTTTTTTGTAGTGGTACTGGGAAAGCCCTTTTTACTTTTTACTTTGAGACAGGCCTCACTAAGTTTCTAAGTTGCCCAGGCTGGACTTCAGCTTGCAGTCCTCCTACCTCAGTCTCCTGGAGTGTTAGAATTACAGACATGCGCCACCATGTCCAGCTTAAACATTCTTCTTTAATGTTAACCACAGTAATTTTTTTCTTCCAAAAATATAGCTATTAAGAGAAGTACCCAAAAATGGTCAACCATTTAAAAAACCTCCACTGAGTCTCCTGAAGTGTCTGCTGGCTTACACAGATAGTAAGCAGTGCAGTGCTATTTCCTAGCCTCTACCATGTTTGGTACAACTGCACTGGGAACTGGGGCTGTCACCAGAAACAGCAGTCTCTATGCATTTGTGCAAAGAAGCTAAGCAAACACAGGGTACCGTGTGGAGGCCCAGAGCCTGGAGCAGACTGTCAAGATTGACAACTGCAGGTTCCTGAGGACAGAAGGTTTAAGTACTAAATGAAACAATACACTTCCAGCCTGTAGAATAGACCCTTGTACTTAATAGTCAATCAACAGATAATAAATATATTTGTCACACTCAGGAGCAACACGGAGGACATTAAGATAGTGAAGACTGGAATTTCTGCAGTAAATATATATAAATATAAACATACATATATATATATATATTCAAATTTGGTCACCTCGGATCAATAAATTGCTTCCTCACCCTTTCAATCAACTCTTTTACTCATGCCAAGTAATTGGTGTTCCCTGAATCAAAATGTAAGTGTTTCCATGTAAATAAGCATGAGATTTGTGTTCCAAAAAGACTGGATATCAAAATCTTCCCATGACTTCTCACTCTTGTACATTGAACTTTCTTATCTGTTGATTGTTAAAAAACACAGCAAGAACTCACAGAAGTGATGTGAGTTTGTTAACATGATATCTCTGCACAGAGCCCATGACATAGTTCCTTCATCTTGTCTTTCTTCAAAGGCAGTTGGGGAGAAATCATAACCAACTTTCGAGACTGGCATGAAGGGAATTCAGGCATTTAATAAGCTAGAACACCTTCCAGGGTTCCTTCCAACCCCATCACACTGCGAACCCATGATCCCAATTGTGGAAGCGAGTAGGTGGAGGCTGGTCCAGGCCACCATGCCAGATGTCAGCCGGTGCAGCAGGCTGCATGCAAGCCTGGCTTGGGCTAAAGCAAAGCTGACGTCAGGAGAGGGAGATAACCAGGCTCAGGTTTCAGGTCACATCTTGTACTCTAATAGTCTCAAAAGACAGAGATCAAGAACCCTGTTTCCTGGCCTGAAGAGACGCATGGTTAGAGACTACAGCCTGTGATGAGCGATGTTCCTTTCTGGCTCCTCCTCTCCAAAGGCTGGATCCCTGGTGTCTTTCAAGGAAGTAATGCTCGAGACAAGCACCATTGTCGCTGTTGCCTTTTCTTTGCACCTCATTGAGCTTCTTCTTGGTGCTCATGTCCCTCTCTAAACTACTTGTCCTCACTGCCAGAATGTGAACAGCTAAGAATGTATGAGAGGCAGAAGAGACACAGAGAAGTCCCAAGCGGAGAAACGTGACATTAGGTTAAAAGCATCTCTATCAAAGCAACAAGATGTTTCCATGTGATCTGGCCTCGATTCTTGGGAATTAAATTGACCTGGAAGAGGTCTCATCTAGTACTGCAGTGTTAATGCCACTCTCGTCTTGTCCTGGGCACATGTTTCAGTTTTAAGACTGCACACCATGGAAGGTAGCCAGTGGGAGATGGGGACCCAACACGGAGGTATTCTGTGTCTCAGGATCGGTGTCCCTCTTTCTCTCTTGCTCTCGAGTTCTGGGATACTTTCACATCACCACCTGTGACACTATGCAGCTCTGTTGTGAAGCATGCGGTTCTGCTTCCTCAATCCAGGAAAATGAAATCAGAAATACAAAAATGGAGGAAATTATCATCAAATTTCAGAATTCATTGGCTTAACTCTAGTGCTACATTTGCATTACCCCAAACCTGCTTGGAATACAGCTCTGCCTTGAGCTGTCTAACATGAGGCCAGAGAGAACAGATGGAAAGGAGATTAGGCTTGGACTTGAACAACTCACCATTTACATTTGCGGATTGCAAAGGCAGGGGATTAAGCCCCGATATTGGCCTGTGTAATGCCCATTTGGTTTCTCTTGCTATTTCTGCTTTTCTCATTGATTCTCTCTAGTACAGCACCATCCTGGCTATTTCCATAAATGGTTCATCACGCTCTCTGTCACAGTCAGTTCTGTTTGAAGCACACGGTAGCACACCTGCCAACACCAATGCTTAATACAAACCCTGGATTGATCATTACAGACCCTTTAGATGCACTAATTTCAGAATTGCATTATATGAGTCTCTCTACTGTATGTGTACAGATTCGCTTTGCTATGTCATGGCTAGCGGTTCCACTGAAAATTTAGTGGAATTATTTCAGCTACCGAAGTTTATATGCACAAAACTAAAATAGGAACAACCCCCACCAAATGAAATAGTTCGATAGCTGATCACTGATTTATAACTAAAACATGGGAAACTTCAATTAGAGAAGAAGAGTAATTCAGAACAAGTCAATGTGCTCTATGAATAATATCACTTCTTGAAAATAAATGTAAATGTAGGTCTCATAATTGTAAAAATAAATCATAGTACAACTAACTTAATAGGATACATTTATCTTATTTTCATTTGTAATTTTTATGCATAGTATTTTTATTTATGTTTGTTTTCATTTTTATTAATATGTATTAATTATACATCTTAACAGGGTCTAGTATGTTTTCATACATTCATAATATGTTGTACACTGATCAAATCTGACCTCTACCCTGCCACCCTTCCCAATCTCTTCCCACTATCTTTCAGATCATCTATTCTTAGCTTCCACAATGAGAAAGAACACAATTTTGTCTTTCTGTATCTGGTTTGTCATTTTACACACTATCCTCCAGTTCCATACATTTTGCTGCATATGACAGGATTCTTCTTGATGGCTGAATAATACTCCATTGTATTTACATTATACATTATATGTGTATATACATTATACATTGTGTATTTACACTGCCTATTCTTTACCCATCCCTTGGTGCATGGGTACCTAGACTGGTTCCTATATCTGAGCTGTTGGGAATGGAGCCACTGGAAATACCAGCATGTGGACACAGATTTTCTGTGCTGATGCCATTTCCTTTGGATGTAAGGAGGACAGCTGGAGCATATGTAGATCTACTTTTAGTTTTCTGAAGAGCCCCCACACTGTTCTCTACAATGGTGGTACAAATTTACATCACTGCCAACAGTATAGAAGAGTTCTTTTTTCTGCACACCCTTACCGTCATTTGTTATTTTTTTTTATAATAGCATTCTAACTGGAGTGAGATGGATCTCATTGTAGTTTTGATTTGTTTCCCTGCAGGCCAACCTGCATTGTGCCTTATTTTCCTTAAGTGTAAAATGAAGAATTGACTTAGATCACCCACAGGGTCCCTTCCAGATCTATAAATATAATTCTCAATGTATATGTTTTGTTACAAATTAGATACGAAGTATGTTATTATGTAACATACATAGTGGATACAAAGTATCTACTTTATAAGTACTTTGCAAGATACAAAGTAGTTATTATGAAAGGCTATAAATAATATTACTTTTATATAACTACTTTAGATTATATTTTTCTTCACTGTTTACTTTTCTAGGATCTGCAGTTACTATGAACATCAATAAGTAATCATTGTTATCATCATCACATTGACATTTTCTCAGGGTAAAACAGCCTTCACCCTCGATTACTCAGGGGATATGGAAAAGGCTCAGATACTGAGCGTATAGGCCAAAACCCAGTCATGGCGAAATCTCTCGTCTTGATCACTTTCCTCATCACTGAAACAAAATACCCAATACCCACAACTACAAGGAGGAGAGGCTTATTTCAGCTCACAGTTCCAGAAGTTTCAGTCCATGGTCAGCTGGCACAGAGGCAAAAACAGCAAGGTGGCAGGGCCTGGCTTACAGGAAGCTGCTCACGTCATGGCGGCCAGGAAGCACAGAGAGGAAGGAGGAGCTGGGTGAGAGATTTACCCTCCCCCCAGGGACCCACTTCCAACAGCACACTCAGCTGCTCAACTCACGGGACGATTCCACTGATGAGGACAGCGCCCCCTCGATCCAGTCACCTTCCACACCAGGCTTTGGGGACATTCTCAATCTAAGCTGTGACATCACTAGCTCCTGCCACTTTGCCCATCGACCCTCTGTCTGCCATCACTCATGCCATTTCTTCTCAAGGGTGGCTTCCAAGGAGCCTCCAGTCCACACCTGAGCTCCATCTCCTGCTCTTTCCTGGCTCCCTGGAACCCAGGCTCCACAACTCACTTCAAGCTGCCCAGCACAGTGTTCTGAATTAATCCCTATGGTTGTGCAATGCCTTCTAAATACCTATTATGCATCTGCTCCCATTTTGCTGTCAATTTCATGGGGGCTGGAATCAAATCGACTTTTTGTCCTTAGTCCTGTCAATGCTCAGCACGGTGCCTGAATCAGCATCCTGGTCAGGAAATGCTGCCAGGTGCCTGGTACAGGAAGATGGGGTGCAGACAGGAGCATGGGAAGAGGGTGAGACCAGTTGAGATATTTAGAGACCAGATTCTGAGGCGGATTCCTGAGTGTCCCCAGCTCCCAGGAAATGGGCAGTAACAATCCCATCTGAGGTTCACTATTTCCTGGGAAGTGGTTCTGCAGCAGGATCCGAGAGGGGCTCAGACAGCTCTGCTCATACTCTAAGGCTTCAAGGAAACTAAAGCAGAAGCAACCAGAGGACAAGTTTTATCCTGTACTCCCAGATGCATAGAGCTTCACATTCCAGAAAAGGAGGGAGAAAGGGGTATTTACTTGAGTGCTTACACTTTGCCAGCCTCTGAAAAAATATTTTCAGCAGTGATATCGTTTAAAAATGTGGATAAACCATTTTCTCATCATCTCATGACACGTTAATGACGTAGAAGAATCTAGTAGAGAATCAGTAACAAAACAGCTGGGTGAAATGGAATTGTTCTCAAATGGAAAAGTAGAAGTTTACAGCAAATCCCCTGGGAAGTGGTATCATATAGTGTGAACATGTGACAACCAAAGAGTAAATGTTCCTGTTTGAATAGGGTGGATGGGCTGGTAGGCGGGTGAGCGTGTGCCTCAAGTGAGTCAAAGCAGGAATAAAATGAACAAATATCAACTCCCTCGCAGTTTTCACAAGGACCTGCCAGTTATCCAAATATTCATCTGTGCAAAAACAAACAGATACAGGCTGTGTACTCAGCCTGTTAACAGGACTGGGAGGTGGGCAGTGGGAGGAGGGGGTGGGAACAGGACTTCCACCTGGGAGTGGCCACCTGCCCCAAGCAGCAACTGGCCATAGATGGAGAGGGCTGAGCCCATTTGTTTTCAATCCTGTCTCCCTCTGGTTAGTTGAGACAGATATATTAAAAATCTGAGCTACAAAAGCTGAAAATAGCCTTGTTTCTCAAGCGGATGGTCAACAATTGCCTATCCCCCCAGATGTTTGCTATGAGTTCTTAGATTTCTCAGCATCTGGTCAGCTGAGTTCATTTAAAATCAAGCACGGCAAATTGTAAATAAATGAGTGCTGTATATGAATGCAAATATGCAAATATGTAATTACACAGTATGTTCATAATGTAGCAACATTTCCTAAAACATGGTAACAGCAAGCATGAGTACGTGGGGAAGGATATTCTTTCATTGTGCCAAAAAATGGATTATCCTAACGGAGCATGGTTTAGTGACATAAGCTATACTATAAAATGAAACTTTAATAAAGGTTAGATCCTAAGAGCTCCCTCAGTAATTTTGAAATAAATAAGGGCCCTCCAGCTCCTATTCCCAACATTTCACCAGCAAGTCTTAGTCTAGCTTGTGGGTGTTTCCTAAACTATGTCCAGGGACTGTCAGAGAGCTTGGGGAGTTGCTGTTGCTATCAGCTTCCTCCTGGAACTGAAGTTGTTTTCAGGGGCGGGGGGGGGGGCGGGGGGAGCACTAACAGTGATTCCTTAAAATCTATCCCATGGTGAACTTTACATGATAAATAAGACTGAGATACAGCAGAAGTAGTTTCCTTGGCAACCACGGCTCCAAAAGTAATTTTCAAACTTGGAAAGTGCTTCATGCATTTTATACTATAGATATTCAAGTGGCACAGGTAACAAAATCAAGAGTACAATGATGAAGGAAATACGGGAAGATTCAAGCCCCCAAATGTGCACAGATTAGTTAAAGTAGAGCAAACAGCGTAGAATAGCAGGTTACATTTTATAAAAAGCTGAGATAGGGAAGATATGAATTATTTAGCTTGGTTCCAGTCAATACAGCTAGAAATGAAATTCAGAAAAGAAAATTTAGGCTGTCAGGAGAAATATCACAAAGAGATCAAAGATGGGTTAGGAACATGGCTGCTCTTCTTTGCAAGGAGTCAGGCCGACCCAGTGCTGCAGTAGGATGGGGTGGCGGTAACATCAGGGGCCAATTTAGAGCAAGCCACACAGTTCCAAAGTGGGTTTGGAGTCTGACTTTTTCCTGATTCTATTAGTATTATTTGGGTCACGTGGTCCAGAATAATCCATTTTTATGGGAAATATAAAAAATGCAACTATGGAGTACTATTCAGCAATCAAAAATGAGAAATTAGAGACATTTATTGCTAAATGGATGCACATTGAGGCGATACTCTTAAGTGAAATAAATAGGACACATGTAAATACCGAATAGTTTCTCTAGTGTGAGAAACTGAAAGTGTAACTAAGGACTAAAAGGTATAATAGATAATGTGAAATAGGAAGAAAAGGGGCAAAGGGGAAGGGGAAGTGGGAGGGGTAGGAAAGCAGGGAATGGAATTAATATGAGAAAATGAAAAAATGGAAACAAAGTCTTTGTAAATAGGGAGGGATGGAGGGGTGGAAGGGAGGGCAGGGGAAGGGGAAAAAATAAGAACCAAGAGAGATTATGTAAAGGTGCATATCTCCAATGATGAATGTCATTATATTGTACACCTAAAATGTACCATAAAATCTTTTCCTATAAAAAAAATGCAACTATAACTGAATCCATAAGATCTCTCTCACAAGAGGGAGTGGATGATAAAGAGCGGGGCTTTTGTTCTGGTGGGAAGGCTGGGGCAGGCGTGAGCTCCTTGCAGTGAGTGGCCAGAGCTGACAACTGCAGCTTGGAAACCAGGGGGAAACCTGGGCAAGCCTCATATGCAAGGCAGTGCACCCGATTTCAGTGCACTTTAAAAACCACGACTTGTAGAGGTCCTGGCTCTAAGCGGGCCTGTACTTGGACCCCCATCAGCTTTGCTGCAGACCACACCTCGCTGTGGATCCCATGCCAATGCTGCCTGACCTGTTCTTCAGGATTTGGAGGATGCTTCCTTCTAGCTCAGAGCAGCGGAATCCCTGAGCTTCACCTGAGCTTATGGGTGTCTTATGAGTGACCTTGGGGTGCCAGGGACCCAATCTCCACCCGCAGGGCACGACGGAACCTGTGGGCCAGGAGGAGCCGAGAAGTTTCATGACGCATGCGCGGGCCCACACTAGCTCATGTTTCCTTCCCTCCAGCGCCTCTCCCTTGGCCACCACGATTCAACCCTGTCTCCTTTACAAAGCTCACCTCTTCTGTGGCTGCAGACAGTGCGGGGCCCGGTTTGGAGTGGGCATTTCGGCACATATCAGCGCCTCTGAGAGGGTCTCAGGGGTCACAGGCACCCACTGCTCCATCAGAGGGTCCCCGCGAGCCTGCGGCCCGCCATCTTCCCTCGTCGGACTCCGCTCTGTGCAAGCTGACCAATCAGAGGCCTCGGGAAAGGTCCTCCCCTTGTTTCCTTCCTTGGTTGGCTTGTTGGGTCCGTGCTTCAACAGGAAGAGGCCAGGCCAAGATTCAAAAATGGCTACGTGTGTCGCCTCTGCTCTGCATTATTTTTCTGCACTTTTAAGGCTTATTATTTGGTACCCAAGACCTTATTCCCAAAGACTAGTTTTATGCTTTTTGTCTTTTAAAAAATTTGTATTTTAATTGGTCCATGGTTGCAGTACGTAATGGTCACACACCTTGTGTGGAGTTGTTACGCGGACATAACACATCTTAATTGCTTTTTTATCCCCCCCCCCCCCCCCCCGCCATCTCTTGGTCCTCTTCCCATTTACAAAAGCTCTATCTCCTTGTTTCCTGACATCTCTTTTTTCTCTTATTCTTTAATTTATTTATGCTTTGGGCTTCTCATATAAGAGAAATCATGCTATATTTAACCTTCTGTGTTGATTTCTTTCACTTAGCATTATGATTTCAAAGTGCATCCATTTTCCTACAGATGACTCAAATTTATCCTTCTTTATGGTTGAATAGTACTCCATTGTGAGCAAATACCATATTTTCTTTATCCATTCATCTGTTGAACATAGAAGCCACAGCACAATATAGCTGTTATGAGTTCTGATGTTACAAAAATAGATGTGCATGAATCACTGTAATATGACATTTTTTTTTTAATATGACATCTTTAACTCTTTCAGGAAGATATCTAGAAGAGTAGCTAGGTCAAATGGAATTTCTAGTTTTAGTTTTCTGAGGAATCTCCATGCTGTTTTCCATAGAGGCTGTACTAGCTTACATTCCCACCAACAATGTGTATAATGAAATGAGCCTCTCACTGCTCCTTACATTTTCTGTGCTTTCCTGTATTTGCATCTTGGCAGGTAGTAATCTCCTCCAGTTCATTTCCCTGTGTTAAACCCCAACTGTTCCTTAAGATTAAAGTGACATACTACTTCTCCATCTTAGTGTGTTTAATCCCATATTAGAGACATGTTTTTCTTTGTTATACTGTCAATATAGTATTTCTTGTTGTTTAACATCTATCACTGTTTACTTGGTTTAAACTATCTGTAACTCTTATTTCTGAAATTAGTCTTTATTAATAGTTTTATCCAGGTCTTACTTACTTTAGTTTCCCATTGAATATCCACAATGGAAGCGTTTTTGTTGAGTGACTTAATTAATGAATAAACACCAAATTCTCATTTCTGATGTCAGTTTGGACTCCCCCTCTTCATCCACATCATTGCAGAGGTGGTGTGGATAATACAAACATCCCAAATGGTACGTAAAAATATCAAAATACTTTCTGTTCCAAAAAGTCCACATTTCTTTCCCTTTGGGATAGGAAATATTAAGGTGGCCAAGGCATCGGAAGCTGTCAGAAAGTGATATCTGGTGGCCCCCCAAGGGCTTGTTCTGGGAAAGTGGATGGTAAAAGACCCTGATGGCAAAGACCCTCTCATTCTCAAATCTCCTTTAATGGAAAGTCAAGGCACCAAGGAAGTGATGAAAACAATAACAAGGCAATACTAACAATAACAGATATGTACTGTTTATTTTCTTACTTTACACCAGATACTGTTCTAATTTTGCATTTATTAATGCAAAATTCCCTAGATACTGAAAGTTAGTTATTATTATTCTATTAATTTGTCCAAATCACAGCAAACAATTTGAAGAGCAGTGCTTTGTGTTCAGGCATCTGACTCCCAAACTGTTGGTCTATTTAAAATTTGCTGAAGCTTTCAAGTGGAGACACAAAACTTATAATATCAACTCAACATTAAACCTCCTAAGGCACAAAGAGTCAATAAAAATACATTTTTCAGGGTTCTAGAATGTCTTCTGGACTCCTAGAAAGAATGGTTCTTGTTGATCCTGGAATTGCAAGTACTCTAGAACATCTAGAACTTGACAGTAATCCTGCATCTGGATCTAGGAAAATAACGTGAATTGACTCAGTCCCAAGGCAACCATCCTTCCATATTCTTTTTTTAAGGGTTTCTTTGATAGTAACATTTGGAGTTTCTCATTGGGGAATTTTCACAGAATAATGCAAAGTTAATGGAAGCACAAAAGACCCAGAATAGCAGGAGGATCCTGAACAAACAGAGGTGTCAAACTGGAGGTATCACCACACCTGACCTCAGATTATACTATGAAGCCAGAGTAACAAAAACGACATGGACCTGGCACAAAAACAGACATGCTGACCGGTGGAATAGGACAGAAGACACAGAAACAAACCCATTCACTTACAGCCATCTGAGTTTGATCAAGAGGCCAAAAGCACACTGGAGAAAAGACTAAAACCAGATTCTTACTCTACTTCTGTACTAAAATAAAATCAAAATAGATCAGATACCTAGATATAAGACAGGAAACTCTGCAAATGCTGGAAACACTCAAAGCCACAGGCACAGGCAAAAAGTTCCTGAATAGGACCCCAATACCACAAGAATAATAGCAGGAATCAACAAATGAGAATAAATGAAATTAAACAGCTTCTACACAGCAGAGTGAAGAGACAACCTATAAAATAGTAGAGGATTAATACCTAGAATATATAAAAGAACTCAAAAAACTTAACACCAATAAACTAAAAATAAGTAAATAAATAACCAAATAGCCCAATCAGTACACAGGCAAATGAACAGTTACTTCTCAAAAGCAGAAGTACAAAAGGCTACAAAGTATATGAAAAAATGCTTAAAATCATTAGCCACTCGATAAATGCAAATCAAAACTATATTGAAATTCCATCTCACTTCAGTCAGAATGGTTATCATCAAAAGCACAAAAAACAATGAGTGCTGGCAGGGATATGGGAAAAAACAGAACCTTTCTACACTGCTGAAGGGAATGTAAACTAGCACAGCCCCTGTGGGAATTGGTATGGAGGGTCTCAAAAAACTAAGAAAAGATATACTCTTTGATGAAACCATACCACTCCTTGGGACATGTCCAAAAGAATTACAGACAGCATGCTGCAGTGATATATGCACACCCATGTTTACAGCACTGTAATTCACAAGAGTTAAGCAGTGGAAGCTGACTAGATGCCCATTGGCAGGTAAATGAGTAAAGAAAATGTGGTATGTACATGAGTGCTACTCAGCCGTAAAGTAGCAAAACTGTGCCATTTTCAGTAAAATGAGTGGAGTGGATGGAACTGCAGGCCATAATGTTAAACTAAATAATCTAGTCTCAAAAGGTTAAATGTTGCATGTTTTCTCATTTCTCCCCTACCCATCACCTTTTCTTTTCTTCTCTCTTTTTAAAAGGCACTGGAGATTGAACCCAGACCCTTCACACTGAGCTACATCCCCAGCTCTTCTTTTTTAATTTTGAGACAGGGTCTCACTAAGTTGCCCACATTGGACTAAACTTGTAATCCCTGTTCTTCACTCTCCTAGGGCCTAGGATTACAGGTGTGCTGCCACACCTGGTTATGTACTCTCTTATATAAGCAAGGAGACATGACAGGAAACCAGAAGGTGAAGCATAAGTGATAAGGAAAAAAAAGAGGGAGCTAGTGGGAATGAAAATAATCAACATGTGTTAAATGCACGTACCAGTATACCAAAATGAATCTCATTTTTCTGTATCACTAATATACACCAGTAAAAATAAATAGCTGGACTTCATTAAATTTTAAAATGGTTCAAATCCAGAACCGAAGCATTCCAAAATGCTGGCAAGGCATGAACTTCCATTCATTGCTGGTAGGAATATAAAATGGTACCACCATGTTGGAAAACAGCTGCACCGCCCCCTTTTTAATTTTACTTAACATAGTCTTCCTGTAAGATGTGACAATTACACTCCATGGAACATACTCAAAAGGGATGAAAACTCAAGTCCACACAAAACCTGCACATGAATTTTATATCAATTTAAAATTGCCAAAACCTGAAAGCAACCAAGATATCCTTCAATAGTGAATAGGTAAATAAACTGTGGTATTCTAGATGATGGGATATTATTCAATACTGAAAGAAATGAGCTATCAAGTCCTAAAAATATATGGAGCAAACTCAAATTTATATAACTAAGTGAAAGAAACCATTTTGAAAATATTCCATACAAGCATGGTCCCAAGTCTGTGACTCTTGAAAAGGCAAAACTATGGATACAGTGCAAGAGCATTCATTGCCATAGGTAGAAGGGATGAGTAGGTACAAACAGGAGATGTTTAGGGCAATAAACGGTTCTTCTATAAAGCTGGGTGTGGTGTGCATACCTGTAATCCAGCTACTCAGAAGGTTTGGGGCCAGGTTGGGAACTTATAGACCCTGTCTCAAATAATAAAATAAAATAAAGGGGCAGGAGTTGTAGCTCAGTGGTGAAGTGCTTCCCTATCATGAGTAGTACACTGGGTTCAAGCCCCAGGACTTCCAAAAAAATCCTGCATGATACTGTGATGATAGCTACACGTCGTTACACATTTGCTTAGGTCCCGAGACCATACAACACTGAGAGTGAGTGCCAGTGTGATCCACAGATTTGAGTGATAACAATGTATCAATGTAAGTTCATCATGTAAAATAAATATACTCCTCTACTGGGTGATGCTGATGAGACAAAAAAGCCAAAAGGGTTTAAGGTTCAATACTTTTCCTACACATTCTTTGCTTCACAGATTAGGCAGCTGAAGAGCATAGGAACCTGCCACAGATGTAACTTGGGTCAGGATTATGCTCTGTTTACAGGGATGTGTGGTGAGAAAACACATTTAAACTTCAAGGGAGTCTCACTGCCATTCTTACTCTTTTAACAGATATTCTCTGAGCACCAGCTCTATTGGGTGCTGAACTGGCTTCTGGAGTGCAATAAAAACAAATGTGTAAAAGTGCTGTACAAACGGGAGCTATCAGGCTGAAGAGAGAGACGTTGAAGTTCCTCATGAGCCCCAGTGCAGTGTGGAGAGAGCTGCATATAACAGGGGGATTGGGCAGAATTGGGCAAACCAGGAAAGGCTTTACAGAGGAAACGGCATCTGAGCTACAGTTCAAGACTGAGAAGGCGCCAATGAGAGGGCCGACCAGGGAATGGTGACTTTTCAGGCTACAGAGAATGGGCAGTCTCGAGGAATGTGAACAGCTTCCCAGGGCTGGATTGCAGGATTCAAGTAGCAAATAGAGAATGGTTTTCATCAGTTGTGATAAGTTTGCCATAATATTGGGAATTAATCAAAAAGCTTTATTTTCAAGAAAGGGAGACCAATAGGATATCACTGCAATCCCAAAATGTCCATGATACTGAGGTTGAGCAAGTAGCCAGCATCTAGAAATATTTAGAAGACCAGACCAATGTTAAATTAAACATAATGCACAGTCTTTATCTTAATTACTTTTCTCATTGCTGAAACAAAATACCTGACACACAAAGTTAAAGGAGGAATGGGTTATTTTGGCTCACAGTTTGTAGAGGTTTCAGTCTATAGGTGGTTGGTTCCCAGGCAGGGTGACACAGCAAAGGAGAAATAGTCCCGTATGGAACACAGGCAATAAGCAGCAAGGCGGTGGCAGCCTGTCATCAAACGTTCTCTTTTATCTCATCCAGGCTACAAACCTTTTGGGTAGTGCCACTCACACCCATGATGGGGCTTCCTATTACTCATACCCAGAACAATGCTAACCACTCAGTGAGCTAATCCAGTTACCACACACCCCTGATCCATATTCACACACCCTAGATCCAGCCACCACAGAAAAGCCCATCTATGAGCATATGAGCATTTGGGGGTACATCTAGATTCAAGCTATCACACTCATTTGTGATACTCAGTTTTTGGCTGGGTCAATAGGCAGGTGCTACAGCTCGCTGAGATGAGAAAATAGAGAAGCAGTGCTCACAGGAACAGTTCAGGATTGGCAGAGCTGAGTCCGGAGGCAGGTTTTAGAATAACTTTCAAGCAGATGATAGTGGAAATGGTGGAAAAAGACATACCCGTGTCCCAAAGAGCACTGATGTTTCAAGGATTGGTAAAGGAGAATGAGCAAAAAGACAAGCACAGAAAGTATACCAGGAAGAAAGATGAAAATTGAGAAAGAAACTTGAGAATTGCCAAAGTTAAATGAAGAAGATATAGAAATTCTAAACACCCCAATTACAATGAGTGAAATTGAAAATGTAATAAAAAATTTACCAACAAAGAAAAGCCCAGGTCCTGATGGCTTCACTGCTGAATTCTACAAGACATTTAAAGAAGTATTATTGCCATTACTCTTTAAACTCATCAAGGAAATTGAAAGGGAAGCAAGGCTTCCAAATTGATTCCTGGAAGCAAGTGTTACTTTGATTCCCAAACCAGGGAAAGACCCAACACAAAAAGAGAACTACAGGCCAATCTCCCTAATGAACATAGATGCAAAAATCCTCAACAAGATACTGGCAAACAGAATACAGAGGGTCATCAAGAAGATCATACACCTTGACCAACTCACATTTATCCCAGGGATGGAAGGATGGTTCAACATACATAAATCAATAAGTGTAATACACTATATTAATAGAGTCAAGGACAAAAACCATACAATCATCTCAATAGATGCAAAAAAGGCATTGCACAAAATCCAACACCCATTCATGATAGAACCCTACAGAAAATTGGAATAGAAGGTCTTTATCTTAACCTGATTAAGGCTATCTATGAAAAACCAACAGCCAACATCACAATAAATGGTCAAAAACTGAAAACTTTCATGCTAAAATCAGGAACAAGACAAGGATGGCCACTATCACCACTCTGTTCAATATAGTTCTGGAAACATTAGCCACAGCAATTAGAAAAGAGAAACAAATAAAAGGAATAAAGATAGGAAAGGAAGAAGTTAAATTGTCATTATTTTCTGATGTTAGGATACTTTACATAGAAGACCCAAAAAACTTGGCCAAAAGACTTCTAGACTTAATTGACAGATTCAGTAGAGTAGCTGGATATAAAGTCAACACTCAAAAAACAATAGCCTTATACACAAATAGCAGACTCACTGACAGAGAAATTAGGGAAACAATTCCTTTTACAATAGCATCCAAAAAAGAAATGAAATATCTAGGAATCAATCTAACAAAGGAAGCAAAAGACCTCTACACTGAAAACTACAGCACTCTGAAAAAGGAAATCGAGGATATAAGAAAATGGGAAGACATCCCTTGTTCCAGAGTAAGAAGAATCAATATAGTGAAAATGGCCATACTTCCAAAACTACTATATAGATTTAATGCAATGCCAATTGAAATTCCAACAATATACTTCACTGAACTAGAGAAAACAATCCAAAAATTCATTTGGAACCAGAAGAGACCTAGAATAGCTAAAGCAATTCTAAGCAACAGAGGCATGGCTGGGGGTATCATAATCCCCAACTTGAAACTATACTACAAAGCTACTGTGATAAAACAGCATGGTACTGGCAAAGAAACAGACCCGAGGATCAGTGGAATAGATTAGAAGATGGAGAAACAACTCCAGGCATACTCAGCCACCTCATCTTTGACAAAGGAGATAACCACATTCATTGGAGGAAAGATAGCCTATTTAATAAATGGTGTTGGAAAAAGTGGATTTCAACCTGCCAAAGATTAAAACTAGACCCATACCTATCACCATGCACTAAACTAAGATCAAAGTGGATTAAAGATCTAAATATTAAGACAAAAACACTGAACTTGCTGGAAGATAAGTTAGGTAGAACTCTTGAAGACACTGGCATAGGAAAAGACTCTATGAACAAAACCTCAGTAGCATGGGAACTAGCAGAAAGAATCAACAACTGAGAACTCATCTTATTAAAAAGCTTCTGCACTGCAAAAGAAACCACCAACAAAGCTAACAGACAACGTACAATGTGGGAAAAAATTTTTAGGAGCTGTACCTCAGACAAAGGACTATTATCTAGAATATATAAAGAACTGAAAAAAATCATAACCCTCAAATTCACAGACCCAATTCAAAAATGGGCATCTGAAATGAACAGACATTTCTCAGAAAGAGAAGTAAAAGTAACAAATAAATATGTGAAAAAATGTTCAACATCCTTCGTCATTCGAGAAATGCAGATGAAAACAACACTGAGATTCCACCTCACCCCAGAAAGAATGGCTGCTATCAAGAAATCAATCAATAACAAATGCTGGCGGTGTTGGGGGAGAAAGGAACCCTTCTCCATTATTGGTGGGAGTGCAGACTGGTGCAACCACTGTGGAAATCAGTATGGAGATACCTCAAAAAACTAGGACTAGAGGTTCCATTTGACCCAGCTATTCCCCTGCTGGGAACCTTCCCAAAAGAATTAAAAGAATCATACCACAGCGATATATGTGCACCCATGTTTATAGCGGCACAGTTTGTAATAGCTAAAGCTTGGAAACAGCCCAAGTGCCCATCAACTGGAAACTGGATAAAGAAGATGTGGGTTTTTTATTTTTTAATAAAATGGAGTACTCCTCAGCCATAAAGATCGAGAAACTAGAGCCATTTATAGCTAAATGGATGCATATTGAGGCCATGCTCTTAAGTGAAATAAATAGGACACACGTGTAAATACCAAATAGTTTCTCTAGTGTGAGAAACTGAAAGTGTAAATAAGGATTAATAGGATTAATAATGAATAATGGATAATTTGAAATAGGAAAAGGTCCAAAGGGGTAGGGGTGGTGGGAGGGGAAGAGGAAAGGAAAGAAAGGAAAGGAAAAACTATGAGAAAAGAAAAAAATAAAAAAGAAATGAAGTCCATGTAAATAGGGAAGGGTGGAGGGGGTGAACGGCACACAGATGATGGGGAAAAAAATAAGAACCAAGATACATCATGTACAGGTACAAGCACCCAAGGATAAATGTAAATGTATTGTGTACCTAAAATGCACCAATAAAAGAATTTGAGAAAAAAAAAAAAAACGAAACTTGCTCTGGAAACTAAGACAGCCCTCTAAATTTTCAACTGGGATTTTTTTTCCAATGTTAACCACACACTGGGAAGACTATACAGAGTAACAGAAGAGCATAAGTAAACCAAATCAGTAATCCTTATGCCTAGCAAAGAATATTAACCCACAAAATACTTCTACACATGCAAAAGTTTTGTCTCAGGACAAAATATTTCAATATACAAAAAAGAAAGTTAAATGCACTAAGTTGAGCCAGGGGTGTTATCTAGATAACAATTTTCTTTAAAGACACTACAAAAAAAAAATTTCGTCTGAAAACTTGGTATATTTTAAAATATCTAGAATGCCTTTTAAAAGGAAATACTTCAATTGTTTTCTCTTCACCTGCATTTGTTAATTGTTCTTTTTCTATTTGTTTAAAGTACTTCATATTTTACCACCTGATACTAGCCAAAACTATAATTTCTTTAAAAATATTCTTTGATAAACCTTGGTTCCAAATATGTAGAAAATTAATACATTTTAAGGAGACGAAAGTTTCTACTCATGCACAATTATATTTCCATGGAAACTGATTGCTTCTTAATTAATCAATTGACTTCTTTCTCTCGTGAATGTTGCTATGTTGTGCTAATGCTTCTATAACAAATACCTCTGGAATTCTTCGCTTACACACTAAATTCCACACCCATCAACTTAATCAAGGCCAAAACAAATAAATAGACCTCATACCGCACATATATATTTTAAGCTCTCTTCTTAATTTATTTAAGTGTTGGAGGCATACAAGAATTTCAGATCCATTGTTTTTAGTCTGAAGGACTCTGTAAATATTTCTAATTCAACAATACAACACATTTTACTGTGTTC
The DNA here is from genome assembly GCF_053883595.1 of Heterocephalus glaber. Lineage (NCBI taxonomy): Eukaryota > Metazoa > Chordata > Mammalia > Rodentia > Bathyergidae > Heterocephalus > Heterocephalus glaber. The sequence continues at coordinate 8,655,283 of NW_028258413.1, forward strand.
TTATTACATAATGTTTTTCAATAAATACCTAATTTTGCACTAGGGACTTTAGGATATGTTGTCCAACACAGACCAGGTCAAAAATTAAGACTTCAGGCAGCAGCAGTACCACTTTAACTCAAGTGAAAAAAGTGTGTGTGTAGGAAAGAGATAATCACTTAAGTACATGTGGAGTTAAGGGGAAAAAATTAAAAATAACCCCAAATCTATTTGTACAAAGAGAGTTACTCAGAATACCTCCTTAATAAAATGATTTATATTTAACACATAAAAAAGAAAGGCATAAGCTTAAAATTAAATTGCCACAGTTTTTCCTTTCATGTTAGAGATGTCATTTTTATATGTGAAAAATACATTTATTATAATACATTTCAAATTGGTATATGAAATATTTTAAATGGCTATGGGTCTACATCTGCATTTTATATCTACAAGAAATTGAAGAAAAGTGCTTCTGAAAGGCTAGAAATTAAGGTGTAGTATCATCTACAGAGAAAAGCAAATTCTACCTGATCTCTAGTAGTACAGAGCTGCAATTTCAAAAACCACATGAGAGATGAAACAAAGGAAGAATTGCAAAGTCGTTGCACTGGGGACCCAACTGTAAAACCCAGGGGTCATTGGTTCTTGCTTTTTTCCTCATTCCCAATGATGAATGTGACCCTAAGATGTCCCTAAAATGTACCAATAAACTGAATGAATAAAAAAAAGCCACCAAGAGACTTAATGTGCCACATACTCTGTGGAATGATAAACTGGAGGAGGGAAACTAAGACACCAGAAAGCAACAATAAAAACTCCCTGCCTAACAAGAGAACCTAGCAAGGACTTTGTCAATAGTAACCTCACCTATGGGTGTGTGTGGCAGAGGCACTGTGCCACTGAATTATATTTGGAGATTCTGTTAGTATAAGTCAGCCATTATGTGGTCATTGCAGATCTGAAATGATAGTACCTGCATGAGCTAAAAATAAAATATGACCTAAAAGTGGGCCAAATGGGAAGGAATTCCACATGGATGGCCAGTTTTAAGAACAAATCATCTCTGTAGGAATATACACTTAATCTAAATCTCAATAATCCTCATGGATATCAGAACTGAATTATGAAGAAAAAGGAAATCCAAACATATAAATAAGCAAGGAAATTGGGTCAATAATATCATAGTCTCTCACCATAAAAAGCCCAGGACCAGAGCTGAATCTTACCATTTTAAGAATTAATACCAGTCCTTTGTGAATTCTTTCAAAAATTAAAGAGGAGGGACTAGTTCCAAAGTCCTTTGATGAGGCCAGCATTTTCCTGACATCAATCAAATATATTCCAAAAAAAGAAAAATACAAGCCAATGTCCTTGTTGAACGTAACTGCAAAAATCCTCAACATACTACATGTAAACTGAATTCAACAAGACACTGAAAGGGTCATTCATCATGATCAAGTGGGATTTATCCCTTGCATATAATTTGCCAATAATTCAGCATCAAGAAACATGATACATCACATTAACAGAATAAAGGACATAACTCATACGATCATGATCATCTCATGCACTGCAGAAAAAATACTTGACATGATTCAACATCCTTTCATGATTAAAAGAAGAAGAAGAAAAAAAAAACCTCTCAACGAATTCGGTATGGAAGGAATGTATGTCATATATAAGAAATTCAGAGCTAGCATCCTATTCATTGGTGTAAACCCAAATGCCTTTCTCTTAAGATCCGGACAAGGTGCCCATTCTTGCCACTTCTGTTCCATGCAGTTTTGGAAACCCTTGCCAGAGCAATTAGGCAACTGAAAGAAATAAAACCATAAAAAAGAAGGAAGTTAAATTATCACTGTTTGCTGATGGTATACTCTTACATATAAAAAACACTACAAACTCCACCAATAAACCATTAAAACAAATAAATGAATGCAATAGAGTTGTAGGATATGAAATCAACATTCAAACATCAGCAGCATTTATGAAACATTGATGAAGAAGAACTGAGTAAGACAAGAATGAAGAAATTATACGAAGCAATGTATGGGTTGAATACAATCCTGTTAAAGTTCCAAAATCTATGAAAAACTTATTTTTCATAAAAATAGAAAAAAAACTTTCTAAAATTCACACAGAACCACAAACAAACCAAGTAGCCAAGATGATTATGTGCTAAAAGAACAAAGCTACATACGTCAGACTGAGTTCAAACAATACTATAAAGCTGTGATAATTAAAATAGTATATAATGGCAAAAAGAAAAAAAATGCACATCAACCAATGGAACAGTGCAGAGAGCCCAGAGGTGAATTCACACATGTATGGTCAAAAGATTTTCAACAAAGGTGCCAAGAATATATAACGAAAAAAAGACACTCTTTTTAATAAATGGTGTTGGGAAAACTGTATTTCCACAGGTAATGAAATGGACCCATTTAGTAACCATTGGGGCAATCAGATCTCCTGCTGCAGTATTCAGCGCCTGTGTCCAGTAACCCTCATTTTAGCTGATCCTGGCCCCAGTGTTCCAGAGAAACCATGCTGGCAAGTTGGTTACCCGAAAGAGAAGCCATCAATTGCTCCCTTTAAGTGGAAAGAGGAGCATTCACAATTTAATAAGCAATAGCCTGGTGTGGTGGCGTATGTCTGTTATCCCAGCACTCGGGAGGCTGAGGCAGGAGGATCACTGACAGTTCGAGGCCAGCCTGGGCTACATAGTGAGTTCCAGGCTGGCTAGCACTACAAAGTGAGACCCTGTCTCCAAAATAAATAAATAAATAAATAAATAAACAAACAAAGTAATAAACAAAAAACCTGGTGCTGAGATTGCTAAAACCTGTGGTAAGAACAGATTTACTACCCATGACTTGTGAAGAAGGAAAATGTATAAGGTTATAATTGTTGTGTTTTATTATTAGTTGTTAATCTCTTATTGTGCCAAGTGTATGAATTAAAATAATAATTATAGTATACGTTTTATAGGAAAAACATGACATACGTTACATATACATAGGAATATATTCACATATAGAATATATAGATGTATATGATGTAATTTGGTACTACTCATGGGTTTAGATACCCACTGGGGGCTTGGAAAGTATCTTCCAGGCATAAGATGGGGCTACTATATTTAAAAATAGGACTGAATCATTAAAAGACCACAGTTTATAAGTCTGGTTAAGTTGTTCATAGCTAAAGCACTCTAAAGAAAATGAATATGTTGATTGGCTTTAAATGTTACAAGGTTAAGTATGAGGACCATAATTCCTAGGATAATGCATAAAAATAATTATGATACTGAAAACTTCTAAACAGACAGAAGAAAAAATATAATGATAGAGGAGATGTAGCAGTTAATGCAAAACAAGACTTGAAGAAAAAAGTAGAGAAAAGAGAGCAAGCAAGAAAAATAGAAAGCATAAAATAAGATGAGAAATAAGTCCAATATGTCAGAAAATTATAATGTGATTTGAATGACCTGAGTATTTCAGGTAAGGAACTAAGATACTCAGCTATTTATATTAAATGTAAGTACAAGTTAAATGATATTTATAGCATACACATGTAAAAATAACTCTTGGGAGAAATTAATGTAATAGAGAACAGAAAATATATAAAACATCACAAAAATAAATGAATAAAAGTCGCTTTTGGAAGAAAACATTAAAGCTGCTAAAAATTGGTGAATAAATTGATATAATTGCTAAAGCAGCAGAGATTTTTGAAAAATATACTTCTAGTCAACTGATTTGGAAACCAGCAAGATATGGACAGATCCTTAAAATAATATGATTTACTAAAAAATGGTGAAAAATAAATAGAAAACCAGAGTAATACCATAACCTTTAAAGATATTGAATCACTATTTAAAAACGTTTCCATAAAAGAAACAGCAGGCTCAACTGACTTTTACGAAAGTGTTCTACCAGACATTCAAGGAGGAAATAATTCCAACTTTATACCAATTTTTCTTGGAACTAGAAGGAGAGGAAAAGAACCACACTTACTTGGTCAGGCTAACATAGCTATGATTCAAAGACTAGAGGACAGTATCAGAAAGAAAAGCTATAAACCAGTATTGCAAAAATATGAGTAAAACAAACTCAGCATAAAATATAGATAGTGTTATAACAAAATTAAATTTGTTTCAGGAATAAAGTTTGAATTAACCTCAGAAAAACATCTATTAATGTAATTCACCACATTAAAAATAATTTAAAAAGAAAAACATTCCTGTAGACAAAGATAAAGCATTTAATGCAATTCATTGATGGTGTAAGAACCCTTACTACAATGGAAGTGTTTTAATGTGATAGAAATGAAAAAAACAAAAAACATACAAAAAGCATCACTGCTGTTTAATGTTACAAATGAGACGTTCTTGAGGACACAGGGAAGATAAAAAGGAAGAGAAATGGACATCAGGAATATTGAAAAGGAATTCTTAAAATTCAGTCACAAATCCTAGATGACATGATCTTCTACTCAGAAAACCTTGAATGACTATACAGATAAATTATTAGAATTACTCATTCCCTTTAACAAAGTTGTTGGGTAAAATATCAGTTATACAAAACTCAGTTGCATTTCTGCAAAATAGCTACAAAAATTTAGAAAATGCAATTTTTAAAGATTCCTTGTAAAGTAGTGATGCAATGTAAGGTAACTAGGCAAAGGCCTCATCAAGTAAATGATAATGCTTTATGAAGAGGTATTAAACAAAACCTAAATAAACAACAAAAACTGTTCTGGATAATGAAATAATGTCACAAAATTGTCAACTATTTCCAAATTTCTTATCCAATATGAGTTTTCAAGGACCTTGATAAACATTTTATAAAATACATATGAAATGTGAAAGGTCAAATCTAACCAAAATTTCTTGAAATAGGAAGAAAGGAGTATTTTCCCTATCAGAAATGACTTACTAACGGCTCTAGGAATTTGGACACCTTATACAGACAGCACCCTATGGAAATAAAATAACATTATATATCCATGAAGGATGGATGAGCAGCTTGCATTACCTAGACTCTTGTGGTGTTAATGTAAAAAAATGAATTTCAGTCCTGTTCTTATACACACAGAGTCAAATCCATGTTGTAAATAAACTTAAAGGCATATGTAATAGAATTTCTTGATAAATTTGGGTCAGGAAAGATGTTTGTGAGGGGTATGCAAAGAACATATTTATGATTTTAGAAGGCTTTCTAAAACTAGATTAAGCAAGACCTATTTCAAAGGAAGAGGATGATAAATCCAATCACATTAAATTAGGGACTTCCATCCACTAGTTCTGGCTCAGCTTGTTGTTGTGATAGCATGTTGTCACAAATCACAGCAGAATTGAATGACTTCGAACCCTACTGATCCTTTTCTTGTTTGTAGCTCTGCAAGAAGGCTCTGCCCAGGCTCCAAGCTAGATGGGCTTGGGTTCAGACTTGGCACCAGACTCAGTTACCCGCTCCTTCCTCCCCAGACCCCTGAGTTCTGATTGACACCCGCAGGACCCGGATGTCGCTGTCCCTTGCAAGCACATTTCAAACGCTGCTGCTTGTTATGCTTTGCTTATAGCTCCCTGGCCACAGCAAGATAATTAACGAATCCAAAGCTATGGAGTCAGGACCTCACAGGATGCTGCACTGGCTTTGTTCTGGAGGTGGGCACTACAGTTACTCGGTAAAGGGTGTGGATGTGTCACCCAGGGTGGAGGAGTGAAGAACTGACCCGGTAGTCCTGTCACCCATACATGCTTGAAACCACCATGGTGCAGCAGCTGCAGTGTGAGTGAAGCTATTTACTACCTCTCACAATGGATTAGTCATCCAATTTGTCTCACAAACTGATAAGAAAACAAGCCATATCATTTTAAAAGCCCAAAAGATAGGTAGAGACATTCTATACAAAGTATTAAAGTACAATTTTAAAAAGTGCTCAAATGTGATGTAGTTAGTGAAATCAAAATAAGAAAGTGTTTTACACCTTCATAGTTGCCAAGCTTGAAAGCCTGACAGCACCAAGTATTGAAGAGAATGTGAAGCCACTGGAGTTTTACACAAGACTGAAGGCCTAAGATGAGCACATGCACATTATCTGGAAGACATTTCTAAATTATTAATTCCAGTCGGCTGTGTCTCAGACCAAGCACTCCAGTTCAGGCCTGAATTGGTCATGGTCATTTCTGAAGCTGTTTAGGTAAGGTGAGGTGTGTACATTCTTTGATCCAGCGGTGCCACCCCAAAACTCCTACCTGTGTGCTCTAAATTCGTGCTCATTGCCAAATCTCATGACAATAAAGAACTGAAAACAACCCTTTACTCATCAAATGGTGACCAGGCAAATAGCAAGTGGGGTCGTCATAAAATGAAATGTTTACCAAAGTGATAATGAATGAGTTATATCTCTATATACCCACAAGGATGGGCCCAAAAACATAACCTGGACTTTTAATTAAAAGCAAGTCTCAGAAAAAATATGTAGAGCAGACACTATTACAATACAAAATTCAGATAAAAGTACAATGAAGTAATTACGTCACTCAGGGTTTATGACTATACTGAAAATTTATAAAGAAATGCAGCAAAATAAGGACTGCATAGGGTCTTGCAAAAGAATGTTGTTTAATTTTTTTTAAACTGTGTAAGTACAAGGGTGCACTTTAATCAGTCTTTGAACCACACATTTATTTTATTGTATTATTTTTGAATTAATTCATATTTCCCATACATAACAATCACATTCATCATGGCCAATTTGTACCTGTGCATAATATATCTTAATTCTTTTTTTTTCTGGCATTCCCTTCTCCTCCCTTCAACTCTTCTTCACTTCCCCATTTATAAAAGCTTCATTTCCGTATTTTCCCTTCCATTCTTTTTTTAAAAATTCTTTCCCCTTCCTTCCCTTCCCCCTCCTCTCTCCTTTGTTCCCCTTCCCACTTGAACAAGTTCTTCCTCCTTCCCGATATCTATCCTCCATTATGCTTCTTATTTACCCTTTGGGTCTCTCACACAAGGAAACAATGTGATGTTTAAACTTGTGTATCTGATTTATTTCACTTAAAATAATGGTCTTGAGATGCATCCATTTACCTAAAAATATTTCAAATTTATTCTTTAGGGAAAGTGGTACTCTATTGTATGTAAATACCACATTTTCTTTATTGCTCATCTGTTGATGGGCATATAGGCTGTTTCCAGGATTTAGCTGTTATATATTGTGCTGCTATAAGCATGGGAATGCATACATCACTGTGGTGTGATGCTTTTAACTCTTTTGGGGAGATACCTAGATATACATATCTCATGTATACATATCTCACATATCTTAAGACATTCGTTGGGTTACTAATATATAGTATTTACCATATCTGCCACTGTCTTCAAAGAAATAAATTTGGAATAGTTAGTACTAGTTTAGGTGTTGCAGAATTCAGTGAAATGCCTGATTGAGAGGCCTCTGTGGGCTGAAGTTCACAAGGATCCCAGAGTCCCCACAACAGGTCCCATCCTATTTCTCTAGGAAAACCCCTGTCAGTCCTTCTGTCCTATCTGCATGTGTGCACCATGTGTGGGGCTATGTGCAGTGGCCAGGTTTTAAAACTCCCCAATCCTATGAGAGATATCAGGACCACATGAACACAACCTTTGAGAAAATTGTAAAAATGAACTCTGAGCTCTCTGTTCCATTTCTCCATCTCTGTCATTGCATTTCTGAACCTTCCTCAAGAGGTGCATTGGCTCATGCCTAGGAAAGATGAGACATCTGTGCCCCAAGCTTCCCCCTGCTTGCATGCACCCCCAGTTACCTCAGCATCATCTCTTGTCCAAAGCATTCAGTCCCCTCCATATGGGCACCGACATGAGGGCCGCTGAGCCTCTCTGACTTCCTCTCAGGGCAGTATTACATCGCAGACAGACAGCTTAGTACACATGCCTTCATACAGCAGAAATCTCAGATGCAAGTTTCCAGTGCCAAATTCATTGTTAAATCTATTTCATTTTGCATTATTAAGCACTATCTTTATAAACTATAAATAGGTGGTGTTACTAACATCAACTGAAATTTTGATTAGAGAAAACATCCTTCTTTTGGTTTTAGAGCAAAACTTTGCTTCCAAGAGAAGCCTACAAGGAGGAACTTATTACCATCTCCTTCTCTGCAAATACCATGCTTGATACAACTTTACTGTTTGAAACCTATGAATTATAGAAGAGATTCCTGGCATTGACGCCCACATAACCCAATAAAAGGACCAACATTTCCATTTTTTAGCTCTTCAGGGACAGTCATAATACAATTACCACTGAGTCTAGCTGTCCGGACTCATCTTCTTAATTCCATTTAACCGATATATCTACTATAGGATTAAGGTCCCAGTGGGAAGAACAAAAGTTGAGAGCTCTTACTCTGTAATGGATTAATTTCTGAAGATATTAAAGTTGATAACTCTTCCTTCCACTAAGGAATAACATTGGAGTTGTCCAGTTTCTCCAGGTAGATTTTCTAGAAAAACTCCACATTAAATCCCACCTGCTTTAAAGAGATATTATGAACCAAACCAAGTATTTTTGCTATACCACATTACAACTAAGATTCCCGAGCATGCTAGAAGATGCTGCACAGTAGCATTTCACTCAGTGAGCTCCAGGCACACATCTCCTGAGCTTTCTTTGAAAAGCAGAATATAAAAACCCAAGGCACAAACAGGTTGAGGGTAGCAGTTGTTTCAGGGGAGGGCAGGGCAGCATTCTGCTCCTCAGGGTGGGTGCAGCTGAGGAAACCCTGGGGTGTGGGGGAGCACGCGACACTGTCACTATGGCAAACCAGACTTCTGTAAGCTCTCTGAGAGCCTTTTGCCCATGCAACATGTATCGTGCAGTTAGAACACTGGGGTAATTGATGCTCCTGTTTTTACTGTGTTAAATTCAATCTTAAGGACATCATAGAACTGTTGCAAGCATATGAATAGAATACAACCACTATATCTAGAAGCAAACAGTCAGATGGAATGCTTTTTTATTAAAGGTTATTAAGTGTGCTCCAAATGGTTTCAGCTCCAAGCATTTGAATGAATAAGCATAAATGAATTGTGTCTCTTGTAGGTGTTCCTAAATGAGATCAACCTTTGAGAATGCTGTGGCTTTATCCACCACAGATGCTGAATCCAGGGAGAAAGACAAAGGGATCTGTGATTGTGTATGCTCCTCTTGTGCTATGTTCCAAATGGACAGTCACGTGAAAGGAAAATAGACACTGAAGAAAGATCTTGCAGCTCTTACATCTTGCTCTGAACATTAAGTAGCCATTGAACAAATAGCCAATGTGGAGGTGAAGATGAACTGATCAATACTGTGGCAAATGTTTTATGGAATCTGAGGATGAGCTAGGAAAACCCTTATAGCGTCTTCTATGCCTAGGATGTCAAACAATGGACTTAAGAGACCGGAATGTGTATAGCATTTGAGTATCCTTTGCATTTGTAAAAAGGATATGATTTTCAGAGCGATGTGGAAATGCTGTTCTTTCAGGGTGCATGTTGACCTTAAAAGCCCACAACCTTCTGTTTAGTCAGCCAGATACGGGTATCACATTGATGTAAAAGACTATTTATCAGCACTTCTGTCAAGAAACAAGGCTCAACATGTGTCTTAGCTACTTTCCAGTTTCTGAGACACAATACCTGACACTGTTAACTTTACAGAGGAGGGCTTTATTTTGGCTCAAGGTTTCAGTCATGGTCCAAGACAGAAATAGGAAGCAGAAGGGCCACAGGTGTGACAGGACCAAGTGACCTTGTCTGACCCAAAAGGCACCTGGTTTATCAAAGACTTTGGGCACCTTCCTGTTGCTGATAGCACCAGAATCCAGTTCACAAAGCTCCATCCACATGCCACCCTAGTGGTTTTCTTCATCTTCAGCTAGCTGGGAAACTACACAGATGAGACTGACCAGGAAGGGTGGGGCAGCCATAGTGACTAAGCCTCAAGATGGCCGCAGTCACGTCAAGCTGAGCCTCTTTATCTGGCTTGGGCCTTCCTATATGATCAGGTCTTGATGAATGAGAAGTTTCCTGGGAAATTTCTGGAGATTTGCAATTAGAGAAGAATTGAGTTTTGCTTTATATTTACCTTCACTCTGTTATCTTGCCATGAAGATCTAAAATTGTCACGCCTGTCATTTGCTTAATAAATTGAAAATAAAGGTTGAGAGTAGGCAACATCACAAATGATACCCAAGGTAGAACCCTGAAATGAAGCCAACATTACTATCTCTTCAAATGACTCAACTCATCCGACCCAACTTGTTTTACTTAAAAAGAAAACTACAAAGAGTGGTCAAAAATATCGTGAATGTTTACATTTTTTAAAAGGTGTTACAGTAAAAGTATCATGTATAAAAGTATCAGTGTCATGAATCCACCTCAAAATACTTTCCCTCAATTCACACATGCTTATTCCCATCGTTCTTGCTTTCCACTCTCTGAAGCAGTTCTGGAAGTCCTCTTTCCTGAGTGTCTTTAGTTGCACTATTGTGGCTGCCTCAAAGGCTTGAATTGATTCAAAATGTTTATCTTGATCATTTTGACTTTAGGGAAGAGCTAGAAGTCTTTGGGGGAAGAACCAGAAGTCAAATGGTGCCAGATCAGTGAATAAGGCAGATGAGGACAAACTGTAATGATTTTATTTGACAGAAATTGCCATAAAACTTTTGACTCTATTCAGAACATCAGGGTGATTACAAAAAGACACTTAGGAAAGAAGAATTCCAGAACTACTTCAAAAAGTGGCAAGAACAGTGGGATACAAGTATTCAAACTGAGGGGGAGGATTTTGAGGGATTAATAGCAATGTGTCTTTTATTGTAATAATTTTTATTTAAACACTCACCATATAATTGGATCATATCTCATGCAATGTAATAAGCAAGATTAGAATGCAGTAGAAAGTCTTGCTTACATCTTTGCCCTCTCCTCTCTTTGTACTATGTTAGGCAATTTTCTACTGTCTCATACTCCTACTTGGAAAAAAGGGTAATTGTTCTCATCTGCCTCACCGAGGTGCTTATGGAAATGAATTCATTCGTAAGGGTGAAGTATTCTGGAGATAGCACATACAGAATAAGCACTGTACATTAGCAGTGACTGCACATTTGAAAGAATTATTGTAACAAAGCAAAGAGCTATACCATGGCATTTCACTGTCAGTTCCCTCCTTTTGTATGACAGTACACTGGAGTTAAAGTAATAACTCATGATTGTTCAAAATAGGAATAATAGTGCCTGATTATTTAAAATAGCAATGTTATTAGGTTCTTTCAATTACACGAGTTATCAATTGTTAGACAGGCTTATTACTGTCAAACAAACCAGGTAAAATGTTTAAAGTGTTATACCTCCAATGAATGTGCTTGAGTACTTTAAATGCATTATTATTGATAAAATAAAATAATAATATTTAAGAACAAGTGTCAGAAATAATAGAGCTTTAGTCATAAGTTAATCTTATTTTCTCTTATAATTCCATATTTTTCATTACATTTGGGAATGAAGAAACATTATTGTATAATATAAGAATAGGTTGCAGTAAACTTCAGTACACAAGAAATTGTATAGCTGGTATTTGAAGAAGTGGCTTTTTGTTTAGGAAAATACCCTGGTGGTTGTTTGGGGCATAAAAAGAACCTTCCAGGAGTTGTCTGAATTTAGACCACAAAATAAAAGCAAGATGACTGGGAGGAGGGCAGAGGGAGCATCCAGAAAACACACGAGCAGTAACAAAGCAGGCGGAGGAGACACCAGGCTACACCTCCTGGAGGCGAGCACAGGGGTTGTGCACAGAGGCTGCCTTGGGCGTAGGAATCTCCATGCATCTAAGAAAACTCTTAAGCTTTCCATTGTTTTTTTCTGTTAAGTGATGGTGTCAACCTCTCCCTCTCCTGTAGAACCTGTGTGCCGTGTGCTTTGAGTGCTCACGGAGAGGGGGTTGTGGTCCATGTTTGTGCTGACACCGAAGGCCAGGGTTCCACAAAATAAAAACACCAAAGCTGTGGCCAAGTGTGGTCATGGGCAGGCTACTCACTATCCCATCGAGATGCCCTTTGTGGGGGAAAACAGTGGGCCACTGTGACCCCATGCCTCAGGTAAGAGCCAAGGTCAGGGATGCCTCCACTATTGGATTCCCTGATGTTAAGCATCGGCTGCCTGGAAAAGAGGCGCTTTTTGAACAGGTTTCTGATTTCTCAAACTTGGTAGGAAGGATTGATTTCTCAAACTTGCAGAGGATTGATTTTACTGTGTACAATTAATAATTCTACATCTTATGTCAGATAAAAGATTTAATGTACTGGACAATATTGGAATGATTAATTCACTTAGAGGGGTAAATAATTTAATGTGCTTTTGCTTCAAGTGATTTAATAACATGCATATAAGCATGGGGATTCTATTTAGTGTACAATTAAACATCTATGTACTATGTAGCATCAGCCTTCTGTAGGACAATTGCATTCTGAGTGAGGAAAGGCACATGAAACCCAGTGCGTCCTGGTTGTCTGATGTTGGTATTTATTTTGCAAATTCTGACACAACACTTGTGAATGATTTCTTTGTTTCAAGTAAAAGAGTAAGGGATAGTTGCAGTAGAATTTCAGCTTTGGGGTTGATGATGGAACAGAAGGTGTCTTTATCCATCTTTCAGAAGAGAACCCCTCTCCATCTTTGGTTCATCAAACTCAAAGAGTTTAATATACTACAGGGACTCTTCCCTCACATTTATTCTTGATCCAGCTTGTAAATGGCATTAGTATGAGAGCAATAAGAAAATACAGGATCAATATACTTGTTCAATAATATATAAAGGCTTTGTACAGATTGGCTTCCAATTCATGTGAGAGTGGCAAAGGTCAGCTGCTAGGATTCAGAATAAGCCTTGGCTTAATGGTCAGAATAATATGGCTTATGGTTGAGATAAATGAAGTTTTCAAATAATAGCTATGATTGAGATAAAAATGCAAGAAATAAAACCTCTCTTCATTAGGGATAGCTGGTAAGATAGTGTAGACAACTAAAAAGCATCATTCTGCTGGAATAGGAAGTGGGGCAGCAAGAGGGTTTAGAGAGGTACAGTCTGGGTCTTGTAAAAGTTTAGAGGAGAATAAAACAAAGGTAAGTAGAAGCCATACGAGGAAAAGAAGTTCTAGAATATCTCTAACTTTCCAGTAAGGGTTCTGTCTGAGTCAGATGAGACCCCTGATGGATTATTAGGTCCTGTATCATGGAGAAATATGAGGTACGTTAAACTAAGGCCAAAGTAATGAACCATAAAGTAAAAAAGAAAACAGAGTCACGTGAAGGTGGCTTCATCAGCTGAAAATCCTCCTTGAGTACTTCCAGTGAGACTGGTGCCAACAGATGAGTGAGAAATGGAATGGCCGAGAGTGCATCTGATTCCTGATGCTCCTCAGGAATGTTTTGTCCAGATGGCGACCCTGAGTCCAGGAATGCCGCCACCACTTTCATGAAAGGCAGGGTGATTCAACTGCTTCTGGTTTCCAAAATTCAGGCTGCAGTCCAAGCAGATAATTAAGCAGATGGAGACTATGGCTGCCTCTTAAGCATGGAAATATTATACAATTTGGCCATAGTCTGACTTGGCAAATATGCATGCAGTTATTGTACCTCACATCCAGGGCATGGCTAGGAAAAGTCATGTAATAACCGGTCAGATGGGGCAAATTCTTAGTACAGAACTGAAATTTTAGGGTGCCGGAATGCTTGCTTGGCTGGTAGATGAATGAACAGATGATTTCTTATTTTGATTAAGGGGTGGAGTTTTTTTTATATTGGTCATTGAAGTTCTTATAGTTGAATTACAGTCATGATTTTTATGTCATTAGACATGGTTAAATTCTATGTGAAAATTATGACATATTCTCTTTGTTTGTAAGTATTATTTTCTTGTTTGTTTTGTAGGATTTTCCTTAACACTTTCATATTTATGGTGTCTTTATCAGTAGTGGTGTTGGCTGTGGAATTGTAATTAATTCTATTATATCCTTTTTAGAGCTAATAATGTTTTTAATTTATTTAGGAGGTGTGGGTAGTACTTGAGTGTACCACAGCAATAGCTACTGAACAATTCCCTGAGGTTCTAGTGTTGCTTTTTGAGGTACTTTTACTAGGTTTATTGACAAAATTATAAATGACCTACATGAATAATAGGTTTGATGATGAGATTATTACTTGTTTTAAGAATTTAGAGATTTGGAGAAAAACTGAGCCAGTCCCAGCACCCAGAAGGAAGCTCTCCTGCTTCCATCCCATGCTCCTAGGGCAGAGAAGCTGAGCCAGTCCCAGCACCTGGAAGGAAGCTCCCCCGCTGCCATTCCACACTCCTAGGGCAGAGAAGGTGAGCCACGCCAGCACCAGAAGCACCCCACCCCCGTGGATATGAGAAGACATGTAAACAAGCCTCAAAAACAGACTTCCAGATCACCTACAGCAACCCCAAAGGGAAATGAGATGGAACAATCTGATACTCAACCACCTGGACTCTCTGAACTGACAACAAAAGAGGATCTGGGAAAAATGCAATCAGAAATAACTACTCAGATAAGAGCAAAGATTGTGCTCATGGTGTAAGACATGATTAATAGATCTAGAGAGGTCACAGATAAAAAAAAAATAGAGGATCTGAGGAACATGATGGAATCCCAACATAGGAAACAAATGGAATCCATAAAACAGATGCGAAAAGATTTCCAAGAGATTAAAAACTCCATTGAAAGTCTGTGCAGCAGAATGAACAAATGTGAGGACAGAATTTCAAACATAGAACATAAGATTGCAATTAGTGAGGAGGAAAAGAAAAATTGCTTTGAAATTGTAAGGGAACAAGAGAAATCAATGCAGCAGCTGCTAGATGATGCAAAGAAGAACAACATAAGACTGATTGGAGTCAATAAAGAAGAGGAGAGAGTGCAGGTGACATAAAAAAACTGTTCACAAAAGTGATGGCAGAAAACTTCCCAAGGAGGGGAAAAGAACTTGACATACAGATAAGTGAGGTACATAGGACTCCAGCTAGCCTTGATCAAAAAATATCTACACTTAGGCATATAATAGTTAGGATTCCAGAAATCCAACAGAAGAATAAATTTCTACAAGCAGTGAGAGAAAAGAAACAAATCACATACAAAGGAAAGCCCATCAGAATCATACAGACTTCTCAGTGCAAACCCTCAAGGCAAGAAGAGCTTGGAGTGATATATTTCAAGCCCTAAAGGAAAACAGCCTCCAACCCAGATTGATGGAGAAATAAGATACTTTCTTGATAAAGAGCACCTCAGGAACTTCATGAATACCAAACTGGCATTCCAAAAAATTTTAGACAATACCCTAGGAAAAAACAATGAGGATCACAAGCCCAGGAAACCCAGCAGAATGAATTCATTGGGTGTGACAGATTAAATGCAAAAGGGGAGAATCCAACAAAAAGAAAAAGTCATGACAAGGCTTTTAAAACTTTTAACTTCATCTCCCTAATGTGTATAATTCAATCTTGTTATTGTACTGATTAGTATTTTTCTGATTCTAGAGTTGCACACTTTTCCTTGTGCTACACTGGCTATTTATCATCTTCTTATGTCTACTTTTTAGTTGGGTTATCTATTAATGAGCTCTAAGAGTTCTTTATATATTCTGGTCATAGGCTATATGCATTGTAAATATGGTCGGTTCAAGGACTACTTTTCATTTTAATGATGTCATTTAAAGTTCTAAATTTTGATGGAATCTCATTTATCAATTTTTTTCTTTTATACATCATGTTTTTTGTATCCTAGGTAGTCCTTGCCTACCCTAAATTCATAAACATTTTCCCTTATAATTTCTTCTTAAAGTTTTATACTTTTAGGCTTTTTGTATTTAGGTTCATAGATCCCTTCAAGTTATTTTCATGTATGGAAATAAAGGGTTGAGGTTAATGTTTTATATACGGATACCAGGTGGTCTAGTGCCATTTGTTGAAAACACTATCTCTTCCTCAGCTCTTGAATTGAGTTTATATTCTATACAATGCTAAAATGTTATGTTAAATGTTAAATAATCTTTCAAAACTCAGTGGACCATATGTGTGTGGTTCTATTTTTAGATTCTCTGTTTTATTCCAGTGATCTATATGTCTTTCCTTACACCAACACTGCCTTGATTACTGTAGCTTTAGAAGAAGTCTTAAAATTAGGTACTAAATGTCTTCCAACACTGTTTTTTTCCTTTTTCTTTTTACTTTTTCAGGTCCTTTGTACTCCTACATAACTTTTAAATTTCAATATCCAGTCCTTTATTTATACCAAGTATACACAGACCTGAATTTTTATATGTACCTTGTGTTTTCTAATCTTGCTAAATTCAAATACAATTTCTAGGGGCTCCTTGAGATTTCTTAGTATTTTCTCTGTAGATGATCATTTCATCTACTTATAAGGATTTTGCTTCTACCTTGCCAATCCTATCCTAATTGTGTAATTTTATTGCCAGACTATTTTGGTTGGACCTAGGTTTCAAAGTTTATTGGACAGATAAAGAGTAAACATATCTGCCCTTGTTCCCCACCTTAAGGAGAAAGCATTGTATCTCCATATAAGGCGTTTTTGCTGGAAGTATGGAGTACATGTCTTTAATCTGTTGAGAAGTTTCTGTTCTACTTCTAGTCTCCTGATAGCTTTTACCATGAACAGCTGTAGAATTTAGTCCAATACTTTTTCTCCAACTAGTGACAGGATTATATGGCTTTTTCCTTTCCTCTGTTAAAATGATTACTTTTGGGGGTGGATCTTCCAATCCTGAACCAACACTGCCATCCCTATAACAAAACTACTTTCTACATCCTGCCAGATCTGACTTCTAATAGTTTGTTTCATTAAACAAATTTCTATCTATGTTCATACTTTTTTGTTCTATTATCTTTATCCAGTTTTAGGATTAGCACAATGTTGATTTCCTAAAATGAGGGGAGAAGTGTTCCTTTTTTTTTCTACTTTAAATGTTTGATATAATTTATCAGTTAAAATGTATATGAGCGTATTGTTGTCATATAGGTAGGTTTTCAAGCTAGGAATATACTTTCCTTAATAGGTGCTATTCAAATTTTCTATTTCCTCCAGAGTTAGTTTCATTAATTTGTCTTCCAAGGTACTTCTTAGAAGTTGTCAAATTTATTTCAAAAAAGATTTTTGTAATATGGTCTCTATATCCTTTTAAATTCTGTAAAATCTGTGGTAATGTCTCCTAGATCTTGATATTGTAATTTTAAAAATGTACAATTTATACTGTGTAACAGGAAGAAAAGGTCTAAAGGAGCAAGGGAAGTGAGAGGGGTAGAGGAAAGGAAAGAAGGGAAAAGAAAAAATATGAGAAAAGAAAAAAAAAAAGAAACAAAGTCTTTGCAAATAGGGAGGGGTGGAGGAGGTGAAGGGAGGGCAGTGGAATGGGGAAAAAATAAGAACCAAGATCCTCATGTAAAGGTACAAGATCCTAATGATGAATGTAACTGTATTTTATACCTAAAATATACCAATAAACTTAATGGAAAAAAAAAGGATTTAGAGATTTGGTTATTTCTGATTTCTGAGGGTTAGGGGTTGGTCTTCATGAAAATAGGTGTAACAACAATATAGATTGTGGAAACTGATTACTGGTTGTGGTTAGGTAGTCTTTACTTGTCAATATCTTTTAAAATGCTCATACTAATGGCAGTAGGAGAGTAGTTTCTTGATCAACTAGTAAGAATGTGATCGCTACTAGGAGACACTTCATGAGATGCAGATGGGCAGATCCTACAGGATCGAATCTGCCCTCATATAGAATTGACTTCTCTGTATAAATATTTAGTTGGGGTAATAAGAAGGCAACAATTACATTGGCAATACTAGTATTATATTAATTATTAAGATTAGTTTAAGGTTAATTATTCCTTTTCAGGTTGGTTTCAAAGATGATTAGAAGTCAATTACACTAATACTAGAATAGATTTACATCAATAAACAACAACATAGAGAAACAGACTATGTCTACAAAATGTCAGTAACAAGCCAGTGGCTTCCAAACTGAGGTGATAGGTAGATGTGGAGGTTTGGTTTTTTGTTTTTGTTTTTGCTTAAATTCTTTTATTGGTACATTTTAGGTATACAATATGTTTACATTTATCATTGGGTGCTTGTACCTGTACATGATGTATCTTGGTTCTTATTTTTTCCCCATTCCCCGTCCTCCCTTCATCCCCTCAACCTTTCCCTATTTACAAAGACTTTGTTTCCATTTTTCCTTTTCTCACAATTTTTTCTTTCCCTTCTTTCCTTTCCCCTTCCTCTCCCACTTCCCCTACCACTTTGGACCTTTTATTCCTATTTCAAATTATCAATTATTCCTTTTACTCATTTTAATCCTTATTTACACTTTCAGTTTTTCACACTAGAGAAACTATTTGGTATTTACACGTGTGTGTCCTATTTATTTCACTTAAGATTATTGCCTCAATGTGCATCCATTTAGCTATAAATGTCTCTAATTTCTCATTTTTTATGGCTGAGTAGTACTCCATTTTATTTTTAAAAAACACATTTTCTTTATCTAGTCTCTAGTTGATGGGCAATTGGGCTGCTTCCAAGCTTTAGCTATTACAAATTGTGCTGTTATGGGGCCGGGGATTTAGCTCAGTAGTTCCATCGCCTGCCTTGCACATGCAAGGTCCCAAGTTCGATCCCTGGTACCAAAACAAAAAACAAAAACAAAAAAACCACAAAATTGTGCTGCTATGAACATGGGTGCACATGTATCGCTGTGGTATGATTCTTTTAATTCTTTTGGGAAGATACCCAGCAGAGGAATAGCTGGGTCAAATGGGACCTCTAGACCTAGTGAAGCGGAGTTTTCATTGACATAAGAAGCCAAGAATAAAGAAATGGAGCCAAAGCTTCAAGTGTTCCAAAGAGGTTTGGTGTCTTAATGATAAAGAGCCATAAACACCACAGAAATGGTAAAGGGTGTTTTGAAATATTGTGAGGCTTGTGGTAATGTAAAACAAAAGCCTAGGGCTCAAAGTATATGTTTGTGGTTATCTTTTATCAGGCTATGGTTGTCATGGACTTGGGGAACTGGTATCACAGGGCCAACAGCATCGATGTGATGTTGAGCAGCAGAACATCCCAGGGGTGAGGTGAGGACCTGCTGGTGGCCAGCAGTCTTCTGTTCTAGTGCTGGGCTTGGGCTCCAGTGACAAAGGGCTGAGAAGAAGCCTGAAGAGATTTTTAAACAGAATCAATAGAATTATTCCAACTCATAGTTTTGTTTTGGGTTTTTTTTCTAACAATCAACATGTAGTGGCCTTGAAATGTGCCTTCCTGGATCCCATCTTGCTATCACTGCTGTATTACTTGGTAGGACTAACAACAGTAAAATAATTGAATGAAAGTGGAATCGTATGACTAAACTGGATGCTATGAGCAGAGCAGATAATGGTTTTATAAATGGCTTGGGGCCCAGATTAACTCTATGGTAAGCCTGAGTCTAGAAGACCAGTAAGTATTGTCAGGCAGGTGGAGCTAGACGTGAAGCATGGAGCTAGAAGTGTGGAACCAAAAGTGTGAAGACATAGACTTGAATTAGGACCAGGGAAATTCAAAAACAGTAGGACAAAGATGATAAATGTTATGAGGACCATTTCGGGGTTAATGAACATAAAAACTAATATAGCTCCACCAATTAAATGCATAAAATAGATGGCCAGTTGTAATATTGGCTGTTATTCATACCTCTAGGGGCATGGGTTGATTAAAAGACCAATAGTCTCAAGATTACTAGCACAGGGAAGAGCTCAATGGTTGTTTGTTGTGTAAGAAGTGGTCTAATGATGCAATTGTTTTGTGGCAGAAGCCATTACCATGCCTACCTGTTGATAATTGGATAGTCAATATAAATGAGGTGGGTAATGATCACAGTAAATTTGTCAAACTAATAAGTAAGATGAGTGAAATTAATATTAGAAACCAAGTTTATCCTTTGATATTACACTTTATTATTCTTAGTGTAAATTGTATTGATTATCGAGCAGAGTTAATCAGTCATTGACTAGGTGATGAGGAGTGGAAGTGTGCTCGAGAATGAAACAAAATAATAACAGATAGTGTTATTACTATAGGATAATGATAGAAATGCATAGATTTTTCAATCCTCTTTATCTCAAGGGGATTCATGTTTGATGTTTCAATAGTTGGTGATAAACATAATATATTTTAATATTCATAAGTGAATTAAGATAGTGATAGAATTATTGGAATAATAGTTGTAGCATTTCCTGGTGGTGTCAGTTCAGTATTGGAAGGCTGGTGCCATGAACTTTCACAGGGACATGGTAACGCTGATGCGAATCCATCTGCAAAGTGTCCGTGGAGCTGACATAAGAACAATGTATCTGAGGCTGTGGTTGGGCTGACCAGTTTCTGAGCAGTGCCTGTCCGGCAGACCTCCTCATGTGTAGGGGAGGTGCTTGACTCCTCCCTTGGAATTGCATTTGTTTTTAGGCATGGAGCTCAAGAGTGTAACACACCTTTCAATGAGATGGATATATAGATTGGTATTTCCATAGGTCACATCACTCAGTCGTCAGCTTCAAGTTTGTTGGAGTTTTTTTTGAGTTAAAGACTGTCGTAGAAATTGTACAGGAATCAGTATTTAGGTCTTTGTAGCCTTTGTAATCATAATTTCAAAATGAGTGCTGGCCTACAGTTTTTCAGGGAAGGGTTATAAATTTCATGCATCATATGTGGAACGTGTAAAAGGAAAAAGCAGTTAAGACTGAAATAATAGCAGATAAAATGGTTCATATTGTCTCTACTTCTTAGACGTTTAAAGTACTTACATTGGCTAATTTAGTTGTTATGTTAATAAAACAATATAAAGAAGTAAAGAGCTAATTAAAACATAATTATCAATGTGTGATCATGGAAATGTAAGAGTTCTGTAATAGTTGGTTCTGTGACTTGAAATCTTAACTGAAATATATATACCATAAAGATATAAATGATTGACACCTATTATTAATTTTGACAGATTTGTATGATACTGTTAATGATATCTCTCATTGGAAAAGTCAAAATGATAATGCAACTAGCTAGAACCAGATACCAGAGTTCAAATCCTTCCTTCCTTCCTTTCTTTTCTTTTTTTTTTTTAAGAGGGGAAGCAGTTTATTTGGCTTACAGTTTGTAGAGGTTTCAGTCCATAATTGGCTGCCTCTGAAGTGGGATGGCAAACAAGCATCACAGAACAGAAACAACATGGTGCACACAAGGCAGCAAGGGTAATAAGAGAGTTATCAGCATCTTTCTGCCCCTTTTATCTTATTCAGACTATTGGGATTAGGGCAGTGCCAAACTAATTGCTCACATGTAGTGGTTTAGTAATCACATGCCCTTAGCCCCAGCATCACACATTACAGACTAAACTCCCTCTGAAAAAGGAAGTCCCTCCTCATCCACATAAGGCTTTGGGGGAATATCTAAACACAAACCATAGCATTCGACCCCTGGCCCCTCAAAGACTCATGCACATCCCTTTATGCAAAAAAGCATTTAGTCCATCTTGAAGAGTTGCCAAAGTCCTAACAGTTTTAGCGTTTCTGAAAAGTCCAAGTCCCAAGTCTCCTCTGAGATTTAAGGCAAACTCTTAGCTGCAGGCCCCTGTACAAGTGAAAAGAAAGTCAAACACTTCCAACATTCAATGGCATAAGATAGACATTTCCATTCCAGAAGGTGCAAACAGGAGGATACAAAGGAAAGGGACCAAAGTAAGTCCAGCATCCAGTAGAGCAAACATTAAGTCCCACAGTTCCACCTCCAGCATCTGAGAATCTGTGGCAAGTTGTGAATTCCAAATGGGCTGGGTGGTTCCATCCCTGTGGCACTGAGGGTTGTGGTAGCCCTCATGGCTTCTCTCTTGGGCTGGCTCTGCTCCGTCCTTTCAGTTTTCCTCAAATAAATCCTTCCTTTCTCGATCTAAGATTTTAAGTAAGTAGTTTGTTTGAACAGTGGTGGGCAGAAGTAAAGTCATTTGAGATCTGGTATTGAAAGTCCTATTACTGAGATTTCTCATCTTAGAGCAAACATTTTGAAGCCTATGAAAAATATTGGCATTACTGATGTTAGTGACATAATTGTGCCTATAGATTAGATGGTATTTCATATTGTATATGCACTAGGATAGTCAGGACATAGACCAGCATATGTCATTAACCAAGAAAATGTTAGGGAAAGAAAATTAACATCTACAAATATAGTTATGAAAGGAATTTTAGTTCAGGCTGAGTTGAAGAGCTGAAGTCAATGAGCAAATCATCCTGTAACGCTGAAGATTTCCATAGATAAAGCTTATATGGATAAAGCAGAGCAGAAATGTGCTACAATGTTATTCACACCATATACATATAGCAGATTCATAGAATAAAGCCAAGGAACCCAACCAATGTCATGGCTCATATGATTCCTCTATATCCAAATGGTTCTTTTATTCCAGGATAGTAGGCTACAGTATACATGATAGTCTCAAAAGTCAGGGCAAAATGAGAATACATGCATCTGGGTACCCAAAAAGTCATAGATGTTGATACAAAATTGAGTCTCGTCCTTCAGCTGAGTTAAAGACAGCAGTGTTAAGAGAATGGTCTGTTAATAGCATGACGACACCAGGTGGTAGTGTTGGAAGAGATAAAAATAAAAACACAAATATAATTAATACTGATCAAACAGTGGAGTTTGGTATTGAGATATAGCTGGTGGTTTATGTTAATGATTGTTATAATAAAATCAATAGCTCCTAAAGTTGAAGAAACATCTGTTCAAAGTAATGAGGAAATGGTAAAGTCTACAAAGGCTTCTGCAGAAGCGAGGCTGCTAGGTAAAGGTGAGTAGAATCTCCTTCAGGGACAACATTGGCTTCTATTGAAGAAGCATCTAGAAGTGAACATGGTAGTAGGAGGAGTTATTTTATGTGTTTGGGTAGATGCCATATGTGGGGATCCAATCATTAACGGGATTTGTCAGTTGCCGAATCTTCTGATTATAATTGGTATAACCTCAGAAAGGTTATGATAAGTGCATGATGATATTGTAAATTTGATCATCAACTAATAGGCCCCTGCCTGACCTGAGGTGGCCCAAATTAAAGGTCTTAGAGCTGAACTTACTATTCCGGATATAACAGCAAACAGTATATGCACTGTGTCAATATCTGTGTGGTTTGTGGAGGATCATGAAAGGGTAATGAGCCTGGATAGAAGGAGGAAGGGCTGAGTAAGCAATAGATCATAAATATGGAGACAGAAGTTGACCTGTCTCAATCAGCACAAGATACAAAAAGCCTTTCTCTTCACAACGATGTGGAAGTTGGGAACTGGATTTGAATACACAAATCCCTGAAAACATAAGCAAACTAGAGAAGAGATCCTGGCCTTCCAATGTAGTAGGACTATAAATCATACTTTTAAAAATATTACATGATAAATTGATTTCCACAATGCTAGGTCTGACCTAATCACAGGACTCTAACGCATATGTGTGGTAGACAGATTTTGAAGGCAGTATTTATTATGGAAATCATACATAAAAGTAAATATTATTTATGTGTGTGGACAGTAAATTTTCAAAAATTCACTAAAAGCTTGCTGTTTATTGATAATCTAACAGACTTGCTTCTTTAAATGAAGCTACTTCTAGTTCTTTTTTCTTTAAAACTTTGGCATTCAAGGGTTACCTTATTTGAGTCTTCTTGGAAATCAATTTCTTATTTCTTCAGTCTTCATTTTCCATTTCCACGGTCAAACGCATCAGCTGAAGTATCACCTAGGGCAGCCTAATGGCCCAGTCAGCCTTCCAGAGTGTGTTACTGTGTCTCCAAACTGCCAGGTCAAGGCTCTGCCACAAAGGCTGTTGGATGAGCAGAACGGGCAGATGACTGGAGTAGTTAGAGAACCGCAGAGGCCTGTGCACCCCAGTCATTAGGAGACTAAGTGTCAAATAGCAGCGGGGAGTCCTGACTGCTGGCCTGGAGGCTGTGTGAAGTAACCACACTATCTCCAGTGCTGCCTCGCCATCAACATGCCAGGACTCACGAGGCGGTGCAGAGCCCTCTGCCCACAGACATACGCTTCCACAGTGGCATTTCTCCACACACTGATGTGCCACTCTTGTAGAAGTTGATATTTCAAGGAAGCGTGTGTCTCAGTGCAGCTAAATAATGCCAGGTAGATCCAATATCTTGTATGTCTCTTTTTTAAAGACGGTGTTTCATCACATTATGTGCAGAAATACACTATATCCAGTTGTCAAAGTCATCTCTACAAATGGCCTGTGTGCATCATAATCTGGTTCAACCAAGTTGGCTCCTTGTCTGGGTGGCCAGATGCCATGATGCTCCCTGGTGATCCTTGTGTGTTCGTCAGCTTTCCGGGTCTGTGATAAAATAATGGAGATAAATTAACTTACAGGAAGAAAGGTTGACTTTTGCTCCGAGCTTCAGAGGTTCAGTGTTCATCATCACTTGACCTTGTAGCTTTGGTTCCATGATTGGTAGCTCCTCATGGTAGGAACAATATGGTGGAGGAGGTTGCTCACCTCATGGTGGGTGGCCAGCAGGGTGGGAGAGAGAGGGAGAGAAAGGTTCCCAACAGCCCACAAGACATGCACTCACTAACCTACCTTCCTTCCTCCTAAAAGCACTGCCAGCTGAGGACCACAATTCCATACCTGAACCTTTTGGGGTTATTGAGATCTAAATTTCACTTCCTGGCTACCTCACCATTGTGCAGACCCATTGTGCTGTCTCAGGACAGTCTATATGACCACAGAATAAGCCTGAAGTCATGGGACAGCTATTTTGAGATTCAGTTGTCAAAGACACAGTGGCTTCCATCTTGGAAACCCCTCTTGTGCTCATTCTTGTATTCTTGGACCTCTTGCTGTGGAAAATTCCTGTCACCAGCCCTGTGGAGAGCCTGTCAGAGCAAGGAACTCACATGCTTGCCAACAGCCATGCAAGTGAGATTGCGAGCAGCCCCTCCAGCATGGGTCAGGTCTCCAGAGAGTGTCACCAACACAAGTAGGTTGTGAGACCCTAGCCACAACCACCGAGCCATGGTTCCCCAGATTCCTGACCCTCAAAAGTGGCAACGCAATAAATATTTGTTGATGTGAGCTTCTGAGCCTTGTGGAAATTACACTGGAAAAAATAACAAATGTACTTTCTTATCTCTTTCTTTTGACCAGTACTTGCCAGGACAAACCCAGGCTTTGGCTGGCATGCAGTAACTTACAGTCCTGGGCCAAGTGTGGGAACATGCCCATGCTGAGCTGAGGGGCTAGGATTGTGTTAAGAAACAGAAAATTGAAAAGAATTAAGATGTGTTGTGTATAGGCATCAACTCCCCACAATGAATGCACTCATTACGTACTACAAACATGTACTGAGAACAAAAGACACTATCACAGGAAAGTTATGGCGAAAACAATGTAGACTATTTGAGTTAGGATGCTCTTGACAAACAGTTAAAGAAAAGAAATAGGACAAAGGAAATAACTCAAAAATAGTGGGGGAATGGATACTTTAATACTTGAGAACATGAGGGCCGGGGATTTAGCTCAGTGGTTTTGACGCCTGCTGTGCAAGCGCAAGGACCCGAGTTCGATCCCCGGTACCAAAAAAAAAATACTTGAGAACATGGAATAACTATCTGTTTTTTGTGCCCCAAAAAGTCCATAACAGAAATACTTAGAGTTCAGTCTGAGTGAATACTAATTTGACATTCAGGGGTTACCATAATGGGGATTGGATCAACCTTACGATTTCTCTTTACTATTGATCCTATTCTGGACTTCAGATGAATATACAATTTTTTCACCTCTATTTTTAAGTGAAAATCATTGACACCCAATAGGAATTCTGTCTGTTTACATGTCCCCTGGGACTACATCTACTTTTTAGACCCAATTGCCTTTTCCTCTTTGAAATCTCCTCTGAACATCCCAACTCTGACATTTCTCTATCCTCTTACCAAAAAGTAAGAAGCAAGACATTCACATTTGCTGTGCCTATCTCCACATTATATAAGCAATGTCTAGGAGGGGAGATTCTTACTCATCAATGATACAGCATTGCATCTTCTGCAAAGATCCTAGTAAAATGCCATTTATTTGGTAGCTATGAGATAAATATTGGTTGAAGATTTCTGATTACAAAATTGGGCTCTGTTTACTGTGGACAGGTTTAAAAGTCAATAAAAAAAGAAAAAAATTAATTCATCAGCCAGCAATAACTACTCAGTATTTTTGGTGGTATAGTAGTTGTTTTTGTTTGTTTGTTTTTGTTTGTTTGTTTGCCTTTTTGCAGGTACATATACATACATGCACATATTTGTCTGACAACAAATAAAATTTACTGAATCCCACATTTGTGGACTTGGAACCAAGTCTTGAGATGTAACTTATTTGATGTAACTCTACATTAATAAAAGGTGCTCTTTTGCTTATGGAAACAATATTTCACTTATTTCAGATCCATTATGGGATGTATCTATTGAAAGTAGTATTACGATTCAGGACAACATTCTCAGTTGGTGTGCGTTAATGTCATATCATCAGCAACATCATCTAGTAACATGCAACTAAAACAGTGTTTGAAGTATTTCAGTGGCATATAAACAAAATGGATAGCGAAGTCACCTTGCAGCTCAGCAGCAAGGTACAGCTCACCTCATTTTCCACACTGACCATGAGAAGGGCTACAGCTCCCACCAAACCCATGGGTTTCCTTTTGCCATGATTAGAAACAGCTCTGAAAAGGAGAGAAATGGTAGTTGCCTCTCCCTTTCTCTTCCAACTTTCCTGGTACTTCTATCTGCTTTTAGGAGCAGACATCCATACCATACTTTCCTAATGAAAATATGTACTTTAGCATAACGTTAGCTGGCTGAACATCTCAATAGCTGCACTGGAGGAATACAGGAAACAATCTTTGTGTTAACCGACTTGGTAGGACAAACAAGCCAAAGAAGTTGTGTCATGTGGGCTGGGGATTTAGCTCAGTGGTTCCACCGCCTGACTAGCAAGCACAAGGTCCTGAGTTAGATCCCCAGAACCAAAAAAGAAACTGTGTCATGAGACAGAGCAAGATGTGACAGGTAGAGAAGTACAAACTGAAGACCTTAATTTAGATGAGGAAGAAAATGGTAATGTAAATAAATATTTGACTAGCCAAAATGCTATAAAATGGTCCTGCATACTTGAACAACCCAATGTTAGAACTAGGTCAGAAAATGTCATTGGATTGTTACAATTCAGTGTTGGAAATTGTAATGGATGATATGCTGTAAGATGTTTTGAAATATACTAACAATGAAATACAAGTAAAACATTCTAAATACATCAATAGTAATACTCAAAAATATATTTACATGACACCTCACTACCTGAACTAAAAGCCTTCACAGCAGGACTTTATCATTCTATTTGTCAGGATCTAAAGGATTTATGAAGAAGTGATAGATTGGTGCTGAGATTTTTGAAATAATAATGATACTCAAAAGATTTGGTTTCCGGGCCAGGGAGTTAGCTCAGTGGTTTCATCGCCTATTGTGCAAGCACAAGGACCCAAGTTTGATCCCTGGTACCAAAAAAAAAAGATTTGCTTTCCTTCAAAATTGTCTATGTTTTGACAACAAAAAAACCCATCAAGAAAGAAAAATTCCAACAATTTGGTTGCTATTCGCTCATTTTTTGAAAGCTTTGTTTCAAACTGTCAAGGAATTTTATACACTGTCCAAATACATGACAATTGATGAACAACTTGCCTCATTTGGTGGTTTTGAAGATTTTGGCAATATATGCCAAATAAACCTTCCAAATATTGTATAAAAATATATGCTCTTATAGATGCAAAGACATTTTACACCTTAAATTTAGAAATTTATCCTGGAACTCAGCCACCAGGTCTTAATTCATGCAGTAATAACCTGTATGATGTTGTGAACAAACTTGTTGCATCTATTTCAAAAGGAAATCCAAATGTCACATTTGACACAAGTTACCCACTGTTGTTACATTTGCTAAAAGAACACCAGTTGACCAGCATAGAGCAAAGCAGTGACTCCTAAAAAAATGTTTCAAGTGTGCAATAGAGAAATGTATAGTGCAATCTTTGGATTTCAGAAAGACATAATATTGGCTTCCTATATGTGTTGGGAGGAATGCTACATAATTTTAGGGTAAAATCATTTGGTTAGCCTAGTTCTCCTGCCTACAGCCCAGCTATGGAATTCCGAGACATAATTCCATTTTGGCCTCTGATCACAACTGAGACCTCAATGATCCAGTGATGCTGTGATTCTCCAGGACAAGATTACACCAGCTGAAGACATCCTGGGAGGAACAAAATCTTCATCTACTCAGTTCCTCATTGTTCTTGGATTGTTACATCTTGTTTATGCAGATGTACTGAACTCTCTGCAAATCATTTGTTGCATTTGTTTCTCCCAATGTACTGAATAAAAGGTGCGGTAGACTGGGGGCTTTTGTCTTTGCTGCCCAGAGCAGCACTGATCAGACCCAAAGCTCAGCTTCTTCTCAGTCTCATTTTTCTACCTTTCCTGTAATTTGCCTTGTGCTGCCATGGCTCACAGGAGACTAGGACTTACTGCAGAGGTTCTAGAAACATTCCCTTTCCCTGTTCCCTACATATATGACCAAGAAAAACAAAGTAGTACTGATACACCATGATGATAAGATTGATAGTGAAGCTGGGTGTGGTGGTGCATGCCTGAAATCTCAGCACTCAGGAGGCTGAGGCAGGAGGATCCTGTGAGTTCAGGGTCAGCCTGTTCTACATAGTGAGTTCAAGGCTAAACTGGACTACATAGTGATACCCTGTCTGAAAAATAAGCCAAAATAAATTAAAAAGATTGATAGTGAATCCTTAACACAAATGAAGGCAGAAATGGTCACATTTTACAACACAATGAAAGGTGGTGTAGATGTTGTTGACAAGTTACGTGGCAACTATGATATGAAACAAAGCATTGGCCAATGGTTGTGTTTTACTCAATCCTAAACATGTCAGGCATAAACAGTTTCATAGTTTACAAAGAAAATAACAAGCACAAAATATCACAGAGAAATTTTCTTAGAGGATTGGAACTGGAATTGATAAATGATCAATTACAACAGAGGAAGAACAGTATTTATCTGCCCAAAGAACTCTCCAAAAGAATTCTGGAGCAGACAAGTGAACATCACAAAAACTTCCCAAGAAAACAGGAAGGCCAGCAAGATGTCAAGTGTGTCCTGGCAAAGACAGGAAAACAAAACACATGTGCTATCAGTAAGTGATAACTCACTATTTTCATGTGTGAAAACTACTCTAGGTGTAATAATTCAAGTAAAGATTATTTTTGTGGTAGAGTTTTATTTGTATTTTCATTCTAGTTCACATAGGAATTTATTTGGTCTTTTTTTTTTTAGATTTAGTAAGAAAATAAACAGTTGATGAAGAAAATGTTGCTCTTTATTCTAAACGCTCATTACATATTTGATATTTTATTTTATTGATATTTCATTTTCATGTTAAGTGCATATTGTGTGATATAATGGCCACCTCCTGACAAAGGAGGAAGACAAGCCAGGTGACAAGTACGTCCTGTCGAGTAGGAAAGGAAAGCTAAACACACATGCCCTCGGTGTAAGCACCACTGTGTGTGGAGAGCGCTGTTGTCATGTGTGAAGATTGCTCTAGGTGTCATAGTTGAAGCAAGGATTACTTCTGTGGCAGAGTTGTGTTTATATTTTCATTGTAGTTCACATAGGAATTTATTTCTGCTGTTATTTTTTAGATATTGTAAGAACGTAAACAGTTAATGTTGAAAATGTTGATGTTTATTCTAAATACTCATTAATATTAAAAATTCAATATTTTATTTTATTGATGCATTATTCTGTTAAGTACACATTGTTTAATATAATAAAACTCATAAAATTCAAATTAATAATTCATTAATATAAATACTCATAAAAAAATAAATGTGGGCGTTATACACCTTCCATAATGTGCCTTTCAAAAAATTTTACCACGATGGCCCTTTAAAACCTTATTCATATGATTTAATTATTCAGTTTGGTAATCTATGAAATAGGAACAGTAATGGCACTTAACCTAAGATAGCAGTCTAGGATTTTAATGAGAAAAGCACTGCAAACGATTTCTGGCACATGGCTGGCACTTAAACACATTAGCATGTTACGTGTTTCTCTTTTCCTTTCCTGATATCCACACTTATGTATGCATGTGTGTTGCTCACAAAGATCCACATAAACACTCACAAGCACACACTTCATAAACCAAGGAGCACAACACTTCTTGGTCCCATGAGATTCCTCCGAGGAGAGCCGGACTTGTGATGGGCGAAGCCAACAGGCTGGTCCTGCTTGATAGCAAATGTTGG
The DNA here is from genome assembly GCF_053883595.1 of Heterocephalus glaber. Taxonomy (NCBI): domain Eukaryota; kingdom Metazoa; phylum Chordata; class Mammalia; order Rodentia; family Bathyergidae; genus Heterocephalus; species Heterocephalus glaber. Next base: position 8,685,810 of record NW_028258413.1, read on the forward strand.
TCATCTTGGGAAAGCATGATGAATGTCACTATGGATGAGTGACACCTGCCTGGGTCCTACCTCACATCAGCTGACCTCCCGGATATTCATGGGCTTTCCTGTCCACACAGCATGGCCATGAGAAAGATGGGAGAAGGTGAGACATAAAGATCAAGTGCCTCAATAACAATTTCACCTAGCAATTGGTGTTTAAGAGCATACTTTCTTAACATAATATCAAAAGAAAATTGAATAATTTTGTTACAGAAGATTTAGGGCAATAACTCCAGATCCAAGGGTTCCTAGAGACTGTGCTTGACCAGCTGACCCTGAATGCCAGTCAAGGAGATGAGCAGTGGAAGATAGGGGGGATCTTTGGTGTGGTCATGTCAGAAAGGACTGGTACAGAGTTCAAGATCTTCCCTAAGGGGATGACAGAGACAGACTTAGAGAAAAGGCAGAGGCTGGCAGGGTGGATGATGCTGGTCACACAATGATGTGCTGATCCTGGTCACAGGACTGATCCTGAGAGCTGGCTCTGGAGAAGTCCTAGTGGCGTGAAAGGGCCACCAGGTCCTAGGAGATGGCTGTTCCTGCTCCAGGGCTCCTCTGAGGGTTGGGCAGCTGTGGTCCCCACATGGAGCAACTGCTCCCACCCAGGGCCCAGTCTCATCATGGGGTGGTTTGTTCTGCAAGACTCAGCTTTTCCTGGAACCCGCAGTGACTATAGGCTTAGGACAGTAGCTGGAGACTTCTAGATGCCATCCCAGGGAGCCTGCAGCACAACATTGTAAAATCTGGCAGTTACCTTGGTGACACATGCCTGCAATTCCAGCACTCTGGGAGGCTGAGCCAGGAAGATTGCAAACTCAACCCCCGGGTCACTTAGTCTCAAAATTAAAAAAATAAAAATAAAAATAATTGAGATGTGTTATGTACAGGTACCAACCACCCACAATGAATGCCATCATTATGTAATGCAAACATATGTTAATAATAAAAAATAAAAACTGAAAAGAAAAAAGTAAATGAACAAAAATAAAGGACTGGGTGTGTAGCACAGTGTGAAGGTCCTCAGTTCAAATCCCAGGAACTGCAGCGGGGGGAAGGAAGGGGGGGGGGTGGGAAGGGAGAGAGAGAGAAAGAGAGGGGGAGAAAGAGAGAGAAGGAGAGAGAGAATGAGAAAAGGAAGAAAGGAAGAAATGGAGGGAGGGAGGTAAGAAGGAAGGAAGGAAGATAAGGAAGAGAGGGAGGGAAGAAAGGAGAGAAAACTGGCAATTGATTGAACAGGTTTTGTTTTTCTCATCTTGGTATCCTCTGTCCTGAAGGGGGATGAGAGGTTGAATTCAGGGGGAACAAGCCAGGTGTCCCTGTTTGTAGACAACACCTCCTGAAGGGACTCATGTGTGCATGTGCAGAGCCCAGCAGGAATCTGACCCTGGGTCTCACTAGGACTGAGGAAACAGACAGGAAGTGGAGTGGAGGTTCCAAGCTCGGCCCTGCAGTGAGTCACCAGGGCCTCTGCCCTTCCCAGCTTCTGTGTCTCTGTAGCGATTCCATCAAGTCCGGGGCTCTGATAAATCTTGTTTATTTCTCGTGTGCATTCAGAGTTTATGCATCAAGGTTTGCTGAGCGCCTTGCGTGCCAGGTGTCTGGTCAGCTCCCTGCTGCTCCGGGCAGAATTTTAAATAGCTCTCATGTGGCACAGGAAGAATTTTCTTTTCTTTTCACTTAGTCTGTTCCAAACAGTTTCATGTGCTGTTACTCAGATATCTGATAGGTGTATTTCAAAAACTAAAACATAAATCAGCCAAGGGAGACGTACTTGGGAAACAGCCTTTCCTGGAACAAGGGAGAGGTGTTCTTTGTACTGTCCCAAGCTATTTGACTTGGAAGTTTCCCAAGAAACATCATCATTTGTACCCAGTGCAAGAATGAGGCTGCTTATTGGGTTGGAGAGGAGCTAGCAGCCCTGTGAGAACTTATTAGGTATAATTTATTTACATACTAGATATTATATGTGCTCACACCATGTTTTTCCACCTTCTCTTCATAAAACTGCAAAGGCCGCAGGGAAACCCTGGGTTTGTCTCCAGGAAAGCATCTAGGGGCTCTGGTTTTCCTCCGACAAGGCCCTGGTGTGTGTCATGAGCCAGCGCCTGCTCTGGATTGGCTGAGCTACTCCAAGCAGAGCTGCAAGATCTGTTTTGACTTCATGTGAAAGCAGCCTGCAAAAAACCCAGGACTCAACAAAGAAGCAGGGTGGGTAGAGCAGTCAGTGCAAAGCAACTGAGAGAGCTGAGCTCCTTCCGGGCTGACTTCCTCTCTGGTGTAAATACGACACAGGAGGAGGTGGTAAAGTGGTGTGGAAGCTCTCTTGTTCCTCTCACTTTCTGGGGGCGGCGGGGGGGGTTACTGGAAAATGAACCCAGGGCCTTCATACTGAGCTACATCTCCAGTCCTTTTGAGAGGGTGTCTCACTGAGTCGCTCAGTTGCCCTGGCTGTGCTTAACTTGAGACCCTCAGACCTCAGCCTCCCAGGGTGCTAGGATTACAAATATGTGCCATCATGCCTGGATGAAGATAAGCCAACATTTCCTAAGTCAGGCCCTGAAATTCAGACAAAGTGCTGTGGCTGGGGCCAGGGAAAAGGACAGGTCCTCCTTTGGGGTGAACATGAGGTTGCATGGAATCTTAGTTGCCTTAGTTTAATAAGTGTGCCAAGAAGTAGAAAAATTGAAACCCAAGAGAAGAGTGGACTCTGTGAGTAAGATAGTGTGAAGGTGTAGGGAGCAAAAGAGAAGAGCGGAAAAGGGGTTTTTCCTTCCCTTCTTTCTTGTTTTCTTCTTGACAGAGGTGTTTCTTGCGGTAATGTCTGCCTGTGGTAAACTGCACTCTCCTCATTAATGGCTTAGTTCTGCTCCACTTCTCTTCCCATAGCTCTGGCCCAGGTTTCCACCTTGCCTCTTAGAGTACAGAGACCCAGTCCCTGATATCTCCTATGGGGACCCAGGCCACTGTCACAGAAGCCCATTTCCAGTGCAGCCCTGGCCCATCCTATGAGGCAAGACCAGCCTGGAGCAGATGGCTGGCTGATGTGCTGTTCAAGGTGGACAGAGTCTACAGGAGCCATGGGTACCTGCAGCTCCAAAGCCCTGTCCTTACTTTTGAGCCACACACTACTGGACACGACACGTATATTAAAAGGGAAAACCAGACAGAACATTAGGAAATGAAAGTTTCCTTTATTCAAAGACTTCTTGGGAATGTAGTGTCCTTCACACCTTTCCTCCTTGGGAGAGGAGCCCTATGAGGAGAGGCCCAAACGGCCTGGGCCACCTGCTTCTCCTGCCCTCTTCCTCCGGCCCTCTTTGTCTCTCCCGCAGCCTTGCAGGTGGCACACAGAAACACGCCACCCACTGTAAAAGACAAACACAATCCATATAACCCTATTATACACAGAAGCTACCAATGAATATAAAAAGCTCCTGAGGCCTATCTTTTACAAGCTCTTTTAATGAATTAAAATAGATACTTTGACATTCAAGTTCTTACACACAAAAAAAGGATATTTCAAAGAAAAATGACTAAATATTTCTTCATGTAGCAAAAACAGGTTAAATAACTACAATTAGAAAAGCAAATATTGAATAACCAAGTAGAGACAAACCTCTACTTGGCATGGTGCAAATTCACGTTGTCTAATTCCAAGGATGGTTTCCTGGCTGCTTGGCCAAGTATTTTCTTAGGTGACTCCATGATCCATCTTGAGTGGCTGATTCCATGTCTTCCTGTGTCCCTGCTCTGGTCCCTCAGAGACTGAGCGAACCCTGCCTGACTGCTCCTCACAGCTGGGCCTCTCTCCTTCCACTTCCTGTGGACTCTGGTCACCTCCATCTTTCCTTCTCAGTGGCTGCTTGCCTTGAATCATCATTCTTTCTTCCCACAGCACACACTCTTTTTTCTCACTCCTGGGAAAAATAAATATCAAAGCCTAAATTATAATCTAAGAAATCTCTGCTTAAGGCATTCACTCAGTTGTGTTGTTTGTTTATTTTTTATTAGTGGATGGTTTGGGCTTCTATGTAGTAGATGGGAACTGTTGGGAAAAAGAAATTTTCTATTTCCATACTGATTAGCCATGAGGATTAGACTGTAATGGGGCTCTATGAATGCATTACAAAATTCAAGTCTCAGAAATTGAATTGTATAAGAAATTCAGCATTTAGTTCAAGGCTTTTTACCTCAGAAAAGAGAAGAAAATCTCACACAAACCATGTGATTTCTTTTTTGGGGAAAAAAGGGGCTTGCCTCTGGGAGTGGGAGTGGGATACATCAGACCACTACCCTTCTGAGGGGAGGGGAGTCAGACCGCTAATCCCAGATTTCTCAGGTAGCCGCCATCTTGTGTGGCTGGGTTGGGCCCCATGGTTCCAGATGCGTTTCTTCTCGCCAGTCCTCAGGCCCACCAGGGCCTACAGAGACTCGCTCTACCCTGTCTCTCCCTCCCTGTCTTCCTTCTGTCTCTCTCTCTCTCTCCAACTCCATCCCCATTTCTATCTTTGTCCCTTTGGACTCCCTGACACTCATTCTGCTCTGTCATTGGACCTGTGACAGATAACACACTCTGGCTTGTCCTCTGGGTCTTGTCACCTCATCAGGCTCTATCCTATGTTATCATGTGTCCCACATTTTCTCCAGGGGCTGGCATGGAGAAGGGAATGGCCTCTCTCTCTCAGACACCCACAGTGACAACCCTGTTGCTTTGCCTCCACCTCTCTAGGAGGCAAATGGCTGCACTGACTCATCCAACCTCCTCTCTGCCAAATCCTTACTCCAGCACAGGGCCTTGAAATTTCACTGAGCATCTGCTGCAACATTCCTCCCCTACAGCAATTGATGCTGCACATTCTGGATCCCCATACTACTTGTTAATATTACAAAATATCACTTTGCATGGTGTCTGTTCCCATTTGCTCTACAGCCATGCATACTGATATGCATTCCCAAAGCTGGGGCCACCCTGGTTGCAGCTCCAAGGCCCATCCTTGCTTCTAGTCCTGGCTTCCTGCCGCCGCTACCCACTACTTCCTGTCCCATGCCCTCTCTTCCTGCAGCCACACCTCACTGCTCCCCCAAACCACTCTAGGAGCATGGAGCATGGGGTACCACTCCCACTGCTGGTGCATGGGGCCCTCCAAAGCTCCAACCTTCATGGTGCAGGAGGATCTGACTTTAATCCTCAGTGCTTCCCATGAGTCACAACTTCCTCACTGAGCAGAATGGCTGTTCTTACAGGTGGACAGTTTCTTCTGCAGAAGAAACAATTCCTTCCTGAGATAGCTCCATACTTTTTGGCTTAATCTCTCCAGTGTGCAGTTGGCATTGTGGACTCTCCTGCTCTGTTCCTATGACCCTCTCTAATAAATACCCTTGCATAATTGACTCTGTATCTCCAGAATAAACAATACACCAGATCTCTTTTGCTAACTAGGACTTGTCATCCTCTCACATATCTCTTCCAGTATTTATTGACCATGTTGCTCATCCTTCTCCCTATACTGTTTACTATGTATGTGCCATGAGGACAGAGATTTTTATAAATTTTCCTTCTCTATCTTCAGCACCAAAAACAATGTCTAGTAAAGAGCATTCACACAAGAAATCCTGTAGAGTGACTGAATGGGCTGGGCTGAGGCACAAAGACCATGGGCTTTTCATTTGATTTCAGTAGAGCTTTCTCATCAAGTCCTCCTGAGGGAAGAAGAACTCTTTGCATTTCCCCTTCACAGAAGGGGTCTCTGCTATAGGGAATGGGAAAGGGGACATTACCAGAACCCCTGCAATGGGTCCTGGTCTCCTGTGAGCCACTACAACATAAAGTTGATAAGAATAGTCAAGGAACAAGACTTAGAGAAGAAGCTGGGTTTGGGGCCTGATGGATGCTGCTCTGGACAGCAAAAACAAAGGCACCTTGAGCTCGTCACTACTTATTGGGTTCAGAAGGAGTCATTGTCAGATGATTCAGAGGGCAGCGATAATCCTAAATTGACAAAGATCTTATAATTGGAGGGAATATCAGATGTCTCAGGGTGTCGGTAATCCTATGACAATGAGGATCTAATGTTGATAAGGATCTTAGGTCTATGAGGAGCTTATGTTGATTAGGGTGGTGAGATGAGCAAAGCGTTCTCACAACAGTAGGCAGGATGAGCTAAGCTGATAAGGAGTTTGTCCTTCCCAGATGAAACCTTTATCTTTTTATATTCCTACATGATTCTTGAAGAACCAGTATGCCTTCAGCTAATGTAATCTGGCCCTTGAGCATCACAGCATCACAGGACCATTGAGGCCTCAGAAAGCACTAATCATAATTTAATTGTGAAATGATTTTTCCTCAAAATTACGTAGAATGGCTCTCAACACTCTGCTTTCTCCAAAACAGTTCTGCAAGTGTCCATCTCCCTTTCTCTTTATGAGAGATTTTGGCTGCAGCCTGTGTCATTTTTGGCCCACAAATCTTTCATAATCTGACTCAGAAACTTCCCAGACTTTCAAGCAAATCAAAATCTTGATTCTTTGTTAAAAAGCTCAGGATTTCTGGAAGAACAGTGTCCTCCTGAGAGCACTAAATAATAACAGGAACCAATGTCTTTCACAGAGCCCCTTCTTGGTCCTGGGCCAGGACAGAGTGCTGTGTGCATAGTACATGCACTGCTCATAACCACTGGGCCATGTCTTAGCTCTGTTTAACAATTAAACATGTGGTGCAGAGAAGGAAAATAGTATTTCTTAGCTTAAAAATGTAAGATTCTCATCCTGACTCCTGCAGACCCGGTGGAGACCTCTATCTGAAGACACAACAGCTTTCTCAATTCTACACTCTTGAGGACTTAGGTTTCTTCAGCAGGCGCCAAATACTTAGTGCTAAATAAATATTTATTAGAATCAATGAAAATCAAACCAGATGACTCTGGAATATGATATTTTGCTGAGAGTAGTCCACACAGGCAATGTATTAGATGCTTAACTGAGTCTTGGAATGATAGCAATTATGCGAAATTTAGATAAATGCTAGGCCCTACAAGACATACAAGGAAGAAAGCTTTAGAGAAACTGTTATTATTTGAGACGTGCCACTGTGTGCTTGCTGCAAACAACAGGAGCCACAAAATCCATGTATTTTCATCAGTCCTGAAGCATCAGTTCACAGCAATAAATTAGAAAGTAGTATCTCCATGGAAATGGTCAATATTTCAATCTTGTGTTAATGTTGCTACCAATAATCTCTGAAAGAATAAGTTCATTCTAAGTATTGTATTTAGATTTAAAATAATCCCCAAAGATTCAAGTGTTTGGAAGGTGATTGACTTGCTGTTAGGAGATAGGGTCTGGTTGGAAAAGGTGACCTAGAAGGGTATATCTTCCTTCCCAGCTCCTTCCTTCTATCTCTGCTTTGTGGACACCTTGTCATGCATAGCTCTCCTCTACCATGCCCCTGGGTATGGTGCTTCTGTCTTGGAGCCAGCCAACTATGGACTGAAATATCTACAATCTGTGAGCCAAAATAAACCTCTGCTCCTTAAATAGTGGATGTTGGGTATTGTGTCTCTGTGTTGAGAAAATGACTAAAACAGATTTTGGTAGCAGAGAAGTGGGGTCTTGCCTGACCACATGGTTCAAAGCCTTTGGCAGTAGAAGTCTGGAAAGATTGGAAGATGTCAGCTGGAGAAGCAGCCAAAATGCTATAAGCTGAGTTTGATGGGAGATTCTGGCTGGAAATCAGAAGACCAGAATGCTGATAAAAAGGTGGATAGTAAAGGCTCAAGAAGTTTCAGTTAGGAAGAAAGACTCCACTGGCAACTGGACTTGAGATCATGTATCCTCTAGCAGAAAAGTTGTCTAGATTTTTCTCAGGTCATGAGGGTTTGCAGGAGACTGAGGTTAAAGATAGTAGATTAATTAATCTGGCAGAGGAAATTTCAAGGAGGCCAACATTGAGGCTATAGTGTAGGTACTACTGGTGGCTTTTAGCCAGGTTTATAGTGAAAATCCACAGCAAAAAGCCCATTTTAAAAGTGTTCAGCTTTGCCAGAAAGAAAGCACCCAGAAAGGTGGAGCAGAGGAGAGATTGGTTGCTGAAAAAATTAGCATTAGAAAAAAGCCAAGTACTTTGGATTAGGAAACTAACAAAGATGGCTCAAGGTGTGTGAGAAACCATGAAAGTCCCACCCATTGTGGGATCAAAATTGCAAAAGTGAAAGACTCTGCTTTGAGAAGAGAGACCCAGAGAACCATGAGCTAAGACAGGCACCTAGAGAATTGTTTCTCCATGATTCTGCTCATAGTGCTCAACCATTCAGGTACTTAGAGACCTCTGCAGCCATGATACAAGGGAGCCAGGCCTCTGCTCAGTCTGGCAGCAGACCTTGGTGTCATCCACATGGTGCCAGCTTTACAGACACTCAGAATATAAGGGTTAGGGGGTCAGGGAGGCTTCCACCCAGATTTCAGAAGAAGGCCTGGGAGACCAGACAGTGTGCTTCTGGGAGAGCAGTGTATGAAGCTGTGAGCAAAACCAACCCAAGAGAAAAGTCATGAGGGCTACAACCACTGGGAATACCATAAGGGCAGGGCCACCTGAGCCCTTTGAAGTTCCCATCTCACAGCAGCTTGCCCTGTGTTCTGGATATGGAGCTGCAAGATTTCATGTTTGCCCTGCTGGGTTTCCATCTTGCTTTGATCCCATTCCTGTCTATCCTTTTGTTTCACCCCTTTGGAACAGGAATGTTTACCCATGGTAGTGTATGCTGGCAGTGTTTAACTTTTTTTACATTTTTGCAGGGGCTCATAGCTAAGCATTTGCCTTAAGTCCCAGAAAGGACTTTGGACTTGGACTTTTCTGCTATTTTGGAACTGTGTGGGTTTGGGGAACTCTTAGAAATGGGGTGAATGCATTTTGAAACACACACACACACACACACACACACAAATGAAAACAAATGCATATGAGTCTTTTGGGGCCAGGGCAGAATGTTACAGTTTGGACCCAAAATGATCCCCAAAGCCTCATGTGTTTGGAAAGTGATTTGGTTTATGGGGCTTATAGATGGCTTGATTTGGGGATTTGGGGTCTGGTTGGGAGAGACCAGTCACTATGGGCATGACCTTGAAGGGTATATCTCACTTCCTGGCTCCTCTCTTCTTTGTTTTTTGTCCATGTCCCTGTGCCAATGCTGCTTCTGTTCTGGAGCCAGCCAACTCTGGAGTGAAACCTCCACAAACTGTGAGCCAAAATAAACTTCTCCTCCTTAAATTATAGGTGTCAGGTATTGTGTCAGTGGGGAGAAAGTGACTAATACATCAATGGATATGAATGAAATACATATTTTGTTGCCATAGAATCTGTTCAGAATATGGGTGAGCAAGTGTTAGTGTGGCTGATATGTTTCATACCACTCGATAACATCTGTTGCACAAAACTGTTTTTGTCATAGTGCAGCCACACCATGCCTATATGCTAGATCTTTCCCCCATATTCACACCTATTCAGGGTCTGAAAACATTCTAAAATTCCAGAACCTCCAAAATATCTGAATAAAAGCTCAACTACAAATTTTAGTCTTACCTCCACAATGAGTTGAGTGATTTCCATGCTCGATATCTGGAATGATGACTAGGATTAAAGTGGTTTTTAAGTAAAAGCATCAACCCAGCTGAAATCATATTTCTAAGACATCTTTTCCACTTATTCAGAAAAAAATATACTCAACCTAAAAGAGATTACTCGAGCTTCCATTTAATCCCTAATGATTTCAATGTAATACACAGTCTTTTTCATGTCCAACTAGAGACAATGCCTCTCTCTAGGGAAATTATTTCTGCTGGTCATGAGGCTTGGGAAGGCAGGGTTCCAGAGCTGCTTTCTCCCCTGGCATTGTAGGAGAACACAGAGTTTGTGTAGGTCTCCACTTTCCATTCCTAGCCCAAGTGTTGCTACCGGGGAGAGTGCATCCAACCCTCAAAAGGAAACCTTCCACTTGCTGTGGCTTCCATATATTAATGAAAGTCTCCAGTGCACCCATTCACACAGATGGAATGTCCAACTATCTCAATGCTGGTTGCATACCAGGGAGCGCTAATGAAGCAATATATGTTATTAGGGCCAGGAAAGTGAGTTATTCTCTCATAAACCTTCAAAGCAATGAGAAAAGCACTTTGTACATCAACTCTAAAGGACCTGACATGGAGCTTTTATGCCTCATCATACAATAAATAGTAAGAAAGAAATGATGAGACAAAGCAATTCTGAGGCTTACTGCCTCAGTTAAATGTGATACCCTCAGAGATCAACTCATTTCAGGTTATAGCTTCTTTTTTAAATTGACTGGTTTAAGAATCAGTTTCAGAAGTGTGAATTTTCAGGGAGACTAACTAGAAAAAGGGGTAACCACTACATTTGTGCAGCCTCCTTGGAAAGTCAAACCACAAGTGGCAAACATTGCCAAGAGAGTGAATTAAAAAGATCATGAATCCTCCACAAGATCAACAACATTAAAGTTACATTTATTTGTATCCCTCTGTCTTCAAGCAGCCAGAGTCAACATGGACACATCCAGGTCAGTGCTGTTTTGCCTGACGGTGACAGGCAGGAAGCACATTCAGATGCTGCCCCAGGAGCAGGACCGCCGTCTCCATAGGCCTGGGACATGAATGCGCCCTTTCTGCTGTGAGGGTCCGGGAAAGACAGCATGTCACCAAACCTCTTGGCCTGCTTCCCAAGAAGCCAGCCCCAAACAGCATTTCTTTCTCACAGGTGTTGAAAGGTGATGCTCCCCACACAGCAAACACTGGTGATTCATTAGCAACACAGCCTAGGAAAACAAGCTGCATGAATGCTCAGTCTGCTGCTGGCAGTTGTGGTAGAGTCAGCCTTTCTCCTCATGCTCCTCCTTCTTTTCATTTTGGGGCGCTTCCCTTCCTGAAGGAAGATCTTGTGAGGAAGATTTTTCTAAGCCAGAGTCGGCAAATGTCCTGTAGCTTTGACCCAGAATGTTGGCTGAAGAATTTCAACTACTCATACCAATATTTCAAAGTTGAATTCAACATTTTTATGAACTCTGGGAAATCTGGGATTTTTAAATTTAATTTTTAAATGAAATATAAGGAACTAAAAAAACAACAACAGTTAAGCCTAGGATGATCGGGGAATGCCTTTAAGCATCTTCACTTAAAAAATATATTTTGATCCAAAGCCCAAAGAAAAATGTTTGAATATAAAACTTTTCTTTTCTCTAAATACATGGATAAGGATTTGTCTTAATTATTTAGACGAGAGTTAGAGAAGTTGTCCTGAACAGTGATTGAAAGGTTGGTATAGTCGGAAAAGGGGGTGGAGAGGCAAGGCACCCTGGGATCTTATAAGGAATAGGAAGAACAGGAAGAACCTAATCTGTCCAGCTACTTCTTCCAAACCTGAGCGCACACCTAGATTTGCACCCTTCGGATCCTTAGTTTGTAGGCTGTGCAAGGACACCTGTGAGCGCCAACATTGCAGCCTACCTCTCACTTCAGGTTCTTATCCATGATGCTAAGGTAGGAGACAGAGGGGAGGGGTGGGAAAAGTACTTTCTGCTAACGAGGCAGAGTTTTAGCCTTTGCCCCATTCAGTTTCAACAAAAGCTTTGTTCCTAAACCAAATTTGAGAGCAGAATGACAGCTGCAAAGTTGCTGGGAATCAACAAAGGATTAGAGGAAATCACAGGGCATTGTGAGTGGGAAGGCCTGGGTCTTAACCTCGGCGCTCAGCCAGCTGGCTGTGGACATCAGCAAAGCCTTCCCAGCCTGGCTCTTCATTTCTGATCCCGAAATTGAAGGGACTTGGACAAACCGGCTCCTCATTATATACAAACTTCCAGTTAAAGAAGACAAAGCGAAGGAGAGGACACAATATGGTCTCCACTTCTCCTCCAAGGTGAAGGAGCAAGGAATTCATGTTAGGAAAAATGGCCCCAGGATTGGCACCTCTGCTACCACCATTGGGTTCCACAGACTTCTTACCTCCTTGGGAAAGCAGTAAGAGGAAAGCTGTGGAGTTGACTGAAATGGACATGTGTGTGGCCAGTAAAATAAAATTCTAATCCGTGGTTATGAATAGTAATGCCAATAATGATAAATTGATGAAATGTAATGATTATTTTGAGAGATACTCCATTATCCCATTTTCTTTAAAAGGCTTTAGTATGGTTTATATCTGGATGTCCTCCCCAAAGCCTCGTGTGTTCAAAGGTGAGGTTCTGTAATTGGATTATGGGGCTTGTAGCAGACTTGCATTTAGGAGGTAGGGTCTGGTGGAAGAGGCGAGTCCCTGGGATGAGACCTGGAGGGGTTTCTTTCCCACCCGGCTCCTCCTCAATCTCTGTCTCTGCTTTCTGTCTGCCATGAGGTAAGCAGCTGTCCTCTGCCATACCCTTTTCCATGCTGTCCTGCTTTAGAACCAACCAACTGTAGACTAAAACCTCTACCAACTGTGCCAAAATAACCTTCTCTTCCTTAAGTTGTGGGTGTCAGGTATTGTGTCCCAGCAAGAAGGGAAGTAACTAAGAGGATTGATAAATAATAACAGTTTTAAATGCAAGTTTGGACAATATCACCAATGTGCTATTATAATACTCAACAGACTTTGAAGTCATTAATTTCAATGGGCCTGAGATTTTAGACACCTTCAATTTTTTCTTAGTAACCAGGATATGAATTGTAAGTGGGTAACTATTGATTTCATTCTACTGATAGGGAACAAGTTTCAGAGGACAGAAGGAATTGGAGGCTTCACAGTCACTAACAGGCAAGTTGGTCCTGACTGCACTGCAGCCCGTCTTGAACCCCATCTGTGTGCAGCATGTCTGGCTCAAGATACAGCTCTGTTTATCAGAGAGAGGATGTAATCATTGTCACTATAAGAAAAGCAGACCTGTAGGGTAAGCCCATTTCATTAGCTATGCAAGACAATCCCAGCCAGGGTCACCTCCCAAATGAAATAGCATAATTAACACTTTGGAAGGAACTGCAAACTTTATAAGAGAAAGGATGATAAAACTGTTAGGTTTCTTGTCAAAATTTTCATAACATTTCACCAAATCTGTAGAGTTACTTTTCATTTATTGTCTATAAGAAAGAACATTGGTAAAGGAGTTCAGTGTTATTTTTATTACTTCCTGTATGCTGTTTATATTTAGAATTTAAAATACTGTTGTGTTTAGTCTATGCTCTCCTTTTAAGAACTGGCCCAAGGTATGTGAATAGCCTCAGACGCAGATTCTTAACAGATTTTCTTTGTGAGCCATTAGTTCTTACTCCTCTATAGATAATCCTTTTGAAAAATAATACCTAGATCATGCTTATTTGTCTCAACCATATTAAAGGGCGACTGCAGTCATTACAACCTCAGACTTAGCCCTGCGTATTTAGTCCTACTGCTTACTCCACAAGTGATACACGAGGGTTAAAATAAAGTGAATTTTTAAAGAATATAGGATTTACAATTCTTTGGATCTTCAAATTTGCTTGTTCAACATAATGACACAAAGTCAAGTCATTATGAGGAAATTATAATAGTAGAGTAGTCCATGTTTTTGTAAAAAGCTAGAAATGAAATTACAATGAACTTTGTGGTAAGATCAGATTAAAATAAATGGTTGCCACAAATATGAAAGGCAAATTAAATACCACAAACAAGAAAACAAAAGTAGAACAGGATTTGAATCCACAGCATACTAATTCTAAAGAGAAAGTAGGATAAAATAGAAAAAACAACATAGGTCCAAATTAGAATCCCGAATTGAACATCTAGTATTTTGTGTCTGAATGAAGAATTTTCACGTTATAAGATTAAACTTTCACATCTATAAAATGGGATTTGAACTTTCAGAAATGTATAGACATAACAGATATCAGCTATGAAACAATGACTAATTAAGTCCCTTACCAATTCCCTTTCTTTCCTTGTGCCTATTGAAAATAACTATGTTGCTATGAGAGGACTTGGTATGGTATGGACCATCATTGTAAATCTTCAACTGCTGGCAAGAATGGCAGTGTGTGACTTTGGCTGCTTTGATGAGACATGCATGTGACATGCGAAATGCTGTCCTTTGGAAGAAATGGCATGCCTTCTCTCACGTGGAGCTTTTAAAAAAATTCCTAACTCCAAAAACATGTGAACTTTTTAATCACCCACCCCTTGTTTTTCTCCTCTATGAGGATGAATACTTCTGAGAGAATATTAAAGTTTCTATGAGCAAATCAAAGTGAGAAATGTGGTGTCAATATGTGAGCAAGTGGGCAGCCTAAAGTGGAACCTCGGGATAAATTGGACAGGCCCGAGCAGATGAGCCCCACAAAGCAGGGCCGTCTCATGGAACAGACACCGCAGACAGGACAGGAATGGTGTGTTCTCAACTGCAGCTCACCTCTCCAGGAGGAAACCCACTTATCCTTCATGTTCAGAGGCCAGGAGAATCCCGCTACTAAAGGTTCCTCTGCACAAAAGGAGATAACAAAACCAGGCAAGAACTACTTCTCTTCCAACACTGACAAATTTATGAACCCTTTATGAACCCTTTTATGAACATTTTATTCAATGAACATGGACAAGAAACAGCACAGAAAAATATTTCCATTATTCACTTCCAAAACTTGCAAGCTCTCCAAAATAGGTTCATCTAATATGTTAGAACGATTGACATAGTGTTTGATGTATGCACAATAGTAGGCATCGTGACATCACCATATCCATGATACACTGATCCAGGCACCAAGCTAGATCCTCTATCTGTATTATTAAGGAGAAAATCTCAAGGCTGATACTATTTGTCTCCTTTAATCTCTCTGAGTTTAAATAGTTTGTGTGAAACCACACAACCAGCACATAGAGGAGCAGGACTTAAATCACAACCCATCAAAACAAAGCTTATGGTCTAAATACCATGTCTACATGAGCTTTTTTACTACAATAAAAACTGTGCCCCAATTTTGTACTTTTGATCCACTTCTCTATGATGGATAAAAATCAGGCACAAGTCGCCCAGAGTTCAATT
This sequence comes from Heterocephalus glaber, assembly GCF_053883595.1. Lineage (NCBI taxonomy): Eukaryota > Metazoa > Chordata > Mammalia > Rodentia > Bathyergidae > Heterocephalus > Heterocephalus glaber. The sequence continues at coordinate 8,700,884 of NW_028258413.1, forward strand.
TATATATTAAGAAATTCAGCTCCTTCATGTCCAAATGGCAGAAAGAATCATCTTCCAGTGAGCTTTCCTCACAAGGATTCATGAAGAACCCCTCCCCCCATTAATCATTTGAATAGATTCATCTCAGGCTTATCTATGGCACTAAAGCAGACGTACCCATTATGAGCAATCTCTGTAAGATCTGATAGCTAAGTCCTCCTCATCTTCACAGCAAAGCTGCAGTTCCTGCAAAGCACAGAGCCTGGTGTCCCTTCTGATGCTTGGGCAGCCCAGCAGCTCCACACCAGGACCTTTTGTTTGAGCACAACTGCTCATCCTGCTGTGTCATCTCAGCTGCAGGGAGAAGACACCTGCCTCTGATTTCTCGCTCAGCAGTAAATGTTTACTGGCCCCAGCATTCTAGGTCTTTAGAACTTGGGTTTTCTTGATTGATTTGTGTGGCTCCTCCTTAGGACACAGAGAGACCAATAGACTGCCGAGTCAGAGATTTTCTCGTGTAAGTTGCTCATCCTATTTCAACCCTCCCCTGTAGTGTTCCAGCATCTGCCTATTGTTCTTCTTTTCCATACTCTCCTATCAGCAATTTTATCTTCTTTATCAACTAACCTTGTTACAAGGGTGATGAGTAATTCAATTTTTTTCCTTCATTTTTCACTTTCTAATGGTCCTTCAGGTCTTGACCTTGTCCTGTTGAAAAGACTTCTGTACTCATAAAAAGTTATTTGTAGCTTTTCATGAAGAATTTTTAGTTTCTGACAGCAAAGAGGAAGAAGGGGCACTAACAAACTTCCTCATTGACTATGTCCACCTCTACTGTCGTGGTATAAAAATTTTCCTTTCCCATTTCCTTTCCACTCCAAAACATTGCCTCATTCCATGAGAAGTGATCATCCTACCTTACCCACACAAAGTCTAGGGAATTTGTCTAGTATCGTAAAGTAATTTTCCCTCAATATATCAATTTAGTATTTTTTCTCTCATATTTCCATCCAATTTTTTTGTTGCTAAAAATATTCTTATCATCTAGATCCCATTAGTTGTCACCTGCTACAGGAATTGGCTCCTTTTTCTAACTTGATGCACACTTTCAGCTATTTCTACCTTGTTTCCCTTTTTTATTAATACAGTATTGTTTAACTTGATCTCCCATGAACACACCCAGTCCCTAAACATCATTACTTCTTCTGTTTTCCTGAATGTATTGTTTAAATCTACATTCATTGCTTTTTTTTCTTTTTACCTATTTCTTAATTTACTGGCATTTTACTTTCCTTAAATGAAGCTTCTGTATCTAAGGCTAAGAATGGCTTTCCTCATTCTTTTAAATTTAAAAAATTTTTATGTGTACCAGTTTGTAATATATAATGATTACATTCATGAGGGGAGTTGGTATATGTACATCACACATCTCAATTCTTTTAACATCCCCTTCCCTTCTCCTCCCTATCTCCTCCCTCCATCTTTTAGTCTTTATTAGTCATTGTGTTTCATATGTTCTGGTATGTTTTATTGGCATTATTATTTGATTCTAGGAACTATTTAATTGTTGCCTTGATTTCTTCTGTGACCCATTAATTATTTGAGAGTGTATTGTTTAATCTTCATGTGTTTGTATAATTTCTATGGGCTTTTGGCCATTGATTTCTATTTTCATTGTACTGTAATTTGATAATATGCATGAGATAGATAATTTCCATTTTTGTATTTATAAGCATGTTTTATGGGTTAGTATGTGGTCTATTTTGGAGAAAGTGCTATGTGCTGCTGAGAAAAATATGTATTCTAGTGTTGTTGGGTGAAACACTGTAGATACCTATTAAGCCCATGTGTTTGAAGGTGTGTTTCAACTCATATTTCTTTGTTGAATTTCTGTCTAGTTGATCTGTCTACTTGTGAGAGTGGGGAACCTCATACTCACTAATGGGGTTATTGATGTTCCACACTATGATTGTATTGATGTTTACCTGATCTTTTGTGTCCAGTAGTGTTTCTTTATTAAGTTGGGTGCATCAAGATTGATGAATATGGGCCAAGAATGTAGCTCAGTGGCACAGCGCCTGTCTGGCAAGCACGAGGCCCTGAGTTTGATTCCCAGTACAAAAAAACCAGATCAATGCATATATATTTACAACTGTTATCTCTTCTTGTTGAATTGTTCTTTTATCCAATATGTAGTGATCCCGTTTGCCTCTTATGACCAGTGACTTGAAGTTCACTTTATCTGACAATACCCAGAAGTTCTCTTTATCTGACAATACCTAGAAGGACACCTACTTCTGCTTGCTTTCAGGATCCTGTTGCATAGAATCTTGTTTTCCATTCTTTGATTTTCAGTCTATGAATTTCCTTTTGGATTGAGTGGGTTTCTTGCCTGTAGCATACTACTGGGATTTATTGTCTGATCCAATCTGCCAAATGAGTCTTGTGATGGGGACTTGAGACCATTCAGATTGAGAGTTACTACTGAAATATATTGATTATTCCTGTCACTGAACTGCATCTCTCTTGCTAATTCCTTTTTTCAGTTCTGCTAACTGCTCACCTATTCTTCTGTCTTCATTTCACCAGACTCTTTGGTGTCATTGGCTTCCATGTTTCTATCTAAGTATCCTTTGAACTTTATGGAGTTCTGACTTGGTGATCAAAAATTTTTGAGGTGCTCTTTGTTATAGAAATACCTTATTTCTCCATCAATATTGAAAGACAGTTTTGAAGGATACATTAGTATGGGTTGGAAGTGGTTTGCTTCTAAGATTTAAAACATTTTATTCCAAGCTCTCATGGGCTTTAGGTTTGTCTTGGGAAATCTGCTGTAATGCTAATGGGTTTACATGTATAAGTGATTTGTTGTTTTTCACTAATAGCTTTTAAGATTCCACATGTTAGACTTTTGGGAGTTTGACTGTGAAATGTCATGGAGAAGTTCTTTTCTGCTTGTGGCTAACTTTTGAACCTACATAGTTTAATAGGATCAGACCTAGCCACTGTGTTGCAAGAATATAATCCCCACAGGTTATTCCAACATCAACAGGTCCAACCATACATCAATCGTGTACATGAAAACTTGCTCAACAAATTTCATTCTTTCTTAATGTCCCATACATGCTGTACTATACTGTCACTGATCAGTAGACTGGGACATGGAAAAAAAGGAGGAAAGAGAAAAGGGAAGGGGTAAATCAGTAAGAAGAGAAGGAAAGAAGGAGAATATCAACAGATTATTAACAGACAGGAGATTCCATTCTGGTGGGATTGTTTAGTAGCTGGAGTAAAGGATTGGTGTTGACAAGGGCTTTGAGAGACTATTTGTGGGAGTGAGAGAAGAGGCACAGAGTGAGGGACATAGGTGGACATTGAAGGAAGGTGTGGAGGTCAAAATCTGTTAATATGTTGGTAGTTAGCTTATTTTTGGATCCTCTGTGCCCATTTTTGGTGAGGGTTACCTTGATTAAGAGAGGAGAAGGAAGAAAAGAATAAAAAAAAGAAAATAATCCCCCACGCTCCATAAAACCCAACACAGTTTCAAGAACACAAATTCAAAGCAATCCCACAGTCCCGTTTGTATTGGAGTCTAGTTAAGTTTTAGGTTTCTAAGCTCCCCTGCCCTGACTTGCTCAACTGCCTGCTTGTCAGTCTGGATGACCCTATGGTCCCACTTCCTGGCTGCAAGTCTCATTTAGCATGGCTAAATATAGACCTTTATGTCTGTCCCAACATCCAGACACCTCAGTTAATCTGGGAAAGATAGGGTAGAGTGTAATTACCACAGCATCCAGTTCTCCAGAAATTCACTGCAATAATGTTGATGGCACAAAGACAAACCAGTTATTGGCATACAGTTACAACCAATTAATCACAATAATTTTGCCAATGACAAAGAAATCTGAAAAAATAATAAGAGCCAAAGACAAATTGGATGTTGACATACTATAAGAAGCAATAAAAGCTACCACTGTACCACTCTTAACAAAAGAGATCTGCAATAATAATATAGACACAAAAGCTAACCAACATACAATACATAATACAATACAATAAATAACAACTAAATGCAGCAACTATACCACCATTGACAATAGAAAAGAATGCAATGATGATAGAATAAACTGTCTAAAAGTTAATAAAGATTAATAGTAACACTAATAAAAATGGAAGGAGTTAGAAAGAGAAAAATGAAATAAAAATTTGAAAAATAAAGAAAATGAAAATGAAAAGAAAGAGGTAAGAAAAGGGAAAGGATCCAATTAAAGAGTAAGAGAAAATAGAGATAGATAGAATTAACAGAAAAGAATAAATAAAAGAAAATAAAACTAAAAACAAAAGAATAACACCAAGAGAAAAACAAAAGTAAAGAAAGAAAAGAAAAAAAATCCAAAAAAAAAAGGAAAGAAAAGAAAAAACCCAACCTCTCCCAAAACCAACAAAGAGTAAGAGAGAGGAGTCAAAAAATATTCTTGCCTATTTTTGAATGAGTGCTTTTTTTCCAAAGCCTTCAGTGTTGGAATCCACCAGATATGAGGGAGGGATACTGAGTCACTACTACGTCCTATTTTGTTTCCACACTCACATTTTTGTGTGTGAGTACCAGGTCCTGCTGCCTTTCCTATTGGGCAGAGTCACTCAATGGAGTGGGTTCTGCTGTGCATCTGTATTCACTCCAACAGATCCCGCAGTGTATTCCTCTGTGTACCGCAAGTCATGGGCTTCTCCACCTAGCTTTATGGCCTGTTGGGTTTCTGAGATGCCCCTGCTGCTCCAGAGATGCCTCTGTCGGTACCCTCCAGGCTATGGTAACCATCCAGGCCAAGGTGTATCCCTCCTCATGCTGACAGATAGGGAAAGCAAACAGACCACTGAGCTCTACACTGGGTGTAGACAGCTGTCTGGGGGTTGAGTCATGCAGTCTGCTGGACTTTTAATGCCAACACTTTCAGACCGAGCCCCCTCTGAACACCACATGTGACCAGCCTGGCTTCTCCCCACAGAGGGCAGAACCACCATATCCTTTCTGGCATGAGCTTGCTACTACTTAAATTTCTAGCCTCAGCCCTCTCTGTGACTATCTTTTGTGGCCATCTCCCAACGAGTCACTGCTGTAAGGTGGCCTTAGAAACCCTGAAGGGTAGTTTTTCTGTGGCTTCTGATGCTCATAGCTCCATCACCATAAACAACCCCTTCCCCAAATGACTTCTGATTAATCACTCTCAAAATGGTGGGACTGCAATGAATTTCTTCTCCATCTCTAGCCTGCCAAATGAAAGAAGTTATGTTTCTTGAGGCTGCTGCTGCAGCCTGCTCTCTTGTTTCTCACTGGGGCTCCAGACCCACTCTGGGCTCACCTTGCATCATGGAGCCTGGTCTCCTTCCCCAGGAGCCAGGGGGAAGTGTTCCAGTCTACTTCCTTCTTTTCCCTGCACTGTCTTCAGTTTCTCTGTGATTTCTAATTTTCCTCCTGGCTCTCTCTTGTTTCCAGAGTGTTTTCTTCCTTTTCTCATCTAAGTTGTTGTTTTCCAGTTGTCCCAAGTCCAGATTCCAGAGAGGCTGTGATACTCTGCAGGATTTTATATGTTGCCATCTTCCTCCCCTAAGAATACCTTTTCTCTTACCAAATCTAGCATTCATTTCTTTGAGCCTTTCCATCTGTCTTTTCTTAAAATAACTTGCATTTGTTCTTGACCCTCCACTTTCTCTTGTGACCTTGAATTTTGCCATCTGATTGAGTTTTCTGAACTTTCCTTCAAAGGTTGAAAGATGGTCAATTCTCAAATCTGTTTCTTGAGCTCTGGTTGCTTTGTCAGTGGAGAGCCTTTTCCCTAGCATACACTTCCAAACCACAAGCTCACTTTTTAAGGTGAATTTACAATTCTGACCCTGTTCTACCTCTGTCCACCAAACTTCTCTTTTCAGGGATTACTTTTAAACATCTTAGATTTATCTTCTATCCTTATCTTTTCATTTCTTATATCATCAAATCTAGTAAACATATTCATCAAAATGTTTACAATGTATCCTTTCATTTTACCTAAATTCTCTCAGATTATTTTCTGAGTTATTGCATTGGCTTCTCAACCAGTCAATCTAACTTCAGGCGCTCTTTCATCTACATTTTGAACACTGTGTTGTTATTTTTTTTTTTAACATATGAGTCTTATTTCCAACAGTTCCAAAAGAAAATCACATCTTATATTGTGGCTTTCGAGTTTATGAAAAAGTGGTTTCACTTACATTTCCACACTTCCATTGTTTTGAAATGAAATTTTCTCCAATTATCTTTTCTTATGACTTCTCCCAATTTTTGCCTAATATTCCTTTATCGTCACCAACAAATCCAAACAACCTGTGCTTTTCCTTGTCTTCGAGTGTTTTATAATTGGCTTTATCCGGCTGAAATTATATATCCAAATCCCATCCAAGACAAACCTCTTTCTTGAAACTATTTTTTCCTCTATTGCATCAGACTCTTCCTAATCTAAAAGTTGTTAACCATACCATAAACTTTGGTATCTATATGAAGGGCAATTAACTTCTGGGGAAAAACCTGAACTGTATTTCTTTTTACCTTGAATTCAGATAAGTGCACAATTAATGTGAAATATTTCTTATTCAAACTTTTATTTAGTTATTCAGATTTACCTATGAAAATTGCCACATTTAAGCAACATTAGTATTCAACTCTCTTTGTAAAATGTTTACGCTATAGCATTGTGATTATAACTATCATAATAATCGTTGGATAGACAGAAAAAGCATAAAATGAGATGGTAAATAGTAAATATTTTAATAAATCTCACAATCAACAGGGCTGCATTTAAATACAAAAGACCACAGAATTTTAAAGACTGAAGAAAAGACAGTTCCTCCTGTTGGATGTCTTGAGCCTTTGCTATGTGTGGCTGTCTGAATCCTTTAATAGAAAAGCATCCTTGACTTTGTGGAGCTGAGAGCCAAACGAGAGCATTTATTTCTTTGACACTGACACAGCCTCAATATTTTATAAGTATCCAAAACTTGAAATAAGTCAAATGTAGGGCATCATGGCCTTCCAGTGTCATGTGGAACATTTTAAAACCCAAACTGAAGATTAGTTAGTAGTATTTATGTTTATTGTACCTTTATTTAACTTGCTTTTGAACAAGAACAAGGCATACACTTTTGTATTCCTATGTCAGACAGCACTGAGGCCAGTTAAGTAAAACCTACCGGGCAGCTTAATCAAATATGTTTCTATGAAACAATATGACTGTAAACCAAAAGGAAGAGCATCTTACTAAGACCACCAGCAGCTCACTGAGATTGCTTCAGGCCCCTTGCTCTGCTGTGCTCACCAATCCAAAGCTGTTACATGTGAGCTCCGTCCTCTCTCCACCTTACAAATTTGACCCCCAATAACTTATCCCCAGACCGACAACCCTAAACTCTTACTTAATGCACCTATTTTGAGATGCCACTGTTGAGTTCCCTAAGCTGTCACCAAGTAGTGCATAAAGCAAGGCTCACTTGGACTCAGGACCCTAAGGCAGAACAGCAGGGTGCAGCATCCCAGAAGAGAAGAGCTAGGGAACAGACGACAGTTAGTGGTGGGTGGAATGGTGGCCCTGGAGTGAATCTGTGCAGGAAATTGTGGTTTGAGGCGAGCTCTTTGATCAGTGAGCAGATGGTTATCCTAAAAATTAAAAATAATTTACATGAATCATCTGAATAACGAGTAGAAATCGTATTGTCTCCTGAATACACCATGAAGTCGGGGAGACAGGGGGGTGCATAGTCTTTCATAATGGGTGGGGCAGAAATATGCCACCCAAATTATGCCACTTGGGAAGAGGATTATTCAGACCTGGGGACAACTGAGAAGAAGAAAATGTAGAAACAGCTCTCTGAGTCCTCTATTTGCACAAAGCCAAGATGCACATTTGCAAAGGTTTTCACTTCCCTCCCCTCCCAGGAAGGACAGAAGTTCACACCAGGGACAACTTCAGATCCTGCCTGCCTGGCCATGGTACCAGAGGAGCCTGCACTACAGCTTTACCATGGAGCTCTCAGCCACCACCCCAGTCCGCTGCCTGAAGACTCAGTCTTGCCCTTCTGTCCCTGGCTCCTCTCAGTGCTGTCCCTTTGCTTTTATGCTACGAAGCCCAACTCCTAACCAAATGCCTTAGCTGCTCACGTCCGGCTGCTCCTGCGTGTCATAGGCACAGTGCATGTTAGTGAAGTTTCATTTGTTTTTTCTCTTACTAATCTCTTTTTTTTCCAGTCCAACTTACCAGGCCCTCATCAAAGAACCCAGAAGGGTAGGAGGAAAAAGAATTTATAACTCTTCAATAATTACAAATTCTTGCAATAAAAATAAGATATTTTATAGTTTTAGGGCAATCAGTGCTCCATAATTATTTCTAATGATTCCCAATAATTTTCAAATAAAATGAGAATTGTAGCCTCCATTTGTTATTACATAAAATACCCACATTATTCCAGATTTTAGAGATGATGAAACTCCAATATCTTGCTGATTTGCCCTGGATATAATTTTATAAAATACCATGAATGAGGTTGCTTGGACTTTTTTATATGTCAGTGATTTTTGTTTATTAAAACAGCTTCATAAGAAAAGGCAGTGGTATATTTGGCATTCTGAATTTGAGAGCTATTTCTGCAGGATTTCTGCCCTGTTAGGAAGAGTCACATTCCAGTGTCCTGCCAGTACTATGAATCACATGTAGACAGAGCAGGGCAGAAAAGCTGGGGCAAGTCCTTGGGCCTTAACAGTCAGCACTGTCACCTGCACTAAAGCCAGGGTTTCAGTTGCAGTTACCAATATCTCTGCAAAAGCCTCCTTAGAAAGGCCAGTAACACTGCTACCCATTTCTCAAAGAGGATCTGTGGCTTCTCTTTCCAAGAAAGCAGCCACATACAACACAAAGGGCTAAGCACTAGTTGATTTCCAGATACTTGCAAGAAACTATATGCAAAAAAGAAAAAAAGAACTCATGGAGAATTTTCCAGTATTTGTTTGCTTTATCAATTATGAATACAAATTACATCTTTGAAGAAAAAGACTTTGAAATTGGTCCAAAATTTTCTTTTGCATCCCACACAGGGATCATGGGGTGCAGATCTGTTTCCTATTTGTCTCAGAGCTCAGGACATTCCCTGATTTTTTTCCCAGTTGGTAGGTCTGGTTTTGCTCTAGTCTTTTCCTGTGTAAATTAGTCAGTGCCATGACTGATAGAGAAAGAGATTTCTTGAGAACTTGGATGAGGTTTTCAGAGAGAGAACGTGTATACTTCAGCGTTCACAGTGGCTACGCAGGCATCCACTTGGCACAGGAAGGCCTCGTGGTCCCCTGCTCATTGGGAAGAGGTTTCCTTCTCCATCACCCGAGGGAGCTGCTTGCTTCCAGTTCTGCTCTCCTGCCTGTAAACACACATGGAAGGCAAAAGCCCAGAAAGCAGTGAGGGGCTGACTGCACATTTTCTACTGGGATGTCCATCACTTCAGCACATCCTATAAAGCACGGGACTTCAAGCAGTAATAACACTGCACCAAATCAGAACAAAGGCCAAGAAATATTAAGCTGAGCACAAAATGATGAAAACGAGGTACATCGATGTGAAGTGGCTACATCAGGGTGGTTCACAGGGGGTGACACAGGATTTCTTTTGAACTGGGTTAGGAGAGGGGGTGGTCAGTGCCCATGGCCCTTGGTAGGACACTGTCACACTGATATCCCAGGACCATAGACTTTCTTCAACTGACTGCAATGTGACCAGTGTTACAGTTGTTTGACCTGAAAAGATGTCAGCCAGCAAGTGTGCGTCTGAGTGTGCAATGCCAAAAGCCATGGAATTTGGAAGAGTAAAAACTGGTTTCAAAAAGAATGGCTTTGGGATTCATTTCTTTGATGATCATAAAAATGTACTTATCTTGCATAGCTGAAGATTTTCCAAATAAGTAAATTTCACAGGAGCTTTTTGAGTAAACTTTTCATTTTTCTTCACAGTGTTAGTTGCAAATACTTCTGAAATGAGTGTTTATTTCCTGCCTTACTAAACAAATAAACCTGGTAACATTTCTAGGTGGCTAAAGTTCATTATTTAAAGTAGCAGTTTTAATACACTGATGGTAGAACTTGTACTGCATTTGGTACAATTGAGGTAGGCAAGATCGTGACCCCAGACTAACTCGAGCAAATTTACTTGTATTTATGGTGACATTTTAATAATGTTCTCTCCCCTTCATTATTCAGTTAGGTCTCACTGTTACTCCCATAGCAGTGCCCTTCAGTTTATCTTGGTGAGTTTGTTGTCTTATGACCAAAGCTGTCGTGAGATCAGCAGTTATGAATATGGGTTCCTCAAGGAATAAATTCCTCAAAGAATAAAGTAAGAAGTTCCACACACTTCTACCCAAGTGTGTGTCTTTTATCCCAGGTATATCTTTTGTTTCTTTATTTCAATCTGGTTTTACATCTGCGTTCAGTAATCAAGTGATACTCCAGATAAGTGACTTTGAAATACATGAGCTGTTATTATATCTATTTTTTAAAATGATGTAATAGTTGCTGTGAAATAGAAAATGTTCAAATTGCAAGGGAAACTAAGGAGGGGGAAGGAGAAAAGGAAGGAAAAGAAAAGAAAAAGTTGAGAAAAGAAGGAAGAATGGAAACAAAGCTTTTGTAAATAAGGTGGGGAAGAGGGGTCGAAGGGAGGGGAGGGGAAATGGGAAAGAAAGAATCAAGATATATTATGTACAGGTACAAATTCCCTACAATGCATGTGATCTTTATGTATATCTAAAATGTACCAATAAACTTCATTAATTTTTAAAACTGACATGGTCATTATATTTTGAATCAGTACATATAGTCTATGACAGTGGTGGTGAACCTATGGCTCGCATGCCACAGTAGGCTATTTGTATCATTGAAAGCTCTAAAAATTCACCATCACTGGTCTATGTCAAGTTAAAACTCTCTTATTTAAAACAATTCTGCAGACAGATCAAATTATCTTTTATCAGAACAAAACTGTTTTACCCACTATTTAGTAGTTCCCATAAATATTTACTGAATGAATGCATGATACACTGATATTTTTTGTAAATATGCCTCTCTGTATAAACACAAACACATGCTAAACATGTGTGGGCAGATGTACCTAGAAAATAACCCTAAGAATCTTTGTTGTTTTATGGCATTTAAGTGTAATACATTACTAGGATTTTCTATATTGAATTCCTTCTTGACAAAGATTATCCTTTCTTCTGTCCCTCTATCCTTTTTTTCTGAATTCTCATGTCTGCATTCTCTCTAAGTAACTTCTTCATTCTAACCTTTCCTTCCCCAGAGTTTTTTCACTAAATTTTCCTTACAATTAAAATTAAAAATCCCTGGGCTGGGGATTTAGCTCAGTGGTTCTGGTGCCTGCCTCAAAAGCACAAGGTCCGGAGTTCAATCCCCGCTACCAAAACAAACAAACAAACAAACAAAAACAACAAAATTAAAAATCCCACCACAAACCTTAAAATGGGGCTACTGGATTAAAGCAGACCATGAACATTCCATGTGGTAACTCAAGGGAAGGGACAGTTCTTTCCTTGTGCCAGGTGCCTGATCCACTCTGCAGGTGAGGCCGACGGTGATCACACCCTGATGGGGGTGGTGTTTATGAAGCCATCACATGGCAGATTGATGGCCATAGCCCCATCTCACGCCTGCTCACGTGGCTTTGTCCGCACCTGTCACACGGTTCCATCGATCTTCCCGTGGCACCAACTGTGTAGCAGTCTAGTTCTGGGATACTCACTTTTCGGTGAATTTCTGAGAAGAAAATCATCATTATTTTCAGTCAATAATGGACACTTAGAAAATTTTCAGCTGGGTTCCTGTGTTGCAAGAATAGATGCACAATTGTCCTGTAGTATTTAAATGGGCAGACACCAATTGTGTACATAAAAAAGTCTATCAGAAATGTTCCTCAGAATTTGAAAGAATGTGTGTCCCTATATTTAGAGATATGGAAATGTCAATTATTTTTTTCTTATCCCTTGTTAAAGAAAACTGATTTACTGATATACAGGAAATTACCATAAACATATACTGAGTTAATGAGATGCAAGTATTTGACCAGGATTTTAAGAAGCTGTGTTTTCATTGCTAGCAGCCAGCATTCTTATCTAGAAGCAAAGGGCTGGGTGCTGCAGCTGTGTTCACCCAGGCTCGGTTCCGCTGTGACATGAAAATTCACTTGCACGCTAACCCAGCAGGCCTGTTTAACTTACTTTGCTCTGGCAACTCTTTAATCTCTGCTTAAATAGTTTAAAATTTATTCTTTCTAAGTAAATGGAAGTTGTTACACTGTCTCGCTCAAGCGAGCACGATGTCCATGCTCTACTGCACCGTCTGTGCTGCTATTCTGAGCAGCAACGATTCAGGGGGGACAGGGTTGTGCTGAACACTGTCTTTGCCTGCAAAATGTATGCAGATCATTTACCAAGGCACCAGTGAAAACGGTTCATCGAGTCCATTTCTCTCATTGTTTATCACCCCTTAAACATTTACCAGATGTCTCCCCCACTTATGCAAACCTAGGTGGTCTGAGGCCAGCCTGTGAGTCCCAGCACTGTCCTGCCACCCCTCAGATGGTCACTGCCTGCTGGGGTCTGGTCCTTCTTTTCCAGCTCCCTACATTTTAGACACAAGGAGGGCTATGGGACAACTGCATCCATCTTCTTTCCTTCTGACCTAAGCATCCTGCTCACCCTCAGAGTCCTGCTTCAAAAGTACCTCGAGTAAACTTAAGAAGTGCATCTTGGCGTTTGTGCGGAAAGGAATTGAACTCACCCAGGGACTGGCTGCTGGCCCTGTCCTGTCACTTCTCAGGTTGGTAACTGGCCCCAGGTCATGCTGAAGTCATGAGAGTGGCTTTCCCCGTGCGTGGGCACGGACAGTTCCCTCCCAGGGACTTTGTGGAGTCCCAGGGCAGGGCTTCGCCCCCAGAAAAACACTGGTTTCTCTATGGACTTGGCCTCATTCTAGGAAGGAGCGGGAAGCTCCTCAGTCCAAGTCATTTATTTTGGTATAATGTATAGTAAAACAGTGGATTGTAGGTAACTAGGTCCAAAAGTATTCTGCAGAGGAGCAAACATTTCTAAGAAATTTTAACTTGATAAATGAGCGATGGACTTGCAATACAAGTAACACATCATGCTGAAAGTCATATTGTCACATGACCACAACTGGTTCTCTCCCCCTCTGCTTTGTTATACAAGTGCTTTGCATTACAAGCAGAGTGAATTATTCTTGCAAACCAAGGTTTCACTTTATTTTATTTTTCAAGTAAAGTATTCACAATGTACAAAATTAGATATGTTAGCAAACAAGAAAGAGAAATATAAGGTCATGTTCAATTTTACCCTGGAGAGGCATTTCTTTATAACTCTTTTGGAGAGTATTTTTTCAACCATTTTTTGTGTGTGTGTTTGTGTATATGTGTGTGTATAACATATAACTGGCTCTCCATATCTGTGAATTTGAGGAAGTATGGATAGAGAAAAGTTAGGAAAACACTTTCATTTGTCCTGAACAGGGACAAACATTTATTTCTTGTCTTTCTTCACTATATAATATATAATACATTGTAGCAACTGCAGACACGGCATTTACATTGTAACAGTTATTCAATAATCTAAAGTGATTAAAAGTATACAAGAAGTACACAGTTTATATACCAAACTATACCATTTTATAAAAGGGACACGAGCATGCATAGATTGTGATATTTGTGGGGACTCCTGGAACCAATTCTCTGCAAATGCTGAAGGAAGGGCTGTGTGTATATATGATGGTTTCTTTTTCAAAAGTGGTAACATATGTATAATATTACATATATGTACATATGTACATATATATGCTATATGTATAGCAGCGAGGCCACTACTAGCTATGAGTCAAGTTCCTTAATTCCTTTGTCTTCATTGCTTCATCTACAAAATAAATATTAAAAATAGTCCTTATCAGATATGCTTATTCTAGGGGTTAAGTGTATTGATGCCTGTAAAGTTCCTAAAATAGTACTCAACAATGCTGATTACTGTTATGCTGCAGTCTTAAAGACATCTTTATTTTTTGTCACATACACTATAGCGGATTAATCTTTCTCTGTGTGGGCAAGAAACTTGGAGCCCAGTGAGGACACTTTCCTTGACTGTCCCTGCCCTGTCAATTCCCCCACCCACTGGACAGGTGGCAGCAAGGGCTACCCTGCAGGTGCTACCTGAGCACCTCACCTATGTCAACTCAGGCAATCCTGATAAATCTCCTTAAAAGGGAGCTGACATTGCCATTCTGATCTTCTCCTTGAAGAAACTAGGACAGATACAAGTTCTGAGTTAACACACTCACCCAAAATCTCTCCAGTCTCAAGCTGAAGAGCCAGATGTGAATCCAGCTGTTTCTGACTCCAAAGCCTTTGCTGTCTACCACCATCCTATACCTTTTCACATGGCAATTCCTTCGTACTAAGAGTAAGGGACTAGAAAATCTCTAGAAGTCACGAGGCTTCTACAGGTCATCATAGCAGACTGTTTCCCTGATGATTTAATCCATTATAAAGGGACTTTGGACAAAGAGTCCAGCCTCCTGGTGTTCAAAACCCTGACTCCATTCCTAAGGTGTGCACGTGTCTGCACTCTGCCATGGTTTCTCAGGCACACCTGCAGCAGGAACCCCTCCAGGTCCATTTATGCTCAGCACACCTGTTTGCTTCCTAAAAGAAATCCTCTTCCTTTCATTTGGGTTTTACTCAATGCTTCAGTGACAGGACTGCGATTATGGAGATCTGCGGTTCTTCTCTGAAGGTTGCGAGTGATTAGGGTATTTGTCAGATCTAAGTTCCAAGTGCTGTCTTGGGGCTGTGTCCATCACATTTTCAGCAACATAGGGAAGAGCAGGCATGCTGGAAAATGTGGAGTAGATTTGTTTATGAGCCAGGACAGAGGCTCATGTTTCCCCTTTAGAATAGGAAATAATCCTCAGCAGTCTTTCTTGTTGAAATACGAATTGTGCCATCCTTTCAGTTCTTTGCTGCTTTCATGTAAGGCTCCCTGGTATTCATTCCCTAGTGAGTCATGCATGCCACCATCCAGGGCTAGTCTTCATCAGAACCACCTGCTTCTCATCAGTTCTTTGATGCAAACTTCATGTTGAATGATAATATGTATTTTACTATTTTTATATTTAGACAGAAACCTTCAAATCAATTTTGGAAAATTATAGCCACATTTCACACACACACACATGCACACACACAAGATTCTACCTGTTATTTCATAGACCAGTTACAAGAAGCTTACAGACTATGTTATCTTTGTGTAGAGATAGATGCTCCTCCTTCTTTAGTCGAATATATTTTTTTCCAAACCGAGCTGCTGATAGAAGATGCAAATACTTTCTGCAATGCTTTAGGTTATGTGATGGTTCATTTTATGTCAACTTGCCTGAGCTAAAAGGTGCCCAAATGGGAGGAAACTATTATTTCTGGATGTGTCTGTGAGGGAGCTCCCAGACAAAACTGGACTGAGAGGAGAAGATGACCATCGCCAGTGA
Source organism: Heterocephalus glaber (assembly GCF_053883595.1). Lineage (NCBI taxonomy): Eukaryota > Metazoa > Chordata > Mammalia > Rodentia > Bathyergidae > Heterocephalus > Heterocephalus glaber. The sequence goes on from NW_028258413.1 coordinate 8,716,485, forward strand.
GGGTGAGCATCATTCATCTATTGAGGTTCCCAGTAAAAAAAAGGTGGGAGAAGGGGGAATGTGCTCCCTCTGTTGGAGTTGGGGCATCCATCTCTCCTGCCTCTTCATTCTCAGGCCTTGCCTTTGCCTGTTAGCTTTTCCCAGTCTGTAAACATTTAGAAATACTAAAATGTGCTAACCGAGTTGGGATAGTAAGTTTTAGACTAACCTCTGGGGTTCAGTTAAACCAAAAAGCACCTGTTTTGCCAATCACCAAGAAAGGTGTAGTAAAGATTTTCACTAAATTCTTTTAGAACCATGAGCCCAAAAATCTGAAAATATTTTGTTTCATTTTGCATACATATATAATTTATATATTTATATTAAAAATATTTTTTTCAAAGATGTCTTTCTGGTATCAGATATCTTATGTCTTCAAGGGAGTCTTTCTTGTGTCATATATTTTATATCACTACAACTTTTATATCATTTGTTTAAGCATTAAGATGTTTCAGGGTGTGATCTATTGTATAGTTATCTTATAATTAGAAGTAATACATTGCATGAGATTAAGAACAACTAACTTCAAGAAACATATGGAACTGCACTGCAGTCTTCATGAGACCTTGATAATATACATTAGTGCTTGTTCTCAAACACCTAAAGTTGTCAATAACACAACAACAACAACAACATAGTGTCTCAACAGACATGCCTAGATTTGTCAACGTGAACAGAATGAATGTGTGAGCTTTGGACTCGAAGTTGAGTCCTACAACTGCAGGGTTGCCATATGATTTTGGACAATGTACAAACTGTTTTCCCTGGGTATCCAAGAGTCAAGAGACTGACACAAGCCTCAGCCCTACAACTAACTGTGTGCTGCTAAGTAAATCAGTGAGCGTCGCTAGGCAGTGACCTGTCCCCCTTTCCTCTTACCGCTCACTCCAGTGACTCTGCACTGCACGGGCAGCTCAGCGACTCATCACTCAGAGGAATCTGCTAAGCCACCGGATGGAGGCCTGGAGGTACAGAATCTGCCACTTCCCATGGTACAAATGTCGCCACCATTGCCAAGCACAAGCTGCATGTGTGATGTTGGTGAACACAGAGTTTTGAAGAGGTAATGCATTCAGCTCTCATGAACTGGTTTGAAACTGCCGCTTGCCTCTATGTTTTATATCTAAGGCCTGGTCTCAAACTACTGCTGAAAAACATCCTTTAGCACTTTAAAATGATTCCTTAATAACAAACCAAAGCCGAGCTTTGCTGAGGAACATTTTCCTGTTTGGATGACAAGATACACAGTGCCCATTTGTTTTGGCCTTGGGGAAATGAAAGTGCAAAGTAATATTCCTAAATGGAATGCACGAAACACATCTCAGTTTCACTCACCACTAAAGTAGGTTGCAAGTTTGCAAATTCTCATTCAGCATGGGAGTTCAACTGAGCAGCTTCACACAGATAGGCTGGAAATATTTCTCTTAACATCATGATAGATTTACCCAAAATGAAGTTGAAGAAGAACCTAAAGTTGGAAAGGTTTCAAATGAATAATTCAATTGAGCTCAGGAAGCAATCTGCAGAACACAGAACTTCTTTCCCTGAAGACATCGTTCAAAAATACCTTCTGGGTTGGAAGATCTTACCAGACCTTCACCATTTGTAGCATCAGACATATTTAGGGTGTAGAGACTGAAGAAAGATGGAATTTTTTTTTTTTTATCTTGGGTGTCCAACAGAAGGGAGACACTTAAGGAAAAAGGACTCATGTATAGAGAGTTTATTTCAAAAGAATGATCTCAGGAAACAGAGGCAGGGTAAAAAAAAAAAAATGGGAAAAAAGAAAACCAGCACCAGGGTGTGTTACTGAGTTGCCTACTGCTGTCAGTAATTAGACCTGCAAATGCTCAGCAGACAGAATGAGCTTCGTGAATCTTGTGCCCTGGGCCGGACTGGAAGCATTTATTCGCTATCTTTTCAACTACATCAGTCAAGAGTTGTCCTGGGATATTTTAAATTTACTACTTCACTGAAATATAATTTATATACAATATCCTGGATGGATTTAAAAATGTATAATTCAGTATGTGTGCCCATGAGTTACCATCATGATAATAATTTCAAACATTTTTATTTCCCCCAAATTTCCTCATACGACTTTACAAGTCCTCCTTCGTCATCATCATGTAATGACATGCAAACTTTGTTCAACATGGTTAATGTCCATGCTTACACCCATACATTATTACTGTCAAAATGTACAGAATGTGTGCAGAATTTGGGGGCAAAATAGTCCTTAAATCATGTCATGTTTAAAGCATGGCACTTTAAAGCTTTCATCAAATAACCACGTTTTCCTATGACGTAGACAAGCAGATTATACAGCTGGGGCTGTGTCATCTGTAGAATTCCTTACCTCTCTTCATCTGGCAGAGAGTTTTGGTCCCCAAGAACAATAAAAACACAGCTTAAACATGTGTCTCTCACCTTAAAGACTATCATGGGGACAGCCCTACTGCTGCTATTCAAATTTACTACATTTGTATTTGTTTGCACTCTGAGGCAGTTCCATTAGGTGGTTCAACAATAAAAAATAAATGTGTTCAGTTGGTTGAAGCTCATTTTAGATACTTTCAAAGCATTTTAAAGAGAAAATAACTACATTAAGGAACCTATCTTCTGAGGTATTATTAGAAAACTTGATGTAATCCAAATATTTAAATAACTTTCAGAATAGTTCTTGAAAGGAAGGTTATTCTGTATACACACTTCTGAGGATGAGGATCTTGCTGAATTTAAAAAAGTAAAATTAAAAAGTGCACAGTAAAAGCTGTTCCTTCGGAGGACTAAAATTTCAGTTGAGAATGAATCAATATTCAAATCTCTGTGGGATGTACATGTGAAGTGTGCATGAACTCACTTGGTCCATTCTGTATTTTAACTGTTCTCACGACTAAGAAGGATTTTGGGGGCTGATCATGGAGACATCGTTAACATGGATGGAAATTTCTTACTCGCCACACACTTGCTTACATGTACACATTATGACATCCTTAAGGCTCTGAATGCAAGCCTCCCTCACTCTACATTCAGCAAAGCTACTGCCAAGTAGTTTTAGAAATAAAACAGGAGTATAAATGGTGTAAAACAGGAGTATAAAATCCATATATTTGGGGCTTGGGAGAAAAGCAAGAAAAAATAAAAAGATGATCCATTAATTTAATTTGCATATGTCATGGCATCATATTCATTACCTTCTAATTAAGATCTGGGATTAGACTGGAATTTGGGGAAATTAAGAATACTTCAGGAAACACAAAAAATAATTTCTTAGCAAAAACGTTTGTAATGTGTACCATCAAAGAATTGTGACTTGTTTACCATTGAAGAGGAATGTTTGTAGCCATGTTTCATCAATATTCTATCATGTATAAATTATTTCTCAGGTAGCTTGGCTTCCCTAGTGGATTTTCCTGGAACATTTTCCAAGAGAACAAACAGCAAATAGCAATTAAAGCCAGAATAGTTCGTGAGATTTAAGTCTGCTCTTCTTTTAGATAGACAATTCAAAATGCTAACTCTACAAAGCCCTACAAATTTGCTGTTTGTGAAGACATGAAAACAATACATTGGTGGCAAGTGGCATTACACAGTGGTTACAAATCCACCTTTGGGAGGACCCAGGTCTGTATGTGACTCTAAGTTTTTTCCTGTCCTTTCTGTGTGACGCTGCCTAGATTTTATAACTTCCCGAGCTTCCATCTCCACGTATGAGTGAGATAATAAGGGTAACGATCTTTCTTGCAGGGCCGTGTGGAGCTCAGTGAAGCCCCCACGGCCTGGAGCATGATGGTGAAGTAGGATGCAAAGTACTGTGGTCCTGCTGCCACTCTGTTATCATTCAGAGCAGTGCGGGGAGCTTCCCGCCAAAAGGGGGAGATTCAATTTATAAGGCAGAAAAAAGGTTTAAAGTCCTCAAGGGCCTTTTTAACAAGGTTAATACATGCAAAACATGCAGGAACATCCGGAATTTGGTTGACACATGAGATGCTCTATCTGTGGCTCCCTGGGACATCAGAAGCTCTCCTCCTCTCGGCCTGAGAGTTCCCCACACCTGCTGACAACCATCGTACACCTGTCATCCCCCACCCATCAAAACTTCCTTCTCTCTGCTGGGCTCACACCCTTTTCTTTATTCATATGCCTTCAAAATTCATGTGCACGCTCCAGCCCAGTCACAAGAGCAGGAAAGCCTATCTTTCTGTCTGTTTGCAGCCAAAGAGATTGATTTTTTAAGTACGCAATGTTAAGAAGTTGTACTCTCGATGTGTATTTCTAAGAGGAAATAAGTTGATTTATTTTGTCAGCATCCTTACGAGGTGGTTAGAAACACTGTAGTCCTGTTACCTGGGAGATGGAAGGAGGGAACACAGCAGTGTAAGTCTTTCACCAAGGGACCTGGTTTTCCTTTCCCAGTGAATTTCTACCACAGGCTCAGCCTCAGGTACTTGGGAGTGGCCAAATCACATCGTGGTAGGCGGCTTCATCCCTGCGAAATCTGTTTTAAGGCAGCACAATGGGATCTTAGAAAAAAATGATGATACTAAAGCAAAATGTAGCAACTTATTTCCTAAGTATTTCTTCTTTGAGTTGTTTCATTCACGAATGTTTCTCAATAGTATGTCTTAGGACTCCACCTTTATATGTTCACTATTTCAATAATATCACTTATGTATCACTCTCTAAAAATACCATTAATATTTTTATTTAATACTTATTCTTACCAAGCAATGTTAACTGAAATATTAGGTGAAAAGATTCTACTTGGGAGGCTGAGGCAGGAGAACCACTGGAGCCTTGAAGTTTTAGATCAGACTGAGCAACATAGCAAGACCCTATCTTGAAATAAATAAGAAGAAACAATGCAAATTAGGTCACTTACTCAGGGTTCCTAGGGAACAGGAACAAGGAAGAGCTGGAGATGGGCAGGATACAGGGAATTCTTAAGCTCCATTCAGTTTAGTTTAATAAAATTCATTTGTAAATAAGAGGTTTAGACAATATTCTCCTTAATAATCCTTCCCATGTGACACAACATCATCATCAGGGAAGTCAGGAACTACTCTGAAAAAAGAGAAATGGGCTGAGTAACTTGTTCCAAGTTGGATTAGAACTCAGGATTGTCCACACAAGTGTTTCTTCCCTTCCTACTGTATTAATCCCCACAGGCTGTGGGTTGTTCATTAGTCCAGCCTGTTTATGATCAGGAAATAGCAGTTCTCTTGAGAAATTCTCCTTTTACCTTAAGGATTGCATTCTAATTCTCTTCAGAAAGAAGTGAGCATCAATCAGAGTGACTCCCAGGAAACATAAGTTTCTTCCTTTCACACAGCTACTCAAGCCTAAGATCAGCATCTGCCATCCTCAGAGCTCTTCCTTCACATGGTGCCTAAGGCTGCAAACTCAGATGGACCACAGTATAGTTAATGACACAAAGACAACCTGGGTGTTGGGAGAGAAGAGAGAGAGAGAGAGAGAGAGAGAGAACCTATTAACACTGATGACTACACCACCCTGGCAACAGCAAGTAAATCAGCATCAACAGTATCATCCTAGACAAACTGGATACTGACAAACCATAAGAACTGATAATGTACCACTCTTAACCATGGAAAAGAGATTTATTGTATGAACTCTAACACAAACCAAATACTGACAGACAGTAAATATCTACTAAATTCTACAGCTATACCTCCACTAACAATAGAAAAGAATTCAACAGTAATAACATAGAGTTAAATATCAAAGATTGATAAAGCTTAATGGTTATACTAGTAAAAATATAGGGAGTTGAGAATGAGAGAATAAAAGAAGAAAATTTTGAAAATAAACAGTGGAAGATGAGGATGAGGGAAAAGTGAAGCTAAGTATCCTACTAAGGAGTTGAAGGATATTAGTAGAATTAGATAAATGTAACAGAAAAGAACAAAGAAGGAAAAGTCAATAAAGAAAAATCAGAGAAAAAAGAAAAAATACCCAGAATAAAAAGACACATTTAACTATAGTTGGAAGACCAGAGCTGCCCCCAGCTCAGAGAAGGAGCCTTATGGGCCACTGTACCACTATCCTCAGTGCCCAAGAGCAGAGCCACCTCCACCGCTGAGGGGGGAGCACCAGCAGTGCACACACACACACACACACCCCTTGAAATGAGAAGACACATAAACAAGTCTCAAAACCAGACTTCCAGATCACCTAAAGCAACTCCAAAGGGAAACAAGATGGAATACTGTGACACTCAACCACCTGGACTCCCTGAACTGGCAACAAAAGAGGATCTGGAAAAAATGAAATCAGAAATAATTTCTTGGATAATAGCAGAGATTGTACCCATAGTATAAGACATGATTAATAAATCTAGAGAGGACACAGATAAAAAAAATGGAGGAGCTGAGGAACTGTAGAAATCATTTTACCACGTATATCAAAACATCATGCTGTACACATTTACTATGAAGTAAATAAAAATAATACCTGTGGATTTGGTAGAAAAAATAAGATTGAAGGGAACCAGGGATAGATTTTTCTAAATTATTGAACTTCAAACATTCCCATACATTTACGTTTAAAGTTTTTCTTTATAATCTAAAGTAAATAATGTTCTGCTTTTAGCAATAATATATCAAATCTCCTAATTGAATTATCACAATTACTTAATATAAAATCAATCAAATTAAATTTTAACTTGAAAAGTTTTAAATACACACAGTAAATTTTTCTCAGGTATTTAACAGAAAAAAATCAGTGGGGCTTTTCTTTAAAGTTTATTTCTGGGTTTTTAAAATACATGTTATTTATTAGTGGAATCTTTTTCATACTTACTTGTGTAAATAATAAGAAAAATAGCTTATATAAAGGAGTTTTTTAGCAAAGTCATTGAATTTGCTGAGTATCTTCAGAATTGCATGTCATCATCGTACATTTGGATAGCATTCAGCAGGAGTATTTTAATAATTTACAGTGAGCAACCTAATTGTTGTTGTGTTTTTTTTAACAAAGTAAAACCCATCTGACTCACTGCAAGATTTCTTATAGAGAAATGTGAATCATTCACTTTCTCAATTTCTGGGAAACACCCCACACACATACACACAGCACACACACACACACACACACACACACTCTTTAGCAAGACTTTTCAAGTAACTACTGATTACACTTGTAACTCTTTTGCCAGAATTTCCATATTAGTAGTATATGTTTAGGAAGGGTTGGAAATACCAAAATGTTGTTGATTTTAAATCTGCCCTTTCACGTATATTATGTGTTAGGAAATTATTTAACCTGCCATTTAAATCTGTATTTCTCAAATGTGTAGAATTGCAGAGTTAACTCCTGGGATTTATAAAATGTTTGCTATAAAAATGACAAGCAAAACCAGTCCTCATTACTAAACCAAGGAAATGTTTTTAATCAGAGTATGACTCCATTTTTCACATCAACATTTTAATGAAGCTGCTTTGCCACTGAGTCCCACTCGAAGATAGAGCAGGACTGGGGAGGATGTCTGGGCAACATGCCTATGGGTACTTCCTGCTTACCTCACTCAGGTTTGTCTCACCCAAAGCTCAGGGGAGAGAAAGGTGTAGTTTTATGATGCTGGAGGAGGGTAATTTGTGTACGGAAATGTGAGAAAGAGCACTTGGCATGACTGACAAATTTAGAGATACTGCTTTTAGAAACAGGAGTATTTTTAGAACAACTGTTTAGGAGGGAGTTCATAGGAAGACTGAAAAGCAGGGCACTGACTCTTCTAAAACTGGATTGCCCATACTACTCATTACTCAGGGCACTTGGAGAGTAAAACAGGGTGACCTGCAAGGGCAGCTTTGTGCGGGACTTGCTCGACATCCCAGGTGTGCCTGGTCACGTCTTGTGAATGCCACATTGCTATGACCAGGTGCACATGCTTTTTAATCCCTACAGCAAAGCTTATGGTTTCTATTTCATAGATAAAACTGGGCACAGCAAGATGAAGGGACATGGGCCAGGCTATCAGCGAGTACCAACAGGAACCCGAGTCTGCTCCTCCTCAGCAGGGACCCACCACCGTGGGTGAGCTGGGACACCAAGCAAGGGCTCCTGGATGCTCAGTGGTTCCCAAGCTGGAGGACTTGTTTTTCTGATTCATTCTGCCGTTCAGATTTTGTACCATTTCTTCTGTCTAGTGTCTATGCTAAGACCCTGTTATGTAGCAGAAGCTAAGTTAGAACTCAGAAAGTGCTTTCATTTGTGCTTCCCAGGGCGCAGAGCCACAGGTCTTACCCTGAGGAACAAGCCAGCTCAGAAAGGGAGGGTACATAGTCAGGAGTCACCAGGGCCTGGTGTCACCAGCTAGAATGTCAGATGGCTTTGCATTAACCTATTTCTTTTATCACAAGTTTCCAGAAATCTGTAGCATAAATGCAGAAGGAAAAAAGTATAGATGGTAATATAGCCATTTTATACACCTTTTCTTTTCCTCTTGGAACTAGGGACTGCACCCTGGGCTTTCACATAGAGCTGCATCCTCAGTTCATCTTTTATTTTTTTATTTTGAAACACAATCTCACTAATTTGCCCAGGCTGGGCTGGAACTTGCCACCCTCCTGCCTCAGCTCCCCGTGTGCTGGGACTACAGCCGTGGTTCACTACCACCATCTTCTATGTACTTTTAAATAGGCTTAGAGTACACATAACTTCAATTCTCCAAGAAATTCCATTCTCATATAATCTCTAACATCGTTAAAATGTTCTTATCTGATTCAGCCTGACAGTGACTGCTGATGAATGCATCCTAAAGGCTCTCCTCAGTCACAGAGAAGGACTCTGTGAAGCGGAGGACTCGTGGTTCGGGGAACTCAGCATTTTGATTACCAGGAGCCCAAAAGCTCAGAGCAGCAATTTAATATCTGAAACCAACTGTAGTAGATTAAAGAATTAATGTCCCTTTTTATAACATTATCTCCAGAAAACATTTATAAAGAAAGTTATCTGGCTGGAGTTTCTGACTGCTTATGAGGACAGTTCATCACCACCGGAGAAAGGAGAGTTATCTTCTCAGTCTAACTCCGAACTGTAATGCAAACTGGAATTGCTAAGTTATTTCCCAAGCTCCTCTTTCTTCTTTGCCATTGAAATGTGTCTTTAAAATAAAGGTCCTGACCTTCAGTTACTTATATTTGCTAAATGTATATAAAAGAATACAATGGTTGAGTTATATTGCTTTTCTCAAATTTGAAACTATTCCCCTTTACAACATTAACTACCTTTGGCTGAATTCTCAGAAGAGATAGAATATTCCATATTCTCTCTCCTCTCTCTCTCTATATATATCTTCCTCCCTCCCACTCTCTCTCTCTCTCTCTCTCTGAAAAGTTATATAAATTCCCTAATAGTCCGCCCATCTTAACTTTTTCCTGGGATAAAACATGAGGTTCCTACCCTGTAATCATTACCAAGTATATTGCTATATGATGCAAAATGCATGCATAATATTTTATGAGAAAAAAATCATTATTGAAAATAAAAGATTGACTTTTGCTTCTCTGAAATTTCTTATTTTTTCTTCTTTGAAATTTCTCTCCCTGCATTTGATCTAAGGCAGTTACTAGAAAGTTGAGATTGATTAGACTGAGGTAATACCACTTATTCCATTTAATTTTCCTGAAGTTTTATAAGTGCTAAAGCCAGGGCCCCTGGCCACCAAATTCATCTTCCTAAGACACTGTTACATTGTATTTCCACTGTTTCACTGCTTCCTGCTGTGTAGGAGTCACTCACAAACTCCTCTTTAAGATCTGACTCTAGTCTGCAGACCATGTTTCCACCAGTTCCCAGTGTTCACTCCTTGACATGTGCTCCATTTCCAGCCCTGTATGTTTTTGTAAGTTCCATCAGGAAAGCAGAACGAGTATTGTGGAATACATGAAATAACAGTCAGTGCTCTGGAAACCTGGAGTTCCCTGATGCCACCTGCTGTGCCCACAGACCTCCTTTCCACTTGCTTGCTGGGTGTTGAGCAGAGGTCGGGATGGTGGCCCCATGCTGTCCCTAAGTGGGATTCTGACTCTAACCACCTAGCTTCCCAGCAAGCTGGCCCGGGCCACACGGAAGGAGGAACGGAGAAGAGAGCTCCTTCACCATGGCCACTGCATGGGCTCTCAAGCTGAGCATGATAAAGGCAAATCAGTGAGTGGAACACACAGCGGGATCACCTCAAACACGCTACTTATCTCTAGACTCTCTTCAGCCACATCAAGAGGCCTGCCTTTGCCAACTTTGGCCCAGTTTTCTCCCTTCCTGTGTGGAAGAAGAGATGGCTTCAGACATCCTCAAGAAGATGCATATGGGAGCAACAATTCTTTCTTCTCCATGGCAAATAAAAGTAAATGCCACCACTCCGTGTGAGACGCCCCTTGGTAGTGCTCCTTCGTCACCTGCTCTTCTGGAGAACACTTGCACCTGAGAACTGAGCACCTACAGTGTGTCACACATGGCTCTGGGAGCAAAGACCAGCCAGGTGAGGAAGTGAAAGCTGTTTATTCTGAGCTCCTCTGCCAAGAGAGCAGCCAGTGCCATCTGCATTTAGGCCGAGAGGCAAGGCAGGGAGTGGGCAAGGTCTGCCGAGAAAGAAGGGCGGGCTCGAAGGGAGCCGAAGTCAGGCACCCATGGGACTGGGCTGGGGTATATGTTTGGCCTTCCCTTTGGGTCCTAAATTGGAATCAGGGACACAAATTAGAGAGCTGACAGTTACTGTCCAAGTCCTGGCCACTCAGGCTGGTTGTTGCAGAAGTTACTGCTTAGCCTCCTGGAAGTCACCAGAGACAGCAGCCCCACGGCCTGCAAGCTCGGTCCACAGTGGGCTGGCTTCCCGGGCTGCTCCTGTGGATAAGGGGCTCGGGCTCTGGGGCAGCTTACTACAGGCTGAGTCCCAGTTCCCCTTCGGTGTTTACCTAACTGTTGTCTGTATGGCAATCTCAGCAGTGACAACCACTTCAGCGAACTCTCTGGCAGAGGGTACAGCTCAGTGGGCATCTTCACTGCCTCCTGCCCACTCTAGATCCACTTCCACAGGTTGTCTCATGCAAACAGCAGATGACATGCAGTTCTTTCCTTTACTTATTGGCATGCAGTCTGAATATTAAAAACATTCCTTCCTTCATTAAATAATGAATTGATTACCTTCTGCCTGCCATGAGCCATCACAGACAGTGAAGATTCTGTAACAAGCAGAGCCACCCTCTCATTGCGCTTACATGTGATTAGAGACATGAGGGGTAATCATAATTCATAAAACTAGGTTAGTTTGCTATAAGAACACAAAATGGGAGAAATGAAGGGTCCAAAGAGGCTTTCCTTTCCATTGTCAATAACCCTAAGCAGGATATCAAGGTTGACCTCCAACAGAAAATGACATTTGAAGAAAGACTGAAAGGAAGTCAAGGCACAAGCAGGTGGGTGTCTAAGGGATGAACATCCCAGGCAGGGGCACAGGCAACACTGTGTCCAAGCAGACAAGCAGAGCATTTCTGTGTCAACCTGAGACAGAGAGAGAGAGAGAGAGAGAGAGAGAGAGAGAGAGGCAGGAAAGAGGAGAGGAAGAGGAAGGAAGGAAGGAAGGAAGGCTGGTTGGGGTGGGAGAGGGTGATCAAGGGGGAACAACAGGAGGAGGAAGAGGAGTAGGCCGTGGTTGGAGGAGTCTGCCTTTCTACAGGGGGTGATGTGGAAGCCATCTGTGTTCAAGCAAAGGAGTGCTGTAGGACCCATAGCCCTGCAGTGTCTGTCTGCCATATGGAGAAGGGGCCAGGTGGAGGAAAGGAGACCAGTGAATGGGACTTTATGGAAATCTGGGGGAGCCATGTGATGGCGGGAGGTGTGTCAGCACCCACGCATGGGGTCAGTCAGAGCCTAAGGGAGTCGCCTCTCCAGCCAAGCCCTGGAGATGTGTAAATGCAGAGCATCGGACCCCAGGAGGGGCCATCTCCAGCCTTAGTCACACCACAGCTGTAATCTTCACCAAGCTACTGACGAGATCTTCCTTCACTGGATGAGGCCTTGAGGTAATATTGCACCAGAATACTAATTTTCATTTTACCGTAACAAAAATGTTGGTTCAGAAACATGATTTAACATATTGGGAATAAATCCTGTCTTGCTCACCAGCAGCACTGAAACCAAAGGCAGTCATAAGACCCTCTTGTCATTAGTACTTTGGGGGCCATTTACTATGGGAATAAAATGGCTTTAAATAAATAGTTTTAACAATTGGACTCTATAATGGATGGAAACATGAAGCCTGAGATTATGAATGTTTCTACTGCCCATCATGGCTCCTCAGGAGCCCCCAGGTTCTGTGCCTGGAGTTATTTAGTCTTCAGATCCTCCTCAGTTACAGCCCCAAATTCACTATAAAAGCTTTTTAACACTGAAGCTGAATTTTTAATTTAAAAACAAAAGCTTTCCTCTCTGGAAACCTCATTAAGATTTGACGGAAATGATAAGGAGATAGAAATATTAATTACCCTGATAGGATCTGGGTACATCATATGCATGTATTGAAATGTCACCCTCAACCTCACAGGTATGTACAATTATTATGTGTTAATCAAAAATTTTAAAAATATGTATTTAAGAACATAGAAATGTTAACTTCCTTGACTTGATCATTATTCACTGTCTTCCTGAAACAAATTATCACATTGAACCCTACAACTTTGTGCAATTAAAATTATAATTAGTTTTTTCAAAGCAGTCACCTATTCTTTGCCTTTTTCTTTCACATTAGCTCCTAACCTTCCCTGTAGCCTCTTTATGTGAGTCCCAGTCCTTAGAAAAGCTGGGTTTTCACTAATCTCCCTACTAGGTGTCTCCCTTTCCTCATTACTCTCTGTGGCTTGGTGTAACACGATGCTTCTATTTCTGGCAATATCTGGCTTTACCCAATATAGATTGTGACTTCCTGTGGACAGATGTGGCATATTCACTCAGCAAACATGCATGGAGTCTGTGATATGCCAGGGGTTGGGGAAACAGGCATGGTTAGATAGCAATGTGTGCAGAGAGGAGCTGGGCCTGGGAGCTGTTGTCATTTTCATTTCTATCCTGACACTGTCCTGTGGGTTGCGGGGAGGGGTGGGTCGGAAGGGAGAGGGAGTGGAACACAACGGCTCTAGCCCTTGACAGTCTCTGGGCTCCTTGTTTACCGATGCTAAAGTCACAGCTCTGTCTTCCTTGCTTCCTCCACAGTAGGCACAGGCATTTGACAAATTAGATTGTTGGGTCTCATAGCTAACAAAAAGCAAAACTGACCTTCAAAGTCAAGTCTGACTCCAAAACCAGTGAATTCTCTACCTGTTAAGCTTAACTCTGCCACTTAACATCCAGCTTTGTTAAGAGAAAACCGACAAGAATAAATAAGCACATTTTGTTGATGCATTGTGTATTGAGTCAAGGTTTGGTGTTTGTTCCAAATCATTGCTTTATTCACAACAGGCTTTTTCTCGCAGTCACACTTGGTCAGCATGATCGCCACCGCCTTTGGTATCACAGCGTGACCAGTCACAGACAGATCTGCCTCTATGTTCACCTGAGCACGTGGCACAGGGAGGGGAAGCAAGGCCAGATGAGGAGCCGGGGAATACTCTGCCCCTAAAGCCTGAGGATGTGACTGCTCTGTGGTAGGAGTGCTGGCGCTGGACTCTGCATCGGCCACTGAAAACCTGCAGGTCGATGAAATACCTTTTCCAATAGTAAAATAATCTATGTCAGGCCATGGAGTGTGACCCACATGGGAACAGGAAGCAGCAGCAGGGACTCAGGGAGCTGAGGGTCCACGGGGAAAGTCAGAAGGCCAGCGTGGGACAAGCTGAAGAAATGCACACACACTGCCACATCTGAGCTCTTCCCGCTGGTTGACTCCAGAATTTAAATACAGACTCACTATGTAATAGGGGTGAGTGGTTTTAATTACCAAAAGCTAACCTGTGGAGCATTGTGGTGGCAAAAATGGCTTCGTGATATCTCGATAAGCAAGGAAATCATTTCATCTTCATCACATCTCTTTCTAGCAGTTCTGAGTTGGCAATGAGCGGTGTTTGTTGATTTTATCATGTACAGTGCTGCACCTTCTGATAGTTTCTCTTCCCCAGAACCTCCACTTGGCATCTGTCAAAATGAATGTGTGCTTAGTGCCAGCCACTGAAAGGCAGGGACAAACACAGGGATGTTATTCAAACTTAATTCTTACCGTATAAGCCCTAAACAAAGCCTTCTTCATAGAAGTCACTTTATGAGTGTTATATTACAGTATATCTTAAAGACCGCTTGCAGAAATATTAATGTGAGCTCCGTGTTCATGACTAGGATTTATCTGTACTTCATATTTAAGGGATTTCTTATTTCCAATAGGGATTTACTTTTCTTAAAGTTAGAAGAAATTCCATCCCATTGTAGGTTGGTCAAGGGAATTGATGAAATATTTCTGTCCCTAAAATTGGAAAAGTAAATACTTAGGATCAAAGAAAGATTTCTTCTGTAAACTCCCCAGTTTAACTTCATTTATGGAGAAAGTTTTTTGGTATACTTAAAGCTGGTAAATATCCTTAAATGGAACAAAATGTATCAAGGATAAAAGTACATTTTAACAAAATAATCTATAGTGGTGTAGCTAAATTGTTAGGGAGTTTGACTCCCTTAAAACTAAATTTCTTAGTGCAAGAACACCTTAGTCAAAGAAGAGGAAGTGTCAGAAACTGCATGCTCTGAGATAGGTCCTAAATAGGCATTTGGGTTTTGTTTTGTATTATGTATGTACATAATTACTGGCTAATGGTATACTTAGGCATTTAATTGGTGAAATTTTCTTTCTAGTCTCCTTTTCCTATAATTCATAACCACCAGGTTCAGCATGTTCACTGTGGATTACCCTAAGCTACACTGCATTTGAGAGATGGGGCTCTAGCTGGACTCAGAGCAAGAGAGAAGCTCAGGCTACCCCCCGGCTAGGTTTTACACCTTGCATTTTCTTGGTTTTCTCATTTTTATTTTACTGTGCAGTAGAAATTGTGGTGTGAGTTCACTGACTAAGACACACCAAGCTCTTAGTATTCATGGTGAGCACTTGGCGCCCATATCAGATATTGGTTTTACCAGGCCCACTCTGACCTTCCGTACCCAGACACCCCGTGTGGCCCCAGAGCCCAGCCCACCTTCTGCAATGCTGCCTAAAAGGGTGCGGGATGAACCAACGGAATCACCTGTGGTGGCTCTTTCAGAAGGCTGATGGTTATTTTAACATTTTCCTGTGCTGTGGCCTCAGACTGGGCAACAGGAGGCCCCTGGGAGTTTCTCACTTCCTTCTGTCTGCAGCAAACCCCTGTGGGGCTTGGCTTCGGCAGTGAGCACAAACCCAGTTTCTGCCCCAAGATCAGAGCCCTGCTGCTGTGAGGCGCTCAAACGCAGGTCTCTGTGTGCTCTCTGGCATTGAGAACCAGCTTTGCCCTGGTGGCCCCCAGAAAATGCAGTCTCCTTCAGTGCTCTTTTTCTGGGGCTTTTAGATCCTCTTTCTCAACATTCACCTTCAGAGCAGGATTTGGTCCTTTCCTTTGCAAATCCAGAAGTTTGCTGAAGTCTTTTTCCTCAAACAAAAGCACCCTTTTCGTCAGTGTTACCTTCTGCAGCATCTTGGTGCACTAGCCATGGCCTGCAGGACAAGGTGAAATGGCCCATTTCTCCCCTGGGAAAAACTGCAGACGCCCTGATAGGAGCCCCACAGAGCAGAGAAGATGAAGGGGTGGGTCACTTACAAACATGAGGGCAGCAGGAGGTCCTGGGAGGCAGGATTAGCTCGGGAGAGCAGACAGTGGGGACGAGGAGGGCTAGCAAGGCAGGACAGGGTCTGTGACAAAGGCTGCCCAGGTCCTTATGAGGAATTCACTCTGCCCAAGAAATGCATCCTTCTAAACACCAGCCATCAAGGCTGCCTAAGAAGCTTTTAAAAATAGAATTTCCTAAGCCTCACTGCAGACTTGCTGAACCTGAATATTTACAGGGAATGCTACAAGCATTTTGCAATAATACTCAAGTTCACTAGTCAACTAATTTTGCAAGTCTTGTAGTGCAATTTCCTAGTGCGTATGAGTTGTGTGGGAAAGTTAGCACTGTGAGCAGTGACCAGGTAGGGTATAATCATGCATGTGAGATCCTTCAGCATTTAGCTATTAGGTGGACTCATTGTCTAGTGATTTGCATTCTTCTGATGATTCTCAAATCTTCCCAAGCCTTTATCATGAAGTTATGTTATGTTATATATACACATTTATCCATGTGTGTGTGTGTATGTGCTGAGAAGGCTTATGTTACTTTACGCCCCCCCCCCAAAAAAAAGACCCAGTATAAAATAGAGACAGAGAAAAGAGATGGGTACAGGGCAAGAAGACAAAATAGAGAAGTCAACCCAGTGTGAGATGTCCCCGTGCCTGGTCTCTGTGAGCTGCCACCAGGGCAGCCTCAAAAGGAAGCTGCAGAGCCCAAAGAGGCTGCAGAGTCCCCTCCACCTTAGCACTGCTCCAGGGTGTGGAGCCAAGGGACTGGAACTTCCCATGCATGCAGATGCTCAGAAGCAAGACCCTGCCTGCACATCCTACTTCCTTTCCACACTCTGCATCCATCTCGTCAGCCACGAAGCCCTGATGTCTCTCACTCTCATGTGTTCTTCATTTTCTCTTGGTTGGACTCAGGTTGGATTTGGGGCCCTCAGCCTCTGCTTACTGAATTCTTCCTCCTGTTATAATGCTATCTGGAGTCATGTGGCTTCTAGGGTGATTTCCATTATATGTTATATTTATAAACCATAAACCACGGGAATAGCTCCTCGTTGAGTTCAAACTTTTGAACCTCGCATGGAAGGCTGTGGCCGGCCATGACCAGACTTTCTTTGTACCCACAACTCCGTGAGGGATGGAAACCTACAGACCACATCAGGGCGTGGCTCGGATTGCTTCACATGAGTGTCAAGGAAGCCCGAGTGGTTTCTCCGCTGATCAGTGCCGCAAAACCTAGAGGCCTCCATGATTAACCTGCTGTTCCCACTCTTTCCTCCATAGCCCACAGAGGCCACCAGTTTGGGCCACGTCTGGGACCAGAACCACTTCTTATTTCCTCCTCTTGTATGTCCTTTGTAAGATTTATTTTCTGTTAAGATAATAAATTGAAGTAAAAGCAAATTTGACCATCAAACCCAGACCTTTGTAGTCTGGTCAAATATCTTGGCCCCCTTGGCCCCTTCCACTGATAGTATTGGCCTTTCACCTTTGTCACACCACACTTTAGGTGCCTAAAACCACTCCGAGTTGCCTCAACACACAACTCATGACCCTCCTCTTCTTCATCTGACTGTACCTCATCATTCAGGGCTCAGCTCTGGCATAATTCTCCCAAGAAGACCCTAGAGACACTGCTCTTCCCTCCAAGCAGGGACAGGTCACCTCCAGTCTGCTTCCGTAGTGCTAGTGTGTGTCTACTACTTGGACTGCCTCCCTGTCCCCTCAAATTCCCAAGCAGGAGACACACTCTGCCTTCACCTGCCCATATTTAACACTGTGCCAGACATATGTCCATGCTCAACAATGATTGCTTATAGAATTGAATTGTATAGGTGCTATTTTTTGTTGTTGTTAATTTGGAGTGAATGAAATTACAGGGTCAAAAAACATACTCCCTATTACATCGTGTACACTTTTTCCAGGAGAAGTGCTGCTATAAAAAAGGAAAAAAGCCTCTATTTTTATTTCTATATAACTCTGGCTATCAACAAAATTTCTACAGAAGGTTCTAATATAATAATGACAATAACAACAACTTCTCTACTGTCTGTGGAGGACTTCCTGTACCGGGGCTGAGAACTCTACATACTTAAAGCTTTAAGCTCACAATAGTATGGGCAAGTCTGTTATTGCCTTGCTTTGCACGTGTGAGCCACAGAAAGATTGTTTCTTCCTCAACCACACAGCCATGAAATGTGCTTGACATCCATCAGAACCTTTTCCAAAACAGTTTCTACAGCAGAGATTACAAAGCTAACTGCATTCTTGGGACTTCAGTGGGGAAACATTGCGTGTACTGCTGTACCCTCCACAGCCTGGTGGGGCTGCAGTCCCTTTTATTTGTGGCCACACTGGTTCCGCTGGAAGGCAGGGACATCCATGAGCCATTTTGTCCCCACTGGACTTACTTCCATTGTGCACACACAGATTCTTGAGATAAACTGGCTGCTAATTATGCTAATTACACACTGGTGGTGTTCGGTGGAGGTCTCAGACGTAGCAGCACGTCTGCCCTCACGGGAGTGTATCTGCATCTGCTACATCTGTTCACTGGAAGGCTCGCATGTTTTCACTGCTCTTCAGCATCCCTACGGCTCCCTCGCGTGCAATGCAGGCATCATTACCAGACCTCCCATCCATCTCATGCTCTGGCTTGAACAGCACCACTTCGCTCAAAGAAGAGTGGGTTTTTCCAATTGAAATCTGGATGAATAACCAATATATTTCACATAAGCCTCTAACACTGTGTTACACTTAGCTTCTTCTAGCCACTTTGGCCCTTTCTCCTTCCTAATTTTCTAGTTCCCATTCTATAGAGCTTGTGCTTAAAAACTGTGATGCTTTGAGACAATCCTAACAACTTATCTAGGTCTTTAGAGACACCTAAGAATAATAAGGGAGGATAAGTTTTAAATCCTCTTCCTTACTACAGAGTGCTCTAACTTTATTTCAAGCTGTACAGCATTAGAAATGCCCCCTTCTTGAGCCTCATGCACCCACTGCCTCACCTTGGACCTAACTGCAGATGCACAAGACCATCTGAGTCCTTGCGGATCCTGTGACAGCCCTGTGAGAATCATGTCGGTGCATCGTGTATTGCAGGGATATTCTTTGGCATCGTTCTCATTTTGTGCTAAAAAATGCCTTTTGCATATTGGATGTATAATTTTTGATGTTTGCCTCCATCTGAGACCAAATTCAATGAAGTTACACCCTAATTCTCCTAAATAGCGTGGTCAAATTTCATGTGTGGATAGTGCTGGTAGAATATGTGAAAAAGAAAAAAAGAGTCAATTTTGTTCAATGTTTCCACAGCTCTGTTGGGAATGAAATGTATATATGTGTGCATAAGCTGTGGAATTAAAAATTGTGTAACTCTATGATGCTGTACGTGATGTAAATGCTCTCATTTTTGCATTTAAACTGCTATGGGACCATAGAATTATGAGTGGTCACGTGCTGATAATTTGAAATTTCAATCTTCCTTACTTAAATTAGCAAATAAAAAACACCAGGAGGAGTCAAAAGGAAAGATCACAGAAACAAGGGGCAAGCTTTGTGCTGTAGTACCTTGAATGGCACTCTTTTGTCTCTTTGGAAATAGGTTCCACATTTTTATGTTGCATTTGGCCCTGAAAATTACATGGCCAGCTCTGCTCACATAGACTGCTCATCCCTGCCCTCGGCTGCACAGCCGGGCCTCCTCCATGAAACTCGTGCCTTTGCTCAATGTCAGGGGCCTGGATGGGCCACCTCTCACACACCTCTTTACAGTCGCTCCGCGCTCTATGCCCACCCTCCACCCCCGCAGGCTGCAGAAAGCAGCACATGCATGTTTATCTGCTCGGGTCCGCTGTGGGTCTGTGGCCTCACCCTGGGTTGTAGAACTAGGAATTTCTTCTCACCGCTTCCCTTAAGTGGAGAGCGGTGGCTGACATTTATTACATTTATTACACATCCAGTAAATATTTGGGGAATGCATGAATAAGCGAAATGTTTACCACAGAATTCTATTAAAAATAAACTCTTTAAATTTACAATGTAATTTTAAAACAGTGCTTTAGCTATTTAAACATCTTAGACGGGAAAAAAAATCAGCTTGGGAGCATGGAGGACCATAGGCTGATTTGAAAGTTGATGGTTTCCAGTTTTCGGCACCTGTGGTCAGATCCAGACCACCCACCAGGAGCCGGGTGTTCGTGGCTCCATCCTCAGCCTGGTGCAACTGAAAGGTAGTAGAAACTTTCAAAGGATGGTGGAGTGCGAGGTTGTAGGTCATTGGAAGCATCCTTCTCTTCTCTCTCTTCACTATGTCCCTCACTATGATAAACTTCCTCACCGCAAGTTCCGAAGCAGTGGGCCTGAAATCTCCAAAATGGGAGCCAAAGCAAACCTTTCCTCTTTATAAGGAGAATGCCTCTGACATTTTGTTACGGTGATCAAAAGCTAACATAGTATGGCTGCAAAAATAACGGCTACTGCCATATTTTCCTGCTGTCAGTCTATTATAAAGATAATGTCATATTATTTTAGTACAATATAGAATTGCTTCCAACAGTCTTTTATAAATAGTTCCTATGAATGAGTAGCTGGAAGCTTCAGGTGAAAACTATTACTTTTTCAATTTTATTTTGTGAAAATTTCTTCATAAAACATCTAAGATAGGCAAGAATGGAGGCCTTCATCTTTAATGCCTTATTGCCAGAAAGGAAACAACTTCCTAAAACGTGTGCTTAAAAGAACAGC
Source organism: Heterocephalus glaber (assembly GCF_053883595.1). Lineage (NCBI taxonomy): Eukaryota > Metazoa > Chordata > Mammalia > Rodentia > Bathyergidae > Heterocephalus > Heterocephalus glaber. The sequence continues at coordinate 8,737,076 of NW_028258413.1, forward strand.
AGCAGTCTTCTGCCTCGCTACTGGAGGATGTGCTGGCTGACAGTGTCTCCTGTGGATGCAGTTGGGAGTGGGAGCCACTGGCTATGTGTGGCCGCCCCAAGGTACCCTTCAAAGTTGGTGAAAAGGGAGGAGAATTTCAGCTTTTCTGGTTTAAAATCAAAGTGTGCATTCTCTGCACTACCAAGGCAACGGTTTTTCCTTAGGCAACACTGAAAATAACTGTAAATGATAATAAGAAACCAAAATTCTTCAGAACACAAAAGGACATTGCCCTGTGATTTGTTATTAGATAGAATTTCTATAAAGTAATAACATAGAGCTGTACCTAATCATTTATGATACAAAGTATATTTTCAGCCTTAATAATGAGGGCACAACTTTTTGAAGGGGTATTAAGTCGATCTATTGGGGATATTTGGAATACAAAGTTATAAAGTAATTTTATATGTACTGTATATTGTAAAAGAGAATCTAATTGTCTTTGCAAAAAAGATTTGGATGCAATCTAATAAAAGTCTGCAAAATGTTCCCAGCTGCCAGGATTTGTAACCTTTTTTTGCCTTATCTGATTGTATTGTCCATACCAAAGACAGAATAAAATGGGTTTCTAGTCTCCTGGCCATCTGTGGGACCCCATGACAGCTGCCTGAGAATTATCACAGGATCTATATTTCAGTTACTTTGAGTAGATATTTATGAAAAAATAATATATACTAAGTAATAATAAAACACCACAGTTAACTTTATGAAATGAAAGTATGAAGGAACATGATAAGCAATGCTACACAGACAAATTATACAACCTAGATGAAGTGGACCAATTCTTCAATGCTCCAAACTGCTATAACATGTAAGAATCAGTTCATATTCTCCTTGATATTAGTGGATAAAGAAGAAAAATAATGTCACCCTATCACCTGATGTAGAAAAAGCATTATGAGTGATAAAACATCTATTTGTGACCTGTGTTAGGAACACTAGCATATGTTTTAAATTTCTCACAAAACTAGGAATAGAGGGGAACTTAGCCCCTAAAATCATGGAGTGGGTGAGGAATTCACTCCCACCACAATTACTCAATAAACTGGCAGAGCTGGTTAGTGTGAAAGGGAGGGAAAAGAAATAAAGGCTGTGGAGGTCAGAAAAGCTCTGTCCTTATTTGCAGATGGCATGGGAATGGACAAAGCCACAAGATAAAAAAAACCAACATACAAAAAGTATTGCGTTTCTGTATACCAGGAGCCAGTTCTCCCATGAAAAATCACAATAGAAAATGGCAGTGCTAGCGATACCCTTATGCTGCTAAACACAGCTGAACTTCTGTGTCCAAGACTTAACAGGAAATGTGAACAAAGTAATTACATAATTCTGTTTGGAAAACTACTTCCCCCTGCTCAAGGGTGATCAACACAAAAGGAATAATTATTAACTTTCCACCATATGGCATGCATCATGCTAGGTGCTTTCTTACATCCCTGGAGGTGGGCATCCCCTCTTTACCGGTGAAGAAGCTGAAGCTCAGCATGATCGGATCTGGCTTTCAGCTCGAAAGTGTACTCTAGCCAGCCCCAGACTCTTCATCTGAGCCTATGGCCCACACACTTTCCCCTCCGCCTGTGCCTGCCACACATAGAGCATCATTTGTTTCCACTTCCCTCCCTGATTTACCGATATGCATGTAAACTGATTGCCCTGACTCTAACAGAAAATGTGGTAACATTTGGAAAATACGCTATTTTTTTTACACTCTAGGTGAAGATTTCAGGATAAAAGCCATTGCACCATTGCTTATAGCGTTTGTCAAATAGCCCTGAATTTCACTAGCCATATTTTACCTATTCTTCAGCAATTTCCTATCTCCACTCCTGAATGTAACGTCTATATATTTTATTAGGGTAGAAGATGAGCTTTGCCATGAGCAAAATTTAAATGTTCAAATTGCAACAAAAATATACACATAGTCTATGTGCATGTGTGTGTGTGTGCATTTGTGCATGCAGGCTTAAAGGCATGTTGCCACTCTCCATTCTAATCAGCAATTCTGGAACAGGAAGGTACAGCTTTGAAGAAGACAGACATGAACTTTTTCTGAAAGTGGCCTATGGCATCGAGGACAATAGAGAAATAAAGAAAAATTGGATAAGAATATATATAAATGCACACACAAGAATAGAGTAACAGTAAAAGCTTCACTGATTTGAAAATGAAGCATTCTCTAATTTTTACAAAAGTCCTGTGGGCCGTTGGGTGCCGCCCTCATGTTTGACCAACTCTGATTGTTAAGTAGAATGCTGAGCTCTAGCTGAACAGCAAATACAAAGGGTTTCATGTCTTCTTTCCAGTTCCTTTTTTTTTTTTTGGTACTGGGGATCAAACACGGGACCTTGTACTTGCGAGGCAGGCGGCGGAACCACTGAGCTAAATCCCTGGCCCTTTCATGTCTTCTTGAAGTTAGCCAGAAAATAGTCCAAAATATAAATGATATTGCTTTATTTGAAAGCAGCAGAAGTTCAAGATCACTTAGCATAATGTCCTACATCACATGGGAAAAACATCTCGTTCCCAGGACTACTTCAGAAAGAAAATGGAGTCCGAGAAAACACAGTTAGTTAAAAAAAAGAAAGAAAACACAGTTAGTTAAACATTTCATTCTCTTGTTGTCAGATAAGGCATTCAATATTACTTTCATCATGGAATCAAAGTAGCTAATCCTTTATTTTTTCTTATGATACTGTCTTTCAAGTTTTATGTTAATGTAATGCTTTAAAGGAAGAACCTGAAGTAAAAGTGACTCCCATGGAAGAACGACTTGCCTAATGGTGGGATTTCAGTCACCAGCTAAGAGAGGCTGCCATTCAGCAAGTACTTTCCTTAGCACTTTTCTTTCTCTGTGCACTGGTGTAAGATAGGAGGATTGTGGGGAACAGCGTGGGAAAGAGTAAGAGTATAGAACAATCAAGTGGTCATCACTGACCATTCATCTGTACCAGGCTGACCATAGCCACTGCTGGCAGTGTACCTTGAGAAATGTGTTACAGAATGTCACATCAGGCTTTCTCAGTGCCTGCTTCTCCCTGCATATGACAACACATCCCATCTAACAGACATGAGCCTCATCAAGGACAAAATTGATTGCTTGATCTTCATTATGATGCGAAAGATTAAGAACTATAGAAATAAAGTGGCAAATGGCCTTAATTTCATCTCAAGCTCCAGGCCATGTCTTTGCACAGAATTCTTAACTGAGGAATGATCTGAGCATCCTAGAAGATGGTCTTGTCTGACATAGACACATAGGCCAGGAGCAGAGGTGACTGATAAAGTAACAAGACGACACTCTATGCCCCAGATGACCTCTAACTCAAAGCCATAAGCCACAACCAGCGAAGGCAGAAGAAGGCATCCTCCCCATGCAGAGAGGGTGTGGGGTTAACAGAATAAACCTGAAAACTGGGAGCCAACCTCTCCTGTGCAAACCCAGTGGCATCTGTGGTGGCTGAGCTGGAACTTGTCCCATGGTTGGCATGGGAGCCCCTGGAAGCATGCTTCTGGGTGTGTCTGGTGGGCATGTAGGCATGACCTTGGGTACTGGCCCTTCTTTGGCCCTGCTGCCCTGCTCTGCTTCCTGCTGCGAGACCTGAATGCCTGTCTTCTGCCACCCCCTCCCCCAGGCGTTCCTACTTGGGAGCTGCCAACCATGACTGAATTCCCCTGAAACCAAGAACTGAATAACTCTCTCCTCCTTCAAGATCACCTTGTGCTAATACTAGCATAGTTATGGTGTAAGCTAGCATTAGGTTTGGAGAGATAGCCACTGTGTTTCAATGACAGAAAAGCGGGCCACAGCATCATATCAGGTCCTTGATGTCATCCAACACTTTATTTTTAACAGACAGTAAAAGTGAGGCCGGGGAGAGCATGGCTTGCTCAACAGAGATCTGTTTAGAGTGCAGATTTGTGGACACCCGGCTGAGACCTCCTTCCCCTCCCCCCTGCTGTAGCTCCTGCATTTGATGGTGTTAACATCACGTTTTCTCTTTGCCTTCATCTACAAATGAGCAACGGAGATTCAGCTTTCTTGTCTTCTACCTAGAAAAATGAATAGCTCTCAGGAGAGGCTGGCTCAGCCAGTGCAAGCAAACTCTCCTATACCCTGCCGCCCCTCACTGAAGAAGCAAGAGGGAAGCAGCTGGCCAGAATCAAAACCAGTGGCTCAAATCAGCAGACTCAGGAGGATGTTCTGTGGAGCATCTCAGCAGCCACCCACACTTCTTCAGAGGGAAAGAGAAGTGCTCACCGCCTCCAACATGGTTTGCGTAACCAGGATTTAGCTCAGTGGTGCCGCTGCCTCGTAAGCACAAGGTCCCAAGTTTGATCCCCGGTACCAAAAAAAAAAAATTCCAAATATCTTAAATAATTGAGAACTGACATAAATTCTGTGTTAAACTTAAGATTTTAGAGATGTAAGATTAATGTCATTAATGGCAATTCTAGGTCAGAATAAATGTAAAAACCAATTCTCTATAATGTAACTGCACGTAGACTGGTGTCTGGGAGACTCCACAGAAGCGCCTGGAAATCAGATGAAGATGAGACTCATTTGAGTTGTACTGGGCGTTCAGCTGGGTTGTGAAAGTACAGCAGACTGGGAGGGAATGTTATATACATGTCATGGCCCACTTCAGAAATTACCTATGTGCTCTTTTCCACTATGTTAGAGACTTGGGGAGGAGTAGACCACCCCGTGCTAATATCAGTGTAATTACATCATAAGTTAATATTAGATTTTGAGAAGTGATACATCTGAAATTAATGGTGAAAAAGTGAATTACATGACATCTGCTGTTATGACATCATGAGTCAACATACACCTTATTTCTCATAGTTCTTGTCTTATTTGAACCTGCTGGAAACCCTCATAAATATCCACAGTAGATATAATGTAAATGTTATTCTGAGCACTCTGATTTGGAAAGGTTAGGCAATCTACCTACTAGCAATAGATTTTAGTCCAGTGGACTTTCTGGAACCAGTAGTTGCTAACAAGTGTTTCCTGGCCTGGAGAAGCCAACATGGTCTGGAATTTTACCTCAGCATGACTGAATTTTACACAGGCTCCTTCCTATCAGCCTCTTCCTGGCCCACTCTTACAGGATTTACTTTAGAAAACATAACTGCATATTGCTTCTTTGCCCCTTTGAGATTTATTTAAAGCATTCTCCCAGCCTCACGCCATTGTCCTCACCTAGGACTGACTTTCCAGAGGAGCTGCAGCCTCCCGTCCACAGAGTCGTCATGGAAGGTAGCACCTCCATCTCCTGGTCTCTCAGTTACTGCTGGTCGATAAGCACGGACCACCCACTCACTCAGGGACAGCTTGGTGTGTGGCTCACATCCATTGTTAGCTTCCCTCCCAGCACCCTCTCCACTTCCTGTGGCTCACCTGACTCTGGCCTTTGAATTCCACTGAGTTTGAGTCCCCCTCTCTCCCCTTCAGTAGTCCTGAGTAAAGACTTCATCCTATTTAGTCCTGTGCAGTTATTTTTGATAGGATCCATCTTCTGGGTGACTATAAGAACTTTTCAGGTCCAAATAAGCATCCCATATTTTACATCAGGAAAATACAAGTATTAAATAAGTAAATACACACAGACACCCACACACACACATATACGCACACATAGGCATAGTTCAAGTACATTGCTGCTCTGATTTAATACAAATTGGTTTCATTGCATTATTAAATTTTTAAAGTTTTCTATTTTTTTAACTTTCTTAACAAGTGCAATAATACTGTGAACATCTTTGAAACTCAGATATGTTAAAATATCTCCTTGAGTAGTAGAGTTTAGGTAACTTTCCTTATGTCTCTTCAGCATAAAGACACAGACATGTAATGTTAAGTGTGGAATTGTGTCACCCATGTACTGCTTCCAAAATGGCTTCCACTGCTGAATTTAAGCCATCACAGAAGGAAATATGAATTCTTAGTGATCCCAGAAATCAATACCTAAATATGCAATGTCTTGCTTCACTTGTTTTTTAGCCTATGCTATTGTTTCCTGGGGAATATGCTAATTCTAAAAAAATACTCATCAAGCAGAGAGAACACAGCCTTGCATAGGAAACCGTTCACTGCTGGCTCCCAGCACCTGCTTCCAGTTCCTCCAGGGAAAAGCTCTACTGGGAGGGCTCGGGTCTTCAGCTCAGGTGCCCTGGTCACTATTGCCTTTGAGTTTATTTTCTACAAGATAAACCACCACAGAGAGCTATAGTTTAGGAATCTGCTCTTTAAAAATCTATTCTATTTCTTGGCAGAATCTAAAATATTTGAAAGTGAAGAAGACAAAAACAAAAACTTCTGAATCTTGATCCCAAGAGGTCTGAAGACAGTGGGATGTTGGTCACCTGAACTGCTGCTCTGCTGTCGTTTCATGCAGTCAGCAGCCCCAGGCGTTCCCCACACAGCTGCTCGTCTTCTCCTCCACTCTTCCTCGTCACCACCAATGACCAAAGGAGGCCTCCATGACAAGCCACCAAGCCACCACTGACTGACGGTCATCTGCTATCCCCTGCCTATGCTGGAGCCCCAGCCATGTTGAAGCTGGGCTGCCATGAAGTCTTACCTACTATCTGGCAGAAAGGGGAGGAGATGCTTTGTTTCCAGCCCAGTTCACCCTGAGACTTTGTGTTCTCCTTAACTTCTGCTTGCAGATTCCCTAGTCCTTTATTTCATGCCATACACACTAGCAAAGAGCTTGGCATGTTTTGTCTGTGATTTTCTTTTGCCACCACTGAAAGTTCTTTGTGCTGCTATGAACTCAATGCTTGTAACTGCCCAAAATCCGTATGCTGACTCTTTAGGCTCCCATGTTACAGGGTTAGGAGATGGGACCTCTGGGCAGTGGTGAGGTCATAGGGTGAGGCCTTTTGAATGGGACTGTAACAGAGAGAAAGAAAGACAGAGAGACAGACAGAGACAGAGAGAGAGAGACAGAGGATCTCCAAGTCGAAGAGGGCTCAGAGGGGAAATAACCAGCCCATGACCTTGGATTGCTTGGTCTCCATCCCCCTGGGTGCCTTTGTTCCGTGCCCAAGCTGACTAAGCCAGCCATATCCATACCTCAGGCTCCCTCCTTAGCACCGGCACTCGTTATGCTAAACGTACTGGGGTTATCCTCCCAGTACAGACCAGCCTTCTCCACCTCCAACTGCCACGTCCCCTGCTCCTCTCCTGGCCTTGTGCTTCACTCTTTGTCACTGACCTGATCCCAGTGCCACGTCTTCAGATCTACATCTGAACTGGAATCTACTTCTCGTAGGCGCCAAGTTTGGTATCAGTTAACTATTTATGCCTTAAACAAATCACAGGAAGACTTAATAACTCGCGGTAACGACATATTGTTTCTCCAGATCCCGGACTGGCTGGGAATTTCCCTAGTGGGCTCTCAGGGGGTCGCAGTGTTCTGGTGGCAGCCTGGGTTGGGGGTGTAAGGTGACCTCTCTCAGAGCTCAGGAGCTGGCATGGGCTGTTCCCTGGGACACTGTCCTCACGGCTTTCGGCTCTCTCCTCAGGCACCTGGCCACCCCAGACTTCTTCCAGAGTAGCAACAGAATTTCACAAGGGGAAGCCCCACACTGCAAGGCTTCTAGAGGCCTCAGCTCCACAAAGATTCCCAGGTCTTTACATCCACCACATTACTCTGGCCAAGGAAGTCATGGGCTAATTTAGATTTGAGATGTGCACAGAAATAGTGACGCCTGATTGTGGGGCTGCAAAGAACCTGTGGCTGTATCCAGCCCACCCCGCTGGTACAGCAGAGCACAGATGTTCGAAACAAGCAACAATTTCAGGGTTGGAGTCACTTTGGATTTGGCAAAGAATTTAGCAGTCGCTGTGAGTGAAGATCTGTGAATGTAAATTGTCAATCCGCCCCTTCCTTTTTATAAACAACATTACTACCTCTTTCTTGGTTTTCTTATTTGTCAAATAGAATTGATAGTTTGTTCTTAAAATGACATACAAAGTGCTCTTAGTACATTAAAGATATGATATCATTGCTGTAGTAATTGTTAAGAGGAAAAAGATAATTTCTAGTGAGGAAAATTTTATTTTAAAAGCTGTCTGTAAAGGATAGGCGGAGTGGACAGAATTCAGTCCGACAGACAGAGACAGGAGGAGACAGGACAAAGTTGTATAGTAGTGATAATAGTTAAAACTCACCTAACCACAACTTTTGGCCAATCATTCCATGTGTATCATATCGCATAATCTTCACAGCCATATTATGATGCAGCTATTGTTAGCTCGTGTTGCCTATTAAACAAACTGGTTCACAACGTTTTCGCAGGAATGCGCAGATAATTGCTAACGTGTGTTTGCAGACCAGCTGTGTCGCACTCTAGAAAAAGGCCCTGGCAGCTCCACCCTGCTGTGCTTGGTCGGTGGGACTGTCTGTGTGATGGGAATTTCTGGGAGGTGAGTCCAGTTCGAGTCCGCTAGAAAGAGGGGTGGGAGGCAAGGCTGAAGAGGGGGGCAGGGTCGGCCCAGGAGCTGAACCTCTCTCCACTCTATGGCCTGAGAGCCTCCTTCCTCCCAACTTGGCATAGTTGGCTCTGCTCCCTGGCTGGGCACCACCTGCCTGGCATTTCCCGAGGACACCATGTAATGCGAGAGAGGGAGTCACAGGTGTGGACTAAATGGGCAGCTTTTGGAGTTGTGAATTGTGAGAGCCAGAGCTCAAGTGCTGGTGGTAGGGATGGGCAGGGGAGGCTGGACTAAGAAAGACTTGGGTGACTTCAGATGATTGGGTCTATGGGATGAAAGAAAGCATTCAAGAATGAAATTGAAGGGCCGGGGATTTAGCTCAGTGGTGCTGCCTGCCTCGCAAGCGCAAGGTCCCGAGTTTGATCCCCAGTACCAAAAACAAAACAAAAAAATGCAATTGGGATTCTCAGCTTGAGGGCTGGAACCTATGGCGTTGTCTCCGAAAACAATGGGATGAGATGTGTTTGGGTTTATTTCCGGACAGTGCCAGAGTCTGTGCCAACGCCCAGTGGAGGCAGGTGGGACACGCTTAAGGAAGGGGCAAGGCAGAAGCCAGCTGGGGCGTCATCATCCTGCTGCACGACAGCCAGCAGAGCCCCAGCCCAGGAGCTCCGACCCTGGCACCCACAGAGCGCCACACGCTGCCTCTGCCTGCAGCAAGCGGGGCACCCAGGAGTTCTAGGGGTTCGGGAATGAGTCCCTCTCTGCTGCATTTAGGCAACGCCAAGGTACAATCTTTTTCTAAGTCATTCCCGCCGTGGGCATCTACATTTTAAGTTACATAATTCCCGGATCAAGTAGCGTCCATTAAAGTTTCTGTCGATGGCAACAAATTGACAAAATATTCCTGGTTAATTTCCGATTGCTTTCTAAAAATATTTTACCGGTGCTACTTGAGTATCCACTGAGGAAAAGGGAAACACGCCTTATGGTGCTTGCATACTTGGCATCAATGTTCATCTTCTGGTGAGGCATCTCGCCTTCTCCCGAAATCTGCCAAGCTGGGCACCATCCTCACCACCTTCAAAATAGAGAAATGAAGGCTAGGGAAAGCCTTTAACCTCTGAAAGTCACAATCCATGGGTAAGATGCTTAAAGGTAATGTTAGCAAAGCAGCTTGTATGTCCAGGACTCTTCACAGCTTTTTTGGGAAACATCTGAATTTTAATGTTCACTCTTTGTAGAACAGAATTTACCGTGTGTCTTCTTACTGCTTCTCTTCTTCCTTTACCCACATGCTTCTCCCAGCCTCTCTGCCTCCTTCCTTGCCCCTCCTCTTCCTCTAAGAGCTCCACTCCTCAGCCCTCCCCACACACGACTGTCCAGGGCTGCTCACTGCTCTCCCCTCCACCCCATGGCTGGCACTCTCTTGGCTCTCACCAAGGCACAGCGTCCTGAAGGGCATCAAGCTCTCCACACTCCTGTGTGCCAGGCCCTTTGCCCCATCTCTTTCAATCCACTGTTGTCTAATCCATACCCCTATCCCTTGGCATTTTGCCACCACACACTGAAAGGACTGTCGGCTGTGTCCAACAGCTCCTCCCATGTCTGTTCTAAAACACAGCAGCTTCTGAGCACTTTGCAGAGGCCACACAATCCCGCAGATGGGTTCCCCGACGCATTCCTGTGTTTCAGTCCTTCATAACCTGAATGCATAGCACTTCAGGCTCATTGGGAGTCTTCTGTGAGTCTTTCTGTACCTCTTCCATTCATCTGTCTTCTCTTTGCTCTTCAAATCCTTCATCTTTCAAGTTCAACTCTGGCTCAGCAGATCATCTCATCACTGACTCCTAGAGAATCCCCTGGTGTCCCCAACACCTCATCCTCCTCTGCTGCACCCTCCGACCTGCCTGCATCACCCTCACCCTAATGAGCTCTGTCCCTGGGGGTCATCAGCTGTGCTTCTCTCCTGCCCACAGCTAATCCCTCCCCTGGGCACCAGGTAACATCTCCACCGCCCTCAGTCACACGCTTGACAAACTTGCTCTGTTACTCTCACCCTCTCCTCCCCTAGCTACACCCTTGCCTCCTCAGGCACATAACTGGGCCAGGCTCACACAAATGCAAAGCAATGTCTCCATGCACTGAGTCCTCTCTAGATGTCTCCATGCAGCTCATATTCCTTCACAATCCCATTTTCAAAAAGTGGTCTAGACATCGGATTTCTCCCCAGTGAACCTTCCCACCCCAGGTATTAGCTTCAGTACTCACCGCATAAGCAGAACCGCTTTCATCAGGATTCCTGTGTTCTTCAGTACTCTGAGATTTAGGGTGGCTTACTCCACCAGCTTCAATTACAATTTGGTTACACTTTCTTCCTTTAAAAAATGCTAAATCTAATATAAATTCCTACAAAATAAATCTCTCCGAGGCAAAATTATAAAAACCCAGGCTATAAAATATGAAAAGATGTCCCAGAATCCAGCTGCATCTATTTTAAAAGCCACCGGGTGGATTGTTTTAGGCTAGCTGTGAGCCTCCCTATGTGACCTATAACATTACAGGTGCAATGAAAAGTATTGGCTGCAGCACAAGATCTTTCTTTCACTAAAGAAATTAAGCCCCATCTTATTAACAATAGCACAGAGCCAAGGATTTAAATTTTAAAAGGTTTGTTAGGCTTCTGGACAGAATTGGTCTTTCATGGTGTTTGCCATAATTGGAATACCATTTCCAGCTGTGGAATCTGCTATGCACACGGAAGGCCAGTTATCCATCCAGAAGTTTCCTGCACACCTGTGTGCCTCTTTCCGGGGGCTGGTTTCTGGACATTTTCTTCAAGGATACCTGATCCACCGGGGTTGATAATATAAGCACAGTTATCCCAGATATACAGGATAATCTAGTTGTGGCAGGTAAGGGCAAACCTGGTGTCCACAGGAAAAGTAGCAATCCAGGAAGCTGTGAACTATACCAGAAGTATAAATATCATTTACCACATGAAACAAGCCAATCTGTGTTCCTCAGGATGGTTAGATCCCTTGAGTGGAATTAGAGCTCCTGCCAAGCAGGTTGCAGTGTTCCTCAGGAGAACAGACTGGCTGCTGTAGTTAGGAGAGCCCACCCTCCCATCCTGTTCCTGGGCACTGTGTTGTAATCATCTGAGGAAAAGCATTCTGCTGGCTTGAGGCCAAAGTCTGATCATTACCAGGCTGAATCTGTGATGTAGAAAGTCAGCATAAATACCAGAAGGGGCCAAAAGTAACAGGGTGAAGATAAAAATTACACTGAGAACCTCTGGTTAGGTAAGAGAGACAAAAAAAATAGGCAAGACTCATGGTCAAAGGAAAAATTCTGAAGAGTCACAAATGTTATCATGTTCCATCACTTTAAGTAGAAGGATTGTGGTCCCTTGGCAGAAGTTGTATACTTACGCCATTAGCAGCTTCCGGAGAATTACCAAAACCTTCAGTTTAAAGTTCCTGATGGAATGGACATAGTAGACAACAGAATTGTTTTTGCTTTCCATTTGGTGAACATGAGTCCAAGAATCATGACCTTGGTGTTTATGGCTATATCAGTTGGGAACGATAAATACCTTACAACGTTTTTCTGCTAAGCCCCAATGACAGCTTCTTTCTGATGCCTTCTTCAGAAGCGCAAAGCTCCAGGTTTAGACCATGTGGAGGTTGCTTAGACAGCCACTTTAGAAATGGAGCTAGAGCTGTTGGTGAGCTGAAGGCATCGTCTGAATCTCCTGTGGTTGTTAACATCAACTTAGGACAGAGAAGAATCTAGGGCTGAAAGTGATTCTCAAATATGGAAGGTGGGCATGTTATTAATTCCAGAGAGGGTTGATCTGTCAAGGTCATTGCCAATCATTTGAACCTTAATTGCTTGAGGCTCCTGAGAGCTTTGTTAATTATAGCTTTATAATTCCCTTGCTTATCTTTATCTTTCCCAAAGTTTGGGGTGACTTAGATTGTGAAGATTCCAAATAACTATTATTCCCAGAATCTTTACATCATAGTAATGGTGAAATAAGTGTCTTTATTACTAGACAGATAAGCTGGAGTTCACCAAGACAGGGGTATAAAACCACATCTTTTTCCTGCCATAGATGTCCATGAAGCTAAAGCCACAAACTACCTGAAGAATAAAAACAACAGTTAAAACTTACTTGCAGCTAATGTGGAGATTTTCAAAGGCAAGCTAAGCTCTTGTTCCTGGCCTAGTTTTAGGGGCTTATAAAACTGTGTCATTTACAGGTAGGAAATGAATCAGAAATATCCTCAGAAATACAACTAAAAGCTTCAGGGAGTTGATTCAATACTTAGACGGATTTGTTCCCATTATTATGGCAAATATCATGAAGCATTTGTGGTAAATTCCACTTTTATTAAGGCCATCCTCTTCGGTACGAGCAAAGTACAAGTTCTTTGTTTTTCTGCCCATTGTGTGAAGGTTTTGTAGTGGCCAGGGAGCCTTTGTAACCCAAACACCTAAGACTCATAGACTCACCCAGTACCATGAATCTCCTATCAGCACAAATATGTGGTCTTTTATCTTTTCTTGGGTGGGAGGTCTAAGCAACAGCAATTAAACTTAGTCTCTGGGTTGATTTAGTTATGCAAGAAGATCCACACCTTTCTTTGACATGACAGGTGCACTCTGGTTGGGGTGAGGTACTGGAGAGGATTCAGGTGGGTGCACAGTGGAGCTTCTAATAGCATTGCTCCAAGTGGAGAGGCTAGGTCATTTCTGAACATCCATGTACCATACGAGGGTAGACCATCACCCTGGATGGTAGGAGGGTCTGGTGTAACCCAGCAGCCATCCTTAGCTGGCTGCACTCATGGAGGAAGAGTGCCCCATCAAAGTCACTGCCAGCTTCTGTTTGAAGACTGGTCACACATCAGTCAAGTGTGGTGAGGTGAATATGCTCCTGAGCTCTGTATCTCCTCCAAATCTGCAGACTCCCACCATGCATTTTCCTTTTAAGATCTGCACCAATATATAGTAGGATAGGTAAGCAAGCCCAAATCATGGGCTCCTAAAACTTCAGTAGTGACAAACCTTTGGAATTTCTTCCACATTCTGACTCCAATTTGTATTACTAAGGCATTTAGAGTGTTTGCTATTTGTATTAGTCAGCTTTCCCACTGCTGAGACAAAATCTAACACCCATAATTTAAAGGAAGAGAGGTTAATTTTGGCTCATGATTTTGGTGGATTCAGTCCATGGTCAGCTGGCTCTAAGAAACAACATGGTGGGAGGGTGTGGAGGAGGAAAGCTGCTCAACCCATGGCAGCCAGGAAATAGAAAAAGAGAGGGAGCAACCAGGGGAAAGAAAACACCCTTCTAGGTCACACCCTGGTGACCACTTCCAACCAGGCTCCACCTTCTAATAGCACATTCAGCCATAGATCAATCCACAATGATTAGAGTGTCTCCATGATCCAATTACCTTCCAAAAGCCCCACTTCTGGGCACATGAGACTTATGGGGAACATTTTACATTAAACCTCAGCACTACTGCTTGTTTAGCAAATGTAGTTAGCAAAGGACCATCAATATCATAATAAGCAAGATACTCTGGAGGGTTTTGAAATGGCCAAAGCCCTTCTAGAGGACATAGTGTAGGACAGTAGGAGGGTAAGCACAGTCCCACATGGCGTAGGAGGTCACCACAGAGTATGCAATTGTCTCTGATGTGAAATGAACATTGCTTCTGATTTTTCCCTTCTGATTGGGATGAAATAAGAAAGGATTACAGATCAATTACTGCAACCAGCTGTATTTATTTGCTGTGGTATAAATAGCACATCTGGAAATGCAGCTGCAATTGGCATCATCACAGGCTAAGTTTAGAGTAATTAGCTGTCACTTTGTACAATCCACCTGACTTTGCTTTAGCCTAATGGGTAAGTTAAATAAGGACATGGTGGGAATCACCACCATGATATCTCTCAAATACTTGACGATGACGTTAATGTCTGCACTCTCCCAAAAGAAAGGTTATTTTTATTACCTTAGCTGGCCGCACCAGTTTCAGGACTGATATTTGGTCTTTCCTGCAATTTAGCTTCATCCCATGGAGCAGAGATTCTAGTAGCTTGTAGAATACCCATTCTCACCACACACCTTGGGACAGGCTCAAGTGTAAAAGGATGCTCGTGATACAAATTGACATTTGTATTGGGTCCAAATGGGAAACACTTAAGGCCAATTAGAACCATGTCAGACTCACTGAAGGAGTGCTTTTTTCTAACAAATATTTATAAAGATGTTGTAGGATATAGCAGAACTCTAAGGGACGGGGCAGGACCCAGGACCAGTATAAGCAGTTATCATCCTTTGGACTGAAGGGATGAGAGGAAGGAACAGTTCTCAAAACATGGAAGGAAGATGTTGGGAGAGGAGCACCTTAAGGACCATAGCTTGTCCATCCAGGGAGAGAAGCAGGAGGACATTGCCACAAACCCACCTCTCGTATCCTCTTGGTACTCTCCATTGGCCAAACCAACTGGAAGCTGAAGTGGGTCTCCAGTGTCACCAGGCAGTCAGCCTGCTGGGCAGAAGGCAGGATAAAGAAAGACTAGAAGAGGAATGAAGATGAGGGCTGGCTCTCGTATTAAGAGCCTTCTCCTGTGCTCCCATTTTCACTTTGTTGGCAAGCTGAACCTTTGCTGGTGGCATCTCTGAAGCCCTTCCACTTCCAGATTTCCTACAAGGGCATGTGATTTTCTTTCTGAAATGTGCTTCTGCAGCTCTTCCAATAGCGTCAAATTCTTTGTATAATTTTTTTTTTTCTGCTGGAGTAGCTTCCTCTTTCCCAACCAAACTTCACCGATCCAAGAACATTGCCTCCCTTAAATGGGGCCACTTAGCCAAAAAATGATCTGAGAGAAACAAATAACACAGCTCTCTCCAATTCCTCTGGTCAGAAAGATGAGAACTGAGCATGGAGAGCAGGTTGTTTTTCTTTTGTTTCCTTGGCCAGCTCTGATACTGAATAAACCCTCGTGAGAAGTCAGCAGTAACATTTAGCCGTACCTAAGAACACTGCACATCAAGACAAGTGCAGACATGTGCATGCATTGCCAATGTAGACAGAACACAGGCTTGATAAAGGTGTGTTTCTTTTTAGCCCTTCTCTCTGGCCAGCAAGGTCTAGACTGCAGCAAGCATGGTGGGAAAATCCTGCTTGTATCTTACAGATATGGAGAAGTTTACAGCTTGAAGACAGATGAAAAGTAAGCATTGAAGAATAAATTAACACACACTTCAAAATAAGAACTATCTGTAATTCACTGTGCAGTTAACATCTCATTAAATATAGACAATAAAATAAGGATGTCTTATATTAATTTTGAGAAAAATTGTGGCAACCTTTAATCTTGTCTCTAGTTCCATCTATGCTGTTTTTGTTCCTAAATCTGATGATGCTCTTGCTTACTAAACTTTTCTGGTCCCTACTGGTGTTTCTTGATATAAAGGCCTTGGTCTCAATATTGCATTTCTGGCTCAAGCTTACTTGAAAGCCATAGCAATGATCATAGGCTCAAATCCTGGAGCACTTACAATTAAACCCTTTGCTCTCACTATTGTCTGACTTAATTTATTGGCTTTTTATTATTTCCAATTTATAAATAAGGAAGTGAAGGCTCAGGGTCCTTGTCTAAATCTGCAAGTTGGAATCATGATGTAAGTCTGATTGTTCCTAAAGTTATTGTTCTCAACCCTCATTTTGTGCTATTTCTTCCAACCAAACCTGTGACCTGTGACTTGGGAAACACTTTCTCTCTTGGCTTCCACATGAGTGTGTGCTTTTATTTCCCTCTCCTCTGTGAGCTGAGGATTGTATTTCTTACTTCTTTTCTGATCTATTATTCTATCTGTGCCCCAGTGAGGGAAGGGACCACCAATTAATTGTGTCAGGGAGAACAACTTATTGGTTGGGCTAAAAGCTGAACATAATTCTCCTATTAAGAGACACAGCAATGCATTGCTACATCCCAGACAGGACCATGACAGTTTCCTGGGGATAGACTACACCTCTGTGGATTTATGGGTTGAGAAGTTTTATCATCCAAACCAGAAACACCTGTCCATGCATGAGTCTGAGCCATTCCCTGGTCACACAGTCCTGGGAGCTCCCAGACAGGAGGATGTGCAGATGTCGGTCACTGGTGTAGGCTCAGGGCACTCACAGGCCTACTACTCCATGGTGCTCTGCTGCTCTCTAGCAAGTAATCCCCTTCTCCGCAATCACTGTCCAGGAAAGGGAGAGCTCTGCATTCACCTTTTGGTTTTCCTGTATTCACTACAAAGGGCAGTTATAACCTAAAGCAAAAACAAAGTCTAGCTATGAACATATACCCTATTTTAGCTACTAAAAATGTTTTCCACAGATTGCTCCCTTGCTCCAAAGATCTTTACAGTGTTTAGAAAAGACAACTAAATAAGCTTTGTTATATTCTCAGTCATCTTACAAGCTGCTCAAAGTGTCTCCTTACAAAAGGTTCTGACACATTCAAGGACAGCTTTTAATCCATGAAAACCAAGGAAGAATAGGCTGAGCCACTTATCGGCAGAGGTAAAACATAAATGTCCTCTCCAGTGAACCTGAAATCTGTGTGAGTGGCCATCTGACAGCTCCTAATGATGACAAGACAGCTTTCCTGTTCCAGCCCTTTGGAGGGCACCCAGCGTCACTGTACCTTGTGCCCACGTTGTTTTTGTTTCTCAAGTTTAAAGAGATGTTTTAGATAGAAGAGTTTGACTACAATCTGAATAACTGATTTCTAACCTACTACTGGTACTGGTCACTGGTGGGCAGCTTAAATTCTGATGGAAGTCACCATGGTGGGACATAGCTTACTAAATTCTTAGTTTGGGTTGAATACATTCCATCTTGGAAGAGAGACAGCTACACAGGAAAGCCCCTGTGTAGAAGGCTGCCCTGGGCCTTTTCCCAGGCTGGGGAGGTTGATGGAGACGGGCCCTCTTCTCTACACAGCACTGCCAAGTCTGGGGACAGAAATAAAGACTTCCCTCTTGTGCACATTTCTCCAGTTTCTTATCTAATTCCATTCAAAATTCCTATACTATATTCTTAAAAGCACAATGGCTTTAATTTCACATGTATTTTAATAGCTCGAGTGGAAACTTTAAATAAATTACATGCAGCATAGACATTCTTACACCCAGACAACTGCTACCTGGCCACTTACATTGACTTCCACAGGAATCTCAAATGAACCTTTCCCTGCAGCTAATAAATGGTGCTAGAGACGCATGGAGGAGCTTTATGGCTTATTGGTCATTTTCTTGGTAATATCTCTGATCATTCAAACACTTGCACACAAAATGAGTTTTCAAAATGGGAAATGGCATGGAACATTAAGGTAATGGGTGCGAAAATTGAAAGCCAGATTTATCTAACAAAAAGGATCATTTCCAATTGGTTGGAAACTCCACATTTAATAAGAGGATGTTCTTGTAGGAATAGCTGCAATCTCGAGTTGCTAATCAATTATGCAAATATTTGTCCCAAAATATTTTATTAAAATCTAGCACAACCATTTAATTCAGATGTGTAATGGGTAGTGAAGATAATTGGAAATATCCAGTTTTGAAAATTAAAATAACGTAGTCCAGATGGCCTTGCTAAAAGAAAAATTTTGTTAAAAATGAAATGCCAAGTAATAAATTCTTGTCCAAAGCCTCAGTTGTAATTTTTTTTTTAGAAAACACCATTGACTTAGAGGGCATAACTTGAAAATCAGTAATGGGAAAAACTAAAAGAAATATGAATGCATTTATATTTGATCATATATTATGTTTTTTTACTTTCACTTTAGTTTGAATTTAACTTCTCAGAGTTCATATCACAATGAAATAATTTATGAAATCTTAGAGTTCTTGATAATTTGGATCTGAGCTTGGATGAATTGTATCTTTGCACTACCTGTACAATTTTATTAAGCAAATTAAGACTGTAAATAAAATTACAGAGAAATGCAAAACATCCTAAGTGCATTGTCTTTAAGTGCTTTATAATTTCATTTGCCTACAAGCAATTTTTGAAGTGCTAAATATTTTATATGCATTATCTTGTATAATTTTCACAACCACTTTATGAGGAAGACTCCATTACAGAATTTCCATTTCCTAAATGAGGAAACTGATATATAAAAAAGGCTGGCTTTTCGCAGGTCTTTCAGAGAGTCGCTAGCAGAATTAAAATTTGGACTTTGTTGGACCCCAAACCTTTCGTCTCATCTCACCTCCCTCTCTGGAACGCCCAAGAGAAGTAAGCATTGGTGGTCGGGAATGGGAGGGTGGTCTGCATCTGGCACACTGTCAGCAGTTCCTTGTTTATTCAAATCACGAGGCAGCCTTACGGGAACCGCCAGAGTCCTCACCAGTCCTGCTCTCAGCAGAAGAGGCTGTCATTCCAATAAAACCATGACTTCACCTTGAGGGTCTGAACACCCACTCAACAGCAGGCAGGACTGTAAGTGCCCGGGACACGTGTGCCTGTGAAACCAGCCCGGGTGCATAGCGGGCAGCTGGAAAGACAATGAAGCACTGAAACAATGAAGCAGAATGTTAAGCAGTGATTCAGAAGCCGAGGTGTCATAAGGGAGGAAAGGGGAGGAGTGGAGGGGATCAAGGAGTGGATGGCAGGGTGGGTCACACTTTAAATGAAGTGGCTAGATCAGGGTGTTCTGTTTTGTTTTGTGTTGTAATTTTGCTTGTTTTTGCCATGCTGGGGACCCAGCCAGGCATCTTGTGCAAACAAGGCGGGTGATGCATGCAAAGTGGGTGAGACAGGGTGTGAAGATTCTGGCAGGAGAAAAGCAAGGAGAAGAACTGGTCCTGGCGCTCACCTACCAGCTGGAGGATGGAGGAAGTGAATGATGTGCTGAAGGCCAGGTGGGACTGAGAAGGGCAGAAGGGACCCTGGTGACTGTGACCCTCTGGAAGGCAGAGGGATGGACTTCAGTGCTTCTGAATCACAGAATGGTGAGCAAAAGGCAACATGACTTTTAAGAGATCACAGTGGATGCTGGGCTGGGAAGAGACTGGGGAGCGAGTGAAGAAACGGGGGAACAGTTGCAAGACTCCAGGCAAAACTTGACAGTGGATAGGATTCTATCAGGGCCACAGGCAGAGCGAGAGCTATAGGAGCTGGAGAAGGTGATGGCGATGCCAACATTCTGACCTGAGGAGTGAGAGGAGCCGTGCGTGCAGCCTTGCTCAGGTGCTAGGAATGAGCCCCTCTGAGAGTTCCTCGGAGAAACTGGACCATCGCTCTTCACGGACCAGGGTGTCGTTTCTCCACTGAAGTCATTGTGCTGGCTACAGTGTGGGCGTCAGTGCCCCAGAGGCCCGGTGTCCAAGGCTGGTTCCCAGCCTGGTGCTGTACGAGGGAGGCAGAGCCGCTCAGGCTGGGGACCGAGGGACATTTTAGGGTCCTTGGGGACAAAACCTTGAAGGGGCTCGTGAGACCTCTGTCTTTCTTTTCCCTTTCCTCCCACTCCGAAGTGAGTGGTCTCCCTGCTCCAAAGCCTCCCTGTGATGTGCTATGTCCCCCAGAAACACGAGGCTACCTGAGTCTGAGCCAAGACAAACCTCTCTTTATAAGCTGATTGCCAAGGTATTTGTTACAGGATCAGAAAGCTGAGCAACACTCATTGATAAGTATTTTATTTTTAACTGGTGTCTTTTCTAAAATTGAATTTATTAGCATATATTTTTTCCAAGGGCTCCAATTCCACATCCCGGCTTCACAGAACTTTGTCTTCTCTGCATGCAAGGAGTGGGGAGATCCAGGCCCCTTTTCACCAGCACGGGCGTGTAGATCCCAGCCCCTGCACATTCACAGCAGCTGCACCTCATTTCTCTTCCATATTTTAAATGGTTATAAACAGCACTGGTCCCGACTTTACCGTTCTGGACAACTGCTAATCATGCACTGTCACCAACTCTACACTGGAACTTCTGCCCATTACAGCAACTCAACAAATGCGCAAAAAAATCCAATTTAACAGTTTACTATCAACAACTGCACTTTTTATCAAGTACCCAACCTTGTGATATTAATTTCTTCGTCTTTCCTCACTGTTTTTACCCCACTTGGACCAGGTGGGTTTGATATCGCACATGGATTACTTCAAGTTTACATCTTTCAAGTGAGTCAGCATAGCGTGGGCTGTCTGTGTACATACACGTGAGCTCTTCTGGCCAGGCTCTCTGGAGGTAGCTCTCTACTTTTCCAGGACCAGCTCTTCGACTTCAGGGAACATGTGTGTGTGGTGTGTGTGTGTGTGGGGGGGTGCTATAGTCAAACATCACCTGTCAACAAACGCCATTCATTTCTTAGTCACAAGAGTCGAGCTTTTCCCTTCAGTGTTTCTGTGAGAAGATTTCTTAATTATTGAGAACCATACCATCCAATAAAGTGGAAGTTATATCAGCTATCAGCCTGGATTGACTCTCAGCCTGGATTTCCTCCTTGTTCTAGAGTGCTTTGTTATCTTAAATTGCGAGAGTCTAGAAAACTAAAATTGTTATTTCCCAGACTCCAGTGCAATTAGAGTTCTAAAAGCAAATAAGGCTCTATCAGTCTTATGGAGGTGAGTGAGATTTAGAAGGCAGATGTGGGAACAAAACCATCTTTCTGTCTCTTCTGGCAGTTTTCTGATGGCAAATAGAGCCCAGGGTTGTGAGGTTTTCCGCAGCAGCATTTCCTCATCCATTCCCAGAACCTAGGTGTGATCAGGCAGCTCCCAGGGAAGTGGCTTTTTGTTGCCTTTGGCCTTCTGATTCCTGTGTCACAGGTATGGGATACGTTTGTAACTCAATATGGCCAGGGCATCCCCCAAGGAGCAGAAGAGTTCCCTGGCTTGTCAGTTTTGGAGAATTGCTAGAGGCGCCTCTGAAGAGCTCACCGTCCCAGCTGGGCCAAGATCCTGTGTGGTTTATAAACATAGAACTGTCTGTGTTGAACCCCTGACTCCTCAAAACTGAGCAGTTGCTATTAGCAGAACTGAGCACTGAACTGTTCATAATGTGCACAAGGGGAAGTGATCAAATTGCTCATTGTAACACCCTTGGTGAGGGCAAAAGGTCAAGGAGAAAATGCTGGTACCAATAAGCAGAGACTCATTAAATAAATACCACTCAAGCTGTAAAGCTAAATGTGGAGATATCTATGTGTGAATATGGAATCATCTCCAAGTGATGTATTCTAAATTAAAGATGCAATGTGCAGTGCAAAGAACATAATTTGTTACAATTTGTGAGTATGAGTGATTGTACATAATAGAGATGTGATAGAATATATATGTATAACAAGTTAATTACATTGCTTGCTTCTGGGGAAGATATAGGTGGTAGCTTGGGAATTTTAAATTTATTAAAATGCAGCCATAACACCTACACTCATCCTATTAGTCTGAATTTGAATATCTTCTCTCTGATATTTCTTTACCAATTCATGTAATTCCTTGTCAATCTTTTCCCATTGCTATCCTGTATTTTTAGTAATTTTAGAGGTCAAGTGTTAGAGAAGGTTCAAGGAATAATAATGTTCAATAGAGTAATAAGAAGAACTTTGGGGAAGGACCAGTGCTGTAATTCCCTGAATTTAGTGTAAATAGCTGAGGAAGACAAGTTGAATGTCACATGAAAGTTCCTCTACCAAACCTAGCAAAATGAATGCTAGAAGAGACCCAGGGACAGGTAGTCATTTTCTCATTGAATGGCAAGCTAAACGTGGTCTGAGGCCTTAAGGACAGTTACCAATTCTTA
Organism: Heterocephalus glaber; assembly: GCF_053883595.1. NCBI lineage: Eukaryota > Metazoa > Chordata > Mammalia > Rodentia > Bathyergidae > Heterocephalus > Heterocephalus glaber. The sequence goes on from NW_028258413.1 coordinate 8,759,389, forward strand.
TTTTGTGGACAAGCGTGGTAATTATCACTACCGCACTTACTCTCCTATGGAGATGATGATATGCCTACTTCATTTCACAAGCAGTTGTTACAGACAATGAGCTAAGTTTTGACAAAGGCCTAATGTTGTATATAACGTACAGCTAAAGGATTTTAAATGTAACAATAGTGTAAGTAACAGATCGATGTTCACATAGATTTTGTGTCCTGCAAACAATGATCGATGCTTTTAAAAACAGAAATCAATAATGCCATAAGCTAATTTATAAAATATTCTTATTATATGCCCAGTTGAAACCAGACCAGAACTTCTACAGTAGTTGAATAAATGGTGATTGGGGATAGACAAATCACTTAGAGAATAGAGAATGCTGTTGTACAATACACACAAACCCACATGTTTTGGATATAATACAGTTGATCAATATAATAAGCCATTAGATTCAGTCTCCTAATTTTAACTTAATGATGTTGTTAACGATAATCTAGCTAAACATAATTACATGCAAGACAAAGGGCTCTCTGTTTTATCTATTCCATCCTGACAGAAAGCTTATGGTGATACATGATATCATTTATATATTGAGAAAACTAAAATTTGGAGTGGGGAAATTAATTGCCTAACGTTGCACGGCTGATTGGTAGATAGCAGCTTAGACTTTATTGGATGCAAATTCTTAAACTTTTATCTGGCACTCTGTACTAGCCATGTCTGTGTATCAGCCACCTTTGTCTTGCTTTTGTCTATGTCTTCTTCCCTCAAGAGAGAACACGACAGGGCAGATTCGAAGATACCCTTTCCTTCTCCAGGTTCCTACAGAGAATCAGAGCTGGAGTTCATGCCCACAGATGCATTCTCCTTAGAGCACAGATGTCTTCATCCCATCCTTCTGCAGTGGAGAACCCAGATTTATGGCTGTGTCTTGTGTCCCCCAAAGCCTCATGTAGTCATAGGTGGGGGTTTTCAGAGGTGTCTGGATCTAGGGTGTGTGACACTGGGATTAAGTATGTGATACTGGGATTAAGGGTGTGATTACTGAATTAATCCACTGGTTGATTTGGCATAGTTCTGGGTGTGGATAATGGGAAGGTCCACCAGGGTGTGAGTGGCTACCCACCCTTTGGCTAGAATATAAAGTGCAGAAAGAGGGCAAGTGTTGTCATTTGCTGCTTCACTATTTTGCTGCTTGCTGCCTTGGTGCCTTACTGCCTGTTACTCCTCTATAATGCCTGTCTGCCATGCCACCCTGCTCTGGAGCCAGTCAACTATGAACTGAAATTTCTACAAACAGTGAGCTACAGCAAGTCTTTCCTCCTTTAACTTTGAGTGTCAGGTACTTTGTCTCAGCAACAAGAAAATTAACTAAGGCACTAGTTTATACCAAAGTCATCCTGAGCATACTATTTTACACCTGGACTTGGATCCTAGGTCTCACGCTCTGGAAGAACCTGTACTTGAGGACTGCCTGTCCCAGAGACATGGCCTGCTACCCACTGGGGAGGAGACAAGCTCAACTTCTGCAGCAATCGCACTCCTACTTGGATGATTGTCTGGGAAAAGACTGATTTAGGGACAGCATTCTTGGCAAGAGTGTAACCAGTGGGAAGTTCCTGAGGTTGTGGCAATGTTCCAATTCCAATCCAGATAGAAAGGTATTTTCTTCCATTTTCCTTTATGGATGATGCAAGGCTTCACCTACTTAAAACACAGTTTCCATTTAGGACACTTTCACTGCCTTTTAAGATCTGGAAACTCCCACATATGACAACTGTAAAATTTGGCTGAGGGAGCTACCCGCCTCCTCTCTCAGCCCCCAGGCACACACAGAGAACCCACGGAGTTCTCGGGAATCTACTTAAAACTGAAGTTTAAACTTTAACGTTTGCTTTGAGTAGTAATCATTTTCTTTACTGGAAGGTAACTCAGATGTTGTTAGAAAATGTAAATGGCATTCAACAAAAGCACTTTCTAGAAATTAAACTGAGCCTCAAGGGACATGATATCTCAGAGAGTAGCTACCTCTAGTTGGTCTGCTGCCTTCTTGTAGTTTTCCAGAATTAGACATGGGAGAAAAAGGCAGGCGCTGGATCTAGGAAAATTCTGCCTACAGGTTTAGTTCTGGGTTTCATGGGGAAATTGATTCGCCATGATTCTTGCTTCCTTCCTTGTCAGGATGCCTTTGATGACCAACACAGAATGAACAAGTGAAAAGAAATAAAATGAGCAGAATATTATGTCTTTGCGAAGAGAAAATGAGCCTCTCCTCTCAATCCAAAGAAAGCTGATGAATCCTAACTCACTTCTATTCTTTCCTTGCTATCTTCAAATAATTGTTGGTTTTGGAGAAAACTCACAGTATTTTCTATGGGCAGCCTGTTTGTGTGTTTGTTCATGTTTCATTTGTACCAATCAGTTTTATAAGAAAATGAAAGAAGAAGTATCCAAAGTGGTAGAAGATGGTGAAATTGGCTTCCCTCCCAGCACCTAACCAAACTGACTTTCACAACCTAAATTATACCGTGTTCTTCCTCTAACAAGATGCAATAAGTTGTTTCCTACAGATAAAAAAAAAAGTAAACCAAAAACAACCATACATTTCCTTGTAATGCAGTCTTTACAGTTTACTGATGTCCATAAGTACTGTGATAAATGTTAATGTATGTAAAAGGGCACGTGTGCACTTATGTACACACATAAACACATGCATATCACATACAAAAGCAACAATCAGCCCTCAGTGTTGCTAACAAGTCAGTGTTGCTAACGTGATCTCACATATTTCATGACCTGCCTGACCTTTGTGTATGATGACTGAAGCCATTAAAATTCTCCCTCTAGGAAAAATGAAAAATTGAAAGGAAATGCAAAGGGCTGAAGGCCTGATGAGAAATACGTGACCCTCTGCTGCTGAACTGCACAGAGCAGCCTAATTTCTCTCCTGGGGTCTAAAGCTGTCCACTCGCCCTACCAACCTTCCCATGCCTGCTGTGTTTTCCTGGTTTGTCAAGTCTTTTTCGGTTTGGGAAAAAATCTGCTCTAGAGATTTGGGTAATTGTCCTTGTGTATAGATGACCCCACCCAGTATGTGTGGCTGTCATTAAAGAATGATCGTGAGGATAAACAGTTGTCCCTCCATGGGGAGAAGGCATGAATGCTCAGCAATGAGTAGGGGAGTGAGACTTAGCTGCACATGGTAATAGTCATAAAATGCTGACAAAAAATCATTGGTCTTTATGAGCCTCAATTTCCTGATCTGAGGGGTGAGGTAATAAAATGTATTTCTAAGATTTGTCACGAAGATTGTTGTGAATTGAAGGTGCCCTCTCCCTTCCTATGTTGAAGCCCAGATCCCTGAAGTGATGGTGTTGGAGACAAAGCCCTTGGGAGACACTGAGATTGAGAAGAGGTCAGTGGGACCTGTGTCCTTTCCAAGGATGAAGAGGGACTAGCAAGCCCTCAGGAGAGCCCTCAAGAGAGCCCTCAAGAGGAGCCAAGTAGCTCCACCTGATCTGAGGAGCTGGGAGGAAGAAAGTCCTGCTGGGCTTATTTAGCTCTGGCAGCCTGTGCTGAGCCAAGCAAGGGTTCAGGCAAACTGGACAGTAGACTCTCCCTTACTAGTAAACCCTTGTATCTCTCCTCACTTTCCTGTTGCATCCTTGTCCTGTGTACCTTTATTGGTAAACATTAACAATGCTCCCCTTCTGTATTTGTTCAAAGTTCAGACTTCAAAAAAGAATAATCATTTAATTTAACTATATTTGATCTAACCATTCCGTGTCCTATAAGACACCATATTTGCACGGAATGCTACCATTCTGTAAATGTAATTTATACAAATTTTTTTCCCATGATTGCTTTGAATTTTGCATAGCAGTGGGACTTTTTTAGACCACTCTAGTTTTAGAAAAAATAAAAGAGAACAATTTCTAGATTAACTACTACCAAAAAATTAACCCCTCAATATTTAGGAATGTTCTGCTCTCCTTTTCCGGGTTGCATTTTCCAAGTCCTTCCATTTTACCCAGCAATGTTCCCTGCCCCTTTCCTCGGAGCTACTCCCCAGAATTCATACAAAGCCGGTGGAAATCGGACAACTGGTGTTTCCATATTTTCAGGATGTAGATGGATCCGCTCGCAATGTTTACTTAACTTGGGAAATACTTTTTTATCCTCTCTTAGATGGTTCCCAATAGATCATTCTGCCCCAAATCTTTGAGTCAGTTTAGTCTGCCATATGAACTCATTCACGTTGATGACACTTCTCAGCTGTGACTCACCACCTCGTGTCGATTTGTGTGAACAGCTGCTGTCAGCGTGGGCTGAGGGGAGCGATCAGTTGTCAGGCAGTGTTGGACGGTTTGGTTCTACTCTTCATTTCTATTTTTCTCACGCGGTGTTTCATCTATAGTGAGTGGCGAATTCCATGACTGCCATCAAAAGAATGAGGTAAAGTGAAATTTCTCCTCAAGTAGTTCTTACCCCTACTTCTGTTCTTTGCTGCGCTTTTCTTTTTCATGAATACTTTATTCTGCAGAGAAGCTTTAGGTTCACACAAAATGGATTGGAAAGCATAGGAAGATCGCATGTAACCCCGAGCCTCACATGCACCGCCTCTGGCCCTGTCAGAATCTCCCAATGTAGCGGTAGATTTGGAACAATCAGCGGTCCTCCTTTGATGGGCAGTGATCACCTCAAGTCCACACTTCACCTGACCTTACCAAGGGCACAACGACCTTGGTGTGGTACAGTCTGGATTTAGACAAGCATGTAATGATGCAAGACCACCCACACAGCATCTCCCAGAGTGGTTTCACTGCCCTACCTGTCCTCTATTCCATGCTTACCCAGCCCCCTCCCCTCACATCTGGCAACCACTAATCTCTGCCCTCTCCACTGTTTTACCTTCCCCAGAATATTGAATACTTTGGACCACAAGTACCATTTTCTGAATGACTTCTTTCCTTTGATAATGTATCCTCCACTGCCAAAATCATAATGCTATAGATAGAGTGACATATTTTGTTTCCAAAGACTCGATATACTACAACAATGTGAAAATAATAATAAAAGTGAGATGGTTCATGGCAAATTTCTTAGGACTGTAATCTGGAAATTATCTCAGGGTAAACGCTGCCACTGCAGCATCGAGGGTAGCATCCTGGGGGCCAACAGGAAGTGAGTTAGCGAGCACCTTACACTGGTCCACTGGGTGCACCATGTCTTCTTTATCTGTTCACATACTGTAGTGTATCTCTGTCATTGCCAAGTTTTGGTGATTAACAATAAAACTCGCATCAAAATTCTGCATGTCAGTTTTGTGTGTACTTGTTTTCAATTCAGTGGGGCAAGTTCAAAGGGGAAACACTGATGAATCCTAAAGGGACGCTTAGCTGTGTAGGAAACTGCCAAACTGCTCTCCCACATGGCTGTGCTGCTTTGCATTTCCACCAGCAAAGAATGAGCTCCTGTTGCCCAAACCCTCACCAGCACTGAGGCAGGCAAGTCATTATTTTGGAGTTTGGTCATTTCAGTAGGGATATAGTGGTATCTCATTGTTTCTTAATTGCACTTAACTAATGGCATGGCATTGACCATCTTTTGAGTGCCTAGTATCCATCTACATATCTTCTCCTATGAGGTGTCTGTTCAAAGGTTTTCACTTTTTAAACTGAATTATTCATTTTCTTAAGTCTTCTTTGTTTATTTTGGATGATAGTCCTTTATCACAAGTCTTTTGTAAATATTTTCTAGCAGCCTATAGTTTCTCTTATCATTCTCTTGACATTGTCTTTTGCAAAGCAAAAATTTTAAATTTTAATAAGTCAAAGTCATCAATTATTTATTTTATGGATAATGCCTTTGGTGTTACCACAATAACCAAGGTCATCTAGATTTTCTAGGAGTGTTACATATTTGTATTTTACATATAGGTCTATGATGAATTTTGAGCTAATTTTTGTGAGGGCTATAAAGTCTGTATCTGGATCTCTCTCTCTTTTTTTTTGGTACCAGGGATTGAATTCCAGTCCTTGCATTTGCAAAGCAGGCAGCAAAACCACTGAGCTAAATCCCCTGCCCCTGGATCTCTTTTTTTTAATGTAGCTGTCTAGTAGTTTCAGCACCAGTTATTGAAAACAGTATTCTTGCTCTACGATGTTAGTTCCTTTTTCAAGTGTTATGTGCCTATATTTACATGCAATTAATCGCTTTTTTTTTCCTGTTCCATCTAAGTGACTTTCTTTGCAACACCACCCCCTCACTTTTAGATGTCTTGAAAGTGTCAGTATTCTGACTTTATACTTCTTCAATATTGAGTTGTCTGTTCCAGATCTTTTGCTTCTTCATATAAATATTAAAATTATTTTGTTAACATCCACGAAATAACTTGCTGGAATTTTGACTAGGATTATGTTGAAGCTATAAGTCATGTTGGAAAACATTGATATCTTGCCAATATCGAGTCTTTGTGTCCATGACTGTGGAGTATTCTTCATTTATGTAATTCTTTATGTTTTTCTCCAGAGTTTTATATTTTCCTTGTATAAGTCATACATATAATATATGTAACAGAATATAACCCCAAGTGGGGTTATTTTGGTGATAATGTAAATAGTAATATGTACTTAATCCTAAATTCCTTAGTGATAGGAGAGTGATTAACTTTTGTACACTAAACTTTCATCCTGCAACCTCACTTTTTAGTTCCAGAAGTTTTTGTATTCTCATCTACGAATAAAGACAGTTTTGTCTTCTTCCTGATGATCTGTATGTCTTGTATTTTCTTTTCTTTTCACATTGCCTTAGCTGAAACTTCCATGATGATGCTGGAAAGCAGTAGTAAAGGGGGACACCCTTGCCTCCAGTGGATTTTTCAGGATAACTTCAGTTTCTTACTGCTCACATGATCTGAGCTATAGGTTGTTTGTAGATGTTATTCATTAAGTAGGGAAAAGGTCCTCTATTCCTAGTTTGCTAAGAGTTTTTAACATAAATGCATGGTGAGTTCTGTGTAATTTTTTCTAAATTTATTGATATCAAGAAATCAACCAATAACAAATGCTGGTGGAGTTGTGAAGAGAAAAGAATCCTTCTCCATTGTTGGTGGGAGTGCAGACTGGTACGACCACTATGGAAATCAGTGTGGAGATACCTCAAAGAACTAGGACTACAGGTCCCATTTGACCCAGCTATTCCCCTGCTGGGTATTTTCCCAAAAGAATTAAAAGAATCATACCACAGAAATATATGTGCACCCATGTTTATAGCGGCACAGTTTGTAATAGCTAAAGCTTGGAAACAGCTCAAGTGCCCATCAACTGGAAACTGGATAAAGAAGATGTGGGGTTTTTTTATAAAATAGAGTACTACTCAGCCATAAAGAATGAGAAACTAGAGTCATTTATAGCTAAATGGATGCATATTGAAGCCATAGTCTTAAGTGAAATAAATAGGTCACACATGTGTAAATACCAAATAGTTTCTCTAGTATGAGAAACTGAGTGTAAATAAAGATTAAAAGGATTAATAACTAATAATTGATACTTTGAAATAGAAAAAGGTCCAAAGGGGTAGGAGTGGTGAGAGGAGAAGGGGAAAGGAAAGAAGGGAAAGGAAAAATTACGAGAAAAGAAAAAAACATGAAAAGGAAGTCTATGTAAATAGGGAAGGGTGGAGGGGTGAAGGGCGCACAGGTAATGAGGAAAAAATAAGAACTAAAATACATCATGTACAGGTACAAGCACCCAAGGATAAATGTAAACGTATTGTATGCCTAAAATGTACCAATAAAAGAATTTAAGCAAAAAATAAAAAATAATAAATTTATTGATATCACCATGTGATTGATCTTCTTTATTCTGTTGATGTGATGGATTGCAAATTTTGAATGTTGAGCCAGTCTTGAGCCCCTGGGAATAAATTCCTCTAGGGCTAGTACACAATTTTTTAATATATTGCTGGGTTCTATTTGCTTATATTTTGTTAAGGATTTCTGCATATATTCATGAGAGTGATCTGTAAGTTTTTCCTTACTGTGTCTTTGGTTTTGGTATTAAGATTATGCTGGCCTTATAGGAGAAGTTAAGAATTCCTTCTGATTATGTCTGCTGGAAAAATGTGGAGAATTAGCCCAATTTATCTCTTAAAATTTGTTGTAATTCATCAGAAAACTCATCTTAGCTTGGAGCTTTCCTTTTGAAAGGCTATTTTTATTTTTTAAATTTCCTTAATAATGTGGCTTATTCAGATTTTCTCTTTCTTGTTGCATGAGTTTTGGCATTTTCTAACTTTTGGGTAACTAGTGCATTTCAGCTAGGTTATCACATAAGTGTGCACAGACTTGTCCATAGTGTTCCTTTATTATCACTTTAAAATCTCTGGGAATCCTGGCCACATCCCCTCTTTCAATTCTAATATTAATCATCATGACCATCTCCTTTTTCCTTAATTACCCTGGCTAGAGACTATCAGCTTTGCTGATATTAAAAAAGAACAAGTTTTTTTAAATGTAATTGATGGTTTTGTTGATTTCCTATTTCAATTTCTTTGATCTCTGATCCCGTTTTTGTTGTTGTTTGTTTGTTTGTTGTTTTGTTTTGTTTTAAGTAGGATCTCGCTCTGTAATTCAGGCTATCCTTGAGCTCACTATGTAGTACAGGCTGGCCTTGAACTCATGGGAATCTTCCTGCCTCAGCCTACTGAGTGCTGGGATTACAAGCGTGCCCCACCACACCCTGATCTGCTCCTGTTTTTTATAATTTTTAATAATTTCTTTCCTCCTGCCTAATTTGGATTTGACTTGGTCTTCCTTTTCTAGTGTTTAAGGTCAAACCCTAGACAATTAATTTTAGCTCTTTCTTCTTTTCTAATACTGGTTGAGCATCTCTAATATGAAAATATGAAATGTGAAATGTTTCAAATCTGAGACTTTTTGAGCACAAACCTGATGCCACAAGTAGAAAATTTCATGGCTGATTTGTGTGAGAGGCCAGAGTCAAAGCATAGGTGGATCACATGTGATCCCTTCAGCATCCCCAAGGACAAAGGGCCCCTGGCTGCATGCAGCTGCAGTGTGCCCTTCCCATGCACAGCCAGCTTCCCCATGCAGGAGGGCCCACAGGAACGAATCAAATGGCCCCTGAGCCAGCTGCCTGCAGCTATGCAAGACTCCCCCACAATGCTCCGTGACACTAAAGCCTAAATGCATTGCTCACTGTGTGATTTTTGTTGGTGTTGGTGCTGTTTTGGGGAGCTTTGTTGCTGTTTTGCTTACCTTGTGCTCTGTGCTTTAAAGATACTGTTGAAAATGTAGAAAAGGCTTGTAGATAGCCAAAGGGGAAGCATTGATAAGAAAAAGAGGAAGTGTTTATCAATAGCACAGAATGTCAAACTCTGAGAGAAACTGGACAGAGCTTAAGTGTAAAATGCTTTACAGAAGAGTTCAGTGCTGGAATGAATGACCTCCATCTATGACCCGAATAAACTGTTGAAGTTCTATGCCAAACAATGAACAGAGGTGAATCAAAACTAAAAGAACATTATACAATATACAATAACTAAATAACGTATACAATAACTAAATAAATATACATATACATTATAAATAATGTATACAATAAATAAATGCACATTATAAATAGTTATACAATAAATAACATATATAATAAATAAATATACGTTATAAATAACTTACACAATGACTAAAACCAAAAATCTCAATTATGTGTCAAGAATGGATTTATCAGTGTTGCAATGGACACATACTAGTTAATGATTCACTTATCTTGAAGCAACGAAGATCTTCATGATGAACTGAAAATCAGAGGTAACTGTGAACATCCAACAGGTTGATTGGAGACATTTAAGGAAAGCCATGATAGTCAAAGTTTAGAGATTGAAATGCTAATCTGTGATTGCCTGATCATGAAGCAGAAATGTTTTCATCGGTGAGTTTCCCGAGGTTATTGCTGATGAAAATTTGATGTCAGAGCAAGTCTGAAATGCTGGTGAGCCATTGCAGTTTGAGGATTATTGTTCCAGAAAGACACTGATGACAGCTGCAGAGACAGGCCCTGTGGACTCAGGACAGAATAACCGCCCTGAGGTGGGCTAGTGTGGTAGCACAAGCATGGGTCAACCTACTGTGAGAAGCTCCTGCCCCTGCTGTCTCAGAGGAGGGAGTTTCTCACCATTCATTGCTATGTTAACAAACAGGCAGTGAACGCCGGGAACATCTTTCCTGACCAGTTTCACAAGTGTTTTGTACCAGTGACTCGTGATCACTGCCAGGAACCTGGATTGGATGAAGACCACAGGTTTCATTATTCTTTGATGACAGTTCTGCTCATCCTCTGGCTATAATTCTTAAAAAAATAAAAATGAAATAAGGTTTATGCCATGTATTTTTCTCCAAATGTGACCTTATTGACCCAGCCATGTGACCCAGGTATCTTTTTTTTCCATTAAGTTTATGGGTGGCATTTAGGTATACATTATGATCACACTCATAATTGGGAATTTGTGTCTGTTCATGATACATCTTGGTTCTTTTTTCCCCATTCCACTTCCCTCCCTTCCACCCCTCCACCTTGCCCTTATTTACAAAGACTTTGTTTCCATTTTTTCCTTCTTTTCTCATACTTTTTCTCCCCTCCTCGACTTCCCCTTTCCTTTTGGACCTTTACTTCCTATTTTACATTATCTATTATACATTTTGGTCCTCATTTACCCTTGCAGTTTCTCAGAGAAACTAGTCTGTACACGTGTGTCCTATTTCTTTCTTTTTTTAAATTTTCTTAAATTCTTTTATTGGTACATTGTAGGTATACAACACAATTACATTTCTCATTGGGAATTGTTCCTTTACATAATGCATCTTGGTTCTTATTTTTTCCCCATTCCTAGCCCTCCCTTCACCCCTTCCACCCTTCCCTATTTACAAAGACTTTATTTCCATTTTTTCCATTTCTCATCATTTTTCCTTTTCCTTCTTTCCTTCCCCCTGCCTGTCCCACTACCCCTACCCCTTCGGGCCTTTTCTTCCTATTTTGCATTATCGATTATTCATTCTAATCATTGGTACATTTTAGGTATACAATATAATGACATTCATCATTGGAAATTTGCAACTTTACATAATTTCTCTTGGTTCTTATTTTTCACCATTGACCAGCCCTCCCTTCAACCCCTCCAGTCCTCCCTATTTACAAAGATTTTGTTCCTATTTTTCCATTTTCTCATATTAATTCCATACCCTTCTGTCCTTTCCCCAATTGCTCCCACTTCCTTCCCCTTGGCCCCTTTTCTTCCTATTTCACATTACCTATTATACATTTAGTCCTTATTTACACTTTCAGTTTCTCACACCAGAGAAACTATTCAGTATTTATACATGTGTGTCCTATTTATTTCACTTAAGAGTATCACCTCAATGTGCATCCATTTAACTATAAATGTCTCTAGTTTCTCATTCTTTATGGCTGAGTAGTACTCCATTTTATTTAAAAAACCACATTTTCTTTATCCAGTGCCCAGTTGATGGGCATTTGGGCTGTTTCCAAGTTTTAGCTATCACAAACTGTGCTGCTATGAACATGGGTGCACATATATCACTGTGGTATGATTCTTTGAATTCTTTGGGGAAGATCCCCAGCAGTGGAATAGCGGGGTCAGATGGGACTTCCAGTCCTAGTTCTTTGAGGTATGTCCATACTGATTTCCACAGTGGTTGCACCAGTCTACACTCCCACCAGCAGTGGAGCAGGGTTCCTCTTTCCCTACAGCCCCGCCAGCATTGGTTATTGGTTGATTTCATGATAGCAGCCATTCTTTCTGGAGTGAGGTGGAATCTCAGCATTGTTTTCATTTGCATCTCTTGAATGTGTGTCCTATTTATTTCACTTAAGAGTACGGCCTCAATGTGCATTCATTTAGCTATAAATGTCTCCGGTTTATTATTCTTTATGGATGAGTAGTACTCCATTTAATTAAAAACCCCACATCTTTATCCAGTCTCCAGTTGACGGGCAATTGGGTTCCCAAGATTTAGCTATTACAAACTGTGCCGCTTACAAACATGGGTGCCCATATATCACTGTGATATGATGCCTTTAATTCTTTTGGAAGATACCCAGCAGGGGAATAGCTGGTTTAAATGGAACCTCTAATCCTATTTTTTTGAGAATCTCCGCACTGTTTTCCACAGTGATTGTACCAGTCTACACTCTCACAAACAGTGGAAAAGGGTTCCTTTTCCCCCATAGCCCCACCAACATTTGGTTGATTTCTTAATAGCAGCCATTCTTTCTGGAGTGAGGTGGAATCTCAGAGTTGTTTTCATCTGCATCTCTTGAATGACAAGTGATGTTGAACATTTTTTCATATGTTTATTTGCTGCTTCTACTTCTTCATCTGAGAAATGTCTGCTCATTTCAGATGCCCATTTTGGGATTGGGTCTTTAAATTTGGTGGGTCTGATTTTTTTATTTCTTTATATATTCTAGATAGTAGACCTTTGTCTGCGGAACAGCTGGTGAAATTTTTTTCCCACATTGTAGGTTGTCTCTTCACTCTGTTGGTGGTTTCTCTTTCTGTGCTGAAGCGTTTTAATTAGATAAGATCCCAGTTGTTGATTCTCTGTGCTAGTTCTCATGTGACTGAGGTTTTGTTCATAAAGTCTTCTCCTATGCCGATGTCTTCAAGAGTTCTACCTAACCTATCTTCTAGCAGGTTCAGTGTTTTTGTTTTAACATTTAGATCTTTGATCCACTTTGATTTTAATTTAGTGCATGGTGAGAGATATGGGTCTAGTTTTAATCTTTGGCAACTTGAAACCCAGTTTTTCCAGCACCATTTATTATATAGGCTATCTTTTCTCTAGCGAGGGTGTTTGGCTCCTTTGTCAAAGATGAGGTAGCTGAGTATGTCTGGAGTTGTTTCTGTATCATCCAATCTGTTCCATTGATCCTCAGGTTGTTTCTTTGCCAGTGTCATGCTGTTTATATCACAGTAGTTTGTAGTACAGTTTCAAGTTGGGGATTGTGATACCTCCTGCCTTGTCTTTGTTGCCTAAAACTGTTTTTGCTGTACTCGGTCCCTTCTGGTTCCAAATGAATTTTTAGGTTGTTTTCTCTAGTTCTGTCAAATATGTTGGAATTTCAATTAGGATTGCTTTGAATCTATATAGCAGTTTTGGGAGTATGGCTATTTTTACTATATTGGTTCTTCCTACCCAAGAACAAGGGATATCTTTCAATTTTCTGATATCCTCTTTGATCTTTTTTTTCAGAGTGCTATAGTTTTCAGAGTAGAGGTTTTACTTCCTTTGTTAGATCAATTCCTAGGTATGTCATTTTTGGAGGGGATGCTATTGTGAAAGGAGTTGTTTCTCCAGTTCCTCTCTCAATGAGTCTATTGTTTTTCTACAGGAAGGCTATTGATTTTTGAGTGTTGACTTGGTATCCAGCTACTCTACTGAATTTGCTTATGAAGTCTAGAAGACTTTTGGTGGAGTTCTTGGGGTCTTCTATGTAGAGTATCATGCCATCAGCAAATAATGACAATTTAACTTCTTCATTTCCTATCTTTATTTCTTTCTCTTGTCTAATTGCTGTGGCTAATGTTTTCAGGACTATATTGAACAGGAGTGGTGATAGTGGACATCCTTGTCTTGTTCCTGATTTTAGTGTGAAAGATTTCGGTTTTTGACCATTTAGTATGATGTTGGCTGTTGGTTTTTCATAGATAGCCTTAATCAGGTTGAGAAAAAGACCATCTATTCCAATTTTCTGTAGGATTTTCATCATAAATGGGTGTTGGATTTTGTCAAACGCTTTTTCTGCATCTCTTGAGATGATCATAAGTTTTTTGTCCTTGGCTCTGTTAATATAGTGTATTACATTGATTGATTTGCTTATGTTGAACCATTCCTGCATCCTACTTTGACCAAGATATCTTTAGATCAATGAGGGGTAAATGTAAGGACACTTTCCTCAATAGCACATTGCAGCAGTTAACGGAAGTGTGGGTGAGGAAAGTTCCAAGGAGGTTCATCCTGAAGCCAGCCTGCATGCCATCATTGTCATCATCTATATGCTCCTGCGGGCCTGGAGAGCTGTGGCTGAGGACACTCACCTGAAACTGCCTTTGCCGCTCACTGCTGCAGGATCATGATAAACAAGGTGAAGACTTTCAAGGACTCTGCGCATCAGAGTTCTTTGTAGACATAAAGAAGTGAATATTGAAGGTGTTTTTAACATTGATAATGAGGGTGGAGTTACTCATCCCTCGACTAATGGTGAAAAGTCTAAGTGCTTCTGAATTAAGGTGGTTGTGTTAATAGTGACAATGAAAATGAGATGAAGCAAAGGAGTCCACAGATCACATGGTGAGATGTGTGATGTGCTCACTGAGGCACCAGAGGAGAGAGCATTCATAGCAGGAAATCATAATCAAAGAGACTCTAGGAAAAAATGCTTTTAAAGAAGGAGACACCTTGGAAGGAAACACACTAAGAGGTCATCCCATGTGTCTCTTCATCCCTAAAGACTGTGGTTCTTTGTGATGTGTCAACTGGAGTGCATTAAGAAAAACCTAGCAGATTAGTGGAGTGCAGCTCTGAGTGTCTGTGGATGATTGACAGGTAGGCTGCCATCTGAGGACAGAAGACCCAAGATGTGGGTGGCACCAACCAACAGGCTTGTAGCCTGGATGGAATAAACAAGGAAAGGAGCAAGTCTGCCTTTTGCTTCTTTGGAGGGACTCCAGTCTTCACCATTGCCTTTGGATGTTCATCTGCAGTTCCTTCAGGCTTCCAGCACAGACCCTTCAGCCTTCTAGTCCAGACTCACACCAGACTGCAGTGAACTCCAGGCCTTCGACCTTCTACCTTCCTCGGGGTCTCCAGTGCACAGGCGGCCATTTTGCACCATTCTTCCACCCCTGATTCCATGAGCAGCCATTGTAAGCCCACCTTGTAAATATTTTATATTAAATCTATTCCTCTCGTGAACTCCAGCTGGTGTGATGACACTTCCCTGTCCTATATCTGCTTCTGATGTTCCTTACCAAGTGCCTTATAATCAGGTGCAGCATCCCACGGAGAGGCTGACCACTGCTGTTGGTGCTTGTTGTGCTGCTTAGCAGCCATACAGGGGTCCTGGAGAAGCTGCTGGACCACGTGGTTTCTCTACTGCATTGATCCTATGCTATATTTTCATGGCTAAGGCTTTATGTGAGATTAAGTGTAAGAAAAGGATTGATAGCGTATAATTTCAGAGTCCAGATTGACAGTGACACCAAACAACCACAGATGGTCCCTATGGTAATGGAGTTAGTGACACTTGTGTTTTGATGGCTCACTGTACATGAACTTTGCTTCATGCAAAGAATCATTTAAAATATCGCATAAAATTACCTTGAGTGTCTGTACATAAGATGTTTATGAAACACATAGCCTTGGGTCCTCTTGCCAAGATAGCAAATTATGCTATGAAAATTTTCTAAAATCCTGAACACCTTTGTCCTAAGCATTTTAGATATGAGATTAGATTATCAACCTGTACATACATTCAGTGCTACAAGTTTTCTTCTAAGAACTGCCTTTGATGCACCCAATTTTGATAGGTTTCATTTCAGTTACATGTAGTTCAAAATAAATTTAAATGACTCACAATATTTCTTCTTTGATCCATGTGTTATAAAGAAGTGGGTTTTCAAATATACAAACATTTGGGTTTTCAGCTATGTTTTCATTATGGATTTATATTTTAATTCCATTGTGGTCTGAGCAGAGGCATTGTATGATTTCTATTCTTTTAAATTTGTTAAGGTGTGTTTTAAGACATAGAATGTGGCCTAACTCAGTGGCTACTCTATGTAAACTTGAAACAGATGTGTAATGATTGTTGGATGAAGCACTTAACAGATCTCAATGATATCTGATTGATTGATTGATTGTCCTATTGAGTTCAATTATGTCCTGACTGATCTTTTGTCCGCTGGATTTTTTCCATTTCTGATAGAGGAGTTTGGAATTCTCCAGTAATAATAGTGATTTATCCATTTCCCCTGCTGTCCTGTCCATTTTTGCAATACATTCATGTCACTACGATACCTAACACATATACCTGTTGAGAATTGCTATTTCATTCAGGACAGTCGATCCCTTTATATTTGCATCATGCCCATCTTTATTCCTGATAATTTTCCTTGCTCTGAAATCTGCTGTGTCTGAAATTAATGCAAAGAGCTAAAATTTCTTTGTGGTTAATGTTGGCATGGTGTGTCTTTCTCCAGCCTTTGCCCTTAGCATAAACCTTTATATGTAAAGTGGATTTCTTCAGATAACTCACAGTTGGGTGTTATTTCCTTCATCTGCTCTGAAATATTTTAATTAGTATCATTATGCCATTGCTGTTTAAAGCTTTACCACATTTTTTATAACTTCTTATTCATTTGCTTTGCTCCTATTTGTTTTTTCTTCCATTCTTTTTCTGACTTTCGTGGTTTAATGAAGCATTTTATAAAATTCTATTTTGTCTCTTTTGCTATCATTTATACTTATCAATTATAATTGCTAAATGGATATATCAATACCTAATCAACTATAGTTCCTTTTGCTTTTTTAGTGTTTTCTCTAGAGCTTGCAATATCTATAACTGATCTAACTCCATTTTCCAATAACATCATATAGCTACATAAGTAATACATGTGCCTTGTAACAAATATCTATTTCTCAAGCCTTCCTATCTGGATATAATAGCTGTCATTCATTTCACTTAGACAAAAACATACATCTGAGTACATTATTGCTGCTATTATTCTGAACACAATGTTATCTGTTGGGTTAAGAATGAGAACAATCAAACTGTTACTCTACCTTCATTTATTCCTTCATTGGTGCTCATCATTTCTTTCGGCACATTTGAAGTACTGACCCATGTTATTTGCCCTCTCTCTAAAGAACCCTTCTAACATTTATTACAAATCTTTTCTATTGGCAATAAAGTCCTTCAATTTTTGTTTGTCTGAGAAAGTTTTATTTCTCTTTCACCTTTGGAGTACAATTTTTCAAGTTCCAGAATGCTACATTGATGGGGATTGTCTCCGAACACTTTAAATATTTCCCTCCCCTCTGTCCTTGCTTGCATGATTTGAGAGAAGTTGGAAGTGTTTCTGCTTCTGTGTTTCTCTAGGTAACTTCCCTCCCCAGTACAAACACCCTCGGTTTCTTTCTAGGACTTTCTCTTTGGTTTTCTGTAGCTTGAAAATGATATCTGTAGCGTTGTTTTACATTATATTTTCATGCTTGATTTTCTATGAACTCCCTGGATTTGTGGATTTATGTTTGACATTAAATTGAAAATATCTCATTCATTATTGCTTTAAATATTGTCTTCTTTTACCTTTCTCAGTTCAGGGTTCCCTGCTTGGGTAAACCGTGATTCTCCATATGTGTCTGTCTGTCTCTCCAGTTTGGGGGAATCTCTTTGCCTCTTGACTTCCCTCCTATGAAGGATGTAAGAAATTGTTGATTTTTTATTTGTTCAAGCTTTCACATATTGTTAGAACAGAGTGTAGACTTGGAAGCTCCTAATATCTGCCTGACCCAAAACTTTAAGTCTTTTTGATGTCTTTGTAGAAAGATAATATTAACTTTTTTTTTGGTTGATTGATTATAGTTGGAAATAGCAAAAATTAGCACGGGTTGTGGCTGGGGCTTTGAGACACTGCAGTGCGAATTAACACAGGCAATTTGTCTCAAGTAGGGAATTGTGAAGTTTATTGTTAAATCTGAGTGGAAGTGGAAAGTAATAAAGCATGAATCATCACAGAATCTAAGAAATAATAAAATTAGAAGGAAGTTATTAGTTTTTCAGGAGAAGAGTTAAGAGTATGTTTTTATTCTATACTCTTAGGTCTCCATTATAAGACAAAAATAATCTTATGTTGGAAATGAGAAATTTAGTAAGAAATTTTTGAATTTAAAATTGGTAAATATCCTTCCTGCTTACCATTTGATTTTCTGAATTCATCTACATTTACATCTCCCACAGTAATGCATAGCAGAGAGAAAGTTCTCAATAAGTATGCATTAACAATAAGTGGAATATTTTGTGTGTACAATGTCCTTATTTGTTGTCATTGTTTTTCATGTGAGAATTTGAGTAAAAGAACAGGAAAAAAATAAAATTCTTCATTTTTATAAGATTAAAATGAGCTTATAAAAGGTGTTTTGAGAGAGTAAATGTCAAGGTGACATGGGTTTTAGTTGACTTTATCAATAAGCAATTATTTACCACCTGTTATGTTTAGAGCATTGTGAAAACAAGCTAAACAGAACTGACTCTGCCCAACAAAATATAATTGAATAGAAAATGCCTATAAGAATAATATATAAATCACAACAAAAACAAAAATCTATTTGAAATATTTCTACTTAAAAATGTAAGTAGTCATAGAAATGTGTAAGGCTGGGGTTAAGAAATCATCTTTTTGCATTAGTCTTTAAAAGCAAAGAATCTCACAATGGCTGGAACTTCCTATGTAGGGATTCCTTCATGCATCTCATGAGTGATGCTGAGGATGGAACCCCTGCAGGGGTTTGGATGTGCTAGACAAGCATTTTACACCTCGGCTACCTCCTGAGCCCTTGTTTATACATTATAACAAAATTTACACCAAAAGCTAGCTTGCATTATCCTAAGTATTTGCCACAAAAGAAAAAGAGGATTTTTAGAGAAGATTGTCACAGTTTAATTTTTTAAAACGGTAAAATCAGGATTCTCATGCAAATATGAAATGAATACAAGTCAAAGATTGAATTCTACTTTTATTAATAAGGGAACCAGGCTGATGCCAGATTAGACCAGATCTAAGAGCAGACAGTCATGTATGCATTAAATGGAGAACCATGAGAATGAAAGGGCTCAGTCAGAAACAAACTAGCTGGTGTCTCACAGTGCCTTGAACTAGTCTTTGGGGTTGTTTGTTTCACAAGAAAGAAATTATTTGCATCTCTACCAACCAAAAATGTGCAAGTTCCCTTCAGACCCAAGCCGAGCTGCAAAAGGACTCAGCTCTAGGGCTTTCAGCCCAGCACTTGACAGACTCTACCCTGGGGGGGAATGAATTATCCATGCCTTCCCACCAGGCTTTTATTAGAGCTTGCCTACCAAGGGGAAGAGAAATCCCTAAACCTAGCCACTCTCACGATCCTATCCCACCCAAAGTTGAGGGGTCACTGGATAAAAATTCCTCAAGCTCAGTCCCAAAACACAGGCTGACTACAAGTGAGCCCAATCACAGGACTCCGACATATGTGTCCCCAACACCTCCCCAACACGGTGCTGCAAGCCAGAAACGTCCACTCCTTTCATCAGGTACATCACGTCCATCTACCAAGCAAAAGCATAATCATGCTAAAGGCAAAGAACACAATTTGAAAGGATAGACCAAGTATCTAAGCCAGATGGGCAGGGATAATGAAATTAACAGGCAGGAAATTTAAAATAAAGATGATTCATAAGTTATCTGCTCTGCAGGCAAAGTAGACAGCATGCAAGCAGACATAGGCAATACAAGGAGAGAGATGGAAATACAAAGGAGGCGAAAAGAAGAGCTCAAAATAAAAACACTAACGGAAGTGAAGAACCCCTTGGGTGGTCTCTTTGGTAGACCGCCCACAGCCAAGGAAAGAACCTCTGAGCTTGCAGGTGTATCAGCAAAAATATCTGACGGGAAAACAAGAAAGAAGAAAAATATGAAACTGCAAGTCCAAGAGCTGTGAGGGAGAGTACAAAGAGCACATGGAAATGTCAGACGGAGAGGGAAGGAAGGAAAGAAAGAAGGAAGAGCAAGAGAGGGAGGGAAGGAGGGGAAAGACAGAGAAAGAAAGAAGAGAGAAAGAAGAAATGTCCACAACAATGACCCTTGAGCATTTCCTTCAAGCTAATGTCAGACACCAAATGACAGAAGCAGGAAGCTCAGAAAACACTAAGGATGGTTTAAAAAATTACCTCTGGAGATATCATTTTCAAACAACAGAAAAATAAAAAATCCCAGGAAGAAGTTAGAGAGGGAAGATACTTTGCCTCCAGAGAAACAAGAATAAGAATTGCATCCATCTCCTTAGAAACTAAGCAAGAAGAGAGATGTGAAATATTCAATATTTAAAGTTCCAAAAAGAGAGAAGATCCCTCAGCCTAGAATTCTGTCCCCTGTGAAACTGTCCTTCAAAAGTGAAGGCGAAATAAAATTTTCTAAGCAAACAAAACTGAAGTCGTTTGTTGCTATTAGCCCTACCTTGACACCAGAAAATGTTAAAAGAGAATATGTAGATCAGAAAGCTGGGTCTGCATAGTAAAAGGGAGTATACCAGAGAAGAATAAGTGAGGATACAAGAAGAACTCCTGTTTTCCTCTGCTTAATTATTCTAACAAATAACATTTTGTTCAAAGTAATAGCATGAAGAGTGTGTCTGATTATGTCTGCTCATGTGTGGATGCCATGTTTGTAAACACAGATGTGGATGTGATGTGATCCAATGACAGCAGTGGTGCTTAGGAGGGCAGGAGCACTGGGAAGATTGTGTCACTACCTTTGAAAGGATGTGTGTCATCCCAACATGCTGCTGCCTGGTTATATGCATGCGTGTATCACTGTCTCTATGGTAACCATTAAACGAGGTTGAGAAAAGTACAACTGATGTACCAAGAAAGGAGAGAAAACAGAGTCATAAAACATTTAAAATGACAACCACAAAAGTCAAGAAAAAAGTAGAAGCCAAAGAGTATGTGCAACATATAGAAGACTGCAATAAATGTGATATCCGTATAACCCATCCATATAAATAAACACTTTTAACATTATAGTCTAAAGGCACTAATTAAAATAGAAATTATCGGAACATGTCAAAACCCAAGACTCAACCAAATTTAACCTCCAAGAAACTCACTTTAAATATAAAGACATATAGATTACAAGTAAGTGGATAGAAAAATATATACCATTCCAACAGTAATCAAAAATAAAAGCAGAGATTCTGATGTTATTTTCAGGCAATAGACTTCAAAGCAAGGAGAGAGATGAGGAAAAAAACAGGCAATACACTGGGAAATGGAGTCAGTCCCCCAAGATGACATCGGAATCAGTGATGGTCCGCAACTAGAGCATCTCAGTACCTGATGCACAGGTTACTGGGCCTGCAAGAGAATGTAGCTGCACCCCTCATTAGAAATTGAGAATTCCACACTCTTCTATCAGAAATAAACAGGTCCAGCCTGCAAACATCAGTAAGGAAACAGCTGGATGCAACAATAGTGTCCATCAGTGTATGTGATCAACATCCACAGACCACATCCAGCAGCAGCTGAATACATATTCCTCTCGGGTTCATGGAACGCTTGAGATGGATCACATTCAGGGCCACTAAATGCACCTTAACAAATTTAAAACATACAAAAAATAAAATGTCTACTCTCAGACCTGCGTAGCAATAATGTAAAACTCAGTAAAAGAAGGATAAATGGGTCGTCCCCAGATACATGGAGATTAAACAACACATATTCAAAGAAGCGATCTCAAGAAAAATCTTAAAATATGTTGAACTGAAACTGCAAACATTTTGGAAGTCAGTATGACAGTTTCTTAAAAACTAAGCATGTTTATGTCCAGCAGTGATGTTTTCTAATATTTACCCTGATGAGTTGAAAATGCATGTCCACGTAAACCACACACAGATGTTCAGAGCAGCTTTGTGCATCATTGTTCAAACCTGGGAGCAGTCGACATGCTTATCAGTGGTGAATGGATAAACGATGGTCCATGGAACAATGGGATATTACTCAGCACTAAAAATAAAGAGCCATGGCACCATGAAAAGACATGGAGAAAAGTTACATGCTTATTCATAAGTGAAAGAAGCCAGCCCAAAAAGGTTATAGACTGAAGGATTCCAATTGTCTGACATTCTCAGAAAGATAACACTAAAGAATGTAAAACAGAACAGTGGTTGCCAGGGATAGGTGCAGGGGTGCGGTGGGGGGTGAATAGGCAGAGCTGAAAGGCTTTTCAGACAGTGAAATCACCATCGTGGAGGACACAATTCATTGTGTGTCTGTCTGCACTCGGAGTGCACACTACCTAGTGTGAACCCCAGTGTCAACTGCAGACTTTGGGTGGTAATGTTGTGACAACACAGAGCCATTGATTGTCACAAATATGGCACTGTGGTGCGGGTGGTGACTTGGTGAGTATGGGGAGGGGGTGCATGGGGAATCTCAGGCCTTGTTCTCAGTTTTGCTTTGGAACTAACTTGGCTCTGAAAATTGCATTTAAATGTAAACACACATTCACTACAGGTGCTTCAGTGTCTCAACTCACACTCACTAGAGAATGTAGAACAGAAACATTTCAGAATCAGTGCCTCTGCATTCATCTGGTGTCACAGCTCCTTCTGGCTGATTAGAGTGAAGGCAATGTTGTGTTGCCCAAGGAGACACCGGATCAGTCAGTTTCCCTCAGCAATGAATACAGCCTCTTGCCTGATTTTGCCACAGGGATAGGATTTCACACAGGCCACCTTGAGGGTGCATGCTAATTAGAATTGACAAACCCTCAGGGCCAGGCATCTCGGGTATGGCTTCCCTCCCCCCTCCCCTTTTCTCTTGTGAGCTCTGTTTCATGGCCTTTCTGCTTCCCACTGAGTTTCAGATCTGTTTTTCCCTAAGAAAAATTACAAGGCCGTGAATCCACCAGATGCTGAGTGAGTTTTGTGAGTAGCAGCCAAACTGTGGTACCAATCACAAGAGCGTCCTTTGGGAGCAGCCTTTGGCACCAGGCCACTTCTGGGTCCCTGTGGGCCTGGTTGGCTGCTCTCAGAGCAGGAGTGTCACCAACATGACCAGTGGGTGCTCCCCTGTGGAAGGAACAGTGTCACAGTGCTGGGATACAAGTAGAGTGAGGCAGGACTTGGCAGCCTTGTGACTGGCCCCAGTTAAAAAATCTAGGCAGTATCTTGTGCCTAGTTAGCTTCCGAGATGTTAAAATAGTTTCTTATAGCACATGTTTAAAAATAGTCTTTATGTTTCCTCTCATTACAAGCACAAATATACATCTATGTTAGAAAATAGAGACATTATAGATGAGTAAAATCCTAACTTGCAGTTCCTTCACACAGAGATGACTACCGGGAAACCTTGAGAACATAGCCAAAAATGTGCATCTATTTTACAAATTCGGATGATATACATAATGTGTGTGTATCTATAAAATACATATGTTATATATGCAAAATATATACCACATTGCTTGTATTCTATACATTCCTATATATGAATAAAATTATTAATCTTACATTGTTGATGCATCTTGCAATGCAGTTTTTGCTATTATAAAGATAATACACAGACAAAGTAAAGTAATCATCCCCTTTGGCCTCATTCATGGCATTGCTAAGTCAGAAACAAATCTGTTTTTAGATACTTTATATATTGTACATTTATTACCAAATTATTACCCATAAACTTTCTGCCAACTTACGTGCCTGCAGGAGGTACATAAGAATGGTATTACAGTGTAGGAACCAGTTTATGAGTTTATCCCGACCAAGGGGTGAATGGGTGAAAGACAAAAGACACAAAGATAATTTGGACTGAGGGGATCATGGGGCTTTTGCCTCTAGTAGACAAAGAGTTCTAAGCATTTGGATCACTTTGCTTTTATTCACATAGACACAGGAGCAAATAATTAGGGTAAAAGAAGATTTATCTGCCTCTTGTTATCTACAGCATGTACCCAGGTAAACATCCAGCTATCAGATGTATTGCCTCTTCTCTGGAACTTGCAATGTGCTAGCATGCCTGCACATCACCAAAAGAGACATAGCTTGCTGATTTTCTCTTCTGTGCTTACAGAGAAAGTCAATTAGGCCTCGATCCTCATTATGTGGTCTCCTACATTACACATGATGAATTTTAATAGACTGTATACTTTGTTCTAATTATTTGATCAAAACAATATACATTTTAAAAGTATAAATGACTAATCAACCTATTAAAAGCTTCATTTTCTTCTGTGTAAATTGCTTCGGCATATCGCCTTTTTCTTTTTGATTTATAAAAGGTCTGTTTTTCATAATGTTATTGATTTAGCATTAATTTAGGCCTCATTTTTCACAATGTACCATTTGCCCTTTAACTTATTTATTATAAGAAGACTTTAAAATTTTTATTTATAGTCTGTTAAAAAACACTCCCTTACATTTCTGATTTCAGTTGTAATGCTACTAAGTTTCATCTAATGTTTTTGGCATCCATTTTTAAGCAAGATGCTTTTCTTTAACTTACTAAAGTGATAATTATTTTAATACAGAGATTCTTAATATCTAATACCTGAAAAGTGAATTTTAAAAGTATTCTATAAGTAAAAGATTGAAACATATGCAAAGATAGAAAAGTCTCCTATGTACTTGAGTGAGTTTGGATTCTCCAGAGAAATGGAGCCAGTAGGATTTGTTATATAAAGAGAGATTTATTTTGAAGAGCTGGCTCACACAACTGTGGAGATTTGGCGAGAGTTTCAAACCTGATGAGGATGTTGGCAGGCTGGGGTCTCAGAAAAGGGTTGCAGTTAAGAATCTGAATTCAGTCTACTGGCAGAATTCATTATGATTAAGAGAGGTTAACCTTTGCTCTGCTGAGGCTTTTGACTGATTGCATGAGGTGCACCCACACTGTGGGTATCTGCTTTACTCAAAGTCCAGCTTTAAAGAAAACAAAATGTCTTTACAGAAACATCCAGAATAATATGTATACCCACCCAAGGTGCCACATAAAATTAACCATCACAGTACCCATCATATAAACTGAATAATTGTTTTTTCAAAATTTTGTTTTATTGGTACATTTTAGGTATTCAATATAACGACATTCATCATTGGAAATTTGCACCTTTACATAATCTCTCTTGGTTCTTATTTTTTCCCCTTCCCCTGAATAACTGTTAACATTTTGCCAAATTTGTCCCATTCTTTTGTTTGGTTTGATTTGGGTCGGTTTGGGGTTTTTTGTAAAGTACTTGGAAGTAAATTTACAGACATCATGATATTTCACCCTAAATACTCCAACATGCCTTTGTAAAAATTAGTCATTCCCCTGTATAAGCCTTCTAATATTATAGTACCTAACAAAATTGTCAACAATGCATATATACCATGTAGCTCCAAGTCAAAATTCAGTTTTCCTCGATTATTGCAAAATATTTTTATACTTGATTTCCCCAAACCCAGATCTACTTTAAAATCATGAATTAACCTCAGTTGTCTCCACTCTTTCAGTCTCCCTTAATGTCGATATCCTTCATTGTCTAGTCATATATCACCCCCGTGATAATTAATCGTGATGTCAATTTGAACGGATTCAATTGAGCAGAGTTAGTAGAACACAGTTCTGGGTGTGTCTGTGGATGATTGACAGGCAGGCCACCATTTGAAAGGGAAAACCCACCCCGGATGTGGGTAGCACCAACCAATAAGCTTCTGTCCTGGAAGGCGTAGAAGGGAAGGAAGAAGGAAGTCTTTGCTTCTTTGCGGGAGCTCTGGTCTTTGCCATCACCTTTGGACATTCATCCCCGGTTCCTCCCAGCACAAACCCTTCAGCTATCTGATGTGGACTCAGGCGAGACTCTGCAGTGATCTCCGGGCCTCCGACCTGGCTCTCATTCTTCTCCCCAGATTCTGCAGGCGGACATTGCAGTCCCACCCAATAAAGTAAACCCTAATGAACCTCTAGTGAACCCTAATTGATACAACCTCTGTTTTTAATCTTTCCATGTTCTCTTATTGAAGACATAAACATGTACTTTTATAGGACTTCCCACATTCAAAATTGTTGGATTATTCCATCTTTGTGTTACTGTTTTAACTTCTTGCCCTGTTGCCTTTTTTTTTTTTTGTAAAATAGAGGTCAGATTTAAAGACTGAGTGGATTCACACTGAGTTAAAAATGCTTCAAAAAGGAGTACGGTAAGCCTCACTTTGTACCACATCAGGATGCTGATTGGGCCCTTCCATTGTAGTATTATTTCCTCTGTATTCAGCTAGATATGTGGGGTGCTTTTCTGGAGACATGCGATTTTGTAGTTCTCTGTCAGTATTTCGCCTAATGCTCTTCGCAGCTGTTAGTGATTCTTACATGAGTTAGTTAAATCCTGAGATTGCAAAATGATGATCCCCTGACACTACCATTTCTTTTAAATCTAGGGGCTGGGGGTGTAGCTCAGGGGTTAAAAGCACTTGCTTACCATTTCTTCTTACCTTTACTCTCATCCACTGGGGCTATTTGTTTACTACAAAATAAAGTTCCCACTGAAAAGGCAGAATTTATGTTTCTTTATCTCCCTTCACCATTTTTTGAATAAAGAATAAATATAATACCAATCTTTAATGATCAGAAGTAGAATTTACTAATTTATGTTCTGTTGTATGCCTTAGTTTTTGGATTTCCTTTTATCTGACAATTCTTAGATTCCAAATATGTATTATGTTCTCTGCACTTTTAATACTCTCTTGAACCCCTTCATGATTGCTCTTGATTCTTTTCTGAGGGGAGTTCATTGGTCTTGGAAACCTTCCCTCCCTTGTGACATAAAGGGGTGCCCTGGCTACACTGCCTTATCCTTACTTAGAATTAGTTTTCAAATAGTTCTACTTTATCTATGAAGGACTGGTATTGAAATAAAAAATATCTAGGCACTTGCGGCACTAAATATTGTGGAGAGCTTTTCAGTGTAGAGAGTTGGGTACTCTATATATTTAAGAATGAGTTTATGTGCAATTCAAATTTAACTTCTTTGTTTTCATAATTATCTCACTATTATACAAAAAACTTTACTTTTATAATAATATTAATTCAATACTACTTTCTTGCCTTATCCTACAAAATACGTAAATTAATTTCCTAAAATATATTATTACTAACACATTTTTACTAACAACAAAGTACCCTTAAAAGATTTAAATTTCTAGAACATAAATGTTCAACTTTTTGCCTGGCCTGGGCCAAACCAAGTGAAGAGGAATTGTTTGGGGTTGCATATAGGATATGTGATGTCGTGTGTATAATCAACAACACCCCTTTTTAATGTTTTTGTTATTACACTGAAAAAAGAGGGCAACATAAACAGTGTGTGGCAGGCACAGAAGTCAGAGTTAGCCTTGTACTGCGCCTCAAGTGCGCCCACTGTCCACTGTCACCTACAAGTCCATGTGTAAGCACTGTGCAATTGGTCATGAAAAAATATTGCTAAAAATCATGTAATAATGCTAAAGTTTATGGTCCTTAGCAGCCACATTACTAGCTGTCCAGGGCTACATGTGGCTAAATATGCCTGATTTTAAAAATTTCTATTCTTATATTTGTCACACTAAAAAGTATGATTGAGTAATTTTTTTTAAAAAAAGAGAATTTTATTAACACATACATCTTATAAGAATAACCAGTGATCTCAAAGTGGTAGTTAGAACTTGGGCTTTTTAGCTTCTTAGCAAAAAATAATAAATTTGTAGGAAAATAATAAGACAAAGGAAAAGGACGACATTTCTAGGTGCATCAGATGATCAAGTAATTTTTAAAATTTTACCTTTTACAACATTCTTATCCCTACTTTTCTTCATATGCAATATTTAATTAGTTTCTTCCTATGAACAAAAAAATTAGCTTGTAAATGAAGGACTCAGACCACCCCCTTGAGACTGAGGTCAAAACACCTCGGAAAGTTTCAATATCTGTGAACTCACAAGCTGCCTCTCTGCCAGCTCCCCCAAGCTGCCTGCTTGAAGACCAACAGGCTCTGTCCTCCAGCTCTCCCTGTGGACAGCACACAAGCTGCCCACTGCCCACCGGAAGGACGACCTCACCAGTCTGGTTCCAATGACCCTTCTCACCCTCCCCCCTTCTCAGCCCCATGAAACCCCTGAGTCTGTAGAGACAGGGCGCGTGGTCCTCGCACCAGCCTCCCTCTCAGGTTTACTCCAGTAATGCCGGTCCTCTCCTGTGAACCTTGATTCCTTTTCTTTTTTCCCCAACAATAAAGGCTTCCTATTACTGGCCATCCATTTCTCCAACACTGGTCATCAAATATCCCATTTGAAACAATGGTTTTTACTGTATTATTAGCTTTCCTGTTGTAGAGACACAATATCTGACATCTGCAACTTAAAGGAGAGATTTAACTTGCTTTCTGTCCATGGTCACCTGGATCCAAGGCAGGAGCACCATGACCGTGTGTGGCAGAGCAAAGCCAAACCATTCATAGCCCCAGGGAGCAGAGCAGGGGATCAGAGCCAGAGAGGGAGGTACCAGGGACCAGACAGGGACCAAGGCCACAGAGCAGGGAGCCCTCCAGTCTGGGATCACAAAGCCACCCAAGTTGGAGCTCAACCCTAAGCACCACAGTGTGTGCTGATGTTTGATAATACAGTCAACGCATTCTGTATTTTTGCACTCTGAAATATGCAAAGGCTTTGCCGCTCAGTTCATCGGTTTTTTAAATATCCATTTCCAGTTATCATCTGTGAGCCAATCTATTTTCTGATCCTACTTTTCGCCCTCACTCGATTTCTTCTCTCTATTTCCTCCATTAGTTGTCCTTTCCACGTCACCAGAATATGTAATATTCAAGTATTGTTATAGAATAATACCGTATTTTTATAGTCAATGCTCAACCCCAATTTTTCTGCCCAAGTTTTTCCAATTATCACTCTCCAAGATTCATCAGAAAAAACTCACAAACACAATTTTGTTTTAGAATTTGCATGTTCAAGATGATTGCTTTCTGGTCTTGACCCCTGAAGGACGGTTTGGCCTGATATGGTATCTTTAGTTTGTTGTGTCCCTGAACATCTGTGGACTTTACTGCATGGTTTTCTGATATTAAAAATTGCTGCTGAGCAGTCACCTTCCCATCTGGTTGGATTTCCTTTCAAAGTGTTTGGTCTATTGTCAGGAAGCCTAAGGAGTTTAGTTTTGCTGTCATATTGCTATGCCTGGACATATCCACAAGCTGACTAATAAGTTCATAGATTTATTCTCCTGTCACTTCTGGAAAATTTCCTTGATTGTGGCTGGAAATATTAATTCCTCCTCATTCTATTTTTATTCTTCTTTAGAATCTTCACTGATAAATATTTATTAAATGTGTTCTGCATTTCTTCTATGCCTATTAATTTTTCCCAGTTTTTTACCTTCTTTCTACAGAGTTTTCTTGACTGTCTTCATTTGTAACATCAGTGTTCCTGTATTGTATAATCTACTGTGCTCTCCACTGCTTGCCAATAAATTGTGTTCGAGTTTGGCTTTTTTGACATTTCTTTCTTCAGCTCTCTGAGATAACTCTATATCTTCTTGCTATTTAAGCTACTTCTGAATTTTTGCATTTCTGGTTCATAATGGTTTTCCATATTTTCAAATGCTTCTTTATTTTTATTTCTATGTTTTACTTTTGTTTCACTTTCATTTAACTTTATAGTAGCATTTTTCTCAGTATGTTTACTTAGAAAACAATTTGCAATGTCATTATCTACTGTGTTCTTATGCCTTCTCTGTCTGAGAATTGCATGTCAGGGTTTTTTTCTGTTTTCTTTTCCGAGATGTTCCTGGAGTGGGGTGCAGCAGGAACTGGGTGGCTTTCTGGTTCTCAGCTCCAGGGTTTTCTCCTGAGTTGCTGCAGGGAAGGGAAGCTGCTTTCTTAGAGGTTGGCCTGTCCCTAGCTCTCCTGACAACCCCTTCCTCTGATTTCCAGGTCGACTCCCTTTCTGCACACCCAAAGCAGAGCCTTCCTGAGCCCGCTGACTCCCTTCTCCCACACAAGGGAGCCTGCACTGAGTCCTTCCGAAGGGCCTGGGACTTGCTTGTGACTCCCTGAGCCTGGCCCACCCCTCTGCAGGTGACCCCCCACACTGATGTGGTGGCCTCTACCGTGGCCACGGGGTACCCTTGTGGCTGCACAGTTCCCTGCACCACTAAGTGCTCTGGCCACAGCTCTGCTTTTCCCCCTCATTGCGTGCAAACAGCCTCAGGCATCAGATTCCATAAGCAGTGTGCAGCCTAGAGCTCTTGCACACACACACACACACACACCGTTCATGGTGGGTGTCACAGTAGGTGTGCACTCCTGAGAGTCTCATGCTCTGAGGCAGCAGGACACAGAGCTGGCAGTAGTTACTTCACCTGGTGACTGGTGACCAGCACAGCTGGAACAGATGAGGATCCACTCCAGGCCCTGCCCAGTGCCTGCTGCTGGTCATAGACATGTCCAGTCCATGGCCAGCCACCCCCAAGCTGGACGTGGACTTTGGAGCAAGGACCTGGCGATTCCAGTGTAGACCATGGCCATTATCTGAAGGAGGCTGGAACATCTCGATTTCTTCAGCTTAATTTAAATTTTAAAATCGACAATATTTAGGAGAAAATAAAGGTGATCGAACAAATTCAAGACACAGAAAGCTTTCTTTAACTGGGTCAGGGAGGCACACGCCTATAATTTCAAAACTCTGGGAGGCTGAGACAGGAGGATCACAAGTTGGAGCCCAGCCTGGACAACTTAGCAAAACCTTGTTTTAAAATAAAAATTAAGAAAAGGGCGGGGGCAGTGGTGTGGCCCAGTGTGAAGGCTATGGAGTCAATCGGCAATACGGAAAAAAAAAAATGAAGGAAAAAAGTCTTTCCTAGCAGGATCCAGGAAGACTCAAGTCAAATTCGTATAGGTTGTTATATAAGATTTGTGCAAAAAATAACATAAATAGGCTAAAAAGACAAATTGGATGAAAAAGTGTCTTACATATTACTGACAAAAGGTTCATATTCCAAATATATTTTTAAAAAATAGAAACTTAAATCCCTGGTATGAGAACTTAACAAAAGCTTACATTTTATAAATCATGTTTCTTGTATGCTAGGAAGTTCTTGCCTACCCTAAATTCATGAACATTTTCCTTTATAATTTCTTTTTAAAGTTTTATACTTTTAGGCTTTCATATTTAGGTTCATAGATCCTTTCAAGTTATTTTTATGTATGGAAATAAAGGGTTGAGGTTAATTTTTTATATATAAATACCAGGTGTTCTAGTGCCATTTACTAAAACAATATCTTTTCCTCGGCTCTTGAATTGAGTTTATATTCTATAAAATGTTAATGTTAAATAATCTTTCAAAACTCACTGGACCATATATGTGTGGTTCTATTTCTAGATTCTCTGTTTTATTCCAGTGATCTATATGTCTTTCCTTACACCAACACTGCCTTGATTACTGTAGCTTTAGAAGAAGTCTTAAAATTAGGTACTAAATGTCTTCCAACACTGTTTTTTTTCTTTTTCTTTTTATTTTTTCAGGTCCTTTGTACTCCTACATAACTTTTAAATTTCAATATCCAATTCTTCATTTATAGCAACTATACATAGACCTGAATTTTTATATATACCTTGTGTTTCTAATCCTGCTAAATTCAAATACAAGCTCTAGGGGCTCCTAGAGATTTCTTAGCATTTTCACTGTGATGATCATTTCATCTACATATAAAGATTTTGCTTCTACCTTGCTAATCCTATCCTAATTGTGTCAGTTTATTGCCAGGCTATTTTGGTTTGGGACTATGTTTCAAAGTCTAATGGACAGATGAAGAGTAGGCATATCTGCCTTTGTTCTCCACCTTAGGAAGAAAGTATTGTATCATCTCCATTCATATAAGGCATTTTTGCTGGAAGTATGGAGTACATGTCTTTGATCTGTTGAGGTTTTGTTCTACTTCTAGTCTCCTGATAGCTTTTACCATGAACAGCTGTAGAATTTAGTCCAATACTTTTTCTCCAACTACTGACAGGATCATATGGCTTTTTCCTTTTCTCTGTTAAAATGATGACTTTTGGGGGTGGATCTTCCAATGCTGAACCAACACTGCCATCCCTATAATAAAACCACTTTCTACATACTGCCAGATCAAATTTCTGTCTATGTTCATACTTTTTCTTCTATTATCTTTATCCAGTTTTAGTATTAGCACAATGTTGAGTTCCTAAAATGAGGGGAGGAGTGTTCCTTTTTTGTTCTGCTTTAAATGTTTGATATAATTTATCAGTTAAAATGTATATGAGCCTGTTGTTGTCATATAGGTAGGTTTTCAAGCTAGGAATATACTTTCTTTAATAGGTGCTATTCAAATTTTATATTTCCTCCAGAGTTAGTTTCATTAATTCATCTTCCAAGGTACTTCAAGAAGTTGTCAAATTTATTTCAAAACAGATTTTTGTAATATGCTTTCTATTATCTTTTAAATTCTGTAAAGTCTGTAGTAATGGCTCCTAGATCTTGATATTTTAATTTTTAAAATGTATAATTGATATTGTATAATAGGAAGTAAAGTTCTAAAGGTGCAGGGGAAGTGGGAAGGGTAGGGGAGAGGAAAGAAGGGAAAAGAAAAAATATGAGAAAAGGAAAAAAATGGAAACAAAGTCTTTGCAAATAGGGAAAGGTGGAGGGGGTGAAGGGAGGGCAGGGGAAGAGGAAAAACATAAGAACCAAGATACACATGTAATGGTACAAGATCCCAATGATATATGTAATTATTTTATATCTAAAATGTACCAATAAACTTAATGGGGGAAAAAGAAAAGCATACAGGTCCAACTAAAAATAACAGAAAGAGAGTATTTAAATAGCAAAATAAGCATCAAAAACAGTCATTTAACTGAATTTAACAAAAGCTTGCAAATCCAACTAAAAATAATAGAAACAAGAGTTTTTAAATAGTAAAATAAGCCTCAAAAACAGTTATTAGTAATTTTAGGTAAGTCACTAAGCACATACAGATTGGAGGAAAATCCATTTTTATATAATATATAAAAGCTTTATTTAAAACAACGTAACAAAGAAAAATTTTAAGTAATGGATATACAATGAAAATGCTTAGATCGAGATAATGAAGATAGCAGTTATTACCCTAGAACAAAATAGAATTCAAGGAAAGGGTAGCACAAAACCGGGAGAGAAACTGTGCATTGACGCCACAGTATGATCCACTAACACAGCACGGATATTGAACTGCAGAGACCAGCTGTAAGTCTCCACTGTGCTCCTAAACACCTCTCCTCTCCATCCGTGCCCTCAACCAGTTAAGAGACAGACAAAGAGAGATGGATACCAACTTATCAAAGCTGGCCTCAGACAAAGCATCCTTTTCGGTAGACAGCTGGATGGATGGTCTCAGTGAATCCTGACCTTGGACACAGTGGCACTGGACACTGGGGGCCTGATCTCAGCTCTGCTGCTGGCATTACGGCCCAGGAGAGGGGTGTGCAGGAAGGCTGGAGGAAGGTCAAGGATGACTGCTAATGCCTCAAATCTCCCCGGGCAGACTGATAATTGCCACAGGTAGCTGTGATCTCTTTACTTAATAATAATTGTAAAAACCTCTGCCTTGTCCAGGCAGATAGGTGCCCAGATGGGCATCCTATTTCCCGACCTTCCTTGCGACTTGATGGAGTCCTGCAAGGAGCTTGTGGCCAGTGCATGCCACAAAGCTCAAGCCTTCAGTGTTCATGTCCTCCCTGGCCCTCAAGGTGTGGTGGTCCAGACATGAGCGCACCAGCTGTCTCAGCTCAGGCTCCCTAGGCCAGGTGCGTGCGGAGTCTCCGTGCTTCATGATTTCCAGGTTCCAGCTACTCCGCCCGCACCTCAAGTAACACAGCAGGAACCGGAAAGTGGAGTGATGCAAATGTGAAATCTCAGAGCATTATGTTAGCCGTTTCCTAGTCACAGCAATGGCAGATGCACTACCTGCTGGGCGCTGAGGAGGCCTGTCGTGCTGCGTAATAAATCATCCTCTCGGTATGTTGAAGGGTGGGCTCTATGTGCAGAGTGCTGGAGGTTAAGCAGAACTTCTTACCGTATGTTGGAAGCTCCTTTCTGCTTTCAATAAATTCCTACTCAGGGCATAGCAAGAAATGGCTCTGAAAAAAACAGGCATAGTTGGATCAAGGGTCCAAACCTTTCTTCAGACCTTAGATTATGAGTTTTCTACAAGACAGTGGGAGAAACCCTGGCATCAGAAATAAATGTGTTCCTACTGACACCCAAGTTTTTAGACAGCATCAAGGTAGCCAGAAGAAAATCGAGAAGATGATGGGTTATGCAAAGGGTAATTTAATAAAAGAGGAGAGCTGGAAGTACTGACAATTTTTCCAAAAGGAATCTTTGAACACATGAACCAGGACCTAACTGAGTTGGAGAGAGGGATTATACCACAAAAATTAATATTCCTGGCCTTTAAAAGCATGTGACCAGGGCACTCTGTCACGTTCCAACACAATACTGCAGTGCCAAAGCAAACTGGCAGAAAGCGGGTGGTGAAAGCTGTTCGCTCCCAGTACCACCCTGACATGTGGATGCAGAGGGCGATGCAGTAATGATTCCCCCAGCGGGCAAACCCAGGCCGCACTAAGCGGTGAACCTCAGAGTCCTGCCATGTAGTGCCACAGCTGAAGGGAGGGCTTTCTCCACCATAGCAGCTGTCAGTAAATGCACCTCTTCTCCAGCAAGAGTTCATTTTGCCCAGAGTTTAGCGACACTGTGTTTCTCCTATTCGTCCCTCTTCCCTAATTATTATTAAAGGGAGGAATACTTTATTCTGGACCAGTCTGTAGGCATGGCCATGGGCTCCCTGGGGCACCCTGTCTGATTGTATTCTAGGTGTAGGAAGATCTGCCAGCACTTACACTGGCCAAGGGAGCAGGCTCCGGGAATGACAAGGAATTGTCCACAATTATCCATTCCTTTCTTCTCTAATTACAGACTCCTGAATTAGAGATGCTCATGTATAATAGATAACAATTACTATTCAGGATCTACTGAGAGTCTTTAAAAGTCGAAAGTGCAAAGAAAGGACAACTCCGTGGAAAAATGGTGTTCTTCTAGTTAAAGTGGACAGCTGAACTCACAAACTCCTCCTGAGTTCCCTTTCTGCTCCCCACCCTGCCCCAATGTTAAACGAAAGTGAAGGAATAAAAGGAACCAGAAAAGCCCCCTCCAGAGGGCCCAGGATCAGGAGAGGGGACTGAAAATGGTGCTCAGAAGCTGGAAGCCACAGGCAGCAGCAACTGGCACAGAATCTCGAGTGCTCTGAATCCCAAATCAGCAGCGATGATGCAGAGCAGATGAGCATCACTACCTATGCTGCAAACCCCCAGAGGGAGGACCAGAGGCAGGGAGTCCCTGGAGGTGAGGCTATGGGTGCAATAGAACAGGGGGGGCTGGAGTGCAGACTGGTGGAACCACTGTGGAAATTGATGTGGAGATTCCTCAAAAAACTAGGACTAGAGGTTCCATCTGACCTGGCTATTCCCCTTCTCCATATCTTCCTGAGAGAATCAAAAGCATCATGCCACAGCGATATATGCACACTCATGTTCATAGCAGCACAGTTTGTAATCGCTAAATCTTTGAAACAGCCCAAATGTCCATCAACCAATGAATAGATAAAGAAGAAGTGGGGTTTTTTTATGCAGTAGAGTACTACTCAGCCATAAAGAAAGATAGAGATATTTATAGCTAAATGGATGGACTTTGAGACCACACTCTTAAGTGAAATCAATCAGACACATGTGTAAATACAACATTGTTTCTCTGATGTGAGAAATTGAAAGTGTAAATGAAGACCATAATTTTTTGTTTGTTTGTTTGTTTGTTTTTGGTACTGGGGATCAAACTCGGGTCCTTGCACTGGCAAGGCAGGTGGCGGAACCACTGAGCTAAATCCCCAGCCTGAAGACCATAATTTTTAACAGATGTCGTGAAATAGGAAGAAAATGTTCAAAGGGAAGGGGAACTAGGGAGGGGGGTGGAGGAAAGGAAGGAAGAGAAAGAAAAAAATGAGAAAAGGAAATGACGCTTTTTAATAAGGAGGGATGGAAGGGTTGAGGGGAGGGAAGAGGAATGGGAAAAAATAAGAACCAGATACATCATGTACAGGTACAAATTCCCTATGATGACTATGATCATTATGTATATCTAAAATGTACCAATAAAATGAATTATTAAAAAAGAACAGAGAGTGGGTGAGATCCCAGCTAGGGAGCAACTATCAGATGTGGCAATCTGCACACATTTCACATGGTCAGGAAGCTGCTCACTTCCCTGGAAACTGCCAGGACCTCTTGAGATGGGGTTATTCTCCACGCTCAGGGAGAAGGCGGAGGCAGTGCTGGGGTGAAGGGCTTGCGAGTCTGCAGAATTCCAAGCAGGATTCTGTGCTTCCGCTTTCAGTTTTTGGTCTGACCACGCTGCTCTGTCTGTCCTTTGGTTGCTTTTATTTTCATGCATTGAACCCAAACCAATTTTTTCTTTGCATATTGTTTTAATTCATTTATCTTTTTAAAAAATCTACCTGGCTTACTTGCATCGGATGCAGTATTTTAGAGGTGTTTTTTCTGCTTCCTTGACGGTGTCTTTGTGAGTGGTTTCTTTCTGTACAATACATTTTCTTTGAGTCTGTGTTGTGTGTTTGGAAGGTGTATTTCTCAGTTTCATTCTTTATTTATTAACCTTTAAGACTGTGAAAAACCACGTTAAGCTTCCAGTTTAATTGAAGTCAGAAGCAAGTGTGGAAGGCAGGATTTGTGCGTGGCCCTCCCATGCAGGTGAGGACTTCTGGCCTGATCACAGGTGCCCAGCAGGTCCCAAGCACCTCCCGACAGCTCTGTCCTCCAACCCGGGCTTTCCTGTCCAGTAGTTGTTACTTCACACTCTCCACTTACATTGTCTGTTTTTATTTTGAGAATAATTTGTTGATTATATTCTAAACAGATTTATATGGATTTGATTTTCACGTATTTAGCTAGTGTGTCAGTCATGGTCCAGCCAAAAAATAAAACAAAAAGGACAAACTGCTTTGCCTTACAGTGCAATGAATTTTACGAAGAAAATTGACAGATGAAAGAAGGGCTGAGAAACAAAAAGAGACACCTGGATTACGTGGAGGTGGTCAGAGAAGGCAGGGACCTGTACTGTCCCAGGGTGGAGAGACAGGACAAGGAGGCCACAGAGACCAGAGGAACGGGTGGCCAGAACCCGCCCAACCTGCAGCCACGCTGAGCACTGGGAAGCACTCGGGTTGCTGTACTCCATCTGCCTCCCCCAGGGTGGATCATTGGCTAACTTCAGCCAAAAGCCAGATGACAAGAGGATGACAAGACTCAGATGGGTGACGACAGCAGAGCAAGGAGAAGGGAGGCAGGGGCTGGAGGGCCACGAGGCCCAGGGCACTTGTGTGCATGTCTGTTGCTGGACATCCATTCCCATCCTGAGATGAATCTCATCGCTACACTTGACACCTGTGCACGACACCTGTTACAGGACCGTGGGTAACCTCGCCTGTCCCCCAGAGGAGGACACACCCAGAGCCGTCGCCATTGTGTGGATCATGTGTAATGCTCAGTCCCCACATACCGGTCTGCCTGTGGGTTCTTGGAGACCACGTCCTGCGTGTTAGAAGCGGAGTGTTGCTCGTGATGAGGAAGGTGGGAAATACTGCTGGGCAGGGAAAGAACTTCCTTCAGCTTCCTTCAGCTTCCATCGGCTTCCTTCGGCTGGTCCAGATGTTACATTTCTGCATCCTCTGACAAGGTGGGAACATTGCACACTTGCCTTTCTGCTTTTCTAAGTGGTGAGGTGAACTCTGAGTGTGCTCGGTGTCAAGCCACACTGGGTTTGCATAGCTTTGGCTCCATCTGCCTTGCAGGAAAGAAAGACAGTTTAGACCTTTGGGATACTCGTTGCTTGTTATTCATACTTTTCAGATCTGTGGTGAGGGTCACATGTTGTCTTTGCTCTGGTGACAAGGGGAGGAGAATGCACACCCCTGTACCATCTTAATCCCGAACACAGCATGTTCATTTAACACACTGTTAGGCACACCAAATCTACCACTATTTAAAGGCAGGAGGCCAAACAGTGGTCCCTCAAAGTTGGCCATGCCCCAGTCTCCAGAACCTGTGGAGGTGTTAGGTCCCATTGCAGAGGGCAGTGAAAATTGCAGATGGAATTAAGGCTGCCAATCATTTACCCTGCAATGCCAGTCACCGCTACAGGAACGGATGTCCTCTGGGCAGATGTCTAAAACAGCACGTGGGCAATGGAATCAAAGTGCTCAAGGAAAAAATGCACAGCCCTGAGTCCAGAGCAGATCCTCATTTCCTGCCCTACTTGGTGACTCCGCATCTCAGAGGCAGTGGGGTACACAGCCACTATGGGAGTATCGGGCCTTGAGGCAGTGGCAGTCACCAAACACAGTAGGACACTTCTGCCGCCCACCTCTCTGCCTTCTGGAGAATGCCACTGTGTCCCAAAGCCACCTTAGAAACATGGATCGGCTTGTGGCTTCTAGATTCCAGCATGACTCCTAGCTTAGCCCTACATCCCCCACTTGGTGCAAAATGACCAGCAGGACATACAAAAGGAAAGGAAAGTTGAAAGAAGAGGATGTCAAGAAAATGGCTGTTGCTGTTTAAAGAGGTCTGGAGAGTTTATATCCTTGTTGAAAGATAAAATGTACTGAAACAAAGCAGTTTCTGAGCCAGCTGTTTTCTTTTCCTTCTTCTCACTGTCCTGCCTGCTTTCTCATTTGAGCCAATTGCAGAAAATAAAAAGAGCCCACAACAGAAGGTGCCACCGCGACAGCCAAGGGGCTCGGGAAGTGGGTTCCCTAATATGGTCACATGGGCTCAGAGCCACCACTGCTTCCGGGCCAGGCAGGGTGATCATTTCCTGTGACTAAGGAGCCACCGAATTTTCTTTATAGACTTACACTGCCCCGCATGCATTCTATTAAATAGTTTTGAAAGTGATAGCCAGTTAAATGACTTTTAAAATATTTTCAAATTTAGATAAGAAAATCAAATTGTCATATACTGAGAAAATCTAAGAAATGGCTAAAGTTATTTTTAAACGATTTACAAAGAGTCGCCAGCTGAAGTGACACAAGAAGAAAATAAATGACTAAAATTATGTATAAATTTAGAAGCAGTAACAAATGAAGTGAGGAGACAATTTTTAATTTATAACAGAAAAATCATCTGAAAAATCTACTCAGTATATCTAAGATAACCAGCTATGGTTATTTTAAAAGAAAATATCATGCAGTTATCGTTATAAAATATTTAACACAAATCAAAATACTTTCTAAATAGCTGCAATACTTCTAATTGAACTTCACAGCAGTCATTCCCAGGTAAATCTCACCCTCTGAACTTAGGCGTCCGTTCCATGCCTCCTCTAAAGGGTAGTGATTTAAAGATTTAAGGCATTGACTTCTGAGAACAGGAATGGGGCAAGGAGAGACAAAGGCGGACAAGGAAACCACAGACTTACACCCCGGAGAACAGGTACGGCAAACAGGAAGGTACAAACTGAGCTCCCTGGCAAGAGACCCAGTGCTGCTCACGGTCAGTCGGGAACTGAGGACCCTGGGGATGGACATGACAGGTCTGGCTGGATGTGTGTTCAGAAAAATGCTCAGTCACCAGGCCTGGGTGCCCAGGACCCGGCCATGGAAGAGGAAGCCAGGAAAAGTGAAAGGAGGCAGGAAGTGAAGACAGATGTCCTCAAAGGCAACAGAGTAAAAGACGTCTGAGACATGTGTTTGGAAATGATGCTGCCTTCTTCAATAGAAGATGAGGATAATTTTCAAGGGCACTCATGGACATTTAAATCATAACCAAAGTAAAAATTAAGAAATATAGGAAGATAAAATTGAGGAAAGTGCCCATAAAAGCATGGAAATAGACAATGAGAGGAAAAAAGTTTTAAATAGATTATTTTTCAGAAAATCCCTTAAATAGAATTTAAAACATAGAACAATAAAATTGGGTAGGGAGTAAATAGCAATAGAAGTGGAGGAGAAAAATAATAAGTAAACTTCCAGGTGGAAATATTCCATTGAATGCTCAGCAGATGGAGGGGGAAGAAGAAAACCCTTGCCAGTCACTTCATTGTGAAGTTTCAGAATACCAAGAAAGGGGACAGCTCATGCCCTGAAACTCTGAGAAAGAAGACAAGGTATCACTCGCAAGACACTGAAATAAAAATGGGATGTTTCAGGATGTGTCTCAACCATCAGTTGTTCCCACTGAAGGGAGCGGAAGGAGAAGATACAGGGTTATGTACAACTTCCTGTGAGTTGCTCCAACTTCCTGTGAATCTATAATTATTTCAAAATAAAAACTTGGACAGATTGCCTCAGATGCTGAGACAGGAACAGATAGCGCTAGAAGACAGTGCAGTAATTCAGCAAGGCCCTCACGCCTTTGTCAGAAGTGACTTTCTATGTAGAATTTGATGCTTGGTCCATCATTCAAGTGTGAGAGTACAGACAGATGCAAGTGTGAGAATTCTCAAGCAGTTGTACTCCGGTGACTAACTTGTTACATTACTAGGTGATCCCTCCACAGATCAAGAGAGTAAAATCAGGAATCCAAGAAACCCATGCTCCAGGTGGAAGAAACTAAAAATTGAGAATGAGATGATGCATAAAAGACAGCACAGTAGGAACCTGGGTAATATCTGAAATCTAAAGGCCAAAAATAATAATATAACTCTATTTAGAAATGTAGAAATAAAAAGAAAACTAAAATCCCCAAATATTGAAGATATCACCATCAGACTGGGGCTGAGGGGAGCAAAATGTTCTCATTTCTTAAAGAAGCCGTGAAGAACTACTTGACTTTTAAAGGATATTCATGAAATACTTTGAATAATGCTAGGTTTAACTAAAAATAAAAGAAAAAGAAATTCCTAGCTTCTCTTGACAGAAAATGAACAGTATCTAATTCATCTATCTTCGACTTCTCATTTAAATAGTTACGAAACCATTTTTCCTAACATTTAAAATGTCAAAAGAGCTAGCAACTTGCTGATGACAGGCTCAGATTTTCCTGGAGTCAGATGGCAATGCTGTTGGTACAATCTAGGAGAGAGTCCGGGGAACAGGAGGGGACCTGCAAGGGACAAGCTCCTAGGGACACACATCTCCACCAGTCCCTGAGGCTGGGGGCTGCCACCCAGGAGAACCCCAGCTCTGTCCATCCCCTCCCCACCATCCTTCCCTATCTTGATTTCTTTACACCAGCTCTGGAACTCATTTCCCAGTAGAGGGTTTGGAGCAGAAGCCACTTCCATGTGGCATGGGCCTCCCAAGGAGACCCATGAGATGGGGTAACTTGGGAAATGGCAGCTTGGTCTGTCTGAGGGTTTATTTTGGTTTTGCAAATTTTTAGTTCACCTTTTCTAATAAGGAAAGAATCACTGAAAGCTTAAGGATGTTAAAATATAAAATTTATTTTTCACCAAAACAATATTAAAAAATAAAGCCAAGAATTCCTTCACCTGCCCAAAATATCCC
Organism: Heterocephalus glaber; assembly: GCF_053883595.1. NCBI lineage: Eukaryota > Metazoa > Chordata > Mammalia > Rodentia > Bathyergidae > Heterocephalus > Heterocephalus glaber. The sequence goes on from NW_028258413.1 coordinate 8,800,831, forward strand.
AAGTAAACCTTCACACAGTAACAGAATCCTGCACACAGCCGCAGGGGACCGGAAACATCTCTCCCAGGGGCTTCTCCTGGTGACCTGTAGGGCCCTGCCCTCCTCCTTGCCAGGGTCCCCTCTCTCACTCCTGTCCCAGAGACTGCTGTCCTCACATGCCATGCACTCGCATGCTGCACCATGCAACGGGAATAGACACCCGCAAGGATGGGGCTTCGTCCTTGTGCGGTCACTGGCACAGCCCCATCTGGCACATGGAGCTCTGGGGCCATCAAGGGATAGGAATCCCAGTAGCCCCACACAGACAGCTGAACAGGCCCTCAGGCAAGCCTACCCTGGGCTCACTGACATCAGGCCTGGAGAAACTTTGCTTGTCCAAATGAACAAATAGAAAACCAAACATGAGGCCTACAGAAAGGTTCATAATCTCAAGGACTCATGATGTGGTGGGTGTTTCTAACTTTTTTGGTTTGTTTTTTGAAATAGGGTCTTGCTATGTAGTTCAGGCTGGCCTTGAACTCACTATGTAGCCCAGGCTGGCCTCATACAGCGATCCTCCTGCCTCAGCCTTCTGAGTGCTGGACTCCTACCATATTTTTAATAGATAATGCACCCAAATGGTTTAAAATCAAAGCCACAATAGAGATACAAATGGAAATCTCTCTCCACTGCCCATCTGCAGGGTCCCCAATTCCCCAAGTGAGCCTGCGGGTATCCACTCTCCTACTCCCATCTTTCCTTCCCAGGTTCCCTTACAACAGGAATTTGAGTAGCAGTAGAACCTCTCTCTCCTTTCCTATGTCTCAGAAACATCTCAATTTATATCTTGAAATATTTGTGTTGCCCCATATTCCAGGTTTCCTCATAGACTTCAACTAGGGATAATCTATCTTTTGTTCTCTCCTGTGGACGTTTCTAATTTTCTTCTTTCCACCTCATTTTACTTGCTTTCCACCATGAACTTGTGCAACTCCTAAGATCTGCTCAGCAATGACCTCCACCCGCAGGGAATGGTTCCTTGAAGCTTTCCCGTGTTCTTTCCCTGCATCATACCTGTCACTCTCTGCTGTTTTCTCCTGCTTGGTCCTCATTGTCTGGCTCTGTCTTCCACTGAATTCTTACCTTACTATTTTCACTCTTCCCTCATAGCTCCAGTGACTGCATTATATTTCTCTTTCTCAAATTAGAAGTGGGTTGTTTTGTTCTTCTGCCACCTGACAATATTTTTTAAATGTTTTCTTCCTATGGAAAGACTTGTTGTTTGTCTACATATCTTTTGTTCATGATGTCTTCTATAGAAATTGGATTTATCCTTTCATATAATTCATTTCAGAAAGAGCTGGATTGACTTAAATCAACTGCTACCAGCAAGTTCCTGGAACAGTGGTGGGGAGCAGGCGAGACATTGTCGTTGCCCAGGTTCCTCTGCTTGGGAAATTGCTCTTCAGTTTCTTGGGTGTTTGTTTGTTTGTTTGTTTTTAATTGTAGCCCCTCTGGAGCTTCAAGGACTGGGAATGGAAAGTTGTTGTGTAATGGATGTTGCTTTCAGTTTCACAAGATGAAAAGGATTCTGGAGATTGGTCGCCTGACAATGTAGATATATTTAACCCTACTCAACTGTGCTCTGATAAAATAGTTAAGATGGTAAATTTTTTTATATATATTTTGCCACAATTTAAAATATTTTCATTTAAAATATGTATATTGCACATGGCTTCTTTCATCACTCTCTTTTCTGTGGCACTTGCCCAATTCTATGTACAGAAATCCTGACTTAGGAAGGGGCACTCTTGCTGTGGAAGAATTTGCTCATAATTTCTGAGACCTAACCACCTGTTCTGACTTAAAATAGATCCCAAGAGAGGGGAGGTAAAGACCAGCCGCATCTCAGTGGTCTTCTTTATGAGACACAAACAGTCAGTTACCCAGACATTGAGGGAATTGTGGGTATTTTTGACAGTAGTGCAAAGGTAATTATAAACTCAACTGGAACTTGGGGAATCCCCTTATATTCCCTGGGCCTTAATTTAGTAGTCAGGCATAGAAGCAGTATGGTGTTTGGTGTTTGGTGTTTTGAAACCTGGATTTTGAAGCAACCTGCCAAGGTTTGCTTCTCAGCTTTGCCACTTACCAGATGAAAAATCTCTCAGAATTACTTCATGTTTCCATACCTTGGTTTCCTTGTGTATAGGCTGGGAATGCTAATAGCACGTGGCCTCACTCTTGAGAGAGTTGAGTGACTTATTATAGGCTAAGCACTTAGAAGAATGCCTGAAACATAATCATTGTTCTAGCAATTAATAGGATGAGAACTAGGTCTAGAGCTCAGTGATTTTTCAGACCACTCTAAGGTATGAGACCTTGGTTCAAATGAAATGCCCCCCCAGATGTCTAAATAATAAAACAGATGGAATTAGTCATGTTCTCATCTCCAATTCCAAAGCAGCAGAGAATTGGGGAATCATGCATCCCCCCTTCCAACCCTTCCCAGGTGACCCCAGACAACATCAGGAAACCTCAGAACAACACAGCATACTTTAAACTACTAATAAGCCCTTCCCTCTGTTGGCCATTGTGGCTGGTACTAGAAATCTGAAGCAGGGTTTATGCATGAAGATTTATTCTCTGGTCTGGACGTTCAGCAGTGGTGGTTACAGACAAAGGGCAGCTCCCCAAGGCCATGGGGAAGCCACACTGTCTGTCTTTGGGAGACAGCCAGTCTTGGGCAGAGAGCCAGAGCGGGAAAAGGGAAGAAGAGCTTTGTATCTGATTTCAATCAACGCCTTCTGTTAACATCCTTGGATACTAAGGAGGGTGGAAAAGGTAATCTTTTAGTTGGATGTATTTCTACCTGGAAATCTTCTATTAAGTCTTCTATTACTGCAGAGGGAGTGAATGGATTATGCTGGACAATCACCTTCTATATACTAATACTAAAATATCTACATACTAATACTAAAATGTCTACATACTAATACTAGTACTATATACTAATACTAAAGTATACTTCATGGGTAATAAGTATGTTAAAGCTGCCTTTTAAATCAAGGAACTGGTAAAAGAAGAAATCAAACAATAATCTGACTATTTCAATTGGGTTTTAATCTCCCTTAATTTTTATATGGTTTCTGAAAAAGTGTATTAATTCCCCTGGTGATAAAAACAATTCTTGGTGAAAGTCTGCCAAAATAGTTTTAACATATTTTCTTCTTAAGTAGTGAAAGGTTAAATAGATGTCCATCTATCTACAAAGTGAAGGTTAATTTGTAGTTGGGTGTTATAAAAATTGTAGATAGGTAATTATGAAATTATAAAGAGAAAATATAAAATAAATAATACTTATGTGAAGTGTTAGCCTAATATTCGGCATGCATCTGACTTATAGATAATAGGTCTCTACTTCCTCCTTTTTAAATCTGAGCCTCCATTTCTTCATTTATGTTACAAGGAATTTAGGCAAGATGTCGGCCCAGGGTTCATAAAACTAAAATACCCTATGAGGTAATAAGATTCTAGAAATTCAAACCATGTTAGAAGTTTCATATATATTCACTTTAAAATGGGCATTAAGTACATGAGTACAGAAGACTAAACTCTGACATAAAAGGTGGACGAGAAGTACTGAAAGGGTGCAGCAAAAGCTGATCAGATCCCAGGATTAAACTGCTCAGGGTGTGTGTTTTGTCCTGTGGGGAGCTAAATTTATAAACCTAGAAAGGAGAAGGAAAATCTTTTGCCTTCACACAATTCATTTCACTTGACTCGGCTAATTAGAAGTTACCAATTTTCTTGTTAGCAGACCCTTTGACCTCTGCTATTTACAGGGCTAGCACAATTTGTAGGCTTTATGGGAAATTTAAGTAGAAGATGAAGCAGGTGAGATGTCAACCACCACACACACAGAGCCTCACTGTGCATGCAGCCCCGCAAGAGGAGCTGGTTATTGAATGTTGGTAAGACCCAAGCCCTGGCCATCAAATGTCACACTCAGACCTCCTGTCCCCGCACATGCACAGTGTTACATTATCACTCAGGCCCACTCTGAGCAGTGTCCCTGGGCAGTTCTTGCTCTGCTCTGCAGCTCTTCCTTTCCATCCCAAAGCTCTCAATCTCTAGGCTGGAGTGACCTCCACTGCAGACGCTGCCCAGAAGTTCTCACCAAGAGCCCTTGGTCTTACCCATGCCTGAGGGCAGGGGATCTTGCCTACTCTCTCCTTGTAGGAATGCCAAATGGGGCAGATCTGACAAAATCTTGGAGAAAACCCACTAGCCAAGTCATATCTCAGTTTAAAAGTCAACATGAGAATTGAGATGTTTGCCAAATTCAAGTCTCCAGGACAAGATGGGAAAGCGTATCATGTGTGCTTGCTGAACTTAGCTTTGTCATCATCTACTCCCTGTAGCATGCTCTCTTGGCTCTTTTCTCTATCTTGCCTTATATTTCTAACTCTGAGTCTCAGGGGGTGAAAAGCAGCTGGAGGTGCTAGACACAGCTTCGTCCTCTCCCATTACATATGAAATCTCTCTCCTTCCCTGCACACAGTACCAGAAGGCCCATGGGATGTCTTGAGCATTGACCTTTGGGGATTTTTACTTATTTTATACTTTAAAATCAATTATTGACTCTCTGATCATGGTTAGAGTAGTTTTGTTTGTTTGTGTTTTTTTGTTTATTTTTGCCAGAGGAACTATGGGTGAGGATATGATGGATTGCTGGGTAAGGAAATATAGCTGGATGAAAGGAGGGATTGCCTCTATCCCAGAATAGACACCACCAAGATCATCAGTAAGAAAAGGCCTTGCTATAATCTTCCGTCATGCACTGGGAAAACTGTAGGACCAAGAGCTGCAGGCTCCAACACTCACAGCTATGATGTCATCACTGCAGGTTCCACCACACACAAAGCTGGGGAGGCTGAGTTGATGACAGAAATACAATCACCTATCCATCGATATGTCTCTCCAGAAATGGACTAAGGGCTCAGAAATAGTTTTTGTTAAACTTGTATTTTGAACTTTTGTTCTCATCTGTAGTTAGAAAAAGAGCAATTTCTAGGAGATGGGTGCCAAAGAAGTGATCTGAAGCAGTGAGTACTAACTTTAAATTCTACATGTAGGAAGTGAAAATATAATATCATCAAATAAAAGTGGAAGTACCCTTCTTTCCCTGAAAATAAGACTGAGCTGGAAATAATCAGCCTTGAATAGTTTGACATCAGCAAGGATGGGGCTGGCAGTTTTGATCTCTAGTTTTCAAGGCTGATTATTTTCCAGCTAGGTCTTACCTCCCACTTTCTCCTGAAACTATGCTTAAATATAATGAGATAGTTCAGAACTGATAAAAGAGCAACCAGTTGGAAAGACTAGATCCAATGAAGAAAAATTACTAATAACAAAAGAAAGACTAGAAGCTGTTCTGTGGACTGAGAATCATACTTCGACATCCTTCTAATTCTATAACATAGGCCCAAGTAAATGGCAAAATATGGAATACCTGGAAGCAGGAAAAAATTGCCTGATGACAAAAGGAATATAATGTTCTCAGCCTGATCAGTCAGCTCTCTGGAGACCAGGAAGGGCAGCCGGCAGGCAGGCCTGGCCTCTGTTGCACATGTGTCTCTGGCAAAGGTCAAAGGCAGGGGCTGGAGGCCAGGGCAGGACTGCCCACCTCTGTGGGAAGTCAGCACCACAATCTTCTCCCTGGTGCTGTCACTATGTCACACCAGAACAGCCAGATGATTCTCTGTGGGATCTTTTTCGGGGATGGAGGTTTACAGGAAAAAACAGCTCTTCCTCCCAAGTCTAGTGATCTCGACATGAGTCGTGTTGGTTTGGAATTCAGCTGGGACTCTGCTTCCTGTGTGACCAGAGAAGGGACTGGTGTAGGCTCTGTCACTGGTGCACCGTAGGTAGCGATGGTAACAACTGCCATCCAAAGCATTCCTACGAAGAGCTGTACGTGCCTTGTGGAAGTGCCTAAGCAAACCTTTTATATTTGAAACTGAAATGTGTACAACTCCTCTGAGGACAAAGGTATGCATCAGCTTTGCCCTTCTACAAGGAAATGCTCAAGGCAATCAACTTAATAAAGGAGAAAAAGTTGTTGGCTCATAGTCAAAGATCTGGTAGCTCCACTGGTCTGGGCTTTGGTGAGGGTGGCAGAGGGTGACCAGTCCTGGGAGGACCACGGTGTGCAGTGTAGGAGAAAACAGCCACATCTCAAGCTGGAGCAAAGAGAGGGAGGGCGGATGGGTCCCCTAAGGGCTCTAGAAGGGATGTGTAACCTGAGAACCTCCCACAGGCCCCACCTCATAGAGACTCATAGCTCCTCTCAATGCTGCCATGCTGTACCCAAGCCTTTACACTGGAGACCAGGGATGGCAAACCTTTCAGAGCTCTCAGTGATACAAACAGCCCACTGTGGCACGTGTGCCATAGGTTCCCCACCACTGCTACACACCCTTGGGAGACACTGGAATTACACACAAACTATAACAGACAACGAGGAAGGGGAGATCTTTCAGGTAAGTAAACTAGCTCACTTGTACTCTAAAGTAGGAAATTATGTTTTGAAGTAGACAGATGGATTTCACTTGCAGGATAGAATCACTTTTCTTCCAGGACTATCTCTGGCATTCAGACAGCTATGGGAATAGGTCTTCAGAAAAGCACAGTTTTAGATAGATCTGTTGAACCTAAATGTGTGTCTCGCGTTTTGTTCCTAAAGGTTCTAACTTGAAGGGTAATTGTTAAAATGGTTAACTGGAGAGTATTTTTCTATAGTTCTGGTGGAACAATAATATGATCCTTTACATTTAGAAATGTCTCTCCCACAGGGAATTTAGCGGGCTATAAAGATAGCATATCACTCAGTACCCACTCCTTCCTCTGGATAACCAAAATAATCTGTTCTCCTAATGAGGGAAAAGAATGCAAGTCTTATAAACTACCAAAATCAAGTAGAACGACAGTGCTAAAGATGATAATAGAAACAACAGTCTTCATTTTTCTTCATGTATATAGGAAAAAGTTGTATCTTTTTCTAATACAAGGAATGTGAACTGGAGAAACTCATTAAAAGGCAAAAAAAAAAAGTTAGAAGAGACTCAAAAAAGAAAGCAAAAATAATACATAGGGAGGATTGGGTTTCCATGAGAATTGACTCTCTCCTTATGATTTCAGTGGATTTCTAAGATTTTTAAATCATATCTAGAATAGAAAAATCTGAATTTTGGAGTAAATGAGATGGCCCACACAGGCTGATGTGTGTGTGTGTGTGTGTGTGTGTACGGTGTGTGTATGTGTGTATATATGTGCATGTGTGTGTTATCTTTGTTATATAATAAGGTTGGTTGGATTTAAAAATTCATGGTACAATATATTTTGATCATTCCTTGTATAATATACATTGTAATATATCTACTTACAAATTCTTACAGGTCCTACTACACTGGATATTTTGAAAATGAATAGAAAAGTGATAAGAATACTGTTTTGTGAAATAGACAATGATAACAAGGCCCTTAACAGCTTAGGGGAGACAAAAATGAAAGTTCTTTAAAAGTGCAAAAAAAAAAAAGGACAACCTGACCATACAGCGTGTTGAAGCTTTGAGAAAGAAGAAAGTTCTGACACCAATTTAAAAAAAGGAACTGTTCCTCAAGCTGCATACAGCCAGGGGATTTTAGGGGCTCTAAGGAATGTAGAGCACAGAAACCCATCCCACGATGATCAGACCATCAATCGGGTAGGAGACTGCACAGCGCTGAAGCCTCAGAAGGGGAAAAGAGCTGAAGTTTGCCATTCTGTACCCATGCGCACATGAAATCCTACAGGGGGAATTTAACAAAGACTTCCAAGAAACAAAGGAAAACGCAAAGACGAGTCAATACGCTTTGATGCACAAGGAAAAACGGTTTTGCCAGTAACAGGTGAGTCAATTCAACAAAGAGTTGCTAGAAAAAAGCCCCTGAGTTGATAGTAATATTTATTTGTGGAGAAGAGAATTTAAGACTTTTTGATATTTATTGCTGGTCCCAAGCATTGTCAATGGGTTTGCATGAATTCCCACTGGGGGGCCCTGACTCCTGCAGAGTTCACACTCTAAAGCCTCTATGGGTTGAAAATTACGACTCGCTGAGAAAAGACTTGAAGTTCAAACCCTCAGGATTCCGGAAAGCGAAGAGGTGGGGCAGGAGGACTGCTGTGTCACACTCTCAGGAGGATAACTACGAGACGCTGGCAAGCTTAAAGAAACCAAGAAAGTAGGATGAACACATGCAGAACTATGAGTAAGGAAGAAGACACTGCAGTCCCGGGGAACAAAGACACTAGCCAGGGTCACTGGTGTCAAGGAGAGCCCATTCCACCAGGGGTGGTGCTGACGTAAAAGTCACAGGCGAGACTCTATGGAAGCAGAGACTGACAGAAACAGGAAGGGGGAGCCACTGGAGGGAGTGGGAAGGGGCTACACTCCAGGACCTCAGATGGAAGGAGAGGGAAGGGATTATAACTCAGAGCTTCGGATAAACAGAGCAGTCAGACAGAGAAAGGACTGCAGGTGGAGGGGGAATCTATGCACACCGGTACCTCAGTTGAAGTAGTTGGAAGTGGATGTAAACTAAGGCCTCAGAGGGTGGGAGAGGAAAGAGGATGCACGCTACATCATGGCTTATACCTGGGTGTTCCCCCAGAGCCTCATGCACTCATAGGTGGGGCTTTGGGAGGTGATTGGATCATGGGGGTGTGATAGTCACAGTGGATTGGTTCACTGATGAGTTTATAGCTCAGTGTGATGGTGGGAGGTGGAGCCTGGTTGTAGAGGTTGGTCCCTGGGAGCGTGGACTAGAAGGCTCTGTCTCCCTCCTCCTCCCTTGATTTCTCTCCATACTTCCTGCTGCAGTGCCATGTGCAGTTCTCTTCCATGCCCCTCTGGATGTTGCCCTGCCTTGGAGTCAGCTGACAGTGGACTGAAACCTTCATAAACTGTAAGCCAAACTAAACTTGTGGTGTTGACTATTTTGTTCCAGCAATGAGAAAGTAAAAAGACACCCCAGGACCTCAGAAGCAGGGTGTGGGAGGGGGATCCACATCACAACCTCAGGTGGAGGGACCAAGAAGAGGATCCATGCCATGACTTCAGAGTTTGGAAGTGGGTAGCTTTACACAGCAAGGCCTTTCTTTTTTCTCTTTGTTCTCTGGTGTTCTTCCTTTCCTTCCTTGGGCTGTAACCTGCTGAACACTTAAGGAAATGAGGCCATGGTTTCAGTCCTTAGCGCCCAGCCCCCAGTGCACAGGGTAAGAGGAAAATTCTCTAAGATCCCATGTGTCAGTGAGAATGTCCACAACAACCTCTGCCAGGGGAAACGTCTACAGACTCACTTCAATGGTTTGTTGAAAGTCAGGAGAATATTCAAGAAGAACTATCGTTTTTTAGTCTGAAAACCCTTTTGTGCACTTTTCAAAACTAGCCGACGTAATGAAAAAGTTGATCTGTTTGAGTGTAAGAACGGAACAATTGGCACATTAGAAGTCGGCAACTGATTGCTCTAAAGATATAAAAAGTTATTAAAAAACAGATTTTCCAGTATTCATTGGCAATTTTGTTTTTTCACTACAAAAAAACAGTGGTATAAAACACAAATCTAGACCTGAGAACCCACTGCATTGTACAGAATTGGCCCAGAGAACGTTAACTAGGGGCAGCCTGGAATCTGGAAAGCAGAGAAAGCATGATAATCCCAAAGCTGATTGGAAACCAAACTGTCACAAAAATAAGAATATTCTATATCCAATTTAGCCAGATTTAATGTTTGCCAAGTGATGGAGCATTGCAATCAACCGCTGTGAAGTAATATCAAATCACTGGCTGACCAACACAAAATAATCAAGAAATTATTGAAGGTGAGAGGTCAGGACACTAAGAAATTTTGAGGCAGTGGAAAGAAACAAAGACATTTATAACTATGGTGTTCTTAATCCTTGTAAGCCTGTTCCTCTACTCCAAATGCACCTGGCAGTGAATGTGTGAGGGTGTGAGGCAGGAGAAGTGGATGCTGACATTGACTCAAGCCCTGTGTTAGAGGACACACAGAGCCAGGCTGCCAGGCAACTGAATGCAAGCAAATGGAGTGTATTCTTCAATATTTTGCCTGCAGCTTTGTCCCATACATTTCTGCTGAAAGCTGGCTCTCTTTTCTAGCAGCTAAAGTTATATACCCATGATCTGCTCTATGCCTTCTGGGAGCCTGGGGGGGCTCCTGGGGAAATGAACACCCAGACCTCTGTCCTTGTCCTGGAGAAGTCCAGCTGAAGACAAGGAGCAGGGAGCTGGCCAGGGCTGAGGGTACTGAACACCTAGGCCCTGCTGCCCCAGCTGCTTCCTGGGCTCCAGAGGGAGGGCTGAGCGCAGGGAAACTCAGAGCAGGAAGGGCCTCATTGGAAGCCTGGGCGGACCCAATGCAGACCCCAGAGGGGTCAGACTTTAGGGGCCTCTTTTCCACCGAGGCAGTCTGAGTCCTCTTCCTCAGAGGGAGGGAGAGGACAGGGCAGGAGAACAGGGATCTCGGAGCTTTTTTGAAGCCTCACACAATGCAGATAAGGGAGCAGGCTCATGTGGGGTGCAGATGAGCCACAGGGCTCTCACAGGAGCACCTCTCTCCTCTGTGACCTCGTCAGTCCAGCGACCCCTAACTGACAGGTGTCTCCATTGATGGGATCTGCTGCTAAGTAACCAGAGTCCCAGATCTGGCAGCTTGGGGCCCCAGGTCAGTTTCCCTCCCAGTTCTGCAAGGACCCAAGGCTAGGGGGCAAGTGCTTTGTCCCTAAAGTGAGGATGCATGGGGACCCCGTGAGCATGGCACACTGTGCTTTTCAGAGAATATGAAAGTAGATTCAGTTTGTTATAATGTACATCACTGTTCCTGTTGGGCTTCCATAATTTCTCCTCCTTTCAACCACACAAACATGCTTCTTCTTCTGGAAAGTGATCATGGTACATTATATTTGTAAATGACTTAGAAACATATTCCATCTCACCAAAGGAAACCATAGGCAGGTGTTTGGGAATGGGAAGGGAGGGAGACTGAAAGAAGTTGAGGAAACTGAACCAAATGTGGGTTTTGGTTTTGTTTGCAGCTAATCTGTTTTACTTTTCCAATTTAAGTCAATTCAAAAACACACAAAAAAATGACTGTTGCTATTTTAAGCTCATTCAAATGTTTGTATATATTACTTTAATCAGTTTTGGATATGTCTCTTCAATTCACTGTCTTTAAATGTGTTTTTGTTTTATTTGCCAGAGACTTTTTGGGGGACACGTCTCCAGCTGTGTGACAAAAGTCAGCAAGATCAGCCTTTGTGGGAAGCGGATTGAAGGCATAGGCAGGGTTTATACAGTGCACAACTGGTAGTCATTCTTTCTGACTGTATTATGGCTTGATCTAGATGTTCCCCAAAGCCTCATGCAGTCATATCTGGGTCTTTTTCAGAGGTGGCTGAATCTAGGGTGTGTGATTGATTCCTGGTGCAATGCTGGATTAAGGGTGCTAGGATTAAGGGTGGGTGATTACTAAGACAGCCCACTCATTGGTTTGGAACCACACTGATCTTGGTAGCCTGGATACAATATAAAGGACAGAAAGAGGCTTCTCCTGTCCCTTGTTGCTTTGCTGCCTTCTGCCAGCCATGAACTGTTTCTCCTCTGTGATGCCTACCTGCTGTGCCACCCTGCCTTGGAGCCAGCCAATTATGGACTGAAACCTCCACAAACTGTGAGCTCCTTTAACTTTGAATGTTGGATATTTTGTCTCAGCCATGAAAAAAGTAACTAAGATGGACTGCTTTACTACAATTACCTTAACATCAAGTTTTTGAGATATTGTATTGAATAGAGGAAGAGTGATTTACTTGTTTTCTCATTGCTGGGACAAAATACTTGACACTCAAAGTTAAAGGAGGAAAGGATTAGTTTGGCTCACAGTTTATAGAGGTTTCAGTCCATAGTCACCTGGCTCTAAGGAAGGTTGGAATGACAGAGGGGCCTGTCAGAAAAGAAAGAGTTCATGGCAGAACTGGCAGAAATAAAAGCAGTAGTAAGCCTCCCTCACCCTCTTTATTCCAGTCAGGCTACACATCTATTGATTAGTGCCACTCACACCCAGGGTGGGGTTTCTGTTTTCAGTAAATCCATTCAGCCACACCCATAACTGTGCTAATCCAATCTGTGGCCTGATCCAGTTATCTCATCCAGAATCCAGTCACTCCCCAAAGCCCTTCATATGTGCACATGAGGCTTTGGTGGAGGAGACATCTAGCAAGTCATAATAGAGACAGAAGAGAGAGAGAAAGAGGGAGAGAAACAGAGAGAGAGACAGAGAGACACAGAGAGACACAGAGAATTTCTAGTGACTGAGACAGATGGCCAGGTGAAGTCCCAGAGAGCAGCCCAAGCTGTAACTGCCCAGTCTGAACTGTCACTAGAGTCAATCAGAGATGCTAGCCTGCAGTATCCTTGGGAATGTTGCACAGGGAACTTGTATTTCCAGTTCCACGTCAACTCTTTCCCCTTTCCAAACATGCAGTTGCACCTAACTCCAGTCATTTCACGTGTGTCAGTGCACAGGAAGAACACTACAGCACTTCTGATCTGACCACTGAAGCCCTGCTGCAGCAGCTCTTCCCGTGCTCAACGGACAAAGGGACTGTGCAGTCCTCAGCAAGGGTCTCACCTTCCCAGGAATGTTCACTAAGGATGTTGGTGCTGGTGGGGGAGCTTGGGGTAGAGTGCTGGCCTAGCACATGCAAGGCTCATGTGTGTTCAGTTCCCAGCACACACACACATACACACACACATGTACATACACACACACAAATGCACACACACATTCAGAATCGATAGGCACCACAGCAAGGGATAAGCTCTGAAGACTTAACCCATGAGCCTCACCCTTCCTTCATGCACACAGGAAGGAGGGAGAACCAGGAGAGGGGAGCAGAAATGTGGTCTCTCCCACTTTCTCTCTAGTGGTTTTAGTTTTCTTCCTTACCACAGCTCCATGAAGGGATGTGTGCAATGTGCAGATATGGTTCCAGTGCCTCTGTGTGCCTCCTTCATGAAGGCATACTCAGAGCACTTCACACAGCGATTGTGAGATTAATGAATGCAGAGCACTTAGAAGTGTGCCTAACACATAATGGGAATTTAATATGTCTTATCTGTGCTTATACATCTTTACACATGATTTGGACTGACATGCAACATGGTGTAGCCATGTTTTTTTCCTGAACTGGTCATGTATCTCTCCCTCTCTCTCTCTCTCTCTCTCTCTCTCTCTCTCTCTCGCACACACACACACACACACACACACACACACACACACCACACTTGCCACCCTGTTCCCAGAAACATAACATCAATAAATATTATATCCAGATTCCAAAGTAGTGGATAACAGAATTAGTGCTAACAATGATAACCACAAAAGCAACATAGGAAAACCGCTAGAAAAAGTAGCTACCTCAAGAAATGATGACAATGATGAGATTGTGGTGATGGTGATGATGGTGATGGTGATGATGATGGGGTGAGGAATATGGTGATGGTGTGGATGGTAATTGTGGTGGATGAACTAACAGTCAACTTGGAATGCTCAACTGAACTGAGTCAGCGTGATTCTGGGTGTGAAAGACCCACCTGAGAACTGTTGCCAATGGCATAAAAGGAGAACTAGAGGAGAAGATTGTATGCTGTTGATTTCCTTGGTGAAGCTTGCTGTGGCTGGTTTTCCTGATACCATCCTCACTGTCACCGAGGATGGCTGCTGTTGGCTCCAGTGCAGATCTCTCAGCCTGGTGGCGCAGGCCCTTCACCCCACCATGCAGACTTTCTAGCTTCCACTGTTGGCCTTTGGACCTTCCCAGTGCAGATCCTTGATATGGATGTGCATGTGACAAGCTCTAGGCCTCCAGCTGGACTTGTGTGGGACATTGCTGTGGGATCCAGGCTGTCGACGGGTAGACAGATCTCTTGCACTCTGCTGCATTTGAGTTTTTGGGTGAATATTATAAAATAATCCTATAAATTATATGTCCTGTATTAAATCTATTCCCATGCAAACCCCGACCACAACAGTGATGGTGATGCTGGTGATGCTGGTAGTGCTGGGGGTGGTAGTGACAGCAGCTCACATTCTGTCCAGAACTTGGGCATGTGTGTGTTATCTGCAGATTACACATTTTCCTTTTCATAGCTGCTCTGGTTCATGGATGTGGCCTGACTCTTCACCAAGAGTCCCTTGTGATGAAAGACGTGGTCCCCAGTGTAATGTTGTTGGAAGTGATGGTGGGCCCTTGTGAGTGACCCTTCCATCACTGGAAACATCAGGTAGTTCTTCTGAGAAGGTTGTTATAAAAAGAGCAGCTAACTGAGCAGCCTATTGTGACTCTGTTTCAAAATAAATAAAGTCTTTGTAAATAGGGAAGGGTGGAGGGGGTGAAGGGAGGGCTAGGAATGGGGAAAAAAATAAGAACCAAGATGCATTATGTAAAGGTACAATTCCCAATGAGAAATGTAATTGTGTTGTATACCTACAATGTACCAATGAAAGAATTTAATAAAGTGCAAAAGTAAATAAATAAATAAATAAATAAATAAATAAATAAATAAATAGTTGAGGGAAAAGGCCAGGGGTGTAGCTCAGTGCGAAGCACCTGGGTTCAATCCCAGGAAAAAAGGGTGGGGGACAAGCCTGGCCCATTACCTCCTCTCTGCTTCTAGGTGGAGAATTGGGACCCGGCTTGCCCCACACCCGCTGGTCACTTCTATCTGCCCCGAGGTGTTTCAGCCAAGGGCAGCCTTGCCATGTACCCCATATTGTGCCTTTGGACTTTGAACCTCCAAAACTGTGTGCTAAACAAAGCCACTGCACAGGAAGCCTGCCCCAGCCATTTGTTACAGTGATAAAGAGATGACCAATACAAGCATGCCCACGGTTCCTCTCTATATAAGAAAATTGGCTTAGAAAGATTTTATAAACCGTTTCTTCCTCCCTGTTTCTCCTATCTTCAAAGCCAAGTTTATAAAGTGCTAAATGCCTGTCTCTTCTTCCTTAATACCATTGGCTCTCAGACATATTCAAGTCCCCCTCATCACTGAAATGACACAGAGCTATCTGTGGCCTCCTCACTACAATGTCCAGTTAACCCTGTCCCACCTTGACCTCATTTACCTCACTGCCTACCAAGGGACGCTGTCAACAGTCTATCTTCCTGGAATATGCCTGCTACCCTAGGTTCCATGATTCTATCTCTCCTGGTTTCCCCTTTAGCTCTTATTGTCATCCATTTTAAATAAGTTATTTATCCTTTAAGAGAATTCCTTCCAAATATTTTTATTGAAGCCATGAAAGAAGTATGTTTTAATCACAATTCTGCATTCAAACACATATTTATATATTTCATAAAATAATTCTTATTTATTATGTTAGCCATAAGTCATCAAATTGATTTCATTGTTTACTAACTTTTCTTCATTCTATCTCAACATAATTTTTTTGTTCTTTTGTATGTGGTTTACACAAATCCTGAAGTGGCCCATCTACATGGTCACCACTATCCAAGCATGCATCACGTACTAGCACATGGTGGTGGCAAAGCCCAAGGACAGGGTAGGAATCTTAGTTAAGCTGAAAAAATTTAGAAGAGAATAATAATTAGGTTCCCTGGAAGTTTTAAAAATAATGCCATATATGTCACAGGGGTTAGAGAATGTCAATTCTCTAATCTTTTCTAATGTTAAATCGACAAAAACACCTAACAGCAAAAAAAAAAAAAAAAAAAAAAAAAACAGGCAAGGGCTTTAAAATCAGAATAGGACATAACATCAGGATTAATTATTTTGTAACTTTGATATCCCATTGCTTGGTTTCACTCCCAGGAAGAAAGAAAACAGATGCACTCTCTTGTCATTGCCATCAATATCACACGCAGTCATTCATTCATTCACTGACTGGGTGAGAGCTCTGAGAGTTTTCTACACACAAGGGCTGTGCCTGAGCCCACAATGGATACAGAGGTACAGCAGCCCAGCAGCGGTCTCTCACAGGTGCTCTGAGCCAGGTATTTATTTGCTTATGATTATTTTGTGAGTGCTTCCTTGTTTCCCAAACACTCACATGTGTGTAACTCATTAACTTTTTAATGAAAGTTCAATGTTTTTGAATCCTGATTGTTCATTTGTTACTATAGATTAATATCCAACAAGCCATTAGCGTTGGGTTCTTCTTTGTTTGTTTTCAAATACATTTCAAGTACTCTCTTTGCTCTGAGAAAGCTTTTATCTTTTCATAAATGATTAACATTTAGATCCAATTGTGGCATGATTAGCTATAGTCTAATTGTATTTGTGCAGCAATATTAACTACCAGCTAGATGTTAAAACCTAATAACAAGATCCCGACACCGTGGACTTTGTCTATTAAGATGTGCTTTTGTGGCTTTACCAAAATGAAAAATGTTAATTATATAACAACTGCTGTTCATTGGTTTTTAGTCTCTAGGAAAATGGAAGATGGTGTTTTGTCTTCCCCGAGCCTGCTGGGTAACATTATTTTTAATTTAGACTTCTTTCCAGTTGAGACATGGGAACCATGACATAGTAATCCACCCACAGCGATGTTGACCATGTCCAGTTCTGTGAGTGCTTTGAGAAAGAACACACTGCAAAAATGGAGACCCACCACTGTTGGCCACTGTGACGTGGCAGGTACAGCTCACCTCAGAGGAGCCATTTAGAATGGCAGCCATGCTGGGCAGCCTGGGTGGTAGGGGAAATGTGAGTCTAACCCCTGTGTCACGCAACACAGCAGTCCCACATTGAGTCACGTGTTCTTGCACGTACACACGTACATACACACAGTATAAAATTCTATTTGTGAATACTGGAAAATTGCATTTTAATTATAACCTACATCTACATCCATCATTAAGCATAAATCTGACTTACCTAATGACAACAGTATAACTCACGGGTATACACACACACACACACACACACACACACACACAATGTGGCATCACATGTGTTCATTCTCAAAATATTCCAGAAAAGTATAGTAAATTATAAAACAGAGGAAATTAGACAAGTTTGCAAGAAAATTTTCTTCTAGAGAAGGAAGAAGAAGAAAGAAAGGGGAGGGAGCTAATTTATTTATTTATCTATCTATCTTTTTAAGGTTTTGAAATACATGTGGTCAAATCTTCCCATTTAGTAAAATCTAGGTGGCAAATAATTTTCACACTTTAATTTATTCTCTTCAATCTTCCTTATTATTCAAACATCAGTGATCTTTAGGCTTAGAAGAAAACACAAGTGGCCTGCAACCCTAGATGAAGTCTCAGCCAGCATGAATACCAGTGTAAGGAGGTCAAGGCTGGGGCCATCAGTTGTTTTCCACCCCATCATCAAGCCCAGGGTGCAGTTCTAATGCTGGTTGGTCCAATTCCAGGCTGACCTTCGATGGGGTTGCTCAGAAAGCAGCACCCCAGCCTGGAAATTTCTGCATTGGTCTGGCTCCCAGGAAAGCATGCCAGACCCCATCCAGGACACAAAATCCAGGTGCTAGGGAGGAACTGAGCCAAACAGTGGTGGACAGACTGCTCCTCCCACAGGCAGGGGACATCAGACAACAAACAGGCTCACAAAAATAAAGCCAAGTTGAGACCACACCCACTGCTTTTGGTAACATTTCTCTTTTCCTCCATAACTTTATGCCACACAAGTGCTTCACACGCATTGGTTAGTCCATCCTTATGTGTAGGTACCATATTGTTGTCACATTTCATAGGTAGGGAAGTGAGGCATTGCTACCAAAAGCTGAAACTAGAGTTTAACCAAGGAAGCACAAGGCAGGACAGGGGAGGAAAGGGAAGAAAGTCTCTTTAATATGTTACAGTAAGAGTAAAGTTTAAAATATTCAGAGGGAAGAAAGAAGCTCCTGTAATAAGGGCAACAAGCAGGATTTCTTTTATTCCATCTCCAACCCCATTGTCACAGATGGAAAAGTTGACCGACAGTCCGCCTCCCTACAGAGCCAACAGAAACTACTCCTATGCAAACCACACTCTTGATTCTATTTCAAAGATTTATGTAGTCTTTTTGTCTTTCAATTGAAAACAGCAGGTGAATAAATGTGAAATAACCCTGAACCAAAAATAATATAAGTGATTCTCCATAAATTTAAACCAACATTCAGTTGGGGAAGTAGGAAGAGAAGTAAAATACACCAGTCCATGAAAATTTTATTTTTACATCTAATTTTTGACATTCTAGTCCTATGAGGAAAAGTAATTTTGATGCATTTTTAAAACAAAACTACATTTAAAAAGCTATGGTTAGTTTGATCTTATGAGTGTCCATTGTTCTCATGAGGCAAGATGCAGTGTAGACCAAGTCTGAACAAATGAAAATCTTTGGAGAATATAATTATTAGGACAAAGTAAAAGAGATATGGGGGAAATATTACCTAGAGAATAAGTTCTAAGTAAAAGAGAAAAATCTCAAATGAATTATGGATAATGAGGAAAAGGTTTTAATTGGAAATGTTTCAATTATAGAGGATCTTTACTCTCATATTTAAGAATTAGGAATATTTTTCTTCTCAAAAGTTGAAAATAAAACACCTTTGTATGACAGGAAGAAAGGACAGCTCCTAAACCCTGTTCTTCCCCAGGCTGGCTGATGAAATTAATTAACACAACAGAGACCCACATCACTCTCTAGATAACAGGAAGGAAGGACTTTTAAAGTTTTGTGAGACCTGGAGGCAGCACACAACAAAAGCCTCCTGGTAGTCAGTGGCCTTGTGGGATCTTGGGCTCAAACTCTGCTGAGGGCAAGGAGGGTCTTCCCTTCCAAGGGGCTTCAATACACTGTCATGATTAAGCCAGGACACCAAGCTGGAGTTGCTGCTGTTTATTCCAAGGGAGATGTTGGACACAATGCCAAATTCATAAGAAGTATTGAAGCAGGGCTTAAAGAAAACAAGTCCTTCCCAGCCTTGGGCAGAGTCTCCCCCACACCACAGGGTCACCCCTTTCCCCTGTAGCTGTAACTACTTGTTATGGTACAGATAAAATTGACAACTATGTCTTGTAAACAAAGTTTATGACACTGTTCTCATATGATACATAAGACACTGTCTTCTTTCAAGGCAAAGTTATAAAACTGCCCTTGTCCTGTTCCAGTAAACTCACTTGCTACAGCACTAGAAAAACAACCTCCTCCATCAAAATGTATAAAAGCTGGAACTTCTCTTTGTTCAATGCTCAGCCATTTTGGACATAGAGTCTGCTGAGCCAGTGTATACACCTTAAATAAATCCTCCTGACTCCCATTTGGTCTCTCCTGTCTCTTGGAATTCTGCAACAGTGTGACTTAGAAAATAACAGTTGCATGATTCTTGGTGGTGAAAAGTCAGGGAATGGGAGGGACCCATGAGGAAGAGTTTCCAGGAAACAATCTTTGGGGTTGCAAAGGGGATCTAACAACAAAGGGTAAAAGAGTAAGGTTTGAGAGAATTTCAGATAAATATCTATGAAGAGAAGAGGGCTTCAGCATGATTTGTAAAATTTGCCAAACAGAAATGGCTTCAAATAGCCCCAGAATCTGAGCGTACAGAGGCACCTTCTGCCCACTGGGCCATGAGAAGGACGTTCTGCACCAGACTCCACATTCTTCCTCTATGCCCACCCATCGCTATACCCAGCTGGACCAGAAAGAGCAGCCAGTAGTTGGTGATGGAAGTAAATAAGAAAACAAAGAAGCACATAAACATTTTCCCATCCAACAGGCATAGAAGAGGAATAATGATGGGTCATCAAGTGAATGACGCCAAGCAAAGACAAAAACGCTCATGATAAACACGAGAATCAACTTATCTGAAGAGCTCCAAACAAGTAAATCTATTTTAACTTTCTTTATGCATTCATATATGATTAATCTGTCATTTATTGTTATCATTTACAGACCTGTTTAATTTCCTCTTTACTGAGGCATACAGCTCAATCACCACCCCTATCAGAAGAACAATGTCCTGGTTTCTGGATGTTGGGAGTTATGTGCTAACAATAAACATCAAGAGGTGGGTTTTTCCCCTTCACTGGCATTAAAGAGGATGAGTAGAAATGTGAAGAATCAAAACATCACAGCATTCTTTCACAGAATCCCACTTTTTTACACATTATCATCACACCTTGAAAAGTGTAAATGTGAGTCAACAAGTTAAATTTCTTTCCTAGTGACTACATGGAAGGAACAAAGAGACCAAAGAGCCTTACATATAACATTAATTCATGTGATGAATCTGTCCAAAAGAAGTGTCTCAAAATAGCAATATATAAATGAAAGAGCTCAGTGTAACCTGGATTCAATCCCCAGGACCACAAGAAAAGCAAAACAAAAATTGTCTAACAAATACAATTTGTGAAATGCCACTGGCAATTGCTTAGTGCCATAGCAATGTGGTGGTATTCTTTTTGTGGATGACTTTGGCTTATTATGAATTAGCTGGCATTAAATTTCCAGATGCTGATTACAGGAAAACTTATTTATTAGACTAATTTTATTTTATCTCATTCCATTTACTTTTCATCTCAATCTGAATTATTATTACTTCTAAACACAAATACAGTACTTGCAAAATCTTTCCATTTTAATCAGAAAATGTAGTATCTAAATGTAATGCTATGACATTTAATTATCAATATCTGAGCAGTCCCTAAAAGAATATTCTGTTCTCACAATGGTGGTGCCCTGATGCTCATTTACAGATCTTAGACATTGGCTCAGCCAAGGTTCATGGAGAATGTGTGGTCCTGGACCACTCTTCCTAGACTTCCTGTTAGTGAAGGCTCCTGTGTGCACATGATCATTCCCCATGAGGCAGGTCTGGGTCAAGCCTTGGAGCAATGACCAGGATGTGTGGGCCTCACCTTCACCTAGCAGACAATGGAGGGGAGCTGGAGTCCCTCAGAGGCTGGGGCTGGGTCATTGTGGAAAGTTTCTCCAGTCCACAAGTCACAGAAGTTCAATAGACTGCAGCAAGGCAAAGGAGAAATGTCTGATTCTTTTGTGATGCCACAGCAGCACACTGCCAGAGACTGGGTAATTTATAAATAATGGAAATTTATTTTCTCACAGTTCTAGAAGCTGAGAAACCCAAGCTCAAAGTGCCTGCAAGTACCATGTCTCGTGAAAGCCTACATGAATCTTCATCCTTGCATGGCAGCAGGGCAGAGGCTGTGGAGAGAGGAACTCTGTCCTACCTAGTGGAGATCCAGCGCCCAGCTCCTTCAGCAGGTCCTGGATGCCACTGGGACCCTGAAGCCATTGCCTCTTGATTCCATCTCACTGGCGATTCAGTTAGGGAGCATTTATATCACAGCAAAAGAAAAACAAGAGCCTTAGGTTGGGAGATGTAGGATGAGAGCTCCCAGGTCAGGGTTGGGCACATTCAAAAAGAGCTATGTGGGGCTGCAGAAACCCTGGAGAAGGCCAATGGGACTTCCTGAACCTTTAACCCCATCAACCCAGACCTCCTGTACCAGTCAGTGACTACTAGAGAAACAGATTTTAATACAGGATATAAAAATATATAAGAATTTACAAGATTGGCTTTCAATAACTGCCCACAGAGTCAGATGTGGAAGGGTGCAAAACGTCTGTCTCCACCGGAGATCTGAAGGATCCAGTCGAAGGTCTGGAGTCTACTGCAGTGTCCTGTGAGAGTCTGTATTGTGAGGAAGAAATAGTTGCTGATGATTTTCTAAATTTGAAAGACTTAGGCATCCTCAGTTTAAAAGAAATAAGGGCTGAGCAGGGTTTTGTGTAGAGGTCACATCTAGGTTTATCATAGTACATTGTGGAACACAGAAGATGCTGCAAAGATCTCAAGATCAGCCAGAGAAAAGACAGAGCTCTCTGAAAGGACGACAGTCAGGATGTGGCAGGTTCTGATGCAGAAAAAGCAGTTACCTTGGGACCAAACCTTTCAGGAGCCCGTCTGTGTGGGGTATCCTGTGTTAGGGGTGCTGCCCCCACCCAGTAGTCAGATGTGGGCACCTGAAGTGGGATCTGGGTACACACATTTGGCCCCGCTAATCACACATGCGGTTGTGGCTGAGGTGAAGGAGCCCAGAAGGGATCCGTCTGTTTGTCCAGCTTCCGCTTTCCCTGGCCGGCGAGGTGGGAGTCGGGGGTCACCGGGCTCCCCAGGGCCAGGGATGGGGCCTAGGCAGGAGCTGCTTGGTCCTCAAACTCTGCTCCAGACAGGCTTTCTTTATCTGAACACCAAGCTACAAATGGTGAGTCAGAAAAATGACCAACTCCACTAACATTTAAATAAATACTGTCTAAGTAAAAATAACTATGGCTTTTATGATGAAACTAGAATTAAATATTTTAGAAATCCATGCTTTTACTTACTTTGGGAAAACACCATTAAGTCCTCTTTGAGTTTCAATGTCATACCACCAATATTTATTGTGGGACACAACAGAAAGCAGATAGACAACTGGATATGCTTCTAATTTTAAAGGAAACTGCCATCCATATTTATAAACCTTTGTAAATGTAACAACTATGCAAAAAGTAAAAAAAGAAAAAAAGAAATTAGTCTATAGAGTATAATATTGATAAATTTAACTTTATGAGACTTCTTAAATTTTTAAAATTTTAACTTTAAAATGATACTGTATAGAAAAAAATATATATAATGTATAAGATACTATATACTGACAACATTCTGGGACAATATCTGCAACTTCTGTTTCATATATAAGTTAATATATAAATTCAGATTTCATATATAAAACTAATATGTAAGAAGCTCTACTGGCCAAAAGAGGAAGGATGACAATTAATGAAAACAGACAAATGATACAAAAAAATTACAGGAACTAAAATAAAAATGAATCTTAAACATATAAAAGAAAAAGAGTTTGAAACTTGGGATCTGTTGATTTTAACTCTCTGGTGTTCTGAAAATTTGGTAGCATCTGAGCAAGCAAAGCTGTGGAGATACAGGACAAACCACACACAGCTGGCGGGAATCTAAAGTGGAGCCATTTCAGTGGAGGTGATTATGCTATCAAAAGCATGTGCAGCACAAAAGTATGAAACAGAAAACTCCAGGAACAAACACTTGCTAAGTTTTACATTCTGGGTATTGTGGTGAAATCCTGTGCATTCTCATTCCATCCTGCCCAGAACATGAAGCTGGCATTTCACATATACCAAAGAGAACCTATGAAGTGCTTCTTTTAAATGAAAGAGTAGAAATTTACATTATAAGGAATGGATGTTGAGATTGCCAATATCTATTATAAGAATGAATTATATATTAGTGAAACCAAAGACAAAAATAAAATTTGTGCTAATTTTCTGGTTGCAATTCAAATTGCAAAAGTGACAACCACAGTGTAGGCATAGGTACT
This sequence comes from Heterocephalus glaber, assembly GCF_053883595.1. Classification (NCBI taxonomy): domain Eukaryota; kingdom Metazoa; phylum Chordata; class Mammalia; order Rodentia; family Bathyergidae; genus Heterocephalus; species Heterocephalus glaber. The sequence goes on from NW_028258413.1 coordinate 8,824,321, forward strand.
TAGAATGCAAAAATTTGTTTATTGACATGAATATAGATATAATTGATTAATGATAACAGCGTATCAGAGTGAAGTCACTAAGCCAATGTGAAAACTTCAGCAGGGAACTCCTAAAATACCTGACTCATAGCCATTACACAGATCTGAAACAGCTTTGGGTTGAAAAATACAAAAACCACTGGCGATGTTGCATCTGCCCATGAGGAAGCTGCTGCCACATTTTCTTGTGCAATTGGGGTTCTGTTCTCAAAGTCCTTTTCTGTGCCTATGTCTTCAAGAGTTTTACCTACTTTATCATCCAGCAGATTAAGTGTTTCTGTTTTAACATTTAGATCTTTGATCTATTTTAACTTTAGTGCATGGTAAGAGATAGGGGTCTAGATTCAGTCTTCTGCATGTGGAAGCCAGTTTGCCTAGTACCATTTGTTAAGAAGGCTATTTCACCTGCAGTGTGTGTTTTGGGTCCCTGGGTCAAAGATCAAATAGCTGAATGTGCAGCTTCCTCTCCTGTTTCAGAGATCCACCTGTCTGTTTTGTGCCAGTACCATCTTCTTTTAGTCTCAACTTTGTTAATTTCTGCTCTGATCTTTATAATTTCCTTTCTTGTACTAGTTTTGGGTTTAGATTGTTCCAGTGTTTTTAGAACCTTGAGGTGCATGATTTAAGTCATTTATTTTGGGCTCATTCTGTTTCTTGAATGTGGTCATTCACAGCTATAAACTTGCCTCTTTCATTGTGTCCCATAGGTTCTGGTATGTTGTATAAGTATTATTGTTTGATTGTAAGAACTGTTTAATTTCTTCCTTAATTTCTTGTGACCCATTGATTATTCAATAGGGTGATATTTAATCACTATGTATTTTTTGTAATTTTTGTGGTTTCTTTTGCCTTTGATTTCTAAACTCATTGAATGGGATATGCATGGGATAATTTCAATTTTTTGTATGTATTTAAGCATGCCTTTTTAGCTAGTATGTGGGTCTAGTTTGGAGAAAGTTCCATGTGCTGCTTAGAAGAATGTGCATTCTATTGTTGGGTGGAACAACCTGTAGGTGTCTATTGAGACCATTTATTGGAAGGTGTGGTTCAGCTTTGTATTTCTTTGATGCTTTTTTTTTTTTGGCTGATTGATCTGAGTACTTTGGAGAGTATCTGGTAGGTATGGGCAACATGCTGGCTGTCCCATGGCTACACACTCCCAGTGTTGAGGTATGGGCTAGTTCCTATTTCCAGTCGGTCTGGTGTCTCCTCTCCATCCCACACTGCTTGCTCTGTACCCCCTGGGCATCCTCTGGTATCATCTCACACACCTGTGCCAGCTCAGTTTCTCTGACACCCTAGTTTGGAAGTACCCCCCCCCCCTTTGCTGTGCTCCTCTTCCAGGTGGGGAGGTGGATGGATTGGAAGCCCGCTCCTCAGGTCACCTCTAAAACATCAGCTCCCTCCCTCTGGGTCTCGGTGCTCTCCTTGGATGGTGTGTACCCTGGGACTGGTAGGTGAGGATTCTGAGGTGCAGGAGCAACCTAGTTTCCCTTTCTACACCCCCATCCTGAGTTTTGGTCCAGTGAGTTTCTCCTCTCATTTTTCTCCCCATATCTGGGCTCCCTCAGTGGACCTACTTTGCTCCAGTCCATCATCAGAGCCTCTGTCCTTCCCTACCACCACCTGGTCAGCACGTGGGGAGAGGGACTGTTTTTGCTTTTTTAAAAGACACTGCATACTTCATGTTGGCCTTCAACTATCTATTTAGCCCAGGCTGGCCCTGCACTTGTGAACTCTGCCTCAGTCTCCCCATGCTGGGATCCTAGGCATCCACCACCACGTATGGTGAGAACCATCTTTTAACAGTGCATTTAAACACTCATTACTCTCATAAACTGTTTATCACAGTAAATTGTCATAATTTCACTATTTATTGTTAGTTCTTATTAATAATCTCTTACCATGACTAATTTATAAATTAAACTTTATTATATGTATTTATGCACAGAAAAATGTACACCTAGAGTTCTGTGTAGTTTCAGGTATCCATTGGAGATCTTGGAATGGATCACCATTAGAGAAAAAATAAGAACCAAGATAGATTATGTGAAGATCCAAATTTCCAGTGATGAATGTCATTATATTGTACACTTAAAATGTACTGATAAAATTACTTTTAAAAAATAAGTAAAATAAACAGTAAAATAAAAGCACAACTGTACCTCTTAACCTAGAATTCTACTTCTGTTATTTGTCCAGTCAACACAGTAGATCATGTGTGAAATGACATACAATAATTATTCACTACAGGCATTGTTTATGATAGCAAATATTTGGGGAAAGAACTCTCCATCTATAGTGTCAGTAATTTACAAAGCATTCTACTTTGTTGTGCGATGCAGGGGTAAAATAGGACTCGTGTGCTCATACATGATCCTGAACATATTTTATGATAAAAAGTAAATGCAGCATATTGTAGATGCTATGTAAACTTTTGCTTAAATGGAGGGAAATATGAGTATGTTTCCATTTGCTCATATTATGGATGAGTAAATTCCAGGCAGGTGCTCCAGCAACTCTACTTCAACAGAGTGATCCTAATGGTGACAGTGAAGAAAGGCACAGGAGATGAACGGTAGACACGAAAGATTTTTTTTTTAACTGTATCAACCAGAAACCTAGAAGGAAACAAATGACAAACTTGAATTGAGGAATGTTTAATAAAGAAATATTTGCAGTGGTGTGGTGCAACATAGGAAATCCAAGCATAGTTCAGTTCACCACGACTAGGACTAGTGTAGCCACAACTTCCCATGCAGAGAGGATGAGGAAGGAGAAGTCAGCAGGACCCAGGGAGGAGACGGCGCTGTGTGAGAGCACTGTGTACCCCAGGGAAGCAGGACTGCCTGCCTGCGAAGGGACATGGTAGCCTCAGATGACCTCATAAAGAGGATCCAAGCCAATGAGCTCCCCCTCTCCTCCCCCTCCTACAGACCCTCTCCCAGAGCTAACTTGGTCCAGAGGGCAAGGAAGGGTGGTTTTCTAACCCACAGATGTCAGAGCAGAATGGAGATAGTGCCGAGAGGACATGCAGGGGCAAAAGGAAGAGGACCCTCTCTCATTCGTTATCCTGGTGCAGAAATGTAAAGTCATATTGCTTCTCGGCCTTTTGGCTAAGATCAAGTGAAATGTAAAGTCATGTCAGCAATTCAAGAGACAAGCAAAATCCATCAATTAGCTCTTTATTGTTAGGGAATATCAATTGTGATACTTCCATCTGAAACTAAATTATAACTCTCCTCAGGGTTATTAATACAAGATTTAAATAAAAGACAGAAGGAAATAAAAAAGAGTCAGCTAAAAAAAATGTAAATGCAACTATATCCATGAGACCCAGTGTGTTATTGAAAACTTTGCACTTCTACCTTTCTTCTCATTTTCAAGTATAGTGTCAATTATCTTGGCTTGACAGAGTTCTCTGCTGGGTAGAGTAATTCAGATTTTCATTACTACAGAAGCCAGTCACTGGCTGTTACGGTGATTAATTGATTAATTATCAACTTGAGTGGGGAATGCCCACCTAATTGACAATGGTTCTGGGAGTGGAAGACACATTTTAAGGAGGATTGTTGTCAGAAAGGTATAAAAGGAGAATAGGAGAAAAGAATTTCAGCTGATTTTCCTCAGAGGAGCTCTGGTCTTCCCCTTCACCTAGGGCATCCTCTGCTGGCTTTCAATGCAGATTCTTCAGCTACCAGCATGGGCCTTTTGGCTGTCCATGCAGACTCTTTAGCCTCTAGTGCTGACCTTTCAACCTCCCACGGCAGACCTGTCGGTCTTTCTTCATGGATCCTTTGGCCTCCTGATGTGGACTCATATCAGACCTTACCATAGGCTCCAGGCCTTTGGGTCTCTAGTGCCATGGACAAATCTTTTGCATTCTTCTACATTTGACTTTATGGGCAGCCACTGTAGGCCAATCTTGTAAATTTCTGTATCCTGCATTAAATCTGATTCAGAGCATGTGCAGTCTTCTGAGAAGCCTTGCTCCAGCCCCACAAGCTCTTACAAGCACTGACTAATACAGCTGTCTTGTCTTTATTTGGAATGGTGCAGGTTTTCATTGACCAAGATTGGGGTGCTCAAGGGAGGTGCCCTCGTGTTATCTCAAGGTTCCAAGCATAGCCCTCCTCCTGCTGTCTACTAATTACCCCATTTCCCCCAATAATTGGGGTTGAATCCTTTCATGGATTCAACTGTATGACTACTGGTGCAATGGGAGAAGAATCTCAAACTGGCCAGAAGTTAATTATTCTTCACAATCATTATTCCCTTAAAAACTACTTACTCCACATCCATAGTGCTTAAGATCATGACAAGATGTAAATTTTCTTACAAATAGTTGAGAGATTGCACCATGAAAGTGGCTACTTTAATGTCAAATCCATATTTCTATGACCTACTGGATGAAGGTGTGGGTCATAAATTGGCAGATTTTTACCAGCAGTAGCAGGAACCGTAAGTAAGCCTCCACTGAGTCCTCCCATCACTCTTTGTCAGTTCGTGATGTAGTAAGTGGTAAAACCAGAATATTTCATTGCCATAAGCACATTGTTGCCGTATGTGTGTTGCTATATGTATTCTTTGTTCAGAGCAGTGTGTGTACAGGACGCAATGCTGTTGTGCCAGCCCATCAGTGGAGGTGCTGAGAGAAGACTGAAGTCAGGGAAGGGCAATGGAAATGTAAAAGCTTGAGCTTATTTCTACAAGGACAGTGCTTCCTTCTGCAATGAGAAGAGTCTAAAGTAATCGGTGACCATTCTCCAGTTGTCACAGAAGAGAAATACAAACACTGAAACTGTACCATTGGCCTCTGATGACGTCCATTTGGGTCTTCAACAATGGCAGCAGTTCAATCAAATTTGGTGAGAAGACCACTGGCTTAGCCCATATGGACCCACATCCTTGACATCCTGGTGGCTCAAGAGTCCATGATTCATGGTGCAATAATGTGTGTGTGTGTGTGTGTGTGTGTGTGTGTGTGTGTGTGACCTCAAGAGGTAAAAACATTTTGTGGCCTTAATCATTAATAATCTCCTTCACTGTGGATAATTCTGTAGAACATTCACCAAATGTTAATGACCTTCAGTGTGAATAAGGATAAATATAGAACACACAGATATCCGTGCCCTTTCTCCTTACAAAAGGTGTGACCATATATCTTCTCAGGTACTTTCTGGTCAATGATTTTCCAGTCTTCTTTATTCCAATTAAGCAGACAACAGCTAAGGCCCTTAAGCCATACCTTGAGTCCTTTCCTTCCACATAACATGGAAACCCAATGCCATGGTTCAGTTAACTCGAGGAATTCCAGTTTGGCAACTCTCAGGACCACTCCCCAAGGCAGAACCTGTCCACTTCCTTGTGACAGTGGCGTCTTCTGCAGATCCATCATCAGTCAGGCCCATTCCTCTTTCCTCCACTAACAGGAAACAGGGAACTCCCTACAAAGTGGAGGGAGTGGGCAGAGAAGAGACAGGAAAGGAGCAGATGTGGCAGGATTCTGAGCCTTGTGTTCATCAGCCCACTGGTACATTCTAGGCCTGTGTGAGCCCCATTGTGTAGACCACCTTCACTTTATAATGGAATGCTCCTGGAGTGTGGGCCTATGATTTTGTGGGTCAGATAATACCCCGTTACTATGGGTACGTGCTTCCTGGTCCCAGCTAAATGTTCTATATTCCCAAGGCTCAGAAGCACTCCAAGCTCTTCTCCAATGGACCCAGTAGACCTAGCTCCACTCTGAGACCCTGTAGGCATGAAATGCTATCATCTTGCAGCACTGTCCACTCACTTGATAGAGGATATTGTTTTTTTCTTTTGTGGTCTCAGGTATTTCCAACAAAATTGCCATCTGTTACATTGTAAGAAGCAAGGTGCAGGGCTGCAGAGCCCTGTCCACCTCCAGGATACACTCATGTCCACTGCTGATACTAGCTCCACCGAAAATAGCAGACAAAAAGTCCACGTAATATTCCCTCCAGAATCCAGGAATATCCATGAAAAGATACACCTCTTTATTTATGGTAGGCACTGAAAGATAGAAAACAAATCTACCACTTTAGACACCACATACAGGACACTCTGATATGGCCCAGAATGCCCCAGGCTCCTCCTCAGTGTCCCAGATTGCTGGTATTTTGAAAGGAATTTTGCTTACTCCCTAGCACAGTTAAGCCTTACAAGGCATCTTCGGTGTTTGCTACTTTATTTTTTGCTGAGTCTAATCACCACATTGCCATTGGGGGAAATAATCCTGTGTGATATTCCACTAATCTACATTGCAGTATGACGAGAGAGTATAAAACTTGACAACATCCTGAGGCAAATCAGGGAAACTGTGCTGTTGTCTCTGACATGTCAGTGCAACTGCCTCTGGTTTTAGCCGCTGAAAGGCACTGAGTGGAGAGCAGTCGCCACATCCGTAACAGCATACCAAGTTCCAAGGACAGTGTCCACTTGCTCTGGTAAGGACACCGCATTAGAAATGCCTGCTGTGACCTCTGTGGTGACCTGGTTGTGTGTGAGATGCTCCGCTCTGATTTTCCAGCTGGCTTTTGAGTTAAATGTTCAGTTAAGACGCAAGCTGTCAAGTGAAGTGTAAGTGGGGAGTGGCAGGAATCACCGCTGGTGGATGTCTCAAGTCTTCAGTGAGGAGACAGATCTCTGTCATGGCCAGAGGGGTGCAGTATTGCTTTTGGAACATTATTGCAGAGAGGACTGACAGAGACCTTTGCAGGGTCTTTTTGCTCAGCCCTTTCCACTGTGATCATCTTCACTCCTCAAGTCAAGAGCCACCCTAGGATTCTGACAGCTGTGAAATCTGTCTTTCCACCATACATTCTGGGACCCAAACAGTGATGCCAAGACAGACCTGAGGACTGAGACTGGGTCCAGCAGTTCATAGTATATTTGAGTTTTCTGGATCAACAAAAACTTAGAGTTAGCATCTAATAAGTCCTAGAAATGCTAGACTTTTCCTTTACCTGGTCCCCAGTCTCTTAGTTTTATGTCCAAGGTCCCTCTCGTAAAATCATGGAGGAAGTTCATAGTTCTAAGCCTATGGTCACACCATAGCATCCTTTCTTTGGTGTGTTCTAGTCTCTCTTTCTCTCTCTGTCTCTCTCTCGCTCTCTCTCTCCATCTTTCTCGACCTCTCTTTCTCTGCCAAGGCTGACAGGATCTGGGCCAGGGTGTAGTTCTGGAATTAATATATAAAATCATACAGTGTGATCCTTCCACAGCTAGGCAAGTTGGGTTTCTTCCCAGCAGACCTAGAGCTTCCTTTGCAGGAGTATCTTATGGGTTATTTCCATAGAATATGTAGGAAATATTCTTTGACATATACATTGATCATCTAGCTTAGACCACAAGTTTTGGTGGGTCAGAGGCACTGTTTAAGTTTGATCTCTGGCTGTTGATGATAATGGGCTCACAAAGTCTGTAAGGATGAAACACTGAAGGAGAGCACCTAACACCTGTTCCCATTCAAATCCAGACACTTACATCTACCATGTACTTTTGACTTTACCCTTGGCCCACTGGGACTTGCTGCCACAGAGCAGTTCAAAGCTGTGGATGTCTTCTAACCAAGTAGTTTTCTAAGAGTTGAGAAAAGTCAAGTCCCCAGCTCTCACAGGAGTGGAAGGACATGGGTGCTTTGCCCGCTGCAGTGGAACCCTCTGCTGGGGCTGCAGGCCATGCCAAGGAGGAGCTTCTGCTGCATGATGCTGCTGTCCTGATGTGGCTAAAGCAGCCAAACCCATGGACACAGAAAGTGGAATCATGTTTACCAGGCACTGGTAAAGCGGCAAAAAGTGAAAAGTTCTGCAGGTCTGTTTCACACCTGAGCGTATGGATTTAGCACAACTGGATGCAAACTAAAGCAACTGTTAATATGTACATGTTGTGTTATGGTTTTCACCACAATGAAAAAGAGAAAAATGGAGAAAAGGAGTGTTTCTGGTAAGTTAATTAGCCTTATTACCACTCCAAGATGATTTTAATAATGCAGTAAATTCCAGATCTATGGTGAGCAAGTTCCTGTCAATGAGTTTGACCTGATCAAGACTTACATTTCATTCCTTTTGGTTTAATTGTCCTGTGCATGGTTCCTGAGCTCTTTCTGATAAACATCAGTGCTGTCTTTTAAGGGATAGTTTACTATCTCCTCAGGTAGAGCTTATACCTCCTGGTCTGGGATAGCGTGGGATCTAACTCCTATACTTGTGCTGGAGGTGGTGGGGGTAGGAAAAGCAGGAAAGAGAATTGGGTTAGCTTGCTAGGAATGTGCTCTCCCTATACACACACAAACACACACACACACACACACACACACACACACCCAAGAAGCCATTAGAAGACTGGTCAGGAGAGCCAGTTCCCTCCAGTGGTAGGCATGGTGTTTCTCTGTCTACACACATGTACTGGCAGAGTTTGAAGGTTTGAAGTTCTCAACCTTATCCATTCAGATCTCGGGCATCCCTCTTCCCTGTGAGTGCCTTTACTTTAGCTCTTTAAAACAGTGTTTGTCTTTGTTAAAACCCTGCCATCTTTATTGTCAAGCAGACTTTAGGCATGAAGCTGAGCCATATCTGCTCAGTATCTACATGAGATGAAAGATAACTTCAGACCTCCAGAGGAGGCCTGATGATCTCTATAATTTGTTCCTAAATGTTTATTTAAAGCTATCAGTGGTCTCCTTTACCCTAATTACATATCTAGTAATATAAAAGTGAGCCAGTTGACTCCTCCATCTCCACTATTCCTATTTTTAAAATAAAAAAAAGATTGCTGTGTCCTCCCAATTCTGCGGGACTTAGCATGTGGTCTCATACTGATTGCATTCATGATACCTGAAAACTTGTTGGAATGCAGCCCCTCAGAGCTACCACAGACTTTTTGTACCAGTAAAGACATTTTAATAAGAACTTTCAATGCCCCTGCTTGCACTGTGAAGTTTGAAAAAGATAGCTTGAATAATTGTGATGTTTCTGCATACCACAGATTCATCTGTGACTCATTTCCCCTGGCAAGAAAATTATTGCTATATTTCTTGATTTTATGTGCAAATTATTTCAGATTCCATATTGATGGTTTATTTTCTGGGACTGTTTTGATACCAATGTCTTTATAAGTCAGGGTCCTAGCAGGAGACTGAAGACACAGAAAAGTATGATTTAAGTATGGTAGTAAAAGGACAATTTATAAAATGTGAGTAAAGAAAGAATAGTATATTAGTTGTCAAAGAGCATGCACAAAATCAAGATAAATAAAGTCAAAGGAGAAAACAGAATGGAAAATCAGAACTAAGAAATTAGTAAATGACATCATGACATTTTTATGCCATCTACTTAGGACCAGACATGGCTATGAGCCTTTTGTGATGAACAAGAAAATGTGTGTGGAGCTCACCAGCAGTAACAGCCTTTCCTACTTAGACACCAGAAATGCATACCTCTTCTTCCTAGTAATGACTTGACTTTACAAACCCAGAATTGAAAATTTGTGGATTAAAGATGGAAGTAATATTGAAACATTTCAGAAGCTTATTTTTGTATTGGGTCTTTAAATTTGGGGGGGGTCTGATTTTTTTTGAGTTCTTTATATATTCTAGGTAGTAGTCCTTTGTCTGAAGGACAGCTGGTGAAAATTTTTTCCCACATTGTAGGTTGTCTTTTCACTCTGTTGGTGGTTTCTCTTTTTGTGCAGAAACTTTTTAATAAGATGAGATCCCAGTTGTTGATTCTTTGTGCTAGTTCCTGTGTGACTGAAGTTTTATTTGTAAAGTCTTTTCCTACACCAATGTCTTCAAGAATTCTATGTCACCTATCTTCCAGCAGGATTAGTGTTTCTGTTTCAATATTTAGTTCTTTGAACTTACTTCAGTGCATGGTGAGAAATATGGGTCTAACTTTAATCTTCGACAAGTTGAGACCCAGTTTTTCCAGCACAATTTATTAAAAAGGCTGTCTTTCTTCCAATGAGAGTGTTGGGCTCCTTGAATGTGATCATAATGTATACCTAAAATGTACCGATAAACTTAATGGAATAAAAAAAAATTGAAACATTAAAGGCTCTGTTTAGCATGTAAATACTTTGTTCCAGTGTCAAATACTTATCAAGTCAAAAATTTTAAAAATGTAAATACAGATCCATAATCCCTTATCTTAAAGCTGGAGAGCAATGTGTATTTTGCAATTCATAGAATTTTCCATTTTAGAAAGCTAATTCAGGGCACAGAGCATATATCTGCTAGCACTTCAGTGAGAACGAGGTAGCAGCCTGTATTTGAACACATTTCTATGTCTTCAGGGAAATATATGAATATTCATATGAAGTAAGATAAATAAGAGCTATAAATATCTTCATTTCATTCCAGAATAAGTTTCAACACTAAGTGAATTTGTGCTAAAGATGAAGGAACTTTAGATTTTTTGTTTTGGCTTTTTGGGGAGGTGTGGGGAATATTTTAGATTTTACATTTCTAGATAAGGTATTGTGGCTCTGTATCACTTCATTTTATTAGTTTAAATAGATTATAAATATGGCTAAATTATTTGGACAAGCCATATAGAATTAATTCCAGATGTTTCAAGTACATCCAGATGTGGAAATATGAGAGCCATCTTTATGACAGGTCTCAGCCCAAGAGCCAACAAACTCAGCTACAGGAGTCTTTCTGCCAGCACCTGGGGAACGAAGACTGTGGGACAGTGAGGATGGGCGAAGACTCTCACTCCTGTGTCAGATGTCTAGCACCACCGGAGATAGCCTGGATGCTTCACTGATGACTGCAGCCACCGCGTCCCCGGCCCTGCACCAGCACCCACCTCGGTGCTTCAGAAAGGCGGGGAAATAAGATTTTCTCAAAAAACAAAAGCTGTGGGAGTATATCCCTGCCACACCTGCTTTATACCCAAAACACTAAGGGGAGATTTTCAGTGTAAATGAAAACATGCTCAACAACAACAGAAGAACAGAAGAAAATATATAATTGGGGGCTGGGGATTTAGCTAAGTGGCGCCGCCACCTGCCTCGCAAGAGCAAGGTCCTAAGTTTAATCCCCGGTTCCAAAAAAAAAAAAAATAGGAAGTTCATTTTCTAGAGGAAAACAGAGGGGGAGAGCTCCTCAACATTTATCTCGGAAATGATGTTTTTTATATTGAACAATATCCTACGTCAAAAGGGCATCCATATACTACCTCTCCCTCCAAGGCCACCATTTCACAGCAGTCACTGTGGAGGGTGGAGTGTTTACCCCGGTGGGTGGCGATATGGCCGACAGGTGCTGGGGAGACATCAGAGCTTGGACCGCACCCCTGGGAAAGTTCAGAATGGCAAATGGGAAGTAGTGCAAGGGACCAAGGGTGAGAGGAGGCCAGGAAGAGCGATTTGTAGTTAGTAGAAACTATACTTTTTTTCTAATTTTATTTATTATTTGCTTACTTTATTAGTACCTTTGCAGTAGAGGCGATTTATAGTGATCTTGAGAAGTGGGTACATTTACATGCTTGTTTACTTTTTTAATCCCCTTCCTCATCTTTCCCCCTCTCCTTCCTCCACTAATTTCCCTATCCCGATTTTCATTCTTATCGATATTATTAATCTTAGCTCATGTTTATGGCATATCATGTTTGCATTCATCGAGGTTATTAGGTTTTTGTACATGGCATATCTTTAGTCTACTTATTTTCCCTTCTGCTTCCCAGTGCTAGCCACAGTGTTCAGGAAGGTTGTGTCACTTCCAAGAGGTGTTCAAGCCTGTGTTTCACCAAATTAACCAATATCCAACATTCCTTGTGTTAATCCTGGGGAAAGCAGACCCCACAAACATAGCCCTTCTTGTCTGCCTCCTGCATCTACTTTGGCAGCTGCAGTTGGCTGCTACTGAAGTGACAGCAGCTTGCAGGGCAGGGACAGGGCAGTGCAAGCAAGACACCTTGCCCAAGCAAAGATAGGACCACGTTTTATATGTACCTGAAAGCAGGCACTCGAAGCTTGGCCACAGGCTCCAGCCATAGCTGGTCATTAAGCCTTTAAAATGCAGCTAACCAAAATGGAAATGTGTTCAACATATGAAATATATTCTGCATTTCAGACTTTGTAGAAAGAATAAAATCTTTCTCACTAATAATTTTAAATAATTGATTATCTGTTGAAATGACAATATTTTGAATAGCTGGGTTAAATAACATAGATTGCAAATTTAATTTCCTATTTGTTTCACTTGTCAGTGTCAATACTGGAAGTCTCCACATTATATGCGTGACTCAAGTTGTACAGTGTTTCTCCTGGGTGGCACTGCTATAGAAACTCAGGTAGGGCTCACAACCTGGGACTCTGCAGGGCAAAAATGCTAAATATTAGTATAAATATTGTATTATAAATATTATATTATAAATATATTATAAATATTATTAAAATTTAAACTCAGTCATCAACTTTGAAAAATTATCAGTGTTTCCATAAAATGGAGACTTCTCCAAATTAATTTTACTTTTCTTAGGAAATTGGAAGAGGGATATTTCTTGGGATGCTTTACAGCCTGCTACCACCTGTGTGGAACAGAGAGAGGCTGACTTAACTTCAGCCCAAGCCTGCCACATTCTTGTGTCCCCAGCATGCTCTCTTGTTCATCTTCACTCCCTTCCACATCAGCTGCCTTTAGTTACGTTGCCTCCTAAGCTTTTGAATCTGTTGGCTCTTTCCTGTAAGCATTCAACTTGGTGGGGAGAGGGTCGTTGCTACAGTTTGGAAATAGAAAGAGGAGAATTCAGCGGTACTTGTTTCTCTGGCCCATTACTAACTCAGGCATTAGAGAACAGAAATCTTCATTAGTGCATGGAGGGATCGCCTATAGCAATAATCACTGCCAACAGAGTCAGGGGAATGAAGGAAGGAGAGGAGCATTTCCAGTCACTTGCTGAGACAGGATCATGAGGCTCCCCCATCCTGAGATCATAGGGTGGAGTGATGCCTGTGTAACCCAGAAAAGAATTAAACAGTAAGTGGGTTGTTGATTCTTTTTGAAGAGAAACCAGATGGCAGTCACCCAAGACTTAGAAACAAAAACCGAAGGAAACTACAAATCAGAACAAACAAGGAAACCTTGTGGAGGTGGCACCTGGAATCAGAGAAACCCTGGTTCTCCTCTGAAGATCAGTGTGTAATGTGGCCACCAGAGGAGACCTCCTCCTCCTCCCTCCCCAGAGGAAAGATGATCTGATAATAATCTTTCCTGTACCTGTCCTTCCCAGTGGTCCAGGTTCTTCTTAATTACAGCTGGCCTTTCAGGGCACTGGTCACACACACACACACACACACACACACACACACACACACACGCAGCACAATTGCACATTGTCTTCTAGCTCAACACTCTTCCTAACAGAATTATTGAGGAAGCATTATGCAAATCTATTATTTACTAAACCATAAAGCCATCAGGTCTCAGAGGTTCATTTTTCTTAGCTGACTTCTAGAAGCCAGCATGGGCTTAGCTTCCTCCATCCTTCCTATTCTAGCTGCCAAGCCACTGTTGACAAAACACAGGTGTTCTAAGTTTTTCATTTTCCCCTGGGCTTTCCGGCCACATTTTGCTTTATTTGACTTTGTTTTGTTTTCAGCAGGATCCTCGTATCCGCAGCATGTACGTGTTCCAATCACTTCCCATACTTTCCCATAGGTTTCTTTATAAAACATTCTTATATGCCCAAACTTAGCCAAATGTTTATAAGTGTATCTCACAGGCAAAAAGCACATCTGTACAAAGTCAGAAAAATGACTTTGGTAAGGAACCCCGAGGGCATGGCCATGATGCTTAGGCTGTCACAATCCATCTGTGTCCTGCTCATGGATCTGCTCATTTTGAATAACAGGTCCCTGGAAATCTAAGATTTTGTGCCATTGAATAAGTTGAATACAGTGATCTAGACAAGAGGCATAGCTATCGTATTGCTACGACATATTTCTAAGTCAAGTGCCTGAGGCCTTTCAAGACCATTGTAAACAACATCAGATTCTCTGCAGGGTCCAGGCACATGAGAACAGGCTGAAACTTGTGTTTGCTCTAGTTTTGACTTAAAGCCAAGAAGAGAAGAAATGTTGATGGCTTCGCAAGATAACCAAGGACAATTAGTTCTAACGTAACCTGAGCAACCGTTGTTTGAGCATGGCTTGTTCACAGTTCCTCTTGTTGGACCAGTTTGGCTAAAAGAGCTTGGTGACTTGAAATCCCTAAAGCTTTGTATGTCTTTAAATTGTACACACTGTGCTCTGTACGGATCTTGTTCTGAGAATTTGCTGATGAAGAAAAGGGAGTTTGAGCACAATACAAAGAAGTTGTGAACTTTGGTTGGTTTCAGAGTCCCGGGAGTTGCCATCAGCTGAGAAAAGAGCTGGTGGGAGGAGGATGTGGCCACTCTGCATCCTGATCACACTTTACTGAAGCCATATCCTGCCTGCGGCGACAGTGCAGAGGACCACATCTTACCACCCTCCTCAATCATAGAGTACCATCTGCTCTGGAAGAAGGGCCTGTCTGCAGTAAAGCAGTATTATCACAAAAGGTTAATAAACATTTAGGGTCACAGGAAACTTGGGCTTGGAGCTTCCTGAATATCAGATATATGTGTAAAAATGTTTGTGCCCAAGATGTTTGATAGAATGTTAAAAAAAAAGGCATCATAAAAGAGAATTTGGAAAACTACATTAAGGTGCAAAAGAGTAATTTGAATGACTACCTCTGATATATTGAGAATAGCATTTTTTTCTGCTAGTACTTACGTATATATGTGAATCTACATACATAAGAATGATTTTGATTTTACAAATATATTTACTTATTTATTTACAAATTAAAATCATGTACATAATTCACATAAGGTAGTAAGTACTACAGGTAGATGTAAGATAGCACTACATGTGCATGTTTAATATCTTTTACTGACTTACTATTAGATTGTATTTTTGCAAGCTCAAACACTTCATCTGTGTCACATCCCTGACATCGGTGCTTCTCCAGTTTCATCAGGCATCACACAGACTCTGAAGTGCCAGTGAACGCTGCCCACCCCAGCACTTTTGAGCCAACAGGAATCAGGAGGGACCAGAAGTGTGTCCACCTGACACTGTGCAGTTCTGGAGACTCAGAATTGCTCCCTCCGTTGTATAAACATTCTCTTATGGTTGAGTATTTGCATTGGTTCCATTTTTAGCACCCTAAATAAAACTAGAGACTAAAATTAACACTAAAACACTAAAATTATTATTTTCATAATAATTTCCATAGCACATGTTTCTACAATAGGAATAATAATTAGAGCAGTTATTAAATTTTTGGAAACCTACTATGTGTGACCAAGCTGATCTAAACAACTTGTGCCATTGTAAACTGTATGTGAACATTCTTCTTGTTATTGAATATATTTTATATTTTAAAAGTGTTAGCCCAAGTAAAATACTACATCAATTTGCATATTGTCTTAGACGCCCAAAGTTAAAGGAGGAAAGGTTTATTTTGGCTCATAGTTTGTAGAAGTTTCAGTCATAGTTGGCTGGCTCCAAGGCAGGGTGGCACAGCAGAGGGGCATCACAGAGGAGAAATAGTCCATGAGAAAGCAATGCAGGCAGAAGGCAGCAAGCAGCAAGCAAGTGACTAGTGACCATAGCAACCCTCTTTCTGTCCCCCATATTCCATCTAGGCTACCCTACCTTAGGGTGGGTAGCACTCACATCCAGAACTGTGCCAAACCAATCAGTGCACTAATTTAGTAATCTGGCACACTAGATCCAGCCACTCCTAAAAAATCCCCACCTATGACCACATGAGGCTTTGCAGGGACATCGAGATACAAGCCATAACACATGTCTTTGATTACTATGGCAATGAAATTTTTCATCATATTTTTGTTATCTAGTTTAAAAAAACTGAACAAGGGGCTGGGAATTTAGCTCAGTGGTTCCAGAACTTGCCTGGAAAATGCAAGGTCCCGAGTTCGATCCCCGGTACCAAAAAAAAAAAAAAAAAACTGAACAAATTCTGTTGTTTTCTTCAAGTTTCTGGGGGCTTACAGTTTTTTTAATGTAATTCTAATAATCTTGTATATTTTCAGTCTACAAATTCCTAATTCCTAATTGTAAGGTTTTCTACAGCTGTTTCCTCCCTTGGTTGTTTACTTTTTACTAATTGGCTGGTTTTGACAGAGCTTTTTGTTTTGTTTTATTTTAATTTGTATATAGCTAAATTGCTCTGCATTGGGATGTATTTTGTTTCTTAGAAAATAAGTCTCCTAAACTATACTAAATGTTTTGCAAATTTTTTATGGTTTTATGCTTGATATTTTCAGCAATTGTGAAATTTCTTGGCTTTTCCTCCTTGCCTCTCCCTTCTTTCCTTTCTTTCTGATTTCTTTCTTTTTTCTTTCCTTCTTTCCTTACATCCACCCTTTCTTCTTTTCTTCCTTCTAGTTCCTTTCTTTGCCATCATCTCTCTTTCTTTAGTTCACCCACTCCTTCCTTCGTTCATGCCCTATGCAATATGAAAGGAGGCCCCAGTACTTACCCAGCACATTTATTGAACGACCATTCCTTTTCCTATTAAAATTGCATGGCCACAGTATACATTTTCAAACAGTAAATCAATTCTTGGTGGGCATTCGTTGGGAAGGTGAAATGATAGACGATACCAATGTCAGTCACACAGGACAGGAAACACGTGAATGGCAAGGAATGAGAAACACAGAGAGCACGTGCAGTAAGGTGATCTTGCCTCTGATCTCAGAGTGTGGCTCAGCTTCAGCTTAGCTTTCTAATCATTTGTTTGCAGTTTCCTTGTTTTGATCATTGCATTAAAGATAACGTTCTCACAGACACCAAAAGAAAAGAAAATCCCTCATTGCTTTTGACAAATTTGAGAGTTGTGTGCATTTCCTGAGGTTTGAGCAAACAGGAACCCTCATTTCCCCTGCACCATTGCACAAGGTGTGCATTTTTCATTGCTGCCTGAACTGCTGTGTTGCCCTTTGGTCTGCAAACTCTGGGCTTTTCCCAGTCTGGTGAATTAAACTCTTCTACCCCAGAATACATCAGAATGGAATTATGGAGCCCAGCAGTGGGTGAATAACCTCGTAGCACTTGCTTTGCTGAAGTTAGGTTTTGTTCACAAATAGAAAAGCCCCTCTTCTAAGTAGTTGTCAAAATTCTCTAATATTAGTGAAGCTCCCTGCATAGAAAGCACCTCAATCACAACATCAGAACATCATCTTAACATCTCATCTCTCTGAGGCAATGACACAGGCAGCACTTTGCAGTCAGCTTGGACAGTAAATGCCATCATCTCTGAAATGCTGTGCACTGTTGCTACCATGGGAAAACTGAGGAGAAATTCCAGACTTCCAGCCTGCGAACTGAAGGAGGGACCTCCATCCATTCCACCATCTGATGAATGGATGGCAGAGCAATCAAGTATTTCTACAATTTGTGTTTTCTAAGAATCCCATCTTAAGAATTTTGAAACAGGAAATGTTGTCATTGATAGAAACATGAAATATGTATAATTCAAAGTCAATTATATTTTTTAATGCATTTAGCAGTTGCATCTGAGATGGTTGGCTTTGAGGTTTGGGGTTTTTTTGGGTTTTGTTGTTGTTCTTAATTTCAAGTAGTCCTGGTACTGTAGAGATTATAGTTTCAGAGTTATAGACATTACAGCCTGACATTTCCCCCCATACCTCTGTCTAGGTCTTTCCTTTTTCTCTCTTCATACTGATAACAACAATATAATTCCTGACATTTTTATATTTTTCCCAGCCAGTGATCTGCATCCAAGATGGTAACCAGCTGAAGCAGGCACTGTCCTTCCCACTCTGGTTCCACAGTGGGGTCTCTGGTCCTTCACCCTTCTCTCTTTCTACAGGTAAGGAGGTGAGTAAGAAGGGAAAAGGTCGTTTCTGAGCCTGACAGTGGGAAGTAGACTGTGCATCGCTTTCTTTCAGCTTCATGAGGAAAGAAGAAGTGACTCCATCCTGAGGTCCTGAGACCTGAGCTCTTACTCAAGAAGAGAAAACCTGTGGAGGATGCTGGGAGTCAGGTTACCTTCAGGAAATTCCTGAAACAATGAGGATTTCAGGAGCTCTGGTTGATGATGTTATAGAGCTATGTGCACAGTTCTTCTGAGTTTAATGAATCCCAAAGGTGGTGTTAACGCTGTTATATCATCATGGACAATTAAGACCTGAAAGAAAGTTACTTTAGGGTGAATAGCAGGTTTTCCTATTCTTTCTAGGAATATATGAGGTAATGAAAGTCACTGTAGCTATTTTGGTAATCAGACTCACCGTGTAAACTATTTGTCCAAACAGAATGTCCACATCTAAAATTAAAATTTAATAAGATATGAAAATGTAACATACACATTTTAGAACTACAAAACATGCTTACTCCCTCCCTAAGATTTGAAATAACAAGAAATATGCAATCTATTTCTAAAGTATATAAAGCCACATTTTGCCTCCTGTTGCAAGAAATGACATTGCAACAGAGAGAACATGGGCTCACGGCAGCTGTGAGTACCCAAAGCACTCAGTACTCCTGGCACGGGTGCCCCTGGGTGGGGCCACAAGCAAGCTGGCACCTTGGAGACTCACAGGAGGAGTTGGGCTCTTCTCTTTGTTTGGTTCTCTACACACGGGTCATCCCTACTCTGTTTCCAAGAGTAACATTCAGGTAAGAGTGCACCATGGAGCTGTATAGGGTAGTGAGCATATCCTTGGCAATTTTTAATCAAAATATAACCAATATTCTCTAATCTCCTTTTTTCTCTTCTCACCCACCTACCAACTGTCACAATCCAGATCACAGTTGGCCAATATTTGGCAGTGGGTCCTAGCCCCTCCATCTGGCCCATCACTGCCATCCCTAATGGGTACTATGCTACTTCTCCACCAGCTCCTCTCAGTGCAGGACCTGATCAGCCTTACCCATCACTGAATGAGCCTTGAGAACTGCATCTTAGTCAACTCCCCAAACTCGACTGAGGTCATGGGGTAAAACAGATGTTCCAAACCTGGCTCTAGAACAGAATTATTTTGGCATCCAGGAATAATTCCTGGATGTAAGCCAGAGCTACCAAACCAGAATGTTCAGGCATAGAGGCCTAGAAATTATGTTTTAAATAATTTCAACACAGCTATTGTCATGCAGCCAGCTCTGCACCTGCTCATAGTTTGGCTTTGGGGAGTAGAAAGGAAAAGGATTAATCAACTTACTCAAGATTTTGAATCTCAGTTTGCTACTCTGTAAAAACAGTATCACAATGTTTCCTTAGTGGGTTCTTTGCCGGACAAAATCAGATTGAATGCTTGGATGCACTAAGGGCTTGCATGGGTGTGCCACACATACCTATTGCCTTTGTTACCTGCTCATTAGCAATCTGACTTCATAGAACATCATGGAGATGTGATTAACTTACCAAGACCTCTATGCATTGTCAGGGAGATGAGAAAGGCATGGGTCTCATTTTCTTATAGACTTCACATATCTGTGTAATTCATTATTTTTTAAATCACCGGTTTTCTTACAGTAATATGATCGGTATTTGCTGAACAGTACACGCAGATGCATATTAAAGCAAAGCTTGTGGTCAAGTTACCTTGTGAAGAAGTAACGTGAATCCCAAGCATTGGAATCCAGGATGTGTGTACAGCAGATTGATGAGGGAAAATAAGTAGCCTTTCTGGGTAGCATTTCAGCAGTGTCCTCCTGGTAGTATCTTTATGAGCAGCACAACTCACCTGAAGGAAACAGGCATGATTTAATGGTCATACATCTTTCTAGGTGTGTGCTCACCCAGCAGTCTGGGTGCCTCCTCACCTCAGGGCCTCCTCCCTCAAAGGTGGGGCTTCTGGAAGGTGTTTAGATCATGGGAGTGTCACAGCTGCATTGTTGTTAGGAAGCCAGGCCTGGTTGGAAAAGGTGGTCAGTGCAGGCCTGGCCCAGCAGGGCTTGTCTCCCTCCAGCTCCTCCTTCGCTCTCTGTTCCCTGTCCACTGTACCATGAGCAGCTCCCCCCACCAGGCCACCCTGCCATTGCTGCCCTATCTTGCAGCCAGCCAACTACAGTCTGAAATGTGAGCCAAAATAAAACTCCTTCCTTTCAGTTATAGGCGATGGATATTTTGTCCCAGTGATGAGAAGGTGACTCGTTCAACCCTTTACAGAGCAGAGACCTCCACAGAACCCATGGCAGTGAGAGAAGAGCTGACCTTCAACAGAGAAATGGCTGGAGCTCAGTGTGCAAGCCCCCAAGGGTTAACATAGTTCACAGACATGTGGTGCGGGTCCTGGGGGCTGACCAGTAGCCCTGCTGGGTCCTCACAGTGCATCACAGAAGGCAACCCACTCCCGTGCCTGCAGGTGGACAGGAATGGCCACTTCTGAGGTATGCTCGAGCATTATAATCTTTCTTGCAAGGTTTGCCATGAGACACTATTTCACCAGAGCCAGTCTGTGGGGATTTTATTGAGCCTCTCCTGCAAGAGAAATGAACATCTCCAACTCCAGCTGCCTCTACCACCTAAGGGAAAGGCACTAGTAAATCCTAGCCTCTTCTAACTATCCTTTATCATATGAGTGGAAAAGGTTAAAAAAATAAAATAAAACTGAAGAACACTGGTGAAGTCCATAGCCCAGGGGCACAGGATCACCAAAACACTGAGACCTAATCATAGGCCTCCCACTCCACACACTCCCTAACAGCCATGTAGCTAAAAACTACTTCTCACAGCTTCTTCTACCTCATACTGCACCTCCAGATATCAGGCAAAATTGCAAGGTACACAAGGCAGCAAAATAATGGAGACTGAACCAGCATCAGAACCAGACTCAGATATGGCAAAAATGTCAGAATTATCAGGTCAGCAACCTAGAATAACTGTAATTAAGATGCTTAAAGTCTTCCATGCACAAGCAGATGACATGTATGCAAGAAGGGTAAATAACATAAGCAATGAAATGGAAATTGAAATAAAGAATCAAAAGAAATGCTACAGATTTTTAAAAATCTGAAACTAATAAGCAGTTATGTCAAAGTGCAGAATCCAGGGTTAATATGCAAACGCCACTTGTTTTCTCATATACGTGCCATAAACAAATACACTTTGAAATTAAAAATAAAATATCATTTTTACTAGTTCCCTCAATTAAATATATAGTTATAAATGAAACAAGATCTATAATAGAACTCCAAAACTCCAGTAAATATCAAACTAGAACTAAAGAAATGGAAAGGTATTCCATGCTCATGGATAAGAAGGTTCAATATCATCTAATATCTGTTCTTGCCATATTAATCTATAGCTTCAACAAAATCCAAATATAAGTCTCGGCAAGTTATTTTCTGGACATTGATAAACTGATTCTGAAGTTTATATGAAGTAGCAAAAAAAACAACAACAAAACCCGGAACAACCAACTTAATATGGAAGAAAAGTCCAATTGACTGACACTGTTCAATTCTAAGACTTACTGTAAAGCTACAGTAATGAAGACAGCATGGTGTTGGTACAATAATACACAAATCAACAGAATAGAAAAGAAGCACATATAGCCACTGGCCTCTGAGAAAGGAGCAAGGTTAACAGGATGGAATAAAGAATCTTTCCTACAGAGGGTGCTAGAATAATCCAACATTGGCTTTCAAGAAAATTAATCTAGACACAGACACAGAGCTTGCCCCCTTCACAAAAATTCACTCAGGGTAAATCAGAGAACTAAAGGTGTAACGCTAAGCCATACCTTTTCTAGAAGTTAGCAGAGGGTAAAACTTAAGGGGCCTTGTATATGGTGATGACATTCAGATACAATGCAGTCATGATTTATGCCTTTATCAAGAAATACTACTAAAACTTGATTAAATTCATTGAAATTAAAAACTTTTGCTCTACAAAAGACACTCTTAAGAGAACAGGACAAATCACAGAAGGGAAAGATATTTTCAAAAGACATATGTAATAAATAACAGTTTTCCAAAATATAAAAAGAACTCTTGAAACTCAACAACAAGAAAATGGACCTGATTAACACAGGAGCCAGGGCCAGGGTTTTAGCTCAGTGGTTCCAGTGCCTACCTTGCAAGTGCAAGTTCCCAAGTTCGATCCCCGGTACTGGGGGGGGAAAAAAAAAGATCACTGCAAGTTCAAAGCCAGCCTTAACTACATAATGACACCATTTCAAGACAGGAGCCAAAGATTTCACAGTCATTTCCCCAAATAAGACCTTGTAGTGGAAAATAATTGCATGGAAATGTGTCATTCATTGTTGCAAAGCACAATGAGATTCCACAGAGACACCTATTGGAATGGTCAGATCCAAAATCCTGACAGCTCTTAATGCTGGCAAAGGTATCAAGTAACACTCACTTCAGAGCAGAAATACAAAATGATGCACCCACTTGGGAAGGTAGGTGTGCAGTTTCTTACAAAAGTAAGTATCTTCGGGATCAGAGCACTTCCCCTGGTCCTCTCAGTGGGAGCCCTCGAGCCTGTCTCCTTCACCTTATGTGCCCAAGTGTGGAGGAGGGAAGGTGAGAGAGAGAGAGAGAGAGAGAGAGAGAGAGAGAGAGAGAGAGAGAGAGAGAGAGAGAGAGAGAGACATGGACGGAGCAGAGTAAAGAAAATACAAGTTACATAGATAAATAAATCATAAACATTAGTATGATAAAGAGGGATTTTCCCCCCAAGATTGCAAGGATAGTTTATGATTCAAAAAATCCTTCAAGAGCACCTGGAAGGAGGCTCCCCCACTGCCATTCCACACTCCTAGGGCAGAGAAGGTGAGCCATGCAGGCACTAGAAGCATACACTGTGGAAATGAGAAGACATGTAAACAAGTCTCAAAAGCAGACTTCCAGATCACCTACAGCAACCCCAATGGGAAATGAGATGGAACAATCTGATACTCAACCACCTGGACTCTCTGAACTGGCAACAAAAGAGGATCTGGGAAAAATGAAATCAGAAATAATTACTCAGATAACAGCAAAGATTGTGCTCATGGTGCAAGACATGATTAATAAATCTAGAGAGGACACAGAAAAAAAAATAGAGGATCTGAGGAACATGATGGAATCCCAACATAGGAAACAAATGGAATCCATGAAGCAGATGCAAAAAGATTTCCAGGAGATGAAAAACTCTATGGAAAGTCTGACCAGCAGAATGAACCAATATGAGGATAGAATTTCAGATATAGACAATAAGATTGCAATTAGTAACCAGGAAGAGAAAAATTGCTTTAAAATTGTAAGGGAACACAAGAAATCGATCCAGCAGCTGCTAGACGATGCAAAGAAGAATAACATAAGGCTGATTGGAGTCAATGAAGAAACAGGAGAGAGGGCAGATGACATAAAAAAAAAAACTGTTCACAGAAGTGATGGCAGAAAACTTCCCAAGCAGGGGAAAAGAACTTGACATACAGATAAGTGAGGCATTTAGGATTCCAAATACCCTTGATCAAAAAAAAATCTACACAGAGGCATATAATAGTTAGGATTCCAGAAATCCAACAGAAGAACAAACTTCTACAATCAGTGAGAGAAAAGAAACAAATCACATACAAAGGAGAGCCCATCAGAATCACAGGAGCCTTCTCAATGCAAACCCTCAAGGCAAGAAGAGCTTGGAATGATGTATTTCAAGCCCTAAAGGAAAACAGCCTCCAACCCAGATTGATGTACCCTGCAAAACTATCTTTCAAAATTGATGGAGAAATAAGATGCTCTCATGATAAAGAGCACCTCAGGAACTTCATGAATACCAAACTATCACTCCAAAAAATTTTACACAATACCCTAGGAAAAGACAATGAGGATCACAACCCCAGGAAGCCCAGCAGAATGAATCCACTGGGTGTGACAAATTAAAGGCAAAGGGGGAGAATCCAACAAAAAGAGAAAGTCATGACAAGGCTTTTAAAACTTTTAACTTCATCTCCCTAATGAGTGTATAATTCAATCTTGTTATTGTACTGATTAGTATTTTTCTGATTCTAGAGTTGCACACTTTTCCTTGTGCTACACTGGCTATTTATCATCTTCTTATGTCTACTTTTTAGTTGGGTTATCTATTAATGAGCTCTAAGAGTTCTTTATATATTCTGGTCATAGGCTATATGCATTGTAAATATGGTCGGTTCAAGGACTACTTTTCATTTTAATGATGTCATTTAAAGTTCTAAATTTTGATGGAATCTCATTTATCAATTTTTTTCTTTTATACATCATGTTTTTTGTATCCTAGGTAGTCCTTGCCTACCCTAAATTCATAAACATTTTCCCTTATAATTTCTTCTTAAAGTTTTATACTTTTAGGCTTTTCATATTTAGGTTCATAGATCCCTTCAAGTTATTTTCATGTATGGAAATAAAGGGTTGAGGTTAATGTTTTATATATGGATACCAGGTGTTCTAGTGCCATTTGCTGAAAACACTATCTCTTCCTCAGCTCTTGAATTGAGTTTATATTCTATACAATGCTAATGTTAAATAATCTTTTAAAACTCAGTGGACCATATATGTGTGGTTCTATTTCTAGATTCTCTGTTTTGTTCCAATGATCTATATGTCTTTCCTTACACCAACACTGCCTTGATTACTGTAGCTTTAGAAGAAGTCTTAAAATTAGGTACTAAATGACTTCCAACACTGTTTTTTCTTTTTTATTTCTCTAGGTCCTTTGTACTCCTACATAACTTTTAAATTTCAAAATCCAATTCTTCATTTATAGCAACTATATATAGACCTGAATTTTTATATATACCTTGTGTTTTCTAACCCTGCTAAATTCAAATACAAGTTCTAGGGGCTCCTAGAGATTTCTTAATATTTACTCTGTAGATGATCATTTCATCTACATATAAAGATTTTGCTTCTACCTCGCCAATCCCATCCTAATTGTGTCATTTTATTGCCAGACTGTTTTGGTTTGGGCCTAGGTTTCAAAGTTTAATGGACAGATGAAGAGTAAGCATATCTGTCCTTGTTCCCCACCTTAAGGAGAAAGCACTGGATCTTCATATAAGGTGTTTTTGCTGGAAGTATGGAGTACATGTCTTTAATCTGTTGAGAAGTTTCTATTCTACTTCTAGTCTCCTGATAGCTTTTACCATGAACAGCTGTAGAATTTAGTCCAATACTTTTTCTCCAGCTACTGACAGGATCATATGGCTTTTTCCTTTCCTCTGTTAAAATGATGACTTTTGGGGGTGGATCTTCCAATGCTGAACCAACACTGCCATCCCTATAATAAAACCACTTTCTACATCCTGCCAGATCTGACTTCTAATAGTTTGTTTTGTGAAACAAATTTCTATCTACATTCACACTTTTTTCTTCTATTATCTTTATCCAGTTTTAGGATTAGCGCAATGTTGATTTCCTAAAATGAGGGGAGAAATGTTCCTTTTTTTTTTCTGCTTTAAATGTTTGATATAATTTATCAGTTAAAATGTATATGAGCCTGTTGTTGTCATATAGGTAGGTTTTCAAGCTAGGAACATACTTTCTTTAATAGGTGTTATTCAAATTTTATATTTCCTCCTGAGTTAGTTTCATTAATTCATCTTCCAAGGTACTTCTTAGAAGTTGTCAAATTTATTTCAAAACAGATTTTTGAAATATGTTTTCTATATTCTTTTAAATTCTATAAAATCTGTGGTAATGTCTCCTAGGTCTTGATATTTTAATTTTTAAAATGTATAATTGATATTGTGTAATAGGAAGTAAAGGTCTAAAGGAGTAGGGGAAGTGGGAGGGGTAGGGGAAAGGAAAGAAGGGAAAAGAAAAAATATGAGAAAAGGAAAAACATGGAAACAAAATCTTTGCAAATAGGGATGGGTGGAGGGGGTGAAGGGAGGGCAGGGCAAGGAGAAAAAAAAATAAGAACCAAGATACTCATGTAATAGTACAAGATCCCAATGATGTATGTAAATGTAGTTTATACCTAAAATGTACCAATAAACTTAATGGGGGAAAAAAATTAAATATTCTCACCTTGCAATTCAGTACTCACACTCTTTTGTATTTACTGAGGAGGTAAGAACATGTCCACACAAAATTTGCCTATGGTGTTTTTAGAGCAGCCTTATGCACAATTGTCCAAACTTGAAAACAGCCAAGATATCCTTCAGTAGGTGAATGGATACATGAACTATGTTACAACCAGACAATTGAGCATTATTTGGCACTAAAAAATGAGCTAATAAGCCACAGAAAGACAGTAGAAATGTAATCACCTATTATTAAATGAAAGAAGCCCAAAAAGAAAGGCTCCATACCATTTGCTGACAACTCTGTGACATTCTGGACCAGAAAAAAACAAAGACAACGAACTCATCAGTGGTTGCCAAAGGTTAGGGAAGAGAGGGATGACAAGCAGAGTACAAAGGAGCTTTGGGGCATAAGACTCTCCCGGATGGTGCTACAATGGAAGCTGTGTGTTGTTGCGGCTTACCAAGCCATAGAAAGTACAGCTCCATGCACAAACTCCAAATAGACCATGCATTAGAACTTAGGTCCTAATGATGCTGTGCAAGCTCACTGCTGATGCCAGACTCACCACCAAAGCATGGTGTGTGCAGGAGGTGGGGGCATATTTAGAAGCTTCCTGTGCATTCTGCTCTACTTTTGCTGCAAATTTAAACTACTCTAAAGGTAAAGCATATTAATTAAAACAAAGCAACACAGTGTGGCTGAGCATGAGGAGAAATTAGGAACTTCCTCCATTGCTGGGAGAATGTGAAAGAGTACGTAATTTGGAAACAGCTGGGTGGGGACAGTTTGAACACAGGGTTTCCATGCAACATAGAATGACAATCACCCAAGCGCTTCTTGTTCTAACCCCAGGATCTGTGGACATGCTGCTTTACATGACAAGTGGGACTTTGTCAATGTAAGGGGATTACTATCCCGGGAAGGGAAGGTTGTTCTGGCTCATCTTAGTGAAACCCAGAAAAAGATGAGCTGTTGAAAATAAAGCAGGGGCACAGAACCCTGGGAGGTGCTATGCTCAGCTGTGAAGATACCCAGTGAGTTCTCAGCCAATGAGTTCAGGCAAGCTGGTGACGCTAGCAAAGATGAGGAGAAGAGTCTGTGAGAGCTTCTAGAAGGAATGCAGCCTGACCTACAGAACATATGACATCCAGAACTGCAAACTAACAAACTGTTCTTGCTTTATACACCTAAGTGCTAATTTTATACAGGGACAACATAAATTGAATGTGTTGTGAGCCCTGGCACTTCCATGCTCTGGTATATATTTAAGATAACTGAAAACATGTCACATGCAAAAAAATAGAATGTGTACAGTAGTATTATTCCTAGTATTGAAGAGGAAAAACCCAAATGTCCATCAATGCATGAATGGATGAGCGGGGGTGACCTCCACACATAGCGTGCTCTTCAGCATTAGAAAGGAGTCAAGGGCTACACGTGCTGTGACGTGATGACCCTTGACAAGATGATGTTAATTAAAAGGAGCCAGAAACAAAAAGCTGCATGTTATGATTCCATTCACGTGAAATATGCAGTCAAATCCATCAGAACAGAGTGGATTAGTGGCTGTCAGGATGGTGGGGCAGGGACAGAGAGCCATGACTAACGGGTCCTGGTGTCTTTGCGGGATGCACATTGGTGACAATCACATAAGTTATGTGCTGGAGATGGTTGCACAACTAGGTAAATGTGTTTAAAACAATCGAATTGTACAATTGAAAGGGGAACTTTTGGGTGATGTGAATTCCATATCAATAAAACTGCTATTAAAAAGGTATATATACCAGACTGATGCAATTCATATCTGAATACTTTATCCAGATCACATATTATGATCATTCCAAAGAATCAACACTTTCAGATAAGGGAAGAAATGCTTTACAAATGATATTATCTTTACTAGCTGGAGAAAGCTACTGAAATCCCTACGTTGAAACTGAGACCAGAGAGGAGCTGGGAAGCAGTGAGAATAGCCCGGGGTGTGCCCTTGCTTCCCTGTAAAGACGGTGGCCTTGGTTTGAGTTAGGGGACTTCCTGAAAGGGGACAAAAAACACAACAGGACAGGCTTCAAGTGACACCTGGGGGAAAAGCAGGAGAAATCAAGAACTAGGAGAAAAATAAGTGCTATAGACTGCTGAGCAGAGTTACTGTTGACGAAGCCAAAAAGATTAATGAACAGAAAAGATGGTGATTTACACAGCAGAATGTTGTACAGTAACTTGTACTGACACAACACTGACGTGTGCGTCTTACAGGACACCACGGATTTAGTATGGTCTTCCCTGATACAAAGTCACAAGTGACACAGGACATTTTGCCTTCACCAGGCCCTCTGCTTCTCTCTTCCTCTTTCATTATTTTCTCTTTCTCTTGTTTGTCCTCCACCTTCAACCTCAGGAGACTCTTCAGGTTTTCAGTGTCTACTCTTTAATGTAGTTTGCCTGTGCTTGTCTTCCTTGGACAAATTTACTCTCTGACACTTCGCACCTTCCTAAGTTAGAACAATTCGCAGAGACCCTGGAGTTCTACTGAATTCTCTATGGAGTACTTAGTCCAGGAAACCCAATTTCCTCCATTTCCAGTATTATGCAATTGTCTCCTGGACAATTAGAAAGCAGATAGGAAAAAGTAAGAGAAAGAAAAGTAGGCTGAAATTTTCTAGAAAAGCAGGCTGACTTTTCCAGAAAAAGAAGAAATGTGAATATTTGAGAAGATGTAATCAGAAAAATTTGATGAAATGTGACAATGGACAGAGGCAAAAAGAAATAGAGATGGAAGGAAATAAGGGGAACTGAAGATTATGACACAGAAGAAAGAACATTCAACATTTATATCCTACAAAAGAAAGCTTTTTCACCAAGTCTCCCCTTGAGATAAATAATTTTTCAACAAAATCTTTAAAAAGCGTTTTGGGGATAGAAATGTTACAAGATGTCAAAGCAAGGTCAACACATGTCTTAACATGAAGTTAAAAATATACTCCCTAACATATAAAAATATTCTGTACTTGCATTCATTCTCACAGTTGTTGTTTTTTGTTTTTTTTGAAACAATCTAAATCCTGTATAACATAACTGGGCTTTTAAATTTCAACATGTGTGCTTTATTTATACTCCCTGTTTTCTCCACAATGCCTCATCTTCATTGATTGAATAATTACACAAAGCAACTAAAGGTTCTACTTCTGAAAACAAACATCAGACAGATGTAGAAGACAAATTGCTTAACAGTCCACCCTGCCATGTGGAGGATACTCAACAGTATTTGTATTCGTGGCTGATTTGGAGTAGAGTGAGGAATTCAGGCATGGAGAAGTTGGTATTATTAAACAAGTACAGTTAAGTAAGTGCTGCTAAATGTACACCGCTGAATGTGGGCTCAGTGGAGAGGGGCATAACTGAAACATGTAGTCAGGGATTCTGAATCCTTCCTACTGCTCTGCAAGCAAGGAGGGATGGGGGAGGAAGGGAGTGAGGGAGGGAGAGGAAGAGAGAGGGAGAGAGAAAAACAAGGCCCCATATTACCATAGTGAGTACAGTAAAAACACTCCTACCTGATGAGATTAGAAGCAGATAACCAAGTAATAATAAAAAAGTTTAAAACAAAGAACCATATAAATATTTCCATGGTCTCAAGCTGAGAAGGCTGTGAGATTTCCATTGGCTGTCAGTGGAGCCCCTCGCTGTTAGTCCATAACCTTCTGGGACTCGCCCAAATGCTTCTACTCACTGGCTTCTTTCAGAAAGAAAACAAGACCATGGTTTCTAGTTTCAGCTTTCTGGCTGGGGCTCCTGCTTGACCTGCCATGAAGGACAGGAGGAAGGACCAGATCTGCCACTCACCAGCATGCATAGTGAGTCTCAAACCTTGATGGGCACTTTGCACTCGGCTGGCTAAGGGCAGAGCTCCGGAGGGCCATCACCAGCCCTTCCGTGCATTTTTTTTGGTACTGGGGATCGAACTCGGGTCCTTGCGCTTGCGCAGCAGGCGGCGAAACCACTGAGCTAAATCCCCGTCCCCCATGCTACTTTTGAAGTACGAAGCGATGAGTTCATTTCAGAAGATCCACTGCACTTGCTACTGTTCACCACGTTAAATAGGAATTGATAATGAGATCCTTTGTGTAATTAATTATTATTACTTAATTTATTGGACAGACTATTTCACTGTGACTGAGGAAAATCAATGAAAATGTCCAGGCCTCAATGAGGGGAGTATTTGTGGTCAGAGGACTTAGGTACTTTGCGGCCAGATAGGTTACACTGTGGTAAAGATGAATATGTATATAATGCAGATGTAACTTTTGAGAGGGCCATTTATTTGTTTTATTGCTACATGAAGTGTACGAGTTAATTACTGGCTCTTTGAACCACTGGATGAGACAACAGTTCTGTCTGGGTGGAAAAGATTTATGTGCATTGTTCCTGTGCATTGTGTTGATTGAGAGCAGGAAGGAAATTCTTACAGTGTATCAAACATGTGCCTGCCTCAAACATTAAATACTGGAAATCACTTCTAAAGGCTGACTTTTTAGAACTTAGTAAAATCTGAAGCATTGCAGTGTATTTTATATTTCCTTAAAGGTTTTTCTGCTTCACTTCACCAAAATTTTAAAGAAGTAGCATTTGGAAAGTACCTGAGAATTCATACAAATCAAAATTGCTTCCACAAATCCATCAATAGTATGTGCACCCATGTGCGAGTGTGAGTGTTGTGGGCATACAAGTGTTGATTGGGGTATTTTAAATTAGTTTGTCCTTTTTAAACCATAAGCATTTTTTTCTGTATAGAAAAAAACTGAGATTAATGCATTAAAAATCAAGCAACATTCCAATCTTTATTTTATGATAATAAAAATCTGTTTTCAGAAATGCAGTCAAGTTACTCCAGTAGCAGAGAAATCATCTAGGGGATCCATTAAGCGATCAGTACAACATTTCAGAAAACTCCAATCATCTTTTTTGTCTCTAACCCCAAGACACTATCATCTGTATTCTGGAGATGCATGCAGAAATGATTTGTACCAGTTCTCTCCTGGAGCAGAACAATGTATTGATGACTATGTTTTAAAGGATGAAAAGAAGAAAATAAATAACCAGAAAGGTGTCCCTTTGAGAAACTGCATTTTTGTCAGCCCTTCGCCACTTCAAAAGTTTGATAGGAGAGGAAATCTCACCTGTGAATGACTCCAAGAAGCTGAAAGAATGAACAAACTCTTACATGCACTGTTTTTCTTATGTAGCATCAAAACATTGTCACCTTGACATTTCTGGTGATGACTATGGAAAGAATAGCTTTTCATTACGTATTTCTCCTTTGGGACTTGGCCATAAAGTAAAGGGATGTCAAAGTCTTTAAGTAAAAATATTTGCTGTATTGATTATTTGGGTAAGTGTTCCCCTTTCTCAGTCATTTCCATTTGTTGTCTTCCAAATGAGTCACTACACTACACTGACGTGCCAACCACTTCTGCCTCGTTGTTTCACAAAGGAGGATAGATAAGTTATTGAGTTTGTTATGTGTCGTTCTCTGGGTGCCTTGAAAGTCTTTGCCATTCAGTACTTCCAAAGTTTCTGTAAAATTGATTCTACATTTATCCACACTTTAGATAGGAGAGAGCCACAAACAGAGATCTTAAGTAACTTTGCCACGGCCGTACAGGAGCTCACCAATAGCAGGCTGAGCCTCATGGACATGGCATGTCCCTCTCCTCTCCTTTAGGATCACTGGATACTTGTCTCACTGTGTCTACTTAGCATAGGTTCTAGAAAGTGCGCATCTGTTATTATGACACCAAACCCACACCCTTTGCTGTATTTCCTGACCTTTCCTGGCAGGTCACTTTCTTTAAAATTTTGGGCTCAGGATAAGCCTTTCTTTGTGTCACCCATCAGGATCCCTGAGCTCTCAAGCCTACTGGCCCTCCCTCGGTGTTGGCCAGACTGCTCATTTCACTCCACTTGCCTGCTTTCCCTGGCACTTCGTGTCTGGTGACTTCTTAGGTTTTCTGATGGTTCTGACACCAAACTACATTTATAAAGCAGCAGCCACCCCCAGGAGCATCTCAGAAGTGTATGATCTTTCTTCCCGCCTGAGAACCACAACTATGCACGGCGTGTTTGAGAAGCCTGCCTGATAAATAGAATTCAGCCTCTACCCACTGGGTTGCAGCCCCTAGTGGACATTAGAATCCCTGGAAGGACTTGTCCAAAGACTTCTGGATCCACGCTGGTAGAGTATCCTTAGGTCTGGGATGGAGGACCCCAAAACTGGCATTTTAATGCATTCCCAGGTTGATGCCAAGGCCCTGATGCAGGAATATTCTAACTCTCCATGGATTCTCTCCTTTTCTCTACTCAAAATTTTCACAAAACATGGGAAGTTCTTCCTGATGGCAGGCTTCCCACCTCCTCAGTGACTGAGACATGAATGTGTGCTCTGAGGCATCATCTGGAATGAGGCCTGGGCTGAGGGAAGCCAGCACTGATGGAGGAGTAGGGCTGGTGTCTGTGCCCCTACCCTGCCCTGGTATCGAGGGCTCCGTGTTTTCCAGCGTGAAAGCTCCATAGGTCATTTCACTGCCTCACTTAACCAAAAAGCTCATAATCACAAATATGGTGGAACAAATACATTTTCAAGTTTTTATTACAGACGCTTATAATACCAATACCAATAGTAATAATGATATAACAAAGGGAAGTTCAGGTAGTATATCTATGGAATTTCTTAAGGGTCATGCTATAAAGGGAGAATTAGAGGTTAAAAGGAGAGATAAGCCAGAGAATAATAAATAATTTGCTAAGGTCTTTAGCAAAGATCTTGCAGAGAAGATTAAGGAGCTTCTCATTCCAAACTTATTTTAGAAATTGATATTTTGGAATTTCTAAATTGCATAAAAATAAAACCATGTGTTATTCCAGACCAAATCATTAAGAAAATATGAATAATTTAGCTGGAAATTACTGACCTATAAGACTGGGAAAAGTCAAGGTGTACAGTTGTGGAATATTTCCCAGAATGATCAACGCAGCTGGTGATTTTCCAATGTGATAATCATTCATAGCAAGGCTCCACCAGAAATATTGAGTACTAACAATTACTAACTCCTTCTTCCATTTCACAGAGCTTGATAGAAAACAAGGAATTAAAATGTCAAAAAATAAGGTGATTAAACATCTGATCTCAAAAGCTAACATAGTTTCCAGAGAGCTAGTGCTTATTTGGAAGAATAAAGGAAAAATGGCAACCAGTGGTTATCAACTATTTCTGCTTTTCAGGTTATTTTCATCATCAAACACTATTAAAATACATTAAGCCACCAAGTGATCAGAGCCATGATTTTACAATGGGCTTGAACAGGAAGTACAGGATAATGATAAATAAACTCATTGCTAAAATGTTCTTTTATAGATTTATAAATAATTTGGAGGAAGTAGTCCATAGCCAATTTTCCAAGTCTATAAATGATGTAAACTTTTTATTGCAGTGAAACTGTGAGCTAATGGAGATAAACTGCAGAAATTTCCTCTGGTATGAGAGGTAATAAAAATGGCAAATAAGTGTCTATATAACAAAATCCAGAAAGTAAGTTGCTGATGGCAGAATAATCCAAATTACTTATAAAATGGAAAAATTTTACAGCCAGCTACTGACCCAATAAAGACCTAGGCAACCATTATGAACCCTTTCCTGGGGACATTGGTCCTCCAAGATACCTCAGGGGAAAAAAAATTGAAAGCTGGCTATTCTGAAGAGAAAAAATAAATAATAAAAACTTATTTCGATATTGTATAAAGTCATAACCAAAGACAAAATATAAATTAAGTCTAATCATATCAATCAGAAACTATTGAGTGGGTGGTTGAGCCATTGAATTAGATAAGAATCCATAGACATAATCTTTCCACCTGCAAAAGTGAGATACTGGCATGTGATGATAGTCCTTGATCTATGAAAAAACAAATAAGATGTAGGAAGGGGTGAAGGGAGCATAGGGAATGGGGAAAAAATAAGAACCAAGATATATCATGTACAGGTACAAGCACCCAATGATAAATGGAAGTGTATTGTATACCTAAAATGTACCAATAAAAGAATTTAAGAAAAAAATAAGATGTAAAACTTGTTTGACACAATGGGGAAGCAAATGATGTAATATTATATCCTGAGAATTAGGACATGCTTAGAAAAAATTCTGAACGGTGTTTGATAGTTCTGAAAGGTTTTTGGTAGTGGTTACATGATTTTTTTTTAAGGAAAAAAATGATTGGTGGTTTTAGTAGACATTTGATGAAGGAGAGTAAAGTAGCCAAGGATAACCACCACAGTCTCCTGATAATTGATTAGGCTGCGTATACCATATATTTTCCTATATTATTATTCTTACTGTACTGTAAAGTAGCTCTTTCTGATAAATTATAAGAAATAGTACAAATGGCCGATAAATATACAAAATGTTCAACATTTCTGGGCATTAGAGAAATGCAAATTAAAACAACACTGATATTCCATCTTACCCCAGAAAGAATGGCCATCATCAAGAAATTAAATAGTAACAGATCCTGGAGAGGCTGAGGGGAAAAGGAACCCTTCTACATTGTTGGTGGGAATGTAAGCTAGTACAAACTGTATAGAAATTAATATGGAGATTCCTCAAAAACTAAAACTAGAAATTCCATTTGACCCACCTGTACCTCTTCTGGATATCTTCAAGACAGAGTTAAGGGCATCACATTAGAGTAGATCCAAGCATATCCATGTTTATAGCCCCACAATCCATAATAGGTATATCTTGGAGTGTCCATCAACAGATGAAAAGTATGTACTAATAAAGAAAAAAGAAAACAATACTTATACCTGCCTCACACCTCTGCCTTTTGTAGCTTTGTTCTCCATTCTCTGGCTACTTGTCTTCCCCTCTGTTTTCACCCCCACCACGCATTGTTATTCTGTTTCCTTTGTCACTCTGTCTCTCATTTTTACTCTGTAATTTCTTCCATCTCCTGTGCTCCATTCATATTGCATTCTCTCTGGATTCTTCTGATCTGAACCCTTGATATTGGATGTTTTGGAAATTGTCAGAAGGAGAAAAGGTAAGAAAAGAATGCATCCACAGCAAAAGAGAGAGAGAACTTAAAACAAGGAAGGAAACTTGGAAAACAGTGTGGTATCTATGGTGTCTACAATGATGGGACTTTAGGGAAACACTGCAATGGTACTGATGGTATTCTGTCTGCTCTCTCCACCAACCTCCAGTTTAAGGAAAAAGCCAAGTGTTTGGCTATGATCCTTGAACGTTGCTTGCCAGAAAGATGCAAAATCAAAGAAGAATCCATGGTTTTCTGAAAAAATGGTTAAAATACTGTCCCTTTTTCAACTATATGTCTCTCAGTAAGAACATATTTTCATCATATAATTCAATAATATATTGAAACATATTGGATGTAGAAATACGAGAATCCAGCTCTTTTTCATTAAGCCAGACATTAAAATATTCAAAAGTATACAACAGAAACATTCTTTTTCCTGTTTATTTATTTTCAAAAGTATATTTAGTTTTCATGAAAATATTGTATTTATGTTAATATGTACTAGGCTTATTATGGCCAGTAAATTACTAAATAAAAATGGAAAATTTCTTAGTTTTAATTTGTAAAATTGTTAAATAATGATAGCTGTAAGCCACAAAAATTAAAGGTTTTAAGTCCTATAGTAATTTTGAACAGTGTCCTTTCTTCATACAAATAAATTATCTTTTGGTTTTTAAAATTTTGTCTGATGAAAGAGGTCTTTGCTTAATATAGTATAGTAAAGTTTAATTAAGCTAGCTCCATAATTGAGCAATTCTTAGTACTTCTCTGCAGTAATTACCACCAACTAAAAAACCTAGTTTATGGTTTTACACCAAAGAGTTTTGAGAACTTCAACTTTTCTTTCTAGGAATTTTTTTAAATTTAATGATGGGGGCAAAAATTTCTTGAGACAAATCTGTCAACATCCTAGGTAAACTCTTTACACATAAGTGTTCGAGTTCACTAGTAGCTGAAGGAAAGCCCTAGTATCTCACACAGAAGGAGAAATGCAAAGCCAGCGTTACTCTCAGACGTTGTCCAAATTGGCAGCCACGGAGGCATCTCCGGGCTGAGTAACCAAGAGGTGTGGCCTCAAAGGGCACTGGCAGCCCTGGGCACCTGTGAGGTGACCAGCTGGTGTGAAGATGAGTCACATGGCATTGCCCCTTGAAGGACATCACCCACAAAGCAGCTATGAACTTCATTCATATCTGAGCACTTGAAAACTGAGACAAGGAAACTTTGTATCACCCATAGCTCTAGATGAAAACAATAGCAAAAAACCTCCCCCGAAACTGTGTCAAAGTACTTGTTTAATAAGGTGTGGGATTGAAATGTATATCGTTTTCATGGTCTGGAAGATTAATTTTAAAAAAATGTTTCCCAAGGTGGTAACATTTCTCAAAAACCTGAAAGATGCAAGCCCAAACCTTTTCTGTAGAGATAAATCATTAAGACATCCTTTCTGGATTCTAACAGTTAAAATGCTGAGCATGATTTCACAGTACAAAACTATAAATCTCTTGAGGAAAAAAAAGTCACAATGAGCCAGAGACAAAAGGCATAAATGTACTCCTAGTACAGTCATGCAAGACCCATCAGGTATGGCGCTATTTCAACAATACTATTGAAAATGATAGGCAAGTGAAAAGAAATTAAATGCCTTAAATAAGATATTGTCCAAAGAGATCAGGAAATTTAGGATAATAAACTGAACTGTGAGAAATCAAAATGTAATGTGTAATAAAAATTGAAGGCAAGGATTAGGCTGAAAACCAGACGGAGTAGAACTTAATGAACTATGGCATATATTGGGTGAAACTACTCAGATTGCTGCATGAGGAAATAGAGATAAAGAGTAACATGGCACATAAAATGGAAAGACCATTGGATACTTCAATAGACATAAAAAGGAGAGAAAAGAAAGAAAACAATATTCATAGAGATCGTAGCCAACAATTTCCTAGAAACAATGGAGGCCCTGATTCCTCAAAATAAAGAAGTATAATAATTGTTAATGTGGAATTGTAAAATCAGATTCTCTCTGTAACTTAAATACTTTATATTGAATGTGCTGATTGCCGATGACAAAGAGATCTTAAGAACAACCAAAGAGAAAAGATAGATTCTTAATATGCAAATAACAATTAAAATTATGGCAAATATTTTTTCAACCTGGAAGCCTCAAAACAGTGCAATAATATTCTGAAAATCCAAAAAGAAAATACCTTCCTTTATTTTCATGTCCAGCTAAACTAACATAAAATGGAGATTAAATACACGTTTGTTTAAGCAATGTAGAATATAGCACAAACTAACCTTTGAATATGAAATTTAAACCAAAGAAAACTGAACACAGAATGAACTGAAGAGCAATAAAGAAATAGTGAATCTAATTATGAATCTAAACATGTATTTCCTGTTTTTAAACATAGATGGTATATTGGAGAACTATAATCACATAGTAGCACTAAGTACTGTATTTTTTAAAATGTGAGACAGAATACAAGGGCAATCTAAGTTAAACAATACAAAAGCCCTGTTAATATTCTGAAGGCTAGGTGGGCTTTGTTATCTCTTTATAGCCATACTTTAAGGATAAGCAAATAAAGAACAGAAATAGACCATGTAAACCCATAGCCAGTATGAAGAGAAAAAAAAAGAAAATTTGGTTAATCCAAAGGAAATTAAAATAATGAATTCTTAGAAGATAGCTAGAATGCACAAAATAAAATACAAATAAATAATGTTATAACACATCACAATAAATAGAAAAATATGCCTGATTATTCATAAAAAGAGACTGTAAAATTGAATGTTTAAAAATGAATAGGCTATTGTAAAGGGAACACTTACAACTTAAAGGCAAAAAAAGATGAACATTAAAAAATGAAAACTACACAGCAAGTTCTAAGAAGAAAATTGAGGGAGCATTATTAACACCAGACAAAAATACACACTCAAGAAGATAAACATTTGTTCTATACTTTGAAACAAAGACAACTCAATAGAAAGATATATAATCATGGAAATGTGAAATACATATTTTTAAAATATAAAGGAAAAATTGACAGACAAAAATAAAGGACTGATAATTCCTATGTGGTGGGAAGTTTCAATTTATCTCTATTAGACACAGTGAAAATGGGATTAACGAGTAAGAGTGACTTCATGGAGACATATGTACAGTATATCTGCAGTCAAAGAGCCCAGAATGCCATTTTTTTCCAACACACATAAAACATTAACAAAAATGACCAAAATATTAGGTCATAAAGATGACTTTAAAATTATGTACATGGATTAACATTAGATAATCTAGATAATTCAGATAATTCATTCATAAAATAAATCTCTACCAAAATACTTTCAGGAAGAAAATTCATAAAAATGTCACAATAGATGAAGATAAAGTATTTCATAAAATTCAATAGTCTATATGTAAAAATAGATTAAAAAGGAACTCTTAGAAAACTAAAGATAGAAGAAAATTTCCATGACTTAATAGACAGTATCTACCAAATTTTACAACAAACATACTATTTAATGGCATAGACTTAGAATTTTTTTCCAATCAGGAACAAGAAAAGAACATCTGTTTTCAGTGATCCTATTTACATTTCCCCCCCAGAGATTCTAGCCAATGTAATGTAAAAACAAAATTAAAAAGAAAGGCATACAGATTAAAAAGGAAGCACTGCAAATATTCTCATTTTCAGACAATATGTATTACAGGTTTTTATAAAGGATGTTAAAAATCAGTAGAAAAAAAGAGAAAGTTTTGCAAAGTTTTATATAAGAGCAAGATAAAAATTTAACTGGATGTTTCCAATAGTGACAGAGTTGCTTGTATTGATTGGACTAACCTTTCTGCTTATAATAATTGCAGCAGTTATAAATTCAGGAAAAATAGTTTTAAAACCCCATCTTTTGTAAAGATATGAAAAGCAGGAAAATTTGGACTGATCTCAAAATGTGAAGGATGGATGGCACTCCGGGGAAAATTAGCATTTATATGGCTTTTTGCCCAAGAGAACTTCCTGATGCTCTCTCTCCACTATCTGCAACCAAATCAGAAAGCCGGGGCCTCAGTGCTCTCTTTATCTCCTCGAAGGACTTTGGGCTACTTCCCTTAAAATCTCAGCTCTGTCATGGCCAGAGAAAAGCTATGAGAATATAGTTTACCCGACTTTTTCTTGATGTGAGGGTGAAAGCAACATTCCATCCAACTTTTTACAGCTCAGTGGACACAGAATTCAGCCGCCATGGGCATACACACAAACACAGAGAGAGAGAGAGAGAGAGAGAGAGAGAGAGAGAGAGAGAGAGAGAAAGAGAGGGAGAGACTGTAGAGTGATTCTCTGCCCAGCATACTCTCTCCAAGCATATGAGCAGAAAACTTGCCTTCAAATACTTCTTGTAGTCAGAGTTTGCAAGGGAGAATAGATTTAATGCAGGACATATAATTTACAGGATTAGTTTACAATATTCACCCAAAAGTCACATGCAGAGGAGTGCAAGAGATCTGTCCACACGCTAGAGACCTAAAGAATCGAGTTGAGGGCTTGGATCCCACGGCAATGTCCCACCCAAGTCCAGCTGAAGCCTGGAGCCCACGGCAGTGTCTTACACAAGTCCATACCGCGGATCTGCACTGGGAAAGCCCAAGGCCAGTGGTCGAAGCTAGAGGGTCTGTGCCAGCAGGGTGAAGGCTCTGTGCCACCAGCTGAGAGATCTGCACAGGAGCCAGGAATCTATGCTCAAGAAGACCAGAGCTCCCCTGATGAGAACAGCAGCCGTTCCCAGTGACATCCAGGACCCAAGCTCCTCTTCCAAGGAGAACAGCTGAGTTTGCATCAGGAAAACCAGCCGTGACAAGCTTCTCCAAAAAAACCAACAGCGTACAATTTCCCCCTCCAGTACTCCTTTTATGTCATTGGCAACAATCCTCAGGTAGGTCTTCCACGCCAGAACTGCGCTGACTCAGTTCAGTTGGGCGTTCCCAGCTGACCATTAGTTAATCCACTGCACTTCTTTTTTTAAAGGGTTTTCAGATGAGGTTTGTTAACGTTCCCTGTTGTATCCTACTGTATGAACTTGTCGGCTTTTGCCCATTCTATGTTTAGGGAGCACTTGAGTTGTTCTCCCACAAGAAAAGACGGTCAAAACTGTGTTTTCTGCCCTGTCTTTCGCATCTGTGTCCACATAGTTCCTTTAAATAGGAGCCTTCGATATGAGCTTGCTTCTCCTCCGGAATGTGCTCATTCAGACTTAGCAGGAAATGCTACGTGATGCTCCAAAACCTGTGTCCGCCCTTCTCAGCTATTTGACCTACTTCACATCCTCTCCATGACAGACATTATTTAGACTTTCACAGAACTCTGGTAAGTGTAGACAGGCATCTTTAAATTTGAATATCTGTTATGACTCAAATGGCAGAGAACCTTTCTATGGAGACATGGTCCATTGTCTATTTTAATTTTTTAAAATTCCAGTTAACATCTCTTGCCTCTTTTTCTACTGATTTTCTCCTACACTTTGTCCTCTCTTCATGTTACCTACTGATGGACAGCATTTTAATGTAGTGCTACTTATCAGTAGTTTTGTGCTGTTCAAAAAATGTTTTTTCTATTCTCACAGTCCTCAAAAGATTGTACTACTACACTCTGGAAGTATACTGCTCTTAATGACTCATTAATATCTATAAAGTACATGGGATTGATTTTATGTCTATTGTGAGGTAGACATCTACTGGAGGCTGATCAGACTCCCAACCACCTGACCAAGGCTAGGGCTGCAGGATAACAAAAGACAAGAGAAGATCTTTACTGCATAAAGGAAGGCCCAGGACAGTCAAAGCTCTTATCAGGCTAACACACTGTCTCCTGCAGGTTGCCATTATTTATTGAGCACACAGCTTCTTGAGGGGGTGAAGAGCAATGCAGGGAACAGTGGAGTGGAGAGCACTGATGCGAGCAGGGTCCTAGCAATGAAAGAACAAGACTTTCTAGCAGGAGCAGATCATTGATTAATGGGAAGTTTGGTTTTCCCATAGATTGATTTTTGCTTACATAACAGTTTTGTGTATGAGTCATTTTGCCCTTAGCTGTGATGTTGTCTCGCCATCTAAAACGTCACAGTGTCAAGGATCATTGAGACCTCCTCTGTGACTGGTGGCATGGGGAGTTGTTCCTTTCCCACACTCCAACTGCTGGCTCTTCAGGCAAGCCATTGTTGGCTAATAGGCAGACTCAGACTCTTAATATGAAAAAGCAATTTATGAATTTGCAGCTCACTCACGGTGGTCTCCATCAGATATCAAAGTTCATTTTCCCCATATGCATATTCAATTGATCCATTACTACTTGAAAAACTTCCTTTCCTCCTCTCTCTTAGGCGTCACCCTTGTCAGAAATGCAGTGTGCACACAGGAGGATGTTATTCTATGGGCTTCCTCCACTGCTCACTGTGAACACTTGATTCTTCCTAAATTAGCACTTCACTGTCTCCATTCCAGTACTGTTCTTTTTATTTCCTATTAGTCCACATTTACAGTACACAGTGTTCACAGTCTCGTGGGGGAGCTGCTACATATACATAACATGTATAACATAACATGTATTCTATTTTCATCCTCTTCCCCTCCCTCCCTCCCCACCTCCATGTCTTGATTCCCTTCCCCTTTGAGAAAGATCTTTCTACTTCCTATTGTCTCTCTTTTATTTTGCTCTTTATTTATAATTTGAGTTTCTCATATCATTGGATATTTAAGCAAGTGTGTCTGATTTATTTCACTTAATGTTATGATGTCAAGGTGCATCCATTTTCCCACAGATGCCTCACATTTAGCTTTCTTTATGGCAGAGTAGTGCTCCATTGTTTGTAAATATCACATCTTCTTTATCCATTCATCTGTTGATGGACATATGTGCTACTTCCAAGATTTAGCTATTGTGATTTGTGTTGCTAGAACCATGGCTATGAATGGATGACTGAAATCAAGAAATCAAATAATAACAAATGTTGGCAAGGCTGTGGGGGTAAAAGGAACCCTTGTACATCATTGATGGGGATGTAAAC
This sequence comes from Heterocephalus glaber, assembly GCF_053883595.1. NCBI lineage: Eukaryota > Metazoa > Chordata > Mammalia > Rodentia > Bathyergidae > Heterocephalus > Heterocephalus glaber. The sequence continues at coordinate 8,866,564 of NW_028258413.1, forward strand.
TAGTGCAACACTGTGGAAATCATTATGGAGATTCCTCAAAAAACTAAAACTAATAATTCCATTTGAACAAGGTATTTCCATTCTAGGTATCTTCCCAAGAGTTAGACCTTATACCTTTCTGGGTCTTGATATTGAATCGCATAAATCCTTCCACTGTGTGCTTCCCCCTAAGAATGTCTCAACTATTCAGGAACCTTTGTGTTTCTTCATAAATTTTAGATTCTGTAGGATGTTTCATTTCAAAATACTCTTAAAGTTTTTAATGGCTGATTTTAAGAATTTTTTCATTTGATTTTCAAGAAATTTATTGCGACGTGTCTACACAGAATATTCTATGCATTTATCTTGCTTTTCGTCTGTTGTGCTTGATAAATATGTAGCCATAATGTCTTCATCAGTGTCACAAATTTTCAGCAATTAATCTTTTCAAATATCGATTCTTCCCAATCCCCTCTCCCTTCCTTCTAGACCACATGTTGAATACAAGTTAGATTTTTCCACTATGTGTCCTGTGTCTGTGTTTTTCCATTTGTCATTACTGTTTCACTTATCCTTTCATCTGTGCTATTTTCTATTGAATTATAAAGTCTGATCATTGCATCTTTTAGCTACAAATTTTCCTTACATTTACTTTTTTCAAGAGACTTTTACTGCAGTTTTGAGTGCACAGAAATACTGAGAGGAAGGTGCAGAGTTACCCACATACCCTCGCCTCATGAATGCCAAGCATTCCCCACTAGCATCCCCCCACCCACCCAGTGGCCCATTCACTCCCAGTGAGGGATTTGCCCTGGAAGATCTCATCATTTACATCCCCAGTTCACAGCAGGGCTCACTCTTGATGCTCTAGACGTTGCCCCCTCTGTGGGTTTGGGTACCTATGATTGGAGTGCTGTACAGAGCATGTTCACTGCCCTGAACACCTGTGTGTCCCCTCAACCCATTCACTGATCCTCTCACTAAACCTTTGCAAACTATTGATCTTTTTACCATCTCCATACCTTCACCTTTTCCAGAAAATCCTATCATTGGATTAATACCATATATAGTGTTGGGAGCAATTCTACATAATTTGGGGGGCATCATTTCACAATTAAATTATGACTAGGCCTAGTTTTCTTGCCTACAGGCCAGCTATGGCATGTCAGCATGTCGAGACAAAATTCCATTTTTGCCTCCAGTCACAGCTAAAACTTCAATGGTCCCCTGATGCTATGATGCTCCAGGGCAGGATTACATCAGCTGAAGACATCCCAGGAGGGACAAATTCCTAATCAGCATAAGTTCCTCATTGAACTAGGTTCTTCACCTGCATACATTCCTCATTGTCCTAGGATTATTGCAGCAGCCCTCTGTGTCATCTGTTACTCCCTATGTACTGAACAAAGGTGTGGCAAGCTCAGGGTCTTTCCTCTTTACTGCCCAGAGCAGCATTGAACAGGCCCAAAATTCAGCTTCTTCTCTAAGTTTCATTTTTCTGTTTTAATTCATTAATTCACTTTGTGCTAACCTGCTGAGGCTCACAGGTGACTTGGACTCACTGCAGAGGTTCTGGTAATGCCCCCTTTTCCTGTTCCCTACAATATAGCATTTTCAGATTACTTTAATTCACTTAATAATATGCACTTATGTTTCTTCATGCCTTTTCATGGCTGGTTAGCTTATTCATTTTATTGCCATATTGTGTTCAATATCTGGATGAGCATGGTTTATCCATTTACTTTCCACAGTCTGATTAATTCTAAATCTTGGCGATTATGATTAAAACTGCTATAAACATCTGTGTGTAGGCTTTTGTGTGGACCTAAGTTTTGGGTTTTTTTGGTAAATACCAAGAAGCATGGTCACAAAGCCTCACGGTAAGTGAATGTTCAGCTATGTAAGAGACTGCTGAGCTATTTTCCAAAGTGCTGCACTGTTTTACCTTCAGCCAGCAGTGAATGAGAGGTCCTGTCTCATCCACTGTGGGATTCGATCTTGTCACCATTCTGGATTTTACCCACTGTAATAGCTGTGTAGCTACATCTCCTTGTTACTTTAACTTACATTTCCCTAGTGGCATAGGACGTCATCTTTTTCATATACTTATTTGTTATCTATATGTCTTGTTTCATGAGGTATCTGTTAAAATCTTTGATGCAGTTTTAAATAGGGTCCTTTGTTTTCTTAATGCAGAATTTTGAGTATGTGTGTATATTTTAGAAAACAATCTTTCACCAGATAAGTCTTTTGTAAATATTTTCTCCAAATCTTGATAGTGATTTTTGCAGAACAGAAATGTTTAATTTTAATGAAATCCAGTTTGGTTTTTTATATGACCTGCATCTCTGCCTTTATATCTAAAAGTCATGGTGAAACCCAAGGTCAATGTCATCCAGATTTTTTTCTGATATTTACTAGCAGTTTTATAGTTTTGGCTGTGATACATTTTTTTGGATAATTTTCTGAAAAGTCTGTATCTGGATTTTTTGGCACTGTATGTTTCATGTTGCACATCTGCTGAAAAGATTTTCTTTGGTCATCATTTGTTCCTTTGTCTCTGTCAAAGCTTAGCTGACTATATTCACAGGGGATGTTTGTGCTTTCTGTTTTACTCCATTGATCTACTTATCTTATTCTCAAATACCACACTGTGTCGATGGTGCAATCTTGAGAGAAGTCTTGAAGTTAGTCTGTTGGCTTTATTCTTTAATAAAGAAGTGGTTAGTAAAGTAATATTGGTTCTTTTGAGTCTTTGATATTCCATATAACCTTTGCAATCAGCTTGTCAATACCCACAGTATAATTTGAATTTTCATTGAGACTTCATTGAATCTATGGATCAAGTTTGACAGCAGTACAGTTTGTAATAGCTAAATCTTGGAAACAGCTCAAATGCCCATCAACTGGTGATTGGATAAAGAAGATGTGGTTCTTTTTTTACAAAATGGTATACTACTCAGCCATGAAGAATGATAAACTAGAGATATTTATAGCTAAGTGGGTGCACATTGAGGCCATATTCAATAAAATAAATAGGACACACATGTGTAAATACCGAATAGTTTCTCCAGTGTGAGAAACTGAAATTGTGAAAGAGGACCAAAATGTATAGTAGATAATGTGAAATAGGAAGAAAAAATCCAGAGGGGAAGGGAAAGTGGGGAGGTGGACATGGGGGAAAGGAAAGAAGGGAAAGAAAAAGAATATAAGAAAAGAAGGAAAAAATGGAAACAAAGTTCTTATAAATAGGGAGGGGTGGAGGGATGAAAGGGAGGAAGTGGAATGGGGAAAAAACAAGAACCAAGATATATCATGCACAGGTACAAATTCCCAATGATGGATGCAATCATAATGTATACCTAAAATGTACCAATTAAAGTAATGAAGAAATATAAATAAATAAGTTTGACATCAGCGATATCTAGATACGTTGGATCTTCCTGCTTTGAAACAAACGGTTATCTCTGTTTATTTGGTTCTTTGGTTTCTTCCATCAGAGTCTTATAGATATCCTCACATAGATCTTGTATAAAATGTGTTCTATTTATACCAACGAGTTCATTTGGGAAGTGCTAATAAAGATGGTATTGCAGGGTTTTTGTTTGCTTTTGTGGTAGTGGGGATGAAACCCAAGACCTTGTGAATACCAGGCAAGTGCTGTACTCTGCCACGTCAGACCCAGTCCCTGGTACTGCATATTTAATTTTAGATTCCACTTGTTTGTTGCTGGTGTGTAGGAAAGTGATTAACATTTGCATTTTAGTCTGATATCATGACTGATTTTATTGCCAGGAGGTTTTTTAGGGGGTTGATCAATTTTTTTGTATCCTTTACTTAAACATTTATGTCATTTGGGAACAAAGACTGTTTTATTTCTTTGTTCTTGGGCTGTATGCTTTCACTTCCTGTTCTTATCTCAGTGTATTAGATAGGGCTTCCAGGGAACTGTTAAAAACCAGTGAAGAGAGATAGCCTGGCTTTGCCCCCTATCTTAGTGTGGTATCGAGTTTCTCATCATTAAGCATGAAGTTTGCTGTAGTGCATTTTTTTAAATGAATATTCTTGATGAAGATGAAGAAGATTCCTACTGTTCCCATTTTACTGACACTGTATTTTAAATCATGAATCAATAGTAGAGTGTGTCCAGTGCTTTTTCTACATCTGTGGGTATGATCATTTGGTTTTCTTAAACTGATAATATGCTAAATTGCATTAACTAAATTTTGAATGTTGAAGCAGCCTTGCATAAGTCAGATAAATCACACTTGGCTGTGGATTGTATAATTTTTTCTATATTACAGGATTCAATTTGCAAAATTACATTGAGATCTTTGCATTCATTTTAATGAGAGATACTGGTCTGTAGTTTTCTTGTAATATCTTTGTCTGGTTTTGATACTGGGGTAATGCTGTCATCATAGAACAAGTTAGAAAATACTTTCTTTGCTTTCATCTTCTGAAAGATCACAGGGAACTCATATAATTTCTTCTGCATTTCACTAGACACCCACCTGAGCCTCACAGGGTCAGTCTGGAGTTCCTCTGACACTCAAGCAGCTCTCCAGCTTTCCTAGCCTGTTGCTGCTTCCCCTCAAGGTTTCTGCTCTGCTATTTTGTATCTGCCTATTTCTTAAGTTTTGAGATAACGGTTTGCCCCATATCTTCAGTTCTCTTCTCAGTCTAAAAAGAGTTGTTGAATTTTCAGTTTGTTCCTCTTTTTGCTAGTTGTTGGGAGACAGTAAAGACTCTCAAGCTTCTTAGACAGGCCTAACTGGGAACTGGATGCCTCTTTTTAAAAGAGGTTGTTACAGTTTACTTTTATGCAGTCTGTGGCATTGATTTGAAGCTGGACTCCAGCTTTGTACATTTTAGCCTCCAGGAATCCATTGGAAGCCAGAAGTTTTCCCAGGGCAGCTGCTCTAAAGAGAGTGCCACACTTTAATTCTTCCGCCTTCCTCACCCCCCCCACCCCCACCCCCACCCCCCGCCCCCGGGTCCCTAGATGCCTACAGCTCTGCTTGGTTTCTTGGCCTCTTGTCCACTTCACGTGCAACTTCTCTTCTGCTTCTTTTCCTCAGAATTTGGAAGACACTTATGATTAAGCAAATTCTCAAGGCAAACACAAGGTCAGATATTGGGCTCATTTTAGTTCCCCTCTTCTCTCTCACATATTATCCTGTTTGCTGTTCAACAGTTTCCAGATCTTCTAGCTCTTTTTCCTGAAGTATTCCTTCTAGTAATAAAAACTTACAAAATTGTAGAAGTGACTGGGGAACTTAGATCCCAAGGAAAGAAATTAGCAAATCCAAGAACAGTCACTCCTAGCTCTCCAGGCAACCAGCTTCCCTCTACTGAGTGGTCGGTCACACAGAGGAGTTTGGTGTGAAAGACAGCTGTTGCTTCCACATCTGTCCCGGAGGAACGGTTAAGGTCATGACTGGTTACAGCACTAGCCATTGTGAAGAAGAGCCACACATGCGAAGGAAAAGGAAGGTGGAGCTGGAAATCACAACTTATTTGTGTCCATCTCCTTACCTCCCATTAGTAACCTTCAGAGAAAATAGCAGCTGCTTCCCCTCTGCCTCTGTATCTCCCTGGAGTCCTGCACTGGGCTCTGGTAGGCATCCTGCCAGCCAAGCCAGGGTGAAACTGTACTAGACCACCAGCGATGACACCTTGTCACTCAGAAGTAAGCCAGTAGACATACTACAGGATGCTGCAATGCATTTACTCTGGAAATGCAACTTGAAAACACCAGAAGGTGATATTTCACATGCATCTGATTAGATGAAATGAAAAGTGTTATTGAGAATCAAATATTCTTGGCAGAGTGTCAATTAGTTCAGCCAGGTTAAAAAGCAATTTGAAATATCAAGTAATACTAAAGATGTGCATAGCTTTCAATTCAGTGATTCTTCAGCTAGATATGCCCTTACTTACATGTGTACATGAAGAGATATTTACCAAAATGTTCAATGTAATTTGTTCTAGTGGCTAAATAAATACATAAAACTGCAAATGAAAATCAAATGTCTATCAATGGGACTCTAAATGATTGTCTATTCATGAAAGAAGAACTTGTACAAATAGTTGAAATCAAAGAACTAGAGCTAAAGGTATGAACATGAATAAAGCCTAAAACAATTATTGAAAAAGAAAGTTGCTAAAGAATATATATAGCATAATAGCATTTCTATAATTTTAACACATGTAAAATAACACTACATATATTTGTGGAATTCATACATATGTATTAGAGTTATAAAACATGCAGAAATATGAAACATGCAAATTAAGGGCACACATCCAAGGAGAGTTCAAAGGAGGCTTTGATAGTATTTGTAATGATTTTTGTTTTATGCTTGGTGTCAAGTCGTGGGTTTCAGTATCCCAATACCTTTTTGTCTTTCCAAATTTTCTGAATTGCTGAAAATAGACACCTGGTTTTACAAAGTATCTTTATTCTACCTACCCATGAAAGCAGTCATTCACCTGCACCTATTCCACATACCAGAGCACCATCTAAATATGATTTTTCTCCTCTCTTTATTCAATGAGTTTTTTGTCGTTTTATTATAAAACTAAGGATAGTGGTTGGATATTTTTAAAGACATGGTTAAATTGGAAAACAGGATCTCTGACTTTTACATTTTCAAATACACTTACTTGCTTTTTTAGCCTGTGCCTTACTTTGGAGATGCTTTAAGTAAACATAAAAGGGCATTTAACTCAAAGGGTGAAAGCGTTATTCCTTTTGCAGTTTTCTCTTGGTACCCAGTGGCATGGATTTGAGGGTCCTCCCATGCAAACTGATGGTGCTCAAATCCCTTATATAAAATGATGTAGTATTTTCATATAACTTACGCATATCCTCCCTTGTATTTTAAATAATCTCTAGATTATAATACCTAATAAAATGTAAATGTTTGAAAATAAGTTTATATTGTATAGAGAATGACAAGATAAAAAAGCTTGTAGTGTTCAATACAGATGGTTTTGTTCTGAGTATTTTCAGTCTATATTGATTGAATCCAAGATACAGAGGGCTGGCTCTATCAAGAAGCTAATGATAGCAGAATTCTGCATGGTGCCTTGGCAGGCAGATCAACCTGTAAGGCTACTGGAGAGTAATGGCTGGGGAAGGGGAGATGACACAAAAGGAAGAACAAAGGAGAGAGTCCAGGCTTTGGGAAATGATGGGAGAAGGGAGAAAAGGAGCTAGCAGGAAGCAAAGTCAAGGACTGTGTGAAGTGGTCAACGCCATGGAAGTATTCGAGTTCACTCAAATCACACAACACTGATTATGACTGAGATGCAGAGGAAACAGTGAAGCAGGGCATATTCATGTCGGGGTGGGAAGGGCAGGTATGGCAAGGATTGGAGCTCAATGCACAGACAGACCTGGCAACTTGGGAAGGACAACACATGTTAGTGAAGACTTGAGCTGCAAGGAGCCCTACAAGGAGAAACCACACCAGACTCATGCATATTTCCACGGGGCTGGAGACTCTACTGCAATGTCTCTACTGCACTGAAATGCGTTTAACACCCACTCACCTTTTCTGTTCCCTGCAAAGCAGTTAGTAAATGAAGTTGCAACAGAGTATTGGTGTCAGAAGAGTCAATTCAGAGCAACTGAATTCAGATCATCTATATGATTGTGTCTACATAGTGCTTAGCCCTTAATGGAAGAAAAATGGCAATTCATTGGCAAAAAAATGTGGATTGAATGTGGAGTCACACATCAATTTCATCTCTACAGGTATATATTTACTGAGACTGGCTTGGTGAATTTGGGCAAGTAGATTTTTTTTTATGTTTTACTTTAGGAAATGTAGAAATGAATACTCAAATGCCTCCTAATAAGGCAAACAATCTGTACATATAGTATGTAACACTTTTGCACATTTACAAAAATTAAATATTTTTTACTTTTTGCATTTGTAGTATTTCAACATTAAGCATGTATGTTTGTGATAATTTTCATTTAAATAAATCTTTACCTCCTTACAATCTCCCCGTAAACTAGCAATAAAATTAATTCTACTTTATTTTCAGTTTAAAAGTATTTATTTTAGAAAAACAAATATGATAGAGTTACAAGACAAATAAAATTTTTTTATTGAAACAACAGGAACTGCGCTGTAAGAAAATGTCATTGTCTTATTATTAAGTAGCAAAATATCAGGGATTTCTATTTTTGTGCATAGCATTTGTTCCTATTTAATTCCTCTTTGGTATAGGGAGAGAGATCTTTCTCAAATGGGAAGGGGATCAAGACATGAGGGATAAGGGAGGGGCGGGAAAGAAAGGGAATAAAACAGGAACTGAGAAATGTGTAGACATTATATGCTGCAAATACTGACTATATTCTATTAATCTACAGGTATCCAACACGTTTGCTCAAATACCTCCAAAATAACTTTGTAAATTATATTGTTTATTTGTTACCTAAAGTTTTATATTGAAAGTTTAGTCATTAAACATGAATGTAATTTTCAGCAAATCATATATTATACTTGCATGTTAAATATTTTTCATCCAAACATTACAGTGGGATATTTAACTCATTTAATTTAAAGAAAATGTCTGTCAATCAACTTACTTGGTAAAACTTGTTCTTAAGTGTGACACTAATCATTTTTAAATACCTTATTTACCACTCATTTATTCAATAGATCATTATTAATTTTTTTCAATGCAAACATTTTTATTGTAGAATCTGAAAACAGAGCCTCTTCTTTTAACCCTTATCATAATTAATATTTAATACATTTACTCTTTTAAACTGATAAGAGTGTATTCTTTTTTTTTTTCTTGAATTCTTTTATTGGTACATTTTAGGTATACAATACATTTACATTTATCCTTCGGTATTTGCACCTGTACATGATGCATCTTGGTTCTTATTTTTTCCCCATTCCCTGTCCTCCCTTCACCCTCTCCACCCTTATCTATTTACAAAGACTTTGTTTCCTTTTCTTATAATTTTTCCTTTCCTTTCTTTCCTTTCCCCTTCCCATCCCACTTCCTCTACCCCTTTAGAACATTTTTCCTACTTCAAATTATCAATTATTGATTTTAAACATTTTAATCCTTATTTACACTTTCAGTTTCTCACACCAGAGAAACTATTCGGTATTTACACATGTGTGTCCTATTTATTTCACTTAAGAGTATGACCTCGCTATGCATCCATTTAGTTATAAATGTCTCTAGTTTCTCATTCTTTATGGCTGAGTAGTACTCCATTTTATAAAAAATACACATCTTCTTTATCAAATTTCCAGTTGATGGGCACTTGGGTTGTTTCCAAGCTTTGGCTATTACAAACTGTGCTGCTGTAAATATGGGTGCACATATATCACTGTGGTATGATTCTTTTAATTCTTTTGAGAAGATACCCAGTGGAGGAATAGCTGGATCAACTGGGACCTCTAGTCCTAGTTCTTTGAGGTATCTCCATACTGACTTCCACAGTGGTTGCACCAGTCTGCACTCCCACCAACCATAGAGAAGGGTTTCTTTCTCCCCCACCCCCATTTTTTCACAGCAGCCATTCTTTCTGGGGTGAGGTGGAATCTCAGTGTTGTTTTCATCTGCATCTCTCCAATGACCAGTAATGTTGAACATTTTTTCATATGTTTATTTGCTGCTCTTACTTCTTTGTCTGAGAAATGTCTGTTCAATTCAGATGCCCATTTTTGAATTGGGTCTTTAAATTTGGGTGGGTATGATTTTTTTCAGTTCTTTATATATTCTAGATCGTAGTCCTTTGTCTGAGGAACAGTTGCTAAAATTTTTTCCCCACATTGTAGGTTGTCTCTTAGCTCTGTTGATGGTTTCACTTGCAGTGCAGAAGCTTTTTAGTAAGATGAGATCCCAGTTGTTCACTCTTTCTGCTAGTTCCCGTGCTACTGAGGTTTTTTTCATAAAGTCTTTTCCTATGCCAGTGTCTTCAAGAGTTCTACCTAACTTATCTTCCAGCAAGTTTAGTGTTTCTGTTTTAATATTTAGATCTTTAATCCACTGCAATCTTAGTTTAGTGCATGGTGATAGATGTGGGTCTAATTTTAATCATTGTCAGGTTGAAATCCAGTTTTTTCAACACCATTTATTAAAAAGGCTATCTTTCCTCCAATGAGGGTGGTTGGCTCCTTTGTCAAAGATGTGGTGGCTGAGTATGTCTGGAGTTGTTTCTCCATCTTCTAATCTACTCCACTGATCCTTAGGTCTGTTCCTTTGCCAGTGCCATGCAATTTTTATCACAGCAGCTTTGTAGTTAGTTTCAAGTTGGGGATTGTGATACCCCCTGCCACATCTCTGTTGCATAGAGTTGCTTTAGCTATTCTAGGTCTCTTCTGTTTCCAAATGAATTTTTGGATTATTTTCTGTAGCTCTGTGAAATATATTGTTGGAGTTTCAATCAGCATTGCCTTAAATCTATATGGCAGTTTTGGAAGTATGACCATTTTCACTATATTGGTTCTTCCTACCCAGGGACAAGGGATGCCTTTCCATTTTCTTATATCCTCTTTGATCTCTTTTGTCAGAGTGCTGTAGTTTTCACTGTAGAGGTCTTTTCCTTCCTTTGTTGGGTTGATTCCTAGATATTTCATATTTTTGGATGCTATTGTAAAAGGAATTGTTTCCCTAATTTCTCTCTCAGTGAGTCTGTCATTTGTGTACAAGAAGGCTATTGATTTTTAAGTATTGACCTTGTATCCAGCTACTCTACTATATCTGTCAATTAAGTCTAGAAGTCTTTTGGCTGAGTTTTTTGGGTCTTCTATGTAAAGTATCGTATCGTCAGCAAATAATGACAGTTTAACTTCTTCCTTTCCTATCTTTATTCCTTTTATTTCTTTCTCTTTTCTAATTGGTGTGGCTAATGTTTCCAGAACTATATTGACCAAGAGTGGTGATAGTGGGCATCCTTGTCTTATTCCTGATTTTAGCATGAAAGTTTTCATTTTTTGACCATTTAGTATGATATTGGCTGTTGGTTTTTCGTAGATAGCTTTAATCAGGTTGAGATAAAGACCTTCTATTCCAATTTTCTGTTGAGTTTTTATCATGAATGGGTGTTGGATTTTGTCAAATGCTTTTTCTGCATCTATTGAGATGATCCTATGGTTTTTGTCCTTGACTCTGTTAATATGGTGTATTACATTTATTGATTTACAAATATTGAACCATCCTTACATCCCTGGGATAAATCCAACTTGGTCAGGGTGTATGATCTTCTTGATGACCCTCTGTATTCTGTTTGCCAGTATCTTGTTGAGGATTTTTGCATCTATGTTCATTAAGGAGATTGGCCTGTAGTTCTCTTTTTTGGTTGGGTCTTTCCCTGGTTTGGGGATCAAAGTAACACTTGCTTCCAGGAATGAATTGGAAGTATTGCTTCACTTTAAATTTTCTTGATGAGTTTAAAGAGTAATGGTGATAGTTCTTCTTTAAATGTCTTGTAGAATTCAGCAGTGAACCCATCAGGACCTGGGCTTTTCTTTGTTGGTAAATTTTTTATTACATTATCAATTTTACTCATTGTAATTGAGGTGTTTAGACTTTCTATATCTTCTTCATTTAATTTTGGCAATTTGTATGTATCTAGGAATCTGTCCATTTCTTCTGTGTTTTCCATTTTATTGGAGTACAGGTTCTCGAAGTAAGTATTGACGACCCTCTGGGTTTCTCCTGGATCTGTTGTTACTTCATCTTTTTCATTCTTAATTGCATGGATTTGAGCCTTTTCTTTCCATTTTTTGATGATGTTGGCTAAAGGTTTGTCGATTTTATTTATTCTTTTGAAAAATTGACTCTTTGAGTCATTGACTTTTGTACCGTTCTCTTAGTCTGCATTGCATTGATTTCTGCTCTGATCTGTATAATTTTCTCTCTTGTATGAGCTTTGGGTTTGTTATGCTCTTCTTTTGCTAGGAGATTGAGGTTCTGCATTAGGTTGCTTATTTGAGTTCTCTCTGTTGTCCTAATATGGGCATTCACTGCTATGAATTTCCCACGTAGAACTGCTTTCATTGTGTCCCATAGATTCCTATATGTTGTACTGGCATTATCATTTACTTGTAGAAACTGTCTAATTTCTTCTTTAATTTCCTCTGTGACCCATTCGTTGTTCAGGTGGGTGTTATTCAATTTCCATGTGTTTGTAGGGTTTTGCAGTTTCTTATGTTATTGATCTCCAATTTTATTGCACTATGGTCTGATAATATACAGGGGGTAACTTCGATTCTTTTACATTAACTTAAGCATGTCCTATGAGGTAACATGGTATATTTTGGAGAATGACCTGTGTGCAGCTGAGAAGAACATAGATTCTAATTTTGTGGGGTGGAACACTCTGTAAACATCTATTAAGTCTATTTGTTCAATAGCTTGATTCAGTTCTAGAATTTCATTGTTAATTTTTTGTCTAGATGATCTGTCGATTTGTGAAAGAGGGGTATTGAGGTCCCCCACTACAATTGTATTAGGGCTTATTTGGTTTTTCATGTCCATTAATATTTGTTTTGTATAGTTGGGAGCATTTGTATTTGTCGCATATTTATGATTGTCATCTCTTCCTCTTGGATTGTTCCCTTCACAAGGATGTAGTGACCATCTTTGTCTCTCTTAATTAGTTTTGGTTTGAAATCTACTTTGTCTGCAAATAAGGTTGCTACCCCTGCTTTTTTCCAGGTTCCTATCACGTGAAAAACTGTTTTCCATCCTTTTACTTTCAGTCTATGAATTTCTTTTTTTGAGTTAGGTGTATTTCTTGTATACAACATATTGTTGGATTTTGCTTCTTAATCCATTCTGCCAGTCTATTTCTTTTGATTGGTGAATTGAGTCCATTAACATTAATTGTTATAATTGATACATATTTACTCATCCTCGTCATGATGTTTTATTCTTGTTGATCCTTTTTTTATTTTTCCCTCTTTCCCTTTAGTTTCTTGCCTTGCCTGGTGGCTTCCCTCTGTCGGGCCTCATGGAGTTATTACCTTCGTTGTCTTTTTTCTAGGATATTGTTTAGAATTGTTTGGAGTGCTGGTTTGGTGTTCATGAAATTTCTCAGGTGTTCTTTGTCATGGAAGTATCTAATTTCCCCATGAATTTTAAAAGATAATTTTGCAGGTTACAACAGTCTAGGTTGGAAGTATTTTCTTTTAGGCCTTGAAATACTTTATTCCAGGCTGTCCTTGGCTTGAGGGTTTGTGTTGAGAAGTCTGGTGTAATTCTGATGGGCTTTCCTTTGTAGGTGATTTGTTTCTTTTCTCTAACTGCTTGTAGGATTTTATTCTTCTGTTGGGTTTCTGGGATCTTGACTATTATATGTCTAGGTGTAGATTTTTTTTTGATCATGGCTAAGAGTTCTATATGCCTCACTTATCTGTATGTCCAATTCTCTACCTCTGTCTGGGAAGTTTTCTAGTATTACTTCTGTGAACAGTTTTTTATATCAATTTTACTTTCTCCTGCTTTTTTGTGGACTCCTATCAGTCTTATGTTATTCTTCTTTGCATCATCTAGCAGCTGCTGGATAGATTTCTCATGGTCCCTTACTATTTTTAAGAAATCTCTGTTTTCATGGTCATTAACCTCAATCCTGTCTTCTATATCTGATATTCTATCTTCACATTCCCTTAATCTGCTGTGAATACTTTCAATGGAGTTTTTAATCTCCTGGATATCTGTTTGAATCTGTTTCATGGATTTCATTTATTTCTTATGCTGTCTGATCATGGTTTCCATTTCTTTCTTATGCTTGGCATGCATGGCTTTCAGCATGGTTCTGAGTTCATCTATTTTTTTTATATGTTTCTGTTCTAGATCCTCTAATCATATCTTTCACTCTGCTCACCATCTCTGTAGTTATCTGGGAAATTATTTCTGCTTTGAATTTTTCTATAGCCTCATTCATCTGTTTTGTTACTTCCTGTGCTATCAGTTCAGGTTGTCCAGGTGGTTGATTATCACACTTTTCCACCTTGTTTCTCCCAGAATTTGCTCTTGGTGTGGTGGAAGTCTGAGTTTGTGCCTTGCTTAAATGTCTTCTCATTTTTGTTTTTGGTATTGTCCTTGGTTTAATTCCTGGGTTGGTACTTTGAAACTGCTTATTGTAAGTATCTTTGTTGCTTGTATTTAGAACCCTTATGGAATGATTGCTTCCCAGAGATGTCTTCCAAATATAGCTGGTCTTTGGGTTTTAAGTCTCTAATGACTCTGAGGCCATCTTATTTTCATTATACCAGGAAGGACGACTGATTAGATCAATCACAACGCCTTAGCCCAAGTGATGCAATTAGCAACACCATGGCATCAAGCACAGCTTAGAAAATGACAATTTGTGGTAGTTATTAATCTATTACCTTAAACTCTGTGAGTTAAATCAAAATTGAGAACCAACCCAACATACGTTTATAGTGAATAAACTCTTCAGTATAGCAACTTTACCCTTCAGGATGGGGAGTTAAGGAGTTGGGTAGGGAGGGATAGATAGGTAGAAGGATAGGGGAAGGTTAGCAGTGAGGCCAGAGGACACAGGAAGATCACAGAAACTCTAAGAAACTATTGAAGACAAGAGGAAAGGACAGAATGAAAGAACAAAGATGAGAACAGGACAAACTAACATCAATAGGGAAGTTAGAAACTGCATTTACTTTCCTTTAAAACTAATGACAATCGAGAGAAGGAAAAAGAGAAGAAACGAAAAATAAAGAAGAAATCTGAATTAGGGCCAGAACCAGAACAAAAAGGAGGATGAAGTACAATGTGGGACAGCAAGAGAGAGAGAGAGAGAGAGAGAGAGAGAGAGAGAGAGAGAGAGAGAGAGAGAGAGGAGAAAAGAAAGAAAAAAGAAGAGAAAAATAAAAATTTTATTATAGAAAAAGAAAAATTAAAAATTAAAAATAAACAAAAAAATAATTTGAAATAGCAAATAAAAAATAAAAATGCAGGGCCTCCTTCAGGGCATGTCTCTGCTGTCACAATAGACATGGGCAGCAGCATGTAGATATAAGTCAGTGAGTCTCAGCAAGCCAGTACCAGACCCATGAGATTCAGGCAGATTTCTGGCCAAAAGTCCCAAATTAAACTCCCTCTCCTCCTGCAGAGTTGAACTCTCCAAGGTTCTACTACAAGTTCTAGCTGCGCTTCCCCTGAAGATAGTCCAGATTCTGATGGGAGGTGATGATCCCTCCAATTTACCAAGTACAGTGGTCTGGTGAGTCTTTATTGCAGAGATTCTCTTCACTTTTCCAGTGGGCTTCAGTTTTCAACAGGGAGCCTGAGAGAGGCCCTCTATCTGTTATTCACTTCTGCTGTATCTTCTGGAGCTCAGGACAATGGCCTTTATGCCCCTCTGTGCCTCTGTAGTGTGGAACCAGGTAGCTGCCCAGTCAGGAGGCCAGAGGCCTTCAGGTGCCCCAGCAGCTAAGCCAGTCACTGGTGGGCAGGGCGCTGGTTGGACAGAGCCGGGCTCCATGTGGCCAAGGTACTCTCTGCCTGCCTGGCTAAGCTGGTGCCTGGGGGGTGGGGCAAGGGCGGGATGGAGCAGGGCTCCACGTGGCCGGCTGAGGTCCTCACCGTCCACCAGATGGTCACTGGTCAGATCTTTATTAATTTTTTGTGTTATTTTTCTTAATGATGAAGACACATTGAGTAATTTCCATCCTATAATTAAATTAAATGCTCTTGCTTCAGTAAACTAAGCCCTTTTGCAGTTCTTGGTGCTAGGGACACAGGTTTATAAAAGTGGACTCTATTGTCGAGGAGCTCACACATGATGGAGAGAAAATCTCACCCTGTGAAATGTAACATCAGCATGGAGAGCTGCGCAGAGGACAGAAACACCGAGCCCACAGACACTTGGCAAAGGGACACGTTTCACCTGGAGAAGGCAGAAGGTGGCATCTGGGTGGGCGATGACCTGAACCTGCCCCCTGCCCTGTGTCTCTTCCACCTGTGGTTGACACCAATAATCTGCAGTAGTAAATAATCTGTTTGGGAGGAAAAAAAGCCCCAATTTTGTTTTCCAATTCCAAGAAACATGCAATGCAAATACCTGTCCCTACCATCCTCTTAGTTCTGAACTTTAACAAGTACAAGTGATGCACAGTTTTCTAGAGACAGATCATATCATGGAGATGATCTACTAGTTTTTAAGCTACACGAGAAAAGGTACTTTCTAGCTGGACAAAGTAGTGCACACATGTAATCCCAGAACACTAGGAGGCTGAGGCAGGAGGATTGTAAATTTAAGCCCAGCCTGGATAATTTAGTAACTTAGCAAGGACTTGTCTCAAAAAACAGGTGGAGATGGGCTCATGGTGTAGCTCAATGTGAAGCCCCTGAGTTCTATCCCAAGTACCTCAAAAAAAGAAAAAAGAAAGAAGGAAAGAAAGAAGAAAGGAAGGAGGAGAGAGAGAGAGAGAGAGAGGAGGTACTTTCCTCTCCAGTGTTCTCACCATTGGCTCCCTGCCTTCCCATCTTGTGGTGCCCTCCTGCATCAGTTCTGAAATCATTTACATCCATTTGAGCGAAGCACAAGGATGAATGTCAAGGATCTGGAGACTTTACCTCTGCAGTGTTCCCCCTGGGTCACCTGGAGTCCTGCTTACGTCCCCAGGCCTATCCTGGATAGCAAGTCCTTCGGCCAGACTCCCGGAGCTCCACCTGGCCTTCCCTGGTCGCCACCTGAGTTCCTCCTAGCGAGTCACAGCAGGAGAAATTCATTGCTCTTAGGCTCCTGTTGTCATTGCTGTGATTTCTTTACTCAGATGAGTAATTTAGGTTCATGATAAACTCAAGAGGATGACACATGGAGCTATTCCATGTGGCCCAGGCCCTGTACATGTACAGCCTCTTGAGAGAGCCACATCTTTCACCAGGTGCTGGAGGACACACCAGGATATCATCATCCTCCCAATGCATATTTATATTCAGTTCATTCCTGGTGCTGTATGACTCACAGATTGTGACAAAGGTATAATGTCAGGTACCCACAAATGTGCCACACTCAGTGTTTTCCCCACTCAGAACCCTCTGAATTCTCTTAGACCCTCCCTCCCCCAACTCCTGGAATTTTTACTGCCATGAAGTGAACATTCTAGAGGCTCCTATGCCAGAAACATGGTTCTCAGGGTGACAGTGCTGTGTCTCCCATGGGACCCCAGTTAAGCCCAGAGAAAGGCCTGCTGGAAATGTGTGGACCTGACCTCAGAGCCCCTTTGGCTTCCTGTCTTGCCATGTTGTCTCTTCTGTGTGCCCTGCCCTTATGATGCCAACCACAAGCTCAGCAGGTGCCAGTGCCATGCTCTGGACTCCACAACTATGAGCTGAACAGAATCCCATCCTTTACACACACGCCTCCCTCAGGCACGTTGTGACAGTGATAGAAAATGGACCCATAGATAGGTGTTTGACTTTCCTAGAATGTCAGAGTTGGAATTACATGCCATGTAGCCTTTTCAGACTGGCTTCTCTCACTCATGAATATGTATTTAAGTTGTTTCATGGCTCCATGGCTCATTTCTCTTTAGAGCTGTAGAATATCCCATTGTCTGGAGGTGCTGAAAGCTGTCTTGATTATCTCCAATTCTGGGCTGTTAGGAGTAAATTTCCCTCATTGTTACACTTTGCATTACAGCTTGGATCCACAGTGTTCCCAAGGGCTAATGAATTGAAGGCTGGTGCCACTGGGAAGTAGGGGCCATGGGAGGTCTTGGGGGAATCACTGGGCTGTGCCCTATACAGGGATTGTGAGCCCCTGTACCTTTTTGTCCTCCACCCTCCACTACCATGAGGTGAAAGGTTTCACCCCCACATGCTGCCACCATGAGGTGCCTACCCTGGCCCAAAAGAAGGAACCAAGTCCACCGTGGACTGGACCCTCCTGAACTGTGAGCCAAATTAAACTTTTCCCTTCATAAGCTGATTGTCTCAGGTATTTTGTTGCAGGAATGTAAAGTGGGAACACTTTGGTTGTATGTAATTTCATAACTAAAATTTGACCCAACTTCAGTACATAAGAGTAGCAAATGATGAGAATATAGTGGAGTCTCACGAGCTGCAAAGGTCCCCATACATCTAGGCCCTGGGAACATAAGGAAATCTCCAAATGGAACAGTAGCTTTCTTCTTCCAGCTTTGCTTTTTTTCTGCCTCTGTGAATCCTATTTCTTTCTGTAGAATCCTTCTCCCTGCTTTCCTAACTCATATTTTAGAATAATATAGCTGCCCAAAGCACTTTAATATAAATATGACCTGTCTTGCAGAAAAGGCTGAGTTCAACTTTCCAAAGAAAGGGACCTGCTAGGGGCAGAGGTCCATGGAGCAGAGCCTTGAGATGGTGCCATGTGGACTGCATGGCTGAGCTGGGCCGATGAGTCTCCCAAGTAGGATCCTCTCTCCACATCTGCCTGATGCCTTCCCGGGCTGGCTGAACAGCCACACACCTGGGACAGGTCTCAGTTCTGAGTGGAGTGCACATATTTCCTGTCTTAGGAATATTTCACTTTGCTCTGACCATCAGGGATTAAAGCGTTTGTTCTGGGAATTGAGGATTTCAGGCCGGGAAGGGACATTGTTTGAAGCTTGGAAGTAGGGGAAGAGCAAGGCCCTCCACACGTGCAGTCACAAGAAAGGAACAGGCAGATATGATTTCCACCTCCCCCCTTGTAAGAGGTGGTCTGCTTACCTCCTGCACCACCATTTCCCACTGCCTCTCTGGGCCGTGCCCATCTTCATGCATGACTGTGCCTGGGTGCGTTCATCCTCAGACTTCACTGGCATTTTCTGAAATGTGCGGAGAGCTGGGATGCCCAGGAAGTGACATCAGCCTGCTGCTTGGAATGGGAACAGCTCTTCGAGGCCCCCAGGCTTGAGCCTGTGCAACCATGGGGAACAGGGCTGTGCTGAAACCTCACTCTCGTGTGGCTTCCTCCTCTTCTCCATCACTTTCCTTACTTCGTCTTGGTTTTTCCTTGAAAAATTCTTTCCTGTGTCACTTTCTTATGAATCTTCATCTCAGGATCTACAAGCAGTGATCCCAGCCTAGATATCTGACTGCCACAGAAGGCATGTTTAGAGAAGAGAAATTCTTACTGGCCATGCATGAGGGCAGCAAAATAAATGTTTATCCTAGAGAATTAAACCGGGAACTTTATCTTTTAATGGATATGTGATATGGTATGTAGATGTGTGTGTGTGTGTGTGTGTGTGTGTGTGTGTGTGTGTGTGTGTGTAGACTGGCTTAGGGAACTGCTAGCATGATTGTGGGCTCAACATAGGCAGGGCAGGGCAGCAGGCAGGAGCCCAAGCAGGCACTGGGGCTGTAGTTTTGTGTTAATAATTGGATGCGGCCCACCCACATTGAGGTTAATCCTCCTGACTCAAACTGATCATAGGTATTAGCCACATCTACAGACTACCCTCCCAGCAACAATGTGAATATTGGGTGATTACATAACTGGGTGTAATAGCTTAGCCAAGCTGACACAGATGACTAGCCATAATGCTGTCGTTCCCACAAGGTGAGAAGAGAAAAAATATATTTTGCTGTGTCAAAATAGTACCCAAAGAAGATAGATGCTTGCAGATATGTGTGACGTTCATGCAGCAGAATGAGTTTGCTTATTATTAAATTGGTCATATTAGTTTCCTATAAAAGGTTGGATTCACATGCCTTGTATATATACACACATACATTAATATATATTTGTATTTGTAGACAACCTTTTTATAACCTTCACAATGAGGAAGGACTTCATGCTTTTACTGGTAGCCAAGGCACATTGAGAGAGTGTGCTTTTCAAGCCCAGTTTTTGTCACACTAATTACTGTCAACATCTGCAGTGACAGAGCCCCCGGTGCTAAGGGAGAGAGGGCACCATGCCTGGCCTGCGAGGGACCTGGAAAGGTTACCTCTGTGGGCATGGACACAGGAATCTGGTGCAGCATCGTGGGCTCAGGGAGATGTGTTGACACTAGAGTAGTCCAGTGGATGGAGCGTGTCTCATCTACACCAGCAGCGGCCAGAGGGACAGGAGGGTTCATCCAAGAAGCAGAGTGGAGTCACAGTCACTCCAGGCCTATCCGGGAGGTGAAATGGAGATGATACAAGTCCTTGCACTGGTGTCAGAGAGTGGCCTGGAGGCCCAGGGTCGGAGGGGTGATTTAGAAGTTCCGGTTGGTGTTGGGACCCTTTAGAAATGCTTGGTTTCCCTCTAGCTGTGGATCTGTGGGAAGATCAGACACCATGGGCCTCCTTGAAATTAGGCATGGTCAAAGGATGAGTTTGGCACAATGAAAGTGAGTGTCACTTCCAAGCAGAGGTCTTGGTGGCTGGGCCACCTCTCCAGTCCCGATTTCTGCTGGGTGCACCTGAAGCACCTGTTGATGCCTGTGCTGATTGCAGCCTGCTGTGATGCTGAGTCTGCACCCAGAGGGTGTGTGGCAGGCTGCCCAGACCTGCAGAGGAGTGCAGACTTCACTGAAGCTACTGAGATTTCCATCTTCACTGTGGTGAAAACTAAAGCCTCTGATGGGACAAGCAGACCAGAATGCAGAATATTTAGTGAATAGCTCCCAAACTTAGCAAGATGCTCTAGTCAGTCCATCCTCTGTATGTCTCTTTCTGTGTCTATTCTGATTTGCTCTTTTTATTTCTGGCACTGGCTTTATTATAGAGACTCTTAGGATGGGCAAGGATAGCTGCAAAATATAGTAGAACCTGGGTTTACAAGCATAATGCATTCCTAAAACATGCTTATAATCCAAAGCACTTGTATATCAAAGTGAATTTCCCCATAAGAAATAATGGAAACTCAGATGATTCGGTCCACAGAATCAAAAATGTTCATATAAAATGATTATAATACTGTAATATAATACAAAATATTAATGAAAATACAAAATATAAAGGAAATTAAACAAATTAGCCTGCACTTACCTTAGAAAACCTTCCTGGATGGTGTGAGGGAGACAGAGAGGAGGGTTATGTATAGAATGACTTTCACTATCACTAGCGGAATCCCTGCTCCTACTGGGTCAATGGAATCTTTTTCTTTTCATTCAACTTTCACAAGGAACCTTTCCAATGACACTTGCTTTTGCCTCCTGTGAGGGTTTTTCAGAAATGTGACGTTGCATTGTAGTTAAACAGATCCATCGCTCATACTTCCACAGCCTTATTCGAGTGGTGCTTTTCTACATAATTTTGCACTGTTTTTTACATTTTACACATCTCTGTAATCTCATTTGAAGAGAGGGATTCTTTTGACTTTTTCTCCTCTTCAGAGGACATTTTCTCCCTACCAGTTGGTGTTGGGAGATTACCCACCGTCCTGCCAGGAGGGAGAGAGAGAGAGAGAGAGAGAGAGAGAGAGAGAGAGAGAGAGAGAGAGAGAGAGAGAGAGAGAGAGAGAGAGAGAGAAAACCAGTGGCTCATTTGTGATTTTGTGATGTTTGACATCAAATACTACTCGTAGTGCAAGACATCGCTTGTTTATCAAGTTAAAATTACAAATGTTTGCTTGTCCTGTGGAATACTTGCAGAGCAAGTTACATAGATTTTACTGTGTAGCTATTTCCTGAAAGAAGAAAAGTATTTTCATACACACCAGGATCAGAAGGTGTCAACTCTTAGAAACCTACAGAGGACATGGGGGAATATCTTAGCTGCCCTTGTCTTCCATTTGATTTTTGGTGAGGGATTTAGCAGCCCCTGCTGTGAGGATATTGAGGGGCTTTACATGTCAGAGAAAAGTTAAACAACCAGGCCTTAGGAAGGAGAAAAGCAAAAGCAAAACAAACCAACAGGAATTAGAAAAGATACATAGATTGTTAAATTTCTAGCTCAGCTGTGGCCTTTGTCTAGAAGAACATCATCTGGCTCTGCACCTTGCTCATGAAGCTCCTGCTGCTCTCCTCCTTAATCCCAGTCTGCAATATATTTCATTCCAGCTTCCCTGAGAATTTTAATGTCAAGTTCTTCCACGTGCTTAACCTAGCTCACTTTTGCAGATTCTGCCAGGTAACTTCAAGGTCACTGGCTCTTGGGTGTTCCGGATCCATCCACCTGATGATCACTCAGCAGGTGGGAAGGTAACTGGACACTCTACCTAGAATAGGGGTGCTGGTGAGACAGGCACCTGAAGTATATGCAGGACAATTTCCCCAACTAATGCTATTTCTTTGGGGTAGGCATTAGGGACATCCCAAAAGAGAGAGGAAAACTCTTGTGGAACTGTTCTAAAGCACAGCACAAGTTCTGTTCACTTCCTCCCTCAAAACTGCTGATGTCCGACTTATCACCAGGGAATAGCTTAGATGTACAAACAATAGAACTGTGTGTTTAGAGAAAGAGGAAATATGAGTAATACTATGCCCTCCCTTGGATGTACACAAGTAATTATTCTTACCATAAGAGACACACCTCATGCTGAAAACTAACCTCCTGAATTCCCATTCCATTTTTCATCTGGAGGGCCTGAGTCAACTGTTTTTACTCTTGAAAGTTGATTTTGTAACTTTAAGAGACCTAAACATGAAATCCCAATTTTTTCCTACAAATACTTGGAAATGTCTATTTCAGCTATAGAGAAAATCAGAAAAAAATAACTCATTGTATAGCATTGTAATAGAATATTTGCTTTTTCAACAAGCATTTATCAACACCTAGTGTTTGCTCAGCATGTTGTAGGAGATTTAGTTGGGAATAGGAAAGACAAAGTGCCTGTTCTCAACGCGCCTTTTTATTTACTTGTGAGAAGACAGACAAATGTCATACACATAATTTGAGCGCACACACACACACACACACACACACACACACAATGTGAACCGGTGTAAAATGCTAAAATGGAACTGAGTCAATACAGAGCCAGAGAATGATGAGCTGCTACTTGAGGTGGGTATTCAGAACTGCTCTGGCAAGATCAACAACAATCCCTTCGGTCAAACTGGCAGTTACCTCTCAGCTGTCATTCTGCTCCACCTTCCCCCACAACAACCCAACTGGCTTCATTTGCCTGATTTCAGTCACCAGCTGGCTATGCCAGGAGCTTTTCCTCTGCTTGGGCTTTGCTGGTCCCTTCTTTTCTCCCTCTCCTCTACCTCCAGTCAAGCTCTACTGTGCTGATGACTTCCGACTATGCACCCAGTGCAGAGAAGCCGTATCTTTCCAAGTCCAGGGTCCTGTGTCCAATGGTCTACACAGCATCCCCGCACTCCTGGATATAAAATGCACCTCTAAATTAACATAAATAAGAACAAGTCCAGTTCTTCTCCACAATGTGCACGTGCTGCCCATTTCCAATGTTCTTTCTTAGTGAATGGTAAATTCTATTTTCCATTTTCTCAGACCCAAACACTCAGTTTTTCTTGACTCCTCTTTTTTATTTTCCTACATCCCATATCCAGTCCATCAGCACATCCTGTTAAGCCAGCTTTTAAAATCTCTCCATTATGAGTTCTCATCACTTCCTTCTACGACTTATTTCTAGCTTGGATTTTGAGGAGTCTCTCAACTGGTTTTTCCATTTTTGTCCCTCTTCTTTCCCATGACTAGATCCACATTCAGTTCTTATAAAGGGATGATTGTTTTCAAATTTGTTATATCATATCATTTTCTTAATAAAATCCCTCATTTCACCCAGTATAAAATTCAGAGCCTTTCCTATGGTTAACAAGGCCCTACAGAACCTGGCTGTACACAATCTCCATGCTTCTCTCGTGTTCTCCTCTTTGTAGCTCATTCTGTTATAGCAACACTGGCTGCTAAAAAATGCTCTTACTGCATTCTTACCTCAGGGCCTCTAGACCTGCAGTTCCTTTTACCTGGACTGCTCTTCTTCCATGTGGCTGCATAGACATCTCCATCCCTTTTTTTGACAGTCTGTTCAAATATCACTTCCTAGAGAGCTCTTCCTTATTTAATCTATCTGGAACAGGAAGCAGTGTGTTTCCCATCTTTTTTTAGTTCCTTCACCACTGTGCCTTGTGTTTACGCTCATCACATAGTCCACTTGACATGTCACGTGTGTGTGTATTTTTTGTTTTTGTTATTAGGCATTAAACCTGGAGTCTTGCATATGCTAGGCAAGTGCTCTACCATTGAGCCCTTTAAAAATTTTTAAGACAAGGTCTACCTTGCCCATTTGGCCATAAACTTGCCATGCTTCCTCAGCCTCCTGAGTAGCAGGGATTATGAGCGTGCACCACAACTGGCTTGTAATTGTTTCTTATTGTTCTTGTCTATCATCTCTCTTCACTGGAATGTAAGTTTCACAAGGGCAAACAGTATTGTTTTTTCGTGTTATATTTCTAGTGCCTTATACATAGGTATCCAGTAAATAACAACTGAACATATGCATTCCACTAGCCATGAATATTAGCAAAATAAAAATATTGAAGAGAAGAAAGTGAAATAATGGCTAGTCTGAGTGAAAGATTCACCTTAAGAGTAGGATATTTACTTGTAAGTTCACAAATTTTTAACTAATACTGGGTACTCTGCTTCCAGTAAAGGCCAATCTCTACAGACTTTGATGGGTAAAGCTCACATTTAATTACTATACTGATTTTGTATATGTAAATGTATTTCTAAAGGTCCCAACAAAATTTCTCTTAAATTGATTTACCAGGTCTTGTACAATTTGTTGTATAGATTGATTACTCTTTTGCTGTTATTGCTGAAGTGCACTTGAAGCATTTCAAATCTTGACTTTAACTCATTTTAGGTGAAATATTCTGAGATTCTGAGTTTAGAAGAACCAAAAATACACAAAGTTTAACAGCATATGTACTTCTTGGAATGTTCACTACAACACACATGTATAGCTATTTTTAATGTAAAATTTTATGACTTGGCACAATTAATTACATTTCAAAATCAGAAATGAAATTAAAACCGGAAGTATCTAGGAGAAAAAATGCATGACAATTCTGCCTAGGCTGTGTGTGCATGTATTTTTCTTTTTGGTTACAGTGAACAGTCCCTGAGAATAAGCACCAAGGCCTGCAGGCAAACATCTCGCACAGTGAATGCTGATACATTTTAATCTCACTTGGCAAAATTAGTTGCATACCTACCCTGTGCCCAGAACTTGGATACAAAATAAAAATACAGATATAAATAAAACAAATACAAATATATGTTTATTCAATCCAAATGAATAGTGGTTACAAATATTCTTGCAAATTTTATGGAAACTACTGTTCTCCATATTAAACTTGGCAAATAATTCCATGAGTTATAGCTTAACCTCTAATCAGAGAAATTATATTTATCCCTGAACACACTTGGTATAAAAATGTTTTGATGTTCTTTCAGAAGTAACTTACAAAAATGTATAAAACTGCCTTCTGGAAAAAAACAAGGTTCACAACATTTTAAGAACAATCCAAATAAAAGCCATTTTAGTTTGAACCTCAAATAAAATCCACGTAAACTAGTGTATTTCACAGAGTCTCTATCCTGTGCAAGATAGACGTTGACACCAGAAGGAATGCCATTTAAATTAATTCTAAGATAAGCCATCAAGTTCTCACATACATCCATGCCCTATCAGGACCAAGTTCTTTGTGAGTTCTTCTGTACTATATGCCACCAATCCAAATAAAGAATAGCTCATACACCCTGCCACCCAAAAGGACCTAAGCAGGACAGCAGGCCTCTGAAGGGTCATGATCAGAAGCCACCATTCAATGCTCAGAGTCCAGATGATAGTAAGTTCATCTGAGATCCAAAGAAAAGTCCATAATTTCAAAAGCAGCTATGCTCAAAATAGGACATAAACTATAATCTCTTTCTCTTTTCTAAATGCCTCTGATCCAGCAGAACACTTCAACAGAGATGATTTCCCTCTATGATGACTTGCATCAATGGAAGTCCACTGTGGAGGGTATTTAAATACACACCACTCCAAATTCATCATAGCATGACCATATTTACCTTCATTAATAGTTTACATGAAGCTAATAGCTCTGTTAGTGCTCTCCAAAACAAGAAGACATAGCACCTTAAATGTTTACAGACAGTTATGTGCACAACACTTACATAACAAGACTTTGAGAGCCTTAAAGAAACTAAATCACAGAATCCTTCTTTATTCCGAATTATGCATCATCTTTCAAAACACAACTGGCAAGTAAATAATTCACTTACAGAAAGTTATGATCTGATGCTCATGTATTAAAAGAGATAAAAACATTTTTAGTCTTCTGGTGGTTCTTTTATGTAACAGTCACACAATACTTCTGTATTTTACCAAAGATTTTATTTCTTGAACTAACAAAATAAATAACTATCCTAACAAACGTATCTTCAAATCTTCATAGAGTAACACAATGGAAGACGATTTCTTTCCCAGGTGAAGTCTAATGCAGGATTCCTCTCTGTGCTAATCCAGGAGCTCAGCTGATCCCAGGATGTCCTACCTGTTACTGGTTCTCAGAGGCCCATGCCCTCAGCGTGTATGCCTTGGTTAAATTAACAAGCGACAGAACAGCAGCCCCAGCCTGGTCAACACGAGAGTATCATTGGACCCAGGGTCATGCTGGGAAATGGAATCTCTAGCTGGACAGATGATTCCCGCAGAGAACTATACTAAGGAAAGGAACAAAATATGTTTCTGTCACACCTCTCCCCATTTTTCTTATAAGCAGAGGACACTTCCAAAGTCAGCTCCTGGAAACTGAACTAAGTTCTTGAAAATGTAAATTCTAAATGCAAAGTGATTTTGCCTAAGTGGGAATGTAATCAAGAACTGCTAGGATAGCCTAACAGGTAGCTGCACATCTGAGGGAACATCTGCATAAGATGATCTGGCTATTGGCTCAGCAGGCCAGGTGTGTATGGGCATAACTGGTCCCATGTAATATGCTGTTGCCTAGTTTTCCTTAGAGAGGGGTCCAGCTATGGAACACCTCCACATTCAGCGTACCTGGTGGTTAAGATGCCTGGTAAAGTGCTTATGACTCATGACTTTCCCACACATACCTCAGCTAGGAGGTGTCCTAGGCGTGTAACGGACTGCAGGGTGTTCCTGAGAGGTGTGCTCTCACTTCCTATCTCTATCGTAAAACTTTTCCATGTTGCGGAAGCCTTTGGATCTTGGTTCCAAGGTGTTTTTTCCAGGTGTGATGAGAAGTTAGTCCAAACAACAGTAGGTAGGGACATATCAGTGCGAGCGTCTGGGTCTTGCACGTGAGCATCCTATACTTGTTTTCTTGGTCTTTCCTGAGGCCAGCCCTCCTCACCACAGGTCTTGGCATCCCTCCCCTCTGGATGTCATCTGGCCCGGGCCCAGCTCCCCACATCTGCCTGACAGCCAGCTCTGCCGTGCTCAGGAGGCCTCCCCTTCAGACAAGGAACTCACACTGCTGCTTCACACCCCGGTGGCTCTCCTGACGCCGGGCTTTATACCGGGCAAGGCCATTTCGGACCCCAGCAGCCCGCACCCACCCTCTCCCTGCAGCGTCGGCCTCACACACACCCGGAGGCCGGTGCATGCTGCCCCAGGGACTGTCTGCCTGGTCCCCAAGAGCCTCGGGGCTGTCGCCCGTAGCCTTGGGGTGTGCCGCCCTCAGGCCCCGGGGACACTTAGCTTCTGTGTCCCAGCTTTATCCAGCCCCTGTCTACGGAACAGGCCTCCAGGCTCCGCCTCGGGCACCCTGAACCTTCCCACGTCAGGCCCTTGGGGGCCAGGCGTCCGGCCCGGGACAGGGACAGGGACGCGCCCGAGAAGGGAGGGGAGGGCGCGGAAACCCACCGGCCGGAGCGGGTCAGCCCCAGGTTCCTCCCCAGGTCGCGTCCTCCCGGACTGCGCAGGCCGAGCACGCAGCCGAGCTCCCCAGCTCCCGCGCCCCTTGCCCGCCCCACGGTCGCCTCCCGCTCGGGGTGGCTGCGGCCCTGGGCCGGGTGGGGTGACAGGGCAGAGCCCGACCCGCGGGCCACAGAG
Organism: Heterocephalus glaber; assembly: GCF_053883595.1. Taxonomy (NCBI): domain Eukaryota; kingdom Metazoa; phylum Chordata; class Mammalia; order Rodentia; family Bathyergidae; genus Heterocephalus; species Heterocephalus glaber. The sequence continues at coordinate 8,894,516 of NW_028258413.1, forward strand.
ACGCTTCCGCAGAGAAGGCGCTGTAGGGCAGGAGCGGGACTCGGCGGTGAAGGACGTGTCGCGGGCCAATGAGCGCGCGGGCACCGACATCGGGGTGGAGAGTGGGTGGGCCTGTGGAGAGGTGGTGGCTGCTGGATAGGAGGCAGGACTCGACCGTGAGGGACGCGCGTCCTGAGCAATAAACGCGCCGAAATCGGACCTTGGGGCGGGGCGAAGTGGGAGAGGGCCCTCGGAGAGGAGGAGGCTGCACGAGAGCGAGGAGGGACCTGGCGGTGAGGGACGCGCAAGCAGACCAATAAATGCGCACAACTCCGTCTTTGGGGCGGGACGGCGGTAGGGAGGGGGCGGACCCGTGGGGAGGCGGAGGCTACCCAGGAGTGGAGGCGGGACCCGGCAGCGAAAGACGCGAGCTCTAACCAATAGACCTGCGGGACTGCGACGTAGGGGCGGGGCGTGAGAGGCACTGGTGGCGATTGGGAGGCAGGACCATACGAGGAAGGGGAGGAGGTGGGGGCGGGAGCGGCGGCCAGCCGGGGCGGCGGGGGCGGCGGAGGTGGAGGGCGGGCCGCGCGCGACGGTGTCTCCAGGCTCGAGGCCTCGCCTGTGTGACTGAGGAGCGGCGCACGAACGCAGCGGAGCGGGCGCAGCGGTGCCGCGTGCGGACTCGGCGGCTCGCAGTTGGTGGCTCGCGCTCGGTGAGGCGGCGGCTCGGCGCTGACACCGCGGCCTCGGGCGCCCGCCGCCCATGTGACCGGCCCGGCGGGAGCGCGCGCGGTGCGTCCCGGCGAGGCGGAGCGGCTCGGGCGCGCGCCGCCCCCGCGGATCCAGCGCAGCTCGGCTCTCGCGCGGCGCGGACGGCTCGGGGCCCCGCGGCCGGGCCGGGGCGGCGATGTCCGAGCCCAAGGCCAGCGACCCCAAGTTGTCGACGACCGACCGGGTGGTGAAAGGTGAGCCGCGGGGAGCCGCTCCGCGACGTCCGCACGCGCGGCCCGGGCTTGTGCGGGCGGGGACCCCGGGGGCGACGGGCAGCGCGGGGACAGCGGGGACAGGAATAGGAAGTGGGCGGCCCGGCGGCGGGGCCTCCGCTGCAGAGGAGCTGATTTATGGCTCCGAAAGCCACCTGCATCGTGCTGTGGCCGTGGTTCGGCGCAGCCTGGCGCCCCCTCCCCCGTCCGGGATCCTCGATCCCCGATCCCTGATTCCTGTCTCCGATTCTCGATCCTCGATCGCGATCCAGAACGCAGATCATTCCCCGGGAGGTCCGCACTGGACTCGCGGGAGCGCGGAGCGCGTGGGGCCCGGCGCTTCCTCCCGCGTGGGCCGGGGGCGGGGGACACGGGTGGGGACGACCGCCGGGCACCCCCGCCCCGCTGTCACGGCTCTGCGCGCCGCCCCCGCCCCGCTCCACGCCCCCACTGCTGCCGGTGCGGAAGACCGCGGGGCGGGTGGAACGGGACTCGCGGGGTAGCCCTGCCTGTGGCCCCGCGGGGGTGGGAGCCACCGTCCCTGTCCCTTTAGCATCCCGAGGCAGGTGGGGACCGGTCCCGTGGGTTGCAACGGATGGGGCCAGGGCAGGTCCGCTGGCGTTGAGTAGATCCCGCTCCAGGTCAGCACGCTTGGCAGAGTCCGTGAGGGCACCTGCTGTGTACCAAGGCTTGGACCCTGGAAGCGGAGCTGGTGTGGGGTATCCTGTGTTTGTGTGTGTGTGTGTGTGTGTGTGTGTGTGTGTGTGTGTGTGTGTGTGTGTATCGGAGACGGTGTCTAGTGTGGCAGGGCTGGCAGCTGCACTGGATGGGGAAAGAGGCGATTGCACCACGGTCGGCAGTGGGCAGTGAGCGCTGGGCGCAGTGACCCTGCACCTGGACGTCCCTAGGTCTCCTCCTAAGGCTGCACAGGTTTTAAGTAATTGTGTGTGTGTGCGCGCTTGTGTGTGTGGTGATGGGGAAATTGTGTTGTTCTCTTTGTAAGAGAATAAAATTATCTTTTGCTTTGGTGGCACTGGAATCATTTCTGTTTCAGTGCAGGATTTGTAGACCCATCAAAATGAGGAAAGAGCTCTGCTAAAATGATTTGAAGTAGGGTTACAGACAGTTGCACAACTATTTTATTTTTTCTGCAGGCATGGATCCTTATATAAACAGTTCAAATTCATTGCAAAGAACTATGTTTTGTATGAACAGGTTCTGTTAAAAAATTAAGACCTTTTGCTTGAAATATCAGAATGAAAAGTGTGCAGATACAGCGCCAATGTAGGTAGATCATCTATTTTCAAGAAAATTAAGGTCCAGTTTACAGTTCAGATGATAGCAGTGCATATGCTGGCAAGTAAAAAAAGTACCCATGCCATATCCGCTGTATTATACTATGGAATGTGGATTCTTAATATAAATAATGTGAAGTTGTCATCAAGTGAACAGTGTAAGAGTTGTTCATACATTCTGCCTTGATGGCTTTCATTTTAATGGAAGAGCTTATTCATCCAATCTGTAGCTATTTTGCCTTGCTTTTTCTCCAGTGCTATTTTATTCTAAGTGACTTCATTATAAGTAGACATAAGTCCCCAAAATTTGATTTACACATTTTTACAGAGGTGAAATAAATACAAATATGGGTAATAGACTCCAAATAGCCTTATATTTGTTTTTATAGGGATCCTGATCTGAAATTTTAAATGGTAAATTTTGTTTATATAAGAAAAGTTTTTTGATGAATCCTCCTTTAAAATGGGCACACCACTGCTGTTTCTCTTAATGCTTTTTTGCAGACTTTGTATTATTGGTTTAAAAGCAGTATTCAAAGCTGGAGTCAACATTTTGTCATATATAAGAGCTTTAGAATTTATTTTGATCCCTTCGACTATGTATACACAGTGTTTCCTCAGTGGATAGTGCTTGTGTGCTGAATGAAAACAGATTGTCAAGTGATTTATTATATTTGCAAAAATTATATAAAATATAGTTCATGAGACTGATTTTACTGCAGATTTTGTTAGAAAGTCACCCCAGTGGTCACTTGACACAGTGAGGGGGTATCACTGAGGAAGTGTGCGCTCCCTAGGCTTTTCCTCCTTTTACATGTACAGGTAGTAGTTACTGTGCACATGGGGGGAACTCTGCTGCTCAGGTCATTATTACCTTGGCAGAGCTTGGTGCTTGTTTCCAGTTACATTCTCTAACTACTGTGATCAGGCTTTTGTTGTCCGACAAATTGCTGTTTACAAATCAAGCTGCACTTGTGGTTTTGTGTGTAGCAGTGCATTGACAGCTCCCTTGGTTTGTGCTTCCGGAATGCAGCTTTGGAAAGGTGTGTTGTTGAGGTCAGTAAGTCCACGTAGAGGTCCGTAGAGTCTCCTGGAGTGTGTTCAGAGACGGTGATCCATTTTCTAAACCCAAGAAACAGAAGGCAGCAATGGCAATGGAGGGAGTAAACATTTATTTAGATTACCTTTAAAGAGAGTTACTGTAACACCAAAACTGGTGCTGTTTCATTTCAGCTGTTCTTAGATGAAAAAAAATAATGAAGAATTCAGAGAATACATCTTGGTAATGCCATGTGTTGGAAATCAGAATAACTCGATGCATGTACTGTTTTACATTATGTTTTAAGAGAAATAGTGCATAGCTAGGAGGCAGAAGGCCCAAGGTGATAATAGGAAGAGTGACTCTCCCTCTGCTGTCCTCGCCCCAGCACACTCTGTGGCCTGCCAAGTTCCACACTTCAGCTTCCCTTCATTTCTACCTGCTCCTGCTGGGATGATTTGTGTGGGCCTGCCATTTCCTTTGGCCACAGAACTTTGCTGTGTGACAGTTAAACTCACTTGGAAGGCTTTAAATTGTGTGTGATGACCAGTGTAGCTTTGTTGCATCTCTGGACCTTCCTACTCCTCCAAGTACTTTTGGTGGGCCTTTTACCTTCACCGAACTGGTTTTGGTTTCAGACTCTCTTGGGGTGCTCGCTGTGGAGGGTGCATTCCTGGGAAGAGCTCTGGAGAACCTCAGACTCGAACTACGCACTGTTGTGCTTTATTACAGTTGATTTTGGCTGTGGGAATGAGCTGTTTTCCATGTCTTGCCAGGTTAGACGATACTCTTTCTTTGTGTAGATAAGCAAACGAAGGAAAACTCTGGGGAGATAGCGCAGATCATACAAGCAGGGAGGTGTAAGTACATTAGTATTAAGTAAACTAGGACTCAAGTCCCTGGTGTTCCTAGTTGGGAGAGACTGATACTGCTACTTAAGAAAACAAGAATATCACACATCAGTAATGACTGTCACATTTGAAATGAAGTAATAAATACTTCTATTTCTTGGAATATCAGGAAGAGCTCATTGCGAATTAATTTTAGTGACATTTTACAGTATCATTACCAGCTGACTTGTCTTATGTGTCACATTTTACATTTGAGCATAGTGAAACCTCATTAATTCAGTATCATTAATTTAAGTTTATTATGATTAAACATCATTGTTTGGTGGATAATGTTTACATCAGCACTGGATGTGAAGAAAAGGATCTGTTAACCTAATTAATACTACCAGCGACATGGTTCTGCCATGGATAACATACTTAGGGAACGAATTTCAGGACATAGCAACAGCATGCAGATTCATACTGTTGGTTACAAATTAGGTTGATCTATTCACTAAATCTTCCTTTTTTGGACTCCTGTAAAATAATAAACGTAACATAAATTCATTTTTCTCAAAACATTTTGTAAATTTAAGGCATAAAACAATTAAGACTGGATTTAAGGGACATTCTAGTGGTTCTAAATGCCATCATTTAGAGGAACTTAAAAAAGGTTTTTGTGGTGTGGAGAAGAACCCTTACTTTAAATGGACATTGTGTTTTCAGGTACTCAATTAAAATGTGAAAAGTTAGCACTTTGGAATCTAGTTAATAAGCTTTACTCTAACTTTTTTTTATGTTAGTTAAATATGCTTTGTAAATGTCTCTATAAAATGTTTTCATAATTTTAGAGATGAAACATGACTTTAATGTACTGTGCATTTAGAACTTTTATAATTGGCCTCTTATGCTTTTCATTATCATTTTTGTGTCAGCCATGTGTAAATTTGAAGCTAATTATGAAACCAAATAAAGAATCCATTTAGAGTGACCTGATTGGCAAATAGCATTTTTCTACAGATGTACTCCTTTCAGCAAATTCAGTTAAATCACCGTTTTGAATGTTTTTTGAAAATATATTTGATCTCTCCAGAACCATGAAGTCAGGTGATGATTCATCATACTGAATTTTGATAATTACTAAAAAATTATTTTGTCAAACGTCAGCACTTTTCTGGGGTAGCAGTCTCTTGCTGTTCCAGAGGCTATGGTGAGGTGCCTGTTGGAGGTTATGCTACAGTGTGATGTAACAGGCTGCTCCCCAACAGAGGGGGCAGTGAGTCTCCCCACACCTCATTCTGAGGCCCCAGGATCACTGGACGGGTCCGGGAGGCTGGGTGGTTGCACTTGGTCTGCTCCCCTGGAAATTCATACTGACTTAGTTGTTGCTGACACGGATTTACAAATGACACCGTTATGTACTTTCAGGTCACTCGAAAATAGTGAGAACCAATAATATTGAAAGCCTTTGGTGTCTTGAGTCTGCAGCAGTAGCTTGTGATGATGTTTATTTTTATGTCTAAAGAAATGGAAACATAATAGCTAGGATGGTACAGGTGGGGCTAGAATGCAGGTAAGTGTAAGTGCATCTTCCCTTAGGGAAAGGGGCAGCCCTTGCTTAGAGATAATTTTGAAAATTGACACATTTTTGGAATATTTAAGGTGTCATCACATTTTGTTTTTTGTTTTACTAAATTTTTCCTATGTAAAATAATTTGAAATGTTTCTGTATTACCACAGATGATAATATTCTGGTAGTAAATGTTAGAGTCTGGTTTGATTTTTGACTTGAGGTTCACTGAAGACATACTGTTAAAACACTGTTTTATTTTCATATAAATATGCACACAGAAATGAAAATAGCATGCTCTCCTAGAAGGAGTTTCATTCATTTTTTATTTTGAAGGGTGCTATGGTGAGCCTACAGATAATGACCCACACTCTTGAGGAATTTGTTAATTTCTAAAGAAAGCTCAGGTGAATATATCAGCCAGTGTTTCTTAGGTATTTCACTCTTTTGAAAATGGAGAAGTAAGGTAGGAATAATGCAGGCACTGAGAATTTCAGCTAGTAAGTTAAATCTTTGGTATTCTTGACATTTCCAGCATTTTTTAGTTCATTTTATTTTACAATACTTCCACCCCCTGTATGAGGCTATCAGTTATATTTCAGGTAAGAAGTAGAATTAAAAATTTTTTATTCCTCCATGGTTCAGTGTTCTAAATAATGGCTTAAATCAGAGGGACTCTCAGTCGGGCTGGAGGACCGAGACCTACTGCTGGAAGCTCAAATCTATTTTGACGTATGTGTGCTCAGGTAGCAGTAGTCTCAGACATTAAAAAAATAAAAACTCTTAAGGAAGTGAAAATAAATTGTTAAAATACTTCGTTTTTGGAATTAAGGTGGTTTCTTTCTGAGACCATCACAGAGAGGAATAAGAACTTTTTTTTCCTTGTTACTGTTCCCCTAATCTATGGTTTTGGCTCACAGCAGAATCCACCGCAACTCATTTTAAAGATGGTCTGTCTGGTTTTCTGTTCACTCTATCTCTTGCAACGGAGATCTTGCATGTGTCTGAAAAAGTAAAACTAAAAGCTGCCCCGAATTATGACATACCCTCTTACAGTGTTTGTCAGTTTCTCTACAGTTGTGAAACCAGAAGATTTGATGGGTGACCTTCAGAGAAAGTTTTATTTGTACGGAACTAAATTAAAGTTGCCTTCAGCTCTAAAATTCTGGGACTAAAAGAGAACCTCTTTCTACAGTGACTGTATTGCCCCAGTTTTTCTTTTTTTGGGAGGAGTAACTAGTTCTGATGTAAAATGCTCAGTTATTTGTATGTAAGATGAGAATGTTTTGGAATTTCTAGTGTGTCAGTTTCTAAACTGTGCCCCCCAGCTTGCTGCATGTCCTTGGAAGTGTGTGAAGCTATTTGTTAATCTATATATTCACAGTTTTAATTTGGAGAATATGGCCACTGGACCATAGTGTCTTGTGGCATGCCTTGCTTACTACACACCTAGTCGCTTCCTGCCAGATGATTGGGCACTGCGGCATTTTCACATACATTCTGAAGCAATAAGTGGACACACATTGCATGTTTGTCTTGAATTTTATCGATCAAGTTCTGGTTCTTTGCAAATGGTTCTACGTGGTGACTGGTGAGCAGGATGCTTCCTTCTCCAGCCTAGGCAGGAGCAGATCTGAGAAGAGGCTAATATTAGCAGATACAGCTGGGTTGAGCATGGTTTTGTTGCCTGATAATTTGAACTGACTTTGTGCCTTCTGAATAAAAGTAAAATTCTCTTCACCTTAGCCTATTAGCTTGGACTTGAAAGCTGCCTTTCAGTCTCTGTTGTATTTCCCCTTAGGCTAATCAATTCCTGACAAGTGAGAAAAGATATGTTAATCACTCAGTGTTGGCTTTATGGGGTGAATTATATATTTTAATTATTGTCTAGACTTGGACTTCAGAGAAAATGAGCTGGCAACTTTTATGAGAAAAACAAGGCAAAAATGAACAGTGAAAAAAAAATCCTCTGTGTACATCTCAGTGTATTAGTTTCTGTAATGCTGAATAATCTCCCACCCTCCTCTGGGCCCCAGATGTCATTGAGTGCCATCCAGTGGAGAGATGCACGGGCAGTGGGATGGTTAATGGAAGTGTCACCAACTCTGCTGACTCCTGATTTTCTCTGCAGTGGGCTTTGGACCATCTGTTGACATTTGTTGTTAAACGTCTTGTAAGCTGTGCAATTTTATCAAATTAAAAGCACTATACGAGTTTGATACCCAGTACCAAAACAAAACAAAACAAAAAACTAAGCAATAAGATACAGAAATAAAGTCCAAAACCTTTGGGCTGGGGATTTAGCTCAGTGGTGCCGCTGCCTGCCTCGAAAGCAAAAGGTCCCAAGTTTGATCCCTGGTACCAAAAAAACAACAACAATAAAAGCACTATACATTCCTCAAAATGACGGAACCTGAGTCAGGATTTCAAGTTTGTGTTGTTTCTTGTTTGATTTTTACAAAGAAATTAAATTTTTTCAAGTAGTAAAATCTGGCATTGTTGATTGGTCCTGTATACTTAACGCTATTAAAGTCCTCACTGACCTGCTCTGCGTGGGCCTGAGGATTGGGATCAGCTTTCCGGGCTGGTCAGTTTCCCCTCATTCTGTCTGCAGTTCCCATGTCACCTCCTTTGGGAGGCCTCCTGCCACCTGTGCCTCATGCAGGACAGCTGGACCCGAGCAGGTTGCGGTGAGGTTTGTTCGCTTGGCAGCCTCTCCTCCCCAGAAGGTAGCAAGCCCTGGACAGAGGAGCCTGGTTCCACTCATTTCATGTCTTCAGCCCCAGCACAGACATTTATGTACCTACCATAATCATTTGATACATGTTTATTCAGTCGATGAAGTAGTAGACAAAGGATAAGACGGACTTACGGTTTTAAATTACAGAGTTCTGTTTTGACATTTTGTGGATCTTAAGTCATGGCCAGATCGCAGATACCTGGTGAGTTTCTGTTTGTAAGCTTCAGAGCTGTGGGAATGTGTTCTCACGCAAGTTTTTGAAATGCTCCTTTTGTTAGCTGGGCCTGTGTGGTCCATGCCCAACAGCCAGCCTGGCGAGGAGAGCCAGCAGGGGAGGCGTGGTTTCCAGTGGGCCCTGTGGGTCAGAGGTGTGCGGGTTCACTTTCTTCCTCAGACAGCCCATGTTGATGCTGGGTGAAGGAAGGGCTGTGTGACCAGAACTGCGAGGTCCAGACTAGACTTCCCAATGCACAGATGCAAATGAATCGCAAATGGAGAATTAGAGAGTAAAGCACACAGCGCACACAGGCAGGGCCAGCCTCTGCCCCGGCACTGACACCAAGCAGGAAGCAGTGCAGCGAGGCTCTGCCCTCGCTGAGGGCCACTGACCCCGCACTGGCTCAGCCTTGGCCCTGTGGCTCCACATGAAAGCTCACCAGCCGGGGTTGTCCTAGCTCATTTCTCTTCATTCCTGCCCCACCTGGGCCAGGATCAACTCTGTCTCCCTGGTACTGAAAGAGCCTCATTTCAGGCACTGAAAACCAAGGGAACTCCAGTTTCCCGCATAACATCACTGCATGCTGTCTGCGCACATTTGCCTGTGGAGAAAGAATCTCTGTTCTCAGACTGGTCAGAGCTCTGAGCATTCTGCCCCATTCCTCATGCCCATCCAGAAACACAAATGTGAAGGTTAGGAGTGTTTTTAAGAGAAAAAGTCCCCATAATGATTATCGGACTTTAAATTGTGGTAGGAGTAGAGAGTTAGGCAATCCGAGTAAGACTAAGTGGTAGATAAGTTCCCAAGTACAGTATTAGAGTGTGTCAGTAGATCACACTCTGATGATGACCATCTTCCCTCAGCCGAGGAAGAGAGAGCAGCATTGGGAACTGCAGAAACAGAGGGTCATAGTTTTTTCACCAGGTGGGAACGTTTAACACTGGAATAGGTTGTGGGGCTCTTCAGAGTGGAGAGAATAAATGGTTCACATTTATTTTTGTTGTATATGTGCACCTGAATACTACAGAGTAGTCTAAAGCTAACATGAGTTGTTGTTTTTGTTTTGGTACTGGGGATCAAACTCAGGACCTTGTGCTTTCGAGGTAGGTGGCAGCACCACTGAGCTAAATCCCGGCCTGAGATTTTTTTTTTTTCAGCTGGAAGGAACCTTGAAAATCTGACTTACTGTCTGGCCCTGAACCAGTGCTCTTGTCCTGTGCTGGGAGGACTGGGAGACAGAAGGGACACTTACTCTGTTACATTCCTCCTGTCTGAGCCTATGCATAGCAAGCAAGTTAGACTCTTAGGATTGGAATGGGCACCCACAGTGTGGAAGCCCCTGTCCCCGCCCCCCCATGGCAGATGCCAAGCCTGCCACCACATGTCTGCTGGAAGGAAGGGGATCCCTGCTTGGAGGACCCCTCATTGTCCTGGACAGCTTTGCCTTCGAGAGGTGTTTCTGTGTACTTGACTGCAGTCCGAGTCTGAACACACGTTTATCCCTAGCTTTGCCTTGTGGGGTTCGGAGAATGAGTCTGGTCAGCTTTCTAGTTCTAAGTCTCCAGGCCATTTCCCTACACTGGATGTTTTCTGGGCCCCTGGGGTACCCAGTAGCTTTCCTTCACATCCAGCTGGGGTTGTTGGGATCCCTCGGAAATGCAGTGAACACAGTTCACCTCAGCTCTCCTGTGGAACCTCAGCACCTGGCTCACTTCCTTCCATTCTCCCGCCTGGCTCTTTCTAGTGTGCATGTTGGCTCAGAGTCAGAGGGGCCCATCTGTGCCGGTCCTTGGAGGGATGGGGATCACCGTCCTCCGAGCAAGACCCAGATCTCTGAGTCCTAATGACTTTGCCACCAAAAGCCCTGCATGTGCACCTTCAAGGTGTCCAACACTGAATCTCCATAAGCAGGTGCATCCCAGAAAGCAGGTGTGCATCCACAGGGACTTACTACAGCTGTCGCTTTGGCCAGTACCCACAAGAAATAAAGTCAGGATGTGAGCCTGGCAGCCTGCTGGTGATGGTGGGTCATCAGAAGCCATGCCCCTTCTTTACTCTTACGACCATTGTCACGGAGGCCCCGCCACAGCTGAGCCGCCTCTTCGGCTTGCTCTCCCCATGCCCAGACTTTTGAAATTGTTGATAAACAGCTCCCCAGGCCACTGGATTTTGGTAATTAATGGGTTTGTTTAGTGGTAATTGGATGCCAAGTGTAAGTTTCCTTGAGACTTAAAGGAGGCCAGTGGTTTCCAGCTAAGGTGATACAGCACATTGCTGCGTGGTGCTCAGTGCTGAGGTATTAACTACCAGGAGTAACATGCAGGCCTTGGCATGTGACTAAGCACACCTGCATGTGAGCTAGAGTGGATCCCAGTTCGGCCCCAGACGTCACTTTGCTCGGTATGCTCATGTGAAGTGATGGAGCTGCAGCGATGGTGTAGTTTGTGACCTGCAGCCTGCAAATCCACCTGTATGCCTACATCTTGGTGGAAATCACACTTGCTTTTATTTCCCTGGACGTTATTCATGACAGTGCATTAAAATCTGCATCTACTCATGCTAGTATTTGGTGCAAGCGGCTGGTCATGTACACCTCTGGTCAGAAAGCCTGGGCCCTGCTGTGGGAGACCACGCCTTTGATAACCAGTTTGTATATTGAGCAGGCCTTGAATCATTTAGACGAGAAGCTCGGGGTGGCTTCCAATCACTCTACAGCATGGCTCCTCACACATCTAGGGCCTCCCACGCCTGAGGCTCCAGGGCCAGCTTTATTTGTTTCAATAAATTGGCTTTTTTTAAAATAGAATTTTTGTTGTTTTTTTTTTTAAGTAGAATTTTTAGAAGTAACTGATCTTTAAACCAATTTAGTGAACTAAATTTTCTTCCTTTTGGTAGTGTTGAATCCAGGAGAAATCTTGTATTTAAGGAGCATTTTTGAGAGTGCACTTTTATGCCTTGGTGTAAAGTCATATCCTGTGTCTTTGTGAACATCACTGATTTCATATGTTGGCCCCAGCTGGTGAACCACTGAGTGACAGATACTTCCTTCACTTGCAAACCCTCGCTTTCCCGGCTGCTTGCCCTCCCTGTCACGTGGGCACCAGAGTTTAGTGCCTGCTCCTTACTGGCAGCGTGGTAATCTGCCTGGAGAGAGTGTCTGAAGGCCGGGGTCCCGCGTGAGAGGCCAGGTGGGCTTAACACTGCAGTGTGAGCTGTTACTGTACTACTGAAGCTGCGGCCTGATAATTCTGCAGGTGTTACCACTGACTATGCACAGAGTATGGTGAGACAGTCACGGCCAGGAAAGGTGGAAGTGATTAAAAGTTAGCTAGTTCAGCCGTCTGTGAACGAAGATGTTTCTGTTAGATGGTTAAGAAGCCACTTGCTCCCCCCAAAACAAAAACAAAAAATCAACTCCAGTGACAGGGAGGCGGCATGTGTCTCCATGTGCAGGTCATGAGCCCACCTGCAACCCATTTTTCGCCCTCAAAATTAGAAACGATAAAGCTAATTTTGCAGTTGTAAGGATGAGTGGAGTTGTGTGGAACGCGGCTTACCTAGAGTCTGCTGAGGAGGAGCCCCTGGTATATGCTAGGTATTGTTACTGTGTTGTTGGAAGCCCAGCTTTCCACATCTAGAAGTGATTTGCATAAAGGATGCACTTCCTCACTTGCCTGTTGTCATTCTGCTGTGGAGTAGGCCTCTGCCTTTCCACCCAGACAGGTGACAAAGGTCAGCTGTCCCATTCCTGATTGCTGTTACCTGGGGCGTGCTGGCCCACTCCTTTTTCCTGGAGACATTGTCCTTGCTGGCTGTTGTGTTTCCTCATTCTGTGGCATGTCTGCCAGCCCCTCATGCTGAATCCAAGGTGCTGATGTTCTTTTCCACCACCTCAGGCCCTCCCAGGCCATCTTGGCTCCTTATTGTCACAGGGTAGATAACTGCTTGTACACGGAGAGCAGAATATCTGTATCTGGAACTGTCTCTCAGGTGTTCCTGCGGTTGCTGTGGATGGGGATGGTGGGAATAAAGTGGAGGTCTTTTCCAGGTTTCCTGGGTGCTGTGACCACCATCACCCTTGGTGATGTCTTTCAGATCAGGCTTTTTGACACGCTTCACCCAGAGCTGGAGCAGTGTCCTCTCATACATTCGTTTTCCCACATTGCTACTGGCATGCTTTTTCCTTCTAAAATGAACAACTGGTTATGCCACTCCATTTGCTACTGCTGTGTACATTGGTAGCTGTATGGAGTATCCTGTTGTTGATCTTGTTCTTACTGATTTATGGGAATTCTTCATATAGCTGACCCTTATTTTATGAATTCTGAAACAGTGAATTCAAATCTCCAGTATATTACAGATTCTTGAGAATAAGAACATTTTGATTCATGTATATATTCTCAACGTCTGTGTGTTGTACAGTAAAAGTTGCTTGAATGAACTAAACTACCTAGAAGTCCACACCAAACCTTCCATGCAAAACTTGTGGAACTTGTGCTGTCTGTCTCCTGCAAAACTGTCTAGCCTTTCAGGCACATCTGTGCACTGTTTCTTGGGTTTTGTACACACAGTGAATCATCAGCATTTGCAGCGCTCTTTTCTCTTCAGCTGCTGTCTTTGAGATGACATCTTATCCAGTTGATCTCCCCAGTGCTCAGCATGATGCCTGGCTCCTAACTCTGCATTTTTAAAATAAAAAATTGAAGAAGGTTTTCCTGTTTATCACAAAACAAAATACTGTAGTCTTTTTTTGTTCATGCCAAAGTTGAATTTCTTTATCTGACTTAAGGAATTGATTCAAGGAATACCTCACCTTCTTGCCCCCTCCCACGGACATTTTCATGTGGTGCATTTATATAAGCCAACTGTCCTTCACTGTGGAATTCATAGTTATTTTATAATTCTAAACATAACATTGCAGGCAATACCTCGGTTTGATTTAGTCTGCTAAACTTGTCCTCTGATTCTGGCCTTTTAAGACGTAAAAAAGAACTCAGATTCTTTTATGTATTCATTTTAGTTATTTGCTCCAGTTTACATCTTAGATTTGTCTACTCACTGACCTAAACCTGTCTGCCATTTTTGGAGAAAATTCGGATGAGTGCATTCACAGATATATTTTAAGTTCTGCATAACTTAAGTGACCCAGGAAAGAGTCCAAGCTGCGTTAACAAGAAGCTGTGGCTTCCAGGGGAAAAGGACAAGGTGCTCCAACAGTTTTCCTCTTGGCTTCCTCCTTTCCTAATGGGTGTACTTTTCTGTAGCTATTCTTTGCAGTGATAAATTTTGTAAAAATGTTCAGTGTCTTTGCCTACCTACATTGTGCTTTATTTTTGTCTTCTGTGATTTCAGAGAGAGGAAGAAGTGCATTTTCCAGGGATGATGATTAGAGAGCTTATGCGTTTTTTATTGGCACACTTTATAATATTTCACATTTGTATTTGAAGAGAACACTTTGTTCATTTGTAGGCCATTTTGCTTCTCCGTTGGAACTTGCTCAAAGTAAATAAGTAATAAACGAAGTGCCTTCATGGTTTCTGATCTTTCTATTCTACGATGCTAATGACATTATGTCTGTGCCTGGCCTGCTTTTCAGTACCTCGTGCAAGGACATAGAGTGGAGTGAGGATTCCAGCAGGAGTTTGGACTCCATAGTCTTAATGGCAGGTCTTGAGTTTTTACCATAGGGATACTCCCTGGGCAGCAGGGCATGTTCATTAGACAGTCAGTGAATTGAGAGCAAATATATTTTGTTAGGGATTTGTTTTTAAATAAAACATGGTTGGTGCTGGAAATCATTTTGGTGGAATAGCATTGTTCTCTTTCTGGAGGAGAAAAGTCTGGTACTTCAGTGGGAAAGTACTTTTGTGTTCTGCGAGATGTGCAGTCCAGGCTGATACAGGATGGGACTGGATGACAACCGAGACCTTGCATTGCCGCCCTTGTCATGAAGTTACAACACCAGCTAACCCAGCACAGGAAGAGAAATCCTAACCATGCCTTGCTTAGAGGAGCCATTTTTATTTGACCTTGAGTTTTCCCCCTAGGTTAAAAACTATGAAAAGTAAACCTAGTGGAAGTTACTGTACACTGCAGGCCTTCATTGTAGAGACTTCTCTTTTTTATGTTCATGTTTGTAGTTTTGTCATTAAAGCGGAGGAAGCCACACAAAGCTAAAGTGAAAGCCCCTTCAAGGAGATGTCACATGAAACATTTTGAGGAGGGAGTTATGTGGTTTGGTTGTAACATTTTAGATGCAAATGTGAATTGTTTTGAGGTTAGAAATTTTCATTTATTGCTTTTAAGTATTGTACTGTGCCACACGCTTAAGACTAACCCAATCACACTTTTAAACTGATTATTTGAAAGAAATTGCTGAAAAGAAAAAGGTGATTTAGAACTTGAATGCTTCCAAGTCAGGTGATGAGAGAAATTTGTTTCTTGTGTCCATGATTGGTAAACACATTTCTGATCCAGTGAACCTGGTTAGACTTTGAGAAACCCTGTGGTTGAAGTAGTTGCAAGTCACAGACTTAAGTGTAGGGGAAGACACAGCACCCGCCTTGTCCCTGGGTCTTCAGATTCAAGGGGCTCCAGTTTCCTAATGGAGCCTCTTACTTTCCTTCACTTCTTTGTGAAAATCTCTGCATGTGAGGAAATTTATGCCCTGCTGGATCAGCTTGGGTTCATATTTTCATTTTCTTTTTTCTCCCCTGTGACGTTTTTGTGAAACTTGGACTTCAATATGACATTTTGTTAGTTGTTGTTCATAAAGGGGCTCATTAACATGTAGAAGAAAAAAATTGAATAACTTTGGTTGTTAAATAGAGGTACAGCTAGAGGGTTTTATTGACAGTTC
This sequence comes from Heterocephalus glaber, assembly GCF_053883595.1. Lineage (NCBI taxonomy): Eukaryota > Metazoa > Chordata > Mammalia > Rodentia > Bathyergidae > Heterocephalus > Heterocephalus glaber. The sequence continues at coordinate 8,910,031 of NW_028258413.1, forward strand.
TTGTTTGGTTCATTTATATTTATCCAAATATAAGGTTGTCATGGACTGAAAAAATAAAATATACATTACAGGTTTCCTGCTGCATGTGTTTATCTTAATACTGAAGCCAGATCTTGCCTGAAATAAGCTTTACCTTATAAGGAAATTGATAGAGATATGACTATGCCCAGTGTTTATTGTTGCATACATAGGTAATTTGCTACAAGGATAGCAAAAATATTAGGTAAGTTTGTCTGGAAAATGAGTAAGTAAAATAACCAATGATTAAACATTCCAGGGGATCCATATATGAACAAGGTTAACAAAATATGCAAGAGACAAGTGTGAATACTGTTTTTTAAAATGTGTATTTAATTTGTGTCTTGAGAATAAAATTTCAAAGTAGGAGATTGAAATAAAGAACACTTCTTGTAAGAATTCCCCTAGTAAATGCAACTTCTGAACTTCACGGTGCTCTTGTTGGAACTAATGAGGGAGCCTGACGTATTTGTCCTACATTGCCTGTAAGATTTTTTTCTTCTGCATGAGAAACATGCTAGAGTCCCACCAGGCACCATGCTCGATTCGAATTCAGTTATGGCATCGTTCCTACATATTATTAAAAATGGGAGTGTGCATAAATTGTTTCTGTTCAGGCCAAATCATGAAAAGCAAAATATCACTTCTGAAGCTATTTTCTGTTCACCCACCATTTTCAGTACTTTGCTTTTCACTTTTATGTGTGTCATGATCACTTTGGTGGAATTGTGCCCTTTTCTCCTCCTCAAGGTTTCCAACTGTAAGGTTTTGTGAATGATTTGATTCTTTTCCAGAATGGTTAAATTATCACCAATAATGTATATTTTTAAATGATTATGTAATTATGCTGCAGATAATAAAGGGTACCATCTGTTCTTGTTTGAAATTCTGTCCTGTGAAGAGATAGCTCCAGAACTGATATTTTGCTTTTGATGATTTGGCCTGTATTCAAGGTGTTACTTTCCTCCTGAACTGCTGTGTCCCTGGCTTTCACTCAGGATTTTGGCAAATGGAAAGTGAGTGGGAGGGAAATCTGTGTTGCTTGTAGACGTGGCAAGAGTGTACAACAATCAGAAGGATGTTTTTCTCTGGGCCACCCTTCATCGATTGTGTTGTCAAGCAGCTAGCCACTTTGTGCATCTGTCTCAGGATGTGGCACTGCAGACCTTGGAGACGGCTACTCATTGCTGTTTCTGATGGAATCTGGTCTAGAATGGCAAGGTAGGGTTAATAGAAAGAACTGAAATGGCATTATTATGGTGCGTTGTCTTTAATCTTCAAGTATTTCTACTTTGGGAGTGCCCCTATTCTTCTTACTTCCCTTAAATTGGACCCATTTGGGTTAAAGTTGAGTTTATCTTTATAATGTGGCCCGTTTGATGTCAAGTGTTTTCGCAAATGCCATTTCCTGCAGTCTCCAAGGTGGTCGTGTGCAGTGGTGAAGATGGAAACCCATCTTGGGTCTGTGACTCAGGGAAGTGCATTTGCTCATGATCACGGCTAACAAGTCACGCAGTAGCAATGCCAGAGCAGAATGAGGAATTTGTTTTGAAAATTACAAACAGACATAAGTTAGGGGGAGAGGGCAGTCAACCCTATGTACTTACCCACAAGATAATTAAGGATATTTTACTACATCACCTTTATGCCATTTTTTTCTTGCTTGTGGGAGTATTGTAAGGCAGATAGATCTCAGACATGTTATCAGATATACAGATTTTGGTGATGTGGCTTCTCAGAAATTGGTTGTCTCTTTTACGTAAGCAAGAAGTAGTCTCCAGTGCCTTGAGTCTTTCTGTCTTTTGCACTCTTTCTCACTTTTCATACTATTACACTGACTTATGGATGGAGGGATAGAGGCAGGTGTGGTCCCTGGACCACACTTCAGCCTTCGGCGTTGCATGGGAGCGCGTGCAGGAGCTTCTGGCCTGACTTCTACCTTTGGAGTCAGGGTCTGCATCTAAATCGGTCCTTGGGTGAAGCACCTGTGCCCTGAAGTTTGAGAAGTCCAGGATGACGTTTGAGCAAGTGCAGCTGCGCGTTAAGGTCATCTGGGAAACTTCCAGCTGCTTCAGCCCGGTCTCACCCCTGACCAACTGAAGCGCACTCTGGGTGAGGCTCCAGCAGCACATCTGTTTTTCCCCCAGATTACTCTTTTTAAATGAGACCCAGAATTGACATTTTTAAAAAGGTCTCCTAGGTAACACCAAATCTGAACAGAATGTTTCATCTTGGGAATCACATCCCGAAAACGATGCTATGAGGACTGAAGGTGCAGGAACTCATGGGCATCCTCAGCTTTTTTGCTGCTGGTGGTTGGTGATGGAGTAAAACAGTTCCTGGTCATGCATCGCTGAGCTAGCTTGTTCCCGTCTTCCCTTGGCATTCCATGCCTTGGATGGAAATGATGCCCAGATTTGTTGGCTGCTGCTTATTTTATTTCCTTTAGGTGAAAAATTATTGAGGGTGGCAGGCATTATGGAATACCAAATGGACAAAGACTAGACCAAGAATTGTTAAAAATAAATTCATATCATTATACTTCTCACTGAGCTACATCCTTGGCCCTTTAAAAATCTTTTTAAGTACAGTCACTATGGAAGTCAGTATGGAGAGTTCTCAAAAAACTAAAACTAGGAATTCCATTTAACCTGGCTATTCCCCTTCTGGATATTTTCCCAAAAGAGGTAAAGACATGATATTATAGTGATAAATACATAACCATGTTTATAGCTGCTCCCCTCGTAAGAGTTAAATCTCAGAAGTGGCCCATATGTCCGTCAACAGATGAATAGATAAAGAAAACGTGGTATTTGCACACAGTGAAGTACTACTCTGCCATGAAGATAAACTTGAGTCATTTGTAGGAAAATGGATGCCCCTTGAGACCATAATACTAAGTGAAAGAAATGAGACACAGGCTTAACCTATTTCATGGTTTCTCTTATATGAGAAGCCCAATGTCTAGAAAGAAGGTGCATAAGGGGAGGTGGGGTGGTGGGTCTTTCTCAGATGGGAAGGGGACCGAGAGATGGGGAGAGGGGAGAGGGAGAAGAAAGGAGTTAAGGTGTGTGCATGCACCCACTGCCCACGAGGGCAGTAGACACGTGGGTTGCAAGCATGGACTAAGAAATTACAAGGGCCGAGGGGAGTGTCACTAAGCCAGGCCGTTGCCCAGGTGAGCTGGGATCTGTGACCCCTGCCTCAGCCGCCCAGAGTGATGGATTGTAGGAGGGCCGCCACGCCAGCTCATGCCTTCAGTTTCTATGAAGATGTGCATGTGCCTGCTTGAGTGCCTTCAAGTCAGTGACTTCCGTTCCAGGCAAGTGCTTTATCGGGCTGCATTTGCTGAGTGCTCAGCAGTGCCGCTGAAGGAGGAACGTAGCACGAGGGCTCGGGGTGGGGGGTCGAAGAGGACTCAGGTGTTGTCATCCTGAGGTGCCTGTTGCTCGGTGGTTGAGACTGGGTCCCCTGCAGAGTCCTCACCAGCTGTGTTTACTGTGGGACCAGGAGCTGGCTGTTTAGGGGCTGCGAAAGGGTAGCATCCTCTCCCCGTGGAACAGCAGAGGGCAATAAAGGATTCCTGTATGTGTAAGCACTTAGGTGACACCTAGCCCATGCTAATTGCTGTGTCAGTATTTTCTGGTATTATTACTGTTGAGAAAAGGTGGCTCACATGTGCAATGGTCAGCTCTTAACCCAGTGGCTTTAATATTTGAGGGATTCTTTAGTGGGTTCAAGGTGGATTTTTCTTTGGGGAGATGGAATCATCGATGGGAGTGAGGACCCAGGTGATGAGAATGTGCTCCGACTCCAGCTCCTCCTCATCGCCTGGACGAGGGGCTCATCAGTCCACCTTGACGGAGAGGGGCTGGTAACACAGCATGGGTACACAGTTAATCTCAGTTTCTCCAGGTACTTTCCATTCCTTGCATAAGAGGCAGTGAAGAAATCCAAATTCAGTCTTTGATGCCTTTCCAAGAGCACTGGAGTCGTGTGGTGGATTTGTTTAAGACCATTCGGTAGCTGAGTCGTGCCTGATGTTTCACTGGAGGAGCAGCTGCAGGTACTTCAGCTTGGGCACAGGGGAAGTGGGGCAGACCTGTTGGGGGCAAGCAGGGGGCGCCTGCAGCCTTGTGAGGCCTTCACAGGCCGCCGCTCACTTGCTTCCCAGAAGATGACATTGTGCCAGAAATGCAGGATTTTAGGGTTGTAGCGAAAAAAAATGCTTGTTCTCTTTTTACTTTTTAAAAATAAAATCCATTTTATGCGATATTTGTGTGCACAGATATGTACTGAAAAGAGCAAAAAGAATGTAATCGCAACTTCGTATAGTATTCCTCAACAATAGAATATTTTATATGCACTCTAACGTATCTCCCTTTAAAGATGTGATACTAGCTGAGAGTCTTACCCTCTTATCACCATTGTCTTGCTTTGTTCAGGCTACTCTCACAGAAGTACTGTGAACTGGACACCTTACAAATCACATGCATTTATTTCTCATGGCTCTGGAAGCTGAGACAGTCAAGATGAGGAGTCGGTAGGTTCATGTCACTGTCAGGACCTGCTTGCCCTGTCCTCAGATGTGGAAGGAAGTGAGGGGTCTCCGGGCCTCTTTTATAAGAACTGTAGCTGATCCCAGAATGCCCCTCCCCCGCACCTTCCCCTTGAATGTAGGATTTCAGCATAGGGATTTAGAGAGATACAAATATTCAGTAGTGATTTGCATGCATTTTGAGATAGAGTATGATATCTATTTTTTTTTTTAATGGGCAAGATTAGGCCTGTTTTTATTGGAATAGAACAAAATGGTATGTGAAGAGAGTGACTATTGTTTACTTAACATTTAACCAGAAAGCCTAAATATGTTCAGAAGAGCTCATTTGACAAGGATCCTGGGGCTGCAGTGGTCAAGGACAAATGAAACAAGGATTTTCTCTTCTTCCTTGGGGCCGAGGCCCTTCTGCAGGGAGATGACTATAAATGGTCTTCGCAGTTGAGACGTCTCTGTTGCCACAGCCACCTCCGAAGGCGCAGCCTTCTTCTTCAGAGTCACACTGTGGCAGCACCTTTCTTTTGGCCCTTGAACTCTACCACTTTTCTCTCTAGTTTTCTCTTGTTTTTGCATAAAATTGGATTTTCTTGCTCTTACAGTTACACCTTTGCAGAGCTTTGGTTTGCAATTTGTTTCCCCTTTGCTCTTCCCATCTCGTAGGCCCATTCACTGGTGCTTGCTGTCTTTGGGAGGATTCCTTGTTTCCTGCCAGAAGACAGAAGAATGAATCCTGTTGCTTGTTCCTTTCATAGACAGAGTTGTTTTTTTTTTTTTTCTGGAAGACATTTTAAAGACAAAATCAAAAACTCTTGTCATCATGGTAGGTGGAGTGACAGTCGTTCTCATCTGGTGGACTCTGGTTCCTGCTAATCCATATTTTTATTAGTATCTTTTTCAGCCTCTAGGAAAGGATTGCTTCCCCTTGTTTTAGAGAAGTAACACTGTGTTCTAAGATACACAATTATAAGTTGTTCTTGTGCTAGCTTCTTCAAATAAACAGATGTGGCTTACTGAGCTGTCTTTTTTTTCTGTAAATTATGTAATTCTATAAATCATCTGTACCAACCCCTACTTTATATTTCAGAGTTAAAAATTCATAAAGAATAGATAGGCAGAGCAAGTGTCTGTTTTCCAGCCTGGTGTTGTGGACTTTGTGTGTAGGTACTGTGTTACCACTTGTAGATTATAGGGAGAAAACTGAATTCCAGTTTTGGGTCACACAGATGACTGGTGGATATAGAAGCACGAATCATGTCTCCTGCTTTAGACGGAGTTTTCTGGTAGAAGATAATGCAGATCCCAGCAGGATCCCTTGTCTTGTGAGTGAAAGCACACAGGACGGATGTGGCCTTAAATGCATTGCACACTAGCGCTGTCCTGCTCTCTCTCTGGGCGCTGTCTGCTGTCCTAGTTGGCCTCACAGCCAGGCAGGGTCTCCCTAGGACTGCGCAGATGCCTGGGCGAATGTTCAGATGCAGCGGGCTTCTCACTAGAGGTCTTCCTGAGCCTGGCCTGGCATCCATGGAAACCGTGTGCCCCCTTCCACGGATGGGTCCTGCTGCCCACTCGTGGGACAGGCCTGTGCTCCAGTCTGGCTGGTCAGGCTTCTACCAATGAACAGTGGCCTGACTACCAATGAGGAGGGTGCTTGTTGAGTTCATGCTTAGAATGAAGGAGAGCTATGAGTGTGCCATGTTTCAGTTACAATCCCCAGGTTTAGGCATCGTCCCTTTGTGTACCGGAAGGTTATTTCTTCCTGAGAGCCATGGCCAGTGCCCTGGAATCAGAGCCCCTCCATGGTAGGAAGCACTGAAGTAGTAATTGTGTACACGCACACACACACACTCCTTGACTTCCGTAATGGGGCGATGTCCGCCCTCTGTAAACCTCTTATAAATTGAAATCACCACAAATGGTGAACGAGTTTCACACATGTGACATGTAACATGCTGGGCCTCACAGCTCAGCGACACAGTTCACTTAGAGCTTTGGCTGTCTCCCCCATGACTGTCCTGCTCAGTATCAGCAGAGCCACCTTCCACGAGCTCAGGAAAGGTCTGAATTCTTACGTGAGGTCGTCCGGACTCTTCCAGGGCTGTGTGGAAGGCATTTTACTACCATCTTCCTTTAGCACATAAGTTACGTTAATAAAATAGAGCTGGTCACGTTCCTGGTAGCTACTTTTGGGGAGCTGCAGAGAATGCCTCCCTGGTGCTCATGCAGTACCTCCCATCTAAACTTCTAAAATCACAATCAGAGAGAGAAAGGCTGCTTCTAAAATGTTACAATTTGCAAGCCATGCTGCCGTTTTTGTAAGATGGAATAGATTTCCTGCTCTTCCTCTTAGATTTAATGATTTTAGTAAACTGGTCATTGTGCATTCCAAGTCCTGGAGAATCTGGAGATTAGGCGGGGGCACTCATGTGTTCAGTATCTTGGCTGCTGTTCCTATCTGTCCTAGGAAGCAGGTGTTCTTTCCCCTCATGGCAAGGAAACCGAGGTCTGGAGGCTAAAGAACCTGATGCTTGGTACATATGATGCCGTAGATGCAATGAGCCTGGAGAGTTTCTGCTTAGTCTGCTTTATGAGCCTTAGGGGCCTGTTTATGTGTATTTAAAATTGATATACACTTATCCCTTTAAACAATTTTCAGTAATCAGTACACTACATTTCTTTACTGAAATCGCCTCTAAAATACCCCTAGTGTTTCTTCACAGAGTTTTTTAACTAATTGAGATTTTTTCCTTGGCCCACTCCTTGCTGAAAGGATGAGCTGCTATTGGGGGCCACTGTCAGTTTCATGAGTCCCCTAATGTGCTCCCTCCTAAAGCTGCTTACGCAGCTGCATTGGGGTGCATCGTGCTGCTTCCATGGAGTGGCTCGGCTTGCTTTGTGTACCTTGCGGATACCGAATGAAAACTCTACGTGTGACTTGTGGCTTGAGAAATGCACTGGGATCCTGGAACCTCAACACATGCTATGAGCAGAGTGAGCCTCCACCAGGCTCCCTGTGGGCCCCTCGCTTCCCCTTGGGAGCTCAGATGCCCAGAAGAAGAGTAAACTTTCACCCGCTTTTTAAGCAGCTGACTACCAGTTTTTAAAAAGTGATTATGTAATTTGTTCCTTGTTCTTTTGGGGGGACTCAGAGAACTTCCTTTTCCTTTTCAAAGACCAGTGTGCATCTCAGACTGGTATAATTCTGAAAGAGAATTCTTTGCTTTTAAATGGTCAGTAGCTTGTAAGAAATTCTTTTAATGGGTGCCTGCTTTTCAAATGATTTTACTCTCCATTATGTTCTTGTTTGCTGCCAGTTAGAGATTTTAAAGTTTTAGTTGAGAGGTTGATTGTTTCACAGAAGTGGACCCAGGCTACCTGGAAAAGCGTGGAACCCTGTGTGGGAGGACTTAAGAATACAGAGGGCTCAGAAGAAGGGACAGCAACCAAACCATGGCTGCTGCACAGTTCTTAGGTCCCATCCTTGTCCACGAAGAGTTGCGAGTGAGGGACGTGGTGTGAGGGACAGGGCACTGGGCTCTCGGAATGCTCTGGAACTTACTGTATTAAAACAATGCTGGCTCTCAAGGTAGAACCAAGCCTACAGTTTTGGACCCCAGCTGTAAGAACCTAGCAAATCAGAGCCTGTTTGGTCTTTCACCTACAACAAAGGAACACCTTATGACTGCCGTGGGAGACGTCTGTCCACATTTCTGTTCTTAGGATCTATCATGGGCTCTCAGGGTTACTCGATACACAGGCAGAGTGATTGCTACAGTACTACAGCTGTGCAGATCCCTAGACTGTGATTTTAACACGATGCCCCGGCTCCTAGGTTCAGGGCGTAAGACTGGTTAGGTAAGTATGACCTCTGCTTCTTAGCAGTTCACCTGGAGTCTAAGCGTCTGATTTCCTAATATATTTCTGTTTTCTCTTGTGAGGGAGACATGTCTACTTTTAAAAGAAATTCAGTAGTTGGAGTTTCTTTTATGAAGTGCTCTGTAAATTAATTAAAAATGAATAATTGGTGTAAGAGTTTTCTGAGACTAGATCTTTTATGAAAACTATTGTTAGTAAATTATTTTAGTAGTACACTTTTCCATGCCATTGAGTGTTTAAATCTTCTTGAATTTATTTATCACTCCTTCCTTTCTCCCTTCCTCCCTCCCTCTCTCCCTTGGTCTCTCCCTCCTTCCATTCATATTTTTTTGAGACAGGGTCTTGCTATGTGGTTCAGACTGGCTTTAAAGTCACTATGTAGCCCAGGCTGGCCTCATACAGCAATCCTCCTGCCTCAGCCTCCTGAGTGCTGGGATTATAGGCATGTGGCACCACACCAGGCTTGAATCTGTTTTTAAAAACCCAGATCTCCAGGCTGGGGATGGAGCTCAGGGTTAGGTAGAGCATGAACTCAGCATGTGCAAAGCCCTGGGTTCCTGGCACTAAGAAGACACAAATCCAGTGTGTGAAGCATGGAGGCTGCCATGTGTAATTAGTGATTTACATTCTCAATTGCTTTGATTAAACTCCGACTGTTGGTTTTTCCCAAAGTGAGACTCAGGAATAGCACTTGTGGAGTTGGTACACATACTGGGTGCTGTTCACCCTGGCTTCTCACAGTAGTGTATTTACTGCCTGTACCTCTCTAAGAGTTCACTGTTGTTGTCCTTGGTTTGCAGAGAGCCTGGGTCCCATGTGGGCCCTTGGAGTGGTCCCTGGTGCTCCAGTCCCTGGGGGATACCCTTCCTGCTGCTCTCCCGCCCGTCTCTTGGAACCCTTCCCAGCTTCCTGGGGCACCTACTGTCCCCCCTGTCACCGTGCTCAGAGCGAGAGACCCCCTCCCGCCCAGTGCTCAGCAGGTGGGAGCCACACACATTGCCCTCAAATGTTCTCGGGCTCCTCCCCAGGCCCCATGCCTGTTAGTCACCCCCCCACACCCACACACACACACCTGGCTCTTCCTCCGCTTCCTGTGATTGGCAGAGTCATCAGGTGAACGGCCGGCCTGGAGTGCGCGGTCCGTGTGGAGCAAGGCAGTGGGGTCCCGTGCAGCTGCTGGGCGCGCGCGTCTCTGCCAACGGCCGAGTCCTGCTTCTGTCGCTGCCCCGTGTCAGGTGCAGGGTGGGTGAGGAAGTGGGATGCGTCCTGCTGCTGCCTCACAACTAACGGCAGATGGCCTGGCCCTGTCACAGCTGAGCATCTTTCCCAGTGTTTGACCTCATTACGTCGCCACAGAGGAGAAGGGTTCTTGGGATCAGTTGCCTGGTTTTTGCATTTGTTCATTAATCAGCTGGAGTTGACCATCATATTCACAGCCATTAGCAAATTCAGTTTAATAGTTTTAAAATAGCCAAACAACATGTATCTTGTGTCATCTTCTTTTTACTTAAAACCCTGTTACTAAAAAGCCCCAGTAGACATTCACTTATAATAAATCATGCTGCTCTAGGAATGCCTAGTGTATTTATGTAGTTCCCTTGGTGTTTTGAGATAAGGTCTCACTGTGTAGTTCAGGCTGGCCTCGAACTCACCCATTGGCCTTGCAATTGTGGCATCCTCCTGCCTCAGCCTCCCGAGTCCTGGGATTACAGCTCTAGCTTTTAGTCAGTTTAATGAGACTCATGAGCAGAGAGTTGTGCAGTCTGACTTGCTGTGGACTCTATTAGACCCAGAGCATCACCACCTTGAGTCGCGGACCAAAGGGCCAATGGGCAAGGCAGCGACTGGCATTGCTTCCTTCTTAGCACAACTCAACACAGAGCACACCGAAAAGAAGAGAAAGCCTCCTCGACTGCCGTGTGTATGAGCATCTGCTCTGCAAATAGGAGCATTAATTTGTGCTTTCAAGAAAATCCACTTTGCACGTTGGTCATGATGCTCCCCCAGGGACTCTGACTTCACACTGCGTTGTGCCCTGCCCGCCTCCTCTGGACCCCGAGAGTCTTTCCCAGCGTATGGCTATGTAGATGCTGCCCACCTGCACCCCTCCACGTCTCCAGAGTGGAGGTGCATGGTGCCTGCAGAAAGCACGGGGTGCCCTGCTTCAACCTCTCCATTGTCCTCTCAATGCGTAGTGTACTCTATTGATCCACGTTTAAAGATTTAATAGTTAGGGACATTAGAAATTTCTTTAGTGAATGATTGTACAGCTTAATTTTTCCAAATGGCATTTTATTGGAGGAGCTATTTTGATTAACTTTTTAATTTTTTATACAACTCCATACATTAACAAAATGAACGATCAGTCAGCTAATTTATCAATGAAAATAATTCATGAGTGTTCTTTAAGGATGTAGAAATAGGATTCTAAATATTTTATTTACTTCTAGTACTTTGCTTTTATATTCTTAGGTAAAATCTCTTCTCCCAGGTGAATTTTTCCATCAACTTTTTAATCACAATACAATGTCCACTTAAGTTCTAGCTTCTTGTCTTACACCATCTAATTCACTTTGTAATTGACATGGTCACAGTGACAATGAAATGGAACTTACTGCGGAGATTTATTGTATGTAGTTGCAGTGTGTACTTTACATAATAAAGTGTGCTACATAAGTGTGCATTCCTTTATCATATGTTCAGTTCAAATCAAAAGTACACGAGTCTTGGGCTGGGGATTTAGATCAGTGGTTCTGCTGCCTGCCTTGCAAGCTCAAGGACCTGAGTTCAATCTCCAGTACAAAAAAAAAAGAAGCACACGAGTCTTAATGCTTTCTACACTCTGGATTGTCTCTCACAACTACTTAGAACTAAATGAAGTACCCTGCTGTCTGCCTAGAAAAGTACTTAGCAGAGGATAGGCCTTATTAAATGCCATTATTAGTCTATTTAAATAATATATTGTAATATAAAGTAGGAAGTGGTAGAGAACTGAGTCTGAATAACTTATAAGTGGATTTTCTCCATAACTTCCTTGAGGGGAAAGAGATAAATTCAGAGGGAAATGAGCAGTTGACAGTCTTGGCTAAAGTGCGAGTGTGCTTGTTCCGGCCCCTGTTTCATCAGCAGAAGCCTGAAGCATTCAGACACCGATGGTAGCACAGCCCGGTGACTAACAGGAGCGGAGTGGGAGAGACACCCATAACGAGTCTATGACTGCAGGTAACTTGCCCCATTTTTATGATTTTCAAACACCTCATTAGATAAATAAGGTTAATACTCTTGAGCTGATAGGGCTGGTTGTAAAGATTAAATTAGGTAATAAAAAGAACAAGGCTCAGCATCTTCACATACAAGGCACTCGGCAACTTTAATTCTGTTCCTCCTGGGACTGAGAGGAGCAAAATGTAGGAATATAATAGAACAAAATTGAATGTGTGATACTGTGTTTTCATAGCCTTTGAAAAACGTAAACTGCTGTCTTGAAATTTAAGCTGTATTTGTAGTCACAGGCAGAGAAATCCTGAAGTGATTTGAACTGAATGATTTGAAACGAACCCTCAATTGTCTGTTGCATTGCTATGATTATTAACATATGTGAGAATTGACTCTTGAGTTTGTCTCCTCTCGTAGAACATACATATTTTGTAATTTTAGTATTTGTTTAAAATAAGATTTTCATATTGTTTATTATTCCATTTCATGTTAATCAAATTTTTTACTCATATCTTTAAGATATGAATTTAAAATAATTATTTTTCCCTTTAAATATATGTCTAACAAAATTTTGTCTTGCCAAACCATAACTTTAAAAAAAAATTGAACAAGATCTTTAAGAAGTGTATACTTTCACTGTACTAAATTTTATCATAGATTTCACTTATTACGTCCAAGCAGTTTTTAAAATTGAAGATCATACTACTAATTTTCAAATCGAACTCTCTCTTTAAATGTAGAGTATATAATTTACTTTTTCTGTTCTTTACACAAGTACCATGCTTTTTCACGAAAATTTGGAGGGTATAGAAAGCCATATTGATAATTTTTGTGAGCTGAGATGATCAGTATTAAAATAGAGCATAATAGTCATAATTGGCTAGTGAGAAATAATTTTTAAAAAAATTTTAACTTATATTTTTTGCAGCTTTGTGCTAATGATAGACGTGTAAAAATTCTTGGCAATGAAAAATCAGCTTCTGTGTAGAAGAACAGGAATTTTAGTCCAAGGACTGAGCCCACAGGTACCCAGAGGCCCTTGAGGCACACGAGTAAGCCGAAGAAAGAGCTCACTGGCCTTGTGCTGGGAGACGGACCTGCGCCAACCAGGAGGGAGGAGACAACAAATACATTTCCCTCGGCCCAGGAAACCTCTTTGGTGCTTGGGATACCAAGAAACCAAGAAATTCTCTAATCAAAGCATTTTAATGGACTGCTTATTAAAGTGCATACAAACTCAGCAGTCCCAATGTGGACCAGAAGCTGCAATACACAATGTTGAAAAATAAAGTGAAAAGAATGTCCACCCATCAAACTCTGAGATGCAGGAGTCGTAAGAGAAAGGATTTCTACGGGACTCAAAGATGACTCTGGATTTGGATTACTCTCCAGTCCATCCAAAAGAGCAAAGACAATACAAGCAAATCAACATAGTCGCTGTAGGCAGAGCCCAGACTAGCCTTGCTGGCTGATGGGGAAACACAGTCGCGATAGAGCCATTCAGAGAGCAGTAGGCTGTGTAGTCCACACGGTGGTAGAACATTTCTCTGAGCCAGCTTCCCATTCCTGGCTCATGACATCAGGTGTCAGGTTGACTACATTTTTTTCCAGCAGCCATAAAATCAGTGGTGTTTCTCTCCATAGTTGTCCAAAAGAGAAAGCTGTGATTTGGTTTCTCTTACACTTATTTTTAATTGGGAACAATCAATGATTGCAATACACAAAACCCATATTTTTAAGACAATATTTCTTCACATTGCAGATGCAATCTGTTCTGCACTAGGAGGTTGAGAAAGATGGGGAAAGAAAGCCAAACCAAATGAATTATATTAGCTTTAGGATCTTGTCTGCTTATACTATTGACTGATCTGCAGTTTAGGAGACCACATTTTCACAATTACGTTTCTTCATATGAAAACTATATTTAGTGGGCAACAACTATTTTTATGATGGGATAGGAGTACATAAACATGAATAAAATCTGTAGACATTGAACAACTTTGTTCAAGATGGTAGGGGTATTTTTAGAGTGGCAATAATTGAAAAAAGGTCACGGGCTGGGGATTTAGCTCAGTGGTTTTGCCGCCTGCTGCACAAGCGCAAGGACCCGAGTTTGATCCCCAGTACCAAAAAAAAAAAAAAAGAAAAAAGGTCAAACTCTGCCTTAGAGAGGTAGGTGATAAGAAACAAAAAGGTGTTTATAACTATTTTGTATTATAACTTGGGCTTTAGAGGTAACAGGGAGAAGGATAGGTTGTTTTGAATCAACCAGAAAGGAAACATTAAAGTCATGAAGGTAGAGAAAGAAAAAGGGAGGGAGGGGAAAGAATGGAGAAATAAGGAAGGAAGAGAGATTATTTTTTCTGAGCAACCAGTGTTTTTCAGGATGATGAAGAGACAACTTGAAGTGCAGGCTTGGAATCAACTACAAATCCTAAAGATGGGCTGTGTAAAGAGTGTTTGTTCACAAGAGTGTGTGTGTGTTGTTAAATTTCCAGATTGATCGTGGCACCTGGGTGTACGAATATTTCCTCCAAAGCTATTTGCCAGCTGCATGAGTGAGTGAGAATTTCTTTTTTATGAAAAGAGATGTAGAGGCCCCTAGCTGATGCAGTATTTGTAATATTAAATTGACCTAACATGGTAAAAAAAATAAAAGAACAGGAATTTTAATCATGGGAAGCATTTCTTTTATTAACGTGAATGTAATGATGAGTATCCCTAGAGTTAACAGTACACCGTCATATTTGGTTAAATTGAAGTGTTAGGTAACATGAGAAGTGGCTGAGTTTTCTTAATTTTACGTAGCTAAGCAGTTTTTTACAAACTGATCTTTCCATAGGCAATATTTTATCAAGCAGCCTAGGACATAAAGAATTCAAGTATTTGACTCATTAGGATTAATTGATAACTACTTGCTTTCTTTTAAAAGTAGGGCAACAAGGGCCAGGGATCTAGCTCAGTGGTTCCACCACCTGTCTTGAAAGTGCAAGGACCCGAGTTTGATCCCCGGGACCAGAAAAAAGTAGGGCAACATGTAGTGTTTTCTTTTTTTGGGGGGGTCAGTTTAGGAATGTTCTAGAGAATACTCCATGGAGTTCCGTATTTCAGGGCGGGGTCTCTCTGGGTGGATTCTGACAGTACACCATGCTTGTGTAGACTACAGAGGGAATTGTCCTGCAGAATCAAGTCTATTCTTACACAGGTATCCCTGAGTTTCTTTTTAAAATTGTACAATTGGAATTTCTCTAGCCCCTTACTAGAGAGAAAAAGGTGTATCTGTATATGTTATTCTACAGCACAGATAGTATGCTTGGTTATGGTGTTAGAACATGGGTTTGGGGGCTGTGATGCCCCTGACCCCACCTTGCCCCTTTTCAGGGTTCAGGTGTTTAAAGAAACTTGTAGCACAACGTAACTGCTTCAGAACCCTGGTTCCCCTACTCCTCAAGAATCTCCTAAAGATTTGTGGATAGTCAGGTACTCTGCACTGTAATCAAGCGGCCATATTCCATTATTTATGGCCTGTCGTCACGTGAGAAGATTTGTCATTTATAGTATCTCCAGGAACAAAGCCCCTTCCAGCCGGGAGCCGCGGGAAGCGCCAGGACAAGCCTGGTGTGCAGCATCTTTTTCCCTTTCTCTTCTTTCAGCTTTTATATATCATAGATCACAGAGGCCTTGTTCTCAAGCAGGAAAGGGAGCAGTGGAGGAAGGAGGATGGGGCTGCTGAGCTGGGGATGGCGCGCTCCTGATGCCTCATTCTGGGAAAGGACTACTCAGGTGTGCACTTTTAACCTCATGTGTGTGTGTGTGTGTGTGTGTGTGTGTGCAGTTACACATTGCAGCAAGTAGGCTTTATTAGAACAATGAAATGCTTTGTGAATACAAAATAAATTAACTGGCTAATACATTGTAAACTAATTCTGGATATAACATTAAAGGAGATTTGTGGGTGGTCAGGCCCTCGGCATTGGAACCAAGTATACTGCATGTATTGGAGAAAGATGATAATACAAGTACTAGTTTCAGGCTTTCTTTCCCAGGGCAATTTTTCCTTTCCAGTTTAAAAATCCAGCATTACTTCAGCTCAGGTATATTTCTTTTGTGAAAAATAGCTTTTATGAAGTCCCATTTGCGTAGCCCAAATATTTTTGTGAGTGCAAGGTACATAAAAATCTTGATAAATTTTAGTTTCACATTCCAGTCCAGGCTTCTGGTGCAGGAATCTTGAAGAGTATCAGCTGAAGTCCCTGTAACATGCAGGCAGGTGTCATTTCAGGATGCATTGTTGAGCTGTTTTGAGACACACCCAGTAGATTAAAAGGCTAAAAAATGTGTAAGACGTAATTAGGAAATTCTCCCCTGATTACTCACTTGCAACTGTGCTTTCCTTATTGTTTTTTTTCTTTTGGATAACAGATTATGAGGATTCTTAGGATTCCTGTCCTGAAGTGGCAGGTTTTGCAATTCTAACTTACCATAGAATTGGAATATGCATGGGATTTTTGGGGTTGGGGGAGAGTGTGTCCTTAAAAGAGCAGTGACTGCTTGGATTTTTGCTTCCTGGGTGCTGGGTCTGAGAAGCAGCACTGGGCATAGTGTTTGCCTGGGGAAGGCTCCCAGGCCAGGTGCCCCTGTCCTGTGCCTGTGGTGGGGTTGATACGTAAGGGAAAGTGTCTGGCAAGAAGAGCATTTTGTAGTTGACTAGCTGTTTGGACACTGGGCATATGACCAGTTGCAGCTACCTTTTAAAAAAGGTAACAATTTTTTCCATAACCAAGATAAGCGACTTGTTAGGAGAGAATGTTTTCAGGAAGTTAGCTGCTCTGTGTGGATCGGGCTTAGACACATGAAGCTTCCTTTTCAGCAGATGTGTCAGCCAGCCACAGGGACCCGCCTGGTCCCCTAGGTTTGTGTGGCCAAACTGCATTCTCGGGATCTTTTCTCAGAGGCAGAGCCTCCCAACCCTGGTAGTATGTGAGTGATTCATTCTCTAATCCACACGTCCTGTGCTGAAGTTCCTGGGGACCAGGAAAAGGGAGGCTGTGGTCCCCACCAGGACCTGGGCAGGGTTACACAGGGCAGCATCCTCTCTCTGCTCAGTCTTGTTGCAGTCTGCAGATGTAGCATGCTCTCTGAGGTGGGTGCTGAGCAGAGTGCCTCAGCGAGACTGCAGGCTCCATCCATCTCAGAGCCTGCCGAGATGTGAGTGCTCAGTATCTGACTGGGAACCTCCCCTGGGGTTTGATGGGCACGGACACCTCAGGTGCTTGGACCAGCACGGGCCTGGAGAGGAGGTGCTGCACTGACCTCGGGCCAGCCGGCCACCAGGAGGGAATGAGAAGGGAATGAGAAGGGAATGAGTGCTGCATGTCTCCTGGCCCCACTCTGCAGCTTTGGACTCTTTGTTCTTTTGCTTATCTGTGCATAATGTTTGCATCTTAACTAAGGGAGATGTGGTAACTAAAAGCCGGAGGGAGAGTGGAGGACACCTCCCCAGACAGCCTCTCGGAGGTGAGGAGGTGGCCCTTGGTTCCTCCAGGCAGTGCTGTGTTGTGTCCTCCTGCTTGACTGCAGCTTCAGAATCACGGGAAACAGCAGAGTGAGCCCAGTCTGTAGCCAGCTTGGCTTTTTGTTTGTTTTTTTTGTTTTTTGTCCTTCTGTCTGCTCTCTGATCTTACTCTTCCCAAAAGCGAGGATGGTGCTGGGCAGACAGCATATTCTTTCCTGGTTCTGTGCTCACCCTGCACCGTTGCTGTTGGGTTCCAGGTGGAAGTTTTGCTCCCACTCTCACACGGGCTTCACCGCTGCCCTCTGCTGCTGTCCACTGTGGATGCTGAGGCCTGGCTTTCAGGAGTGACCTCTTGGGTGGGCCGGGGGAGGAGGAGGGTGCAGTTCACAAACTGGGTGGCAGGTGTGAGGACAGAGCACTGATTCAGGAGTGAGCTACAAACCTCACCCGGGGCCTCTTTTCCTAAACACCAGCATTGCCTAATGAGCGCCCAAGATGCAATTAAGAAAACGATGGAAGAGCCATTCAGAAAGCCCTTCCTTGGTGAGGAAACTGAACAGCAGCGGTCCCAGGGATGGGACAAAGAGCTCCCTTTGTTGCCTAAGGAGTCCATGCTTTTCTCTCCTAATCCAGTAGACTGCTCATCTCCTCCTGGAGGCAGAGTTGCAGCTCTTTGCATTTGTGGATGTTGGATGGCAGATGAAGCCTGTCACTTAAATGTAACTTTCTTGCAAATGGGTCCTCTCAAAGCAATGTGGAAAGCTTTCAAATTAATTGGTTTAATTCGTAATAAAGTTCTTAAGTACTGAGTAACTATGAGTTTTCGTCACTTCAGATTCTCTGAACAAATGATCTTCTTTTGTGAGTCAAAAAACACTTAGGAGACTATATGTTAGGCTAGATATATTTTGATGTTGTATAATGTGTAGGTTGTTAAAACATTTTTATACCATGAGATGGCACATGAAGGTATGTATATAAATGAAAAACTCGACTGATTCTTTCTAAGCCTCCTTAGATAACTTGATGTTTTCTGCTTTTGAAGTACAGAGATACCACAAATGATTTCATTCTGAAGTTGTTTTCAAACAGAAAGCTTTGATTTATAAATCTCACTTTATCCCGGTGGAAGAATTCAGTTATCCTTTAGTTTTTCTATGTGAAAAGGGTGGTTGTTGTAATTTCCCCACTATATTTTCTAGATTATTTTCATTAATTAGCCTGGCCCCAAATGGAATCATTAAAAGAAATGTTTATAATTCACATCTGAAGTATTTGCTGGTTTTCAAGAAAACTCCAGTGTGCTTGGAAGTAGCCACATGAGCTCATCTCATGTGTTCTCCCTGCCATGGACAGGACCTCTCCGGTCACACTGTGTGTTCTTCCAGAGTTATGGGGAAAGTATTCGTCACCTTTTATCTCTTCTTAAACACATGACTAAAAACGTTAGAGGATGAGAAGAAATGCTCACGCCTTTTATGGTTTCAAATGGTTTTCGGCTTTAGCATTTGCTGAGCCAACAGCTCCCCTGTTGAAAAGCAGAGTTTTCTCCCTCAGTGCCCAGGCACGCTTTCTGACCCTTCCAAACCACTGGCATCATCTGCTCTGATTTCAGATAAGCAAAATAAAATAAACAGACTCATGGCCACGTGGGAACTGGTTCTGCGGCCTTTTGTTCTAACCCTGTGAAGACCAAATGTCTCCCTCCCGGAGCCACTGAAAGGTCTCATTGTTGATTTACTGTGCTGCTCACAGTGCTCACAGCTTCTCCCTGTCCCTGGAACCACTCTCCTGATGTGAGTTGGGACCGTGGCTCCTTCTCCAGGGGTGCGTGTTTCCCTTAAATTGGGCCGGGCTGGCCTGTTCGTTTTGCGGTCTCATATGAATGACAGCATGGAAAAATAAGGGACACTTACTAGAGATTTTTGAGTATCTTTTCTTGTATAAACTGTAAGATTATGGAAGAAATGTTGGTTTCTTTTTTCTTTTTTTGGTAACAGGGATGGAACTCGGGACCTTGGACTTGTGAGGCAGGCAGTGGAACCACTGAGCTACATCCCCGGCCCAGAAATGTTGCTTTCTTATTCTTTAATTATTTGTATTGGTAAATTGAAATAATTCAGTATAGAGTGAAGGACTTTTGATTAACCTAGTAGTAAACTTTTAGTTAAAACCTATTAGGTATGTCAAGATGTATGTTTTTATTCAATTTGAATACAATTGTGTTAAAATCTTAACATGAAGAATTCAGGAAATTGATAAAACACTTCTTTATCTAGATGAGCACATTTAAACATTACCCAGTGTTCCCTCTTAAGATTTTCACAGCATTAATGTTAGAAAATAAATTGTTTCATCTGTAGAAATGAAATTAATAATGAAACCCCAGGGAAATGAAAAGAATTAAAATTTACAAACTGATGAGAAGTATTGCCTCAGAAGTGGGTATCATTAGGTAAAATCAAAGAGTCGGTTCTAGTATATAATGAACCTTACTGAAACGACAGCACTACATTTCAATTTAATGGGAAAAGCATGGATTATTCAGTAAATAATATGACATGGCTTCTGGCCATATTTAACAGCACATATAAAAAGCCCCCCCCCCCAAAAAAAAGCATTCCCAGTATAGTAAAAGCATAAATAAAATTCAGAGACAGTGTAGATGAAAATATTAGGCCATTAGTAAAATGTCTTGATGGAGATACCTGTATAAGCCTTTGAGAAACTTTAATTCATGAAGCACATAACAGATTTAGTTACATAAAAGGGAACATTTTCACTTTACAAAAGCTACCATATACAAAGGAAGAAGAGTAGCAGAAAATATTCACAACAAATATGGTAGACAGAATACCAGTTTATAAAGGACTTGAGGTTGACAAAAATAGTTTTGAAAGGAGTTGAACAGTGGACAAAATGCAAATATAGCCGGGGAAGATTCAATATGTTCAATATAATGAGTGTCCAGCATAATGCAAACAGAAAAGCCATTTCTATTCCATAAAATTGGCAAACTCAAAATGAGTTAGGATAGATAATGCTAGTAAAGATACCAAGTAGAGTAGGTAACATTTTTCTGTGCTGTCCATATGCGTGCAGACTTTTGTAGCTCAAATATACTTAACCTTTTTCTCAGTGGTCGTATCCCACTCTTAGGAATTTGAACTTCAGAAAACACCAGTGTTGTTATCTAATGATAAACTATATTTTGCTAATAATGTTAATTGTTAGTAGTGTATTTCAGTCAAAAAACAACGAAATTTTGATTTTTTTAACTGATAATTTGATACAGTTGAATCAAATCTCATACATATATGGAATATCATGCAGCTATACTAAAATAACCAGATAGCTGGGCACCTCGAAAATGTATAGGATAATTTAAAGGAAGAAAGGAAGTCACAGATAGGAATGTACACCTTATGTGGTAATATATTTTACATTGTTTCTGTTAACAAACCAGTTACCCTATGCAATGTGTATCTTGTGTATTTTTGTGTACGTACAGATAAAATAGTGGCTATTTCCCTTAGATGGGTTAGTGCAGATGACTGGAGAGTAGAAGACAAAATAAATATGTTTGAATACATTTATAATTTCAAACTTGCCAATAATTTTAGATACAGAGTTTGGCCATTTTACTTTAAGGAAACATGTTTCAAAGCAAGGCAGGAGGACGCATCTCAGGGGCACAGCATGTTCCACTGCACTTCTTAGCAGGTGCACAGACACTAGGTCCCACCTCACTGCCTGATGGGGTCACTGTGGACAGTTGCGTCCACTTCCATAAACTTCCCTCTGGAGCTGTAGATGAAGATATGGATTCGAATTGCAACACAGCTTTGAGTAACACTCAGACCATGTTTTGCAGTTTCTATTTTAGATCTGAACTTGGCCCTGCAGTTTTCAGCTTGACTCTGGTGCTTTGTAAATCTGCCTTAGCTTCTTCAGGGCTTGGAGGTGCTTTAATCCTTCCAAAACGTCATGGGCTGGGAGCCAAGGGACTTCTGCCTTGCTGACAGAGGGCCAAGTCACCCTGTGAGCCCTGTGACTGCTTCACCTTTTCTCCAATGGAAATGACCTCATCGAGAGCTAACTGGCACGTTAGGTGGTGTGGTGTTCCGCTGGCCATGCGTGGTCCTGGAAATCAGAAATGAAAAGTCTGTTGATTGTCTTGTTAGAGGACGCTGCAGCTCCAGGGATTCGTTACTCTGTAACAGTACCCCACTGGCTGTCTGGATTACTCAATGCTGAGACCGCTATGCAGAATATCATTGCGGCTTGAGCT
The DNA here is from genome assembly GCF_053883595.1 of Heterocephalus glaber. Lineage (NCBI taxonomy): Eukaryota > Metazoa > Chordata > Mammalia > Rodentia > Bathyergidae > Heterocephalus > Heterocephalus glaber. Next base: position 8,931,502 of record NW_028258413.1, read on the forward strand.
TCTCAGAGAGTTAAAGCAGGAGAGGATGCCTCTTAGTACCTTATAAAGATGATGGGCCTGAGGCAGAATGTAATTAATGTCATATGAAAGAACAGATAACAAGAAAAAATTATTGTTTTATTTGCTAGTCCCTCTGAACCAATGTTATTTTTATTTTAGTTTTTTTATGTTCCTAGAATGATAGATACTGTATATAATTGGATATTAAGACTTTTTAGAAGAAACGCTCAGTTTATGTACATGATGCCAGTGTATTCTCATTTAACTTCAAAACACTTCTGTGGTGATCTGACTGTAGACTTGGGTATAAGAGTTAGCGGTGTTTCCTAGGAGTCAGTGCCTAATTCTGCTCTAAAGCTACGTTTCCAAGATGTGTGTATCAATTGTACTCATGTATGCATAAATATAAATTTTGCACATCTGCAGTAACAAACTTCAGACAAGCTTTTCTGATTTAAAAAAGAAGAAGAGAAAAACAGAAACAGAATAATCTGGTTGAAATCTTCTGGAAAATAAGTCTGTGATAAAACCTAAATAAAATGACACAGCCTCCAAAATGTATAGGAGCTTTGAGATTTTATCCTTGAAGAGAGAATGTATGCACTCTCCCAAGGGCCTTCTGGTTTTTGAGAAGCTCAATATATGAGAAAGGTCAGCTGGTTTATCAGGCCATGGGATGCAGTGAGAAGAGTTCATTTATCTTCACTCTGTTTCTCTGGAGCTTTCTCACACAGCCGCTGAGGAGCAGTGGAATGAACCAAAGGGAGACACTGGGAGAAACCTGGGGTCTGTTAGGCACCAGGTAAACCCTAAATTTAAAATATTTTCACATATAAGATACTATATGTAATTGTAGAAACAAACTGGTACCCTGTAGGTAATGGCTAACTTCCTGTCATCCACTGTAAACGAAGTCTAAATAGAAATGTAAAATAGTATGCAGGTTTCTGTGATTGAAATCAATTGAATTTTATTTGAGAAAATTATCCACTTTCACAAGATGACGAACTCTTTTTTTGGTACCAGGGATCGAACTTGGGTCCTTGTGCTTGCACAGCAGGCAGCGAAACCACTGAGCTAAATCTCCGGCCCAGATGGCGAACTCTTAACAGAGTTATGCAGCTCTTCTTATTCTACCACTCTTCAGTGGATATGTATAATTTTTTTAAGGTGCAAGTCAGTGCGTCTCCTCCTGACACATTTTGCTTGAAATACGTGCATGATAGTCCTTCAGAAATAAAGGAGAACTCTTGCTTGTTTCCACATCGTTAGAGAAGAGCCTTAGTGAGAAGGAAGCGTTCTTGCAGCCCTCCAGTTGCCAGAGAGGGTTTAAAGTTCCTCCGAGGTGGGGTGGTGTCCATTATAAGGAGGTCTCACTTTCCATGCTAGACTTCCACAACCTGTGATTTCCTTTCGGTTCTTCTGGGATTTAGAACCAGTTCTAAAGAAGACTCATGGAAAGGTACAGAAACATTTTTAAATCATTACTGTAGTAATGACGGGAAAAAGTTATTTATAGATTTGCAAGCTATCTGGTTAAATTTATTAGAGTTGACAGGGACAAACTATAATTTAGGCCTCAAAGAGAAAAGGTTGAAGCAAAGTAATCATATCAAAAGAATTGCCAGGTCTCCATTCTGTTTTACTCTGTCTAGACATGGTCTTAAATTGTGCAGTCTGCAGTACAATGAGATTTTGAGTGAGAATGTCCAGTCTTCCAAAAACAAGATTCAGGAAATGTTACTTAGAATTCCTTCAGAGTTTTATAACTTGCATATGCTAATTTGGAGGTTTACCCCTGTGAAATCTTTATAGAGTAGAAGATAAATACCTGTTTGATATGCTGCATTTGCCTGATGGTTGGAAAAGGTGTCTAGGGCACTAACGTAAGCGAATATTCTTGTATAGTAAGTGCCTGCTGCCACCCTGGCCTGTCCACGTGTGATGGGTACCTTCAGGGCATTTTGTTCTGAGACCCTGGGCACTTAGTGAAATTATCTTAATACCATTCTCTCAGTATTTCCAAGCCTGCAACATTGCAGACATTTGTAGCTGCTTCGAGAAGGGAAAGGGGCAGGGCCTGGCACTGAGTGGGTGGAGCCCGGAGAGGCTGCTGACGTCCTGGCAGGCACAGGATCATCCAGGGTCGGGTTCCAGGTGCGGAGCCCTGCCTGGGGAAGGCCTGTCCTGCTCCCCCTTGCCATAGGCCACGAATTTATTTTCATTATTAAGACTCTCAGAGCACTCTCTTAGAACACAGCAGTAGAGACTTAAATAGCTCCTCAGTGAAGAATTATATTGACTGTACATAGGACAAAAATTATAGCATCTATTTGACATGCGGATATAAAATTATGATACTGACATACACTGGGAACAAACTGGGCTTGGCAATCTTCGCTGTGTCCCGGAGCCCCACACCTCTTGGGTTGCAGCAGCTGTGGAGCTCTTCTGACGCGGTGGCTCACAGTGGAGCCCATACTCTGGCAGCTCAGAGCACAGGGCCACTCAAGATGCTTTCTTCCTCCAGGAAGAGCTCAGATCCCACACCAGTCCTGGGTCCAAAGACAGCTCAGCTCCGAGTGGTGCTTCTCCTGATCTCCTTCACTTCCCTCTGTCTCTGCAAATCCCCCTGAACCGCTGTCCTCTCCCGCCTGCCTTACCTAAGGCTCACAGTGTGGATACGCAGGCTGGTGATGCAGGTCAGGGCGGTCTCCACTGTGCCCATGGGGATGGGCTCACCCTGCATCTGCTGAGTGTCTCGGTCCTCCTCTGCTCATGTGGAGGCCTGGGGTCGGCCAGGCCAGGGGAGCAGAGGAGAGACTGTGAGCCCGCCCGGCCAGTGCCTGGAAGCAGAGCTGCAGGGACACTCAGAAAAGGGGCGTAAGGGCATCAGCAGCCCTGAGGCAGCTGAGGCTCACGGAGTGGGTGGCTCTCGGAGGGGAGGGAGGTGTGGTTCTGGGGTGCTGGTCACCAGTGTGGTGGGCTTGGCTCCTCGGAGACCACACGTGCCTGAGCGTCATCCCTGCCTTCCTGGCTAGACTGGGCAGTCAGGACTCGAGGACGGGGCACCGGGAAGGGGTCTACCAGACCAGGAAGCAAAGGCCACATGCCCCCTGCTGCACGCCCTTGCCCCTGAGCCTGGGTGCCCAAGGTGTGGACTCCATGTCAGGGCGGCGGCCCCCGCCCACTGCAGTGGTCACGCCTTTTCACCATGGCACCAGCAGCAGCAGCACCCGAATTTGAATGGATAGAGTATCGTGAAATGGGTCAAGATTTGGACAGGGTGGCTGGAAAAGTTGATTTTTCAGTTATAAGTGATACCTGTAAATAGCTAACTAGATTTGGAAAAAGATTTTAAAAATTTACTTCATATTATATTGTATGTGAGATTTTCGTTAAAAAAAAACACTTAAAGACAGACTGAAGTTAGTATTCACCATACGAGAAAAATACTTTTTCCCCTTTAAATCATATCAGCTCTTAAGAATGTATAAAGTTTTCTTTAGGAGCCTCCTATGTCCTCCTCCCAGTCCCACCTCTTTTGTCCGTTGTTCCTTGTTTGCCTAACCCTAAGGAGTAAAAGCTATACTTAATTTCATGTGGTTCAGCTTTCTTTTTAATTTTCTGTTGAAATCAGGAACATCCTGACTCAGAAGTATTGAGGCAATAAAAGTCCTCTCTTGCATTTTCTGTCGCAGCTTAGTGGCTTCTGCCAACAGTCCTCAGACGTGGACTCCGTGCAGTACTTGTCCCCGGCTTCTAGGAGAGCTCTTGTCCAAGGGAGTGAAGCTGGAAGTTGTGTGGCCCCGTTCAGCAGGGCTGAGGCAGAGCCAGAGGGGATACCTGGGAGAGACACACTGTGGCACTGTGCTTAGGATGAGCTCCTCTGAGGAGCTTTATGTCCAGACAGACAGGAGAAAATGGCAGGCTGTCAACGCAGTGAAACTACAAGAGCTACAAATAAATAGCACTTATGGTTCTTCCCTAAAGTCTAGTACGGAATATCCATATTTGAGTTTAGTAAACATGTGCTGGGTTATGTGCTAGCAAAGTTGGAAGCTCTGAAAGGAGGACTGGACAGAGTGCAGCCCCCAGAGTCCTTAGGATCCTTTAGAGAAGAGGCGGTTGGCTGTCTGGAATCACGTGTGCTACAGGACAGCCAGGTGCAGCCCTTGCGAGGTGGGGGGTGGGGGTGGGGGGTGGGGTGCAGGCGCTTCTGGTCCAGCTCCCGCCGGTCTTCACACATCGCTCTGTTGTTCAGGGGCTCCCATTCCCCTTGGGAATGTCCTTGTTCAAGTCTTATTCAGGTACCCAGAGGTGACAGATGATTGATGTTCCTAATATAGGTCATTTTATGGGTTTCAAATTAGCACAGCTACACCCTTTGGAGAGATTTCCAAGGTGTTTCCTAGCCTCTTCATGCTAAGTGTCATGACCTTCAGGTGACTTAACTTTATGTCACTTATTACTTAATACTGTGGGTCACTTTTTTTTTTTTAATCTTGCTAGGGACAATGTTGGCCTAGTTTTGCTTATCCAGAGATTTTTAATGTCACGCTAGCTTCCCTCTTAACACTTTTTTTCTTCACTCCAGCAAGGTGATCTTAGAGTATGCAACTCATCTTACCAGCCTTAAACACAAGTACAGTAGGTAGGTAACTCTGACACACACACACACACACACACACACACGCGTACGTATTTGGGGATTATCTTCTGTTGTAAATTATCCATGAGTATGAATTAATCATAGTTGACACAATACTTAATGGTTTGTAAATTGAATATATAACTGAAATCAAGTGATGTTTGAATGAGACATTCATAGAATTCATATTGAGCTCATACTTGATGACAGATACTTAGTTTTGTAAAATGAGAGTTTTAAAAATTCATATATAACACATATGCCTGTGTGTACAAAAGAAGGAAAATATAAAAAGATATACCTCAGGGCCGGGGATTTAGCTCAGTGGTTTTTCCACCTGCTGCGCAAGTGCAAGGACCTGAGTTCAACCTCCGGTACAAAAAAAAAAAGACATACCTTATGGTGTAACAGTGGGCACATCAGAGAATGGGTTTTAGGAATCAGAGGAGTATTGGCTATACTCTGGGAGGGAAGTGTTTGAAATTTATCTAGGAACAGATATTATTTCTTTTATTTTTTTTTATATTTATTTATTTATTTATTTATTTTTGGTACCAGGGATTGAACTTGGGACCTTGTGCTTGTGAGGCAGGCGCCGGAACCACTGAGCTAAATCCCCGGCCCAGATATTATTTCTTTTAATCTTAAAAAGTGAAACATGTTAACATTTAAACAGTTGACCACATAGTTGTATTGATAATGAAATAACTTCTGAGCAGATTGTTTTACTTTGCCACTCCTGGAATTATAAATAGGTATGAACATTTTACAAAATGTACAGTAATACACTCTAGTTGCTAAAAATGTCTCCAGTCTTTGACTCATTGACCTATCTGAAAATTAATCATGAAGAAGTAATTGAACTGAGAAAAGGAGCTATTTTACCTGAAGTTGTTCATTGCCTATTTAGCTACAAAAAGAGGGGGAAAAATTGGAAGTAACCTAAATATACCTAAAAATAGAGTAATGGAAATCATGTAGCTCACCTCAAATGAGAGCTATTTCATGTTAATCACATTCTGAGAGGAGGCGGAACTGAAACAAGCATCTTATTAAATTTGTGGAATATTCTGGAATTCCTAATTGTTATAACGGCAGAAAAATGGGACATATGGAAATGTGAATGATGAAATGTTAGATGAAAATGCAGAATGGAATAACTGTGGGAAGCAAACCATGATTACAGCTGTGCACCTGACATGTGTTCTGATGTACAAAGGTGAAGGAAATATGCAGAATAAGGTGCGTACTTTAGACTGGAAGCTGCTTTTGTAAAGTAAGTGTTAACAGTGTGCACGTTGTCAGGCCCAGGGCCTCCTGCATCCTTGTCAAGGGCAGCGCTGACCTCTCCCCTCGAGCAACACCATCTGCTGTACATTTTATCAGTGTATTTTAATGTAGACTTTTAAAAATAAAATTGTATTGGCTTTGTATTTATAGAAGACAGTAGACAAGTGTCATTTTTTCCTTTTAAAATTGAAACTGGCAAGTAAGAGCTGAGTGTATTGTTCCCTCTTTTCTCCTGCACGGTTGCAGAGGAACAGTCCTATTGGTGTCCCACCTGGCAGCCAGGCAGGGAGGAAATGCCTCAAATCAGAGAGGGGGAGGATGAAAGGACACCAGGCTGTGTGTGTGTATGTGTGTGTGTGTGTGTACTCCAGTGGGCCAAAATATTGCCTGAGTGTTCATTTTTTTCTATCCTTAGATCAGTATGTGTAAACATTAGTTGGGAAAAAAGTGAAATATTTAGACAGCTGCTTCCTTTATTTTTAAAAAATATACAGATAATATTTTTACTACTGTGCAGAAACCATCATGCCTTTGTAGCTAGCGTGCTTAGTTATGCTTTTGGTAGCACTGTTTTGATACTGATGCCCTTCTTTCATTCCTTTAAAAATCACTGTCATATGTGCATTTGTGTGAACTTAGGGTACTTGAAAAGTCAAATGACCTGGTACAATTTATTGTTTCATATTTAGTTTTTCATTATATTTGTAGTGATAACCTCGCATGTAGCTGTGTGTGTGTGTTTCACACTACTTTGGTAAAATAAATGGCTCTGGTGTATAAGCTGTAACAAAGTAGATTAATGTGTGTCTCACGGCTCTACAACACTATTGCACTCAGGATTTTCACCCAAAGCCCTGGCTGCTGTTGAGTGATTTACTGATTGGGTTCATTTGGGAGAGAAGGTTAATGCTGCGGCTCCCTGAGCTGCAGGCCTGCGCGCCTGTCCCCAGGAGGTAAGGGTGTCCCCACGCTGGCTCCTGGGAGCCCTGCCTTCTCTGGATTCCTTCGACTCCTATTTTTATAGCAGATCCTACTTTGGTTGGTGGCATGACTCAAGCTGGCAGGGCAGAGGGCTTTCTTGAAGGTGACTGTCTCCTCAACCTGCCTGACTTCCACGGTTGGGAAGGACCATGTAAGACAGCAAGAACTGAGTTGGTGAAAACCTTGTTTCATTTGCATTATTTGTGCATAGAAATCAAGTTACCAGCCTTTGATTAGCAGTGTAGCTTTAAAGTTTGTCTTTGAGAAAAACTTACTGAAAACTCATTTAGGCATTTCCTCACATCAGTTTAAAAAGAGAGGGATGTTATTATAAACCAATTACTATTCTGTTTCCTTTCTTATGCCATGCAGTCTCCTTGTTTTGGAAGGCGGAAACATAAATGTGCATGTGCTCACTGACACACTGTGCTGGGCTCTGGCCCAGGGTGTAGGACCACGGGGTGCTCGGGACTCGTGAAAGAGCTGAAGAGGGCTCCTCCGTGCACACCCCACACATCCATGTGGAGAGCGGGGCTGTCTCCGAAATTAAAGTGTTAGTGCTGTTTCCATCAGAGGATCGTGTTTCCATGCTGATTATTTTCAAAACAAGAATTCTGTCAAGAGGAAAAGTTCAACATCTTTCTAAGGTTCTTCCTGACTTTCTTCTGGTGGTGTAGTACTTTACGTATACATTATAAGGTTGTTAAAAGTGTATATAGAAATGAATGCAGCTCTTTCAGTTTTGTCTGTAATGCTTACAGTATGTTTAAAGTAATCAAAGGTATAAAGCCAGTGGCTATTTCAGGTTTTAGACTTGACCAAAACAAGATCAGTTAGCTGAGGCATTTGTACTAGTAGCTACGCTGTTTTTTCTATCAGTTACTAGATTTGAGAAATGGAATATGGATTTGAGAATAAACTTTCATTTAATCTTTAAACATTAAATGTTTAGTAAACATAAGCTTAAAGTGCTGCTTTTTTTCTTTTAAAAGATACGTTAATATTATGCACACATATATGCACACTCTTTTTCCTGTTGTACAACCTAAAACTGGCTTGAAAAAATATATGTGCTTTCCACTAGGAAACAAAGTTAACAGTGACTTTTAAAACCCTGAAGGTTCAAATCCCAGCTGTCGAAAGCTGATCTGGGCTGCTGCAGCGGATGCATTCCCAGAGGGGGCTGAACCCTGTCGCAGGTGACAGCTGACCCACTTTCTCAGACCTGGTTAAAGGAGCAGGCTCCTTTTGAGGTCCATGTTCCCCTGCACACTTGTCACAGCTAGTTGGGGCTGTTCACACCGACTCTTACACTGAAGTTTTTATAGCTTCAGCATAAGTAGTCACTTTTGGAGTAATGGTTCAAGTGAACCTTTGGCAAATTTCTGACACATCCTGTATCCTGTTGCAGGATGTAGCGTTGCATACTGAAATGAAGAGAGGCCAGCAGAGGCTCTGACTTTGGTATCAAGTCCCTTCAACTGTACATGAAAGCTTTCCTCTTTTAATCAGAGGTTGGGATTTTATTACAATAATTTATTACAATAGTAATCACGTTCTTCTATAACATGGCATGCATCTGCTACCTTCTTGGTAAAGTCAGAATGGTAAATATTTCCAAGTGGAAAACTTTATGACCTAAATAATTCGTGATCTCCTGCAAGGTGTCTCCAGTTATTTTGAAGGTGTCTGAGCAGAAGCCATATCAGGATTGCTTTGGTGTTTGTGTTTCTTGGTCTTCAAATGTATTTATTGGCTTTCACCCATTCTCTCTACAGAACACAGCTTTGCCATGCAGTCTACGGGTTGGAGATTATGTTGTTTTGCCCCCTTGCTTTTGTTGTGCATGTTGTTGGCCAGACCTTCTGTGGAGAGACTGCAGGTTCTTGGGCTGTGCACCCTGCTGCTTTCTGATGATTCACGCTGCTTCGGACAGGAGCACGATTAGTCAGAGCTGCGGTTGCTGATTAGTCAGGACCTCCCTGTGCTGACTCGGTCTCCCTCACCCATCCTGGGAGAGGTGTTTCCCAAGATAGGAATGGCCAGCAGTCCTGTGTGCCAGAAAGCCCTGGGTACATAAACATATGTTATGTGCTAGAAAGGTCTGTGAAACAAATTATATATATATATATATATATATATATATATATATATATGACATTCATATCAAGTGTGATATAAAATATGGTGAATGATTAAATTTTAAAAATTGTTATAGTAAAAGACCCACTGCCATTAATTCCTCTCAAAATACTCCTCACTTCCAACATACTTAACTCATCACTCTGTCACTTTCTAAAGCTGCTCTAGAAGTTCTCTTTCATGAGTGTCTTTAGTTACACTGTTGTGGCTGCCTTGATGGCCTGATTCTATTAAAATGTTTGTCTTCTGTGGTTATTTTGACTTTGGGGAAGAGCCAGAGGTTGCCTGGTGCCAGCTCTGGTGAATGAGGTAGATGAGGACACACCATGGTGTTTTTAGGGGCTGCCTTTCTGTTGGATGGTTGGTTGTTGCAGCGGCATTCACTGTATTTTTAATCACATCTCATGCAGACACGAAAGACTTGCAGAACTACTTCACAGAGTGGTAAGAATGATGGAATAAGTATGTTTGAAAAGGAGGAAGATTTTGAGAGGGATTCATGGTAATGTCCTTTATTATAATAAATGTGCAGGAAATAGTCCTGGTAACTTCTTTTAAGTGTGTATCTTTGTTTCAGAAGATTTGGAACCTTGATTTGTGTAATGTAATGAAAGCAGGGGGCACATTTGCTTGTTTACCCTTCAGAAGTAGCCACAGGAAGACCCGTGTGTGTAATGCTTTGTGTGTGCAGGGATCACAACTGGTGTAGTCCATTTCTTTGTAGACTAGTCCTATCAGAGGCAAATCTATATGGGGGAATAGAAATACCTTAGCCTCGGGGAAGGGGTGGTTAGGTGGTCATGAGCTCCTAATACTCGACAACATTGAGAAAAGCAAGTACAATATAAGAATAGTTTAAAAAGAATGTAATCATTATGTACTGCATACATGTACCAATACAGAAATCTAAAAAGAGAATAAAAACAAAAAATTTGGAGCATTTAAAAAATAAGAATCCTTCATGTGAACATTGCATGCATTTTGATGTCATTAACTTGAAAGAAAGGTAAATTCTCTGCAGAGTGGGTGGTTGCAGATTTCATTGCAATTAGTGTGTGAGACCTCATGAGTATGGGAAGGGTGTCAGGGTCCTGTCTCCTGTCAGCGTTTGGAGTTTGTGCATGTGATTCCTCTCTCCTGCTCCCTTCCCTTCCTTCCTTCCCCTCCTCCCCTTCCCCTTTTTTCTGTTCTATTCTTTCTCTCTCTCTTTCTCTCTCTCTGGAATAACATGCTGCTTTGTGAAGATGCTGAAAGGACTTGTTTTAGCAAGTTTAAATCTACTGACTTATAGGTATGACATTTTAATCCACATATTTTCAATAATGTTTTGTTACTGTTTGTTTAAAAGCAGCTGCATAAAAACAACTCCAGCTATCCAGATTCTGATCTGTACTGATGACTAATCATGTTGAAGATTTGCACATAAAGCTTCCAGAGAAAAATAAAAATTACAATAAAAGTATATTTGCTCCCTGATTTGAAAGTACGGAATGTTTCCTGTGCCTTTTAGATATGGGGAGCCATGGCGCCGAAAACAATGGTCACCATGGCAAATCCACCTGCAAAATAAACGGGAGAGGAGATGGGGTGAGAGGGGGCCAGAAGTCAGCGTGGTAACAGCTTGCTGGGTAAATAAATATTTAAACCTCATGCCTGGTTACATGTGTAATCTTGAGATTTGCAGAGCTATGTTATACATTGCTTTTTAGTTGGCATCCTGTTTATCTTGTGTTAAATAACCTATTAACCAAATTTAAGTGCTGTTCACAAACAAAAGCTAGTTACAAGCTTTCTGTTCTTAATATCTTCTTGTGCCCCCAAACAGGAAATTGAATTAGATATTTACTAAGGTTTGTCCATGCTTTTAAATCCCATGATTCGGTGACCTAGGAGGCACCGAGGACTGACAATGAGTAAATTTCTAAGTTTTGAAGTGAATTAACTCCAAGACTTAAAACCCTTCAGTGTATTCAGAAATCCTTTATAAGATTTCCAAGAAGTTACCATTGTACCTCTAGGTTATGACCTCTCTGACTGCAAATTCAAAGACAGAAAATAAGTAGGTACATATATAAAATAAATCCAGATTCTACCGCTTTCCAAACTGAGTGAATTTATCAGACGGGCCTGGGGCAGCTTTGCTTGTTAGACCTTCCGGTGCTGGCGGGACTGACTGTTCTTTGCTTTGGGCTGCCCAAGATGGCAGCTAACCTTTTCCTTCCCTGATGGTGAGCCCTGGGAATGTGGCCAGCCCAACTAAGGGACTGGATTTTACATTTTTAGTTTTAATTCATTTTAAGGTTTCAGTATTTAAAAGAATGGTGGGGGTGACTGAGCTTTCCATCTTAGGAAGGAGCAGGGTGGGCTAGGACCCAGGATCGGTTGAGATCTTCAGAGTTGTTATTGAGACTCATGGCCCAGCCTGTATTTATGAGATCACAGTGACGACTGCTAGGGAGAGAAACGCTTATCTTTGTACAGGTCTGGTGTCTGCATACCAATCAGTCACCCGTAGGGTGGGTGCAGAATTCCCACGTCCACACACAGCTGGTGACAATTCCCAGGGAAAGCAGGAAGTGAGAGCCAGGCGGTAGTCTCAGAAGCTGTCTCCCACATGACTTAAAAGAAATCTTTACCTGTAACTGCTGATTTTCTAAATTCAGAATACTCCTATCGGTTAATTTTCTTGTGCCCAATTTACCTTTTTATTAATAAAATAACTCCATTGTATTTTGAGTAAATGTTTACTAACTTGGGAGATTAGTATTATCACATCATGTGGAAGGGAATTGTTGAACCTTGCCGCTGAAAGCGACTGTGTGAGTCATGTTAGCCAGTGGTCTCTTTGTAGAAGAGGACACTGAGGCTTAGATGTGTCAACACCAGTCCAGAAGTAGTTGCCATGTCAGGGACAGATGCTTGCTTTCATGTGAATGTGTGTTCTTGTGTTATTGCCCTGTTAAATGTGAAAATCAAGTGTTTGAAAAGACATCCTTTTGAAATTTGGGTCTTTCATAATTATAAATATATGTGTGTAGTTATTATTTTTTTATAAAGTGATAATGCTAAAAATCTGTGAGATACCTGAGTAGGGTAGATTTTGATAGAGTTTTTTTGGTTGTTTCTGTTTTTATTTTTTAAAGCATAAGGAGCTTCAGTTGGGAATGTGATATTTATATCATGTGGACTTTTAAAATAGTCTCTTATTTAGTGCATTTGGACCAAATAATACTTGAGGTAGGTACGTCAGAGCAAGCAGGCAGTCACAACCCTCGCTGGGAAGAGTAGAATGTGAGTCGAATGGACTGCCGAGCCTGTGGTCAGTGTGCTGGGGATGCCCAGGAGCAGGTCACCCCTGCCCGTCTGCCACACTGCTGTGGGGTGGACAGAGCCCTCTCTCTCCCCCTGTACCCCGTGGGCTGGGCTGGGAGCTTGCCGAGATGTGAAGCTCCTTCCAGGCATTAATTAAAGGCAGCTTTAGACATCTTTTGAAAATAGAATTCTTTGGGGTGCAGAATCAACAGGTAAATAAAGCAGAGAAACAGGAAGGAGAGTTCAGAGCGAGTCAGCCAGCACCTCCCTCCTCTCGCCTAGGCGGGAGGAGCAGCAGCCCCAGACTGAAGGGCTTATAGGGGCACTGCCTGCTCTTCTCCCACAGAACGGCCGGGGTTCAGGGCCTGACTTCCAAAGGCTCTTTACCAAGTGAACCAGTCCCGATGGGCGTCCCCCTGGCTCCCAGAAGGAATCTTCATCCAGAGCCTCGTGAGGTCTCCAGTCACATTTCTCCTGTCCTGACCCCCTCACCACCCTTCTGGGTTTCACCTGACAGAGGAACCACTGCTCTTCCTGTCCCTTCCAAACCCTGGGTGCATCTGCCCCCAGATCCTCAGGCCTTGCACTGTCCCAAGCACTCCCACCGGAAGCTCATTTTAACAGGCTGCATTTGAGTGGTTTTGTCAGTGGAATATCTATGCACATGCAGAATAGCTGCAAGACACATTTGAGCTTGTCACAGCTGAGAAGATAATACACGCTATTCATACTCGCCCTTTCCTGGAGAAGATGCAGCAGAAGAGATAGCAGTGGGGCATCAGCGGCCTAGCTGTGGACCCACCCATGTGGGCTAGTGGTTGTCAAGTGCACCCCTCCTGTGTTGTCCCTGGGGCTTGTCATTTGGGACTAATGCAGGGATAAAGACCTTTAATAACTAGCAAGCCTGCCTCCGTTATGGAAAGGCAAGCATTTCCACTAATGTAGAGAATAGTGTTTTCACAGTATAGAGGTAAAATTATGAAAGGAAGGGAAAATTAATCAGTACCTGAATTGGATACTGAATGTTTCACTATTTTTTTTTTTTTTCTGATACTGGGGATTGAACCCAGGACCTTCACTCTAAGCTACATCTCAGCCTTTTTTATTTTTAATTTTGAGACAGGGTCTTTCTCAGTTGCCGAGTTGCACATGCTGGGCTCAATCTTGCAGTCCTGCCTCAGCCTCTTAGGGTGCTGGGATTACAGTGCCCCCACCATGCCCAGTTTTTCACCACATTCTTATTATTACATTTGACTAAGGATCAGTTGTGCTGTAGCCTAAGCAGGAATTTCAGGAAGTTGTAGAAAGTCTCCCCCGCTTCTCACTCATAGCTAACTTATTTTCATTAGAAAAAGTTAAGAACAAACCAAATTACCCTGTAACCCACATATAGCTTTCACTTAGCTGGGGAGGGCGGTGGTATTCACTAGCCACCCCTCACCTGTTCAAGACCAGCACCCGGAAGTCCCCCTCCCTGCATCTTCACTTCCCTCCTCACCCCTTAGCAGAACTTGCTAAGGTTTTTGCTGTCTCAGAATGAGCCCACATTCCCACCCCGCAGAGGCTGTGCAGCTCCCCTAGTGTCCACACTCATTGTCCCCAGCTCCTCACCTGCTGTGTCCCAGAGCCCAAGCCCTCTCCACGGCTTCCCTCCTCCACTTCTGGCCTGCTCTGGTCAGACCCAATCCAGCGCTGGGCCCTGGTGCCTGACTTGGAGGCAGCGTTCAGCGCATCCGATTGTCTCCTCTGCCCCACAGCCCTTCTCTCAAGTTCTTCCTTTTCTCTACTCCTGACTCTGTGGTCCTCTTGCCTCTCCTGATAGCCATGCCTGGGGATGCTCATCCACTCCTGCTGCCGTCCACGTGCTTGTCTACAGCACGCCTGCTCAAAGTACTGGCCTCCGATTCCCACAGAGCTGACACCTGCAGTCTTTGGCTCTATGGTCTACATTCCAACTCCTGCTTCCCCTTGTTCCTCCTGACCAGCAGCCTGCTCTTCTGGATGATCCTCCAACCCAGAAAAGTGGCTCCAGGGCCGTGGTGTCTGTGCCCTTTTGGCTGCGGTGTCTCCCCTGGATGCCCGCATGGCTCTCTCCCCACTCTCAGCGACCCCCCCCCCACGCTCCCCTTCCATGTACTATATCCGTCATATCGTGTAACTGTCCATGGCCTGTCCACCCTTCCAAGAACACCTGTTCTACAAGGTGGTGGCTTTTGTCCACTCTGTCATGGCTGTGATCACAGCTCTGCAGCAGTGCCTGTGGTTGCTCCACGAGCATGCACTGGGCCACGGATTGCATGAATTTGGTTACCGTGATGGTGGTGCACTTCACCTTGTTCCAGGAGTTGGAACTGGGAAAGCGTTTTACTCTGCTTCTCTAGAGCCTCAATTTTGATGACGGCTTTCTTTGGGAGAAACAGCAGGCTGTAGCTGCAAGGGAAATTTCCACTGTGTGCCTTTTCCTTTTGCGGCTGTCTCTGAGCGAATTGCTCATCCCCTCTTCTTCTTGGAACACATTTCTCCTCCTCTGAACTGCGCTTGGCTCTCTCCTTTTCCAGCTTGGCTTCTGTTCCCAGGCTCAGATATGCTTCCTGACCTCACAGCCTCACCCTTTTTATAGTAAGACGCTCCTGGTGATGTCACTGGGCGAGCTGGTTTCAATCGGGCTGCTCAGTGGAAGCTGGGAATGACTCCGAGTTAGCTCTTGCCTGGCCTGGCTTATTCTGACACCAGGCAGCACGGGGCACACAGCACTAACCATTGGAAGTGACTGCCTGCAGGCACAAGGAAGTGGTTCCCACTCCTCGCTAGTGAAATTGGGAATGAATGTGGGCCCAGTGTAGTCAGGTGCCTGATGCTGCTGGTGGTGCCTCCCGAAGCAGGCAGGTCTACTGCGTTCCTCATTCCCCAGCTCCGTGGTAAGCACTGGAAGCTCATTTTCCACTTTCCACTGTGGACCTCTGCCCTACTCTTCTGTCTTTGTTGCTCGGCTCCTGGATCATGCATATATATTGTGTATGTTTATATGTGTGTCAACTTTGCCATCTATACATTAAAATTGTGTTTTTCTTGTGGCCAAGCTTGCTTGCTTTCTTTACAGATCAGCTTGTATTCTAGGTGCTCGATTGTGCTATTAACTTTGAATCTACAGTTGCTCTTTTGACTTTAGAACATTGAACAGATTTTTGTTATCCAGAAGGTGATTGGCTTGCAGTTCACCTGTAGGAATGTTAGGTTACTAAGTCTGATGAAAAGTGTTCTAATTACATCCTTTAGTTTTGAGAAAGAAGCGTTCTTGGGACCTGCTCAGTTTTCAGAGCAGATCCCTCAAATGCAGTTCTGCTTCAAGTGTGGTGCGCCTGGGAAGTCACGGCTATAGAGTTAGAGCCTCACAGATCCATGGTTTGTTGTCCACAGGGTGTGTTAAAGGCTTGGCAGGGAGAGGGCACCGGGTGGGTGCTTCTGTCCAGCATGGCTTTCCGACTTCCTGTCTGAACCAGGGTTCTGTGAAGATGAAAATATGACGTGTGTTGCAGCACCCAGCAGAATTCCAGGGAGGCCTGGGTATGTTGGGGTCCGAGGCTTTTTGTGGACACAGAGAAGCTCATACTCTACCCACAGCACCCCGAACCCGGAGTGGGAGACTCAGGAAACTCAGTACATGTATGCAATATGTAATGATCACATCAATTACAAAATGATCTGTAGGTAAAATACATTAAAAACATGTTCCCTTTATTATAAACATAAAAGTTAAAAAAATATACAATATTAAATAAGTACAATGTTCAATACATTCCAAAACATTGAATTTTAAAATCACAAGTTAAAAGAACTATTCTTCATTTTTTTAGCAATGGCTTTTACTTAGTATTCATTTTTTTCTGTTTGCTGCTATAATGAAGAAGTGAGTCTCTCTCCATACAAAACAAGAAGAGTTTTATACTGAGTTGCCTGGTTTAGCATTGCACCAGGGAAGATACCTGGATTTATGTAGGATTTAAGAAAAATCAAGATGATCCAGGGAAGATTAGGAAAAGGACTTGCATGCCTAAGGTACAGAGACTGTCTCAGTGTAATGATTCATTGCCTAGGTTTTCCTGGAAATTTGCATTTAAGGAGAACGTTGTGAGCTACTGATGCAGACAGAATTCTGAACACTTCTAAATCACCAACAAGTAGGAACGAGAGACCCTGCTTGCAGCCAGCTGTACTCACCGTGGGTACTTAGTAAACATTATTTCCTTGGTTTGGCCCAGAGAAAGCCAGGGTACTTCACCACTCCATTGAATTTGTGGTTCGCATATCAGCAAGGCTGTGTGCATCTCCCCTGCAGAGACGGTGGCTCATGTTTGTCTTTTGCTCATGCACGTGGAAACTGTGTACCTGCTACCCCAGATCATGCACGGGCCCCTCAGGAGACACAACCCTTGGAAATGCTTGCATGCCAGGTTATCTAAATGTTGATAATTAAATGCAAGAGGAAGGGTTTTCTCGAATTAGAACATTTTCAACACACGGAATTTTTAACAATAAACTGTGCTTCTTAATATTTACCCAAGTGAATTAGAAACTTTGATCCACACAAGCCCTGCACATGAATATTTATAGGAGCTTTATTTATAATTGCCAAAGGGTAGACACAACCAGGGTGTCCTTCGATAAGTGCCTGGGTGAACAAACTGGTGGATCCATAAGATGGAGTATTATCCCACCACTCTTCAGAGGCAGAGAGCAGGGAGCCATCAAGCCATGCAAAGGGGGAATTTAGGTGCCCACCACTGGAGAAGGAAGCAGACCTGAAGAGCTTACCTAGGGTGTCATCCCAGCTATGTCACCTCCTAGAAGGCTTTCTGCAAAGACAGGGTCTCTGGGGTAGGAAGGGTTCCTGGGTGGGGTCTGGAGGAATCTGGGGAGCAGGAATAGTGGGTAGGTGGGGAGCCCGGGCTCTTAGAGCCATACAGCTGTTCCACACAGCGCTGTGTGTTGTGGTTATAAACTGGATGAAAGCTGCAGAGTGCACAGTACAAGTGTAAACTCAGGACTTGAGTTAATAGTGTTGTAGCAGTATAGCATATATATATATTTAAAATCTCATCAGGGCAAATCCTGCTGCCTGGTATGTGGTGGATATCTGATGAATGCTGATACCTGTCGAAAATGGATGTGATAGTACCTTGTAAACAGTAAACTCATAAATACGGGGAAAACTAATAAGTAAAAATGGAACGTACTGTAATCCTGAAAAAATTCAGTGGAAAGGTTTAAAAAGCATAAGGAAAATTTTAAATAAAGACATGAAACTCTTTGTTTTTTTAAAGGTTCATCTCAGAAAAAAAAAAGATTGGCATTTTCCCCATGAGAGGAAATTGGTACCTGTGCTGTAGCTTGTGTGGATTAGAAAGACATCTGTACTCCCTCTAAGGCTCACCTGTCTTGGGGTGTGTTCTGGAGGTTTGGGGCTCACCTGGCTGAGGGCCCTTACCTGGAGGTGTTGTCCCCTCCTTGTTAGTGTGGCCGGCTTTTCATAACCCTGAAACCAGCATGGTAAGATGTGAGTGTGACTCTCTCTGTAACACGATTACAGTGAAGAAAGTGGAAGGACAAGAGAAATAGATATGTGGTTTTCCATTTATAGACCATTTTATAGTTTTGAGTCTTTGGTCTAAATTAACTTATTTTGTTAAACTTTGGTTACTTTGGAATGGCCTCGCTCTTTAGGTTTACCTTCTAAAATGCTAGAAGCAAACATACTGACGTTGGATTGCTGTTTTTCTCAGGTAAGTCTCATGTTTGCAAATAATAGGGGAAACTGATTTCTAGTGACTTCTGTTTGCTAAAATGTGTTTCCCTCAGATTTGTATCTTCTCCAAAGTGGTCTACAAGGGCATGGTGAGAAAAGATTGTAACGGGTTTTTCACCGCTGCGGTTTGGGCCTGGGATGTCCCCTGAAAGCCTTGTGGAAAAGGCTCTGCCCCCAGAGTGCCACTGTTACGTGGTCTGGTCCCCAGGTCCTCAGCTGTGCCCTAGGAGGCAGAGTGGGCCGGTCCCTTCCTTTGCTTTGCCTTCCCACATCCAGTGGGTGGTTTGCTCTGTGCTTCGCCTCTGCTGGGAGCTCTGCCTCCACACAGGCCGCAGGCAGCAGGGCCCAGGACCCTGAACTGACGCCTCCCAGTGGGGCACCAACACGAATCTTCTCCTGTGCAAGGAGTTTGTCCTTGTGTGGCCCTGGTGCTGGGACCACAGCCACCTGCTTCTCTGGGATTGGACATAAAGAAGGCACAGGCTGCCTTGAAAGAGAATAGTGCTGTTTGAGAAGATGAGGAAAGTGTCCTGCGAGACGTGACCAAGCCAAGATGGTGGCAGAGGAGGTTCTTGAAGAAAGCAGCAGCAGCCTTGGGAAGTGTGGAGCCAGGGTGGCAGAGGGCTGGGGGCCAGAAGGATGCTCTGTTGCTGCAGTAGCTTCACG
This sequence comes from Heterocephalus glaber, assembly GCF_053883595.1. Lineage (NCBI taxonomy): Eukaryota > Metazoa > Chordata > Mammalia > Rodentia > Bathyergidae > Heterocephalus > Heterocephalus glaber. The sequence continues at coordinate 8,950,347 of NW_028258413.1, forward strand.
GAATGGAGCTGGGAGGGGAGGTGGCTGTGAGGAGCAGGTCAGACTGCCTGCAGCCTTAGGCAGTTATTAACCTTTGGAGCCCAGTCCCTGAGCAGAACTGCTGGATGTGTGCGCCTTGAACACTGCGATTAAGAACTAAATGAGCTATTAACTATTGGCCATTGAAGGCTTTAAGTGCTACTCTTCAAACACATAAATCATCCTATTGCCTAAAATGGTTTGGATTATAATAAAGCACCTGCTAGATTTGTAATAATCTCAGTGAAACTTTGTGTTAGCTTGATGACTGGAATTTTGTAAGTGGGTGATACGGACTGGGTTTGTGGGAAGGACTTGTCGGCGTTGTTTGTTGGTCGCATTTCCGTTTTGAGGTGCTGGGTGGGAGCCCAGGGCCCCTGCTCTAGGCCAGTACTGTCACACTGAGAAGGACTTCCAGTCCTGTGGGAGGTAGCTCCCCTCGCCCAAATGCATCTCATCTTCTTTTTATAGACCCCACGGCTTTCATGTCAGAGTATAATCCACTGAAGAAAAGATTGAAAGAAAAAACAAGTAGGACATATTTATATTTGTAAACTTCACTCTGGAATGAGCTTTTGGGATATCAGCATATAAACTTGGTCAGTATTCTTCTCGGAGAACACTTTGCCCTACATTGCTAACTAATTCAATAAACACTTGTAACTGAAGGTTTGTTAATTTGGGTAATTGTAGCAGAATAATGGCTGTGACGTCCTTCGGTATTGAATGGAGACTGCAAAGCAGGTGGAGACCTGCACGCATTTTCCCACCCTCCCGTTTCCTTCCCTCTACACTGGGCAATTTAAAGAGTTATTCTGCATTCTTTTCTACAGAAGGTTTTTTTCCCCAGGTATCCAATTTATTTCCTTAAAAACTACTTTCGATAGCCAGTGCCAGTCAATAGCCAGCGTGTGGATTCTTGAACCCACTTATTGTTCTCTTTTGTTTTCATTGCAGTCTGGAGTGTTGACCTTCAGATCACCTCCAGCCACTCTCTGGAAGAATTCTTCCATGCCACTTCATTCTGATCAGAAAGATTTCATGTATACTGAAGCTTACTTTGAAAAAGTCTAAATAAAACTACTCACACTGGTATTCAGTATCTTCAGTGTGAGCTGTCTTAATAACTAATTTTAATTATGTTTCCTGTTAACAGTGAATCTGAGAGTGAAACCTGTTCTTTCAATCAGGGGTAATAGAAACCCTTATGCAGGCGTCAGGAAGTGGCAAAAAGCTTCCTGCTTTAGGAAGTAACACATAATAGCAATTTGAGTTTTGAAAACATTGATGTACATTATGATTAAATGTATTGAGGATCAATTGGATGATCACAACACAATCTTAGGAGATCCGTCTACTTGGAACTGGCTGATCTCAAGGTCTGCCTGCTTCCTGGGGTTTGAGTCAGGCTGGAGGATCTGAGTGAGTGAGGTCTGCTGCAACCTGAGCTGCTTTGCAGCCCCTCCCCACTTGCGCTGGTTGCTCCTCCTGCTCCAGGAACATTGGGTATTGCTGCCCCTTTCCCTTTCCACTGTCGGCCTTGACCCGAGGAAATGTTGAAAAGCAGTTGGGTTACAAGGTGTGTTTTTTCTATAAACAAAGTAGATGTGCTGTCAACAGAGTTTGCCATTTAGCAAGTGTGCTGTGGTCCACCCAGGAAGTAGCAGTTTGTGTAACAAACATTTACCTGCTCTTACTCCCTGCCAGGTTCAACACGACACACAGATTAACTCGAGTAGTGTTATGAGGTGTGCTAGGATGCACATTACACAAGGGAGAAACTGAGAAGCAGCTGTGGGACCTGGGATTGGAGGCCCAGTTGTCTGACTGTAGTCAGGGCCAGGGGTGGCTCTGTGAGCGAAAGAAAAGGCTCACTACTAGAGAGACACATGCCTGTGCTCAGGAATGGAAATACTCGGCTTGGATGAGCTTTCACTGAATAGATCAGTGAACTCGATGTGGGTACCTTACCCTGTACTCGATCCTCTCTACATTGTGTGTGTGTGTGTGTGTGTGTGTGTGTGTGTGTGTGTTTGTGTACTTCTGTGGTACTGGAGATTGACCCAAGGGTCTTCGAACTGAGTCCCCACCCACTTTTGTTTTGAGAAGGGGTCATCGCTGCGGAGCCTGTGTGTGTAGCACATCTGTGTATTACAGGGTGAGGCATTACATCTCTGGAAGTTACCCAGGCTTTGGTGTTAACAGGTCTGAGTTTGAACTGTAACTGCCATTTAGCTGTCATTTTTATAATGGCTTATAGTTCTGTGTAATGTCTTTAGATATAAGATGGAGCTCAGTACTTTAGAAGATAGGCATGGATTGTGTAACGGCACATGTAACAGGCCAAGTGTGTTGAAGGCATTCAGTAGTAGGTGGTGCAAAGTATTGCATACATGATTAAGTGCTGGAACTAGAAGTCCTATAGTGGAGGAGATGCACCTAAAACCACGTCCAGTGCCATCCTGTTATCAAGTAGGGACAGTGAGTGAAGGACCCATCCACACATCCACAGAGCCGCCCAAAGATGTTAACCTAACTGGAGGTGTGTGGCGTGGGGTGTCAGGGAAGTGTTTTTGAGCAAATCAGGCCTAATTAATAATAAGGAAAACACATTGTTTTCAGTTATTAAGCCAATTAATAATTACATTATAATTATTAAGAATGGCTAAAGTAATAGCAGTGTAGTATAAGTTTTGTTTCAAAGGTAAGTTGTGTCAGTGATATTTCCTAGCATTTTCCTGGCTTGTGTTTGTGTGTGCATGTGTTTTAACTCTTCCCGCCGAGTCCTGGGCTGCCATCCTTGACCCTGGTTTCTGGGTTGGCTGCACCTCCTCAGGCCAGGGAAGGAAGCTGCTCCTCTTCCTCAGGAGCAGGAAGCTGTCCACTTCCGTGGTGCTGACTCACGTAGCAACAGGAAAACAAGTGGTTCTTGAAGCTGGAGGCAGGGGTGACAAACTCAACCCAGAATTACAAGGCATTTTCTGTTATGGATGTAGAAGATTGGGTTGGAAGTTCCTGTCCTCACTCCCTGCATCCTTATTTGTATTCTTGCCCCAGTGGGTTACCCATGAGAAAGTAGTTCCTGAGGCTTGCACCTTTTACATTTTTGTTTGCTTTCTTTAATTAAAAAAAAAAGAGGAACAACATATTTGTAACACAGCATTAAATTTTATGTCTAGTAAACGATATGCATGTGGAAAATGGATAACTAGCACCTGCCAATCACAGTTCACATCAGTAAATTTGCATTGGTTGATTGAAAGAATTGTCAAAAGGATTATGCTCAACATAACTTTCTAGCTAAGTGTATGATTTGTTACTGTCATAAGTTTGTTGTGGATTAATTATGTTTTAATCCCTAAGGTGGTTAGGAAGCACCTAAGACACCTGTGACAAGAAATCCAGGTTTGGGAAGACGGGTGGGAGAGCTGGTATGTGTGCAGCATAAATGCTCTCTGGGACCTTGGGGAGTGGGCTGGGCCGTGGACTGACAAGGAGTTTTGTTAGTGACCTGAGCTGGCCGCCACTCCTGCTTCTGACAGAACTGCCCTTCTGAATGGCTCTTCATTGAAAGGAAGAGTACAAGAAGTGAACAGGCCTCCTTGCCAATGAAGCTGCGCCATTTCTAGGAAAGGAGGAAGGGAAGTCAGTCACGAAGGTTTCGACTGCTGAGGGAGAATAGAATCAGGGAAAGACCTTTCTTCTTTCTTAAAGCATGGAGGACACAGAGAGATTTTGTAGAGAGAAAGGAGCCAGTCTACAGGGAGAATCTGCAAATGTAAGAGAAATGTTGTAGGTAATTCATGAGTCAGTGGCCTAGAGTGGGTACTGAGGCACTTTCAGAGAGCAGGCAGAGGATTTGCCTTGGCAAAGCCTGGGAATGCTCCTAACTCAGAGAAAGGCATGAAGAGAAGGGGGAAGTGAGAAGCAGAGGGAACAGGAGATGTGAGGCCTCTAGCGGAAGGCTGCCATTTTCTTGGTGAAGCTTTTGAAGTGAGGCACAGTGTTGCTGAAAGCTCACAACACAAATGGAAAAGAGCAAATTGGTACCATGGTAAATGACGTTGGCGACTGCCTTTTTCTACAATTTTAAGTTTTCTCCTGGGCTGAACAAATAGTTTATGAATGTTGGGCAGCTAATATTTAGCAGGAAGTCTTAACTAGGGATAGTGAGTCACCTGGATCTCCCATCCCTTCTAGGTCCAGGGTAGATGAGGTTGTATTTTTATTGTCTTCAGTTTATAGGTGGTTAAGTTCAGTATTCCTGTTTCTGGTTGACTTGCAGCTACTTGCTGATGAATCTAGGGCACTGGTGGAGCTGAAGATGGTGTTGAGCTTTGAGTGTTTCCCAGCCTGTGGTCCTATTGCCCTGGGGTCAGAGGAGGAACTGAGAAGTTGGAATTCTCCCCAGGTTGCTGAGGGCCAGCTGAGCCCTGGGTGCCACCATCTGTAACTTTTTAATAAGTGTCCTAAATTAGGGTGTCATCACTGAGACTGGGCAGTTTTCTTTCTGTTCTCAGAGCCCCCTGTTGAGAATTAACTGCATGTTGGTATTTTTTTACAAAAGGAATAATGTTTCTTTCCCTTTGCTTTAGTTGGAAAGAGACTAATGAGAATTTTTAGATTTTTTATTTTCTCTGTATTGATTTTAATTTAGGCCAGTAAGTATGTCCTGAAAGAGAGCAAATTATTCATTTCAACGAAAAACATTAAAACAAATGAAAATCCTCTTATACAAGTAAACCATAAAATGGTATGTATATTAATAGTAGAATAAATGCCAGAGTGTGAACTAAAGTATACATTCCCATACAATGAAAATCTCATCTTGGATTCAATACATTGAACATTTTAAGTAACTTTATCAGTCTGTAATTCAGTTTTGGTAGTATCAAACATAAATTTCTTTTGGAGAGAGTATAAATTAATATTGATATCAAGATCTCAGATAGAAATTAAATAGCTGAAAAAAACTATATTTTTACATATGTTGAATTTTCTTTTAGAATCATATATTGACAGATAAACAGTTGTATTCTGGTAAATTATTAGTATCACTACTAAGAATAAACTCCCAAAGAATTTTATTAAGTAGTGGAGATTTATATAAAATATACTTTACAGCTGAGATTTTTTTTGTTAAATCAGATTTACCTTCCACTTAGCGAAAACTGGTAGGGTTTGATAGAGTTTTCAATGTCTGCAGAGTAAAACTGTTGCACCCCTGTCTGGACTGGGAATGGTCTGTGCACGGTGCAGTGCCTTTCCCATTGCTGGCAGAAGGTCCTCACTCTTCCTTGCTTCAGGAAGGCCCAGCAGCACTGTGGTGCCTGCTTAGGTAGAGCCCTGCTCTCCTCTGGCCTGCTGGGAACCCAGGCCTTCAGCAACAGCTGAAATTTCCTAATCTGTAAATGGGACAATGATTGTGTTTTTCGTAAGTTTGCATTGAAGATTTAGGTGAGCATTCCTGTGGAGCTAGTCATGTTGCTTGTGGTCATTTTAGGAACTTCTTAGTAAATGTCCTAAATTACAGTGGTAATATTTTTCTGTGGAGGACAATAATTTATGATTTATTTATAGATATGATGTCAATTTTGTGTGTATGTTAGTGTTGGACATCAGCGTTCTGTGTTCAAGATGATACTGAAACATCACTGCTTGAAAACCTGTGAACCGGCAGGAGCCACCGGAAGCCTAGTTGCTTATGCTCCACTTGAAAGCTCAGTAGACCATTAGGATGCGAAGAGGGCTGGTGTCTGAAAGCTTCCTCCAGTTTCACCAAGGATGCGTTTTCTCCTGTTGTTTTTGCTCATTGTTATGTTAGGAAGAGTGGTGCATGTACCCCCGTCCACTTGAGAATCAGAGCACCACTGTCTGTAATCATTCTGTGCACTGTGTACCTGTTGTGATTTTCTCCTATTTGCTTACAAAAACTCAGATTATAGAATTTTTTCCTGTAATAGTAATAGGAATTACCCTAGACTCACAACACTTCAGTATCCAAAGAGGCGGTAACTTTAGCTGATGCTTATCATTGAATGCTTCCTGTGTGTTACGTCCTACCCTAAATGCTTTTGTATTTAGTAAGCTAATTATGGTACCCTAGACTTAGATCTCCTCTTTTTAATATCTGCTGGACACTGAGCTAAAAATTGGAAGAAGAAACTCAATTCCCACTCTCAAGGAGCTTCTAGTGTAGAGGTGAAAGTTGAAAAAATAAAAAGCAATATAGAGACAGTTACTCCTCGTCGTCACCTCTGGAAGAAGCATGTCTGAGCCATACCTGGACTTGGGGCGGCATTCTGACTTCAGTCTGAGCTTCACCTGCCCCCTTAGGTTTCCTCACTTCCTCCTTTCTTTATCCTTGTGGAGCTTGCTGGAGTCACCCACCTCCTATGTCTCTGTGGCCTCCTTTTCATTCCCAGAGTCCTTAGTGGTTTCAGCCCTTGTATTGGCTTGGCCACTCGAGACACCCTGCTGATGCCCACCTAGTGTCCCCTGCACCCACACACTTGGCCAGCGTTCCCAGGAGGCTTGTCATCTGCAGTTCACTCCAGCCTCTGGCTTAGGGCAGTCTACCCCCGTCCCCTCTGGCTCTCGTCCTCTTTTGCGAGGCTGGATTCCCACTGCCCTACAAAGAGGCCTGGGTGTTGCTGTCTCTGCACATGCCCCGGGCCATGTGCCCCCTGTGTCCCTGCTTTCCTCCCCACCCCAGCTCTCAACTTGCTTTTTACAAAACACTTCCACCTTCAGAAAGTATTCTGGAATGAATGAATTTATAATAAGAGATGAGGCTAAGATTTAAAAAGATTAATGGGAATACCGTTTGAGATGTTGTATGGTTTCCAGCTCTTCCACGTGGGCAGCCATGCTGTGCATTTTTCTACACATTCTGTGATGATGGCCTGCTGGTTTCCAAAAACTAGTTCACAAAGAAAGTTAAAGAGCAAAGTGGTATTCTTTCCTTCAGGTGCCTCAACGGTCATTGAAGTTTTTATATTAAAATTTCATAAAGACAGTTCCTGTTCAAACTAAAAACTTCAACAACTCGAAAGTGACAGGGAACTACAGTAGCATCTCATTTACTGTCAAGTGCTGATTCATTACAAAAAAGAGAGAAATATAAATAGAAACAAATAGTCCCTCCTTTGAGGAATCTCACTGTAGAGCCACCAAGATATGGAAAGGATTCATGCTTATATAATGTATAATGTGAATGAAGTACTTCCTGTGAAAGTGTATTTTTCTGCTTGTTGCAATGTCTTTGTGTAAGGGCACATTACCAGTCAGTGCTTACTAGAGAAACAGATTTAATACAAAATGTACAAATATTTAAGAAGTTAGAAGATTGGCTTGCAGTGGCTGCCCACAGAGTCAGATGTGGAACAGTGCAAAAGGGCTGTCTTCATGCACTAGAGATCCGAAAGGTGCAGTCAAAGAGTTGGGGCTCGGTGTGGTGTCTCATGCGAGTCCGTATCAGGAGGCTGAAGGGTCTGCACTGGAAACGAGAGACAATGTCTAAGGCATGGGTGAAGACTGGAGCTCCTCCTTCCTTCTTCATTTCCCTTTTACACCAGTCAACAGACCTCCCTAGGGTGGGACTTCTGTCTTCAGGAAATCCCCTCAGCCACACAGAACTGTGCTGGTCCAGTGTAGTTGGGCGTTTCACACTCAGGGTGGTACAGTTAGCTATTGCGGCACAGTTGCCAGTCCCTGTGAGTACCAATGTGCTAAGGAAGTCTGTGGGAAGACAGCGTTGGATGGAGATGGCTCCCATAGCTGTGGTGTCTTTCTGCTTAAGAACTTTCACGGCCACCTAACTGACCTGACCTTCTAATTTGGTAAAGTGCAAAGAGCAATCAGGAGATGATAGTTTGCATGGTATTCCCCCTGAAGCCCCTGCCATATCGCCCTCTGTGAAAGTATTTGGGACTTGTTGTTGATTGAGATGGAGGCAGTATGTGCAGTAACAGGCACAGAATGGCACTGATTCCTCAGTCTCAGTCTTGGAAATTCTGAATTGACTGGCCTGGTATGGGGTTAAGGCATTGTGTTCAGTATAAGCTCTTTAGGCAGTTTGGATGTTCACCCAGGGTGAATGAGCACTGGGCTATTTTAAGTCATTTTCCTAAGATTTTCTGATGTGAAAGAAAGATCACCTATTCCCACATCCTATGCCATAGCTATTGCTGGCTAGTTTTATGTGTTTATTCTGGGTATTCTCTTGACAAGAGAGTGAAGAAGATGAAAATATCCCCAAGAATATGGGATTCAAGTCTACACACCACACACACACACAAACACACACACACAGTAGTTATGGTACATCGTGCACCGTAAGTGATTTAACGAGCTACCTACTGTGGATGGGTTGGTGGCTTCTCTTCTCAGCCCGGTCTCCTCCAGGGGCTCATTCTTCTGCACCCCTCTCCTTCAGGTTCCTCTGAGCCTCACTGCCTTGGGGCGAAGGTCAGCCTTGGCCATAGATGTCTCTACAGTAAAGTAGCTGGCCCACTAATTGTAGGAGAAGGTGGTTGGGTGAATAGTTATTATGGCTAACATCAGCCTGATTTGCATTTTTCTAATTATTCTTAAAAGGCAGTTAAACATTGCAGAGCATGGTGTAATATCAGGAATCAAACTAAAACTGTGAGAATCAGGAGACCTGGCATTATATGCTCAGATGTAAGATTACCTAACTTTGTAACTTCAAGCAATTTACCTGCTTTTGTCTCTTTTTCCTTTCTGTAGAATGAGAAACTTGGACTAGGCAGCGATTAAGGTTCTTCTAGGCCTGACAGTTTGATCTGCTACTTTATTATTAGTTTAAGAAGACATAGCATTGACTTGTTACTAAATACTAGTTTCTCAACATAAAAGAAAATCCAGCTAAAAGCCGAATAAAAATTTATGATTTCAGCAACTTAGATATTTTCACACATACTCTTAATTTTGGCTTATTTTAATTGGAATGTTTGTTATTATGAATTAAGATTCTATCAGACTAGAGATATTTTTATAACCTTGGGTGAGGTTGAAGGTTGTACTCTTAAATTGCTTTTATGTAACATAGAAGATGCTGCCTTTGATTACCTGTTTGCGGTGATTATTGGTAAAGTGTAGAGGGAATTGGTGCATTTCTATTAAAGAAAAATAGTAACATGAAAGAAGCCACGTTAAAAGTCAGTCTTTGTATTCTAACTTGGTGTCTGGTCACTTATAATTCTTAACTCACTGTATAATTGTTAGAAAGAACTTTGAAAGTAATTTTTGTTACTAAGAAGATTAATAATCTTCCTGGATATTTCATACTTTAATGAGATGAACAGATACAAGTATTTAGAATACATTCCCTTAAACAGGTCTAGAGAGAATAACCAATCATGCATGATTCTTTCTATTGAAAGCTTTTGAAAGGCAGCTAACTTTTTAATATAGAATATCAGTATTTTAAAAATGAGATCTTTAGAAGAATGTGTGAAAAAAGGTATGATGCTTTTCTAGTTTGGGAATTTGCAGAGCCAACAATTAAGTATGTATTTTTAAAATAATATGTAATGTAAATATCTGCCCAGAGTTTTGCAATGAGATCATTGATATTTTTGCAGCAAATAAAATTCTGACTTTTTTAAGTGAAAAGAATTATACTGGATCAGTAACTTATAACCTTTTTTTTTCATGCTCATGTACTAAAACCAGTTACTACGTGATGTTTAGAAACGTTTCAGAAGAAATACAGTTTTTGGGATAGGCTTTTACAAAAGCTGAAACAGGTATAAAGAATGTAGAATGATAATGACATTAATAACATTAGTCAGAGTATCTAGTTAGAAAACCTTAGAGTAAATTCTTACTACATCTTCAGAGTTAAGCTTTAGCTCTGCAGTGCTTCGGGTTAGATATGTGTTCTGGCCAGTCATTCTCCCCAGGATCAGTCCCCTCTTCCTGGCTCAGGAGTGACCCCACCTGGAGGGAGTTGCATCATTCTCCCTGGGATGCTGCGAGTGTCCCTGCCCCTGGCTGGATCTGGGTAAAGTGACTTAGGCTGCCAGACCTCAGCCTCCTCAGCTCCTACCTGGAGATGGTCTTGGCACTTCCCTCCTAGAGTTTTGTGAAAATCATTTAAAACAATGTGTACGGTAAATGTTCAGCTGCAGCCTGCTATCTAGTAAATACTCAGTAAAATCCATGATGCCGTCTTGCTTGTGTGCTGCATGTCACTGTTCCTCGGCTGCTGACTGGTGCTGTGTCCGTGGGAGAGAAGCCTCCCGAAGCCCCTTCCTGCTCAATATCTCACGTGGGCCCCACACAGGGCAGGCAGTCAGGTGGCTGACCTCCGTGGGTCCCGGCTTCTGGCATATCCAGATGGAGTCACCAGAAAGTAAGGGGTGATGTTTATTAGACAGAGTAGCACCCTTCGGAGGATAATTTACTTGATTTTAGTTGAGAAGTGATCATAAAATTCTCAGAGACAGTTTATGGAAGAAATTCCTTCAGAGGTGCAGAGGTCGTTGCCTCGAGAGAGGAAGTGGCTTGGACTTTGGGGAAGAGAGAGAGAGACAGACAGAGACAGAGACGGAGAGACAGACAGAGGAACAGAGAGAGAGAGAAAGAGGCAAACAGACAGACAGACAGTGGTCGTGGGGCCAGAAGTGAGGGCCAGAAGCCCACTCAATTGGAGAGGCTGTTATTTTCCACAACTTTTTACAGAATCATACAGAATATGGTTTCAGTGTTCTTAAAAACAATCTCCCAGTGCTTCTCCTATTATCTCTGTCCCTCTCAGGCTGAAACCTGTAAGCTGTGATATTTTCATTGTCTTCAGAGTTTTGCTTTGTCACAGTTTCCTAGAGTTGGGATTACATGGCAGACGGCCTTTTCAGATTGGTTCTCCCGCTTGGCAATGTGTATTAGAGTTCCTTCATGTCATTTCGTGGTGGGATAGCTTCTTCTTCTTAAGTGAGACATAGTATCTGTCTCTTGGATCTGCGCCTGTGGATCCATTCAGCTGTTGAAGGACCTCCTTGTTACTTCCAGTAATGAGGCAGTTAAGAGTAAAGTGGCTACCAGCAAAAACAAAAGAAAAATCACGGTGTGCTGTCGGTACCCATTCTTCAGTTAATGCAATTCTTTTAGTTGATGAAAGAGCACTCAGCATGAGGGGTCCTTAGGTGAGACCTCTGTCATCCTGGGAGATCTTGCATATCCCACGTGGACTGGAACAGTGCTGGGAAAGTAACAATACGTCAAGAAATCAGATACGCTATTTTGAGGAATAATTTTATTGGAATATTTAAATTTCACGTTAGTCTTTGGACTTTTTTAGATTATGAACTGTGCCATTAGACCAGAAAAGCAGCGAGGATGTTATGTGAATTTTAAGTGGTTACATTTCTAGTCACAGAATACAATTTCATTGTCAGCTTAGAATTATCTAAGGGGAAATTTAAATTAGGGACAGCGTGACACCCGGACGCCAGATCTTCATTAGACTGGAGGTTGCACCTTTCTTCTTGCTCCCGTTTGCCGTCTGCAGACGTCTTCAGACGTCTGCAGCTGGAGATGAGTCATTAAGAACAACTGTTATCTGTAAAGCTGTATTTTACAATAATGATTTCTAAAGTGGTCAGCTGCTAAAATTGGCCAAGGCCGAAAACAGCCACTTCTGCCTTGAAAGGAAGGAGTAATTAGTATTAAAATTAGTCAGGAGATTTCTTATGCGCCCTGCCTGGCAGCACTTAGCATATTACTGGTGTGTACTTTTGAAGCAGGCTGAGCAGACTGCATAGACGCTCGCAGGGCCAGAGGTTCCCGCATCCTGGGGTGTGTGGAAAATGCACCAGCTGGTCCACAAGCAGGGAGCATGCAGCCGAAGTCTGAACTCTCATTGGAACTCGTGGATCTGCATCTGTCATGGAGCCAGTGTTTGTGAGGATGACATGTTTGTTTTCTATCCGAGGAGTCTAAAACATCTTTCAGAATTTATACTGTGTTCTCAGCACAGTGATTTCAATGTAGCACTGTGAATAAATCTGGCATTAACATGATGTGCCTTAAAAAGATTCCAACCAGGTGAATTTTACATCTTGTAAGATCCCTTCTAGCATGGGACGCTTGCTAACCCACATAAGCTGCCTGGAGTGTGCCTCTCAGGAGAGAACATTCTAGCTGGTGCAACACAGCAGAGCCCTGGACTCCAGGGAGCAGCAGGTCCCCAGCGTGGTGACCGAGGGTGTGGAGGGGATGAAGCTGCTGGGATTCAGTGATCTCCCTGAGAATCTTCTCAGTACAGTGCCCAGGCATGTGGTGTGTGCTGGTTGGATAAGTGATTGTCTTTCCAGCAGCTGGAAAGGAAGAAAGAAGCTGTGAAAGTGAAGAGAAAATTGCCCAGCAGCAAGATTCCTATCAGCCAGCTTCCTGGCCCTGTTTTGATCAGTTTCCAGTCTGAAGACACAGGAGTGGAAGTGGTTAGCCAGTGGGGTGGTGGAGAGTGCAAGTGGAAGAAGAGGGACACACACGTAGTGTTGTTTTCCTCAGAGTAGAGAGGAGGAAGTGTTGGCAGGAATTAGAACATTTAAATACAAACCGGAGAAAATGCTGCCTCCCCTGTTTGGTTAATGGGGACCCAGAGCAAAGGTGAGGGACAGTCTGCTGTCCGGATAAGGCAGTTGAAGACTTGGGACAGAAGCCGGGCCTCTCAACTCTGGGCAGTGCTTGGGGTCCTCTTAGCCCTAGGAAGACGTGGGAAAATCGTAAAGTGAATTCTTGGGTTTCTAGAACTGATGTATGCTTGTCTGGCTTCTTCTCCGAGCAAGCGTATTAATGTAACTAAAGGAGGTGGGCGGAGGACATCAGTGCAAGGTGAGAAGAGCCAGGCTGACAGGTGTTCCTTTGTGAGCCTTGCCAAGGAGTGCCCACCGTGTCGCCCCGGAGGAAGTGAGGGCTCAGAAAGTGGCCACTCTCGGCAGGCACAAACAGAAGGAGAACAGGACCCCAAAGGAAGAAAAGATCCCTGGAGAGGAGGAGTACGTGTGGCTGTGTGAACAGCAGGTCCTTCCCTCCCAGCAGTGCTAACAAGAGTGCTTAGCTGACTAATCATGGTGCCTCCTGTTCTCCTTGCAAGTTCTGGTCTGGAGCTGGAGATGCCTGAGAGGACATTTGAGGACCTTCTTTTCTAGGTCCAGGTGGGACAGTGCAGCAGCCCTCGTGTTCACCTCGTAGTCTTTTTCTCTTGTGTCCTAGGGGCCACTGGTTCCAAAGATAATTTAGGTGGTGCCCAGGTGTGTGCAGAGCTCGTGTCATGTGCAGCAAGCTGCTGGGATAGTTCCTCGAGGCTCCCAGCGTCCACCTGTGAAGTTTACTCAGTGCCCCTGTTCTCTAGGGTTCTTGTTTCCATGTATAAGCTTTTGAGAGAATTTTGTATTTATACTCAGATTTTGTGTTCCGATTAAAGTTGGAATTTTTTTTATTCTAGCTGGTTTTGTGTTGTACTGCAACTGGGATTGTGCCTTTTTTTGAAAAAAATTATTTGTTCTTTTATATTTATTTGTTCTTACACCAATTATTTATTGAATGCCTACTGCTTAGAAGAAACTCTTTATGCTTTCCTGCCTCTGGACCAGGAGGACAAAATATTAATAAGCTTGTTTTGAACTCCATTTTATTTGTTTACATGATTCTAAGAAGAATTATTTTCGGTCACCTTGTAGAAACTGATAAATCATTTTGAATTTTCTAGATGGATGATAGAGAGATAACTTGAAAATACTTGGGTATGTTCTAAATATAAATAATGCATATTCAGAATCTGATGTTCTAAGACTAAAGATAAATAGGGTGTTTATGCCAAGCATGGGCTCTTTCACACGACCATTAGTATTGTCTGTAATATATTGCGGATAGTCTCATAAATAATTAATATTAATTAATATTATCTATAATGTATTATGTACTGCTCTCTGTGCTTTGTGGATGAGGAGGTCCATCATCCATCATAATAAAAAGAAATAGCACGTTATTGGTTAGGCCACCTATCTACTCAATACGCTATTGAATTTTATGTATATGAATTCTCTAAATCATCAGGACATTGCTATTTGGTGACTGCTAATGTATTAGACCAGACTGGTGGTGGTCTGAACGTCGCGCTGTCTGGGGATGTCTGCCCAGTGAACTACATCCTCGGTTGCTGGCCAGCACAGAAGGTGTCTTGTGGGTGGGGGCAGATGGATGGAGCCCTCACCCTGCCCTGGGCGGAGATGGCTGGCCAGCTCGGTGCTTCAGTGCTTTTCCCTTTGGAACATTGATACACCTTGTCTGGACTAAGCAATACTTCACTGTGCAGTTATAAAAGAATGAGCAAGAAGCTAACAAAACAAAAATGAATCGGTGGTGAATATCCACATGGAGATCTCTTGAGAGGTCATGGTAAAATGGGAAAGCAGAATCTCAGAAATACCAAAGGATCCGTCCAGGGCAGGCAGCAGTGCTGGGGTGGCTACAGGACCTGCAGTTTTCAGGTTCCAGTCCCACCCTTCCCTTCTTGGGTGACCCTGGCAAAGTTAATCTTTCATAGCTTTTGTTTCTTCAAGTATAAAAAACATAGCAGCAATAAAACACTTAATTGCATCAAGGAGAGTACTAAAAACAATAACATACTTGAAAGTATCTAGTTCAGTGCTTTTTTCATAGTTGGCACACAATAAATGCAGTTTTGTCTTTGTCCTCATTGTTTCTCTTGGTCTCCATGACTTAATCTGCTACCCTAGAAAAACATTTCTGCAATTGTGATGCTACTCATGGGACCAGACAATCCTGCTGGCGAAAGTTCCCCAAGCACACAGCCACTTCATAGCAGGCCTGTTAACTCTTCCATCATTATAATTACACAGTCATCATAGCTCAGTTTAACTGCATCAGACTTAACAGTCATTTAAATGGAAATTTTTGCTATAGATACGGTTTATTTGATATCAATGAGTGCTGACTCGAGTGAGCAGGCAGCCTCACTAGCCAAATATTTATTTGCCTTTGGTGTTGGACAGGAATCAGGATCGCGCACCTTTGAAAGCATATGCACTTACACACTAGCAGGCAGGCATCTGGCATTTCTAGCAATGTTTATGTACTATCATACAATCAGCAACCAGTTGTAAATCATTCAAGTGATGGTGACTCGCCACAATGAACAATAGCTGAGATTGTACATTGCTGACTTTAATATTATCCTGAAAGATAGCATCCTTTTTCCTGGTTGGTATGAATCTCTTCTGACATTAGATGATTTCAGAAAAAATTAACTTTATGGGTCTTGACTGTACTGCAGTAGTAAAGTGATACAATATCTGTAGTGTGCTAGTAACATTGCTACATTTTGTAATAAAAGTTTTCCATAAAACTTTTGATTTGCAAGATCAGTACTGCATGGAAGTGCAAGAGGGAATATAAATTATTAGATATATTGATAATTCCCAATGACGCTAGTCATTCAGTGACCAAGGTACAGATGAAAGAGAGAGGAAAATGATTTGAGTTACTCATTATACAACTTTTAAAAATGGATGTGGGGGAACAGAAAAGTAAACTGTTCAATGGATTTGATGATTATTTAATAATTTCCTTATGAAAGTAAAGTTAACATGATACTAGCAGTGATTACAGAAACAAAACAAAAGAGTGAACTCAACAGGCTTATAATGTTTCACTGCACTTCTGAGCAAGGTCATCAGTGTGGCCCTGGACAGAAGTCAGAGATGTAAAAACAACATTTCAATAAATCTTTAAATTTTTAAGATTTCACTTTCACCTTCAGAGGACTAACATTGAAATAATAGACTGCTTTTATATTTGCAGAATTCGGTTCTTTCTGGTTGGTATTGACACATTAGCATTTTTTTATTGCTAATTTCAAAGATGTGATCAACATATGATGCTGAGGTGGAGTATTGGAGAGGAGCTCTGTGTCTTTGTTTTCCATCTCTGTTACTGTCCTCCTAGGGCACAGCTTGGTCTCCAGTAAGTGGTAGGAGAACTCTTCGTGTAAAACTGAGTACTATGATAGCTAGAAAATTTTTAAAAATGTGGTTATTACTTACTTATAAGCAACAAATGCATGGAGGCATCGATTTAATTTTTTTTCTTTTTAAAAAATAAAATGTAAATAAAGAGCTTCTGCTTTCTGTTGAAATAGGAAACAAAACTAGTGAGTTGGGGAGGAGGGAAGCAAGGGACAGAATCCCTGAGAAGCTGGAAATGAGATGTCAGAGGGGACCACAGGTTCTTCCACCCAGGGTCCCATCTGCCCAAGTCCTTGGCTCTGTCCTCCCTGTCCCTCCCTCCCTCCCTCCTTCCCTCCCTCCCCAGTCTTCTCCTCCTTTTCTTCTTCTTCTCTTCCTTCCCTGCCTCCCTTTCTCTGATGCAGGGCCAGATATTCTGGCTCAGATATTTATATGAATTAATAAACATTTAAAGATCCTTGGGTCTTTGGTTATTGGACATCGTGGTGTGATCTGAGGCCTTTGTTTTCTGGCATAGACTGCGCAGAGTTGGATGGATGTTTCCATCAGAGATGGAGAGGAACAACTCGGGTGGTTTTTAAAAGAGGTTTTAGAGGATGGGTCACTGATAGGGCTTTGCCCTAGTTAGAAACACATTTGAGAGTTGCTAGGACAGCTTTTTCAATTTCAGAGATTTCAGATTGTGAAAGTTGAAGGTTTCTGATTCCTCAAAGGAAAAACAAATGAAGGAAACACTTTCCTGTGTCATTTTATGCCTTGATCCTGGGCTGGTGCTTGTTATGCTTACAGTGTGTTTACAGTGTTGTGGGGTGGCGGAAGAGCCATTCACTCATATGCTACTCATCTCTTTTCAGTTGCATAAGCCTCTGTGTTATGCGAAAAGATTAATTGGACTGAGAGTTGGTATTCAAGAGATTTTTAGTTTAAAGAGATAATGAAGCTAAGGTCAGACATGTGGGTTGAGTGATTGAATGAAACAATTGGTAGATAAAGTAGCTACAGGAGCAAAAGTTGCAAAGGAAGACTTTAGATTTAATATTTGGAGAGACTGAGGGAACAGTCAACTAACACTCAGAGATTGATCTTATTACATTTACTAAATGCAGTTGATTTTCAGAGTCCATTTACACAGTGTTCTCTTCTTGATCATTTATAATGTCAGTGAATACGGCTCTAGTTTTGTAATGGTGAGGACATACATTTCTTAATACAAATTAAATTATTTGTATTCATAGAGATGTTGCCAAGAATTAGCAACATTATCTGTTGTAATAATTAGCACTGTAGAGTAGAAGAAAGCGATAGTGCTATTGCCAAACCAGTGACTCTTGCTTTTTTAAAAATTTAAAATGCAAGACAATTTTTTTTCAAATGGAAATTTCCCCCTAGTTACCAAATGCATATGGTTTATTTGCTGATCACATGTGTGGACCAAATGTAAAAACTCTAGTGAACTCATGAGTTACATCTGACAATTCATTATCCATTATGTGCTCACTGTGTACATGTGTACAGGGTTCTCTTGTTGGATGATAATAGCTGGTCTTACCCTTGATCTCCTGGTTTCATGACTGAAGGCAGATGTGTGTAAATACGTTGAGTACCAGCTTGGAAATTGTAGCTGGAAGAACAGACTCCTGGGAACGTGTGGGTGGAGTCACTCTGAGACCACTCTGGAGCCCATCTTCAGGGACAGAACTTTACTCTTTCCTGGCATGAGTATGACACAGTAGTAGCAGGCCTGGTTAGTGTAGAAGTCAACTCCAGTCCTAACAGACCGAGATGGAAGGGCTGGCGGTGTTCACAGCGACAGTGCTGCCTGTGTTGTGTACTTTTCTAGGGTGTGTTTTTTGCCTTAATCCCACAGAGGAACCAGAACTGATTTTGGTTTTTCTAAGGTGGGCTCAGAGAGACAGGGACAACCTTTTCCTCTTCCTTGCTTGCATGCACACATTCCAGAAATGAGTTCATTTGTTGGAAAGCCTAGAACACTGTTGGTGAGGGCTGGGTGATGGAGCAAGCTCTCACTGATGCATCAGCATAGCATGTTAACGTAATCAAGTAACCCGTCACCGGGAAATTCAAACTCTAGAGAAAAAGCAGGTTTGTTGAATAAATATTCATTGAACAAATGAGTGAACTGATTGGGACATTGGAATTCTATGCTAGTGCAAGTGATGAGAAAATTTAAGAGAAAGCTTTTTGTTTTTTTGGTATGATTACGGTATTATGTGTTAGGGGTCAGAGGAATTGATAACCAAAAAAGAAGAAAGATGTACTGAAAAGAGATGTAAATATTCCAGACAAATATCATACCTTGCTTGGGCTTCAAATATTGACAGTTATTCTTATTTCTGGAAACCTTAGTGTGCTTAGGATGCTGCTGTAGGTCTCTGAGACTCAGTACTTAATATAAATATGACTTAGGGAATCTGGCCTTTGAGAATGAGGCACACAGGTACTGCTAATGCTTGTTATGTTCTCCCTTTCCCTGGCCACCTTAAATTAATGTCCAGCGAATGGAAATTAAAGTCAGCAAATAGTCACCTTTCTATGTTGGTGTGTTATTCACATAAACGAGTAAGGTTTAGAATTTTTCTGGTATTTTTTATGCATCTCTAAGAGATAATTTTCTATGTGCGTTCCAAACATTGAGAGACTATAGATAATCACAAAGAAGTGCTAGATAATTAGAAATTATCAATACTTTCCATTTCCTTTTAGTGTAGCATAGAGAATGCAGACTCTGGCTTTAGGATGGAGTTTGAATGCTGGCTGTGCCACTTACGAGCCTGCGACTTGGGGCGCAGCTGAATGCGTCCTGTAAAATAGGGACAGTGCCTGTTTGTTGAGTGAGGGCCAGGTTCACTGGCGAACAGTGCGTGCGCATGCGCATGGCCTGGTGCTCAGAGTGCAGCTCCAGGCTTGCTGTCTAACGTGCCCACCAGCTTGACAGGCTCAAGTTTAAATTTGAATCTGCTTTGTCACGGGGCAGGCAGTGCCCGGGAGGGTTCTGGGGCTGCTTCTCCTGCCCACTCCCCCTCCTGCCTGTGCTTGGTGCCTGGGTGTGGGGGCAGATGAGCCAAGTGTCCAGGACGGCAGGGGCCCAAAGGCTTAAGACCTGCCTTCGCCCTGCATAGGTCTTATGGCAGGCCGGGAGAGAGAGACATGGAACAGACATGGCTTTTCTTCTGCAGATTTCATAGGAACCTTGCATTTCATTTTGCATCATGTAGGCAGCCTTGGCTGGCCTGTTTTCAGGACTGAAGAGCTAACATCTGAAGCAGCTAGACCTGTGCCTGGCATATGGCAAGCATGGTAGAAAGGTTTGCGGTTGGTTAGTGGGTTTATATATCTAGCCTATCTAGTTGAGTCTCAAGTGCCAGTTATTTATATTATAATACATGTACATATCAGTGATTTTCTTAAAAAGAAGTTTATCAGTATAGCCTCATACTGCTTTCATGAATGACATTTATTGTGTTCATGGAAACTTTTTTTAAATAAAGGGTAGCCTCCAGTTGGTCACAAATTCATGGTGTCTACTAACCATTATATACTGGTTCCACTTTTGGACTTGCCAGTACAATAATTTTAAAAAATTGTAAAGTAAAGGTTCTATGATGGTTCAAATTATAATTCTAGGCCCCCTTTTTGCTATAATTGAATATGAAGCCGGCACGCTGCAGAGATTTTTTTCTTCATTAATATGCTTTATACTCTTGAATGCAAATGAAAACAAACCCAGCAGGTGTGTGTTTCTCATTATGTATCCTCCTGCAGTAAATACAATTTATTTTTTGTCCTTTTTTTTTTTTTAGCATTCACTGTCTTAATTTATTTTCTCATTTTTCTTATCCAGAATATGTCCATGGGATGCTATTGAAGTGAATGTTTTTATTTAGGTTGTAACAAATAAAATGAAATTGAAGCAGGTTTGTAGATCATAGGTAAGTTGTTGACCTTGAAGGTGCTTGGTGTGTTACAAATGTTGAGAGAGTTGAAGAAAGAAAAGGACTCTTTCCTTGGTTCCAGCAGTGTTGTTGCCTTCCCTTAATCTTTGATCAATGCTCTGAATTTGACGAGCTGTACAAAGAGCAGGTGGTAGAAGGGTGCCAGCTTGATGTTCACCACCTGCCCTTCACATATATAATTGGTAAAAATGTGCCTAAAAGTAATATAGCAGGCATGTCCTTGTTTGTGGTTATTGGTTATGGAAGCATAATTGTATTTCAGCATGAGTAACTTTGAGATGAAGAGCAGGGCCTGATGATCCCCAGAGGAGCTGCTTATTTATCCTTCTCCTCCCCAGACATCTCACAGCCGCCCTGGCTACATCAGCCCCCGCCACCCCAGGCGGACTTGCTTGGGCTGCAGGGAGCTGTGGTTGCTGGTCCATCCCTGGTGGCTCCTTCTTGTTGGCCACCCCTCAGCAGCCGTCCTCAGTCAGGTCCACGAGGAGCCCACTCCTAGCTGTGACTGGACAGAGCCAGATGCCCACGGCCCTCACCACCTTTTTCTTTTATCTGAGCAATTTCTCCCGTGCCCTCGGCTGGCCAGCAGTCTGTACACGCTTACCCCTCACAACAGCATAAATCCCTGTAAAGCTTATTGTGCGTGGCACATCTTTGCCTGTGATTTCTGTCTTAAGCAGAGGTCACTGAGCTTTACACTAAGAGGTGGTAGCACCAAAGGTTGCTGGTACTGAAAGTGGCCAGGAGCTGTGCTGATAACCTTGAAGATTCTCCCAGCCGGAGAGCAGCAGGAGCCATGGGGAGCTATGGGGAGCTGTCATATCCAGTGGCCAGGAGAGCTCCCGAGGCCACCAGTAGCTGTTGGCTCCAACTGGCAAGCAGGGATGTTACTCTGAAGAGCTGCTAGCTGCTGGATTCAAAGTAAAAGAGCTGTACTTTGCCTGTTCGTGATTTCAATCTGAATTAAGCAAGAGAACCCTGGACCAGGTGCTTCCGTCTTGGCATTCAGTGACTGGAAACATCAGCGCCTTGCCGTCAGAGCCTGGAACCGTTCTGTGTATAATTTCTACCTTGTGCAGGCTGCAACCAACATTACAGATTCATTAATTAAAAGTATGCAAAATCTTTTCATGAGTAATCTCGGTATATGTTTTTGTTTTGTTTTCTTCTCTGTTATTCACACGGGTGCAACATTGTTTCTTTTGTTTTTAGTCAAAAGGAGCAATATCTAGGAATTTTAGGCAAGTATATCGAATATGGATGGTTAGTTGGACTAGCCAATGCCTTGGCAGATTAAAAGGTGTCATTACCCTGAACTGGTGACAAGTATGCTTTACCCCAGCTTTAAATTTAAGTGGGCTGAAGGAGAGATCAGTTTTGGTGAAAAACACTGATTCTTATGCATCCTAGACAATGGGGGTGTGAGAGATTTCTGAACAAAATTGGTGTCAGAAGTGACTAGGAACAAAGCCAGGCAGTCCTACTGTCAGAAAGCAGCATTTTCCTGGTTGCTTTTGAAGTCCTCCCTCTGCCGCGTTCTCAGTGAGTCCTTTGCTGTCTGCCAGGGAAGCTTGTGTCTTCGTAAGCCACAAACCCTGCACCAGCAGCTGGTTAGCAGGCTTGATCCTTCCCTGCCCAGCTCCCCAGATCCTAGGTGTGGGCTTCACGTAGGACAGCAGCTGCTGTTGGAAAATGGAGTTCAGAACGTCTCTGAATGAGGGAAAAATACGGGGATGGGATTCTGAGCCAGGTTGCAAAAGCAAAAAAGAAAAGTTAATACTATTGATAATTTGCTTTGTACTTTCAGATATCTACAAAGCAGAATTAAATGTGGATCTATATATGTCAGTATACGCTCTTCAGAGATTGTGAGAACCCCAAACTTTCGTTCATCCATCTTTCCTTTTGTATGGATGCATACAGTTAAAATCAGTGGTCATAGAGTTACAAATGTGGGTACAGGGACTTTCCCCAAGAGCTTTTCTTCTATCTGTTTAACAGTAGTATGTTTTACTCTTGTGGTTGAATTATTACCAGCTGGGGGAAAATTACATGTACATCGAAAAAAAAATCATAAGAAACAGTATTACTTTAATTACATTGATGTTTATGTTCCTTTATTAATTCTCTGTTTGTAACACTACCAATGTGTGTGTTTAGTCGTATGACAAGCCAAGAAATAAGGCATGCTTATGAGAGTTCCTCTGAGGAATCAAAATCATTTAACATGTTGACATCATGGGCTGGTAGGGTGGAGATAGTGTGGCACGTGATTAAAGAACCTGGGCTTGGAATCATACTGGAGTTTGGATCTGGATTCTGCTGTCCATGCTGATTGTCATTGTCTAAGTGGGCAGTTCTTTAAACCTGTTTCCTCAGCTGGAAATCTGAAATAGTATTCCTTTTCTCCTTAGACACATTTTGCCCCAAGTCTTGTTTTCATAATGGGCAGTGGGATTCCTGAGTAGGGGAAGCCTGTGTATGCTTTGGGGGAAGTGCCGGGTATGACCCTCCTGAGACTCTTGTCGCAGTGTTCATGCACCTGCTGGCTTCCAGGTGCAGCTTGGGGTCCTGCTTCTGCTTTGGGACAGTGGTCTCTTCCCACCGGCTCCAGTCGATACATGCTTCATGTCTGAACTCAGGAAAGAAAGAGGGGGTAGAATATATTTTGACTATAGTGGCAAGAACTCTTTTGGATGTGGCTATTTCTTTGATGATTTAGAAGGTCACATACGTTTTCCAGCTTTTTATGTACTGTAATATTCTGTTAAATTTATTTGACACAGCAACATATGAAACATTCGCTTCTGAGTCCTTTTTACAGATCCAGAAGTTCAGGCATTGAAGGACACAGTTGAGTAGGCAGAATGCACAGGAAGCAGACACGGGGAGAAGCAGAGCTTGGATTTTGGTCCCACTCTTAATTCCTGCTTTTCTCACTGCACCTCATTAATCCTGTGGCCTTGGTTAGGGTGCTTAAATTATTTAGGGGACTGTTTCTTATTGTATTAAGAGGAAGTTTAGACTAATTTATATCAGAAATCTCATGGGTTCTCAAGTTCTAAGGACTCAGCTTTTCTTGTTTTAAAAAGTGATATAAAATGCCCACAGGGCACACATTAAATAACATGTTCAATAAATCATTACTTTGACATCTGATACAGCTTCTCAGAATCAGCTTGTAGTGATCCAGAATCAAAGTTAAAAGGCTATTGTACTTTAGCACTGAGAAAGTCAGAGAAATAGTAAATTAATCTGTTAATATTTTGTATTGTCTTCCAAATGCATTGATGAGGCCATATTCATAATGTGATATAATAGAAAAACACTAAACTTATTTTCTTTTGTGGTAATTGAGCTTTGTCCCATTAAAACATGACATGTATTACAAAACTAAGCAGGGAAAACTAAGAATACAATGTGGTCATCCTCTGTCCTACTTTGACAATAAAACAAATGCATAATGCATGTAAATTTTTTTTTTTTTTTTTGGTACCAGGGATCGAACTCAGGTCCTTGCGCTTGTGCAGCAGGTGGTGAAACCACTGAGCTAAATCCCCGGCCCTGCGTGTAAATATTTTCAGAGTCTGTCTGACTGGGGGTGGTCGTGCACTGTAATCCCAGCTCCCTGGGAGGCTGAGGAAAGAGAATCACAAATTTTAGGCCATCCTCAGCGATTTAGCAAGATGCTGTCTCAAAGTGAAAAAATAAAAAAATACTGAGATGCAACTCAGAGATAGAGTGCTTGCTTAGCATGTGTGAGACCCTGGGTTTGATCTTCAGTACTGCAAAAAAAAAAAAAAGTCTGTGTATTATAAAGCAAAATTGAAAGCCTCTATCGGTCATGTTCTTAAAATCCAGTTCTGATAACTGAAGTGACAGTATCAAGAAATTAAAATGTTAAGATTTGCCCTCTCACAAATACTAGCTCCGTAGATTCTGTGCTTATTATTATTTTTTTATCTTTCACTTTGGTATTTCATGAGGAGCAAATGCACTAAAAACAAACAGAAAAGAAAAAACAAAGACAAAGAACACTCATCTTTCCCCTTACAATGGATGGAAAATTTTCAGCATCTTACTCTAAGAGAATTTCTTGTACTTTTTAATGAATGGTTTAATGTAAGGATGAATGATAGCAAAGACACGATTTTTAAAAGTATTTTATATATAAAATGAAATAAAAGTATAAAACTAGATTTACTTGTTTTGCTAACACTGTATTTACATTATTCAACACATATCTGTACAAATGAGGAAATTGAAATCATCAACTTTGTAGCAATGCCTACCTTCTAATGTATTTATAAACCCCTTAAACAGTAGTTTAGATTAATTTTCCTGTTAAATGTTGTTTAACACTTAGGAATCTCTGACCAGTATCTACAGAATATATCAATTCAGGTTTGAATTACAAAGAGTAGCTATTAATGAGGGACAGACAGAAGAAAATGAATCAAATTCCATTAAATAGAACTCTGAAATTTTTTTTTTTTGGTACCGGGAATCAAACTTGGGACCTTGCACTTGGGAGGCAGGTGGTGGAACTACTGAGCTAAATCCCCAGCCCCTGAAAATTTTATCTTGTGTAAAGACTGAGGGTCCAAATCTGCATCATTAATGCCCTTGGGGAAAAAGGAGAGTTTGATAATTTCAATGCAGAAAGGTAATCCAGCACCTTTGTTACATAAACAATACTGACAGAGTTGGTCTTGTGTATCCACTAGATAGCAGAAATGGTGATGCTAAAACCCCATCCCCAAGCAGTTGGAGGAACTGTGGAATTTGATATGTTTACTGTTTGGTAAGATGATGATACATATACTTTTTTTTTTTGTTTTTTTTTGGTACCAGGGATCGAACTCAGGTTCTTGCACTTGCGCAGCAGGTGGTGAAACCACTGAGCTAAATTCCCGGCCCGATGATACATATACTTTTAAGAATTAGACAGATGAAAATTGATGCTATGTTTTGGGATGCAGCTGACTTTTTCTGAAGAGAATTGCCATTTGTTCTATACCAGTTACGTTGTGCTAGCCCCAAATGAGTCATCTTTAATTTTAGCAAGAATAATGCAGGGAAGGAATTCTAATTCAGAAATGGAGTTCATACAGTTCTCTCTGGATCTAAACTCTAGTGCTTTATGCATCACACTGTTTTCTACGACTTTCTGGATTGTGTAGGGCCGTGGGATGCTAGAAGTAGGAGGAACCTGATTGGTCAGTTCTGACCTCCATAGAGGGCCAAGAGATCCACATGCTTCCAGGTGAGAGCAGTATAATGGCCCACTCCAGCTTCCGTCTGCAGGCCCTGAGACTTGCTGGTCCCAAGTTCCTGGCAGGGCAGCGCCCTTCAGGGACCTCAAGGTAAGCACTGCTGGTGTCCAGCCCTTCTTGGGGATGTCTGTCTCACTCATTTCACTGTAAGCTTCTTGGAGGCAGAGTAGTATTTCTTGCGCTTTTGTGGGCACTGCCCAGTTAGGCGACACACTTGTATGGCTGCGCTCAGTAGCAACTGATTAGATTATTGCTGCTGCTTTGCTTTCATTACTTCCATCCTGCTGTTGGCCCCTTTAGCCCTCTCCCAACTGAGACCCATTTCCTGTACGAAAGCTCTGTTGAAATGCCTGCTGTGGTTTCTGGTTTTCTGACTGCATTCTAAACCATGCAAAATGAGTCACAAACTGATTTAATTTGTAGCTGTTTTATACTTAGGTGATATGTGGACGTAATTTTCTTGTTTTTATTAAGTCAGAGTAAAATATTGTAACTCTAAATAATCTAAAGAAGTTGTAATTTATTACTAATCATTTAGGACTCAATTATCTTCTCTTGCTTCTTCTCTTGGAAAATTCTCCTAGTGTGCTTGGTATATTTCTTGTTCTCCAAGGCACAAGTGGCCCACAGCTCTGTCCCTGAGTCACTTTCAGTCGCCCCTGTGTTTCACGTGACTTTCGTGCCGGTCACTATGACAGGGAGCCGCTTGCTGGCCTGTGCTTGCTCAGAGACTCTCGGTGGTCTGGTGCATGCCTGGCAGTTGAGGTCTCACACTAAGTACCTGGGCACTGTGTCAGGTGGTCAGTAGTGTGAGCGTCACACGCTCCTTCTGCTGCAGGTGAACAGTGGAGGGCAC
This sequence comes from Heterocephalus glaber, assembly GCF_053883595.1. Lineage (NCBI taxonomy): Eukaryota > Metazoa > Chordata > Mammalia > Rodentia > Bathyergidae > Heterocephalus > Heterocephalus glaber. The sequence goes on from NW_028258413.1 coordinate 8,976,487, forward strand.
AGAAGGCCCGTGGCTCCTTTACAGAGTCCGAGCTCTGACTGGGAACGGGAGGGCTCTGTTGAGGGTGAGGCAGTGGGGAAAGTGTTAGGGGCGAGTGTGACTTGACCAGACTGGAAGAGACTGCAGAACAGAGGAGGCAGAGGGGCAGGCGTAGGTGTGTGAGGGGCCGGGCTGGGAATGAGATGAACAGTGTGTTCAATTCACTGAGATCAGAGGTAGGGGCAAGTGGTAGGAAGTAGTCAGGTGGTAACTGTAGGATAAGGGAAGGATGGGGAAATTGAAAACTAGCAAAGCATTTGGAATTAAATAGGTAGTAACATTTTCCAGATCGCTCCTCTGATGCGTTTCTGGGGGAGAAAGGGCGCCTGTTCAAATCAGTGTGGAATCTGCTAGTTGAAAGAAAGACAAACAGATTGCTGTACTCAAGGCTTGGGATTTAATATGCTAATGTTCCCAGTGACATTTCAGGAATGGGCTTCAGCAAGCAGCTTTTCTCCCACCCAGGTGGCCATAGGTGATTTTTCTTTGTTTTGTTTGTGGCAGAACAAATACTGTAATAGAAAATTGGTGGAATCAGTGTAAGTTCTAGAGGACCTGTTGGCACACTGTTGTGGAAAGGCAAGTCTTCTACAGATGACCTGGATTCAGTAGGGAAGTAGAGACTAGAAGCTCCAGGGATACTTCAGAGCAGGGCTGAAGACAGCTCCGTGCAGGGAGGCAGCAGGGACTTTGGAGGATAAGAAGTAAATTCCAAACTTTTGCAAAACGTCAATCAAAAACTCCAGGCTGTGTAAGTGTATGACATTAAATAAGCTGATGCGAAAGTGCATGGTGTAGAGTGGCAGAGTGGACTTCTTATTTGTACTGGGCAGGGATAAAACAATGAAAAGTCAGCCCTCAGTGCTAGGTGTTTTATTGGAGGGAATTGCAAATGCAGCAAATGCAGCAAATGCAGCAGCAGTGCCACCCGGAGCCTGGTTGGCAGTGAAGAGCTGGTGCTCCTCTGGGGAACGGGGCTTCAGCCTCCAGAGCAAGTGCACTGGCACAGCAGAGAGGGCAGGTGGACGGCTCAGGGCTGGACACTGCTGTGCAGTCACTCAGCCTTCATTTTGTGTAATTGGACTGCTTCTCTTTTTATCTTTTAAAAGCATTGATGGGAAGTCATTTTAAAAATCCATTCAAATGAGTACGGAGAAACTGTTCTCCAATCTCATTAAATTTCCCTAGTTTTTTTTTTTTTTAATACACGCAACTGATGATTATGCTAGGTCAATTTCATAGCAGAATTAAGGTTTCTCTTTTGTCAGTGACATATATAAATTCTGATGTAGCTTGAACGCAACTTTAAATTTAAACAATCAGCTTTAATGTGGGTTTCTCCAGAGCTGGTATTGGGCAAGTCTAACATTTACAAGGCAGGTGCTTTGGTTCAGGACAGAATGGAGCTGGGGCTGCACTGTGGGACTTTGGTGAGGGTGAGATTCCATATTAACTGCACCATACTTAGTTGAATCACATGTGGTGTGTGGCACAGCTTCAAGGAAAAGCTGTTAAGAACAATGACGCCTCTAGATTATAGGAGATATGTGTCCCCCCAGTGACAGGACCTGCACTGTTCACCCACGGCTCTGTGCAGCTCTGGGATGTGCGCTCCTGCAGCTTCTATGGTCTGCTTGAGGGCTGCAAAGCCTTATGGTGGTTTTAGCCACGGCCCATTAGGATGAGGGTGAGGACATTACTTCCTGTCATCCCATGGACTGGCTTAAAACCAGCCTTTGGTTGCTGTCAGTGGAAAACTCCATGTGCTGACTTCTTTGTGTGATGTTTTGGGGTTGTTCAACTCGCAGATTGAAGAGGTTAATTACACAGCCTCCGCCTTTACTTTTCTAACACTACTGAAATGATCAGGCAGTGAACATAGGTCCATTAGAAGTGTGGAGGTCGATTTGCTTCAGTATGCTAAGGAGTGGACACTGTCTGGCAGAGAATAAAGACCTGCATCTTGGTAGGGGTTGGAACTCGTGTAACTTCTCTATGGAAGACTTTTAAGAAACAAACATACAGAAAGCATGTTTGAAAAAGACTCCGTGGACCCGAAAATGATTTAAAGACACAGCAACGGATACATTCCTCTTCTGTTTCTAGTATTACTCATGTGTGGAAAATGGTGTGATCTCACCTTTGGCCTAGAGAATCCATTGTAGTACTCAGTAGGCAACTATGATCCCAGTCATCTTGCAGTAAAACATATTTGGTCTTATGAAAATACTCGAACTTATCATATAATTCACAACTGTTCTGTCTCTCTTTGGATTCATTTATTTTCTTCCAAGAATTAGTAGTTTGAATTGGAAAGTATATCAGCAACACCTTTGTTCGGGAGTTATGGACGCACAAAGTGAGGGTCAGAAACATTTAATGACCTCCCAAGAGCACACAGGGAAGATCAGGGATTTGAACTCAGGATGTCTGATGCCTTGCCAGAAAGTCTTAACTGTGTGCTGATTTTCAGAGCACCATGGTGTGCTTATGCACTGTTTCTCAGCCCAGAACTTTACACAAGGTTCGGAGGGGGCAGTATCTTCTGCATCTTTAGGTGTGCTGATGGGAGGGGCTCTGAGGATGTGTGTTGAAAGTGTGTGTGTGTGAGAGTGTCTGCACATGTGCGTGCTCTGTGTGGTGTGTGCAGAAGTCAGGGAGCTACCTGGATCCGCAGGGAAGCAGGAGAGAGCTGCATAGTTGCAGGTTGTGAGGGGGCTACAGGGCTTTGGCCCAGTTTCTTGGTTCTGAAGGAGTCTTGGTTTGCAGCCCCTGCCGTGGTCCCCATCCACTCTGGCCGTGACTTTTACCCAGACCTGTTCCTGCCTGGGCACAGCTGCTGCCACCTTGCTGGGGACAAGGTCACCTTGTTCAAGGGGTGAGAAACAGCTTTCACAACGTGGCAGTTCCCTTAGGGACTCACAGGGCCTTGTGGAAACCCCAGGATTCTTTCACTAGAGTTTACATGAAACCAATATTCTCCTTACTGAGCAGTCTCAAGCCTAGGAAATAATTAAACGTGACTTCTATTCTCTGATGCTTGTCTACCAGAACTTGACCCTTCCTACTTTTCCTCAGAGCTTGAGTGTTCCACTAGGAGCCTATGAGTTTCCAACTGGAGATCAGTGGATTTTTAAAAAGTAGTTTCCAGGTCATGTCACATAAGTATGTTTGTGTCTTAATTAGATTTTAAAAATAACGGTAAGAAAATAACTGATTAAGGTCATGTCTTTAATTGCTAGTCTATCCCCATTCCTTGCCTGACATAACACTTTTTGCAGTTGGTAGTAAATAAATCATTGTGAGCTAGAGACTCTGTGAACATTCGTACAGTCTAAGGTGTTTCCATATTTTGTTAAGAATTTCAGTATTAAGCAACCTAACCTGTTTGAGATGCTCTCTTATGAGTGTGTATGTGTGTGTGTGTGTTTTAGAGATTGAAGCAAGGGTCTCATGTCCCAGATCAGCACTCTACCTTTGAACCACACCCACAGCCCCAGGAGTGTATTGGGGGCCAGGAAAGACGTATTTTGAAGACAGAATAGCAGATTGAGGAGACTATCTGAATTGATACAGTGTCACGCAATTGCCAGCTGATAGTTCACACTAGAGTGTGAAAGAGTGATGACTATGTACTGAGGACCCCTGAAACGTTACTGGAAACCTCTGCAGTAGGCTCCAGTCTCCTGCCCAGTGTACAACAGAGGCCTGAGGGAAAAAACTAAAAGAACTAAGAGAGACAGAAAGGAGGGTGACAGGATGACCAATGCTGGTACAACTGACAAAGGTGCTGGCCAGTCCAAGCCACTGATATTTATTGGTAATCAAGTGGGGTAAAGGCGAGCTATGTGCAAGGGCAGAACTACATGTGAGGATGTGCAGTCGTGTGGTTTCTATGGAAATTAGTATAAACAAGGCTATAAAGGACAAGACAAAGCATTCTCAAATTAGGAACAGAATAGACAAAATGTATGGTTGTAATTAGATAGAACATTGTCCTTCTAGTAAGAAAGTTTAGTTGTGGGAACGGAATTCAGGTGTACGTTCCTCTGACCGTGGCACATAGGCTTCGTCAGATTCACTTCTGTAACAAGCCAGTTTCGGGGTTAACTCTTCACAGCCTGCTTTGAGCATAATCAATATTGCAGTCTCCAGCAACTGTGAACCTCAGGTAGCACAGCTAAATGTGACCCTGAATTGATTGAGAATACTGCCATGCTCGTGTTCTGCTACATCTGCGTGACTCATGCACCATTTTTCTGCTGGGAACATGCATTGGTGAGTCCTGTTAGATTGGCAGTCTGGTCCTGCAGCCAGCTCTTTTAGGTTTGAGTCCAACCTTCCATTTCGAGAGTGTGATATTACTGAGCCCTGCTTTTAGGGCTAAGTCGTTTTCTTCATTTGTAAATAAAGATTTATAAATGAAGTAGATTCCAACAGTAGATTCTACCTCATTGAGTTGCTTTCAAGTTAATATTTTTGTATTTTAAAACAGGGCCTGTTTCTCATTTCTTCTAAGCATATTAGTTCCACTTGGTTTGGATCCTTGTAAGGTTGGATCAAAGTAATTCCATCCTTAGGTGTTTGCCTTTAAAAATATTTAGATGGATTTTTAAAATATTGTCAAATCTTTAATTTTTATAAACTATAAAGATTTGATCTGTTCACTAAACATTTTAATATTTCCCTTGTTTTTTATCCTTCTGTGTCTTTGTCTTACCAAATTCTAGTTCCTCTTTTTTTTTGACCATCTGTATATCTGACTTCCCAGCATCCCAGATTTTAACCTCAAAGACCGACCTGTTTATTCGTCCTTGAACACAAGCAGAAATCTGATTAAGGAGGGGAAAAATAAAACTGCCCATCCAACATGGAATGGCCTGTCTCCTGGACCTGATTGAGTTGATTACTCTAGCAGCTCACTCAGTGGAAACTCGAGGTACTGGTCATTTGGTTACACAGTTATTTATTGGAAAGCACCATGCCCCATTAATTTATGTAATCTGGTAATTCCCAGTAGCTGCTGCTGGAACACGTGGTGTCGTGTAGTGATGTGCTCTGGAGAAAGAAAAATTCTGTGTGTACATAAACTGTCAAGGGCCAAAGGTTTTCAGAGCACTCACGGTTGTAACCATTGCATTGATCCTGATGTGCTCTCGCTCACGAACACATGTGGTCTCCTGTTTCCCTGGACGGAAGCACACGCAGAGCTGTGGAGTAAAATGACGCGCACACTGGGTGTTCCTGTGCTTCAGCAGCCACCCCCACAGTGGTCATTGTAGCCTCCAGTACCCAGACTTTAGTCTAACCTTTGGATTATATTTCCCTCCTGCCTTCCTCTTCAGTGGAAACCCACAGCAGCTGTACCATGTCTTAGGTTCTCCTAATAGTGCGACAGGACAAGAATTAGGGGTCACAGAGATGAACCATTAAGATGCTGGTCTGCTTTGGGCTTTTACTGTCTAGCCATGAGTTTGGATTGACTGTATGTAAGCTTTGAGTTTGCCATCCACTTGTTTTCTTTATGGATTCTTCTTGCTTGCTTTGAAACTATGATTCTGAAATACCTTAGTTCTCCCTAGTCCTCTCCTTTCTTCTAGACTTGCTTTATTAATTTTTTTTCTGTTTGCAAAGACAGATTAAACAAAAAATTTTGTTTGTTGGCATGGTTATTTGCTTTAAACTAGACAATTAGCTTTTGAATTCACCAAGAAAGAGAAGGGTGGACTCAACAGTGCTTTTGTAATAAAATTAAACTAGTATCCATTTGTTTTTTGAAAAGCATGATTCGGTGATTTATTTGGTTCTGACTAGTGAGACGTCCCAGTGTGCACATCATAAGGTGTCGGTCGGTAAGGACACTGAGTTCTGTATGTAGCTTTGTTGCTGTTATTGGCAGAATTAATTTCTGTTTACTGTTCTGCTGAGAGGGCTCAGTACCTTCTTGCAATCTGTTTCAGTAAACTTTCTGGAAGGGTGCATGATAGTGTTTGTGGCAGAGGAAATTAATTTAATTATCAGTGATAGAAGTGTGAATGTTTCAGTTATACTTGGGAGTACTGGCAGACAGGACGATGGTTACGGTAGATTTGTGATCCTAAAGATACTTATGAGTCATCAAAGTGCCAGGAAAGCAGTGGCTCTTAAGACATTCCAAGCATCTTGGGTCAGAGGGAGGGTTGGGGCTGAGAAGGCTCGGTGAGGAGAGCGGTTTCTCTTTCTATGTCCATTAAACTGGAAGAGCTTCCCACCAGAACAATTACGATCCTCCTTGTGGTCTGAGATAAAGGTCAATTTTTGAAGTATAAAAACTACGATGTTTGAATTCCAGCACGTTAAGCTATGCATTTGTAGACTCTAACTGGCCCCAGAGGAGGACTTTATTTGGTGGGCGACAGGTTTGAATGTTTTCCCCTGCATCTCTGATTTTCTTTTTTGGTACCGGGGATCGAACTCAAGTCCTTGCGCTTGCGCAGCAGGCGGTGAAACCACTGAGCTAAATCCCCGGCCCTGCATCTCTGATTTTTAAAAAAAATTTTGTTTCTGCATGTTTGCATGAGAAAAAGACTACATTTTATTGGAAAGACATGTAGGCCCTACCAAGTGCAAAGATACATTGCTATTAGAAATTAATGGTGATTTTGCGGATTACGGATTACTTTCTCTGACTTCTGTGAGGGAAACTGAACAGGTGAAACAAGTTCAGATGGGCTCTCAAGTGATCTTACTATGTCCTTTGGGGTTAATATTAGTAGCATGAGAAAATGGCACTCCAAAAACATCAGACTTTTTAAACTAATTGTTAGAAAACATTCTAATGTATTTACCATTAATGCTTATTCCAGAATATAAATATTGAAGGCATACAAACATGCTTTATTCATTAAACATGTTTACTGAGCCTCTACTTTACACAAGCATCCTGCATAGACTCCGAGGATAGAGAAACAAATAATCTCTGCCCTCCTGGAACTTTGTCATGAGGGGAGGATTTTTAACCAGCAATCATTTTTCGTGGCACATCATTTTATGTTCATGCCAGTGTCACAATGGATGCAAATCCATACATTATACATCACTGTGTGAGTGCGTGCGTGTGTGAGTGTGTGTGTAGATTCTGGTATTTTTATGTGCACGTGGCTCTGGAAAGCCTTTGGGAAGCTTGAGGTGACATGCATTGGAGATGGGTGGCAGGGGGAATGGTCCCCCTCAGCAGTATTCCTCGGCAGGCCTAAATGAGATGCCATAAAAGCTGTTTTCATTTAAAATTACTCCTAGGGCAATTATCCTCACACCCCAGAGCAGTTAGATGGATAAAGCTTGGAACAAAGTGTTTAGTTCCTTCACTTACATAAATTATGTATAATTTGGGGGTTTGAATTCAGATAGGTCTTTTGAAAGATTTTATTGTTTTGAAATAATATCTCAAACAATATATTCCATGGAGTAATAATTCACATCAAAAGTTACTGAAAAATTTACAAAGCCTGTTTGCAGTATCTACTCATGAAGGCCTTTACAGATGTCTTCTCATTTATTTGAAGCATAGTATCTCTTTCCTTCTTTAATAGTTTTAGAATAGTATTCAGGCTCTTGTTAGTTTACAGTAAGAAAACCAACAGGAGAGAATTTGGTTTCCAGGCTAGAGGTTATGTTCAATTAGAAGGAACTTGTGCCCTGCTAACAATGACCTCTGTATGTTTTTCACCTGAACATGGAGACTCATCCCTGCCCCATGTGCGTACTGCATTAACTCATGTTAACCTGGAGGGACTTTCTAGAACCTTTATTCATTTCCCAAGGAATTTAGTTTCACTTGGTGATACAAAAGAAAAAAAAAGATGGAACTTCACTTACTCTTGAGCATTTGATACTGAAAATTCCTAGATTAGAACTTCTTAAATTTTTCATCTGTGTTAAGTGTATAATAATTTTGTTCATTTTATTAATTTTTCTTGACTTTTAAATTCATGCATATCCATTACTTTGATAATAAGTGAACACCAAACATTTTAGACTAAATTGCTTCTTTATAGAATTCTCAGAAGTTATTTAGAGTTTATTTATAATTTGCTAAAATTATACAAGCAACATAATCATTAATCTGAATTGTTGTAAGAAACCAAAGTATTGAATGCTCTCGTTCTGTTTTTGAAATGTTTACAACCTGCAGCTCACTGGAGTCCCTGGTCTTATGGGATGGGAGTGGCCCATTGCCCCTGGATTAGCACTGATAGAGTCCAGCTTCCGGGACAGACATCCTCCTGGGTTCTGAGAAACCAAAATCTCACTTCCTGGCTTAGTATTAGGTTTAGATTATTTTATGAAACAGTATCCTAATATGTGGAAATGAAAAATAAGAAATAAAAAACAACAGATTAAGGAGGTAGTAGCAAACTGAAAAAGAGGTTTTTCACCTTGATATCATTTGATGAACGTGGGTTATCAGCCCATACTGAAATCCTTTAAATGAATATGAAGGAGGCATCCTGCCTTTATTTCATCAGTAGGATTAATTCATTAATTTTCATAAATATGCCAAATATATAAGCTGTCCTTCATTAACTACTGACAATTTCTTTCTCTATTGTTGGAATACCAGAATAGATACTATTAAAAATGAAGTAACGTCAGTTTTTTAAATTGATGTTTTCAAATAAATGAATAAAAATAATAATAGTAATGTTTTTTATTTAATGTCATGAAACTAATTTAACTGCAGTGTCAGAAGGAGGTTTTCTCCAGCACTGGAGTGTGTGAGGTGTTTGGGCAGGTGTGACTGCTGTGCAGACTGAAACACAAGTGAGTGCAGCTTAGCTCCTGAGCGCTCAGTTTCCCTGTGGTCCTTCAGGAGAGCCTGAAGCCAGAAAATGACTCGTGCATGAAGGAGTTAGGGGCGGTCACAGGGCTCCAAGTGGAGATCAAGCAGTTATTTCTGTTGCATATGCTCTTGCTTATTTAATTTTTTGATCTTAGTCTTGTCCATTTCAGTGAAATAGCCACTTTTTTTTTCTTAAGAAAAACAATGTCATTTTTACTCAGTGGCCAAAAATTGTATCTTAAATCCTGGCAGGCAACATAAAAAATGTGTACCATTAGTCCCTAGAGGAACCGAATGGCTGGGCCGGCACAGTACATCATCACTCCTGGAAAAACCCCTTGGCATGCCCACCCTGCTCTGTGTGCTCATATCCAAACTCAGACGGCACGTTTTTCTTTTTAGGAATGACTCTCTCCTTCTTGAGCCAGAGGACACAGTGGTGAGACTAAACTGGGTATTGGTACTGCAGGGAGCCAAGGCCCACACGTTTGCTTAGAATTAGGAGTTCATTCACAAATGTCAAAATGTCAGGCTAGGGTTCAGTGTGGGTGCTGAGGGGATGGCCGAGGTCAAGCCGAGGAGGGCCTTGGCTATGGGGAGCGTTGGAGAATGTGGAGGACGTTGCAGGGATTTCTTATGCATGCAGGCTGGGTAGGTCTCAGGGATCCGCATACTCGTGACTGGGACCATTCCTCTCTTGCTCAAACATTTGATGACTACTTAAGGAAGAGGCTTAATTATAACTCTCACTGATCCAGTAGTCCCAGTAAAGACTAACTGAACATCTAGAACAAATGAGATATTTAAGAGAATAAGAGATGAGAGTGGTTTGTTTTGTAAGTCATGGTCCAATGCAGGGAGACACCCTTAAGTATTGCAGTAAGCCGTGATAAATGTTCTGATGTAAAGGATGTAATTTCTTGCTTATAATTATCCTTTAAGTATTTCTCTATCTTTTTTTTTGTCAAAGCTGTCAACACTAGATGACATTTGAATTGGAAAATGCCCACCCCATTATCTCATTACCCAAGCCATTCTCCATTTGTCAAACCCATAGCTAAATCAGACTGAACTTTTGGTTAAAAAAAAGAAAGTATGACTTCATTCTTTAGTTTGTACAGTTCCTCTTTCCCACCATCTCATTTCTGATTTCTAGTTCTAACATAAGTGGCCTGGTTCATAAACTTCCAAGTTGCAGATCCAACGAGGCACAAACTCTGAGTGGCCGAAGAATTAGGACTCTGCTGTCCTCACTTTCTCTAAGGGTTCTCCCCTAGGCCAGGGCTGTGGTCTCAGCCCGGGTTGCTTGGTGCCCTTGAGGTTTCCCAGGCCGTAGTGTGTCCTTGTAAGAGTGGTGAGGACATTTGTAAAAGTAAAAGTTGCAGAAGAGAAGAACTTGTGGGCAACCAGGGTGATGTACAAGACAGAGTTTTCAGAAAGAGAAAATTCGGAAATTAATTTTTATGAAATTATCCACACCTGCGTGCACCAGGAATAAACTGTATTTTGAAAATGCTCAGAAAGTGCAGGTTATGCAGTGTAAGATGTGGCTGGATGTAGAAGGTGGGAAGGGGAGACAGTTCAGACTCAGCTCTGAGAATACAGAGAAACTCTTGAAAGGAGCATGGAATATGGACATCCTCCTCGTGACTCCAGGGTAGAGTTGTTCCACGTGAGTGGCAGAGGGAAGACTGGTGTGTGGAAAGCTTGGGTACTGTTAATGTCTAGCTCAGATTTCACCTGTGCAGGCAGGAGGAAGACCCTGGTCTCATAGCTGAGTGGCGCTGTACCGTGTGCGCGGGGCTTGGCCTGGGGAAGGATGGACAGGGGTAGATGAGGCAAGATGCAGGCATGGTTGGGAGACTTTGTCCACTTACAGATGCGCATTTCTCTACTTATTTCTGATATTGGTGTGCATTTTACAATTGATGGAAATTTATATATTAATTGACACTGTTTTATAGCATTAAATCAAACACCATATTTTAAAGTAAATGGGACCAGGGATTTCGCTCAGTGGTCCAGTGCCTGCCTCACAAGTGCAAGGTCCTGAGTTTGATCCTCGGTACTGGGATGAAAAAAAAAAACAAACCAAAGACCAAAAAACCCAAAGTAAATGAAAACTGTGACTCAAGTAGAGGTGATACTGGAATTGAAAGTGGACCTGAATAAGGCACAGAAAGAATTTAGATACATTGCTAGAGAGGAACTGTGGCTGGGAAATTAAATGTGATTTTGCCTGGTGATTCATGCTTTATGGAGGTTTTTATAATGAAGGTTTAATATCAGTCAAGGTACTTCCTGTTCAGCCGCCAAGTAGACTTAGAAATCCATGCAGTCATCTGGTGTGAAGGAGACTGACGGATGGGCGTGGCTCACTGGGCAGAAGAGCCTCCCCATCTCCGCATGCCGGGACCAGACATGAAGAGTTTCCCTCACATGTGCATTCTCCCTACAAATGCTCGTCCCTCTAGGCTTCTTTGGGCTTTTCTGCCATCCTTTCTCAGTTCTCTGTTTTCATCTCACTTGGTCTTAAAAGCACCACCAGTCAGAACTCGCCCCTCTTTTCTCTCTCTCTTCCCTGCTGCCCTCTTTGCCATGGGCCCTGTGGGCCATGCTGGGAGCACTGTGCAGTTCAGAAGGGAGCGGTTACCAGGCCACCTGGCCAGGGATGCTGAGGGGGACCCAGGGGCCCGGGACCCACTCCCAAGGGCTCAGTTTACATGAATGCTGTCCGGAGATTCCCAGAGTCAATTGCCAACCACTACAGTTGTTTATGCAAAGAATGGACAGATCAAAATGAGAAACAGCTCTTGAAAAGCCAAGTTAGGGAGAAGGTGTTGTCGCAGATCAGGACTTCTTACAGTAGGGCTTGATGCTCTGACGGCCAACACCGTGGTGGGTTTCTTCCCGAGGCTCAGCAGCAGCGGTCACCTGGGTGCTCAGGCTCGCTTAGCTTTGGGGCTGCATGTCATTCCCTTATTACTATCAGAATTTTTCCTGATGCATTGTGTTTGTGTGTGTGTGATGAGGAAGGCAGTGTTACACTCCTGATGTTTCAGGGTGCTGCTTTTCTTTGGTAGTGGTTCCTTTGGCGGTACCTGATCATTTTGTCTCTCCTAGAAAAGTGCATGTGTCTGTATACGCGTGTTTGAGCATGTTGAAGAGATTCACTAGACTCCTTTTATTCCCCTGTTGGCTACTATTGTCCTGCAAGCTGCTATAGCATCACAGGTGATCTGGCCTCTGGTTTCTGCTGCTGAGCAAGTGGCAGGGGTTCCCACCCTGGAGTTGCCGTGGGAAGTCGAAGCCCCACAGCGCCCCTCACATTTTCTTAATTGGAAAATCAAAACCAGTGTGGAGCGGGACAGCACCAACTACTTTCCCACGTTACCTTTGCAGAATCCATGTATTCCAGACCTTTCCTAATTAACTGGCTCCTTTCACAATCATTTATCCCTGCCTGTTATCCCTGGCAAATAGTAAAGGGGATATTTTCCCAGGGACAGATTTCTGTCATACAGCTCCAGAATTTAAACCTTTGATAGTTGGCTTTTTGAGATTTTCATAAATGCTTCAGTGTCTCCTTTTCTATGATGGATTTTTTAAAAAAGATGTACATGGAGAGATTTTGACTTCTCATGAACTAAACGAAAGAGTCCCAAATTATGACAACTCGAAAAGGAAAAAAATTCCTTTTTGTGGGTGCCTGAATCAAGGCTTCTAATGTCACTTGATTGGTTTTTGACTTTTCATATCTAAGATTGAAGTAGTATAAATTAAATTTCAGTAACTTTGTGAAATTTCTGCAAATGGTTTGGATGCCTTGTGTTCATTTTTCTGAATTGTGATGTAAGTCTCATAGGATTTTCCACATATTGCATTTCACCAATTTGCTCTCAGAAGTGGAGATTTTGTAGTACACAGCTAAGTCTCTGGAGGTAGATCCTGAGAGAGTCTCATGGTGCTTTTTTTTTTTTTTTTTTTTTAAGTTCTTTTATTGGTACACTTTAGGTATACAATTCGTTTACATTTATCATTGCGTGTTTGTACCTGTACATGATGTATCTTGGTTCTTATTTTTTTCCCCATTACCTCTGTGCCCTTCACCCCCTCCACCCTTCCCTATTTACATAGATTTCATTTCCATTTCTTTTTTCTTTTCTCATAGTTTTCCCTTTCCCTCTTTTCCTTTCCCCTTCCCCTCCACTCCTTCATCTTTGGACCTTTTTTCCTATTTCAAATTATCAATTATTCATTTTAATCATTTTAACCCTTGTTTACACTATCAGTTTCTCACACTAGAGAAACTATTTGGTATTTACACGTGTCCTATTTATTTAACTTAAGAGAATGGCCTCGATATGCATCCTTTTAGCTATAAATGACTCTAGTTTTTCATTCTTTATGGCTGAGTAGTACTCCATTTTATTAAAAAAAGCACATTTTCTTTATCCAGTTTCCAGTTGATGGGCACTTGGGCTGCTTCCAAGCTTTAGCTATTACAAACTGTGCCGCTATAAACATGGGTGCACATATATCACTGTGGTATGATTCTTTTAATTCTTTTGGGAAGGTACCCAGCAGGGGAATAGCTGGGTCAAATGGGACCTCTAGTCCTAGTTCTTTGAGGTATCTCCATACTGACTTCCACAGTGGTTGCACTGGTCTGCTCTACCACCAACAATGGAGAAGGGTTCCTTTCTCGCCATAACCCCAGCAGCATTTGTTATTTGTTGATTTCTTGATAGCAGCCATTCTTTCTGGGGTGAGGTGCAATCTCAGTGTTGTTTTCATCTGCATCTCTTGAATGATGAGTAATGTTGAACATTTTTTCATATATTTGTTTGCTGCTTTTACTTCTTTGTCTGAGAAATGTCTGTTCATTTCAGATGCCCAGTTTTGAATTGGGTCTTTGAATTTGGGGGGTCTGATTTTTTCAATTCTTTATATATTCTAGCTAGTAGTCCTTTGTCTGAGGTACAGCTGCTAAAGTTTTTTTCCCATATTGTAGATTGTCTGTTAGCTCTGTTGGTGGTTTCTTTTGCAGTGCAGAAGCTTTTTAATAAGATGAGATCCCAGTTATTGATTCTTTCTGCTAGTTCCCATGCTGCTGAGGTTTTGTTCGTAAAGTGTTTTCCTATGCCAGTGTCTTCGGGAGTTCTACCTAACTTATCTTCCAGCAAGTTTAGTGTTTCTGACTTAATATTTATATCTTTAATCCAATTCGATCTTAGTTTAGTGCATGGTGATAGGTATGGGTCTAGCTTTAGTCTTTGGCAGGTTGAAATCCAGTTTTTCCAACACCATTTATTGAAAAGGCTATCTTTCCTCCAATGAGGGTGATTGGCTCCTTTGTCAGAGATGAGGTGGCTGAGCATGTCTGGAGTTGTTTTCTGCATCTTCTAATCTGTCCCACTGATCCTCGTGTCTGTTCCTTTGCCAGTACCATGCTGATTTTATCACAGTAGCTTTGTAGTATAGTTTCAAGTTGGGGATTGTGATATCCCCAGCCATGTCTCTGTTGCTTAGAATTGCTTTAGCCATTCTAGGTCTCTTATGGTTCCAAATGAATTTTTGGATTGTTTTCTCTGGTTCTGTGAAGTATATTGTTGGAATTTCAATTGGCATTGCATTGACTCTATATAGTAGTTTTGGAAGTATGGCCATTTTCACCTATACTGGTTCTTCCTACCCAGGAGCAAGGGATGTCTTTCCATTTTCTTGTATCCTCTTCAATGTCTTTTTTCAGAGTGCTGTAGTTTTCAGTGTAGAGGTCTTTTGCTTCCTTTGTTAGATTGATTCCTAGATATTTCATTTTTTTGGATGCTATTGTAAAAGGAATTGTTTCCCTAATTTCTCTGTCATGAGTCTGTTATTTGTGTACAAGAAGGCTATTGTTTTTTGAGTGTTGACCTTGTATCCAGCTACTCTACTGAATCTGTCAGTTAAGTCTAGAAGTCTTCTGGTGGAGTTTTTTGGGCCTTCTATGTAAAGTGTCATATTGTCAGCAAATAATGACAGTTTAACTTTTTCTTTTCCTATCTTTAATCCTTTTATTTCTTTCTCTTTTCTAATTGCTGTGGCTAATGTTTCCAGAACTGTATTGAACAGTAGTGGTGATAGTGGGCATCCTTGTCTTATTCCTGATTTTAGCATGAAAGTTTTCAGTTTTTGACCATTTAGTATGATGTTGGCTGTTGGTTTTTCATAGATAGCCTTAATAAGGTTAAGATAAAGACCTTCTATTCCAATTTTCTGTAGTGTTTTTATCATGAATGGGTGTTGGATTTTGTCAAATGCTTTTTCTGCATCTATTGAGATGATCCTATGGTTTTTGTCCTTGACTCTGTTAATATGGTGTATTACATTTATGATTTACAAATGTTGAACCATCCTTACATCCCTGGGATAAATCCAACTTGGTCAGGGTGTATGATCTTCTTGATGACCCTCTGTATTCTGTTTGCCAGTATCTTGTTGAGGATTTTTGCATCTATGTTCATTAGGGAGATTGGCCTGTAGTTCTCTTTTTTGGTTGGGTCTTTCCCTGGTTTTGGAATCAAAGTAACACTTGCTTTCAGGAATGAATTTGGAAGTATTGCTTCCCTTTCAATTTCCTTGATGAGTTTAAAGAGTAATGGTGATAGTTCTTCTTTAAATGTCTTGTAAAATTCAGCAGTGAAGCCATCAGGACCTGGGCTTTTCTTTGTTGGTAAATATTTTATTACATTTTCAATTTCACTCATTGTAATTGGGGTGTTTAGAATTTCTATATCTTCTTCATTTAACTTTGGCAATTTGTATGTATCTAGGAATCTGTCCATTTCTTCTGTGTTTTCCGTTTTATTGTAGTAGAGGTTCTCAAAGTAGGTATTGATGATCCCCTGGATTTCTGTTGGATCTGTTGTTACTTCACATTTTCATTTTTAATTGCATGTATTTGTGCCTTTCCTTTTTTGATAAGGTTGGCTAAAGGTTTATTGGTTTTATTTATTCTTTCTTTCAAAAAACCAACTCTTTGATTCATTGATTTTTTTGTATTGTTCTCTTAGTCTCCATTGCATTGATTTCTGCCCTGATCTTTATAATTTCCTCTCTTGTACAAGCTTTGGATTCATTATCCTCTTCTTTTTCTAGGAGCTTGAGGTTCTGTGTTAGGTTATTTATCTGAGTTTTCTCTTTTCCTAATATGGGCATTCACTGCTATGAATTTCCCATGTAGAACTGCTTTCATTGTGTCCCATAGATTCCTATATGTTGTACTGGCGTATTCATTCACTTGTACAAACTGTTTAATTTCTTCTTTAATTACTTCTGTGACCTCTTGGTTGTTCAAGAGAGTGTTATTCAGTTTCCATGTGTTTGTTGGGGTTTTGTGGTTTCTTATGTTATTGATCTCCAATTTTATTGCACTATGGTCTGATAATATACACGGGGTAACTTCAGTTCTTTTACATTTACTTAGACATGTCCTATGAGCTAGCATGTGGTCTATTCTAGAGAATGACCCGTGTATAGCCGAAAAAAATGTGTATTCCGATTTTATGAGGTGGAACATTCTGTAAACTCTATTAAGCCCATTTGTTCAATAGCTTGGTTCAGTTCTAGAATTTTCTTGTTAACTTTTTGTCTAGATGATCTATTTGTCTCTCTCGTTTTTAAAAATTTTGTATTAAATTCTTTTATTGGTACATTGTAGGTATACAACACAATTACATTTCTCATTGGGAATTGTACCTTTACATAATGCATCTTGGTTCTTATTTTTTCCCCATTCCTAGCCCTCCACTCATGCCCTCCACCCTTCCCTATTTACAAAGACTTTATTTCCATTTTTCCCATTTCTCATCATTTTTCCTTTCCCTTCTTTCCTTTCCCCTGCCCCTCCCACTACCCCTACCGCTTTGGACCTTATCTTCCTATTTTACATTATTGATTATTCATTCTAATCATTGGTACATTTTAGGTATACAATATAATGACATTCATCATTGGAAATTTGCACCTTTACATATTCTCTCTTGGTTCTTATTTTCCCCCTTGCCCAGCCCTCCCTTCAACCCCTCCAGTCCTCCCTATTTACAAAGATTTTGTTCCTATTTTTCCATTTTCTCATATTAATCCCATTCCCTTCTATCCTTTCCCCTAGCCCTCCCACTTGCTTCCCCCTTGCCCCTTTTCTTCCTATTTAACATTACCTATTATACATTTAGTCCTGATTTACACTTTCAGTTTCTCACACCAGAGAAACTATTCGGTATTTACACATGTGTGTCCTATTGATTTCACTTAAGAGTATCGCCTCAATGTGCATCCACTTAGCTATAAATGTCTCTAGTTTCTCATTTTTTATGGCTGAGTAGTACTCCATTTTATTAAAAAACCACATTTTCTTTATTCAGTCTCCAGTTGATGGGCATTTGGGCTGTTTCCAAGTTTTAGCTATTACAAAGTGCACTGCTATGAACATGAGTACACATACATCACTGTGGTATGATTCTTTTAATTCTTTGGGGAAGATCCCCAGCAGTGGAATAGTGGGCTCAAATGGGACTTCCAGTCCTAGTTCTTTGAGGTATCTCCATACTGATTTCCACAGTGCTTGCACCAGTCTACCCTCCCACCAGCAGTGGAGCAGGGTTCCTCTTTCCCCACAGCCCCACCAGCATTGGTTATTGGTTGATTTCATGATAGCAGGCATTCTTTCTGGAGTGAAGTGGAATCTCAGCATTGTTTTCATTTGCATCTCTCGAATGACCAGTGATGTTGAACATTTTTTCATATATTTATTTGCCATTTCTGTTTCTTTGTCTGAGAAATGTCTGTTCATTTCACATGCCCATTTTCAGATTGGGTCTTTAAATTTGGGACGTCTGATCTTTTTAAGTTCTTTATAGATTCTAGATAGTAGACTTTTGTCTGAGGAAGAGCAGGTGAAGATTTTTTCCCACATTGTGGGTTGTCTCTTCACACTGCTGGTGGTTTCTCTTGCTGTGCAGAAACCTTTTAATAAGAAGAGATCTCACTTGTTGATTGTTTGTGCTAGTTCATGGGCAACTGAGGTTTTGTTCATAAAATCTTTTCCTACACCGATGTCTTCAAGGGTTCTACCTAACCTCTGTTCCAACTGGTTCAGAGTTTCTATTTTAATATTTAGACCTTTAATCCATTTTGATTTTAGTTTAGTGCATGGTGAGAGATGTAGGTCTAGTTTTAATCTTTGGCAAGTTGAAGCCCAATTTTTCCAGCACCATTTATTAAAGAGGCTGTCTTTCCTCCAGTGAGGGTGTTTGGCTCCTTTGTCGAAGATGAGATGGCTGAGTGTGTCTGGCGTTGTTTCTGCATCTTCTAATCTGTTCCACTGGTCCTCAAGTCTGTTTCTTTGCCAGTACCATGCTGTTTTATCACAGTAGCTTTGTAGTATAGTTGCAGGTTGGGGATTGTGGTACCACCTGCCATGTCTCTGTTACCTAGAATTGCTTTTGCTATTCTGGGTCTCTTCTTGCTCCAAATGAATTTTTGGATTGTTTTCTCGAGGTCTATGAAGTATGCTGCTGGGATCTCAATTGGAATTGCATTAAATCTATATAGTAGTTCTGGAAGTATGGTCATTTTCAGTATGTTGAACCTTCCTACCCAGGAGCAGGGGATGTCTGTCCATTTTCTGATATCATCTTCAATCTTTCTTTTCAGAGTGCCATAGTTTTCAGAGAAGATGTCTTTGATTTCTTTTGTTAGGATGATTCCTAGGTATTTCAGTTTTTTGGATGCTATTGTCAAAGGAATTATTTGCCCTATTTCTCTCTCAGTCTGTCATTGATGTAGAGGAATGCTATTGATTTTTGTGTGTTAACCTTGTAACCAGCTACTTGACTGAATTTGGTTATTAAGTCTAGAAGACTTTTGGTGGAGTTCTTGGGGTCTTCTGTATAGAGTATCATGTCATCTGCAAATAATGACAATTTGACTTTTTCATTTCCTATCTTTATTCCTTTTATTTCTTTCTCTTGTCTAATTGCTGTGGGTAATGTTTCCAGAACTATATTGAACAAGAGTGGTGATAGTGGACATCCTTGTCTTGTTCCTGATTTTAATGTGAAGGATTTCAGTTTTTGACCATTTAGTATGATATTGGCTGTTGGTTTTTCATAGATGGCTTCTATCAGTTTGAGGTAGAGACCATCTATTCCAATTTTTTGTAAGGTTTTTATCATAAATGCATGCTGGATTTTGTCAAATGCTTTTTCTGCATCTATGGAGATAATCATATGGTTTTTGTCCTTGGCTCTATTGCTGTAGTGTATTACATTGATTGATTTTCGTATATTGAACGATCCCTGCATCCCTGGGATGAATCCCACTTGGTCAGGGTGTATGATCTTCTTGATAATCTTCTGCATTCTATTTGCTAGTATCTTATTAAGGATTTTTGCATCTATGTTCATTAGTGAGATTGGCCTATAGTTCTGTTTTTCAGTTGGGTCTTTCTCTGCTTTGGGGATCAAGGTGATGCTTCCTTCCAGGAATGAATTTGGGAGTATTGCTTCCCTTTCAATTTCATTGAAGAGTTTAAAGAGTAGTGGCAGCAGTTCCTCTCTAAATGTCTTGTAGAATTCAGCAGTGAAGCCATCAGGGCCCGGGCTTTTCTGAGTTCATAAGTTTTTAATTACATTTTCAATTTCATTGGTTGATAAGATCTGTCTATTTTTGATAGTGGGGTATTGAGGTCCCCCACTACAATTGTGTTAGTGTTTATTTGGTTTTTCATGCATGTCTATTAATATTTGTTTTGTATTGTTGGGGGCATTTGTATTTGGTGCATATATATTTGGGATTGTCATCTCTTCCTCTTGGATTGTTCCCTTCACAAGGATGTAGTGACCTTCTTTGTCTCTCTTAATTAATTTTGGTTTGAAATCTACTTTGTCTGCAAATAAGATTGTTCCCCCTGCTTTCTTCTGGGTTCCTGTGGTGTGGAGAACTGTTTTCTATCCTTTTACCTTCAGTCTATGAGTTTCTTTTTGAGTTAGGTGTTTTTCTTGTATACAGCATGTTGTTGCATTTTCCTTTTTAATTAATTCTGCCAGTCTATTTCTTTTGATTGGTGAATTGAGGCCATTAACATTGAGGGTTATAATTGATAGATATTGATTTATCTTTGTCATGATGCTTTACTTTTGTTGGCTCTTTTATTTCTTATTTTTTCCCCCTTTCCCTTTATTGTCTTACCTTGCCTGGTGGCTTCCCTCTCTTGGTCCTCATGGAGTTGTGACCTTCATTCCTTTTTTCTAGGATATTGTTTAGAATTGCTTGTAGTGCTGGTTTGGTTTTCATGAAATTTCTCAGGTGTTCTTTGTCGTGGAAGTATCTAATTGTCCCATCGATTTTGAAAGATAATTTTGCAGGATACAACAGTCTATGTTGGAAGTTATTTTCTTTTAGGGCTTGAAATACTTCACTACAGGCTCTCTTTGATTTGAGGGTTTGTGTTGAGAAGTCTGCTGTGATTCTGATGGGCTTTCCTTTGTAGGTGATTTGTTTCTTTTCTCTAACTGCTTGTAGGATTTTGTTTTTCTGTTGGGTTTCTGCGATCTTGACTATTATATGTCTAGATGTAGATTTGTTTTGATCATGGCTAGTTGGAGTTCTATATGTCTCACTTATCTATATGTCCAATTCTCTACCTCTGTCTGGGAAGTTTTCGACTATTCTGTGAACAGTTTTTTTATGTCAATTGTGCTTTCTCCTGTTTTTTTCATGGACTCCTATCAGTCTTATGTTATTCTTCTTTGCATGGTCTGGCAGTTGTTGGACTGATTTCTTGTGGTCCCTTACTATTTTTAAGAAATCTCTATTTTCATGGTGTCTAACCACGATCCTGTCTTCTATATCTGATATTCTATCTTCAGATTCCCTTAATCTGCTGTGGATACTTTCAGTGGCTCTTTTGATCTGAATATCTGTTTGAATCTGTTTCATGGATTCCATTTCTTTCTTATGTTGGGGGATCCTGGTTTCCATTTCTTTCTTATGCTGGGTATTCATGGCTTCCAGCATGTTTCTGAGCTCATCTATTTTTTTATCTGTTTCTGTTCTAGATCCTCTAATCATGTCTTTCACTCTGCTCACCATCTCTGTAGATATCTGGGAGATTATTTCTGCTTTGAATTTTTCTAGAGCCTCATTCATCTGTTTTGTTACTTCCTGTGCTATCAGTTTAGGGTATCCACGTGGTTGGTTATGGGACTTTTCCATCTCATTTCCCCCAGGATTTACCCTTGGTGGGGTGGAAGTCTGAGTTTGTGCCTTGCCTAAATGTCTTCTCATTTTTGTTTTTGGTACTGTCCTTGGTTTAATTTCTGGGTTGATAGTTTGAAATTGCTTATTGTAGGTATCTTTGTTGCTTGTAATTAGAACCCTTATGGAATGATTGCTTCTCAGAGGTGTCTTCCAGTTATAGCTGGTCGTTAAGTTTTGAGTCTCTAATGACTCTAAGGCTATCTCATTTTCCTTATACTAGGAAGGTTCATTGACTAGATCAATAACAACACCTTAGCCCAAGTGATACAATCAGCAACACCATTGCATCAAGTACATCTTCGACAATGACATTTTGTGGTAGTTATTAATCTATCACCTTTAGCTGTGTGAATTTAATCAAGATTGAGGACCAACTAAACAGATAGTGAATAAAGTCTTCAATATAACAACTTTACCCTTTGGGATGGGGAGTTAGAAGGGGTTGGGGAGGGAGGGACAGATGGGAAGAAGGATAGGGGAAGGTTAGCAGTGTGGCCAGAGGACACAGGTGAGAAGGAAAAAGAGAATAATAGGAAAATAAAGAAGAACTCTGCATGAGGACCAAAACAGGGACAAAAAGGGAGGATGAACAATGTGGGAGAGCAAGAGAGTGAGTGTAAGAGAGAGAGAAAGGAAAGAGAAAAGAAAGAAGAAAAGAAAAGAAAAAGAAAGAGAGAAACCAAATATTTGCAAACAGTAGGAAAAAATTTAAAGATAGGAGGAACAAAGGAAAAGAAAAGAGAAAACAACCCAAACTAATAATACTAATTTTGGGAATAAAAAATAACAATGAAGATGAAGGGCCTCTTTCAGGGTATGTCTCTGCTGTCACGATAGACAACATGGGTAGCAGTGTGCAGATATAAGTCAGTGAGTCTCAGCAAGCTAGCTGCAGACCCATGAGATTCAGGCAGATTTCTGGCTGCAAGTCCCAAGTTGAGCTCCCTGTCCTCCTGTAGGGTTAAACTCTGCAGAGTTGTATTGCAGGTTCCAGCTGCCCTTCCCCTGAAGATAGTCCCGGTCCTGATGGGAGGTGAAGATGACTCCACCTTACCCAGTACAGTGGTCTGGTGGTCCGGTGTCCTCTGCGTCTTTGTAGTGTGGAACCAGGTGGCTGTACAGAGAAGGATTGTCCAGTGGATTGCTGCCGGGGCGCGGGCTGATTCGGCCCGTTCCATGTGACTCGCGACCTTGGTATGGTGTCTGCAGACCTGCCTCCTGTCATGGTGCTTTCAAAGCCAATTCCTGTTTAGATGACTGAGGGTATTTATATTATGAAAAAGAAAGCCTTTGTCTGATTTCTCTGAATACAAGTATTTTAGGTACTTCTTCTCTAACTGGGGAAAGGAGTTTTCATTTATATAAAATTCAATTATGTATTGCATTCAATTTTAAGGACTCTATAACAATCTGAATTCTTTGAAACCCCAAGAATTTTGTATTTCAAAGCTGCCAAAAGGATTATTTGCAAATGACCACTTGAATTGTGAATTTTAAGTCATGTTTAGGAAACCTGGGCCTAGACTGGTGGCCTGTGTGCCAGACTGCCAGCCATTCTGAGCTCAGTTCATTTGTGGGTTCCATTTCTTAGATTATCAGTTTACTCAGCATGTGCTTACTGAACCCCATTTTGAAGTAACTCACATTTTTTAGGCGCCAATGACACAATAGTGAGCAGATTTGATAGAAATCTCTTTGTCTTCATGAAGCTTGCATTCCAGTAGGAACATACCAGAAAAAAATAAGTAAAATAAATATATGATACATCAAATAGTTGTTTTCTGAAGAAGTGAGGCTAGAAAGGAAGACGGGAGTGTTGGAGACGCTGGCTCTACAGGAGGACACCAGGGGTGTGGGGGTGCTCGGTGTGGGGCGCCTGGGGGGTGGGGGCTTCAGGACAGCAGATCCTCAGCCAAGCATGGTTCTGGGAGGACTGTGGCCCACAGGGCACAAGACTGGGGTGTGGAGGAGAGGACCAGAGTCCTCAGAAACTCTAGCTGTAGGTTGTTGAGTGAAACCCATGACTTACAAGATGCCTTCCGTAGCTCCTCCCCCACAAGCTTCTATACTTATCCAGAAGAGCCTTCCAGAAGACTTTCTAGCCGTGCTCTCCAGGGCTCCCATGAGCTACAGATTTCCAAAGCCGAGTTTCAGGTGACTTCAACAGAGGGTGGTGTGTTAGTGCAGGCAGAAACCGTACTGCACCTTTGTCCTCAGGGCTCCGCGATGCCATTTGGACAGGGAAATGTGGGCGTCAAGAGCTGAGGCTGTGGAAGGATTAGCTTCTCAAGGAGATCTTCAGACTCATACGTGTTTCTTGTCTCAGTTAATGGATGAGCTGACCTGCAGAGAAGGGAGAATTGTGGGACCGACTAATGTTTTCCTGGAATGGGGAAGAGAAATTGGGTAGGAGGAAATGAGAGGGAAAAAATAAGACCTAACAAACAAACAAACCAAACCCCCAGAAAGAACAAAATCTGAGATGCTTGGGGACTTTGGAAACTTCAGCTGGTTAGGACGTGAAATTGGGGCAGTGGCCATGTGTCCTGAGTTTCGGCCCCTGTGTGTTGGCCCTGTGTCATTGTTCACAGCACCCTCTTCATTCTTCCAAGGAAATTTGTGGTCTCCTGAAACATGTGTCCGCGTGCTTCACACCTTTTATATCATACCAAGTCATTTCAAATTTTGGCATCTTTGGGCCGGGGATTTAGCTCAGTGGTTCTGCCGCCTGCCTTGAAAGCGGAAGGACCCAAGTTTGATCCCCGGTACAAAAAAAAAAAAAAAAAATTTGGCATCTTCACGATTTTTGTCTGATTAAAGGAGTGTTAATTAATTCCATTTTTTCTGTTGTCTTTAAAATGTTTTTCCTCCGTAGGAATGATTTTATACATTTGTGTTTAAAGAGCTTGGAGATTGTCCATTTTCTAGGCAATTCTTAAGAATATGCACTTTTAAAATTTTAGGGTGATACTTATTGAATTTTATTTTCTCTAACAGTTCTACCTGTTGGATGAGAAACTTTTTTTAGATTAAAAGTTAGTGTTGTCGCCAATGTGATACTATATAATTACATGTTACAATTGTGGTGTTATTATTTATGTATTATGTAGAAACCTTAGAGTTTGGGTTTGTGGAAAGAGATTAGGAGAGAAGAAATTAAGGTTTCATTTAAAGGGAATTTTATGGAATGCGTACTTTCCTGTGAGACTAGATTGGTCTTGCTAACATGTAGTCTCAACTTGAAGTGTAAGAACCAACCCGAGTGGGAAGAGAACCGGCCCAAGTGTCAGGAAACCCAATTCTAGTTTTGTTTTCTCTGTGAGGTGGCATTGTGACTATGTGGACATCGCTACCCCTTCTACCTTAGGCCTGAACTCATTGGGCTGTGGTGTGGATAGACAAGGAGCTGATACATTTGGAAGAAATTTGTAAATTCTAATTTCTACCTAAATCTGAGGTTGCATGCAGTGCAGAGATGAGGAAAACCCTTTTAAGTGAAGCAGTTCCATTTCTTTCCTGAGGAAGTTCTAAGCCAGTAAGCTAATTATCTCTTTCCCCTTGGGTATGAATCGGCTAATTGTAAAGAAAAAGCCAAGGTCAAATTTAAGCCAGTCTCCCCATTAGTCTGGGAGACACTTAGTTCTTGCTTGTACAGGGGATGCAGGAGTTACCGTGAGCAATTTGACAGATGGGAGCCTGGGGGAGCAGACCCTGGCAGAGCTTCCCCAGTGACTTTATTGTTTTATTGAGAGGAATGCTCACTAGGAGGCTGTCATCTACACCCAGATGTCTGTCTTTCACAATGATTTTTGGATTATGTGTGCCAGTGACCTCGGGACTGGTGTGGGTAACAACTTTAACCATGTCTGGGCAGCTAATCTAGCTGCTGACTATGTCTCGGTGAAGGATGTAGCTTTCATCAGTGATACTGGAGCAAATAGCATTGTGTTGATAAAGGCTCAGGCACATTCCTTTTTAATGAAAGTTCATTCACATTTCGTTGTTTGATTAAAAGTAGAGCCATAGTCTACCTTATGCCGTTGACCTGTCTTTGGAGCAAATAATATTTTTCTGAGCCACATTTTCTTCAGTGCAATGAATCATCCATTCCAAGATACTTGCCAGTAGATAGTCATGGCCTCAGAATAAAATCACATCAGGAGGAATGATCATATTCCCATATGTGGTGTTGGCCGATGTAAAGGGTACAAGGTGTGCCCTTCCTCTGTTGCACTCTTACTCAAACACACAGACGTGAAAGAAAAATGAGGCTAACCTATTGTGTGATATTATTTTTGAGGGCTGAAAAAACAGTGACTACACAGAGCAATTATAGCGAACCATTGTTATTGAATGTATTTTTAATAGGGGCTGGAAAGTTTTACAAGCTGGGCTGGCTATCTACTTCACCATGGAAAGGAATTCTGTGCCGCTATGGTAATGAGGTTGCCATATGCATTTGTTGAAAATAGATGGTCCTTACTCCCAGGAACACTCTTCATAGATATTTTGTGAAATTTGATGGTCCTTTTAAAAAAGGGAAGAAAGAAAAATAAAGAAAAAAAGGAAGGAAGGGAGGAAAGAAAGGAAGAAAGAAAGGAAGGGAAGGAGATAATCTCTTATAGAAGGCCTAGGCTTGGCTCTGGGTGCAGTTTGCTCTAGGTTTGGTTTCTGTCACCCTGATCCTGGTGGTGGGGTGAGGGTTTTGGCAGTAGTCTCCATAAGGAGTGAGTTTACATTTCAAGATGATATGTTAGAATGCTTAACACATTTTAAAAGTGAATGCTTAAATAGGGAAAGATTTTAATATGTTTAACTTCATCATTAATAATTATGTATGACTGAACCAAAGAGACAGGAAGTCTCATGCTGAATTGCAAGAGAGCAGTGTCTGAAAAGTATATTGAATTGAGAGAATTAAAAACATATTAAAACACTTAAGAGTATGGCCTCAATGTGCATCCACTTAGCTATAAATGACTCTAGTTTCTTGTTCTTTATGGCTGAGTAGTACTCCATTTTATAAAAAAACCCCACATTTTCTTTATCTAGTGCCCAGTTGATGGGCATTTGGGCTGTTTCCAAGTTTTAGCTATTACAAACTGTGCTGCTATGAACATGGGTGCACATATATCACTGTGGTATGATTCTTTTAATTCTTTGGGTAAGATTCCCAGCAGCGGAATAGCTGGGTCAAATGGGACCTCCAGTCCTAGTTCTTTGAGGTATCTCCATACTGATTTCCACCGTGGTTGCACCATTCTACACTCCCACCAACAATGGAGAAGGATTCCTTTCTCCCCACAGCCCCGCCAAGGACTAAAAGGTGTAATAGATAATGTGAAATAGGAAGAAAAGGGGCAAAGGGGAAGGGGAAGTGGGAGGAGTGGGGAAAGGAAAGAAGTGAATGGAATTAATTTGAGAAAAAGAAAAAATGGAAACAAAGTCTTTGTGGATAGGGAGGGGTGGAGGGGTTGAAGGGAGGGCGGGGGAAGGAGGAAAAATAAGAATCAAGAGAGACTATGTAAAGGTGCAAATTTCCAATGATGAATGTCATCATATTGTATACCTTAAATGTACCAATAAAATTAATTTTAAAAACCCCAAAAAACGTATTAGAACGTTAAGCTTTTTGTACATTTTGACATGTAGAAATCTGCCTTACAGTATCATTTTCTGAACTGATGTTCATTTTTAAAGAAGATGATCTAAGGGTGCTTTTATTTATTTATGTATTACCCAGCATTACCTAGAAAATGGTCCTTTAGAACTAAGTCACTGGTAGATTGGTGTATGTCATTGGTGGCGAACCTGTGGCACGCATGCTGCAGCCGGCTGTTCATTATCATTGAAAGCTCCTTAGAGGTTCGCCATCCCTGGTATAGGTCTGCGTTCAGGATCTGAGCTTTCTCTTTATCTGGAAAGCGAGCCTGTCTGCTGCGCTTCTGTATTTCCTACTTTTTCTTACTGGGGAAGGCTGTCATGAGAATCACTCAGTTGTGGGTGGCTCTGTGCCTGCCTGTGTTCCCAGGCACTCTGGGACTCCTTTCTGGTGCCCCCTCACTGTGACCGTGAGCTTGGCACTGGCCACCCCTGTGACCTTCTCTCCACCTCCTGAGATGATGGACAGGACCAGGCCAGTCTGTTCCAAGCCACCTCAGCATTTTTAATAAATAAATGATTAGGAAGACATAAAATACTTTCAGAATTCATTTAAAGTCCAGACTCCTGAATTTTTATGTAGGTTATTTTATGTTTGTAAAAAAAAGGAGAGACTCTGAATAGGGTAAATCTCCAGAGAAAAGAAAACAAACTAAGGTGTGGTTGGCTCTGGCTCTCTCGCTGGCTCACGGGTGTCTCCTGCTTCAGGGTGAGTACAGTGGAGAAGAGGGGCTGGGTGTGAAGTGCCAGTCATCAGGAGTAATCTGTGTGTGTGTGTTTGTGTGTGTGTGTGTGTGTGTGTGTGTGGTTCCGCAAAGCACTGTCTGACAAGTTAAGGCTGGTGCCGTTCCATATTACTGTTGTGCAGTATTTGTGCTGGGGTTGTGAATGTGCTTGTGAGCAGGCTCTGCCTGTGCCATTGGTACCGTCGTGCCCGGGAGATGGCATTCGGACATCCAAACAGGCCCGCCTGTCTGTCTATGGACCAATGCAGGCTTTGCGTTTGTTTTCATTTGTTTTTTAAAATAGTTTACATTAAGTAATTTCTTATGTATTTATTGTTTCAGTAAAGTGAACATAAGAATTATGATTCCAATTTGAAATTAGAGGTTTTCTTGTGTCTGTGAAGGAAAGCTAACTAAATTGCCTTTCATTTCGGAAAATACTGCTTTTCTTTGAAACCAAGCCTAGTAGGCAACAGGACCTAGTATATATCAGATCTGAAAGAATTAACAAAATTTTAATAGGATGTAAAATATTATTTTGTCAAGAAAATAAATACCAGCAGTTGCTCCATTAGATATCACTGAGGCTGTGATGTTCCATGCAGCTCATGTGAGTCCACTGTAGAGGTGCTGTATTGTCTTTTTTATGGACTTTGCATACAATCTTTCTAACGCAACACTTCACATTTTATACACTGTGAATTGGAAGTAATGCTTCCTGCCATTTAGTGACTAATGAAAAATGTGTGTCAAACTTTCAGTCTCTAAAAACAAGCCATTCATAGGAATTTGGAAAGCATTCTCTTATCACATTGTGACATGCATGAGTTTTGCTTAGAGGTTTTCAATTCTAGTTCACATGAGAATATCTGTTAAAAGACTGGTGCGGAGTGATGCGGAATAAAATAGATGGACTTTCTCATGGTTGATGTGAAACAGGGCAATCAATATGTTCTTGTATTTTAGGAGGAATTTAAGACAGTGGTGCTTATTTGTGTTTGGCCAAAATTTTATTGCAGAGTTAAACATAAAACTACTTTTTTCACTCCTGTTGGAGAGGCAGGCGCGCCTCCGTCATTTCCCCTGAGTGGTTTTGTGTGGACAGGAGTTACTGACAAGAAATGGGGAGGAGGGCAGTCGATGCCAGACTCGGTCAGGGGAATTGGGAAATGGGAGAAAAGCAGCTGAAGTGTTTCATTCTTCTGTAACACATTAAAAAGAATGAACAAACTAGAAACAAGTTTCCTTAACACCAAATGCAACCGGAAATGTTTATTTTTCTTCAAGCAAGTAATTGAACTGAACAAAACATTGGGCACCCATAGTATTATTGGAAGAATGTATTCTTTGAATTTGTCTCAAAAGATTTCAATCTGTGGGAAACATTTGGCTACTAAATAATCTTATTTCCTTTAGATGTAAATATTCATATGTACTTGCAACTTATTCATAATTGTCAGGGGAACATGTTTTCTTCCTAAGTGTGATAATCTATTTTGTACTTAATTGAAGGAAATTTCTTCCAGTTTTCTGATTATAATGATGGCATGGCATGCAAGAAACCAGAACATGGTAATCCAACCTTGTGATTAAGTATTTAACTCCATGGAAAATGATCATTTGGGTGTTCAATCCCATTCATTTGGCTACTTTACATGTGAGGTCAGCTCCATTCTTAGTGCTGTGTGTCTTGTTAATGAAGGAAACTTGGAAATCTTTTGATTTTGAATTTGCTCATTTCACTATGTAATTTAAACAGTGTATTTAGAAAGATCAGTCTGCATTGTTACATGGAATATATTAACCAGCTTCTTCTGAGAGGACAGGACTGGAGACAGGAACATGTGTTGACTATTCATTTCATTGTAGGTGTTGACTACTTTTAAGATTGTTTTACTGGAAAGAAAATAGAGCTCCTAGGAATGAAAGATTTATTGTTCAGTGTGGATGGTTCTGAATAATATGATCGGGTTTCTGTTCTGAAATAACTGAAATTGACCTTTCCTTATAGGCTAGTTGGCGCAGTGGTAGAAGAAACAGAGAATATGGACCTAGTTACTAATTTTACTTCCTGGTATTTGGCATTAACATAGGTATATTGGAAATGACATTTCTTTCTTTTCTTTTTAATTAAAAAATTTTTTTGTTTTGTTTATTGAAACAGCAGTCTCTCTATGTAGCCCAGGCTGGCAACCCTCCTGCCTCAGCCTCCTGAGTGCTGGTATTATAGGTGTGCACCACCATGCTCAGTCTCTGAAATGACATTTCTTACGGAGGATATTGTCTTCATGTATTTTTTTTCTTCTGTGAACATAACCCTATTAATGGATTTTCAAATTACTCTTCAAGTATTATATTTCTCTGATATAGTGCTGAAAGTTTTAGGAGACTTTGAGTATAAGTCAATAAAATTGTGGCATATCAAACTTTCATAGTTCAGTTGTGTACCTCAGCCACACCTTACAGTAGGAATTTTAATATCTAGCTCAATGTCTGACACACAGTAGATACTCAGTGCAAGCCTTTTTGTTTAGTTCTTTTTTAAAATTAGTATATTTTTGCAGCACATATTGATTATGGTCATCTCGAGGAGTTGCCACATGTACATAACATCTTAATTCTTTTTATTCCCCTTTCCTCTAGTTCAGGATACCCTTCCCCTTTACCAAAGATCTCTCTTTTCATCCACTCACTTCCTGGTGGACATACAGGTTACTTCCAAGATTCACGTAAGCCTTTTAAATGAATGAACACCCTGAAATCCTTAGGCGGTTTTCAGGAGGACCCTGTGTGTACTTGTGCCTGGGGAGGATTGTGGCTGTCCAGGAAAACTCACAAGGGCAGGGAGCAGTGGAGAGCATTCTCCCGTGGGTTGCTGATTACTTGTATTCACAACTTTTTAAAAAGTATATTTCTGTTCATTTCAGTCTTCAAAGCTTGTCGCTGTTTCCTTCATACGCACAGATCTCATTATGCCTCCATTCCTTTGGCCCAGGAAGCAGTTTGTTTTGGGTTCATCTTGATCACTGGATTATTCTGTTGTGTTCTTCTCATTGGAATGTTGGATGAACTGTACTTTCCATTTTTACATGGGAGTTTTTCCTTTGCTCCTTCTAAACGAATTGTTACTAGAAAATAATTTAAACTTTAGTACTTGTTATTCAACCTTCCTAGTATCTGTGCAAACAGAAGTTGACCTTACACAGTCAAATGTGATGGGAAAACTTGGGTGTAACAAAAAAATTAAAGGGAGGGGAAAAAAATCGAACAATGAGAGTGCAGAGTGTGCTTCAGTTTTCCCACATTTCAACTCCAAAGGGAAAAAGTTCCCAATGATATAATGTGGTTCTTTTTTTTTGTTTTTTTGTTTTTTTTTTGGTACCAGGGATCAAACTCAGGACCTTGCACTTGCGAGGCAGGTGGCAGAACCATTGAGCTAAATCCCCGGCCCTGATATAATGTGTTTTTAATGCCAGGTAGATAACATTTGATAGTAAAGACCAATTAATTACTTGTTGGCTTACCTCGGATTTGTAGAGGGTGAATTCTTCTCTTGTGGGAGGAGGTGTTGGTCTGCACCCCCTTCCTACGGAGGAGGAAACCTGGATGTGTTCTTTCAGCTCCACTTGGGATGCTTTCTTCTCCTCCCCTCCTTCTCCCTTCTCCTTCTTGTGTCAGAAGAGGAGTGACGGGTCATGGCCCTCTGTCCCAACAACAGACGATCTTTCTTCTGGACGTGGACCCTGGTGGCTCCCTGGAGGCCCTGGCCTGTCCGTTGGGGCAGGAAGTAGACCAGGCCCATGGTGTGGCTGGTTTCTGCCTCCTATGATCCCTGCTACAAAACACTTTTGTAGGAATGGGTCACTTCTGGAAAGTGCTGTTAAAGGACTCCTGTGGTTTTGGAGCATGAACCCCGCCTAGTGGTGGGTTGAATGAGACAGACTGGCACTGTGGCTGTAAACACAGAAGAAATTCAGGATTCAGAAAGCATAATTGTGCTCCCTTGTTACATCACTAGTTCCTTGATTTGGACAGTGTCATTGACCACTAAAATGTGAAGAAAACAGTGTGTAACTGGGGCTTACTTGGGGAGCATGGTACCATTTTCCCTCACCTGATACAGTGATTAAAACTTGTTTCTAAGTCACGCAGAGTCCTGTGCATTTTGGTGAGAATGAAATGTGTTTCCTTGCCGTCCATATGTAGTCAGCCAAAAACTTCACCTTGAAAAGCACCATCATTCTTTGATGCTTCCATTAAGTATTCATTCTTGGCACAAAAGTTCAGGATTGAGGCATTTTTTTCTACAGCTCAGCCACGTGGTTCCCCACTGGGCCATGATGCAGGCTGTGGTCTGCTGGGTGTGTTTCTGGCTGGTCCAGCACCCTGGGCTGCATCTGTTGACCTTCAGTGACATGTGCAGCATTACTCCCTAAGCGGGACGGATGTTGTGTTTTCAGTCTGTACTAGAAGGCATTTATTGTACACTGTATAGTCAAGTACATCACACTTGAAAATAGATGAGCAGTGTTTCAGAGTAAAT
Organism: Heterocephalus glaber; assembly: GCF_053883595.1. Lineage (NCBI taxonomy): Eukaryota > Metazoa > Chordata > Mammalia > Rodentia > Bathyergidae > Heterocephalus > Heterocephalus glaber. The sequence continues at coordinate 9,008,579 of NW_028258413.1, forward strand.
TCAGTGGTGTATCAGCAATATGAGGTTTGTTCTGGAGCAAATTAGGTCTATTGAATTAGGACTTTTAAAAGAGTTACAAGAAAACAGCTGAAGTATATTTTATTCAGTTGGAAGGAGCCCAGAATTAGAACAGGGGCCAAGTTCTGTCTCTCCCATGCCTAACTGAATTCTTTCCCCCTCCTGTATTTTATCTTTCTTTACTGAAGAAAAGAAAACTTACAGTGTGATAAATTTAAAAAATATTATATGTTGCTTAATAGGTCACTAGATGCTTAAAGGTAGGGAGAAGAGAAAATAGAGAAAACTTTACTAATTCCTTTTCTAATATTAGAAGTAGGAATTTGGAAGACATCAGTATAATGCTTATTAACTGGAGCATTTTATGTTTGGTAAATAACTTCCTTTAGTTACATGTAAGTATTTCTTAGAGAAAGTGATGTATATTCTCTTGCATTTTTAAATTTTGTGGTGATTTGTAGTTATAGTTTAACTTGTCAAGCTAGATTTTCCTTTCTGGCTTGAAAGCACATATTACATTTGATAATGTAATAATGCAGTTATTTATTATTTATATTACGTTATTAATTTAAAATATCATTTTTATAAATATTACATCGAAAAATGAATTTCCCTCAGTGTATACTCAATGCAGTAAATAAATCCAGTACAAAATCTAAGAAAAGATAGGAGTTTCCTTAGCAAAGAGGCCCAGATTTACACTGTTGCACTCTAAGAATGGAAACACTTGATTATTGTTTCGAGTGTGAATAGTTGTGCCCTTCTAACAGTTCACTCTTGCATTTTGGCTAAGGGATTACGTTAACCTAAATGCAAACAAGGGCAACCGTCAGGAACCCTGGGCCTGCACCCAGCGGAGAGTCAGTGCTCTGGCTTTCTGTGCGGTCGGAGTGTGTCAGAGCGGACTCTTGACCGAAGGTGGCCCTGGTGGCCTTTGCGTTTGACCACTGGTGTTTCGAGGCCCTCGGAGGTGGGGTGTGCAGGGATCTGGTCTCAGTCACCTGTATGCGTCACCCTCACCGTATGTCAGCCCGGAGAGGGCCCACTCAGGTGCTGCTGCGGTCCACTTGTGCGCTTCTGACAGGAGAGAGCAGGCCTCCCTCCTGGCTCTGCCCTCAGTACTGGAGCCAGCCTGTCTTAGTGTATGCAGACTTCTCTGAATGAGGCCCTCAGTGACTCTGAGTCTTCTTTCCCAGTGGAGCCAAACACAGGCAGTATTTTTTTGCTTCTGCCCTCATTTTTCCAGGCCTCCTAAGGACACTGGTGAGTTTGTACAGATAGCAGGCGTCTTGCTGGGTTTCTAGATCATGGCATCCTCACCTGGGCCTGCAAAGTGCTATCTCCAGGCACTGTGAGATAAATAAATCTCTGGCAGACCCAGACCTATTAGGCAGCTGTCTACAGAGGATCCGAACCCACATAGTGGGGGCCATAGGGCCTCGGGCAAGCACAGCTGCAGGGCCCAACTTCTTTAAAACAAGGCTGGAAAATAGGAAGCAACAAGTGGATTTGGGAGCACAGACTCGAGCAGATGTGAGCTGCCTGCCTGTCTGACCTCACTGGCCCTGGGCATAGACCATGGGCGCCGAGCGGGGTGAAAGTGGACGGAGGATCGGGGTGCCTGTGTCTGTGCAACCTCGTCAGTGTCAACAACTGAGGTTCTCTGGGATTCTTCTTGAATTAGCTTTGAAAAGAGGAACAGCGACTGCCTTTGGCAGCCTGCAGTTGGAAGATGTTTTTGGAGTAGGGCGGCAGCTTTAGCAGAGAGCCTGTGGCTCCAGTTGGGCTCTCGGATTGTATCTCGGCTCGGGTCCACACTGGGTGTGTTAGCTACCTTCACCTGGTAAGGTGAACTCATGTGTCTCACCCTCTGGATCACCAGAACCGGGACTGTTGTGATACCCTTCACAGAGTCATTAAGAAGATGGAATCAAACACCACTCCAAAAATGCAAAGCATGTGTGGTATTGTCTTAATGGTTAGTGCTTTTTAAAGTTTCGAGTCTTACATCCATAAAGTAGTTATTTGTTTCAAATGATGACATTGTTCCCTGCCCAGTGGTAGAGCAGTCAAATTAAGATAGTTAGAACAGTTTTGAACTGAAATTAAATATTAGGGATTTATTAATCCATTATTGACACCTAATACCATTTAGTTTCTTCAAATCATATATGAGTTCAACTAGTATTATATGGTTGTAGTCATATACTACTAAGTAAGCACTGTGTGCATTATACTCTAAAAGATGATTTTTTGGACAGTATTAGGACTCCAACCCAAGGCCTCAGGCATGTTAGACAAGGTCTCTACTACTGAGCTATGTCCCCCGGCTTTGCACATGTTAACCTGTATTGCATGATAGTATATACCATTTAGTACAGTGCATATGTAAGTAAATAAAAATCAGAAATAAGCAGGCTTTCTACTAATGTTTAAGTTAATAAACACATGTAGTATGTCTTCAGCTTAAGCAAACTAATATGTGTATAATTTTGATTAGAATTTCTGGCCAGTTTTACCAATCTTCAATTGTTGAATGTTCAGTTTATATGGGCTGGCTGACTGCCAAGATAATTGGTTATTTGTGCATGGCAGACTTTTCGAAAATGCACTGCAAAGATGTGTCAGTAAGCTGAGTTTTATGGAGTAAAGCTGGGAGAGGAGGCCTGGTTGATCATTCGCTTAGATAATATAGTCTCAAGGGACATAGTCTGTTCAAAGCTCTGAGAAAACTTGCTGTAAAGAAACCCATTTTAACCCTGATTCACAAAGAGTTCTGGAGCTTTTCTCCCCGTCCTAAATATTTTTCTATGAAGCATCTATTGGACGAAAACTATAGTTGGAAATACTTCAGCATGTGTAAAATCTGGTGTTCTTGGAAATACCTCCATTCTCTGGGCTTCTGTGTGATTTCTCCTTTGAGCTTTCCCCTAAGGCCACGTTATCCCCACAGTCAGGGTTTCTATGTGTGCCAGTGAGCTTGAATAAAATTCTCAATTAGGCAACCATCCTGGGCCACCTTTAATGTGGATTGGCAAGATAAGTCCTTTCCTGTTAAGCTAGTTAGATAATACAAGCATTTATGTCAAACTTAGTTTTTCTGAGACATAAATATACTTAGTGTAATGAAGAAGTTCAAGTATACAACAAAATGTTGGCATTCAGAACAAAAAAATTCCTGTGGGAATTCACTGAAGCACAATAAAAGCAAATAATAAAAATACATCTACTAAACAAACTTGAATTCATCTTTCATGCACCAAACACGGGCAGGTGTGGTCTCCTGTAATCTTTCCAGCATTTTTTGAGATAAATATTATCCTCTCCACTTTGTAGTTCACCTTTGTAGTTCAGGATTTTTCTCAAGAACACAGAACTGTTAATGCCAGATGTGAGGACAGGCAATTAGGAGGTTCAGAACTAATAACTGCTACACTTTGCTGCATTTAGAGCTCAGATTCTTCTTGGCATTGCTGGAAATTGTCAATGGCAGGCTGGCTTAAAAGCATTTTAAGGAGAAAAAAGGCAGACTAAATAGAATTACAGATGGCAGCTAGCATTGATGGAATTTTCTTTTTTGATTTGGAGTAGAACCCAGACTTGATGGAAATACTTTGTAGGATTCATTTACCTCTGGATCAACCTATCAGAAACCAAATTAAAACAGAGAGTGTTTGTCATTTTTAAGCTCAGTGCTAAACCCATTGTTCCTTATAACAGTTTGGTCCCTCTCAAGACTGGGATTGATTAACCAGGAAAACAGAAGCCCAGTAAGATGATCAGAGCCGAGCCGAGCATGCAGGATACACAGGGCTGCTTCTGGAGACACAGTGGCCAGGTGTGGATCGTACTTCCCCTCAGTAAGTCATCAGCCAGTCTCTGAAAGCTGCTGTGTCCATTGCATGGGGAGGATGGGTGAAAGGAGAAGGAAAGAGACCCTTAATTGTTTCTTGGTCCCCCTTGTGGCTGCTCTGCTCCGTAGAGGTGGAGCCACAAGAGGGCTGCTGTGAGCCGGGCTTTCTTCTCTTCTTTGCTTATGACCTTGGGAAGGTCACTTCCTTTCTACCTGACTTCTTGCATAGGAGGAGAGAATAGTGCCCACATCCCAGTATTGCAAGTGTTCAATTAATTAATGCACAGAAAGTGTTCTTAATAGTATCCAAGATGCAGCCAGTTGTGTGGAAATGTTCAGTGATTTCTATTTGGTTATTTTATTGTTGTCATTGCTGCTGCTCTGACTCTCTCTGAGCCTTAGTTTCAACATGAAAATTAGAGGATGAACTTGAGTGATATTTAAGGACGTCAGATCTGTGCACATTTTTGACTCATCTAATGACTGGCATGTTTTGGGATATGTGAGAATATGAAAATTACCACAGGCAGCAACTGCTTTGCCCTTTAAAGGCAAAGAGATGAATACAAAACAAACATGAAGACAGTTCTGTTTGGATGACCAGGGTATACTTTGTGAAGCATTTGGTTTTCAGATATGTGGAGAACTTAGATGGAAGACAGGCTTTGAGTCTTTTTATAAGTTGTGACATTTGAATGGGTAGGGTTAGGAAGGGACGGGATCAGGAGGTAGGAAAGGCATTTGTTTGCCGTGGAGAAGCCATGGGAAGTGTTTACTATGCTGATGATATCACAGGCACTTTACACACGTTAGTCTGTTTAATGTTTCATTTAGAAACAAAAAACTAGCATAGAGTAGTGTAGTAAGTAACTTGCTTCAGATGGTGCAGTTTATCTAAGCAGCTGGCCTTTGGAGTTTGTGCTTTTCATCTCTTCCCCTTAGCATATGAAAACTTGAAGATTGTATGACATCTTATGGAATCATGGGGCCGCCGAACAATGGAGTGTCACCAGAGCAAAGAGTTGGAGGATGTGGTGTGCTCAGAGTGGGGGCCTGGGGTGCAGAGGCTTTGCTTCCCCATTGTGGCCGCCATGGGAATAATCCAGAAAAGAGCGCACCTGAGAAGCTAGCTGGTGGTTACCATGGTAACAGCAAGCTGGCATTCACCTGAGGCCTAAGGCTCCTCTGGTCCAGCTGTAGAATCTGATCCACTATGGTCTTTCTCCCCAGAAAATGTGTTCAGCACCAGAACCGCAATGAAATTTCAACAGTCTCATGAGCCTGCTATTGATGCTTCACTCAGCTTACCCTTCTCTTCTTTTTTGTCAATTGTGTGTTTTTAGAAAAGCCTGCTGTTATCCTTACTTTGCTTTGTGTTTTGTAGAGACCTATTTTAACCTATTTCGCTGTGTTTAGATACCCCTTCTTTGTAACCTTCACCGTGGCAGATTCTTGATGGCTTACTCAAGTTTATCTCTGGTGTATGAAGGCACACAAACAAGTGATTGCACCGGAATTTTCTGTATTTCTTTTTCTCTGTTGCTTGAGAACAAAAGCAGCAGTGTACCTTGTGGTCCATAGGTGGTCTCTACACGGGGCCGCATTGTTCTGTGCTCGTTCGTAGTCATCATCATTGGAACAGCTACAAACGGGATGGCAAAATTGTTTGAATTTTTAAAAAAGACATCAATCCTATTTCCAAAATGCACTTTAAAAGGTCTTGAGTAAAGAATCAGGCCCAGGATTCTGTCTGATTCTAAGGCACACTTTTCTGTCTCTGGAGGGTAGAAACCCCACGGTAATTAGAGTTCTGTGGAGTGGGAGTTTAGAAGAGGTTAGGAGACCGATTCTTGTTTGTTTTGTTTATCATTTGGTGTGAGAGCAATAATTGGGTCCCCTTGGGTATGTGCGGAATCAGCATGCCGGTGCCTGTGAGAGATGACTGGAGCAAAGCACACATGCTTTTTAGGATCTGGTCGACAATACAGCTTGATGATTTAGTAAGCCAAACTCATATTTATCTTCCTCTAGTCATAAAAATTCAATTTGTCTTTCTTCTTATTTCTTCAGTTGTCCCTGAATATTTACTGCACCGTGGACTGCTAATGTGTCCATTATGAAGGTATAAATTCCTTGTAGGTTAAATGTTCTCAAGTCATGACAGTCAGTATGGAAGAACTATATAAGGAAAGCAATTTCAGAGGTCTTTGTATTTTCTCAGATTATAGGTATATGAAGGAAATTTGTTTTAAGTTACTTTGTTTACATTTATGCCTTGTGTACAATATGAGATTTTTCTTCTTCCAGTGTTAATGAATAAGTATACCTCACATAATTGTTTTAATACATTGGGTGTTAGTAAACTGAAGAATATTTTAAGTTCTGTTGTGAATGGCTCATGTCACACTTGGGAATGAGGAACTTGTCCTGATTTGAATTGTAATCCGAAAAGAATTGACAGTGTATGCAGACTTTCATTTGTGTGTACTGACTAGGGAAGGTGATGTGTTGCTAGAGTAGAAATGATCACACAGCCAGGATCCGTCTCTTGTAAGCAGTGCGTCCTTGGAGTGCTTTCAATGGTGGCCTATTGAGGGAGCACCCTGTCCTTCCCTGCCTTTAGACACAGTGCTGGTCTGGCAGGGAGTGTCTGGTCACAGGCACAGGGTCTGCCTTCATGTCCCCAAGGGCTGTTGCGACTTTGGGAGCTGCACGCTTGTGTCCTCCACTCTGCCAGGCCACCATTCCCCGATTCCAAGGGGTACTAGTGGCCCGTTCCTCCCCCGTGCACTCAGGGTGTGGATGCGGTGGCCGGGGTTCTTCCCCTGCGCTGAGTGTGGATTGTACTGTGGCCGTGGCACAGGGAACAAAATGCTCCGAGGTGGGGGAGCGTCATCGAGCATCCAGGACCCAAGAGTAAACTGCACCCGTCACTAGGGTAGCTGATTGTGTGTGTGTGTTGCTTTTCCCTGAACACACCTTGTGCCATAACCTGTCAGCATTTCTACTCTACCCACTGTGATTTCTTGAGTGAGAATTTTAAGCCAATGGATAATTTTAAATAATATGGTTTTTCAAAACCACTGCATTTCTACTCTACTGGTTGTGAATTCTGCAAATGTAACAAAAATAAAAATTAACTTTACTAATTTTAACAAATCACTGAGAATGCTGCCCTAGAGGACCCATTGTCACACTTGGAGTGTCTTTTAACCTGGGTAGCAAACAGTTCGTGGGACTGAAGCTTTCTGGATACGAGGAGGAACCGTAATCCAGAGTCAAATCCCGGTGCTGTTTGCCATTTGTCTGGGGAGGGAGATGCACTGGTTCTGAGCTGCTCGTCACAGCGGCACTGTGGTAAATTCTCCATCTGTGTCTGCTGGTGAGGCGTGAACCTCTCTTTGTCCATAGGCTGCTCATCCCACAGGGCCTGGAAAGGGTGCACGGGAGCCCTTTCTCCTCCCGAGGCACTTCTGGCGTGCAGAGTGGCCAAGAAAGGGGTAGCTTCTTAATCTCTGCTGTGCTAGCTTTAACAGTGGCAGCGCCCAGTTTACGGATTCACGCTTCAGTAAATGGCCTAGTAACGCTCGAACTGCTTTCTGAGATTCCTGCGATAATATTGTAAGAGCTTGGAAGCGCCTGTTCTTATTATTCTGTTAATTTTATGTCATGAATAGCAGCAGGTTTTACCTGTTGACCCCACATTCCCATGTAGGGATGGAGTCACTCAGGGCTGCCCTCTCTAGAGGTGCTGCTCACTTCCCACCGGGTCTGCCTGTGTTGCCTGTGTTGCCTGTGTTGCCTCAGGTGTGAGATCCCAGCTCCCACTCACACCCACAGTGCACACCTGCAGGCTCTTCCCTGAGTGGAGCCTTCAGAGGTGTTTCCAAAATGAAGGTTCTCCTTGCTGTGTTGGTTCGACTGTTGACTGTCATGTTTGTAGTTATGTCTTCTGGCCCTTTTTGTCTATTCCCTTTTCTTGGAATGTTTCTAGTACCCAAATTTCGGGTGAGTAGGGCCAAAAGAGACCCACTCAGTCTTTCATCCATTGGAAGTGTTGGTTAACCGTCTACCAAATACCAGGGCACAGGGCTGGACCGTCAAAGGCAGCTGGTTGTGAAGCTTTCTACTTAATTCTGTGATTTTGGAGTAGGATTATTGATTGACTGTTGGTTAGTGTGAGCTTTAGAGTCCTCTGCAAATTTTCAGTTGGAATCCTAATTCCAACAGTCTGCTTTCTTCCTTATAGGAAAGTTTCTTTCATGTACAACATACATCCTCCATTGAGTGGAAAATGTCTCTTAATAGTGGCCCTTTTCTGTGGGAGGGAATGTGGTCTGTTGGTGCCATATTCCAAAATTGCCCATTTTCCTTTGCTGGGTTAAGAAGTTTAAAATGTTTGATTTCAAATCAGCATTGACAAGTTCACTTGAAGGGGCAGTGGAACAAAGGCAGATGAATTTGGGGAGAAGCCTATTGTAGCTGAGACTCGTTAAAACTTCCACTTTTGAAATACATAGGTATGTGGAGATGGTGATTTAGGGAGATGGATTTGAGGAGCCAGGGATTAGCACCACCCCATGTTTCTGTGTTGTTCCTTTGAGTTTCTTGGAAATGGACCAGAGCAAGAGGATGAGGACGGGGCTGGTAATCAGCAGCAAGCCAGGGCCTGAGCCTGGCTGGAGCTGAGGGAGCCCCTGATGGGGCTGCTTCCCTGCACCTGCAGAGAAGGCTCCAGAGGAGGGAGGCAAGGCCAGCTCCGCCCTGCTCCCCCAGGGGACACTGCTTCACTGTGACACCCATCCCAGGTGCCTGTGTCAGCCTTGTTAGCTTTAAACGATCACTGAACTTGGTAGGCAAAAGTGGCAGCGTGGTACGATCCTTCATTCACTACTTAGGACTGACATTATTCAGTGTCATTTGTGACACAGATTTGCAGTTTTATTAAAGCTCTTTCCAAGAACAGCTTTATTCACTAAAAAAAATTATTCTGATACCCCAGGTGTTTTAGTCAGACAGAGCGGGGATCGGGCTGGGAGCGTGGCAAAGAAGTGTTGTCCAGCTTTGAAGGGGGATGGGAGGTAGCTACAGGGCACAGGCCCGTTTTATAGCTGGGTTAGCACTGAGCATTCGGTAATATTATATCTTACAGGCTTGTGTTCAATACAGAATTTTCTAAAGTTTACATTTATTAAAGAATTTCCAATCAGCTCCACAGATAGGTAAAGCCTTTGATTGTATTTCATGTGTTAGGCAGTTGAATTTAAAGATTTCTGAAAAGCAAAGTGTGTTTTGGGTTAAATAAAGTTTTAAAATCCCTGGATAGTTTTCATTTCTAAGGGGGTAATTATCATGTTTAAAGGGATTTGCTCACTTGGGGAAAACATTCAGCTAGTCTTAAAGTACCTGTTCTTGTTTGTTTCTTGATTTTATTCTCTTCCTATGATATATTTCCCCAAGGAAAAAGAGAAAATGTCCAAGGAAAATAAGTAAATAAAATATGAATATAAATAAAATGCTCCTCTGCTTAAATTCATCCCAGCAAGAAGGATGTAAGCTTGCTGTTCTGGAGATTACTATAAATACCATTTGTTGAAAATATTGCTATAATCATTTCAGTTATTACTGAGATCCAGTATAGTTGGGATATTTCCTGATGTAACTGAATGTATATTTATAAAATTAAAATAGTAACAACCTGCTACAGAATAAACTTGTAAAACAGCAGCTGTTCAAGTATATATTTTTAAATATTTAAGTATTTAATTTGACTTGTGTCTGAATTATTTAATGTTTAATTACAATTCTTAACCTAAACATTCTATTCTTCAAAACCTATAAATGCAGTTTTGCTTTTCTTGTATCCCTATGTGCAGTAACTTGTGATTGGACGATCACCATGTTAGTCACTGGACTTGTGTGTGTAACTTTTGTAATTCTTCAATGACACCAACAACAAAAGCATCAAGTTTTATTTAAGCTTTTCAGTAACTCTTAAAACTTTTGTCACGTAATTGTTCATCTTGAGTCATTATTTATAATGACATAATTTATTATATAAGCCATTTGCAATTGTAATGAACTGAGCCACCCAAAATACCAAGAATTAAAGTAGTGGAGGGCTGTGGATGGTCGCCAGTGCTGCACCCTTGGGGCCTCAGACAGATGACTGCCTCGTGCCAGGAGTGTAAAGCAGGAAGCACAAGGAGAGAGGAGTAGATACAAACAAAGAAGCACATTTAAGTGAAAATTATTTTGAAATTCAGATCAGGTCATAAGAGAAGCCGTGATTATTCTGTTGAGCTACTCATCTTTAATTAATTATTAATTCCTTGTATCGAAGGGATAATTATTTTCTTTAGTGTCTGATCTTTATTAAAAATGGCATGTAGCATGTTTCAGAGTTAGGTTCAAAATATACTGTGACATATGTGATATATATAAGCAATTTTCTGTACACACATATATATGTACAGCGATTTTCTGTACATATACAGAAAATGCTTATTTCCAGAAATGCCCATAGTGCCCTTTTTTTAACACTTTTGGAATGTGACATAAAACAGCACTGTGACATTCAGGAAAATCAGAGGTGTTTAGCGTGGGGGCAAAATGCTCAGGACATACACCACATCTGAGAAAAAGATGTGTGTTAAAGTTTAGGGCTTCTGTGAGGAGGGATGAGGTCATCAGAGCAGTATTAAACAAAAGCCAGTAAATTAATAAATTGGAGTTTTATTTCCAGATCTGTGAAGCATCATTTCCTTTTTATCTTAAGTGGGACTGGCTATTTCTGTTCCCAAGATTGATACTCACCCACACTTGAGATAGGCGTGTGTGTTTTAGTTTGCAGGCGTTACTCTGTTAATGAAAGCCAGGCTCCCAGACAAGCAGGTGCTGAGTGCCACTAAGGGGGAGCAAGTGGGACCCAGGCAGGTGTTCCCGCTGCTCCTGGGTGGCCCAGGACTTTAGTTCTCTCTCCTGGGTACCTTCGTGTGTCTTTGTGTATAGATGTCCTGTGTATAGGTAAACATGTGTCCCCATACTAAAGAAATTTAGAAGAAACTATTTAAGTTAACTCAAATCTCACAATTGTAGAGCACAAATAAAATTTCGCAAAAAGCTCTTAGTTCTTTTACATATTCCTTCACTCTTTGTCCAGAAACGGGGTCAGATTTTACATGTGTAGATTAGTGGCTGAAGAGGGGGCTACATCTGTGGATTTTCACTGATACATTACCTTTTAGAGTAGCTGTACTGAAGAAAGTTTGTAACTTACCTTAAAAGAGAACCTTGGATCATCTAAAAGTACAGCTGTTCACTGTACACTCGAAACAAGAAACAAGGGAAACATGCACTGGATTGAAGGGTTTCTAGGAACCCAGACATGACATTAGGTAGATGAGGAGGCTTTTGCTTCCTTACTGCTTACATTTTGGCTCATAGTTTTTCACTTGTTCTTTGCTTTGCACCTACCACTTAGAAGTTGTCTCGAGCTCTTTGGAGCCTGGTGGGCTTATGATGCCTGCCCTGCATTCCTCATCCCTCCTGGCCCTTCTCAGCGCCCAGTGCAGATCCCAGTGAATAAGTGCTTAACAGAGCTTCCACCTGACTGAGTAATCAACTTGGGTAGATTAGCATCATGGTTGGTGACACACAGATGGCCAGGAGGGAATGGGTGAGTGCCAGTCTCGGTGGCCAGGCCAGCCAGCGCATTTTAGCTGTGTCTGATATGTGACATCCTTGAGCTGTCTTTGTGGCGTGAGCTGACATAAGTACCCCAGACAGCCCTGTGCAGAGGAGCTTTGAGATACTGGGTGGGGCTCTTCTGCACCCTCCAATGACAGAGGTGCAGTGAGCATGTCTGGACTTGCAGACGTTGCACCTGCTGTCCAGGCTGTGACTGACATAGGGACTGGGGGAGGGGTCATCTGTGATGCCTCTTTCATGGCACAGGCCGGCAGGTCCCCAGCTGCCTTCACACTGGCATCGTGTGGGGCATTGAGACACTGCCACTGCCCTGGGCAGAACCCACACCAGTTAAATCCAGATCTCCAGAGGCAGAAAATAGGACCTTTCTTTTGACCAAACCCTTCCGATTTGAGTTAGTTTTGGGAAAGTTGGAGGTTTTATAAGAACCAAATGAAAACTAACAAAAAAGAAAAGTTACAGGGATATAATGTCTGTCTACCTTGTTCTCCCTGACTGGGAGGAATGCAGAGTCTGGAGTCCATCGCTTAGTAGAAGAGGCATATGAAGGAATATATCAGCACCTGTTAGGTACTGCACTGTATTTCAGTAAAAGGAAAGAATAGAATTTAAGTGCTGTAATAGCTACATATTAAGAAAGTAAAAAGAAAAAGGTGGCATTGATTTTAGTAAAAATTTTATTTAGTCAAAATGTCATAAATCTGATTAGTTCAGTATAAAGTAACTTTAAAATACCAGTGAGATATTTCTCCCCTGCAAACCACCCACCATGTCAGGTCTTCTAAACCCAGGACTTTTTGTAGATCAGCCTCAGTCTTGGCTTGGACCAGCTGCTTTGCAAGAGCTGAACAGTGGTCCATGGCTAGACAAAACCTTTCTAGACAGCACAGGTGTACAGGGAAAAGTTAGGAATAGAAATTAGGAGACGTGGTGGTAGTGTTGGTTGTGCCACTGAATGGTTTTTGGTGTTGGTAATTCACTCATCCACTACTTGTATTTGTATTTCACTTTCCTCTTGTCTGAATGAGGTTTGAGAGTTTTGTAGTTTTTGCCCCAAAGAGCCCCCTCGGGGCGGGGGTAGAGTGTGTGCTCTGCATGGACAAGGCCCCAGCCTTTCCAAAAATATTTTTTTAAAAAACACAACGAAGAGCCCCAGAATTTTGTGAATCCTTGCATTCCTTAGCAGCCATCAGAGAAGAGAACTGGCTAAGCTGGTTGTTTTAAGGGCCCCCTTTCCTTTGGGTATGCTTGAGATTCTAGGTATCATGGACTAAAAAGAAAAAAAAAATCACTAGGCCAAATATTTTTTTAAGTGCATTATCGTTCTTGTCGACATTTATAATACTTCACAAGCAGAGGTCAGGCAGCAGCAATCCTGTTTCTCCTTCCAAGGAAGGTGTTGTTGACAATGAGCCTCAGATGTTTCCGATAAAATAGTGGGAACCCTGGCTCAGTTTTGAGACCAAGAAATCCCAGCTGCCTGGCTGGACCTGCTGGAGTGGAAGCAGATCACTCACAGCTCCTCAGCCACATACAGAGTGATTGTTTAAAGCTCATTTAGCCTCACATGTAGGAAGGCACCCTGGATCTTTCTGAGGTGTGGTCCTCTCGTAGTTGCCTAGATGGAGGGCTAGGATTCCCGTGGCTACACATTTTTCTGACTTGGGATATGTTAAATGTATACCAGACAATAGCTTCCATAATTGTTAGATAGATGCCAATATTGGATCCATCTGATTCTGATATGTGAACTTGTGACTTTTCTCTGCACCAGATAACTGAACTCTTCGTTGGAATCAGGAAATTGAAAGGAAATAATATCATACCCTTGACCACTGGAAATGAGTCACTGCCAGATTTCCACTGTCCATGCAGAGGATGGGGACTCTGGTCCACTGTGACATTTGCCTTTAGAGCTGTTTCCTGTGAGGAGTTGTCGAGGACTTGCATGTCCCAAATTTCATGTAACTTGCTGTTTTATTCATTTGAGGGTAAAAGAGACATGGAGTGGAAACCATAGAGAAACATTCTAATGTTTAGGATGCTTCTGAGCAGTCATAGAACATTTTATGCTGTATTTATGGGCATTTGTAAGAAAATTGTTCTGGAATGAGGCGGCCTAAATATCAACAGCTATTGGTGAATTTGTAGTAGCAGCAGGCATAAAATTATTCTCCAGTTACAACTCAATGAAAGGCAGTTGTAGTATTCGAAGCAAAGGAAGTAAGGGGGCTCCAATTTTATTATTTAAGCATAGCCACCTTCACAGTGAGTTAATGAAAACAAAATGTTTTCCAAGCATATTGGATTCTTAGGTCCAAACAGTTGTTGCTCAATATTTGGCACAGGTCTGCATATAGGATGGAGGTGAACAGAGAAAGCAAATACACGTGTCCTTTGTGAGGCAGGCATTTCCTGTATGAAGCCCAAAGGTGCACAGATACACAAATATTAGCCCACTCTTGTGCTGGCCCAGGGAGTGCCCCGCTGTGAGCATCCTTGCATCGATCAGCATCATTGCTGCCGCTGTTCCCCGCTGGCCCTGCCATCTGTCTGGTTGATACAGGGCCTGGGCTCATCAGTGTCCCCATAGGCCAGTTGGAGCAGAGCACTCTGATTGGCCGTCTCCTCTCCCTTTGCACCCAATAAGGAGCCAGCTTCAGTAGCCAGGGCAGGTGGCAAACCTGCTGGCTACTTCAGGGTGAGCACTCACTGTAGGGAACAGGCTCTGCAGTGCAGGTGGGACGCCTGTCACTGCTTGGTCTTTGCCCGAGAGTCCAGGGACGCCAAAGAAGTCTGATTCGCCTAGGTGAGGCTCTCCCTGAGGTCCTTCTGCTCCTCCAGGTTGAATCCTTTGATCTGTTAGGTTTATCGAAGCCCACAAATGCTGGTGTGGCCAAGACCACTGCCTTTGTCTGCAGAAAATTAATCAGCTCCTTCCCTCTGTGCACCTGTGACTCCCACCTGAGTTTCACAGGGCTGCTTAAACCTTCTCAGTTGCCTAACTCAGCAGGTAGGAAATCACTGTGTAAAGAATCAGCTCTCATCCTTGACCCCAGCATCTTTACGAAGTTCCCCCTGTCATCTCCCATCTTGACTTGTGGCCTGTACCCAGAGGAATGTTGAGGAATTTCTGGACAAGATGCTTACTAATCTCAGAGCACATAGAAAGACATGGATTAAAAAGATGTGGCCATTGAATGTCTGTTTTCTCAGTGACCAAACCCTATTACTCGGGCAAGAGGAAATAGCAGGGAGGGCAAAGAAACCAAATGGACAAAGTAACTTCCAAGCATAATGACATAATTTCCTCCTTTTCTCTCCTCATTGAAACCATGTATTTTCTTCTGCTTTACTTTGGCATTATGCATTTTGTCTTTTTTTAATTAATTGTATTGGTACATTTAAGGTATACAATGTAATGACATTCATCACTGGAAATTTGCACCTTACATACTCTCTTGGTTCATATTTTTCCCCATTCCCCTGCCCTCCCTTCAACCCCTCCACCCCTCCCTATCTACAAAGAGTTTGTTTCCATTTTTTCTTTTTCTCATATTAATTCCACTCCCTTCTTTCTTTTTCCCTGCCCCTCCCATTTCCCCTTCCCCTTTGCCCCTTTTCTTCCTATTTCACATTATCTGTTATACCTTTATTCCTTATTTACACTTTCAGTTTCTCACACTAGAGAAACTATTTGGTATTTACACATGTGTCCTATTTATTTCACTTAAGAGTATCACCTCAATGTGCATCCATTTAGCATAGGCTGTAGTTTCTTGTTCTGTATGGCTGAATAATACTTCATTTTATAAAAAAATCCACATTTTCTTTATCCAGTCTCCAGTTGATGGGCAACTGGGTTGTTTCCAAGTTTTAGCTATCACAAATTGTACTGCTATGAACATGGGTGCACATATATCGCTGTGGTGTGATTCTTTTAATTCTTTGAGGAAGATACCCAGCAGGGGAAGAGGTGAGTCAAATGGGACTTCCAGTCCTAGTTCTTTGAGGTATCTCCATACTGATTTCCAGTGGTTGCACCAGTCTACACTTCGACCAGCAGTGGAGTAGGGTTCCCCTTTCCCCATAGCCCTGCCAGCATTTGTTATTGGTTGATTTCATGATGGCAGCCATTCTTTCTGGGATGAGGTAGAATCTTATTGTTGTTTTCATTTACATGTCTCGAATGACCAGTGATGTTGAACATTTTTTCATGTATTTTTTCCTATT
This sequence comes from Heterocephalus glaber, assembly GCF_053883595.1. Taxonomy (NCBI): domain Eukaryota; kingdom Metazoa; phylum Chordata; class Mammalia; order Rodentia; family Bathyergidae; genus Heterocephalus; species Heterocephalus glaber. The sequence continues at coordinate 9,024,393 of NW_028258413.1, forward strand.
TCTACTTCTTTGTCTGAGAAATATCTGTTCACTTCAGGTGTCCACTTTTGGATTGGGTCTTTAAATTTGGGAGGTCTAATTTTTTTTTAAGTTCTTTATATATTCTAGATAGTAGACCTTTGTCTGAGGAACAGCTGGTGAAAATTTTTTCCCACATTATGGGTTGTCTCTCCACACTGTTGGTGGTTTCTCTTGCTGTGCAGAAGCTTTTTAGTAAGAAGAGATCCCACTTGTTGATTGTGCTAGTTCACGGGCAGCTGAGGTTTTGTTCATAAAATCTTTTCCTACACCAATATCCTCAAGAGTTCTCCCTAACCTCTCTTCCAGCTGGTTTAGTGTTTCTGTTTTAATATTTAGATCTTTAATCCATTTAGATTTTAGTTTAGTTCATGGGGAGAGATATAGGTCCAGTTTTAATCTTTGGCAAGTTGAAACCCAGTTTTTCTAGCACCATTTATTAAAGAGGCTATCTTTCCTCCAGTGAGGGTGTTTGGCTCCTTTGTCGAAGATGAGGTGGCTGAGTGTGTCTGGAGTTGTTTCTGCATCTTCTGTCTGTTCCACTGGTCCTCAGGTCTGTTTCTTTGCCAATACCATGCTGTTTTAATCACAGTAGCTTTGTAATGTAGTTTCAAGTTGGGGATTGTGATATCCCCTACCTTGTCTTTATTGCCTAGTATTGCTTTTGCTATTCTGGGTCTCTTCTTGTTCCAAATGAATTTTTGGATTGTTTTCTCCAGGTCTGTGAAGTATGCTGCTGGGATTTCAATTGGGATTGCATTGAATCTATATAGCAGTTTTGGAAGTGTGGCCATTTTCATTGTGTTGATTCTTCCTACCCAGGAGCAAGGGATGTCTGTCCATTTTTTGATATCCCCTTCAATCTCTTTTTTACAGAGTGCTAAATTTTTTTTTTTTTTTTTTTGTACTGGAGATCGAACTTGGGACCTTGCACTTGCAGGGCAGGTGGCAGAACCACTGAGCTAAATCACCAGCCCCCAGAGTGTTATTCTTTTCAGAGAAGAGGTCTTTGATTTCTTTTGTTAGGTTGATTCCTAGATATTTCATTTTTTTGGATGCTATTGTGAAAGGAATTGATTGCCCCATTTCTCTCTCAGTGAGTCTGTTTTTTGTGTACAGAAAAGCTATTGATTTTTGTGCGTTGACCTTCTGTCCAGCTACTTTACTAAATTTGGTTATTAAGTGTAGAAGACTTTTGGTGGAGTTCTTAGGGTCTTCTATATAGAGTATCATGTCATCTGCTAATAATGAGAATTTGACTTCTTCATTTCCTGTCTTTATTCCTTTTATTTCTTTCTCTTGTCTAATTGCTGTGGCTAATGTTTTCAAAACTATATTGAACAGGAGTGGTGATAGTGGACGTCCTTGTCTTGTTCCTGATGTTAGTGTGAAGGATTTCAGTTTTTGACCATTTAGTATGATATTGGCTGTTGGCTTTTCATAGATTGCTTTTATCAGATTGAGGTAGAGTCCATCTATTCCAGTTTTTTGTAGGGTTTTATCATAAATGCATGTTGGAATTTGTCAAATGCTTTTTCTGCACGTATTTAAATAACTATGTTTTTTGTCCTTGGTTCTACTAATATAGTGTATTACATTTATTGATTTGCATATATTGAACCATCCCTAAAGGCCTGGGATAAATTGCACTTGGTCAGGGTGTATGATCTTCTTGATGATTTTCTGCATTCTATTTGCCAGTATGTTATTAAGGATTTCTGCGTCTGTGTTCATTAGTGAGATTGGCCTATAGTTCTCTTTTTCAGTGTGGTATTTCTCTGCTTTAGGGATCAAGATGATGCTTGCTTCCAGGGATGAATTCGGGAGTATTGCTTCCTTTTCAATTTCATTGAAGAGCTTAAACAGTAGTAGCAGTAGTTCCTCTCTAAATGTCTTTTAGAATGCAGCAGTGAAGCCATCAGGACCTGGGCTTTTCTTAGTTGGTAAATTTTTAATGACGTTTTCAATTTCATTGATTGATATTGGGTTGTTTAGAATTTTTAGGTCATCTTTGTTCAACTTTGGTAATTCACACATATCTAGGAATCTGTGCATTTCTTCTGTATTTTCCATCTTATTGGCATATAGATTTTTGAAGTAGGTATTGATGATCCTCTGGATTTCTGCTGAGTCTGTTGTAATTTCACCCTTTTCATTCCTAATTGCATGGATTTGGGCCTTTTCTTTCCTTTTTTTCGATAAGGTTGGTTAAGGGTTTGTCAATTTTGTTTATTCTTTCGGAAAACCAACTCTTGGCTTCACTGATTTTTTTTGTATTGTTCTCTTAGTCTCCATTGCATTGATTTCTGCCCTAGTCTTTATGATTTCCTCCCTTCTATGGGCTTTGGGTTTGTCCTGCTCTTCTTTTTCTAGAAGCTTGAGGTTCAGCATCAGGTTGTGTACCTGAGCTCGCTCTGTTTTCCTAATGTGAGTATTCATTGCTTTGAATTTCCCTCATAAGACTGCTTTCATTGTGTTCCATAGATTCTGATATCTTGTATTGGCATTGTCATTTAGTTGTAGGAACTGTCTGTTTTCTTCTTTAAGGTTATCCAGAAATGTGTTGTGCAGTTTCCAAGTATTTATGAAATTCTTGTGGTTTCTTTTGCTATTGATCTCCAGTTTCATCACTTCATGGTCTGATAATATACAGGAGATAACTTCAGTTCCTTTGCACTTACTTAAACATGTTCTGTGAGCAAGTATGTGATCCGTTTTAGAGAATGACCCATATGCAGCTGAAAAGAATGTGTATTCTGATTTTGTGGGATGGAACACTCTGTAAACATCTGTTAAGTTCATTTGTTCAAGAGTTTGACTGAGTTCTAGTATTTTGTTGGTTTTTTTTTTGGTCTAGTTGATCTATCTATTTTTGAGAGTGGGGTTTTAAGGTCCTGCACCACTATTGTATTAGTGCTTATATGATTTTTCATGTCCATTAGTATTTCTTTTATATAGTTGGGCACACTAGTGTTTGGTGCATAATGATTGTCATCTCTTCCTCTTAGATTGTTCCCTTTACAAGGATGTAGTGCCCTTCTTTGTCTCTCTTAATTAGTGTTGGCTTGAAATCCACTTGGTCTGCAAAGAGGATAGCTACTCCTGCTTTGTTTTGGGTTCCTGTCACATGGAGTATTGTTTTCCACCCTTTAACTTTCAGTCTATGAGTTTCTTTTTGAATTAAATGTGTTTCTTGTATGCAGCATATTGTTGGATCTCTCTTCTTGACCTATTCTGCCAGTCTGTTTCTTTTGATTGGTGAATTGAGACCATTAACATTGATGATTATAATTGATATGTATTGACTTATCCTTTTCATGACTTTTTCTTTTTTTTGGAGTCTCCCCCTGTGCATTTAATTTCTTGTCATCCCCGATAGATTCATTCTGCAGGGCTTCCTGGGGTTGTGATCCTCGTCTTTTCCTAGGATATTGGTTAAAAGTTTTTGGAGTGCTGGTTTGGTATTCATGAAGTTCCTAAGGTGCTCTTTGTCATTAAAGTATCTTATTTCTTCATCAGTTTTGAAAGATAGTTTTTCAGGGTACATCAATCTGGGTTGGAGGTTGTTTTCTTTTAGGGATTGAAATACGTTGCTCCATGCTCTTCTTGCCTTGTGGGTCTGTGTTGAGAAGTCTGCTGTGATTCTGATGGGCTTTCTGTTGTATGTGATTTGTTTCTTTTCTCTAACTGCTTTTAGAATTTTGTTCTTCTGTTGGGTTTCTGGAATCTTAACTATTATATGCCTATGTGTAGATTTTTTTTGATCATGCCTAGTTGGAGTCATATATGCCTCACTTATCTGTATGTCAAGTTCTTTTCCCCTGCTGGGGAAGTTTTCTGCCATTACTTCTGTAAGGAGTTTTTTTATGTCGTCTGTACTCTCTCCTATTTCTTCCTTGACTCCAATCAGTCTTACGTTATTCTTCTTTGCATCGTCTAGTAGCTGCTGGATTGATTTTTCTTGGTCCCTTACTATTTTTAAGAAATTTTTCTTTTCCTGGTCACTAATTGCAATCTTATCTCCTATATCTGAAATTCTATCCTTGCATTGGCTCATTCTGTTGTGTAAACTTTCAGTGGAGTTTTTAATCTCCCAGAAATCTGTTTGCATCCGTTTTATGGATTCCATTTGTTTCTTAGGTTGGGATTCCATCATGTTCCTCAGCTCCTCTATTTTTTTTATCTATGTCCGCTCTAGATTTATTAATCATGTCTTGTACTATGGGCACAACCTCTGTTGTTATGTGAGAAATTATCTCTGATTTCACTTTCCAGGTCCCCTTTCGTTGTCAGTTGAGGGAGTCCAGGTGGTTGAGTATCAGAGTGTTCCATCTCCTTTCCCTTTGGGGTTCCCTTAGGTAATCTGGAAGTTTGGTTTTGAGACTTATTTACATTTCTTCTCATTTCAACAGATGCAGCCTGCTGTGTCTTTGTTGAGGCAACTTTTTGTTCACCCAGTGGTCTTGAATTCTCAGCAAGCCACCGAACAGCCTTTACTCTGCTGCTCACCAGTACACCAATTCCTGGGTTCAGACTGGTGGCCTTCTGGATCCCTGAGGTGGCCTGTTGTCTGGGAGGGCATTTGGCTGGGGCCTGAGCGCACTTGGGATGGTATCTAGACATGCTCTCGCTGGGACCCCTATATAGTTATTGTCTGGGAGGGCCTTTGGTTGGGGGCTGTGCACCTCAGTTTCTGTTGCTGCACAGGCTTGGTCTAGGGTCTCCTCACACTTATCAGTGGTGTCAGGATGAGCCTCTGGGTATTGCTTGTGTATAGCTCTTCTCCAGGAGGGTCCTTGGCTGTGGCCAATGGAACGGCGAGCCTCTGCCTGAAGCCTGTGTACTCATGCAGCCCCTTTCTGGGCAGGCCTTTGGCTTCGGCGAGTGTGCCCAAGCCTCTGGGGTCAGGGCAGAGCCCCTGCTGGCATCAGCCCTCAGCCGTGCTGGTCCCCAGGATCTGCCTGCACTTAGGGATGGAATGACGGGCCTCATGGGAGCCCCATGCCCAGGCAGCTCCTCTCTCACATTTTGCCTTTTATAAAGCAGCCCAAAGCAATTTTTTGAAAATGAAGACTGTATTCTTATAAGAAAACTTTTTGAAATAAACATATATCAGTATTTATTAGCATTTCCGTTTTACAAGGTGATTTGCTAAGCGTTTTTAATTATTAAGCATCATCCTAAGTACCTCCTGGGAAGTAGCTTAGCTTAGTTGAGTGTCATCTAAATGGAGGGTTGATGATCTTGGGGAGGTGCTGAGTACTTTTGAGCCTCAGGTTTATCACCCACACTAGCCCTGGTATAAAATAAATGCACTATATCTCTTAGCTGCTACAGTCATTATTTACTGTAGTTACGATAACAGTCCTCAGACAGATGTACCTTTCACCTCTCAGGTGAGGTACTAGAGCCAGAAGAGGTTATTTAACTTGCCCAGGTCTCAGGGCTGGTGGAGTCTGTCCCTGACACTTTGTTTTGGCTGAGTTGGTAAATAGATGTGGTTGAGTTGTTGGGAAATGTCATATTGCATCTATCCAGGCTTATTTCCTGGGTTTTAAAAAGTAGTTACAGTTTCACTTGGATAACAGATCCATGCTATTGATTGCACAACAGCTCCCAGCCCATCTCAGATGGCTTGGCCTGTGTCTGCTGTAAGTCCGGCTTCTTGAGAGACGCTTTTTGGAGTGAGAGCCAGTTTCTTCCTTGGTATCAAGTGTTCCTTCTAGGAAGGGAAGGGCTCTCCCATGGGACAGCCCTTAGCATACGGCACATGACAGGTCCACAGATGACTCTAGTGCCTTGGCGTTTTTGTCCAGTGAATGAACCTTCAAGTGAGCTAGAGAAGTAGTGAGGTTTTAAATGGTTCTCTGGCTGTTATCAGCAAATTCAGCTTGTGCTGCTGTCTGACCATGCAGTTTTGGAGGTTTCAGCACCTCACGAGGGTGGAGGGAATACACTGTCGCTGACACATGGCTAAGTGTATAGCACTCAGGAGTGTTCGAGTGACAGGTGCTGCGGAGAGCTCACTGTGCAGCCGAGCAGGGAGTGCAGAAGAGTGGGGGGCCTCAGTTTCAGAAGAGACTGAGCAGGAAGTGCCTTTGTTTTCATATCACTCTCTGATTACCTGTCTCCTCCCTGGCGCACACTGTCCTGTCACTCCTCAGTGTCCCTTCTGTACAAGGACCTGCACGTTCACATGCAAATCCTGAGTTCCTCTTCAGTTCTCAGTGTGCTTGTGCCTTTTCCTCTCAGGGAGGGGATCAGTTAGCTCAGAGATGGGACTTGAGTTGCAGCAGCAGATGCAGTTAGGATGCCTTTCCCATTCCTTCAATCCCAGCAGAGGAGCCCACTTCATACCCAGAGCCAGCTTGGCCCTGGTGGCTCACAGTTGCATGTTTGGGAACCAGTTTCTTTGTGGAATTGATTTTCTCTAAGAGAAGCCTCTGTCTTAAAAAAAAAAAAAAATACTCAGTTGGGATCTCTCAGATACCTGAGATAGTACTGAATGGATTAGAGCTCTGAGTTCCCTCTCAGCAGTCACATTCTGCCTTGAAGCAAAGGGAGAGGCCTGCTGGCATTTCAGCGAGGGGACGTTTCAGCAGGTCATCACCGAGTCAGGCAGAAGTGCGGGTGTTTGCTGGTTATGGCTGAGTCTTTGATTGTTGAGTTTTGATAAGGAAATCATGGAACCTTTTTCTCTTGCAGCCGTTCCCTTTCCTCCAAGTCACCGGCTCACAGCAAAGGAAGTGTTTGACAACGATGGGAAACCTCGGGTGGACATCCTAAAAGCGCATCTCATGAAGGAGGGCCGGCTGGAAGAGAGCGTGGCCTTGAGAATAATAACGGAGGGTGCTTCAATTCTGCGACAGGAGAAGAATTTGCTGGACATCGATGCACCGGTCACAGGTGAGCCCTGGGGATTCAGCCTGCGCCCTGCCATCCACCCTGCTGCCAGCAGTCTGGGCTCGTGGGGAGTCCTGGGACGCCCCGCTCATCTCACTCGGTACCGAGGAGCCCGCACACCTCTACACACCTCCGCACACCGAGGACTGGGGCGTCGCTGGTCTGTGCAACGGGACTCCTTGTGTATAAAGTGTTTACAGGAGGGCAGACTCCACTCCCTGTGTGCTGCTTAGCGATGGCGGCACCGTCCTGCTGGGGCTGGGATGGGGCACCCCTCATCCATCGTGATATTATGACAGTACTTGGCAAGGAGTACACAGGTCTCCCACAGGGACGCCAGACAAGGGTGCAAGCTTGGACCAGCGTGGAGGCAGAGACCGGCTTAGCGGCACGGTCCTCGCAGTGTGGTGCCCACCTGGCAGTCGTGGAGGTGTCAGTGCAGTCAGTCCTCAGCCGCCCCGTGCAGGCTGTGTCCTGCCTGGGTCGGTGGGTTGGGATGACGCATCTAACAGCCACTGAGCCTCAGGAGGGGCAATTTCTCCATTTCCTGTGGCAGTTTGTGTCCAGAGGCTGAGCCTTTACTGTGGAGTTCTCTCTTCCTGTTCCTTCTGCTGTGCAGATGTGCATTTTGTGAAAGTGTGCTGCTCTTAGGCCATGAGATTAAATCTCACCCAGGAAAGCGAGCATCTGATACTGGCAATTTGGATCCACCCTTTGAGGAGTTGGTTAAACTTGCAGACTTTCATTTTTGAGATGGTACATATATTTGTTCCCCTTACATGTTTTCATTTAGTCAAAGGAAAGTTTAGACAGAGAATATCGTCCTTTGTGAAAGGCAGGGAACAGTGAGCAGTATGCATGTGCGCTAGTAAGTGATGCTTTCTTCTCAGTCGATGTACTTAGAATATTAGTGGTCTTCAAATGTGTCTTGGAATGTGATTATTCCAGAAGGAAAAGCTGCCTTCAATTCCATATTACAGCTTCCTCGATCGAAATGCTCCTAATGATTTCTGTACCAAAAAAACTGGCTGTATGTATGTTTATTTCTGACTGGGACTGCTGTTAGTCTTGTTTATGTGTAGAAGAAGGATGACCATGGGCAGGGCGAGTCAGCAGGAGGATTTGCCCAGCAGTGTGAATCCATGTAGGGCCATTGGTGACCGAGTCGGGCTGCAGACCTTCCCTGTGTGTCTCCTTCTGAGCCCTGGTTTCCGTAATGCAATTGCAGAAACTGAAAATATAGGGACAAAAGAGATAATAGACATGCTTTCCTCTCTTAGATACTGAAATAGTAACGATTTTATCTAACTGATGTTTCAGAACCCACAGCAATGAAATTACTTTTAAAAATTTTATTGGTTAAAAAGTCTACCTGTATAGTAATGATAAAATGTAAGGATTATTTTTTATCTTTATCATTGAGCATATTATTTTTGATAAGAACAAATGACATATTTTGTTGAATTTGTCTTTTCTCCATTTCCCATGATAGTGTATGGCTTCCAGTGAAGAATTCCTGTTAAATTCACTATTGAGCACAGTGGGTGTTACAGGCCATGGTAGTGACAGCTGAAGGAAACCTGTGGGGTAGTTTTTACGGTGCTCCGTCCTCTGGGATGGCCTCCACATCTCTTCTGTTTGATTAGGCTCTGTCAGGAAGGGACACTGAGGATTCTGGAAGAGTCAGGCTCCTGCTGTGTTGCCCCTGAGCCCGAGGGCTTTCCAGAGTCCCACTCTGATCTGTCTGCCTCACGGAGGACGCACCACACCCAGTTCCTCCCAGGATCCCAGATGACCCTGGGCCAGCTTCAGGAGGGAGATCTGAAGATGCTCTTGGAGTCAGGAATCGGGCTGAAGGACTTCCTGTGGGGTGGAGCAGGGCTGTTAGCTAGCATGGAACAGAATGAGATGTCATAGCAATAGCACTCAGGAGTAGAGATGAGCAGGAGGTCTTCTCTTCGGGGTAGACTTGACTTTTTTTTGATGAAGTGGGATCCTAAGGAGGATCACTGCAGTGACCTCTGCCCATTTTTCTGGGAACAAAAGGATAAAACATAAAGGGAGCAGAGGGAGAGGGAAAAAAGAATTAATTTTAACATTTGGATAGAAGGGAGAAGGTATTGCTATGTTTAATTCACCAGAAATCTAGTGACTTGGTCTGTTCAGGCTGCTGTAACAAAAATCTGATAAACAGGGTGGCGAAGAACAACAAAAATCTGTTCCTGAAGTTTGGAGGCTGGGAGGTCCAAGGCTGAGGCGTGGGTAGGTGCCGTGTCCGTGCTGGGCTGCCCTGGGTCACAGGGCGCTGGTGCCTGTTTCCCCGTGGGGAGGGAGGGTGAGCATCTCCCTGGGCCCCTTCAGCAGGGCAGTGACCCATTCACGAGGCCTCCAGGCCCATCTGCTGACCTGACACTGCCCAGGGCTCTCCCTCCAGTCTCTCAGATGGGGGTCAACTGAGACATTTGGGGAGACCCAAGCATTCAGACACAGTAGCCAAGTTGAACACAATATTCCAACCCATGGTTCCAGCAAAGCTGAAAGCTGAGGGAATGGCAAAAGAAAAGCAGGGTAGATTGAGGAGAGAGAATGGCACTCTGTATTTTGAGATAGAGTTTAAGCATCCCAACCTGAAATCTGACATCCGAAATGCTTCAAGATGGTGCATCAGATGTCCCTCCATAAGGTCCAGATCTCAGAGCATTTTGGATTTTTGGCTTTTGGATTGGTAATGCTTTATGGGCATCTGTGCAAACATTCCTACATCAAGAAAACCCCCAAATTTGAAGCACTTTGGGTGCCAGTCCTTTTGGGCACGGGATGCACAACCTGTTTGTCTAATAATTTATCGGTGACATTTTGTTGATACGTGACTGCATTCAGATTTCTTTTTATCTGGACATCCAAGCCAACAGGATGATATTTAATTTTAAATATTTATTTTTAAATAAATTTAAAATTTATTGTTCGTATCACTGAGTCAGTAAAGTTGTACTTTATTATTAATATTAGGCTTGCAGTAAAACATAGTGTTTATACTTAAAAACCTTCCGGCTAAACTATTCGTTATATAATTCCGAATTCCACACTTGAGAAAGACTGAGAACGTAAGAAACAATTTAGAAGAGAAGAAAGAAAGAAGAGGGAAGAGAAGGGGATGGAAGGGAAAGTGTGAACAAGGGGAACTACAGAAGGAGGATGTGGGGTCGGGGAGCCAGGTTTTCACTGCCGGCCATTTCGGAAGCCTGACTCCAGACCAGGTTTTCAAGTAGTTTTTCAGTGACAGTGGAGACAGATCTGTCACATTCCTAGGATGCTGAGGTGAGTGGGTTGAGGTGAAAACTGGACACTCACTTTCTGTGTGCACTGAGCATTGAGTGTGTTAGGTTTGTAAGCTCTGAAAACAAAGCAGAGCAAAGGACCAGTGCTTTATGACTGCACATGGGGCTGCTCCACGTTCCGTCTTCCTCTCTCCTACTTCACCCTTATAAAAGTGTTTTATTTGCCAGTGTTTTGGGGAGAGCTGTGCTAGCATCTGCCCATGTGTAAGAAAAGCTTAGGAATTGGCATCCTAGCAGTTGGAACTCTGGCTGTTGCTTTATCCCTTTAGCTTTTCTTTTCCTGTCTGCCTGGACAAAGCTGCCCCCCTTCAGCTACTTATACAGCAGGGGGAGCCGTATTACTCAGGATTTTTTTCCCCTTAAAATTCTGGAGAAGCCAAGAATGGGAGGCTGCCCAGTCTCTGCCAGGCTCCCTGTCCCCACCCTCCTGGAGAGCAGGGTGGCCTTGCTGTCACCAAGGAGAGGTGGGAAGGCAGCAAGCCATCTCCTGTGGGTCCCCGGTCCAGGCAGGGGCCTGAAGCCCCTCTGCCCTTTCCCTGCCATGGTGCCTCATTAAAATGTCGCTGTTACCAAGATGATAATTTTAAAAGTATATTTCTTAGTTGAGGTATATTGTGAAAAAAAAAGTATTTTTCCTCTTTGACTTGCTTCTGAAAACTGAGTTGGATTTATCTGTGTTCTCTTGCAAGCATACAAAGGGAACATTAAAAAGAGTGTTGCCAAATTTCAGAGCAGCCACTCGTTTTGGTAAAGCATTTTGGCAAACGTGTTGAACATTTACCAGGTGCAGGTGGCGTGAGTTATAAATGTGAGAATGAGACCTGGTCTCTGCCCTCCAGGGCTTAGAACATAGCAGCAAGAACACAAACAGGTGCTTGTCCAAAAAGTAGTACACCTAACCATTTATTAAATTAAAGGGCATGATCTGGATTTATTTTAAGAAAATGAATAAGTATCCAAGTGAATTTACCTAATTTAAAGCCAAAAAGGTTTTCTACCTTGTAAATGGCTCATGTTTCTCTAATAATGCCCACTGATTATTATATTCCATCTTTGAGTTTAAAAACTATAAAATAGCCAGGATCCTAATTGTCCCGACTATAGACTGAGAACTCTTGGAGAAGGTCAGGGTTGTGGACAGTGAAATGTATGTGATGTTGTCCTTGACTGCAAGATTCAAGGCCTGTCTGGGGGGTCTGACACACCAGCAGTGAGGACCGTGTGGCTCATTACGACTGGAATGGAGGCGCCTAAGATCCCTCCTGTCCCCCTGGACAAAGGAATGTGGAGAACACAGAATTTATGGACAGACTGTGTGAGGTTTGAACTGGATCATGTTTGATGACTCAGATTTTGCTATGTGAAAAAGCCAGAGGGGACGTCTGGCGAGAGACAGGAGCGTGCTGAAGACGCTGGTGTTTTGGGGAAGCAGCAAGGCATGTCCTTGGAGGTTTGCTGCAGTAGGAGGAACTTCCCAAGGGCGTTCGGTGGAGGGGCAGGGAGGGAGGCTGAGGTCCCAAGGCCAGGGCTCTGGAGCAGGGGGACAGCTTCCTGCCTGAGATTCCTGAGATTCAGAGGGAGGGAGGAGCTCTCTGGAGAGAGGTTGGCTGAGCTGCCCACTCAACCAAGGGAGCCCAGATACCCTTGGCAGGGTAGAGGTTGGATTCGGTTTTTATTACAAGGCCTTTTAAAAAATGACTGTTAAAACGGATTTTAAAACATCTTTTGAGTTTGTATTTAAGCAGTATCTGCAAGAGCTTTCTTTAGCATGGGGTTAGGGTCTGTGCAGGGGATCCAAGGTTCGGGCTTTCTCCTGAAGTTCTCCCTTCTCCCGTTTCCTCTTGGATTTAGCTGGGAACGTTCCTCTCTTTTAAATGGAAGGCAGAGCTGGAGCCTCTGCTGAGTCCTGGCTTCATGCAGTCTGGGCTGGGGACGGGCAGTGTCAGCTGGGCACACTGCTGAGTTCTGGGCTGTGTGTTTCCTGGGAGGGCAGCCGCAGAGGATTCCCTGCCTCGCTTTGGTGCAGGGCTGCTGCTGCTCGAGGGCAGTGCCAGGAGCACCCTCTGGCTCCGTCCCTGGATGCAAGCATGGACTGGTGGCCAAGTTTAAGGTCAAGGCTTTGCGTCCTTTCCAGCATTTGACATCAGTTCAGTGAGGAGAATTCCCCTCTTGGCCCCTGGGGGGAGCTGCATGGGGGCTGGAGTCAGGAGCAGAAACCACATTGTCATTTATCACCATGGAGCAGCGGCCCTGACCTGGGGGCGTCTCCTGTCACTCCTGGGCAGGTCGCCGGTCACACACCAGTGGTCTGTCTTCAGGGCCTGTCCTGCCTGCCCTGCTGCTGGCAGGCGGTACATTTTCCTCCCAGCCTGTGGCAGCCGAACCCGCTTTGGTTTTCTTATTCTCCTCCATTTAGGCCTTGGATTTAGAAGAAGATGGTTCTGACATTATTGTTGCCTGTGAGCCAGTCCTTCTCATTGGTCCCTTCCCTCTCTGGCCTTGCAAGAAAGTTTTCAGCAAATCCATTTTACCAGTGAGAAAACGGGGGGACAAGGTTGGTCATGTTTCCAAATTTGAGCTCGAATGGGGGTCACGCGGTGGCTCTACACTTTCTGCTATAGCAGGACTCGAATGGGAGTCTGGATAGTGATGCTGTTGACCAGGGCCACATGGTGGGGACCACACTGAGTCAAGCACACAGCTGTGCTCACAGATCTCATCAGGGGGACCCTCTGGGATCCAGCAGGCATCGCATCATCCTGTGCAGGGTACCATGCTGGCACACACAGCCTCTGTACTGGGAGCCAGAGTCCTGTGCCGCCCTTTCATTTGAGGAGAGCTTGTTCTTACTTGAGACTGAAGAGAACACATGAAGGTTGTAGATGCCAAAGTTCCCAAGAAGTACAAAGAATTCATTATTCTGACTGCTGATAATTATTGTTTTTTATATTTTAAGTTAAAATTTATTGTTTAACACAAGTGGGCCAGGCAAAACAACAGTGCTTAACATCCTAGGGACAGGGAGTTTATCTATCTAGTTTTTCCCAGTTAAAAATATATTCATAAGGCTTTTCTTGGTGAGCTGTCTGGGAGTTTGCATTGCAAGCTACTACCGGGACAGTTGACAAAGCAAGTCTAGGGGTGAAAGTCATCTTCAGGTGAATCAGGGGAAGGAACTCAGTTCCTAAGGTGCAGCCATGTCCATGGCAGTGGTGATCCATCAATGCCAATAAGCACGTAGCACCAGGCAAGACGACACCTGTACAATTGCATCATAATTGTACAAGCAGATATTTTGCTTTTAAGACACAATGCCCTGTGTTCTTTTTATTTTTTTAATTTTTAATTTTTAAATTTTATTTTATTGGTACATTTTAGGTATACAATATAATGACATTCATCATTGGAAATTTGCACCTTTACATAGTCTCTCTTGGTTCTTATTTTTTTTCCCCTTCCCCTGCCCTCCCTTCAACCCCTCCATCCCTCCCTATTTACAAAGATTTTGTTTTCATTTTTTCATTTTCTCATATTAATTCCATTCCCTTCTTTCCTTTCCCCTACCCCTCCCAATTTCCCTTCCCTTTTGCCCCTTTTCTTCCTGTTTCACATTATCTATTATACCTTTTAGTCCTTTTTTACACTTTCAGTTTCTCACACTAGAGAAACTTCAGTATTTACACGTGTGTGTCCTATTTATTTCACTTAAGAGTATCACATCTGTGCATCCATTTAGCTATAAATGTCTCTAATTTCTCATTTTTTATGGTTGAATAGTACTCCATTTTATTAAAAAACCACATTTTCTTTATCCAGTCTCCAGTTGATGGGCATTTGGGCTGCTTCCAAGTTTTAGCTATTACAAATTGTGCTGCTATGAACATGGGCACACATATATCACTGTGGTATGAGTCTTTTAATTCTTTGGGAAGATACCCAGCAGGGAAATAGCAGGGTCAAATGGGACCTCTAGTCCTAGTTCTTTGAGGTATCTCCATACTGATTTCCACAGTGGTTGCACCAGTCTGCAGTCCTACCAGCAGTGGAGCAGGATTCCTCTTTCCTCACAGTCCCTCCAGCATTTGTTATTGGTTGATTTCATGATAGCAGCCATTCTTTCTGGGGTGAAGGGGAATCTCAGCATTATTTTCATGTGCATCTCTCAAATGACCAGTGATGTTGAACATTTTTTCATATGTTTATTTGCTATTTCTATTTTTTTGTCTGAGAAATGATTGTTCATTTCAGATGCTCATTTTTGGATTGGGTCTTTAAATTTAGGAGGTCTGATTTTTTTAAGTCCTTTATAGATTCTACATAGTAGACCTTTGTCTGAGGAACAGCTGGTGAAGATTTTTTCCCACAATGTGGGTTGACTCTCCACACTGTTGGTGGTTTCTCTTGCTGTGCAGAAGCTTTTTAATAAGAAGAGATCCCACTTGTTGATTGTTTGTGCTAGTTCATGGGCAACTGAGGTTTTGTTCATAAAATCTTTTCCTACACCAGTGTCTTCAAGAGTTCTACCTAACCTCTGTTCCAACAGGTTCAGCGTTTCTGTTTTAATATTTAGATCTTTAATCCATTTCACTTCTAGTTTAGTGCATGGTGAGAGATATAGGTCTAGTTTTAATCGTTGACAAATTGAAACCCAGTTTCTCCAGCACCATTTATTGAAGAGGCTGTCTTTCCTCTAGTGAGGGTGTTTGGCTCCTTTGTCAAAGATGAGGTGGCTGAGTGTGTCTGGAGTTGTTTCTGCATCTTCTAATCTGTTCCACTGGTCCTCAGGTCTGTTTCTTTGCCAGTACCATGCTGTTTCTATCACAGTAGCTCCCGAGTTGCTACTTTTCGCAGGCCAGGCAGTGTTTGGGCAGCATTGGTAAGGCAGTGCCCGTGGGTGTTTTTGCAGTAACATACACTTTCCTGAAGCCATTAGCCCCGAGATCTGAAAGTGGTCATGTGCAGGAATAACTACTCTGATTCTTTGGAAGAAGATTAAATTGCATTAAAGTCAGAGCTACTGTGGCTCTGAAGAGATGTGGTCTTTGGAATAACACTGTGGGCCTCCAGGTGAGGATCTCAACTGAGGTCCTTTAAAAGAAAAATGCGGGTGATTCCTTTGGTCCACACAGACTCTGTGTTTCCTGTCTGAATTCACGGTCCAGTTCGCTCTGTTTCATTCTCCTCTGAGCCACTGATGTGGGTGTTGACGTGGACAGTCCTGAATTCTCCTCAAAGAATGGTGCTACCGTGACAGGTTTCATGGAGCCAGGGTGGAACTGTCCTTTTCATTTTAGTGAGAATACTTCCTGTATAAGAAGCTATGTTGGCACTTGATGCTAGGATTTGTGATAGCTTTTTGCTGAACAAATTAATGACAGGCTGACATGGGTTAAGTTCTTTTGTGCTAGTTGTTGATATGAACCCTGTTCTTCCTACCTGCAAAATGTCCATGCCACCCCAGGAAGGAAGCATTGTTCTCAGCTCCTTTTTACGAATGAGGAAGTTGAAACTTAGTGAAATTATCTTACGTTTACCCAGCTAACAAGTGCCAGAACTGGGATTAGAACCCAGGTGATTCAGCTGTGTGTCCTCCCACCCTGTCTGGGGTGGAGTTTCTTCCACATAACCAAAGCCCTGAAGCTGGGAGAAACCAGATTTAACTCCTTGTTTAACTGGCATTTAACATGATTGTTCTGGATTGTGTTTTGATGTTATTGTTTGCTGTTATTATTCCACTAAATCTAAATATGTGAGGATCTTGTATTTCAGTTTATGGATGTTCTAATCCAAAATAGTTTTTATGTAAATGAGCTGCTGATTTGCATATAGTAACTTATCATAATATTGTAGTGGAAACGTGGGAAACTGTGAGTTTGTCAGGGTGTATGTTAATCATCTAACCAGCATTTATGCTTTTATTTTGTTCTCTTTTTCTGAATTTGTTGGTTTTCCTGCATTCATTGATTTTGGTCTTCTTAGTGGAATGGGTAAAGATGGGATATCTGGTGAATAAAATGTATGAATTGGTCAGAAGTCATATCTTATGGAAGAATCTATGGTTTGTTTAGTAGCTTAGTGCAATGGCGAGGGGCCGAAAGTGACCACTGGGCAGCCCAGCCTTCACACCCAGCAGTCAGAAGACTGAGTCCACCGAAGGGTGCATTGCACTGTTGACCACGGTCATGCAATTTCAATGTTTATAATATGCAACTTTCATAATAACTTTAATTTCTGTGGTTGCTTTGATGTGTTTAATTGAGATATGCAGAGATCAAAGCTATTTATTTGCAGTATTCATTTAAATGTCAAAACTAATATTTACAATATGCATTTGATATTAGGGTGCCATCTTGAGTTAAAGAGGAAAAAGTTTCTGGTAGTTTTCAGTTGGGGACACCTTAGAGCTTGTTCTGCAGAACTGCGTCTACTGTACCCCAATATATTTATTGTCTGCCAATGCACATTTCCCCACTCTCAGCTTTCCTAACTGGTTGGAATAACCCTGGGCTGAAGGGTAAACTTCCTGGCCCTCTATGGCTGGGTCAGAGCTGAGTTCTGAGCCCAGTGTTTGAGTGAAGGTGGTGCCTCCCCCTTGATTACACAGCAAAGTAGAAACAGCCCCCTCTGCATTTTTGTTTCCCTTTCTCCTTCCTGTTTTTGTTTCCTTTTCTCCTTCCTGCCCATACACAGAGGATGGCAGAAGTGGAAGACCAAGGAGTCCCCAGGTCCAATCCTGTGCACGTCTACTGTAGCCCAAGTTATTAATATGCAGAGAAACATTGTCCTCACATCTAAGTCATTGTCACATCTGGGTCTCTGTTGTAGATTCGAGTCTGTGCCAATGCAAATCTAAGCCTGTTTGCATCTCCCCTGTACAGACTTACCTGTCTCATCCTAGGCACTGTACACCGTTCTTTTCCAAATGGAAGCTAATATGTTGCCCTTTGAATGAATCTTGATTTGTTTTGCTCTTGTGTCTTGAATATCTCAAGGAAATTCCCTCTACTTAAACTCTGTCTTCTGTTTGCCCCTCTTAAACACATACTGTCCTGCTTTCTGTACATTTTTCAAGAGCAGACTCAAGTCTTACACCCTCTGAGAATTTCTTGACCCCTCAAATAGCCTGGGTCTTTCTCTTCCCCTAGTTCCCATAGCATTTTATTATTTCTGACTGTTATTTAATGTTTATCTTGTAGCATCTTGCCTCTTCTAAGTAGACAGCAAGATTCTCGGGGAATCACTATTGAAATCTTTACAAAGGCGACCCGTCATCTGTCCCATTTCCTCTGCTGCTTGATGATGATCATTATTTCATTTGATTTGACTAGCCTCTGTTCAGTATAAATAAAATGTTAAGCCATCGCCTTGAAAGTTTAGATGTTCTAGAGGTTTAGATGTTTTATTCGTTATTTTTGCATAAGAAAAGATTAAGGCTGCTTTTCACCTTTTTCCAGTTTCATTGTCCTGGAAATAAATATGGAAAAACACAGTGTAGACAAATGTGATAAGTGAAGATGAGGACATAATCACCAGGGGACCCTGTCCAGGCTGAATGATACCTTATCCACCAGAGGTGCTTACGTCAAACTGTTGTCAACGCTTACTTTATTTTGATTTTGATAGGCTTCCTCACAACCGTGACTGTAATCATATGTCCCTGCTGTGCCAGTGAGCCTGTCTTGTCCTATATCTGTCTTCTCGTCATTTCTTACATAAAGATTTGACGACTTACTTGTGTACCCCTCTTGGGCAGATGCATAATTGTCAAACATTCACAGAATCACAGAATTGTCAGAGACTTTATTTTATCTAATCTAATCTAATCTCCATTTTATGCATTTCTTTTTTATATGACAGAGAAACACATTGTCAGTGTGTTTCTATTTTATATGTCACACGTGATTTCTGAGCAGTGGGGCTGCAGGGTGTGGTGGGATTTTCTCTGTTTTGATCAGGTTCTCTTAGATTCCACATGACAGCTATTTGTGGAAAACTGAAACTAGAAAAACAGTTTGCTTAGCAGAGGAGCCTCCACTTTATTTTCACTGAAGTAATCTTTAAAGACTATATTCTTTTCCTTAAACTTTCCATGTTAGCATGGTGGTGCTTGGCTTTTAGACTACTTAGTATTTTCCCAATGTTTAATTCCTTCTCTTCAGTAATCATCAGTGTATTTATAAATTTGGAAAAGTAGATGTATGTACTGTGTTATTTTTCTGCTTTTGTATGATGACTATAAGCTTATGAGATTGCATCAGTTTGAAAAGATTCTCGTCCAAAGCTAGTGAAAGAAAAAAAATTCTTAACCTTGTTTCCGGCCCACATTCTGGAACATTAAAGCAGAGGTTTCTGAGAGCATTCTTCACTGCGATGTGACTGAGGTCTGGAAGCTCGCTGTCCCTTAGCTTAGGCAGTGAGCAGCTCTCAGATTCCCAGGATGACAACGTGGTGTCTGAGTTGGTGACGGCCTTCATTGTTTTTGTAGTGAGACACAACAGTTGCCATTTCTGTGAAATAAAGTGTTTGTAGTGGTTCCCTAGGAAGGCCAACTTGCTTACAGAGAATACAAAATATCATTTAACTACCAGAATCCGTACATGTGTTCATTTCTGCTCCCATTTCTTTAAAGTACATTAGTTACATGCAGATATATACAGGTGGGCTTTAAAAAATGACCATTGGGAAAAAATAGTTTATCTTCCAAACTGATACACTTGAGGGTTAGCAGGGGTGCTGCTGGTAACCACACCAGGTACACCCTTCACCCAGGACGATGCCCAAGAAACCAGGGTCTACAGTGATCCCAGGCCTGTGCCTTCGGGGCCCCAGGCATCTGTGTCTGCTCACCTGCTTCACATGGGACCACAGGTTCTCAGTATCGGCCAACTTGAGCATCCACCTCTGGAAACAGGAGTCTGAGGCTGAGTGTTGGCCCAGGATGAGAGAATGGGGTGTCACCAGTGCAGTTGCCACATAAATAATTTTGTGCATGGAATTTGATTATATTTGTATTTGTACACAGACATGAGAGAATCCAATGCAGTGAAACAGTAGAAATTAAGATATTGGTGGTGCAGTGAATCAGATGTTAACTATTGTAATGAAGCCAAAATCTTGGTTTTATAATGTTCTACATGTGGAAGCTAATTCAAGTATTTTTTAAGGTCTCCTTTTGGGGTTATTTACTGTGAAACAGCCACAGTGCACTGCACATACCATAGCATCACAGTGTTGGTGTTGGCAGGCTATCAGGGATAGGACCAATTTCTTCCTTTGCTTTTCCAGCCTTCCAGGTTATGACAGAGACCTCAGCTAGAGAGATGGGGACAGAGGCAGCAGTCACGGCCGACAACCATGCACAGGGCCCCTTTTACTGCCAGTGTCTCTGCAGGCAATGCTGCTGTGGACAGTGGTCACCCAGGCAAGGCCAACAGTGATTAGTCCAGGGTCCAAGTAAGTGGCTTTGGCCGTGAGGAGAAGACTGTTTCTGATTGTGCCACTTCAGCCAGGTCATAGGGATGATATCCAAAAGATGTCAGATTTTTCCCCCAAACAGTAGAGTATTCATGGGTGGAATTTAGGCCAGTTCTATAGCTGTATTTTTCTAAACAGCCTCCTCAAGGACTGAGATCAGCTACAAAGCAACCTGTGAAATCCTGGACACCATAGGCATGAGTTGAACCAGGAGCAGGTGAATGTTTTATTGTTCAAGAAAATGAAAAACTTAGGGGAGGTGGCTGAGTATAATGAAGGGATTCATGAGATTGTTGGAGGTGACTAGAGCTGGTCCAGTTGGCCGGGAGACTTGGGTTCCATGGGCAGAATAAAAATCACTGGCCTCCAGTCAGGTGTCATGAAAACAGTGGTCAGAGAGCTGAGGCTCAGCAGAGTACGCCAGCTCTGAGAGTGAGGAATGCCCTGTCAGAGGTGACTCACGTGCGGTTGGCTGGGTTCCCTCTGAGGGGCTGAGTTGGACAGATGGTGGGTACACTTCTTTCTACTCGTGCTAAGGGTGCTGGGGGACCATTACTGGATTGAAGATCTTTCGTTGGACTTAGTGATGAGTAGGTGAATGTAATGACATATGGTTGTACCCACAATGTGACCGATGGTAAAATTACCCTGGGAATGGTGTGACCTTTTGGAGGAGAGACTGGAGTTGCTCTGGGGTCTGACTCACTGCAGGTAATTGACCAGTTTGGAAGGGTGGATGGAAAGAGTGGAAGGTCAGAGCAAAATGAGCGTTTCAGTCAATCAAAGGGAAATACCAGATGTGCCCAGGGGACAGGAAGTACACAATCTGACCAAGAGAGTCAACAAGGCACTGTGTGGCTATGTTTGCTCGGTGGGACACATTATTTTAGGGGCAGTAATGATCGTGGTTTAAATAAATGCTTGAAATGTGAAGACATTTGTTCTGTAGAGCAGATTTTGGTGCTCCGTTGTAATTAATTAAGGCTGTTGAGTATTCACCACACCAGGAGCAAATAGTAAAATGCGAACATTTGGATGGAAAGTAAAGCGGAAGCATGGAAGTGTTCAGTCCTGCATCCTGGCTGTTTTCGCATAACATTTACACAGAGCTGTGTGTGCAGTGAGAGTGTGAAGGCCAACACTGTCGCCTCATGCAAAGACCGTTTCAGTCAGAACTGAGCCAAGTAGGTTTGATTCCAGCTAACAAGTTACCACACCTGTGCATTTCCTCGCCTGTGCGAATGGCTGAAGTGCAGTCCTGCCTCCCCTGACATTGGGTGGTGCCTGGAGGTGTGCGTCCAGGGGGTTCTATGCTGTGTGCATGGGTTAGGGCAGGGCAACCACCAGGCCATGGAGTCTCCTGTGCCCATGTTACATAGACACCTCAGCATGGACCAAACCTTTGCTGTGTGGTGCAGGCTGAAAGCTCTACCCAGGGCCTGGCAAGACTTGGGGTGATACCTGAAGAGCTCCGCGCGCACCCCAGACCTAGGGGAGCTCAGTGAGCAAGTTACCCTTTATCACTAGTAAGTGACGCAGGTACACACAAACACCGAGGCCTTCCGCAGGAGGACACGCAGATATTTCTGTGTTTAGCAACAGAAAAACATCACATTTCTCCCGGTGTAGTACCTGGCTCTAGGTGAGCCTAGCCATTGTCATGGAGATTATTTTTGTGGGCTAAATTTTGTACTTATTCTTGGTAAAAAAAAAAAAAAAAAAAAGAAAAGAAATCAAACATTTCCTGATCTATTCATTACTTTGTATATGGCCTTTGATGCAAATCAGAAATCATCAACACTCTTTATGATAGAAAATTCAAAAACTCAACTGTTAATTTATTTAAACTCTTCCTTATTTTGTCCTCTCTGCTTCCTCAGCACCTTAATTCCACTCTTCTTCAGAATCATTTATGAGTTGCTTGACATTTGTTTTGTTTCCAGGTGAAAGTAAGTTCATTTAGGATCTTCTCCTCTCTAACTAGCAGGAAATCTTTCTCTGAACTCTCCGGAAAAGGAGAATGAGTCTAAAAGCAGCAGGGCTGAGCAAGGGCCTGGAGTGCTTCGGGATCCCCAGTCTGGCTGGGCTCCGACACTTTCCACTTTGTGGGGAGGGGATTCTGCATGAGCTCGAAGCACTGCTCGGCCTTGACTCTCTGAAGGTATTTCTGATTCAGTAGATACTGCATGGCTTCACAGTGACCACCTGGATTTGAAACTTGATTAACCTACTCAGGGTTTCCTCTTGCTACCCTTTCCAGCGCCTCTGTCTCAGAGTAAGAGACAGCCTCGACTTCCCACTGTGTCATGGTTTTCTGAACAGCTGAGAACCTCTGGTTTTATTCCTGCGAGTTCTTCAAGATCCAGAAAATTTGTGTAATCAGTGTATTCTGTACGAGAACGTGTAACTGCAGCTTTCTACCCTCACCTGTGTTTCCTTTAAACACAGTCTTGTGTTCAAGAAACACAGCTCTCTTTGGTCTGTCTCATCAAAATATTTTTTCTTCTTTAAATGTGTGCTCTTTACATTCTTATATAAGGGGAAGTAAATCAACAGCTTTTAAATTCAGATTATTTTATTGTGAAAAAAGCATAATGAAAAGGGAATATGAAGTATGGTAGAAAAATACATTCAGTGTTTACATTTTTAAAAATTAATACAATAAAAGACACATCAACATTATTCTCCCTCAAAATAGACCCCCTCACTTCTAACACACTAATCCCATCACTCTTGCCACTTTCTGAAGCCACTCTGGAGTCCTCTTTTGTGAGAGTCTGCGGTTGTGCTGCTGTGGCTGCCTCCATGTTCTAAATGCATTCCAAACATTCTCCTTTTGTGGTCATTGTGGTTTTGGGAAAGAGCCAGAAGTCACACAGGGCCGATCCAGTGACTAAGGTGGATGAGGACAAAAGCGTGAAGTTTTTACAAATCTGCCTCTCCCTTGGTTGGCACTCGGCAGCAGCATTCTCAGTATTTTTGGTCACGTTTCTTAAAGACAGTCGGGAAAGAGGACTCCAGAACTGCTTCAGAAAGTGGCAAGAATGTTGGGATGAGTGTGTTCAAAGTGTGGGGAAGTAGTTTGAGAGGGATGTTTTGAGACAGGGTCTCACCATGTAGTTCATACTGGCCTTGAACTCACTATGTAGCCCAAGCTGGCCTCAAACGTATGACACTGCTCCTGCCTCAGCCTCCTGAGTGCTGCAACTATAGGCATGTGCCCACACCTGGCTACCATAATAAATTTTAAAAATTTAAACATTCACCATATTCAGTGGTATATATGAATGCTTTTGTTTGCAAACAATTTAGTTCACCAACAAAAGCGTTGGGCAGAATTTTGTTTTTGTTTGCAAACTGCATCAGGTGACAGGCATCTTTCCTCCAAAAACAAAACTTGGCCATCTTTTTCAGAAGTGTAGAACAAGTTACCACTGTACCGCCATATTACATTTGCACCTCATAGGTTTATGAATTTTAAGTTAAAATATTCTCATATATCACACAGCGACTGATGTTTTATTGGGCATTGGCCGCGTCTCACTGTGGCTTTTCAGGAGGGAGGATTTTATAGCAATTGTGATAGTGATAGTAATAATTAGTAATAATTATAGCAATAGTGATAGTAATTAATTTAATGAACAGCTCTATTATTCCTCTGTCTTCTGGTTGTCCTTAAGGGCTAATGTCTTGCCCCTCTCTGTTGGGATTTTCACTGTGATTATTTTCCTGCTGTGCAGACCTGCCCTTGTGTTTGGAAGAGACCTAGAGACACTGTAGCTCCTGTGCCCCAGGTGGGAAGCTTGGCGAGACTCAGCGAGTAGGTCCCCATGGCACGCACAGCTATCACTGCTGACCTGCACAGAACCCTGCTGTCCTCTGAGTCCTCACAGTTCACACCTTGTCCCACGGCTTCTTTGTTCTGTCATTTGTTTCCTTTGGAAGAGCGAAGGGAACCATTGAAGCTTTGCCTCTGCACTGTTAGTGCTGTTCGTGCAATTTAATCTCTCCTGGATTTGTTGGAATTCAGCATATTTACACAAATGCCTTCTCATAGCCATTGTTTAGCAAGAGATCTGGGCTCCTTTACTCTCTGCTGGCCCGAGAACACTCAACCTCTCTGCTGGCTGTGCACCTTTCCATAACGTCGTCCTTTGCCCCGAGCTGCAGCTTTCTTGGCCTCTGTGTACGGTGGCAGAGGGCAGAGGGACTGACTGTGACACGTGATGTTTGTCTACCCCATGGTGGCCCCTGCTCAACTGCTGGGGTTTCCCTTGTCTCCCCATCATTAACTTGAAACGTTTTCAGTCCTGAGAAAGCTGGGTTTGCAGAGACCACAGAATGCTAGCAGGGGTCTCCCCATGTGTCCCTCCTCTGCTTCCTGTGGGAAGTGGGACAAAACAGAATGTCTCTGGCTCTTCAGTTTATTCCTCTGGGTGCAGGATCAACCGGTATGTATCGCATTTGTGCCTAGGCGGCAGATGCCATTCCGCCCTAATACTTGCTGAGGTCTCTCCCCAGCCCACCCTCTCAACCTGAAGAGACAAGAGTTTCCTGTCCCGGAGACCTTTGCTTCTTAGCTGAGAACAGATTCAGGTAGACACATTTCCTCAGCCAGCAAGGGGCAGGAACCACCTGGCCAGGCTGCACCTTGGTGTTCATCACTAAATCAGCTTGCCACTGTTTCCTGGGAGCTCCCCACCACTTGGCTCCTGTGTCCTGATCCAAGCTGTTGCCTTCTGTGTTCTCCTTCATCTCTCAGCTATAAGACCTGTTTCTTTAGAGGCTCTTCCTGATTTCCACAGCTTCAAAATCCAGGATGGTGTCATTGGCCTTCTTTGGAGAATTCTTGGTTTCCTTTCTGTAGTCTTAACTTTAGCATTTGCTTTCAAGCACGGCTCCCCCCCCCCCCCCCCCCGCTGTGACAGCTTGTCTTTGATCACTGTTGCATCCCAAGTGTCTCCCAGGGCTTCAGGTCCTGTCCTTATCCTCCTCTCTGCACTGCATGCTCGCTTGGAGCTGGGGCCTGGACTCAGACCTCAGGCTGCACTGCCTGTCTGCACTGTGTTCCCTGTCCTCTGCATGTCGGTGTCACCTGCAGAGTTGAACGTGAGTTTGGACTGGTCCTTACCTCGAATGCCGGCTTCTGTCTCCTCTTCCTCACCTTACAAGTTTCTGGGGCCTCAACATACCCAGACTTAGAATTCATGTCCTTTTAGGTTCTTTTAGAACAAGAAGGACACATATCTTGGTACCCACTTAAATAATTCTTAGTGTGTATAATCTTATATTCACGTTCACACACACATACTTTATATTCCTATTGTCCTGGAAGCCCATTTTCAAAATATCTAAAGCCTTCGTGTATTGTTGAGCGTGTACTTAATTGAAAAGATGTTTTAGGAAAGCTTTAAACCAGATAATGAAATTGTATAAATACAATGAAATTTAAGCTCTCTTTTAAGAAAATAAAATATTCTTAAGCCTTTACTCTTGGGTGAACCATCCTTCACGTTCAGTTAATTTTGTGATATCTTAATGGGAAAGGTTAACCCACCTTGATTGTGTCATTTCATTGAGGACACGGCTTTTAATATAACTTTTTAAACAAGTTATATTGAAGAACCAAATCTTATTGAAAAAACATAAGTATTGAATAGAGTGTAAAATATCAAAGCTAGAAAATGTAATGATCATTGAAGTCAGTGATTCCCAAACTATTTTTTATTAACACACCTGTCTTTAATGGAATATCCTCCAAAACTCGAAATATAAAATAGAGAGGAAGCCTTGGCTGACAGGAAGCCTTGACTGACAGGATGAAAGCTCCCTTCCCTGTAAGCAGAGACTGCCAGAAACAGATTTGGGAAACCTGCATGCTGCTGAGCCCCTTTCTACCTGTGAGTGAGGAGGGTGGGGTTCAGCTTCATTATGAGGTCATACACTGTGTAGTAGCTGACCTGGGTGTACAAACCAGCTGCCTCTCTCCCTGTGCAAGGATGATTTCCATACTTTCTTCCTCTTTCCCCCATGAAATTGTCTCGAGTGCTCTTTTTTGCAAAGATCTGTATATAAGAAGGAGCTGTTGCTTTGTCGTCGGGTTGATCTGAGTTCAAATCCTAGCTCTGCCTGTTTCACAAGCAGCCAATGTCCATGCCGCTTACGTGGCACCATGAGGCTTCCTTCTCTGTGCAGAGGGAACGACACTGTTAGCATGTAGATAGCACTTTGTGGATGCTTTCACTGTGCTGCCATTTTAGTAAGTGCTATCCATTAATAGCGTTGGCATGATTATTGTTGAAATTATGATAGTCATTTAGCTATTAAATCAGGAATTGTTTTGACAAAAAAAAATTAAAATTGTTTGCATAGAAAACATCTTTGCCACATTGTTATTAAGGCTCCCACTCCCAGAGGGCCTGGCCTCGGAGTGTGTGCCGTGCCTGCACTGCTGTCTGTGTAGCCCTGACTCCGGCGCTCCCTCCCAGTCCCTCACACAGAAGGCGAGGTTGTGGCATTGACACGGTGAAGCTCTTTCTACACCATCCGTACTGACGGTGGCAGAGCTGAGGGTAACTGGAAATCACCTAGTGTCTCATTGTACCATGGTAACAGATAGGCCCACTGAAGTCTGCATGCTTTCCTCAGCACCCAAGTTGTGAGCCAGCAGGTTTGTAGGCCCTTCCACCTCAGACACTGCCTCTCCCTCCTACCACAACACTGAATAACACGCTGCCCTGCATTCCTCCCAGGAGAGCACCTGGGACATTCTCACTTACAACTCCCCATAACACCACTCCCTGCAGAAAAAGGGGAAGCCCTGTCCCATGAACCCCTGAAGACTGGGGCTCTGTCCTCAGAATCACAGCCCGGCTGGGACACAGGCTGAGGCTCAGCCCTGCCCAGGGGAACAGCAGGAGAGGAATTGGGGCAGGGCCTTGCAGGGACCCCGTCCATCTGGGAATGCTGAGTTAAATATACAGGGTGCTGTTTTGTGCAAAGAGACCTAATATGTGACTCTGCAGTGAATTGTTTTTATTAGTCTGCATTTTGAAAATAAAGCAGTGTTGGAATTTTGTAGACCTTTTTTACAGCATCATTATAAATGCATTTAAGTGGCATTTAGAATGGTGAACTAACAGACTCATATTTCATATGTCTTTTGGGAAAGAGAAAACAAATGAACTCTGAGTGTGTGCAATGGTTGGTCCTGATTTAAAGATGGGCCCCCACCCTCCTTTAGTGAGCCAGGTGATTTCATGGAAATAGATCGGAGCCTCACAGGACTCATAGAGGGGCCACATGTGCTCCGAAGGACTCTGAAGTGGGAGAGGGGAACAAATAGTCCCTTTCAAGATTTTAAAAGGAAAGGGAAGTTGGAATGACACTTCAGGGACACTTAGTTCCAAAGGACTGTGACTAACATTGCGTGTCAGTCTCAGTGCCCAAGGGTTGCATGTGTGCATTCATGTCTAGGACCTGTTGGAGCCCTGCCGTTCAGCAGTTAATTTAACAACAGCTCTGTGCTCTGAGTGTTTGGAATACATCAGCGGATAAGCTGCAAGACAGGGAAGTGCCTCAGATCTCAGGGTTCAGAGCTGAAGGCCAGCAGGCTGTTGGTGCTGGTGAGAGACACAGACAGAAGCAGCAATGGCCCTGGATGTGGATCTTCCCAGTTGGACAGTACGAGTTTGGACAGTAAAGCATGGATTTTGAGGCACACTGCTGTTAAGAGTTTATGGCCACAAAATACAGTAAAAACATCTATCCAGCCTGTTAGGGCTTCTTGTGAAAGCCAAGTGGTGCCTTGGTAGAGCAGAAAGGCTCTGGATTAGTCTGCTCACTGCAGGATCCCTCAGCAGGAAGTGCATGCCTGCTGCATCCCTGTCCTCATTCGCTGAGCCAGTGACAACAGGTGCTAACTGAATGCTGTCAGGCATTGTGTTCAGCTTGGGCTGTCCAGGGAGGCAGGGTCACGCTCATATTCTCATGATCTGGAAACCCTAACAGAAATGGGAATTAAACACATTAATGATGTCCCTGATAAGTACTGCAGAGGATAGAGGAGCATTTGCTTTTCAGTACCTGTTCCTGTTTCTCAGATTAACCGGTGCACTGATGCATAGTCAGGGCAAGTTCCTCACTGGCAGGTGGCCGCTGTATGCCAGGGTCCTGGCCCCAGCCCCAGGTTCCCTGGCCGTGGGATTTAGTTGGAGACACTCAGCTCTCCGTGGCCCAGTTTCCTGCAGAGGGGTATACGACAGCTCTGCAAGGGCTGCAGGCTTCAAGGGCTGCAGGCTGCAAGGGCTCTGCAAGGGCTGCAGTATCAGGAGGCAGGTTGGAGCTGCGAAGGCACACGTGTGCACACTGAGACCCAGCGAGTGTCGTTTTCGTGATAGTTACCAGGTAGGAGTACTCAGAACATCTCCTCTGCCCATGGCTTTTGCCTGTGCTGTTCACCTTGGAAGCGTTTGTTAATGAGACTGGTCTTAGGCTGCGATGGGGGAGAAGCAGCTAGAGACCCTGCAATAAAGTGCACGCCCGCCCAGGCCCTGCAGCAGGGGATTCCTAGTCTGAACTGATCTGCCTTCAGAGCTCCACAGGTCAGCCCGACTCCTCCCCGAAGGTAAGGTGGATGGTTTCCCAGTGCTCCTTGTCCTGCCTCGAGCGTGTCCTGGTCGCTGCTGGCCAACACGTGATCCATGAGCAAAGCAGTGAATACTGAGGATTCCTGCAGGCCCCAGCTGATACATTTTCTCTGTGGAATTTAATTTTTATTTTGTAAAGCACCACAGTAATTATTTTCCCAAACAAATTCAACTGGATTTGAATGTAAGCTCCCTGAGGACCGGGTCTTTTGTTAGTGCCATCCATGCGTGGTTATAGCGGGTGTTCACGAATCAGGGTTACAGATCTGAGTGAATTCTGAGAGCCTTATGGAGTTTTGGAAGGGATATGAAAGATGGGGATTTTCTAGAGTGGTACATGAAACATACTTATTCTCTTATTTTTCGGAGTAAAATCCTGCTGTAGAAATCAAGGAAAGGTTCAGAGACACAGAGAGCAGATGTTGGCTATGAAATTGACACACACGAGCATTTCTTGCAAACAGAGCTTTGCCTTGCTTTTATTGACTTACTTTGTTACCACCTCTCATTCTGCCCCCATGATATTCTTTCTCAGCCCCAACCTCCTTTCCCGCTAGTTAAATTCTATTCACTTACTTGACGTAACATACAGAATGCTTGTGGCTTTCATTATTTCCTTCTGTTGGATGCTCTATGTGTGGTCTGCGGTTAACTACAGCATTGGATGACCGGGAAGAGTTCCAGCTGGGAGGGTCTGCGGGATGGAAGCTCCCACCCGGGTACTCCGCAGCACGCTTCGGCTTTGGCTGCCGATGGGGCATTTTGAATAAGAACTAGCAGGGTATTTTTCCACTTTTTTTCTGAAATTTTTAGTAATTATGGTGAAGATGTCTTGATACATCAAGTGACAGGTTTGTGTGATTTGTTCTTTTGTGATTTCAGTTGGCAAAGCAGAAATCTTAAGCTATCATGAGGGTCATTCAAAGTCATGTATGTCCCCTGTGGTTCTGAAATGGGCTGTGTTGAGGGTGGCACTGGACAGGAAAGCTCACAGGCCCATGACAGAATACACAAATGGGCAGATTTCTGCAGTTGTTGCCAGAACCAAACATCCTGGCCTGCTGGTAATTCCATGCTCATACCCAAGATGCACTGCATTGCATTCCTTGTGAAATGAAGTCTTTTCATCACGAACCCTAACTTACCAAAGTCAAGAGGATGAAGATCACCAGCAAGTCTTGGAGACCGGGCTTGTAAGTGACTTCTGTCAGCATTTCTTGAATGCTCTGGTTGTAGACTGAGGAAAGGTGCAGAGTCGTCACGGAGGAGAGGCGGCACTCACACACACATTCGCTGCTTTGGATGTAGGGCATTCACATGGTCATGGTCGGCCCTGCCCTGAGCAGTCTGAGGGCGGGCTGAGCAGATGCCCACCACTCACAGATAGTAAAGAACACAAGCCCAGTGCAGGGACGTAGGAGCTGTCTCTTCTTCAGCTTGTTCTGCTTCATTGTGATGTCAGAGGGTGTGTCACGTGTAAGGGCCTTGTCTGTCAGCTAGGTAAAGCCAGGCCCTCCCTGAGGTAGTCAGGGTACAGAACAGGAAGGTGTCACTGGACCCTAGGGAAGAGCGGCCCCTGGTGTGGTGAGGGGCGCAGCCCCATGGGCCTGTGCAGTAGCTCAGACTGCTGGCCACTCACTCCAGGCCTCACTGGGACCTGAGAACCTTCTCCAGCTGCTGTGCCAAAACCAGGTGGAAGGTGTGACTGATGCATTCACCTCGCAGCTTCATTAGGGTTAGGCCCTGTGCTCAGTCTCCTAAGTTGCCTCTCTGCTCCTGTCCCTGTGTCTCCCTCCACTCCTGTCCTCTCCCCTCCCTTCATTCACCTGGCCACACTGCCTACCCCCCATTTCCTGTTCTGTGTCTGCCTCCAAGTCCTCGAATTGGATCCAAAGTCCTGACCTTGCCAGAACTGTGCTAAGTCATCTGTCAGAGAGGCTTGGTGACCATGCGTTCAGAGCTAAGGCCCTTCCCTCCCTGTGCTTGCTGTCAGGCCCTCGCTCATCTGCCTCCCTCTGTCTCACCTATGTAGCTGGCTGTTAGACTGAAATCCATCGACTTCCTCCCTCCTTACAATGGAAGATCCAGGAGGACAGGGACATCTACCTCCACCGCTCTCCTCCTCGTTCCTGGACTAAGTGCAGGTGTGCATCAGGCCCATGGGGAACAGCATTCCTTTATTTAATAGTGATGTGAATGTAGCCTGAGCCCTGCTCTGAAGTTTCATACTACAACTCTTCTACTGGAGGAAACTGTCTGCTTGCCTTGTATCTGTGATTAGCCCCAACGCGACATTGTTCCGGGTGCACCAGAAGCAGTTCATTGGTGTGTTTCTAACTAGGAGCCTCTCCAGGGGCCAGGAACCATGGTCTCTGTCTAACTTCAGGGACTGTGGCTCCCTATCTGCCAGGGTCACAGCCTCTGCAGAGCCCACCCCATCCTGTCTTAGAGAAGTGGGTTTGGGGATTTGTCCTACTTCCTCCAGTTAATGACACAGATCTATCCATCTGAAAGCGTAGAAGTTTGGATTTTGACTTAAGGCAAATCATCTCACCTACTTTTCCCCACAATTCAGGTCAAAATGTTCAGTTGCAAATAGAGGGAGGCAAGAAAGAGTCAAGTCAGGCTGTGTACCATTATTTGTTTTCAGAATGTCTCCTTGTTCTTCTAATCATCTCGTCCTTGTTAGCCCTAATAGCTCATGAGGAAGCAATCAGTGTTTTGGCTTGAACTCAATGTAGGCGACTCTCAAGTGTATTAAAGAAGTGCACAGTGTAAGTAGCAACCAAAGGATGTGTTCATGCTGTTGTTGCTTGGGACCCTTGGAGGTGAAGACTGTTTCACCCATATTGTAAATGGTAGACCTAGCCATTTTTTGAATGATTTATTTCATAGAAAGTAATACTTTTGAGAATTCAAAGTACCAAAAGTAATACTCAGATTGAAACTAGGAAAGACAGTGTCACGGTGTTGGGCTTGCCACTAGCAGATGTCACCTAGGCAATGAGAAATTACATTCAGGAAATTCAGCCCCCCCCCCAATAACTTCTCTGGGGACAAGTGAATAGTCTAAGGAATCAACAGGAATTGGCCGAAGAGAATAAGCAGGGGGGTCTGTGTTGAAACTGAGTGTTGAAGGTGAAAACCTGGCGAGTTGGGTGGAGGACTGCTGTGTCCAGGGCCACAGAAGGAGCCTTGGGACACCACTGCACTGTGTGTGGAGAAAGGCTGAGGCAGCACTTGGTTGATGATTAGCCTCACTGAGCCAAAGGGAACAAATACACCAGTGTCCAGTCGCCTATGAAAAGCAGTTTTAATGTTTTGCCTAGAAGTACTTTGTTAAGTTATCCAAATAGCTGTGCATGTGTCATTCGAGTTCATTTCTTAAAGCTTGCTAAGTGAATGGCTTACAGCTTCTACATCACCAGACTGCAGTTTGAAATTTGACTTAACCAATGTAGGAGTCTACCATCTTCAACCACTGCTCCTCCAGCACCGTGCCACTCCTACTTTTCTGTTAACTAAGCCCATGAGATGTGTCTCTAATACAGGAGTATTTTGTTGTTATTTAGAATTTTGGGGAGGGATCTCTGGCCAATTCTCACATCAATGAAGCTAAAGCAGTTTGAGTGGACCTCAGTAGTGTGATTGGGTAAACTCCTTTCCCAGTCATGTGAAACTCCCCTTATAGGGAAAGCGGATGTTACCAGAGACCCCTGCAGTGGTCCTGGTCTCCTCCTGCATGTCAGTACAACGTCAGAGAGATAGGAAAGTGGGAGATAGAAAAAGCACACAGAGACTTGAGAGAAACTGAGTCTTGGGCTGATCTAAGCTGCCCTGGGCTGCAAAGACAAAGGACTCCCAGGAGATCCAGTGCTCATTCGTTACAGGCTTGGGAAGAGGGGAGCTGGGCAGGCCTCGGGACACCTGCTGGTAACAAGTACCAAGCAGGCAGGACTGTAGAATGAGGGCACAGCATATCTTTGCTGAAGAGAACAAACAGTTAATTCAGAGGGGGAGTTTAGTTAGAGTTATTGACCTTGACTGGAAGTGAATTCAGCTGAGCCCTGCTACTTCCAGTGTAACACAGCCGAATTATGGAGGGGCAAGAAGCTTGTGCCACTATAGCCTGGAAATACTGGGCAGAGGCATCTGCTACATCCCCTGATTCATAAAGGATTCTCTATGCTTGCATGTGGCTGATTCTCTGGAAATGAGTACATTTTGTTGGTGTGCACCTCTAAGTTTTGTAACACTTGGGCAACTTAGAGGAATCAGTTTCAGTTCCAGGATTTTTCTTCTTTGGTAAAGCAATCTAGAAAAAGTATTTGTATAAAAATTCAAGTGCTGAGAACAATACTCAGTTGGGTTGATACGGAAAAGTTTTAGATAACTTAATAGATTGAATATTAAGGTGCTTGTAGAAGCAAAATAAGTAATGTGTTCTTTTAAGATTTGCTTTTTTTTTTTTTTGAAAGTAAAACAGACCTTAGTCTGGCCAGACAGCACTCCCAAAGCAAAGTAGCTTAAGAGAGGTGACTAGCCCAGAGTCCGAGGCTCTTTTTATAGTGGGTTGCAGGGGAAGTTAACAGGCAAAATTTACAGAAGAGGAGCAAAGATTAGTGGTCAGCTGACACGTACTGATGGTCAGCAGCTCAAGACTACCAAATACTAGTGTTAAGAAATGTAGACAAACTGGATAGAACTTGTAATGGATAGAAGAATTATCCCGAAGTAAACAGAGGGAGGAATGATAGGAAAAGTTTTAGAGAACTTAACAGATTGAATATTAAGGTAATTGTAGAAGCAAAATAAGTAACGTGTTCTTTTAAGATTTGCTTTTCCCATAACTTCTTGTTTAAGGTGATGGTTATCTGACTGTAACTGGTAACTTCATTAACCTAACAAAGTTACCTTGCCAGGGTGAATTTACAACGTATATGGCCTATCTTGTGTCTGTGACTTGTAAATACGAACTGGAATTGTATTTACACATCAAAGACCACTAGGGATGAGATAATGGCTAAAAAGAATATAAAAAGGGAAACCCTGAACAAAGGGGCCTGGATAGTAACCAGACCTCTTTGTGGTATTCACGCCCACTGGCAAGAAGAAATTTTATTATTTTATCCGAATTGTGTCCCCCTGTATTTCTTTCTGAGATTTCTGCAACAGGGTAAACAGATAAGGAGCTGCATGAAGCACATGAAAGGGCTGGTGTTCAGCTCATATTTCTGTGGCTGTCTAAAGGCATGTATAGAGGACAAACTAATGGAGCAAATACTTTACCTTTGTAGATAGAATAATGTTGAACTCGTTTTATATTTCAAAATGGCATTATTGTAGTCTTGAATGTTTGAGGGGAAGACTCTCCTGGCCTGAAGAGGAATGTGAAATGTCTGTCTTCCTTTAGCCATTCTTGTTTTAAAATCACATGCAGCACCCCCTTAATCTTAAAAGGGGTGCAGGGAAACGTCTTCTACTCTTAAATGCCATCTAATATGAAATAAGCTATGTTTGCTTTGATTGAGTTTGTTGTTTTATGTGATTGCAAATTCTGCAGAACAGGTAGCTGCCCGAAAGGGATCATTTTCCGGGGATTCCTGTACTGGATAGATCACTGGGTAAAACCTTCAACCCCACCCCATTCCAAGTCAGTGCTGACCTCTACATGATAGTAAAAAGAGGAAAAGAATGAAGGAAAGTTCATCTGTCTCTGCCTGCATGTTTGCATTGCTTTTAATTGTTTTGGTAAACTGGAAACTTGAATACTTATTAATCCTAATTTAAGTTATATACATATGCTGCACATGATGAACATTTTTACCAACACTTTCTTCTACTTGTGTTAACATGGGTTCCAATGGACATCTATAAGTAGAGAGAATTATAAATACTGAAATCCTTTCATCTACAGCTCCTGCCTGAGATCATGGGAAAATTTGATTTGTTATTCAAAGCCTTTGGTCCTGAACTTTTATGTAGGCCTGAGAACTAGCCTGAAACCCAAGAAAAACTCTATTCTGGTCCCAGCAGCAGACTTACAAAGAATGTGAAGTCTGATTTACCCCTTTCTGCACCTAAATTTAAGCAGAATCTTTGAAGTCTGGTGCACTGACTGAGAGACAGAGCAGGAAGAAGAGAGGACGGCAGACAGGCAGAGCGTGTGTCTCTGGGCTGGGGCTGGGGCTCTGTGACTCCCCTGAGCCTGTCCCACACCTAAGAGGACGAGAGGGCTCATGAGTGAGAGAAAGAATTCACCTGCCAAGGCCCTGTGAGCTCTGGAGAGAGGCGTGGGTGAGGAAGGGTGTGAGGACATAGCAGCATCCTCAGAGAAGCCCCACAGGCCATGGTGGGGACCATCCTGAGCTCACCTGGGCCCCGTGGTCCCCAGAACAGCTTAGCCTTGACTTGTGGACCAGGGTGTCCTAAAGTTTGCTGGATTCAGACCTCTGGGCTCTCTTGAGATACAGGATTCAGGCCTGAAGGGAGAGGTGGTAGAAATCGGAAACAGAACAGGTTGAAGCAGTGGCTTGGTTGCCTTCTTGCGGCGTAGCAGGCAGGGGCTCAGTCAGGGTTTGGGTGCTGCTGTGAACTCTAGTCTCGGGACCTGTGCTGCACCCACATCTGCCTGCAGGACCCCTTCCTGAGGCTTCCACTCCACCTCCCCCAGCAGGGACGCCCCTCCGTCAGCCGCTGGCGAGCACTTGCTGAAGTCCCAGGCAGCACCCCAGGACCGCCCCCCCAGCCCCCAGGTCAAAGCTGAGGTCTGGGCAGAACCTGCACCTCACCTAGAACTCTGGGCGGGGTGGTCTGGGGCCCGTGGTCCCTGGGCTCCAGCACTGGTGACCCAGGAGCTACCTCAGGGTGTGACAGTGTTGAGCAGACCTGCTTTCCAATGAAGATGGAGAGCTACAGGAAAACCCTGACAGGGAGTGGATGAGCCATGCTGCCAGTGAGAAATGTTCATTCCAGGACAAGATCCTGTCAGCCAGATGTGCTTTCTGCAGTCCTCTGAGCCCTTGGCTGAGAAATTCATTTTCAGGGTTTGGCCAAAAGGTCACTTGTATTTTCCAGAAAGCATCAAAGAAGCAGAAATCGATTCTATAGCCCATACATTTTACCTTTTGTTTTTTGCTTCTTCTTAAGAAATGTAGACTATCCAAATAGAATTGTGCTGCAGAGCACAGGTGTAGCCAAGTTATATACAGACCTGTGCCTGAGAGGAAGAGAATATAAACCACATGTCCAGGAACGTCCCGGGAAGGGCACTGGATGGTGAAGATTCTGCTGCTGCTTCTGGGAACAAATTAAAGTACTCTTCCGTATGGGCTCCATCTGTTCCTTTTCCTGTATTCTTCAGAAACTTGCAGCCACACTTGAATTTGTTCAGAACTCTTCCACAAGTATTGCAGATCTGACTGGTTTTCACCTTTCTGTGTTAAAAGAGGTTTTTCGGATGTGTAAAATCCTAATTGTCAACTGAACATTTTTTAGTAACATCTGAATTGAAATGATTCTCGGCACAGTCAGTCTTCTAACACTGACTAATCTTTCCCCATTTGTGTGCGGAGTTCACTGCCAGCCCCTTACCATCTGATAATCATTCCCATAGCAACCAGCAATCTGCTTAGTTTCATTAAATACCAAAATTATTGCCTGAAAAATGTCTAATGTATGACACCATGTTATAGCACCTAGTGAAACGATTCATGGATGATGGGATTCATTGTGATGGAAGAAGGTTGTTCAAATAATCAATAAAATACTATTTCTTTTTATGAGGGGGCAGAAGAAACCCTTGAATTCTGAGTTGTTATTTCAAAATGCAACAAGGATTCAGGTTTTCTTTTGATGTCAGCAGATCTAAACTTCCTCAGCTTATTATTTCCATTATTTTAAAAACCTGCCTCCTTATTATTTATTTGGCTACCTTCACTCACATATTCTAAAGGACATCTTCATTTGTCTGATTTAAAAAGAACAGATGGATCCGATACACAAAACCGGTGATATCTTACAGACTGATAGATATCTACAGTGAGCCTCGGTTTTTTTCTAAGGCGGAACAGTTCAAAGATGTTTGGGCTGGTGGAAAGTGTGCCGGTTTTAAGCAGCCCAAAATTTGATGTGGAATCACATCAAATCATGGAGAAACCAATGAGAGGATCAGTAATTACCTCACAGGACACAACTTTCCTTCCAAACAACTGGTCCTGCTCACCTGGTAGGTTTCTCCATGTGTTTAGCGTGATCGACTCTCAGTTATTTATTTGTACATAAATTTAAGGTTAGTGATTTGGACTGGGTTGATGAATATTAAAGTTTGAAGACACTAAGAAGCCTCCTTGGCCATCTCCTTCCTTCTTTAGATGAAAAGAATGTGTAAAAGGGACAAGTTGTTTGCAGAAGTTGAGTCAAATCTTGTGATAAGGATTAGAATTATTTACTATCAAAATTCTTCGAGGACACTCCATGACGAAATTAATATAAGCACCTCAGAATTGAGTTAGCGTTCACCATCACCATCGTCATGTTGTCTGACCTGACCCCACTAGGAAGTTGCATGGCCCACTGCATGCACTCCAAAGTAGAGAGCCGAACACACAGGCTCCCACCAGCCTGGCTTTTCTACTTTTTATTATACATTGCCTTTTCCTTCTTTGCTTTCCAAGATAGCTGTCGCCCTTCTCCTATTTTGATTGTTACAATGATGCAGCCATTAATTTTTTCAATTAGGTTCTTCAGTAAGAATTACACAGAATATTTTACAGACCGCTCCAGTTTTTGCAGCTCTAAGAATAATACAGCCCCCAGCAGTGGCCCCGTTTCTGTGTACGGACAGGTTTTGATGTATGTATTTCAGGTATCTGGAGCAAGCAGAAAGAGGCAGTCCTGCTTGGTACCTATTTTAGGATTGGCCCCACATCCATAAATGTACATTTTTGAAATTTTTCTTTCTGGAATTATGCAGTGGTAGAATAGGATGATATTCTCTGGACTTTTAAAGTAGTGATAATTCAGCACATTGTGAAAGAATAATTTTAAGACTAGGAACATCATGATGGTTTCTGAGTGCATTTTACTTAATAAAAATATAGCTGATCACCAGACCCTGGTTAACCATTCATAAACAAAGCTGTCTCCCTACTGATACCCGTGGCCAGGCCAGTCTGCTCAGCTGAAAAACCTGAGGTCAGAAATGGATTAGGAGTCTCACCTGTTTCCCATGGGTGGAAGTATTGGATCTTCAGTGTCCCAGCTCTCCCCTGCGACCATGGGGCCCGGAGGAACCTGGCTGGCCACTGCGCTGACCCTGGGCGGGGTAGGGGACCAACAGCTGGGCCTGTGAGCAACAGGGGAGAAGAGAGGAGGAGATGAGATGGTGACAACCTTCGGGGGCCCAGGGTCCATGGAGGAATAGGTGTCTAGGATGTGCCTCTTCTCTAGTTCCAGCTTCCTGCTGAGCCCTGGGTTGGGCCACAGCATCCTTTGCACAGTGGCTGAATGTCTGCATTGCCACCTTGAGAATTTAGGCCACTTACTCAGACTCCCGAGACTCAGTTTCTCATGGACGGAGAGAAACAATGGTACCTGCTATAGGGAACTGTGAGACTTCATGAGCCAAGCTCCAGATTACATTGCCCAGCTATTGCTGCCACCATGGAAGCTGCAGCACTTCTGCCTTAGCGACCCTCATTCATAAAGTGAAGCATCCTGGGAAGTGTGGTGATGGCCTGAATGGATGATATGACTCAGAGCACGTGGCAGATGTTACTGAGATATGGGCTAGCCTTCCACTCACTGAAGTGGACCGGTCACTCACATGCACAGTGCATGGCACATGTGAAGAGTGATGTTCTCCCGATGGTAAACTGTGGGGTATTCCAGGGACATACAGGCCAGGGTATTTGTCTGTCGAGCATTGTGACTGGCTGGTGCATATAGGTATGATGTGTGGAGCACCAATCTGTGCATCAAGGCCACAGTGGAGGTCACCTAGGTCCAGAGTGCCTTAGCCCATCATGTCCCCAGTTTTAAATACTCTCATTGTTTGCCTCAACATTCACATGAGATGTCCTGCAGAGGCCCACAGTCCTACAGCCTGAACTTGGAAGGAGAGCCCCCTTCCCTCGTCTATTTTTATGTGAACTTCAGGAACAATCTTTCAACGAAAAAGAGTCCTTCCTCTTCTAAGTATGGCTTTTCTCCTTGCTCACTGCATGGGCTTTTCTCTCTTTTGAGATTGTCTGAGAGCCATGTCCACACAGCAGATCCTCTGTCCCCTACTGCCTCCCTCTCTTGGGACAAGGCGGTCAGCCACCAGCACCAGCCGGCCACAGGGAGAGGCTGACTGTGGTTGCAAATAGTTCCCAAGGCTCAGTCTCAGTCTCAGGGTTCTGGGGGTCGTCTCTGCTTCTCATCTTCCTGGTGAATATCTGGCTTTAACTGTTTCATAGAACATTTGTTACATTGAAACTTTGCCTGTAAAACCAAGATAAAACAAACAAACCAAAAAGAAAACATTAAAGTCACCTCCCCATGGCCTCTCTGGGTGGTGTGGTGAACCGGACACCGTTATTGAAATGCGCAGAAGCAGGAGGACTGCAGCTCTCAGGCCCGTTGGAAGCAGAGCCATCTGGAAACGGCTTCTGAAGACTGGAGTTTTTGTGCCCATCTGGGAACTGTTCAGGATTCATAAAACATCTGAAGGAAGAGAAGGAGCTACACAATGTTGATCTGAAAAACAGGGAGTCAGGGTGTCCGAAGCCTGCAGCTGTAAAAGAGCAGGAGGAAGGGACCCTGGGCGCAGGCTTCATGTGCCTCTGGGTCTGTCTCCAGGGATCCCTAAGTCAGGCCTCTGTCCAGATCAGCGCTGGCCAAGCTGCTGTCCTTTCCGTCTCCAATGCACACCTCTAGCCAGCGTGGAAGTCCTCCATTGTCTCAGTTGCCTTCATGTCTCATTTCCTCCTTAGCCGTTTCTACCTCCTCCTTCCTGGCACAAGTGCCCGGGGTAGGGAAAGCACAAAAGGCCATAGCCTTCCCAAGGACTGTCCCATGGGACTCTTCACATGTAAACCACCACCTCACTACTTCCCAATAATTCCTTGTTTATTTGTGTGCCTGCAGTTGTGACTCGTGCTGGGGCTCTTCCTACAAACCCTTCCACCACTGGTGAGAGGGACTGAGAACAAGAGCTTGGTCTAGGGGAAGAAACCGACTTCCTTAGGAAGCAGATCCTGGTGCTGGTGCACAGCGCGCCTGCACCAACTGGCCTCAGAGCTGTGTGCCCTAGAAAAATCAGAAATGAGAGCATTTGCAGATCAGCTTGGGAAAAGCTGAAACTGCCTATTTTGCCTGTAGCTTCTTTCTCTTCTAATTCATTTTTTAAAAATCTGCTAGATTAATTTTGCTAAAATACCATTTTGCATTTCCTGTCCTCAGTTGAAAGACCTGTAGCAACTCCCCATGAGATTCAGAAATCGACTCAAAGGCCTCAGTGGAGCTGGGATCAGGCCTCCCACCGCAGTCAGGCCCTGCGTACCTGTCTCTCTGTTCCCCACTATAAATGCCTGGCCAGAGTGGTCTGTTCTTTCCTGCACCACACATTCTTTTCTCCATACTTTTCTCCGAGTTTCCTCTACAGTGGTGGTCAAATTCGGTTCTTCAGTGTCTCTTGCTCCATGCCTGACCCTGTGGGTGGGGTGGGGTGGGGTGTGGTGGGGTGGTAAAGGGGTGGAAATACAGGGTGTGCTCCCCGTGAGTCCAGGAGCCTTCCAAAGACAGGAGCAGGTGCCACTGCTTCCATGGCCAGTGTCTGTTGACAGAGAACAGGAGTTGGATTAGGACTGAGAGGTTATTTCAGCATTGCTTACTCTGACACTTAACTTGTCTGCCTTACTTTTCTCATTGCCAAGACAAAATACCCAACACCCCAATTTTTTTTTTTTTTTTTTTTTTTGTAAAACGAGCGGTTTCTTTATTATTTTGTTTTTGCAGCACTGGGAATTGATCCCAGAGCTTTCACACTGAGCTACATTCCCAGCCCTTTTTAATTTTTTGAGATAGCTTCTCAATCAGTTTCCTTGGTGGGACTCGAACTTGCAATTCTCTTGACTCGGCCTGGCTCAGTGCTGGGATTACAGGCATGTGTCACTAGCCCCCAACTGCTCCAGTCTTTTTATTGACTCCTGCTGTGACAGAGCATGCTCTTGGACCTACAGACCAGGCCAGCGAGGGCAGTGGTGTCTGTGCAGTGTTGATGGATGTTTCCCTTCTCCAGGGCCTCAATCCTAACTCCTTGTGCATGCTCAATCTATAGAAGGGAGCATACAGGAGTGATTTTATATCACCATTATCTTCATCCTAATCATCATCACACAGTTTTTACCCTTCACTTACTCACACCCAGAGAGGTTAAGCTGCTTGCTCACAGGAGCACAGCACGTAGGTGATTGAGCTAAAATATGAAACCAAACAGCCTGTGGAGTCAGGTTCTCAGCCTCCAGGCCACATAACTGTAGTAACAGTGCCTGGGGGACAGATCTATCAATGGCCCCTCTGGAACCAGCCCAGAGCCCTGGCGCAGTCTCAGACCTGGGCTGGCTGCTTGCTGCCTGCTCTGCCCCCAGTCACCTCTGCCTGGGTGACCACCTTTCTCTTCTCAGCCTTCTAATGGGAAGTCTCCAAAATAGTCCCAGAATTTCATCCCCCACCCCCTATCTTTCATCTTTTCTTCTTCTTTTTTTTTTTGTATTGGGGATCAAGTTCAGGGATGCTGTTCCCCTGGGCTACATTCCTAGCCCTTTTTTTCTTTTTTGGTACCAGCGACCAAACTCATGACCTTGCGCTTGTGAGGCAGGTGCGGTGCCACTGAGCTAAATCCCAGGCCCCCTAGCCCCCTTTTTAAATTTTTGAGACAGGGTCTCACTAAGTTGCCCAGGCACAACTCAAACTTGCAGCCCTTTTGCTTTAGCCTTTCCACAGTGCTGGGATTATAGGCAGCGCCACCTTGCCCTGCTCCATCCTTTATCTTCTCCAGCCTGGGCTGTGGCAGTGGCCTCCTCTCTGTTCTCCCTGCCTCCCCACCCACCCCTCTCCATCCCAGTCTACTCCCAACATTCCAGCCACAGGGCCCTGTTAACACCTGTCACACCAGGCTCCTCCAACTCAGCAGCAGCTGCTTTCTACACTGCATTCCAGGGAAAAGCCAGCGCTCTCAGCCATGGCCCACAAGGCTCTTCATGAACTTGTCCCTGCCACCTCTCCTCTGACTTTTCCTTTCATTCATTCTGGCCATGCTGGCCTCCCTCTTCCTTAACACAGGGCCTTTGCACTAGCTGTTCCTTCTGCCTGGAAGGTTCTTCCTCCAGACATCTGTATGGTTCCCTTTCTCCCCTTTTTTCTGTGACACCTTCCCTGCTCTCCATATCTAAAGTTGAACCTGACCCCACTCCACTTTTCTTCAGACCAATGCCACCCTCCTTGCTCTGATGCTCTAGATCAGTGGTGGTGAATCTATAGCATACCCTCTGTTGGCACACAAGCCAAGTCTTCCCACCAGTGAGCATTCAGGTTTAATGGCAGTGTTGGCACTGTGTGATAAATGAGTGGGTTCTGAGTTGCAGTTTGGGCACTCAGTCTCTAGAAGGTTCACCATCTCTGCCCTAGATGGTAGGGCCACTACAGCACTGTTCTTGGAGCACTGGCCATGTTCCCTCTACACCAGCCCCTCATCATCCAGGTTTCTGCTCAAATGCTGCCTCCTTAGCCCTCCCCCTTTCCCCCTCACAATCATATTTTTATTCAGTCTTTATAACACTTATCAAAGGCTAAAGCTATGTGGTTTATTGGTTTACTAGTTCACCTTTAACTGAAGCAGGATTTGAGTACCACGAGGGCAGGGATGGTTGTTCCTGTTCCACTGCTATGTCCTCAACTCAACAGCATGCTTGGCACTGGGTGCCTGGGATCATCAGAACCAGGTACAGCACTCCTCAGACACCAGACCCTTGTTCTGCTCTGAGGGGGCTTTCCTGACGGCAAAGATTTGAGGTACAGATGGCAGGGGCCAGGTACGTAGGGAGATGAGGGCTGATGGGGAATTCGGGCCCAAGTCAGTCATGAAATTAGGGGGACCACTAGGGTTGGGGAGTGGGACCCAGGCACTTGCTAACACCCAAAAATAAAGGAGGAAAGATTTGTTTAGCTCACAGTTTTCAGAGGTTTGAGTTCAGAGTTGGCTGGCTTCAAGGCAGGGTGGCATGGCAGAGGGCATCGCAGAGAAGTAGTTTATAGTGGGAAGAAGGCAGCAAAGCAGGAAGCAGCAAGTGAAGGCAGCAGCCCTCTTTCTGTCCCTAATATTGTGTCCAGGCTACATACCCTTAGGGCAGGTAGCACCCATACCCAGA
Source organism: Heterocephalus glaber (assembly GCF_053883595.1). Classification (NCBI taxonomy): domain Eukaryota; kingdom Metazoa; phylum Chordata; class Mammalia; order Rodentia; family Bathyergidae; genus Heterocephalus; species Heterocephalus glaber. The sequence goes on from NW_028258413.1 coordinate 9,067,185, forward strand.
GCAGGCCTTCCCAGTATCTATACCCAGAACCTTACCAAACCAATCAGTGGGCTAATTTAGTAATCACAAACTCTTAATCCCAGCATCACCCATTCCAGATCCAGCCACCTCTGAAAAGCCCCACCTATGACCCTGTGAGCCTTTGGGAGGACATCTAGAAACAAGCCGTAACAGCACCTACACTTTGCATAGTGGGCTTCCAATTTCAGAACAACAACCCTGGTTGAATCAGAGCGAGTACTGGACTCAGACTTGGTGGCTCTGTGACCTGACATCCTTCCCTTGTCTCTCTCTGAATGGGGCCGTGGTGCTGGCCCACCTGTCTCGTGGGGCGTCTGAGCGGCTCTCAGCCCACAGGAAGACAGCTCCATGGGTTTTACCTGCTGCCTTCCTGGTGAGTCCCCACGAGTTCCTCCTATTTTCTAATGAGCTTGATATTTTGTCTGTCAACCTTACTATGTCTCACTGTGAGTTAGAAGGTATTTCCTGCTTTGAAAATGAAATCTATTTCAAGTTAGAATAACAATTGGTCTAATATATCCTTAAGTAGTGATGAGGCAGTTAGTGCTCTGAGGTGACTATGTGCTTCCCAAAGCAAGAGCCTACAACAAAGGAAGCATTTATGCTCCTCAGTTCCTTATATTAGTCATGTAATTATCCTTTTCTCAGAAGCCCGGGGCCAAGTGGATCTGCTCCCAAGAGAGAGGCTCCCTCTTCCAGCAGCACAGGCATCCGGGTGTGCACTGCTCCTCCCTGACCTTGTGCCTAGTATGTTTCTCTCCCGAGAAAGGAGTGGGTGAAGCCCAAGCACAAGGACCTTTGCCCCTCCCGGAAGCCCGTCTGGGGCCCCAGACGCAGGGAGGAATGCCCACTTGAGCTCTTCTGGGGCCATTGGCTCCCAAACCTGCCCGCCGTGGCCCAGCATCCAGCCTGCACTGCCACTCTGTCCCTACCCTTGGCCTCTTCTTGAATACATAAACCTGGTGGCCAGCACAGCACCAGGTTGTCGTTGCAAAGGGAGAACGGGATTTTGTCCTCCGCCTGGAGGTGAGAGAGGTTTCTGTTTGTGTCTTTGAGCACAGCAAGTCGGATGACATCTTAAATATTTCTCCAGGGATTGAGTATGTTCTGAAACAGATTTACATTTGCTAAACTCCATGCCAAGTGGAGGAAATGTAATTCAGTGCACATTTAAAACTTACAAAGAGAAAGCACTGGAGTCTTGGAGATTCTCTTCCTGAGGGGAAGAAACCCAGTCATGATACATGTAGGTGCGGTGCTTCAGAAAAGCTGAGTTCATTGGAATATTAGGTGGATAATTTACTCTTCGTGATTCAAAAGGAATCTGTCTTCAATGTAGCCATAGGCTTTATCTGCTAGCTTTCGTCAGATTTCAGCAGAGAACGCTTAGTGACCATTCAGATCTGTTCTCATGTTGAACCCCAGCCATTCCCATGGATGCCTGCATAGCAGGAGGTATCCCCAACATGCAGTGGCTCTCTGCTGTGGCTCTCAGTATGATTGTCACCAGCACCTCCTGGACTTTGGCCTCCTGAAGAGGGCATGGGAAACCCCTTTTGCTCTCACGATGAATGAGGTGCTTCTTAGCAGAGGCAGGAGCCTGGGCCAGTGCTAACAGGAGCCTTAGCTCAGCCTCTAATTGGAAGCCTTAATTAGGTTCCGACAAGACCTCTTTCTGTTGATATTTTGACACCTTTTCTGTTGATTCGATTCTTCAGTCCAAGATCTTTTAGCAGCTAAGCAAACAAAGGGGGTTGAAGACTAGAATTTTAAGATTCCATGTGCCCAAGATACAATTCTGTTTTGCCATTAATCAATTATCTTCAGAAAGCTTAAACTGCACGTGTGCTGTTGAAATGCAAGTTATTAAAGAAGATGAAGCACACAGGGTAATTGAAGTCTAGCGAATGGTGAACTCAACAAGGTGCTCCTTTATTTCGGACAATGCCAGGCTTTGTTTAGCTTCCACATAAAGAAAAGCCTGGATTCTTCCTTGCACAGAACGCCTGCACGTTCAGACCCACACACTGAGTTTCTGCACGTTCAAGCCAGGCCACTGGCCCTGCTCACAACTTTAATTGCTTGTCTTTGCCCTTTGGGTAGAATCCAAACTCTACACAGTGGAGCCCCAAGGGCAGAGTCCTTTCCCCTCACTCTTCGGACTCTGTCCTTGCTGGGTCCCTAATCTTTTGGAATTTGTTAAGCTCCCTTTTCACCCGGAGAAATCTTATTTTCCCCCCTTGGGTCTCCACTCAATGTCACCCTGCCTGGAATCTTTCCTCATCCCCAGAAGTGTGCAGTCTGCTGTCTAACACACCCTTCCTATGGTAAGAACAGGGCTTTTCAGTTTGCTTTCAGTCAGGCATTTCATGGTCTGCGTTATCCGTGTCCCTTTCTAGTCTATATATTTGTTCCTTACATGGACTGCCTTTCTCTCTTCCTCTCCGTTATGTAAGGCTGTGCCTGAACTTTGGTTATCTTAAATATTTGCTGATTGTATGACTGATTGATAAAAAGAAAAGTTGTGCAAGGGCTTAACTTCCTGATGGAGAAGCTTGTTTCTAGTAGAATTAACTATTGAGTTACATAATTGCATTCAACTTTAGTTTTTGTCACATATCTGGATCACCAATTTTCTGACTTATTGCTGCAAAGTATCAAGTGATAGCCTTGTAACATTCTTTGTTAGGAAGTAGAATGTGTTCCTTCACCACCTACTAAGTCAGAATGTAGTTGGACAGAATCTGAACTGACATTTCCAAAGGTAAAGCGTGCAAAGAAAAGCCCCTTTCAAGCATCCCCAGGCATTCTAGATACACCATTTTTACTTACAAGGCTTCTTATTCTCAGGTGTTATCTGTTTCTTATTAAGACCCATTAAAAACTTCTGCTGCTGTATCTTATCCTAGCCATTTCACAGTATAAGCTGTTGTTAGCTACAGTGGGAGAAAGCATGGAAATTTACGTGTGGTTTGAATCTCTTAAGTTTGCATTAATGTCTATGCCTATGGTGTGGGTGACTGAAGTATGAACAGTATTAAGGGAAGACCTGCAATTGCAACAAGTGAATTGAGTGTGTTACACTTTTCAAAGAATAGCTCTTGGATAGAGTCCAGACTGGTCCAGTTTTAGAAGGCAAAGGCAATAATATCTGTGAATTACCTGTGTATCAACATTCTTGGATTGGATTTCAGTGGGCTCAGCTTTTCTCTGCACTATAATAGGAACTCGGTGTCTTTTTTTAGTTGGTGGCCTTTGATATTCTCGGATAAAAGCCATCCTTCCAATTTCTTTGATCGCACACCACAGCAAGCTGGCAGACTGTCATGTGTGTCTGAAAAATACTTGTAGTATTCAGATTTGTTTTAAATTATTTAATAGTGCAATGACTTTTTACATAACTGAAAGGAAACTAAGCCAGAATTTAATTGAATGCTCCAAAGAATTGAAAAGTGGGAAGTTATTCTCCAGACAGGAAAATCCTACACTTTGAATCCCTCACCTTGTCAGTTTTTGGCAGTTGCCTGTGTCATGTTCAGCAGCAGAAAGTTGTCTGGTGGGGACAGCCTGACAGCTCCGGTCAGCCCGAGTGCCCTTTTCTAGCTTTCTGCTCTGTACCTGCAATATCCAGTGTGGAAGTGCGGGTGAGCAGGACCACCTGTCTCAGAGGGATGTTTGTCAGTCGAATGAGAGTAAATACGCAATGAAATATGGGTTTCTCTGTTTCTGATACTGCTTCATGTCCTGTGTTGTGCATCATAGTGCTTAGTGCATGCAGTCCACTCTTCTGTGAGGTTTTTTTTTTTTTTGGATAAGTCACATAATGCAGGCTTTGTACCTTAGGAACTTTGTAGAGTAGCAGGAACTAGGCCACAGAAGGTACATAACATGGGTGGGAATATTCCAGCCCCAAGCATGAATGGAGAGACACCTCACACGTGAACTCTCCCAGATTCACATTCCTTACACTGAGACCTGGACGAGGCTGAGTTTACTTTACAGTGTGAATAAAATGTGAAATAGGTCAAAGGAAATATTTAGCACTTAAGTTTTTTTAATGATTTTTGAGCCCATAGTTTGTAAACAAAATGCTTTTATATTTATTCCTTAAAGCTAGGACCTTCAAAAATTTTTATAGTTCCTGGTGTGTGAACTTCAAAGGAGGAACATACTATTTCCCTTAAAATATTCTAAAATTTTTTCCCACTTATTTACATGGATTTTCCCACAATTTGGACAAGTTAAGTGCTTGCCAGTAAAATATATTGTATATATATTTACATGTTACATAAGAAAATGTATAACTCATTCAGAAGCTTGTTTCTTTATTGTTTTTCCTCAAAATACTGTATAACAAATGAATGGATAAAGAAAATGTGGTATTTATACATAATGGAGCACTACTCTGCCTTAAAAAAGATAAACTTTAGTCATTTGTAGGAAAATGGATGCAACTTGAGACCATAATATTAAGTGAAATAAGTTAGGTACACAAGCTTAAATATTGCATGGTTTCTCTTATGTGAGAGTCAATTTCTCTCTTTCTCTCTCTGTCTCTCCCTCCCTCCCTCTCTTGATAGGCAAGAAAATGTCAGTATATCATCTAAAACAAGGGGAAATACCTATCAATTTTTCGTTTGTCTGTACGTATACATTTATAACAGCTTTTGATTAAAAATGTGTTTCTAAACTTAACTTGTTATCACATAATTTTGGAAAATACTACCTGTGGCATAGACCTTGCACAAAACCCCCATCATGCAGTGGGAGATGGTGTGGGAAATACCAGGCAGGGTGCCTCAGCCCCAGAGAACATGGAGGAGCCTGGTAGGGACCGGAAGAATATTCATTCTTCTGCTTAGCTCAGAAATGGTTACTGCGCTTCTACTCCTAGGGTCTGCAAGCCCAGAGCTGATAAATACAAGTGTAGCATCCATAATCTGAAAACCTGTAATGTGAAATGCTCAGAAATCTGAACTGCCAGAGTGTGGCTGTGAGTAGAGAGCCAGGAGGACAGGGGATGACGAGGGGACGACGAGGGGACGCAGCGGTGTCCCCTGGGCTGCAGGGAGGAAGGAGGATAGGACGGGGGTCGGGCTCGAGGCCACTGCTGCCCAGGAGCAGCGGATGAGGAGAGAGAGGAGAGGAGCTGCTCCAGGCCCGCTGTGCTGGGCTGCTGGGCTGAGGGAGACGTCAGTAGTAGCAGCAAGTTCAGTGGCAGAGGGAGACTCTGACCCTGGAGGACACAGAGCTGGGCACAGGCAAAGGGAAAGAAGGCGCTGGGAAGGAAGTTGGAAATGGCACAGAGAATGTGAAGCAACTGAGGGTGGTGACATCCAGTCCTAGAAGTGGCGGTGCCTTGGGCTCTGGGGGGACAGAGCTTCAGGGGCAGGGGAGAGGGAAGAGGGAGGCATTGGGACGCTGGGTCCTGACCCTTGTCTGGCTGGCTGGCTCTCTCCTCTCTCCTCCCCTCCCCTCCCCTCTCCTTTCCTCTCTTTTCCTTTCCTTTCCTTTTTCCTTCTTCCTTCCCCTTCCCCTTTTCTCCCTGTGTGGTAGACAGGAAAAGGGGTGTGTGTGTGTGTAACCCGGAGACCCAGCACCTGGTTGGTGCCTGGGGAAAATGGGGCCATGGGATGGTGAGTGGTGTGGCAGGAGCAGTGCTGGGCGACAGGTGCACCCCAGGAACCCTGCCTAGTGCAGCCCAGGAGCCCACACGCCCCTGGGCACTGGGACTCCCCAGTGTCGAACCCCTTCCTGAGTGCCCTGTGGACGTCCCCTAAACGGGCACTTGGTTTCTTACAAGGAGGATATATTAGTTACTTTTCTCTCATTGCTGAGACAAAATACCTGATGCCCAAAGTTAAAGGAGGGAAATGTTTATTTGGCTCACAGTTTGTAGAGATTTCAGTCCGTAATCAGCTGGCTCCAAGGCAGGGTGGCAGGGGAGCAAGAGTTCATGGCAGCTGAAGCTGCAAAAGAGCAAGGGACCTTAACAGGGTCTTTCTGCCCCTTTTATCTTATTCATACTGCTTAGGACAGGTGACACTCACTCCCTTAATCCCTTAATCCTTAATCTCTCAGGCCTAGTCCTACTGTGAACCAATCACGTATTCTAGATTCAGCCACCTCCAAAATAGCCTATGGTCACATGAGGCTTTGGGGGAATGAAGTGTGAAATTTTGTAATCAATTAGATTACTAAAGTCTAATTGAATTTGAAAAGTAAATTGTAAAAAGAAATACAGCACAAGACCTGCTTCACCAAAGGCAGCAGGTGAACACTTTCACAGGTCGTGTCATCCCAAAAGCTGAGACAAGAAGGATGCTTGGAAATTATCACCAACTTCTAAGAAATCTGTTAATTATTTAATAGCTTGTAATGGGGAATTCTTACTCTAATGTTCACTTGAGGTAAGAAAATTATCTTAGTAAAAGATGAAAGTGCTCTGCAAAACTCATTGGCAAAGCAATATCAAGGACATGATTTATGACTGAAACCTACAATGACATGGTAAAGTCATTTTGCCAGAAGACTTAACAATCAGTAAGAAATATTATTTTACGGACATTAGGGAATTCACTGCCCTGTCCTATTTACTTTAGCACATCTTTTACAACAGCAGTGGCCCTTGGAACAGATTCACACCCAAAGCCTGTACAGAACACAATGGAAGTCCTCAATTCCCTGGACGTCATCTGTTCAGTATAGGACAACAGCAAACAGAAAACCTCTGTGTAAAAGATCCATTCGCAGTCCAGGAATTTAGCTCAGCAAGCGCAAGGTTGTGAGTTCGATCCCCCCAAAAAAGAAGAAGATCCATTCCTTTGGGAGGATACCCAGCAGGGGAATAGCTAGGTCAAATGGGACTTCCAGTCCTAGTTCTTTGAGGTATCTCCATACTGATTTCCACAGTGGTTGCACCAGTCTGCACTCCCACCCACAGTGGAGCAGGGTTCCTATTTCCCCATAGCCCTGCCAGCATTTGTTATTTGTTGATTTCTTGATAGCAGCCATTCTTTCTGGGGTGAGGTGGAATCTCAGCATTGTTTTCATTTACATCTCTCTAATGATCAGTGATGTTGAACATTCTTTCATATGTTTATTTGCTATTTCTACTTCTTTGTCTGAGAAATGTCTCTTCATTTCATACCACAACAATATATGTGCACCCATGTTCATAGCAGCACAGTTTGTAAGAGCTAAAACTTGGAAACAGCCCAATTATCAACTGGAGACTGGATAAAGAAAATGTGTTTTTGTTTTTTTTTTAAATGGAGTACTACTCAGGGATAAAGAACAAGAAATTAGAGACATTTATAGCTAAATGGATGCACATTGAGGTGATACTCTTAAGTGAAATAAATAGGTCACACATGTGTAAATACTGCATAGTTTCTGTGGTGTGACAAACTGAAAGTGTAAAAAAGGACTAAAAGGTATAATAGATAATGTGAAATAGGAAGAAAAGGGGCAAAAGGGAAGGGGAAGTGGGAGAGGGTGGAGAAAGGAAAGAAGGGAATGGAATTAATGTGAGAAAATGAAAAAAAGGAAACAAAGTCTTTGTAGGGAGGGGAGGAGGGATTGAAGGGAGGGCAGGGGAATGAGGGGAAAAAAATAAGAACCAAGAGAGTTTACATAAAGGTAAAAATTTCCAGTGATGAATGTGATTACATTGTATACCTAAAATGTACCAGTAAAATTAATTAAAAAAAAAAAAGATCCATTCGGCTTTGTCACCACATTGAGGTGCACTTTCTTCTGTGTATAACTTAAGCGCTGGCTCTAGGGTACCAGGAATGAAAAGAATCCTGGCCCTGACCCTGTCCCTCATCAGCCAGGTCACCTCTAACAGGTTATCACCTTATGTCTAAAACTCAAGTTCTAGTCTTACAAAATGCTTAGACTCTTTATCTCAAGTAAAATACTCAGGTGAACACGGTGTTCTGGAAGAGTATTTGTAACAGTTTTCTTTAAAAGCATTTTTCATGTGTCAGGTTTTTTATGACATGTGCATCATTTCAGTTTCATAAAATATTCATTAGAATATGAAATTATTAGCCATCGTTAAAGATCTGTGTGTAACCTTTATAGTGCCAGTATCAGACTCATATGTGATGACTTGTGAATCTTGTAAAGAACTGCATGTGTGTTCATTGTAAGTATGCAGTGAGTGAGGCCACAGGCCCCGGCCAGAGTGGGGTGCTAGCACCCTCTTATTTGTTCTCATGGATGTCCGATGGCGTGCTTGGCAATCAGTGAGATCATGTGATAAGCCGATGGGCAGGTACACTATCCTTACAGTTGAGAAAGCTGAGGTCCATTGGTATTTATTACCTTGTTCAGGTAGTATGCATTTCATGGCCTTGGGAGCCGCAATTGGCAACCGCTGCATCAGCCTGGAAGTTTATGCCCTGACCACTCGAGCCTGACCCAGAGGAGGCTGGGGAGGGCTGGATGGACCAGGTTAGAGGACAGTGTGTGGGCTGCCCAGATGGGAAGTGCGGCTGCTGACTGCCTCTACCCAGAGGTGTCACGGTAGAAGCCGTCCTCTAAGAAGATGAGTGTGATCGCTGTTCTCCAGGAATACAAATACAATCACTTGTTTATTATTGGGCTATTTTATCTAATACAAATAATGAGACATTGTTGCAGGTTTCTGTTTGTTTTTGGAAAGTTGTTATTTTTTCTTTGAGGCCCAGCAGCTGTAAGGTATGAGTTCCCAAATTTTTCTGTGCCTTCTGGGCTGTGGAAAGTAGTGAATCTCTTTCTAGTGACACATTTAGGTCAAGGGAAAATGCTGGGAGGAGGAGGACAGCCCCAGGTTGACCAATTAAAACTAATGTGGGACACAGAGCATCTGAAGAGAATCAAATCAGCAACAGTGAGAAGAGCCCAGCACAGAGCCAGTGAACGCCCAGAACCCTGGAGGATCGCAGCACCTGCCAGAGTGGGGACCACCAGGCCTCTGGCTTGCATAGGAGAAGGGGTGGCATCGAGGTGCTTTATGGAGTCCTCGGACATTATGAGACTCTCAGCCCACTCCTGGGCGGCAGGACCCATGGATGGCCGGGGCCGGCATGGAGACAGCAGCTGCAGGGTTCCTCATTTAACGTGTGTCTTCACTTCCGTTTCCGGGGAGGATCTCAGCCAGACGCCTATCCTTCCTTCCTCCTGACTTGCCTCTTCAGCGCTTTGGATGGAGGTGGCACAGGTCCGGAGGGCAGTGGAGAATCTGCTGCTCTAGGTAGTGCCTGCCAGCACTGAGGACGTCCTCTCGGATGAAGGCAGGATACACATTCAGACAGACGCCTCTCTCACAGTCATGCAGAACTGCAGTAAGCAGTACCACAATTCACCAGTCCTGCGAAGCTCTTCTTTGCTCTTCTATCTCCTCTGAATGTGCCCTGGGGTTCAGATGGCTGTAGTTGTGCTGTGGGCACCACACTTGCTTGTGCCAGACTTGCACGTAGCCGCCTGTGTTGTGGTCTCTGATGATACGCGTTGTTGGGATGACATGCTCTGACTTCACCAGCTATTTACAGTGCCTTCAAGTAACTGAATGTCATTGTTCAGGAAACCATAGAAATAAGACATCGAGCTGCAATTTAACATGTGAAGAAAATATTCATTATTGACGGTTCACCTGCTATTGTCAGTTTTCACACTAAGCCAAAACCAAGTGATTTATAGGAGGAACTTTGGAGATGAAGATTCCTGTAAAGAGCCAAAGCCCTTGATGTGTTCTTACCAACACTGGTAGAAGATAGACTGTCCCACAGCCTACCCAAAGTCCAGTTATAACACTGGAGAGTTCCTTTAAAAGACCTTGCAGCAGGAGAGCTTTCGACACTGCAGGTGGTAATATTTGGTGAAGAATATTAATCCACCTTATGGGAAAATGATTCCAGTGAGCCAAGCTCAGTAGGAAGATTGAGGAATATATTAATCAATGTTTTGCTCATAAAATGTAATAAAGATTTTACATGATAAGAAAATGTCATTTCCTTGTTTAATTTACCAGTACATGAACTAATCATGTACCTAACGCTCAGCGATGTGCTCACGTCAGTGAGACAGTCACAATGCAGTGTATCTCTTGTTCTCTATGCCCCCTCGAGGCGAAGCATTGTTTCAGGCTTCCCGTGATGTGACCGGCTCAGCATCTTATATTCTGGTCATGGTGACACCCCATGAACCAGAGTTCAGGCTGTCTTGCTGCCAGTGAGGAGAATCATTAATCAAAAAGAAAAACACTGAGGGGAGACACCAGGGTCCTAGGAAATCACAGGAGCAACTCAACGCCTCACACTTGGATTGAGTCCTCCACCTGTGGGTGACTCCACACATCGCCGCAGCACCTGGTGTGGGACTGATTTCTTGTTAGAAATGAATCTTTTTTAAAAAAATTAAATCAATGGTGCTTTCTTTTAACTTTTATGTATTTGCTTTTGTTCTGCCCCCCCCCCCCCCAAAAAAAGGCTGAACAAGCAACAACAACCAAGAAAATATCCCAGAATTCTTACTCATGAAAGTCTCTCTAATACTTGGGAATAGTTACCGTGCTGCTATTTTGTTTCCTGACTCAGTCATCCATTTACATTATGGTTCAAGGCCCAGAATGCAAATAGCTGAAAACAGACTGGTGCTAGGGACTCAGTGGAGAAAGGACCCATGTTGAGTTTGTGTCACTAACCCTTCCGGGACTGCTCCAAGGTGATGGCGATGACTCCTAGCCCCTTCACCTGCTGCAACCTATTTTTAAAATTTTTTCTTCGAAGATGTTTGTGTCAGCTCTCAGGACCACTGGCAGCCTAGCTCTGCCTGCAGTGGGGTGAATAGAGGAATCTGTGGCAGGACGTGTGCACATGGAAGGTGTTTGCTGTCCAGCCGGGGGCACTGTGCCCATGCACATGTGAAGGTACTGTTCCATGCATGTATTGAGTGTGGGCCTTGGGGTTTGCTGGACACCCAGTTCCAGGGCCCATTGTGGCTCTTTCCAGGCTGGGCAATCACTTTCACTTCCTGAAGTCCCTGTCTGGACCATGGTAAATAATAGCACTCACCACTCGTGGTTATTGGAGGATGAATTAAACAAGAGCTTTGAAAATGCTTAGAAACTCTGACAGATTTTAAGAACATCGAATGTCATTGTGTTTGTTGTGTGTGGCTGTCTACACTCACACAGTGAAAGCTCAGGGTTTCTCTCTCTCTCTCTCTCTCTCTCTCTCTCTCTCTCTCCCTCTCTCTCTCTCTCTCTCTCCCCCTCTCCCTCCCCCTCTCTCCCTCCCCCTCTCTCCCTCCCTCTCTCTCTCCCTCTCTCCCTCTCTCCCTCTCTCCTTCTCTCCCTCTCTCCCTCCCTCCTTCTGTGGCTGTGACAGCAGAACTCCAGCCTCTGCTCCATCTTTACCTGGGCTAACATGAGAGTCCCCTCCTCTTCTGAGGTCGCCAGTCATCACCCATGGTGTGCAATCTTGTGTCATCCGGAGTCACCTGGAGTCCTTGTTTCCAAGTAAAGTCACGGTGTGGCCACCATAGGTTAGGGCAGCATGCATTTCAGGTCGGCATAGTTCCGCCCATGATTTCTTGAACCCAGACATTCAAAGGAGAAGAGCTGGGCGTCCCAGATCCATCAGAGGACACTTGGGGGCTGGGAGAGGGGGACATCTCAGCACAGGTGATGTTTGGAGATCTTGCTGCCGAGGCGGCCTAAGAGGCCTCTTGGAATAAGCAGTCCAGACCAAACCAAGCCTCCAGTGAGGGGAGCAGGAGTCCAGTCCCCATGGGGAGACGCTTGGACCTAGATTCTGGAGGAACACAGGACTGAGTGGGTGCCCAAGACACACACTGTAGAGCCACAGCTCCCCTAGCACGGGTTCCCTCTGGGCAGCATAGTTCCTCGAGGCGGATAAAGAACACCTCGAAGACTCCAAGCTGCTTACTTTGTTCTCAGCCTCTGCCAAAGCAGCCTTGGAGATGGTAGTTCTCTGGTCAGTTTCCAGCACAGATAGTTTGATTTTGCTTGTGTAAGATGCTTTTGAGGGCTCCTAGGGATGAGAATGTGTAGGTTTTCTGGTTGAAACATTTAACTAAGAATTTGCTTTGTGGAGCCATTAGGTACTGTCTGTTCTTGAGAGCTTTAATATTGAATAAATGTGAGACCGTTAGCTTAGATGGTTTTGTTTTGTTTTTCAGTAGTAGGGTTTGAACCCAGGGCCTTCACACTGAATTATATCCCCAGACCTTGTTTATTTTGAGATTTTGAGTCAGAATCTTTCTAAGTTCTAAATTGCCCAGGCAGGACTAATTTGCAGTCCTCCTGCCTCAGCTTCCCAGAGTGCTGGGATTATAGATATGTGCCACTGTATCTAGCTGAGTTTGTTACGTTTCTAATACGTTTAAAAATGCTATGAATAGAAGGTGTATAGTAAATAGATGATTATTGCAATAGTTCATGTTCCTGCACCATCAGTATTTCCACAGTAACCAGTCTTGACTTCCCAAATAAGGGATTACGACTGCAGAGAAGAACCAGTAATGGCTCAGATATTAAGAATCTCCTCTCTCTTGTGTCTTGGTCAAAAAAACTCTTGAAAATACCATATTAATGACAACTGTGGAAAGAGAAATATGGAAAGTGTCCTTAATGTAGAATTTTGTAATCCTTACAGGAATTTGAGTCAACAAAGATTAGATCATCCCCTAAGTGGGTTTTTATATAGTTGTTTCCTTTCCAGTTTTCCATGCCTTTCTAACACTTGATCTTTGTATGAAAACTGCTGCCATATTCGGAGACATGAGTCATGGTACTTAAAATGTTTTCTCCATATTTTAGACATCACAGGATACAGTAGGAGAGTCTTGGGGAATTTGCAGTTTTACATTCTGAGAGTGACCTTTCATGGTGGTTCATTGCGCATATTGATGAAGCTTAGCACCAGGCTAGCAGACCCCTGGCATCTGAAGTCATTTTCAGTTTCTGAGTACTATTGTGTCTTTACCTGTCCCTCTCTCCTCCTCTGCTCCCAGCGCAGTGTCACACATGTGTGTATTTCCTGTGGAGAAAGATGTCCATAAAAAAGGCCCTTCCACTGGGAGCGAGAGGAGGGTGAGGTGGCGATGACTTAGGGCCAGGAGGAACGGCTTCGGGAGAACCGTAGTCTTCAGGGCCTTGGTGTGATATCAACGAACCCATCAGAAATGCCATACAGAACCTAGACAAAGTGGATGCTAACTTGGCAAAGTGTTTTCCGGGTCTTGCCAATGGCTGAAAGGAAAACTTCAACTCAGAGCACCACCTGCTGAGATGATACAGATAAAGAAAAGTAAAAGAATTTCACTCTCATTTTCGAGGCACAAACCCTCTCAGTGGTGATTGCTGAGGTATCTTCCCTATTCCTTCTCTCTAGACTTTGTCCCCTCCCACCAATACATGGGACTGAGCGTGCAGGGCCCCAGATGGCAGACACCATGACTGATCCGTGGGCAGCCGGGGCCTTTTTGGGACCAAGCAGTCATTTCATGGCTCAGTTTCCCTGGAATTGGCGGGATCATCTCTAAAGTCATCGTCGGGGTGGCAGGGCATGAGTCATAGCTCACTGGGTTAAGCCTGACTGACCTTTCCTAAGTGCACTGGCAAGGAAACCAATGTGTGCAAGGAAGGAACCTGGGGAGTTTGGGAGGCTTTCAAAGTCCACTTTTATTTGTGCTTGCTTGTATTTTGCTGCATTGTGTGGATTAGAAAACTGCCTGGTAATATTTGGAAAGCGCAAGGTTCACAGAGCTCTTCAGGTCGGGCTCTCCCTGCGGCTGGGGCTCTGTGGTGACCCTCCCCCTCCCCCAAATGCTGACAAGCACTCACCTGCTGGGCTAGCTCCGTGATGGTGATGGGTGGGCAGTTCAAGACACTTAGAGACCCCTTGCGTCATGTTGAATGCATTAGGTTTGCAAGCAGTGAAAAGAGTTGTGTGCGTTAATAAATAGACAAACCTGTGAATGTTTAGCTACTCGTACCTTAATAATGAATATCGGTTAAGGGACTTTATAAATGATGGAAATTTAAAAGCATGGTAATAAATGTGTACCTCAGCATCAACATTTTAATTTCTGCATAATTCATATGCGTCTTCCACTTTAATGATTTCTGCAGGGCTTTTTCTGACTCAACTGTGTTGCGTAAAAAGAGGTAAACAAGAAAGCAGGGTCATAGGGCTTGTGCTTCGCATCATCTTCTCATTACTAAGCATGAAATGAAAGAAGGCAGAATACTAAACGTGGTGTCCAAAGAGAATTCGGAGGACAGGCACACAGAAGTGCCTTTTACCTTTGAAATAATACTGTACTCGTTTACCAGGGGGCCATTCCAGTCAAGGGGCTGAGTGTGCTGTGGGGAGGCAGAGACAGGGCTGTCCCCATGTGTCGTGAACGTGGCTTTGTGGTGTTTCATCTTCACAGCCTCTCCATAGGGCGATGGTGTCCTTCTGAGGCCAGAGGAAGACAGGACCTTCCTTCTCCTGCCCAGCGTCCTCCCGCTCCTGTCTGGATGGAGCTCAGACCTCCCAGGCCTCGTGACAAGGCCCTACTGTCTGTCTCTTCTTTGTCTTTAGGGCCTCTTTCCTTTTCATTCCTCACTCAACTCCAAGCTTACATGTTTTCTTTCACTCCATGGTGTGCCCAGATCTCTACTCTGAGCAGTTTTCTTGGCTCTCAGCAACACTCCTGTGCCTCCAATTGCCCCAGGTGTGACCAGCTCCCTTTCATAGTGGGGACCCTGTTCTCACCACGGAAGCAGGGCTCATTCAGGAAGTGCTTCGGGAGACCCACAGGAAGTGCTTCGGGAGACCTGCTCCGGACAAGGTCGCAGGCATTGGCAATGCAACAATCAACTAAGAAGAAAACTCTCTGCCTTGATTGTTCATCTGATACTATTTTTTAATTCAGATACTGTTTCATCAGAGCACTGATTATCTTTACATTTTTCTGGTACATTCTTAGGTGTAACACAATGGGATTTGGTAAGAATGTCGTACACACGTTTAATGAATCCACACAAATGAATGACTGCATTCATTCATTCAGTGTCACATAGAAATCTAAGAACATTCTTCTTAGCCCCTATCTTTTTGCTACTGCGTATGAGAATTCTAGGCTCCATTGTCTTACGAATGTGTTCATGTGCTGCATCTCCAACAGAACGCAACTTTTCTTTCAGTTTCTCTACAACATTGGATTCTCCATTGAGCAGCCAGATTTTTCTTCTTAAATATTTCTGAGATTGTTCTTGAAATGCCTGTGCTAGAACCCAGGACCCTTCATAATCTAATATCCCTTTACTGCTCTGATTGATCTGTTGCTGCCAAACATAAACCCTCAGATGTTTTTAAAAAATCCACTTATTTTGGCTCCTGTGCACCTCTCTGCCTAGCGGTCCATCTTTTCCTCAGGTTTTCACACGTTTTATAGCACTGCAAGCCACTGCTCTTTGGTTAAGTCACCTTGATAGTGTCAGCCAAACACCATTGCTGTAATTTCTGGTTTCTGTAAGACTTACTGTGTAACGGCAGCACCAGACAACAAGGGTCTGCTTGTACAGAGATGTTGCACAGTGCTCAAGGTGTAATAGCGGAGAAGGCAGAGCCTGCTGGGACCGACCCTGAAGGTCCTCGCTGCCACTCCCGTGTGCAGGTCACAGGGAAGCTGCTCTGCCACTGCAGGCACACTGGCCTCCACCTGGTTTCATTGTGGGAAGGGAGAGGTTAAAAGGTGTCCAAGATGGCTCAGCACTAGGGAAGGGAAAATTACTCAGGAACAACGGGAGTCACATTTGCCCATTTTAGCAGCTGTTTCAAGGCCCGTGTGTTTTACTTCCCCACCCCTTCCCAGGGGTCTCTGAAGATCTGAAGTCTGAGTTTGTCCCTTTCTCTGTGGAAACCACAGAAATATTTCAGAGCCACCAGGGTGGACCCTCTGACACCTTGTCAGCCATCCCCATTCCCAGGCCTGCGGGTCCCGAGGCAGACTTGTGTCAGAGGTGTGTGTCTCCACTGGGTACAAGGTCACAGTGTGCTCAGCTGGATGCCCCACGTGGTCCCCATCATATGCGAGTCTGTGTGTCAGGTTGTAGTCCATGTTTCTTAAACAATTTTGCTATATTTGTATCCGACTGCTATAAAATTCCACATTACTCTAAAATTATTTTATATTCATACAAGTTTGTCTTCCCACTAGTTTAGAAGAACAATGTCTATTTTTAATTCTTCCAGACAACTGTCACATAAGAGATACACAATAACAATCTGCTAAATGAAACTGCATAATATGCTAGTTTATACAGTAGCCATTCTTTAAGATTCCAGAATTTTTTTGTGAATTCAATATAAATTATGTCATAGAAGAAATCATATTTCCTTTTATAAAATGTGTTTCAGGTTAGTGACTTGACCAGTAGGAGTGATACAATATTTTAAAATATTAGACAGATGTGTTAAAAGAATCCAAAATATTTTGTTTAAAATATATTATAAATGAATATAGATGCAAAGAATTCTAGAAATTTAATGAAGTAAGTCTATAAGGAAATGTAACTTGAAATTGTGAGGTTTTATAAAACAAACTTTTCCCTAATAAAGAGCAGTTTAATCACACAACAAACACATGTTATAGACATGTTTTTCAATTTTCCTTATTTTGTCAAGAAAAGGGAAAAGAATTGATTGGCAATCCTAATTGGCCTTTTTAGCAATTCAAATACATAACAAACATTCATCATTTTAATTGACAAAAATTAAACAAAATTTAAAATTATGATATGCTAATGAATTGCTAGTTATGCTGAGTTATCTGTTGTCAGCTATTTTATGTTTTCCAAATGCCTGCGTTGATTTTCCACGATCACTGAGTTTATATGCCATATATAACATGCAGGCAAATATGACTTTTTTTTTCTTTTTAATTCTTTTATTGGTACATTTTAGGAAGAAGGAAAAGCAAGTATGACTTTTGCAAAATTTAGATATTTGTTGTTGGTTGAGCAAACAAGAAGCATAAGACTTGATTCATGCTTAAATGGTAGACACACACACATAAATATGCAAAGTATACAGAGACCCTATGGTGGACTGATTTAAGTCAGTTTAGGAAATTGTGGCTCCTGTTTGTTTCTTAGAGTTAAACAAAAGTGACGGTTTGTATGTCCGTGGCATATAAAAAGCCCACATTCCTCAGTGAATGGACCATCAGTGCTGACATGGAAGTATAGATGATCTAGTAAAAGTTCTCACATTTTAAATGAATTCTGCCTTTGCATAACCAAAAACAATCTCATCCCTTTTCTTAATAGTAGAAATTTAGGCCCAGGGATTTAGCTCAGTGGTTCCAGCGCCTGCCTCACAAGCTCAAGGTCCCCAGTTCGATCCCCGGTACCCCCCCCAAAACAAAAAATAAAAAAACAAACAAATAGTAAACATTTCATAATAAAAACATCATTTCTAAAAGTAACTGTAAAGTTCAAGTTATTTTTAGAAAAATACGTATGCTAGTGCTTCGCTTGGAAATCTTAGGGATGGCGAACAAGCAGAGAAGTGATTTTCCCTTAGAGGACGTTCCTGGAAGACCTGGGGCTTGAACCCCCGTTTTTGGCCCCTCAGCTGTACCCCAAGGTTTCAGGGCAGAGCCGGTGAGTGCTTTCCTCTGCCTTCATTTATCTACACATTGTCTCTAGGGTGCTGTGAAGGCTTTGATACTGGTGATCTTTCTTTGCTGTCCCAGTGTAATGGAACACAAGTGATAGGGCCTTTGGTGTTGATTCTTCATCCTTTAATGTAGCACATTTAGCAAACTTCACTCCATGTGTCAATGTTTCAGTCATTGTTTCCGTATATTTAAATGACTAAACATTTCTGGACTATCTATTTAATGAGAGATAGACAAGGAAATAAAAGACTGATTAGAGAAAATTATTTAGAATTAAGAAACAGGCCTATAGCCTCATCGCTGTCATTTTCAGAGATTCTTTTGGTTAACAGATGTTCAGATTAATATGTTCTAATGTCTTTGTCTTTCATATTTTTCTACATATTTTATTTACTTACTATTTTTAATTGCCACATAATAATTGTACAGATTTATGGTGGACAAGTTATGTATTTTAAATAATTTGTCAATTCAGAATTAAAAATCCAGTTTCTAAGTGTGCCACATATAACACATGAGCTTTTATATTTTTATGGGGGAAGCGGTGTCCCATGATGAACTTCTTCTCCTAAGGCAGGAAGTGTTGCCACGTGGGACCAGCCCTGCTGGCCTTGCTGACTTACTGGGAGGGAGAAATAGCTCTGGCTACAGGAAAGGCACTTTTATCCAAAAATCCTTCTAAATCTCCACTGTCCTTTTTTTTCTTTTTGGTACTGGGGATCGAACTCAGGATCTTGCGCTTGCGAGGCAGGCGCAGTGCCACTAAGCTGAATCCCCAGCCCCAAATCTCCACTATCTTTAATTGCCAAAACAAAATGAATATGCAAACTTTAGAATTAAGTGTCAGTGCCTTGGTTGCCTTGAATTTTAAAATATAAAAAGAATTCTCTAGGATATCAAGATCTGAGGCATATCATGACATAAAAAAGAAAGATGACTTTTTTCTCCATTTAGGTTTTTCTTAACTGAGTTTTCCAGAAATCTAAAAAGATTTTTTTTTTGTAAATTCCATTTGATGAAATGTCTAACATTTTGTTCATTTCCTTTATCACATCCAGCTTTTAAAACATTAGGACCATTACCCAACCGTGAACAGAACAGTCTTGTAAATGAACTTTCCGTGAAAGAAAATGAGACTTAACTGGAAGCCGTCATGGGCCACCCACTAAAATATTGGTAATATCACGAAAGCCTTTGGAGACATTTCCACTTTCAGAAAGTGGAAATTGTGGAGCATGAAATCTAGTCTCTTTGATGTCAGCCTAACAGCTTTCAGAACAGGATAGCATACATGTGGATAAGAAGTGGGAAAAACCAGAACTGGTTCTAATGGCTGCATTGAGAACAGATGTATAGCTCACCTGTGCCTTGCCAAATCTTTCTCGGGTAGATGAGCTCCGTGACAACTGCATGGCCAGCATGTCTTGTTCAGCCAGTGCCTACCAAGCACTAAGCCTTCTCCTCCTTTATGTTATTTAAAACTATCCTGTAAAACAAGTTCTGTTCTGAGTCCCCTTATGGATGAAGGAGCTGAGGCCATCTACAAAGAAAAAATATCCTGACCCAGTTACACCAGTGACCAATACGATTTACAAAGCAAAATAGCTCAAACCTTAAAAAAAAAGAAAGAAAAAAAAAGCTATAGAAGGCAGTCTAGAGCTGGAGTATGCGGAGAGGACTGGGAGAAGCCCATACAGTCCATGGCTAGTGAAAGCTGCTTTTGGGAGAATTAATGCCAAAGTTATTAAGAAAGAAGCCTAAGTAAAATAAGAGAAGAGCACACACCAAAGGCTAACAAAGAGTAATTATAATGAAAATGATCAAAAAGTCAGAGGAAAAAGGTAGATGGGTGATAGGAAAGCCCTTTTGGAATGTTGAGTGCTAAATGCATATCAAGTACTTCACTAGTATTAAGTTTTAGTTCTAATTCTTTGAGGAAGGTGCTGTGTGATACTTATTTTTGCAGGTGAAGAATCAGATACTTAGGATTAGCTGACTTCTCCAGGCTCCCGCAGCTGCTTGGCTGTAGAACTTGGCCTGGGAACCAAGCAGTCCAGCCTCAAAGTCTGTGTTCTTAATCATTCGGCTGTATCTCCTGCCCCAGAGATGAAACACTATATCCAGGAGAAACAGAAAAACAGAACTGAAGGAATACTGTTGCCAGACATTTAAAAAATAATGTCCAACACAGCCTTGGCCCCAGATGGAAACTGGGAGGCTCAGACACACCCAGCCAGCCCCTTTGATCTGAAGACAGCCCTAAGCCCTTACCTCCCAGGGGAGCTGAGGGAACTCAGGGATAGGAAGCTTGGTTGGGATTTTTAAAAGTAGCAGTAGAGTCATCAAATTATTAATGCTAACCTAAGTTGCTTCTATATACTTGTAAAATTTGTGAATATTTGGCCAAAACTATATCTACTCTAGTGTATCTAGTGTGCATCTAAAGCTTTGAGGAGGACATTCAAGGGCTCAGCGGACTGCCAGGTGGAAACAGATGTACTTATCAGTACCTACACTCAGAGTGATGATCACAGTTTGTGAATATGCCCTAAGGCCCATGCATGCTTATGATCCGTCATCTGCACAGCCCTAACTGTAATTTACTGAACACCACAGTGGCCTGATGAACCTTTAGTAATTATGCCTCTGTCCTGTATCTTGGATTGGTGCTGAAATGGACAGTAGTGAGGATACAAACAACTGGATGCATTCTTACTCAGTAAATTAAGTTTATCTGGTAAAACAAAATCATCCAACACATGCAATCCATGAAGAAAAAGAAGAGAGCAAAAAACATCAACAGCACTCAGCTTTAGAATAAACACATAAACATGATTTATAATAACTTATTTTTCTATTAAGTAGAAAACACGGTGGACATAACCATGATGTTGTGTATGCTTGTTCCTTCTCTAAAATAATTTAAAATGCAGACTGGTCTAGTTTCTTTGTGATTGGAGTTATAAACTGAGATTTATGGAATTAATGAAGCATATAGCACCAGGTTGCTATAACTTGTCTATTGTAATCTACTGGTATGTGTTTGTTTCTTTTGCTGCCCTGATATATTTCTCATTAACATTGGCTAACAGTTTTATTTACCTTTATAAAACAGCTTCATAAATATAAAGAAATGGTACATTATTGTTACTACTCTGCATGGATGCTATTGTTTTTGTATTTTTACTTTTAAAATTCTTAACATTTCTGCATTTAGCAAATTTTCATTTGACTTAGAGACTTTTCATTTTTGCCCTGTATTATCAAACCAGAGTGACTTGGTTAAGAATTTATCTTTTGTTATCTAATAAGTTACTTGTATATGTTTAACCATTAAAAAATAATATTCATTATGGGGAAATATTAATTGTTTTTGAAGTATACCTCTTTAGTGAGTTAGAACCCTGTTACATTTTTATTGGTTAGTTTATTTTGCTGTTTGTACAAATTTCTGGATGTAAGCAAACTGTAGTACAATCAAGGTTCCCTGCATTTCAGTAGTTGCTTGATTTCAGGACACACATTCAAAACTACTCTAGATGGGTGGGCTGCTTGGTACTTGAGCTCCCCACCCAGTTCCTGCCTGCTTACCTCAGGATTATCCTCAAGAGGAAACAGACATGGACTTGGAGTTCCCACTATGGCCACCTCTAACACAGCTCTGCACCAAGATAGCTTTTTTGTGAAAAAATCACATATTTTGGAAAAGAAAAGCTTCTGATAGAGTATTCAAAACTGAAGCCAATAAATCTAGTACATTACCCTCCCATGCTGGGAATTAGACCCAATGTTAGTTCCTTAACACGGAGGGCTTTATTATCCTAGGAAAATGTGGCTGTTAGAGAAAACATACTGGGTTGAAATCAGTGAAGGTGAAAGTCAGTGAAACTTGGTGAAAACTGCTCAGATTCGGTGTAGTGTAACGGACAAATGACAGACAGTGTGTGGGTTCAGTATGAACCGGACAGACTGGCGGAGGAAGTTTCTCTGCCTCATGCAAGTCTTCCGAGATGACAAAAACCAGTATTTTGGAGGAACTAGCGGGCTTCACAGAACAATAATGAGTTGAGAATTTAAAATGCTTGGCTTCTAAGTCACAGCACTGACGTACTCTTGCAAGCAGTTTTGAAATGCTGGCTCGTTACAGATCTGTTTTCCATCTATAACTTTTCGTTGTTTGACAGTTATAGTTTCTCTTTACAGTTTACTTTTCTGTCTCTGGACATCCTAATATGTATAACATTTTTAAACATGGAATTATATAACATTATAAAATGTTTGCTGAGTATCAATAAGATATTGACTCAGTGGTGTTTCTCGGTAGATTTCCTTTTATACAGCAAGCCAGTGGGGCCAAATGTGTGTCTGTGCACCAAGGCAAAGCTCCTGCATGAAATTTTGTATTGTTTCCTATTTCATTTATACATAACTGCTCCTAATCCTTGTTTCTTGTATGCTAAGTGCCATCCCTGTGGTTTCCTTTTTCTAATTCAATAATTTAATTCCCAAAATAAACTTAGAAACAATGGAATTCTTTGAAAATCATTACAGTATGGTTATTTTTTTTTTAAAACTTTTAGTTTTGTGTTAGTCCTTGTTTTCATTACAGTGATAACATTGATCTTCGGGAGTTAGCACATGTACACACACATCTTGATTTGTTTTCCTTTGCTTCCTCTCCCTTCTACCTCCCTCCCTCCATCTATTGTTCCCTTTCTCATTTGAGAAAAATGTATCTCCCTACTTCCTATTATCTAGCTTTTATTTTGCTCTTTTTTTTTTTTTTTTTTTTTTTTTTTTGTGGTGCCGGGGATTGAACTTGGGTCCTTGCACTTGCGCAGCAGGTGGCGAAACCACTGAGCTAAATCCCCGGCCCTTTTATTTTGCTCTTTATATTTGGGTTGCCTATATAAGAGAATCTATGTGATTTCTTTTTAAGCTCATGTGTCTGATTTATTTCACTTAACATTATGATCTCAAGGTGCATCCATTTTCCTACAACTGATTTCAGTCTCTCTTTATGGCAGAGTAGTACTCCATGGTGTATAAATGCCACATTTTCTTTATCTGTTCATCTGAACATGTAGACCACTTCCAAAATTCAGCTATTATGAACTGTGCTGCTATAAACATGGGTGTGCAGGAATCACTGTTACATGATAAATCTTTAGGGAAGATAGTTACAAGAGGAATAGCCAGGACAAATGGAAATTTCTAGTTTTAGTTTTTTGAGGAGTCTCCAGCCTGATTTCCACAGTGGTTGTACTAGCTTACACTCCCACTAACAGTGGAGAAGGGTCCTTTTTCCCTGCAGCCTCACCAGCATGTGTTACTATTTGATTTCTTGATGGTGGCCATTCTCTCTGGGGTGCAGTGGAATCTCGTCTCATTGCATTTCTCTGATGGCCAGCCATGCTGAGCATTTCTTCACGTACTTCTTGGCCATGTGTCCTCCTTCTGAGAAGTGTCTGTTTCACTTGCAAAGCTGACGCCCCCCTGCATGTGGTTCGTGGTGAGAGCGTGCAGTCCTGCTCCTCATTCCCCTTGTCTCTGGTCTGGAGCGCGAGGCTGACGCTTGGTCTCGGGGCTCTTGTCTTTCCCACTGTTGCCCTCCTGTCCTGAGACTCTGTCCTCCAAGCTTCTTGACCTCCTCAGTGTGCTGGTCATTATTCACCCACCTGGAAGAGTGTCAGTGTTCGGGACTTGGGGCCTTGCCCTGAGACGGCTCCCTGTCCCATTTGTACATTGCGAGAGTGTCCTCACCACTGCTGCCCCTGAACACTGCTCCCTTAACCTGCGGTCAGTGGAAGCCTGGGCTTCAGCAGCTCCTGGCAACTGCACTGCCCAGGACTGTCCAGACTCCCTTGGGGTGGCTTTACACATGCTAGTATACATTTCCATTTCTGATTATATATACTCAAATCCACCAGGCCTGTGATTTCAAAACTGAATACCTAGCTTTCCAGCAGTTATATTAGGGCATTGCCTTCTGTAAGAAATTTTTTAAAATCCTTTCTTTATGTTATTTTTCTGTTTCCTCCTTCAAAATTCTAAAGCCTTCAACTGAGCTCAAGCTGGTTGGATGCCCATGTATGTGACATCTTTTCCAATAATGTTTTATTTAAAGTGAACCAAGGGTCACAGGGGGCAGCGGTTTTAAAAGGCAGTTATGTGAAAGTGCTTGTCCCTCAGGTGGCACTCAGCTGACCCTTTGGGTGGCCTGGCTGTGTCTCCTGAGAACACAGATTGGCACCAGCCCTGAGGGACAGAGTCCTTCTCAGCCTCAGGAGATCAGCGACCCAGATCCAGAGCCACTTTTTTTTTTATTGGTACATTTTAGGTATACACTTCGTTTACATCTATCATTGGGTGTATGTACCTGTACATGATGTATCTTGGTTCTTATTTTTTTCCCCATTACCTGTGTGCCTTCCACCCCCTCTGCCCTTCCCTATTTACATAGATTTTAATTCCATTTTTTTTCTTTTCTCATAGTTTTTCCTTTCCCTCTTTTCCTTTCCCCTTCCCCTCACTTCACTCCTTCGTCTTTAGACCATTTTTTCCTATTTCAAATTATCAGTTATTCATTTTAATCATTTTAACCCTTGTTTACACTATCAGTTTCTCACACTAGAGAAACTATTCAGTATTTACACATGTGTGTCCTATTTATTTCACTTAAGAGTATTTTGAGAGAGCTGGAGGGGTCATTCTCACAGCGACACTGTCATCCTGTTGCTGCCAATCACGTTGCTAATGGGTATGAATGGCCATGGCCCGGGGAGAAAAATCTTGTATTTCATTTCAGTAACTTTACTGTGTTAATTTATTAAATGCTGTGACTCTAAATGCCTGGCAGAAATATGCACAGTTCTCTTACTCTCCGTTGAGGACATGGTATACTTTCGTGGGACTTTCAGCCAGACCCATGGATGTGGTCATAAGGCACTTGGCAACTCTCTTATCATGGGCCTTGTACCTCTGTGCATCTGATGCTTTTTCCTCTATTTCACTGTATCTTCAATTTCAACTGACATGTAGCAGTAGTTCATAGGTACTCGGTGCACTGGGACTTTTCTGTTCATGTGTACATTGTTATTATGAAATCAAGGAAATTACCATATCCATCACCTTACACTTCTATCACTGCTTTGTGATGAGCATGTCCAGAGTCGTCTCACTGGTTTAAAGTACACTGTGCACTATTGTTCAGTGTGTCACACAGCTGTGCAGGGGAGTGCCAGCATTTGTCCCTCTCCTGTGACAGTGACGCTGCCTTGTGAACCATCCTTCTCTGTGCCTAGGTCAGTTGGTGCAACCTCTCGACAGGGTGTTAGGGCAGCCTGCCCACCAGCAGGGTGCCATTGGAAATACGAAGCCAGTCGTAGGAATGAGGTAAAGGTAGGAGACAAGAGTGTGTTGGGAAAGGGTGAGCCTGCCTTGGAGGTGTGAAGGAGCTTCCCCAAGCATGCTTGTCCTAGCAGCTCTGTGAAGACCAGGGACACACAGAAGAGGACAGGACCTAGCCTCCTAGGGAACTGGAGGCTGGCAGCAGCCAAGCACATGGCTTGCCTCATCAGCGGGCATTTGCCACATTACACTTCTCTCTCTCTCTCTCTCACTCTCTCTCTCGACCCTCCTGTCTAGGGTCCCCAAGAGACTGGAGGTGGCCAGCAGCCTTACTGCCTTTTGATCCCCTGTGCAGCCCAACCCTCTTCCTCTTGAGCCTCATGTGTGGCCATTTCCTTCCCGAAGTTTGATTCCAAACAGCTCAGAATATTAGGGTAAATCCTTTAACTCACAGTTGGAATATGCAAGGCCTGAGCAGTAGCTACCATCCAGTGTCCAAAGGAAGTTGGCCTTTGCTATCGTCCTTAGTACGTGGAGCCCTCATTGGTAAAATCCATCTAGGGTCACTGCTATAGGATCCTTCCGCAGGACCATGAAGCCCTCAGCTCACACCAACTTGAAGTGAAAGCAGACTACATCTTCTTTTCTAACCTGTTCCCCTCCCGTGCGTGGCCCCGTGAGTAGAAGCTCACAGCGCAAGGACCTCATGTGCAAAGTGCAGGTCTGTTTACTCACACCAACTACATAAGAACCACTCAAGATAGACCTGCACCTTTGGAGATTCTGATTCAGGGAAGGAATTTATTATTTCAAAACCTTCCAGGTGGTGTGGATGTGGCAGGAGATAAGGAACCATGCATGAGACTCATGGAGGTTCCATGCTCTGTCTCAGTCTTGCCACGCTGTTTTGAGTCTGAAGGCTTTAAAACAAACACCATCTCCAGTAAGCTCAAGGCTTTGGACTCCCACCAAAGCAAACTCCACAAACTCTTCCTCATCAGGCTCCATCCCAAGGGCACCTCAAACCTGCGACTTCTTAGTGCATGAGTTTCCGAGTTAAGCATGGCTGGGTGGGGAAACCTTAGGACAGGACCTGATGTAGTGTGGGTGCCTGGGGTAGACACTGGGGATACAGCGAACAGGACCATGATGTACCCAGCCCTGCAGAGATCCTGGTCCAGTGGGAAGTGCTGGGGAAGGAACAGGTATGCAAGTCACTGGATGATGAGAGCTGTGGAGAAAGTAAGATGATGGGAGAAAAAGGAAGCTTCCACGTGTGTGAAGGTCAGAAGGACCCTCGTGAGCAGGTGACACAGATCTCATACCTAATGCATAGAAGGGGACAGCACATGCACATCTGGGGAACATAGGAACTTGTCTTCAAAATGTCCTGAAGTTGATCTTAAAAATGCCCAAATATCCTTATAAAATAGCTTCGCTTGTCAGGTATCTTTTACTTGAGTTTCTGTTTTCTTTGGTTGAGCTTTGATTTTTAAAAATAATTTTGCCTGGAACTTATTTTCCTTTGCTGGACATTGTCATAAGTAGTTGTTTCCGTGAAACCATTATTTTGAGCTGGGCGGCTGCTCGGAGGTGCCCAGTGATAACAAGACAGGCACGCGAGCACGTGCTATTCGGGGTATTTGGCTTTCTGTGCCAGGTTTGCAGCCCCTATTCTTTGCTGTTTTGTATCATGAAGCCAAGACTGAATATTTTCCATGACCTTGTAAATCATTGAGGTGATCTCTTATCAGACAGGACAGAAAAAAGAGCTTTACTTTCTGTTTTATGCAACTCAGTACATGGTAATGTACTGGTATATTGCAACAAAAGAGAGGCTATCCTTAGAGTGTTTCCACTGTCTGGGGCCTCTTTGTAACCTTGTTCTGGCTGCCCAGTGCAGGCTTAGAGAACCCGGCCTTTGTTAGCTATTCCCTGGTGGTAAAAATGGGCAATGTACCCAAGGCCTTCATTAGATTCATTGTTTTACAATTGTTTCATTGGTGGACTTCTTGGACTCCTCTCCATCACTTCCATCAGATAAAGGTGAAGTCTGAAGATTCTGAAGATGCCACTTGCTTGTGGTTGCAATGTATGGTGTAAGGGTCACAGGCCCGGCCTCCTGGTCACTGAGGTGCTCATCCTGTGCACCCCTTAGAGCTGCAGACACAGCCATACCATGGGTGTCATTCAGGGAAAGAGAATCTACAGAAATAAAATGCATATGCAGTGCACATAAAGACATACGAAGATACTCTAGATTCTGCGATGGGCCAGGTGAGGGAAAACCTGCAATCAAACAAGTTCGAATTTTGGCCAATTTGTCCAGGTTTTAACAGTGACACTGTTTCCTTATCTGTATCACAAAGATTATAATATTTGTTTTCAATGATTATGAAAGTAGCAAATGAAAGAAGTACCAAGTAGATGGTTTTTAAAAAGTGAGACTAGCTTTTTCAAGAATTTTTGGTTTAAAAGAGAAGGTGAAAAATTTAAGAAACATCAGTTCATAATGATCTTTTTGTTTTGTACTCTTCTTGTTTCTTACATACTTTTTTTTCTGAAATCTGGACTTCTGGTATTAGAAGGCATCCTATAAAAGTGCCTTTCTTGGGCCAGGGATTTAGCTCAGTGGTTTCAGTGCCTGCCTCGCAAGCACAAGGTCCCAAGTTCGATCCCTCGTACCAAAAAAAAAAAGGCACCTTTCTTTACAATTTAAATTTAATTGGAGTTTTTCTTAGTTAGTGGAACCTAAGAGAAGTATGTATGTGGTAACTGATTACATTTTAGTTTCAGTTAAATGTCTTTTTATGATACATATCAGCGTCCTTTTGTCTTCAAGAGGCAACAGTGTGTAGCACTCATGCAATCCGACCTCCACTGTGTGTAAATCACCCCAAATCCTGGACCTCACCTTTAGCTCATCTCTCATCTGCAAAATGAAAACCTCCATGATAGCATCAGAATTGAACTACAGAGTGTGCCTAATTTCTCAATACAGTGCCTCTTGCATTCATAGCAGTAACAGCCATCATTATTATCCTCGTTTTTCCAGTTAATTTGTGACTTAGCAGACGTGGGTGCCTCACCTTGGGAATCCTGAGCAAAGTGCTTAGCTTGTTTGTCTCAGGCTCCTGTTTTGCAAAATGATGTTTTGACTAAGACTAAATTAATTCTGGCTCTAAAATTTTGTCATTTTATTAACTAGTTCAGAGTCATAACCTAATGAATGACTCTCCCTCATTTCTTTCAGTTTGTGGGGACATCCATGGACAATTCTTTGACTTAATGAAGCTCTTTGAAGTGGGGGGATCTCCTGCCAACACTCGCTACCTCTTCTTGGGGGATTACGTTGACAGAGGATACTTCAGCATCGAGGTGAGTCCGCGGCTTCCTTCCAGCTCTGCTTGGGATCGGTGACAGCTTGGAAGGGAAGAGCAGTAAGTGTTGCCTTGCCACCTTAAGAAATCCAGTCAAGAACAGTGAACTTTAACAGAGCTTCACTGATGGAGCAGTCCAGTCTGCATCCTCTGTCCAGGGATCCCCACATTTAGAATGAATGCACAGGAAGGTCAGAGTATGGGCTAGCAGCACTAAGATTTTGCCTTTTGTGCATTTTATGTTTTTGGAAATTTGCAAAAACGTTATTGTATCTTACAGTGGATAATTCTGTTTCCCTTTGAAAAAGTAAACAGAAATGTGTTTGCATGTGCATAAACCGCTAACAAAGTGCATGTGTGTCTGGTGTGAACGTGTGTGAGCACACAAGACAGCTGCTTGTTCTGTCTTTTGTTGGCCCCTGTCATCCAAGAGGGGTAGTTTGTCAAACTGGCTAAGTAAGGAAAGCAGATGACCATCACCTGCACCTGCTTTGGGTGAGCAGAAACGACACTCAGAGTGAAGGCGAGGACCGTGTTCCGGCCGGGTACCTGTTCTTCCTGCCTCAATTTCCATCTCATATGCAGTAAGGGCTCAGCAGATACTTCTTGAAAGAAATGGTTTGGAATAAGAAGAAGGCATGAAAGTCGGAGCTCATGGACTAGCTGACATTAAACATGCTCTTAGCTACAAACAGCAGTAAAAGGCTGGGTGTGGTGGTGCACACCTGGAATCCTGGCACTGTGGGTGTGGAGCCGGGAGGACTGAGTCAGTCCAGCCTGGGCTACAGAATGACTTTATGAGACCCGCTCTCACAATAAAACTAAAATAAAAAGGCTGTGGATATAGCTCAGTGCACAGTTTCAATCCCCAGTGTCACCAAAAATAAAATCATAAAAAAAAGAGAAAAACACTTACTGCTGAAGAAATGAATCAGCTTTATAGAAGTCTCACACAAACATTACACCACATATTTGCAATCATTTAATAAAAAGGATTCTAGACTTTTAAATATTTATTATATGTAATTTATTAATGAGGGTTTTTAATGTTGAAAAACAAGTTGCCCTGAAGCAGCTTTTGTTTAAAACTGCTTTGAAATCATACCAATGTTTTGATGACTCAATTTCCCTAGTCATTGATTGACTTTCTGTGTCTGTCTGTCTCTCTCTCTCTCGCTATATATATATAAAATGTATGTATAGATGTAGATATAAATAGATACATAGACATGGATATATAGAGCTATATGTAGATAGACAGATAGATAGACATGTGTGCACACACCAAGACACATTTTATATTTCCTTTATTTGGTAACCAGGTAATCAAATGCCTAAAGTGTATATCCAGTATGATTGGGACTATGAAAAATGTGAAGAAATGTCACATACATCATGGCTCTCTAGAAACCTAAATTTATGGGACAATACAACCATAAAACTCTACATAGAATCCTGATGCTAGACTATGCAGTCACCCAGCATTCAGTTATTGGAAGGGACTGCTAAAATCTTGCAATACAGGAATACAGAAATCAGTGCTGTTGGAATACAGAAGAGTAGGAGGCGTTGGAAGTGAACATGGGTGAGTAGTAGAGCAACTCAAAGACCCCGTAAGGTGTAGCGAGAGGGGACACAGAGGAGGACCCTGAGGAACCCCGACCCATTCACCATGGAGGGCTGACTTGGCCAGCTCCCCTGGCAGAGAAGGTGCTGAGCACGTGCTTAGTGAGACCTGGCCCTGGGTGGCACCTGCCAGGAGTGATCAGACCTGTGCCACGGTGATCTGAGTGAGATCTGTCCCCGTCAGCGGCCGTCACTGGCCCCCAGGCTTGTGTCCCCCATGGAGCCTGCACCAGGCGCCTCTGCCCATGTCTCTGAGGTCCTGGCCCCCTTTCCTTTTTAGTATCATAAGATCTGCGATTTTTACCAACTTGGGTTACATTTTTAATTAATTAAAGATAAGGTTTATTATTAACTTTGTAGTAAAGAAAAAGCACTAGGCCATGTGTTGCTTTAATAACAGCACTGCTGGACTGTGTCTCTCCAATTCTGTCTTGCCCCAGCTCTGTTTGGATCATGTTATTTCTTAATTTCATTGGTTTTATTTACTTTGATTTTTAAATTAAAGGTTGCAGTCTTCTGATTCTCTGACCTCAAACCATTTGAAATTCCCTAAACTTTTCCTAACTTGACCTTTAATGAACTTTCTGGTTTTTTAAGTTAAAAAATTAAAAAGCAGTATTCACAAGCTTGTTCTTCAATTATTTTGACTCCTAAGATGTTTTTAAATCTACAGTTAATTTAGATATTTAAAGTGAGAAAGACAACGCTTTGTATAGTAGGCTCCTTTTGAAATTCAAGCAACAAATGAAAGAACAAAACAAAGTGTTGGTGATATATCAAATGTAAGTGTGGTAGAACATATGAAAGTTCTGAGGTGCATACATTGGCATCTCCAGCCTCAAATCAGTTCTTGAGCTATGCTCCAGGAGTCTGAAGGGACAGCCCAGGAACTTGCCAGGGACATAAAGAAAGGGCACATGTCTCATAGGTAAGATGATCCATGTTGATTGGACTGTGTGACCTTTGAGGGGCATTAGAATAGCTCAGTGGTATCATCATCACACTAAAGGGGAGAAGACATGTATATAAAATGTCCTTACTGAGAATACGTGGATTAAGGATGCTGGTGTCACTTGCATGGTGTAGATATTGCTATTTAACTGGTGTGAATGACTGCCCTTGTGCCCACAGCTGTGGGAGGAACATGTGAGGCTCCCTTCTGTGGGTGCCCACACGGAGCCCCAGGTGGGACACATACGTAGTGAGTTAGTGCTAGGGCTTGCGCCTGTGCTCTTTGCACCGCCCACTGCCTGGCCACAGTGTGTTCCGTAGATGCACTGCAGTGTACCATGAAAAAGTGGACATGGGAGACACAGGTGCTGCACCCGCTGTTCACACGACCGTGCCTGTGCCAACGTGTCCCACAGTTCTCTCCCCACGTCTGAAATCTGACGGTCAGAGCACTCAACACAGAGTATTCCCTGTGGGTGTATTGTTGGTCTAAGAAAAGTCCCGAAGTCTGAGCTTAGTTCTCTAGCAGTGTTATTGTAACAGGTTTCAGAAGGCTGCTGATTCATCCCCGTAATCCAGGGCTTCCCTGTAAATCTTCTCCTTCGGCTGTCCTCTGGGCAGAGCCCAGCACTTTAGTTTAATTTTCACCAGATCACCTCTGAAGAGTAGTTGGCTTCCTAATCCTCTCCCCACCTTATTTACCAACTCTGGGGAACCTGCCCTGGGCAGCACTGAGAACTCACTTTATGCAGCCTCCCCAGTTTTCCCTTTCTGCCAGGACTAGAAAGCATTTCTCAGAAAGTTAGCCCAGATACAAGGGAGCCATTGAGTAGTGATGAAAGAGGTGCTTGGGTTTGAGGTAATAATCTGTCTTACACTGATGTCCCTTGCTGAAGATTGCATTACACCACGGCTCTCTCTGATCGAGCTCGTGTGTGCACATGGGCTGGGGGTAACTCAGCTGGCGCCTCTGCTTCCTGCATGGAGCTCTGTGCAGCCCTTCTACAGGGCACCCCAGCTTTGTGGGAGCTGCCCCCCTCCTGCTCTGTTTACATCCTGACGGTGACCAGCCCCCAGCACTTTGAGGTGTGAAAGTTATTGTGTTTATTAGCTGTGAACTCAGAGACCAGAGCGAACTGAGGCCAGCCAGACAGTATTCCCCACTCTGCCCCACAATAATAACCCATCATGCAGCGAGCAAGGTGAGGGGGCAGTAGCACTGTAGACAAAGCTGCGTGGTGTCTCCCTGCAGCCCGTCTTCTTTGCAGTGCGTTGCTTTCCCATGGCTGCCTCTGTGCGTCCTTGTCAGACAAGGCTGCTGGCATTTGAGAAGTTTGTACCTCTTCCCAGCTGGTACATACCCTGTGCCATTGTCCAGCGATGGAGAGAAAGTGCTTTGATTGGAGCTTTTCACAGCATAGACAGTGCATCAGTTCAGGGCACTGGTCAGTGCGTTTTCTTTTTCACTTCTTTGCTTTCTTCTTCACTTCTTCTTCTACTTCCCTATGCAATTATTCAGGAATACTCACCATTGAAAATCCTAAGTCATGAAGTAAACCAGTGCATTGTTACTATTCAAGGAGCCAATTAAACTAGTGAAAATAACATCCTGAGTGCTGCTTTCTTGAGGAAGATATACAAATGGGGAAAACCCTTGTCCGTGACAAAAATTAACCAAAAAAGAATGCTCAATGCTCGGTGTTTCATCTGGGTAACCGAAAGCTAAATGAAGAGTAAGAATGGAAGACATTTGGCATCTCACTGAGGCTATCAGGCATTCGGGGCTCACAGCTCCCCCACAGAAAGGCCAGTGGACCCCAAGCTGTTCCACCTTGCCAGTTCCTACAGGGAAGGGGTTCATCTGAGCATACACGAAGCATGCCACATACTCAAAGTAACCAAGTGTTTAGCTCATTTTCATGTGTCTGTTTCACTGATGTGATTTTTTGCAAGAAACTCTACTTTAAAAAAAACAAAACGAAGACCGGGTTATAATTTTGTTGAAGCGCCTCAGCTCTCCAGAACGTTGGAACTGTAGATGGCAGAGCCGCTGCCAGCGAGCCTGTGTTGTGCTTGGCTGCGGTCTCCTGCCAGATGTTGAGGGTGAGGGCTGGCAGTTCTTCCTCTCCAGCCCTCCTCTCTCCTTCCCCCGCCACTTCTTCCATATCAGCTGCATTTGCGGTTTTCCTAGTGTTTGGGAAGATATTTTATTCTTGCCACAGGGGAGAGGGAAATAAAATGTGAAAAGAGGACTCTTATTTTTATAGTATTTGGAGCCAAGACTTTGGAAATTAACTAATTCTCCGCTTTCTTTCTCTTTCCCTCCCTCCCACTTTCCTTTCCTCCTTCCTTTTCTTCCTTCTTTCCTTCCTATTTACAGAAATGGAGTTAATATTTCCTAAACTTCTACCACCTGCTAGGCATTTTACATCCACTAAATAAGAGGAATGTCAGTGTGTATCGCATCCTTTGAGGGTTGTTAGAGGTGACGGGGAGCTTTAGCATGGAACATGTATACCACTCTTTGAGCTTTCAGTAATGAGAGACCCACAGCAATTAAGACAAGAGGTGATTGAAGTTACAGAACTACACACTAATGTCACAGCAAGATCTTTAACAGATGACGGAAAGGAAAACATGGGCCCTAGGTTGTGATTCTTCCAGTGTTTGAATGGGGTTTTTAAAATATACCTGAGTTTGTAGTTGGACCAAGAGTAGCTTTGCAATAAATTTTTACAGAAAAAGATAACTATAAGAAGATCAGAATTTTGATTATATATTCAAAAAGTTGTTGAGTGGGAGGAGCCAGAGCGAGCCTTCAGGTGTGACTAGGTGCAGGAGGCAGTTTCAGGAGAGCCGTAATTGCAGTGTGACCTGTTCTGCTGTCCTTGGGCTTCATAAGCCAGACTCTCATATCATCGAGATGGAGCCACAGCGTGTTCCCCTCTCTCCCTCAGTATGTAAATAAAACACATTGCATAGAGTAATTTCAGGATATAAACATATGTGAAAGGGCTCTACATACCTATTCCTATTCCAAATTAGACATATATAGTATATATAATTTCTCACACACATATATATCAGATTCAAGTATAGCCTTATAAATTTTAAATTGGGCACAGTCCTCTCGTTGGCGTTAACGATAGTTTATAAATACCTCTTCTGAAATAAGAGGCGGCTCTGGGTGATTGGTGCGTTTTATGAAAACAGCCACCTGCGGCTGTAAAACCGATACACAGCCCGGGACTCTCAGCACTGAACTCGCTCCCTGTGGAGACCACGGGAGCCTGCACCCCAAGGCCCTCCAGGGAACCCCTGCAGGCCATGTGCCACCACCTCAGGAGCACTGTCCCTTTGCCACTCCAGTGTAGCCGATTACTCTAATTACAACGTGATCATAGGAAGTTGATCAAAGTAATGCATATATTTAATGTCATATTTTTAATGTCACATATTTAATGTCATCCTGTTAGTATTTGCTTCAAACCTAACTTCATAGTTAGAGACAATATCTTGTTGTAGTACATGCTTATCTTGATAATTAGCATTTTCTTCAGAAATTGGGCTGTATATTCAAAAATAATTACTTTCCAGTCATTTCCTAAGTTGCCATAGAGGCTGACAGAGATGCTTATTCTTCCCGGGTAGCACAACCAATACATCACTGGCAGCTTCTCCCTATAGATATCATCAGAATACCTAGTCTGTGTGGGGAAATTGATCTATAAAGTATTATGCGTGTTTTGGTTTCAGATTTTGGTAGCCAGAATATGACTTGTCTCAATATTTGTATGGATTCTCCACCTTCTTAGCTTTACTTTCAGAACAAAACTTTCGTAAAAATCAGGGTATTTGTTTTCTACAATATGATTTTGGGTACACTGTGGCTTCTTATGCCAGGTGGAGGACAGGGAAATTCATGCTGGGACTTGGTGCCATAGCAGGCTGTATCGTCAGACCCACCCTCCAGGGCACAGTGGTGACCTGTAGGTTTATCCAACTCTGTGCATGCAGTCACCCAAACTGCAGTGCCCAGGACACTGTGAGGGTTTTAAGATACATGAGATATATTCCCTGGCCTCATCTCTGGTCTTCGTTTAATCGATCGTTTATTTATATATAAAACAAAACCTCAAGGCTTTACAGGCCAAAGACACTGAAAGAAAAGACGGACTTTGGAAGTGGGGAGAAGGCCGGGGATTGGAGAAGGAGAAAGGAACAGAAAGCAGGGCCAGGGCCGGGGGAAGGCTTCTCGGTGCTCACCTCCCTTCCTGGCCAGTCCCTCTGTCTCTGTTACCTGGCTTTTAGAACTTACGGACTGTGAGTCCCATCTCTCTTCTCGCCTTGTGGTAGCTGTTTTCCTGCAGGCTTCGTCCTCGTTCTGTGTTTGCCTCCTGTCATGGTGTGGCCGGAGGCTCACCTGCGGGCTGTGATCCTCTGTGCGCGATGTCTTAGGAGTGAGGGTGTCAGCTTTGTACAAGGCACTGTTTGGTCTGACTGTCAGCGTCCCCTGGGCCTGGCTGGTGACGTTTGGTCATGGTAACACATTTGACTCATCTTCATGACATGTAAACATTGGAATTTGCAAGTATAATGGAAAAAAAAGTTTATTTTTATATTCTTCTTTTTACTTTTTTCAGTGTGTGCTGTATTTGTGGGCCTTGAAAATTCTTTACCCCAAAACACTGTTTTTACTTCGTGGAAATCATGAATGTAGACATCTAACAGAGTATTTCACATTTAAACAAGAATGTAAGTATTCATCAAGCTTCTTCCTTTGGTGCCATATGTACTGACTAGCCATGCACACTGATAGCTAAGAGTGCATACGATCCATTGCCTAAAAGTAAAAACTTCTAAACTGACAGCACTTCATGTCACGCCTTAGTTCTTTAAAAGCATGAATAGTTATACTTACAGTTTTTTTATAGTTCAATTTTTAAAATTATGTTCTTTATAAAATAATCTAGGAATCTGAATTAATATTTGATGTAATTTATACTGTAAGAAATAGTGATTAAATTACCCTTTAAAACCAGTCAGCATACAGTACAATCTGTGTAATAATGATTCTGGATAATAACATAATAACATGCAGGAAAGTAATCCTACTTTTGAGTCTCACATCACTCACGGAAAGCACATGGAGGTCAGTGTGAGCCCAATTTCTCTATTTCTGGGCCCCATAGCCTCTGCTCTCTGCTGGATTTTGATTTCTCCCATTAGACAATGAACCTAAAAATGAAGCACTTCACTGACGATTCTTTTCTTCCCCTCAGTGTTTCCCACTGTCCACTGAAACTTAGATTTTTCTGCCATTTCGCCTCCTATTCAGTGCAATGTACTGATGTCTCCTCAGAACAGTCGGTGTGAGTTGGTAGGGGAGAAGCAATGTAATGCTGGAAAATTTCTTTCCATCTGCTTTTCTACAAAATCATTCAGAAAATCAGCCGGCCTTATGGCCAGGTCTCTTTTTTGCTAGACAAAAAGTTATAAAAATTATAAAATATGGATGAATGACAAAAACAGAAAAAGACTAAGTATAATAAAAGTCAATATATAAATCTTAAAAAGTAGTCTTGGAAGATTGCAAAGTGTGTTCGTTTTGTGCTCCTGATATCATCCTGGCAAAACTGTTACAAAGAAATTACACTATTTCAGAAAGGAAGCCACTGTCTCAGTGCAGTGGTTGAACGGTAGTCGTGACATCACATGAGTTCATGTCCCTTTCGATTGTACGCTAACAGGTAAAATAAAGTACTCGGAGCGCGTCTACGACGCCTGCATGGACGCCTTCGACTGCCTGCCCCTGGCCGCCCTGATGAACCAGCAGTTCCTGTGCGTCCATGGCGGGCTGTCCCCAGAGATCAACACGCTGGACGACATCAGGAAAGTAAGTGTGTGGTGGCAGTGACAGAGGCCTCGGCCGCCCGCCTGCCTTCGCCCAGCACGCGGTCCGTCAGAATTCATGATTTGACATAGCCCTGAATCTTTTCTGTTTTTTTCTCTTTGAAAGGAAAATATATTTACACCAGCAGAGTTTTCATCCCTAAGGCTCTTGGCCCATCTTGCTGAAAACATGAAATAGTCGACCTCTAAAACCATGTCCTTCATTTCCCTTTGGCTGCCCCACCCCAAAACAACCCATTGTGTTGGGTTGGTATATTTTTCAAGAAATGTTGCTCTTCCCTGGGAAAATACCACAATTTCACCCTTAAAATTTGTTCGTATTACTTAGGTTTAAAACCTACCATTCATTTCAGCCTAGAATGTTTACATAACAATAACAAAGGCAAATGTGAGAGTCTGCTGGTCCTGCTGACTGACTGGATGAAAAACGTGTACTTCTTAAGAAGTGTTAGTGTTGGCTGTTACTGTCATTCCAGCCAGCGGAAAGAATCTAGATCAAATGTAGAAGTGCCTTGTATTTTTCATGAAAAAATACAATAATATAGGGTTCTTTTATGTAGTGGAAGAGACTATCTTTCATTTCTTTGTTTATGTTTGTAACTGATAATTGCAGCAGGGTAAGAAAAATGAGAGTAATAAACTCCACATATTTTACTTGGTACCAAAATGCCCCAAAGAGAAAAAGCAATGAAAAAAAAAAATGTATGTTTCTCTTTACATAGTATTATTTGGAATTATTTTCAAGTCTCATAATTTGTTTATATTGACATGAATAATGTGGTTGGAGGCTTGTGCTTACTGTCTTGTTTTCTATCTAAGCAGAGTGTTCTGCAAGAACTGTGAATATTAGAAAACCACATTTTTTGTAAGACCTTTCTTCCACCTTCAAAAACCTAAGAAAATATTCTTGTATGTATCCCAGAGTTCTAAGAAAAAAGTGTGGCAGTAATTCTACTCCTTCTTTCTTTCTTTCTTTATTTATTTATTTTTTGGTGATGGGGATCGAACTCAGGACCTTGCACTTTCGAAGCAGGCGCGGTGCCACTGAGCTAAATATCCAGCCCTCTGCTCCTTCTTTAAAAGTTAGTCTCACCAGTAATTTTAGAAAGAATCGCTTGGTCACATTATTCTAACTTACTATATTTGAACTACATATTAAAATTGGGAGTTGCTGATTTGTTAAATAAAGATTTGACGTTTATTTACATGAGCCTCCTGTGTTATGAATAGGATGACCTGTTTGCAGCTGCCATAGGGTATGGACACAATCCAGAGTCTAACCCATGCTTAGGACTTAGGAAGCCTTGTCCAAAGTCCACCTGGCTGTCACTTTTTTAAGTAACTGTCATTTAGTAGCTTTTTCCATTTCCCTTCAGTTTGGAAACTTCAGAATCTGAGAAATCTATATGCTGATTAACATTACAAGTTAATTCCATCAGCTACCTTAAGTTAATATTAAATTAGTAGATAGCATTTTTCCACTTTGTTTAGTGAGAAAGAAATCAAATAGCCATATATCCTTGTATCATATTGGTAACCCAGTAACCAATTACTGCAGTAGATTGGAAAATGGAACAGATCAAAGTCCAAGCGTGGTTGTTCTGTTAAGGAATGTCAGGCATCAAGATATTTCTGTTTTATTGGCTGCCAATGACCAAGTTTTGTGGGATGGGATGGAAAACAAGAAACTAGGTATCCTCCTAATTGTGAGAATTAGAGTTCACGCAACATAGTCCTTTTAGTGTTTAAATGGAACTATTGTGAAAAATTCTCTTCCGAAGAAAATAAGTAGAAAAGATATACCTGTTGGGCTATTTTATTGAAGATGATTATCAGCAGAAATATCCATAAACTTCTGCAAAATGAATAATCACCTTTATATGATTTTCATTTGCTGCGTTTCTTCATGGAACTCATAATGTTGAGGAAATAACTTATTAAATCTTGAATATATTTATACATCATAAATCTCTACTACAGTGAACTCAGTATTCTTTTAAAAGTTCCTTGGTTTTTTAGAGATGAATTATATTTGGGAAGGTAAAACATTCAAGGTTTTTCCTTAAGACCTCTTCATAAAGGTTCAAATAAAGGGCAAAAATGATTATTTACTTTCCTGTTAGGAAATGCAAGATTTTTATTTTAAAAATTAAACAAAAATACTTAACTAAATCTTTGTTCCCTGGTCTGTGTGTATCCATTTTCATTTGCTTCTGGCACTGGTCTTGCTCTGGATTTTTTTAAGCATTATAGAGATAGGATTCAGGTATTCCAGCCTTGGAGACCAGGGAGGGAAAACTCTTTTCTACTGGAATTTAAAGAAGCCACTCCCCTGTGATCTAATGAAATCAATAAGTACACGTCTTGTGGTATATTAAGTAGATTTTAAAAATATTTCCTAGCTTCAGAATTTACTTTCCTGAATATTTTAGGCCCTGAGTTATATAATTAAGCTCCACACTTGGCCATAAAATGATCTGAAATTTACATCTTTCCATATGTCAATTAGAGTTTCTACAGAATTTACTTTATTTAATTTTGTATTTGTTGATTTTTACTGTAAACAGTATGAGCTTTTAGAATGCACTTTATAACATTTCCAGAGTAAACCCTATAGTTGGGTTCCTCTCCCAGACCTTTGGTTGGGGATTGCTACTGGTCAGAAAGTCTTTCCACCTCTGCCATTACACATCTAAAAATAAATTCTTATTTCTCTGAAAAAAAAATTTATGTTTTTATGGACCAGCATTACTTTTCTTACATGAATGGTTTCAAAAGCATAAATTACTTAAATCTCTTAAACAAGTGTAAGCTTGAAATGAATATTTCCTTACCAACATACTCGTTGAAATATAGAAGGTCTGATATTATTGAAGGTTTTCACTGGGTGTTGAAAATGTGAAATGTTTTCTCATTTTCTTTAAGTATTAGTAAAGCCCAGTATGTGGCCAAACCATCACTTGCATCCTTTGCTTTAGCCTGGGAAAAGTAGAAGATTTGATTGGTTGTCTGCTGAATCTTTCACTGATCTCCATTGGATTTTTCAGAACGTGAAAAAGTATTGAATCTGAAGAATATAAGTTCTTAATTCATAGCCCATTTTAGCCTTGTTTTTAAGAAGCTCTACAGTATCTGCTTTACCAAAGAGTCTTTAATTCTAGTCAAATTAGAAAAATAAAGTGGCAATATTATAAAATTATTGGTAAAATCATGTCATACTGTTCATACCTTCTAAATCCACATTTTTAAATTGAAATATGACTTTGCTAACATTTATAATGGGGAAGTGGTGTCAGGTAAAACTGTCAAGTGAAGAATTCTGAACTCAAGAATGACCATTGAAATTCGGAGTTATTTTACTATTTCATTATTTTCTTTTGTTCCACTTAGATCAGATATAGAAGACTTGTGCTTTAATTAGTAACTTAGGTGACCCCTAACGAGTGGACATCCAAAATGTCATATAATGTATGGGCCCTCTTAAAGTGAAAGCTCACTGTTCTCAAAATCCTGTTGTTAAATATGAAAATCATAAGGCATTCTGCATCCGGGCTTCTAAATAACAGTTTAGTGGTGGCAGTAGAGGGGTTAGAGCTCTTCCTTCCCAAATGAAACAGAAGTAGTATCACATTCATAGATAGATGAATAGATAGAGATGATGGATACTTAGCCAGATGATTGATAGGTACACGGATAAATAATGGATAGATAGATGATGGATTGCTGGATGATACAGATGACAGATGCTTGGTAGATACATAGATATGTAGATGAGAAGACTTAAAAGAGAATGGGAGAAAGGCTAAAAGGAGGACACAAGAAGGATTGAAGAACAAGAGGGATGTGAAGGGAGAGATGAGGATGCAATGGATGAGTGCCTCGGTGGAGGAGGAAGACAGGAAATGGAGAAACTGGGAGAGGATATCAGGAGGAAGGAAGAGCAAGCTGCCCAGGAGTGGGTGGAGGAGCGGGGCTGGGAGGGGCAGGACTGGGTGGTGCTGGTGTCTGCTGTCTTCTGAATTCTGTTTCCGAAGATTAGTATTTTGCTCTCCGTCCTCTATTTTTCTTAGTTAGACCGATTCAAAGAACCACCTGCTTATGGGCCCATGTGTGACATCCTGTGGTCAGACCCGCTGGAGGACTTCGGGAACGAGAAGACTCAGGAACATTTCACGCACAACACAGTCCGAGGGTGTTCGTACTTCTACAGGTGAGGACTGGGAGGCCAGCCGCTGCGATTCCTGGCCGGGCCTGGCTTAGTGAGGGCGTTTCCAGCTTCTGTAGGAAGCAGCTGTGCAGAAGGGCCTCACCTGAGAAGTTTGGCTCTAGCGGGTTCTGCACTTGCAGAATGGGATATGAATAAATGGCCTGATGTAAAACGCACATGCGTGTAATCTCTGAGAGTAGGAAAGGCAGGGAAACTCATGTGGTGTGAGGGTGGGGCGGCTTCTGGAGACTGAAGGGTGTAGTAGATAATTTGTTCTCCTGTCAAGACTTGTAGGAAGATCATCCATCACCAGCCTTAGTTTTTCATTCAGTCATGGAATCATGTTTAAACATTGTACGAGTTCTCATAATTTAAATCAGAAAAACAGCTTTACATTGGTTAATTACAGTACATTCAAGTCATTCTCATATTTTTTAAGTTTGCCAGGCCTCCTAGATATGTACAGCCTTGCAGCTCTGCAGGTCTTAGGCATCCTAGTAAATTTATTTTCAGCACCTTGACAAGCTGAGGTGCAAAGCCCAGGGCTTTTGCCATGCACTCCCTGACACTTCTGGCCCCTTCAGAGGGCAGCCCTGACACATGGGTGTCTGTGTGTCCTTGTGTCTTCCTGGTCACCTCCAGTGTAGCCCCTGTGTCCGATTCTCCTCCTTTCCCCTGGGTTCCTGTCAGCAGACAGCAACTCAGGGAAAATTCCCAGACAGAGATCATTTATGAAGAAGTTAGGAATTTTTAAATTCTAGAGTACATATTCCTTTTCTTTCTTTTTTTAACTTAAAAACCAAACCCAGTGTTCCATGAGTTAGTGCTTAAGCCCAGCCTTGTCATCTAAGCTCATGGCATGGGTAGCAGAAATCCCTCGAAAGCACATCCAGCTAGCTGCCTATCTGCCTGCAAAGGAGGCCAGTGTCCTCCTCTGTGTGACTTTGATCAGATTCAAATTGTGTGGAAGAACACTTTGTTCTTTGTGTTACATTTTCTTATAGGGGCAAAACCTTTCTTTTATTCATTAGTTGATATGATAGAGAAATTATTTTGGGAATAGAAAATCTTAACTTTGTAAAGCAGAATGTTTTTTGCTATGCACATGAGTAGGGAGGTTTACCCCAAACTTGTTTCTGAAAAAGTTTGTAGCTCACTTCTGTGTTTTAAAAATCTGGACACCAACTCTAATGAGTCTATTTTTATAGTCTAAAATATGGTGACATGTGCTGTAGAAACAAAACAAAGAGAACCAGCAGAATGGCTCCACAGCACCTTCTTCCCCTAGGGCCAATCCAGTTTCTCCACCCA
This sequence comes from Heterocephalus glaber, assembly GCF_053883595.1. Classification (NCBI taxonomy): domain Eukaryota; kingdom Metazoa; phylum Chordata; class Mammalia; order Rodentia; family Bathyergidae; genus Heterocephalus; species Heterocephalus glaber. Next base: position 9,109,632 of record NW_028258413.1, read on the forward strand.
TTTTTGTCTTCTGCCTTCTCTACCTTTGCTCCTGGTCACCTTGCTTTCCATCTACCGTCCTATCTCTAGAAGGAATTCTAACCCCCTTCCTGTCTCCTGATCCGCATGATTCCTGGAAGATCTGACACAAGAGGGAAATTTTTCAAAAAGACCTGTATTTCATCACAGCAAGTGCTATCTTTCTTGCTTCCTAGTGGCTGTTACAGAGCTACTGCTAATCTTGTGTAGTGTCTTTTATTCTTTTGTACTAAGTTTTTAAAAATTATGTGTCTAGTGTTCTCTGCACCTACCTGGATTACAGCTGCCCTCAGAACAGAAATCGCTCCCACCCCTTACCAGACCCCTCCCAGAGCCACTGCAGCCTCTAACAGGAAGAAAATCGTAATTATTGGGAAATAAGTGACTTTCTCATTCTTTCTATAGCTTAAAGTGTTGTGAACTCTACTTTTCCTACCATTTTATGTGTATAAAAGTATGTGTGTGTTGTGCTTTTCACCTTGGACGTTTTGTGGGTTTTGATCATTTCCATTAAGGCATGAAGGTATTACAGAAAATTTGGCTTGTTTTCCATTACTATTTAATGCTCTAATGTATTCTAGGCAGGTAGTGCACCAGTTATGGCATTCAGGTGATACTCAAGTATTTTCCCAATTTATTTAGGAAAATATTTAAAAGCTTGAGTATTTCACTATGTATATTTTAAATTTCTAAAGTTTTTCTTCAGAATGAACTCTCTCCATGCAAATAATAAAGTTCCTCATGTGATGCTGTTACCTAGCAAACTGCTGCTATGTGAATTTCATTTTTCTTCAGATTTTTACTAAAAATCAGACATGTGTTCCCATGGGGAGAAACTTAATCTAAACACCTGAAAGTATCGAACTTAGTGTGAATAAAATATTTTAAAATGTTTTTCTGAGAGTCGGGTAAGAAGAGTGCAGTTCAGCCCCTTGCCCGATGCAGAGTGGTGACAGAGCGAGGTGCCCATTGTCCTCCTGTGGGAACGAGAGTGCCAGTGTCACTCAGGCAGACGTCCAGGCCAAGGACTGTGAGGATGAGGCCCAGAGACAGGGAGGGCCACTTCCTGAGAGTGCCCTGTGCCACCCCTGGGCTGGCATCGTACAGCTCAGTGAGCACCACCCATTCTGCTGCCCTGAGCAGGGGCCCGGCATCTCTGTTCCTGACACACTGGTGTGGAAAGGACACACCCTCACCTTCCTTCACGGGGAGCAGAAGCCTTTGAGGCCACCCCGCCCAGGCCCAGCCCTGGGTACCAGTGGCCAGGTTCTCTCTCTCTCTCTCTCTCTCTCTCTCTCCCCCTCTCTCTTTCTCTCTCTCTTTCTCAAAGTGCATATGCACAGAAACTATTTTTGGATTGTGATCCCATTTTTGCCCCCACCCCCCAAAAAAGAAAACCAGTTTTCACAATCAATATCTCTGTAATTTCATCCCAGTATTCTAGGAGGCTGAGGCAGGAGGATTGCAAGTTCAAACCCAGTTTGGGCAACGTAGCAATGTAGTATGAGACTCCATCTCAAAAATAAAGACTGAAAAAAAATTGCCTGAAGATGTAGCTCAGTATAAAGGCCCCAAGTTCAATCCCAGTATTACAAAAACAAAAGCAAAAATAAATCTAACAAGATACTATCTTTGTCATATTTTTTCCTGTTGATCAGGGAATTTGTACAAATGTAATAGCATAGAAATTATGTTCATCTTCTCTTTTATAATAAATTATTTTAGTGACATATATCAGGTAAATATTTCCCCTAAGTGCTATTTTATAATTCATACATGTTTCCCATGGTGTATATAGTTGAGATTTTAGTGAATATTTGCAGTTTGTTTATGAGTATTGATATCCTGTCTCTTGATTTGAATTGTTTGTAACATACATTTATCTCATGAAAATTCTTACAGCAGAGGCATAGTTACTGTAAAGGGTTTTTAAATTGTAATTTATAATTTGAATTTCACTTATAATAGTCCCTCAAGTTGAGACTTTCTTAGAACAGGACAGCGTGTTGAGTGTTTTTCTAAGTCAAGAGAAGTAAGTCTTGGGAGAAAGTCCTCTTGGTTCTGTTTAAAGCACAGCCCCAAACCCCTGTGAGTCTCCATGGTGCTGCCGCTGACGCCAGGGGATGGCTGCCCAGCGCCTCCTCTGCCGCTCCCAGCTGGGGCTCTGCACATCTCACAGCTCACACAGATCAGGGGCTCTGGGAGAACAGAGTTTGTGTCTTCAGGCCGGTGCTCCAGATCCGTGTATGCTTTTGCTCCCTCTGTGTGTAGATGGAGCCGTCTGGTTGGTTTTCTCCGAGTGAACCCTCTTGGTGGTGTGTGTGTGCTTGCTTGCATTCGCACACACAGATCACAGGTGTGGGGCCCCTCCACAGGCGGTCACCCTGTCTTCAGAGCCAGGGACTGTGTCATGAATGACATGTGCTCAGACTGGGTATCGGGCACACGTGTGCCCCCCGAGATTACTTCCTAACTGACACCTCTCTCTCCTCCTATCTCTCACAGTTACCCGGCTGTCTGTGAATTCTTGCAGCACAATAACTTGTTATCCATACTCCGAGCCCATGAAGCCCAGGATGCAGGGTGAGCAGCACTGAGGGTTGGTGAGCGTGCATGTGTGGTGCCCTGACCTCTTCACCGTGCCCTTGTAGGGCCGGCCCATTGCCTGGCCACTCCCTGGAAGGATAGGCCTCAGCTGCGGACAGCCCAGGTGTGACCGAGGCCGGGGTGAGCGGCTGCAGGTGGCCATCAGGTCCCATTTGGGGCTCTTGCCAGTCCCGGTTAGCTCATCTTCCTACGGGCTATAAGGCCACCTCTCCTTACCTCCCTCTACACACTCACTGCTCTCCCTAAGTGAAGATTCCCAGCTGCTTTTCAGCCTTGGTTTTGAGCAGATACCTATTTACCTCGTATATGACTCCTTATATGGCATTCCTGATCCTCATAGAGTTTTAAAGAACAAACCAAATGGTTACATAAAATTGATTTTGTGTTGTCTGGTAAATTTTAAAGCATAGACCAATATTAAGAGTTACAAAAAAACTAAGAAATGTCCAATATTCCTTTTAATGATTGATTCATTAAAATATTCCTTTTAATGATTGATCAGGTTTAGGATGCAAGGTCTGATGCCCTTGCCCACTCTGCCCACTGAGGGCTTTACTGCCCTCTAAGGGACTAAGATCATCCCTGCATAGTTTTGAGTTCCTGGAGAGTAGGAGCGTTTCCTTTTAACACTTGAGTGCTGAAATTGCTAGAATAGATGCCTGCACTCCAGAGGATGCCAGTGTCTAGGACACTCCTTCTGAGGCTGGCCTCTCTCCAGCAGTTACTGTGGTTGCCGTGCCCAGCCACAGGTGCTCAGACCCCTGTCTCCACTCCTGGGGACGTGGCGTCACTCTCTAGCTGTCTGCCCACTTGGGACTCATTTATCTCACTCACCAACATGCCTGAAATCGTTTGCTTACTTGAAAGTAAGTGGGTGCTCAATCAGTATCAACAAATATTTTTGTTTAAGGTGAACAATTGATTGATTCTTTGGGAGAATTGGGACTCCGCCGTCCAGTTTTTGCTGTATTTGTTAACAAATAAGGTGTAGCCAGCTTCAGTACATAAAGTCCAAGTCCGGACCCAGGGTTCAGAGCATCTTACCTCTCATGCCAACTCACCCTCCCCAACAAAGCACGGCATCCACAGAACACCCCAGAATGTTTCTTGAGATCTTAACAGGTTGTTTTCTTCTGGGCAAAGTAGCACTGTCTCAGTGGTTCCAAAAGAGAAGAGTCAAAATCGTTTTAATATTATACATTTTAGGGTAGATACTGACCTACCTGAAGGTACCACGGGAGCCACCTTCTTAGGCCCACCTGCACAGCACGTGTCCGGGCGGGCAGTGCTCCTCCATCTAACGAACTCGAGTAGCGGGCCACGTTTTCATCTCAGGAGACAGAAAAGCCGGAGTCTCTTGCACTCTTGGATCATTTGAGAACTGAAATGTTACACATTATGTTTGTGTTAGTCGAGAACAAGTAGTAGGATTGTTGGTTTCTTTCCACAGATCTGGTGGATGGTCTATTTTATTCCTGATTAAATATTACCCTGCTGAGACACAGTCTCAGACCTGCACACACCAGCAGGGATTGTAATAAATAAAATTCTAAAATAGCAGCAGGCTTAATTAGTAAAACCCATAGATTTAAGGAGGCATTCTTTGAAAAGAAAATCTGTCTAGGCAAAGTGCTTATATTGAAACTATATAGAATACTATAGATTTATAGAGCAATTGTCCTGCTATTAGTGGTAAGTCATTGGATATTGCTGTACTTACTGGACATTTTATGTCAGAAATGCTGGCAGCCTTCTGAAGAGTGTGTTTATGGGGTGTTTGTATGCAATCATTAGCTTTCACCGTCTTTCTTATACACTTGGAAATGAATTATGATTTTCCACTGAATTCCTCCTGCCCAGAGGTTTGGTAAATTTAGAGACTGCCTCTCTGTAGATTGCAGTGTGAGTCTGTTTTCCCCCCTGAAATGGGAGCTGTGAGCATGAGGCTTTGGAGAGGAAATTTTACGTAGTGTTATGTAATTGAAACTCCTGCAGAAGATAGAACTTAGCTCATTTAATTTGCTATTTCCAAGTGTATAATTTGGTGTCATCTTCTTTTCCAGACCGGCCTTGGTTTAACCTTTTGTTTGTTGTTTTCAGGTATCGCATGTACAGGAAAAGCCAAACAACAGGCTTCCCTTCTCTAATTACAATTTTTTCAGCACCAAATTACTTAGATGTATACAATAACAAAGGTAGGTATTTTTACATCCTTCTTGCAGTCTCATATAATATGTGCAACAGTTCAAACACTGTCTTGTTTGGATTTGGAGTTTAGCACTTTCAGCTATTCTTTTTCTTTACCTTTCCCGTTATTGTTTGATGCCAGTTCCAAGCTTGCACTCTAAGGCCTGGGTGCAGGTGGGCAGGGTGGGTCCTGGCACTGGTGCTTTTTAAATGTTTTCCAGGACTTTTCTGTGTGGGTCATGGCTGACCAGCACTGTGAAATAGACACAGACTTTGAACAAAGTAATATCTGAAGGCAATTCAAAATCATGTCCCTTAAAAAGCTTGTGGCTTTCGATGAGAACAGTGTGACCGTACGTGTACCAAGTGTGCGGCAGAAGAAGCTGTAACTCGGAGTTCACATTCAGATTGCGTTTATCGATAGCTGCTGTGAGTCAGCCCCGGTGCTGGGCATGATGTGTTCGTTCCTTAGAGCTGAGCACTGTCAGCCCTTTCTCCTTCTAGTGCACTCGCGAGTCCTTGCGGTCCACTGCTTGCTGCCACTCACCCAGGAGGCCCTGCCCTGGGTGAACCTGCGCTCCAAGCCAGCGTGCTGGGCTCTTTCTGAATTCGGGCCTGAAGGAACTAGGAACAAGCGATGTATGTTACTGGCCTCAGGGAGATGGGGAGGAGCATGAAGCTATTGCCTTCCTTCCTGGGGCAGCTCCTGAGCTGGGGTCAGCGCCCAGGGTTCTGGGTGAGAGTGGAGGTGCGGGGAAGGCACCAACTCAGCGGGCCTGGTCTGGACCTCACACTGGGAAGGAGGCTGAGCATGACTTGGAGAGAGAGGGACATGGGGGCAGGAGGAGGAAATCCATGGAATGGAACGATGCCCCTAAGGCGAAACAGCCCCGGCAGGTGTGAGCTGTCTGAAATCACCGGGGCTGGGGGCCGCTGCCACCTCTGTGAGCTGTGCTGGGTGGCTCTGTCAGTACCTGGTGACTCAGCTGCCTGAGGGCAGCCTTAACCACCCTTATCCCAGGTGCCTGCTGAGTGTCCATGGCCTTTCCCAGGTGCCTGCCTTTGTTTCCCTCATGTCCCATGCCCCTGTCTAGACATCCACTTTGTTCTGCTCAGAGCCAGTCTGGTCCTCCCTCTGTGTTCTCTAGAGCTCTCAGGGGTCCTGGTCCAGAAGGCAAAGTAGGTAGAACCCAGTGCCCCATGGAGCCACCTGTCCCTCTGTCTCCACACCTGAGCTTCTGCAGACCCAGCGTGCGGCCCTAGCTTCCCTCCTCCTGCCCCAACAGCCACATCTGTTGGGTGAAGCTCGCTATGGCTGCACAGCCTCGAGGTGGCCATGGTGACTGACCGGCTCTC